>NC_133554.1:40072367-41312334 GCF_048773025.1 Camelus bactrianus | reverse complement strand
TCTCACACACAGACTTACCTACAAGTGAGTCTTTAGACTTGCTTTCTAGGTCACTGATCCCTGTGAAATCAAACTGAACTGTAGGTAAGTGATGACCGTCTTCACAGGGCATGACAGAAGTCTCATTATTGAAGGTCATCTCATAGTCGTTTTTGACAGATGTGAACTGTTTGTTGGCAATCTTCAGGGTGCCTTTAGAGAAGTAATAGACCTGCGAAAGAGGCCAAGTCATGGGACGTGGGACAGTCCATCCAACTGGATACAAAAACCCTTTGCCATCACACTGCTCTCAACAGACAGTCCCTCATCCTCACCCCACACTCAACTCTCTCAGGTCTAGACTTGATGCTGCCATACCTTGTTAACGTCAATCAGGGGGAAGAACTTGTCCGCTTGCTCATTGAAAGCTGTCGCTCTGATTTCGCCCTGTGGAAGCACGCGAGAGCGAGTTAGAACCGTGGAGTTCATCAAGCTTTACCAGTGAAAAACAGGACACTTTAGTGTCAAAATGACATCTTGAAAGCAGGAGTACAGAGACTCCAGAAACACACATTTTACACATATTCAAGTTATTGATCCCAATGAAACCACCTGAGTGTAACCAGCTGTTCCTGTTACTGTGCTTTATTAACCTCAAGTTAGAAACCTGAACAAAAAAAATTTTAAAGGTGGGGGGAAGGGTTATAGCTCAGTGGCAGAGCATGTGTTTCGCATGCACGAGGTCCTGGGTTCAATCCCTAGTATCTCTATTAAAATAAATAAACCTAATTACCACCCCCCTAAAAGAAACCTTAAACCACCCCTGATCCCTGCAAAAAAAAAAAAAAAAAAAAAAAATCAACTCAACAAACTCAGTGGTGAGTTTAACATTCTAACAACAAAAATAAAACAATTTTGAACAATGAACAACATGACTGAAGCCCTGGGGGAAGGGCGCTGAGCCACACACAGTGACTCAGCACTCCCCTCATGTCTGCACCTAGCAAGGAGTCACTCCACATTCAGGAGTCGTGGCCAAAGATGTTAAAACAAGTCGTTTTTTTCAAGTTTGTCTGTGATTTGATTTTCGCTTTTACTTTCCCATCAGTCAAAATGCTACTGATGGAGAAGAAACTTAAATAAATGACTGGATTTTCAGCCAACTGACAGATCAGACCAGTAATTTGGTAAAAAAAAAAAAAAAAATCAAGTTCTGCCATCAGTTCTGCCATCACAGTCAATACGTTTGAGATGCTACTTCATCTTTCAAAAACAAAAGAAAAAAAACAAACCCTCTTTTTTTTTTTTTCCTGCCCTCTTAGGGATTTGAACAAATAGGAAATATGCAGCACTTTGAAAAGAATGCTTGAAGTATGTATTAGGAATTATAAACAAAACTAATGGACAGACAAGACTTTGTTGAGATTCCACAACTTGGATTTTCTGTCTTTTAATCATGGTTTGGTTTTGTTTAAGTAAAGCTTATAGAGTCTACACGGCCAGAATCCATCTCCCACAGAACCAATCGCTTATCAAGGTGGCTGCTGGAAGCCCGACTTGGCTCCTACGCAGACATCACCTCCGGGGGTTTCAACTAAACCTGCCAGCAAGTCAGACAGAGTGTCTCTGGTTTTTCCTGCTCATGAGGCCACTTACAGTTATAAAACTAACTTCAGCTGCTATGAATGCTTTCATTTGCGATCAAGGATTTTATTTATAACTTTAACCCTTTGTCCCCAGGCAGCATCAACAGACTATAATAGAGGAAAAACAAGAAGAACCATGTTTCTTCTTGGCCTACTATTGCTTTTCACCTCGTAGGCCTGCACAGAGATGAGCCCTGTTTCTTAGTCGACTACTCCTCTTCCCCCATGTGACAAATACTCACACTTTCATCAACGAGTTCTATAGAGAAAAGTTTCCCTTCCCCCCGGGAATTGCTCCACGTACGGATCTGACTTTTATTGGTAACACGAGCACAGATAGTCCACCTAAAAACCAAACAGATTATATTAGTGTTCGAGTCTTACTTGGGAAAGATCTGAACGGATCCCTATCATCTTCCTGTAGCCCTTCTTATCTTATGCATATTCCATTTATTCAATGTAAGCTGTATTTTAATCCTGCTAATTAAAATCCCACAATAACATCCAGGTCTGACAGCTTATACAATAAGCAAACAGTAAAACACACAAGGTGATTTAACACTGACTCATTCTCCTGTCAAATAAGTAAATTTATAAATGCTCTCCCTTCTCCAAAAAGCATCACCAAGGCAACAATATTCCCTTAATGAAAGGTTTTAAGCTAGAAAATGCAGTTATACCAGCAATTATATTTTGCCACTATTTTCAATTATGGGAACTGATATAACTGATGTCAGACTTCTGTCTCATTTCTAACATGCACTGAATGTAAATACAAAGGTATGGAAGATGGTGTTGGTTAAGCCACCAAAGGAAAATACACTCAAGCAGTATGACCTCAGACAGAGGCCCTAAAAAAGGACGCACAAGCTTTGACAGCCAGTCCTGGTGCCCATCCTGAGCGCAGGTGCTGGGCACCTTAGTTACCTTACTTATAACTTCACAGAGGAACAGATCTTACCTATATCATAAAGAATTGAAGAATAAATAAAAACATATTTGAAAGAATTCTGAAAAGAGTACTCACTAATTTTCAACTGCTAAAATTAATTTTTAATGGAAAGAAGTCATATAAAAGAAATATCTGTGCATGTTATATTAATATGGTTGATATAAACCATACGGATTCTTTTAGCCAACTAAATCATAGTAATAATTTTTAGACTAAAAATATCTACTTATATAATGGGAAGATGAAATGCCTTCTGAATCAGAACAAATATTTATTTTTACTCATAAGACTATTGATTCTTTAAGCATTAAATCTTTTAAATTTCAAGTTCTTTTAAAATGAATGAAACTCCACAGGCTATGGCAGATTGCCCTTTTTGCCATTATTTTATTAGAAGAGAGTAAAAGATTGCCACAATTTGTAATCTCGCCCTCTGAAAAAAAAGGGAGGAGACCTATTTTATGTGTGGTAACCCTGAAGTTCACATGTAAGTAACTCAAGAGCCCATAATAACCTCTTGTATATTTTGTAAGTACATTCTAAACTTATTGCATGAGATAACTCACTTGGACTGGTAAGGGGTGAGGCTGGCAATGGGTACCACTTTGGACTGTGTCCCCCCGGAGCTGTTCACTATGCTGGTACCTCCAGCTTTTCCAAATATCTTTGAGGCACCATAAGCCTTAGGTACAGTGGAACCTTTAAAACAAACACAAAGGACAATCATTATTCTACTTGAATTTTACAGAAAGTTTTGTAATAGCTCTCAATCACTGAGGTGTCACTGGTGACATCCTAAAAATGAGAGGCAAAGTTTTTCCTTTTAAATAATCTAGAAAGCTGGAGATCAAACAGAGACTGAAACAGGAGGCTAGAGATCGATCTAAAATGAAGGCTGGGCACACAGACATTCAAGATTGTACCTGCTGATCCCTGAAGTCAAGAGAATAACAGCAAGGAAACAAGGCACCGTTATTTAGGAGGTCAACCCTCTCAAACGTCTGTATCAATGGGCAAGATAATGGGTCAGAGAAAGAAAGTCAACCTTCCTGACAGCAAGTCACTGGTTGCAGAAGAGAAAAAGCAAAAAGGAAAGGCTAGGAATTAAGGGACACAGAGGGTGAACCATCTAAGGTAAAGGTACCTACCACAAATATCCCCCAGAAAACTCCCAGATCGCAACTGGTCTTACAGGACTAGAAAGTCTAGAATGAAGTCTACGGACTGGGTTTCCTTGGGAGCAAAGGGTAAGAATCAGTTCTCGGTTCAAGACAAGTAGGTGGGCTGGCTACTGTGACCCCTTCTTGCCTCCTTCACCTAAGCCTAAGCCGCTGCCTTGCATTTGGGAAGACCATGTAGTTATGTAAAGCCTGTAACAAGCAAATGAATTCCTCCACATGCATGCTGCTTCTGTAAAGCTTCAACCTCCAGATTCAGAAAAGATAATTTAGTCCAATGATTTCTTATCTTCTATATCAAAACATTTCTTCAGAATGGCATCTGGCTAGAAATGTAAATCTGCCATTATTCACCATTTATTTACTGAGTTTCCACAGCATGCACCACACTATTCTAGGTACTTGCAGAACTTAGTAAAATATATACATAAACTGTCACAGATCTTAAAATTGTCTCTTCTAACTGGGGAGGCCAGAAATGACTACACATACAACAGTAACAATGACCTCAAGATGATGCCAGGAAGCACACGTGCTCTGCAGAATGTCCATGTGTGTACATACATACCTAGCATAAAATACATAACTATATAAAAAACACATCCAGTTTTCATGCTGGCAGCTTCCCCTTGACACACTTGTAGTCCTCCTCCTTTCAGTACCCAGCTGTGTGTTTAGGGAACATTAACTGATTTTTTAAAAATAAATCTCAATATAAGCCAAAGACAGACAACTGGAAAAATTAATCTGGGGGGGAGGAGAAGAATAACATTCTATTTGTATTTCAGCCTAAGGAAGTGGTTTTTAGAATATTTACCATTTTAGATAATCTATTCCACCCTCCCTTCAACAGCACATAATTTGAGAGTTGTGTATAAATAGATCCACTCAGGGAGATGAACAGAAGATAGCTCGCTATTGCAAGGTAGATAAAAACATCAAAGACAAATGGGGGAAAAGTCGTATGTCCTGCAAGTTTCAAAGAAACATTAGTGACGTCTTAACCTTGCTTTTCTTAGAAACTCAGCATTGAAAAATAGAAACTACTAGTTGAGGGGAGGGGAGGAGGTGGTGCATGTGAAGCTATGACAGAAAAAAGGAACTCTAAAAACAAATTCCAACCAAATTCTACGAGTCATAATTTTCAGTGGTGACATCCCCCATGAAGAGGTTCCTAAAGCAAAGACCGGAAAGTAAACACAAGGATTCCATTACAGCCTCTCAGGACCTGCTGCAGAGAAAGTTAAAAAGAAGAAACTATTTCTCATCCGTCAGACTGAGAAGCAGGGCCCATGACCAACATAAATGACTGTCTTCAAGCTAAAATAAATACCCACAAGAGCCTAAAATGGTAAACTCAAGAGAGAGACAAGCCCAATTTAATAAGCAGATCCGAGAGTTGAAAGGCGAGGATTTAAAAGGTATGTAAATTCACAGTCAAGAGGGTGTAAGCGAGAAACTACCAGATGAACTATTAAGAGAACAGTGTATCATTCTAATTTTTAGGGAACAAAAAAGCGTATTAAGTATCTTTAAAAGACTACTTTTAATCATGTTTTTCAATTACACACTTTACAATAAGAATTGGAATTTTTCTTTGCAAGAAGCAACTGTCATGAATGGCTTTTTGAAAACTCCCTTTAGTCCCAGATTAAATTTCAAAACACCATCAGAAGCCTGCCCCACAAACCAGCGTGTGTCCTCACGTGGCAGCCTTACCCACTCCTGGGCTCCCATTCTGTTGCTGGGGCCTGCTGGTTGATGCAAGGGCCGCTGAGACTGGAGAAGGGACTACTGGCTGCTGTCCGTGTCCTGAAAATCAAACATTTCAGTGCAAATAATTTGGGTTAAAAGATTTAAACTTAAGTAGAAGACACACAGAATACTCCGAGTAAATGTAAATTTGTAATTTTGTCAAAGACTCTCATGGGTTGGAACTCACGCTGGGGCACTCAAATGCACGCAGGGAAATGTGCTAGGGGTTTGCTTTTGTTTTCATTACCTAAAACGTTGGCTCCATTTACCTTTCACCTGCTTATAATTGATGGCTTTCAGTTTTAATGAGGCTCTCCCCTAAAGCCTTGCCCATTTCTCCTGCATGAACCTGAAGTAGTCACTGGGCTGAATCTGTGACATTACCACTATTTCCATAGCAACAAATCAATGTTATCAACAGAGCTGTGTTCTCGGCAGGATCTAACAGAAGAAAAAGCTGGGTGGTAACAAAAACCTAAAAGCAGTTCAATTGTCTCTGAAGTGCTCCTGCTTCAAAGGAGAAGGAGACATTCAGAAAGGATTCTACCCTTTCCTTCCCAAACAAAGCAACCTTATTTTGCAACTGACAGTTGGTGGAAAATAAGAGTTGAAAACGCCTTAGGAGTCGAGGAGCGCTAGTGAACTGTCACAGCAGGAGAGATGGGAATGGGGTTCAGAAGCAGGTGTGGCAGAGAGACAGGAAGATTAAAAGGAAAGGAGGGGAAATGAACCTGTCCCTCATGCAGAAAATAAGAAATGCACACCATTAGAGTATTTATTTGCCCCTTATCCTTTCTACAAATGGTTATAAAGCTGAAGAATGTTAAAATTGCAAAAATACACCTAATTAAAAACAAATAATAGATTTCTGGAATTTGATGTTGCCTTTGTGATTGGCACTAAAAGTAGAAGTCAGCCTAACCTGGGCTGCTAACCAAGAGTGCTTGAAGCACACAAGTGCAACTCGAAAAACTTCCTAGTGTGCCCTAAGAACAGATTCTGTCAGCACCGCTGGAAAAGCTCCCTGCGCGCTGCCTAGTCTCTTCCATCACTGGGTTTGTTCCTGCTGGGTTTTCTAAGGCCCTAACTCAAATGGGCATATTACACACTGATTTCATTTCCCTCTGCCAATATTACTCTTAACTGGTACAACTAAATGAGAGTTAACTGTGCCATTAGAGTAAAATAAATTTACCATCAAATTAAAAGGGTTAAATAGAACTGTGTATTCTTTAGTTCTTCCTATGGAGAGAAAAATTGGGAGGCCCTATTCACATAGAAAAAAGAGCCAAGACTAACAATGAATTTTTGTGTTTACTTTTCAGCTTTTCCATTACCTCTGGATTTACAGTGTCATGAGATTGCATGGGAGAACTGTTCTTTAACAATATGCCTGCAATTCTACTGTGAACTTTTAAAAAAATCAGTAGGGGAAAGATGAGTTGCTCAGTAAACAGTATTGGGGCCAAGTGGTTGGAAAAAACAAACTTATTTTTACCTGCTTCTTGAAATACTATTCAAAAGAATCAAGAGATTTAAACATTCAAAGATGGAAACATAAATATACACAAACCCCTGCAATAATTCACCTGAGTTCCTCCCTCTCTTCTACCATCTCAAACATCTAAAACTCTAAAGTCCCTTCCTCGTTACCACACCTGCTTCTTCAAGTATCTTGCTAAACAGGATGCGGTCACAGGATCTTGTGATTTCTTACATTTAATTTCTATTAAAATGTAACTAACCTTTATGAGGTATCTACAGTAGTTAAACTCACAGAGAAAGAAAGTGGGACGTGGTTACCAGGGACTGGTGGGAGTAGGGAATGGGGGAGTTACTGTTTAGTGGGTACAGAGTTTCAGTTTTGGACCATGAGAGAGTTCTAGAGATAGAGAGTGGTGATGGTTGCAAAATGATGTGAATGTACTTAATGCTACTGAACGGTACACTTAAAAATGATTAAGAGGTAAATTTTATGTTACGTGTATTTTACCAATTTTTTAAAATGTAACTTATCTATTTACGTACTCCAAGATAAACATTTTTTGATATTTTAATATATGGATTACAATTAACATGTTATCATTTCTTTTTGTTAGTACATGATATAATGGTACAGTCTTATGAGATCTTTAGATTCAGTGAAATACAGTATATTTAACAAGACTCCAATTAGGTCCTGTAACAGACAGAATAAGAGCTACAATTTTCTGAATGCTTACTATGCACCAGGTACAAGGTTAAGTTCATTATTCCATTTAATCTTCAGCCCTATGGTATATAGTATTATTATACCCACTTAACAGATGATAAAAGTGGGTTTAAGAGGGCAAGTGACTCACCCAAAGTCACACAGCTAGGAAGAGGCAGAACCTAGTCTTGAACCCAGGTTTGTCTGACCAGATCCATTCATCTTCACCACCATCTAGTTAATTTTTAATTGTAAGCAACCAATTCTGGCAGCCAGAACTCTAATTATATAGAACCTAACTAATAACCACAATATCTGGTAGTTAGGAAAAGCTACTAATCCATTTATTAGAGCAATCCTTAATTCCTGATTTGGAGAGATAAGAGACAATCCCAAACCAAAAGGATGGCAAGAATCTTGGTACATTCTGAATAGCAACACCTGCCCTTCAGTAGAATGCACTGCAACACAGCCGCTGACCACAAGGCCTGAAAGAAATCAGTACACAGCTAAATAATAATCTTTCTAAAAATTAAAATCATACCCCAAAGCAGGAATACTCAGATTATCAGAGACTCAACTTCTGATAATCTTCAGTTTTATGTCAGCTGCAAATCAAACCATTCCAATAAGGTAGATCAAGGTAATAATTCTTAAGACTTTTGCTGTATGCTAGCTTCCTATCACTGGCTCTGATCCAGGAGGGACACAGGATATTAAAAACAGACTCTAGCTCCTGAAGTTACTTGCACTCACATCTATCAATTTTATTATCATTACAATAGTAAACAAGCCACCAGGTGAGAAAAATTAGCCAACAGATAATGGAGCACACAGAATAACAAAAAACTCAATTTCTACCAGCAATTACCTTCTTAACAACAATCACAAAGAATGTAAGGAAGAGTCAATCCAATAATTACAATTTCTTGTTGGCAGAAAATGGACAGAATCAGGCTGAAAAAAATCTCAACAAATATCTTTTAATAGTGAGTAATACTAATAATTAAGTATTATGCAAGAAAGTTAAATCTAAAATATTGTTAGAAATAGTGTAGGTACATAGAGCTAATACACACATTGACAAAAAATATACAGTGATAAATATAGGAGATTTAAAGCCAACCAATCCACTATTGTATGAAACATGAATTGTGTTTGAAATTTTATTTCTCACCTTTTGAAAATCCTATAAACATCTTTATTTGATGTGGTACTAGTACCATAAAACAATTTCATTGCAGTTTGGAATTCCTCTGCCGATTTCTAGGCTGGATTTAGTAAATTAATTTCACTGGTCACCTGATATGTCACAGGTCTGGGTTAGGTGCTAGGAGGATACAAATCTAACCTTAGTTCTCTACCCGCTAATAACAGTTTCTCTGCTTTCCAGTAAACAATCAGAAATCATTTTTGTGAAATACACCCGATGAGGCAGTAGTCACTGTAACAAAGCTACTTTCATGATGGGCCAAGTAACAAAGTGTTACTGATCCAGTTACAGTGAAATTCAATAAATAGCACATCATCTTAAACAGCAAAATATCGTCTCATTCATCTGCACTTTAACAGACCCTGAAGAAAGGGAAGAGCTTGTGGAACTCATATTGAGACAAAGGAGGGTTTTCTACAGTTCTGAACCCAAGTAGTAATTATCTTCCAACCCTTTCATCTCCACCTTTATCTCAAATGCTTTTGTCCCTGAAAGACAGTATGTCCAAAGCAACCATTCAATTAAATACAACATAAAAAACATAAAAAATCTGGCCAAAGGTGATAGAGTTGGGCACAATCTTCGCTCCCTCACCTCCCCTACTGCATCCAAAGATTTCAGAGATGTAAAGTACTGATTTGTCTTGGCTCTCCTTCCTAGAAGCTGAGAGTAAGATAACCAATGTGCTCATTTTAATAAAATTTTACTACTGCAAAACAACTGTGATGTTTCAATCTAATATTTTACAGCTTTACCTGAATAGGTTCTGACTTCCCCTTTCCAAGTTACAGCACCAAATTATTATGTTTGGTATAGGTAAAACTTAAAATCTAGAAGGCTCCATTTCTGGAAGAAGCATGGTGATGTCCCATGCTAGTCCCAAATCTTCCCACTTCTCCTAAAAAATCATACAGAGAGATAAGAATGAATCCCATAAACAGACATACCACATACGGACTGCGTCTCTAGTGAAACTAGGGAAAAAAGAAAACCCACAAATTCCAAGTTATGTGAAAATGAAGCCCCAAACACCACAAATCAAGACATCACAACTGCACAAGAGAAGCAGCTGGATGATTTCAATGCAAACAATGAAATCGTACAAGTACTAGGATAAAATGTGAGTGAACGCCTTTATAACTCTGGAGGGAGGAAGACCTAACTATGGCTCAAGACCCCAAAGTCATTTAAAAATTTGGAAAATTTAACTTCATGAGAACAAAAGAAAACTGCTGCATAGCAAAAAACACCATAAGCAAAGTCAGAAAGACCTTGTAACTCATCTAGGAGACAAAGGAGTAATTCTCCTACTTTTTGAAGAACTCTTAAAAATTAGGAAGAAAAAGACAACCCAAAAGAAAAATGGACAACACAACAGTTCACAGAGAATAAAAAAGCCCATAAGCATTTAAAAGGATGCTGACTTTGCTCAGAATATAAACTAAATATACTGAGATGCGAGTCTTCATCTATCAGATTGGAAAAAAAAAATCAAAAGATAGCAATAACATACTCTGTTGGCATAGCTGTAAAGAAACCAGTATTTTCAGGTACTGCTGCTGGGAATGCAAAATGATAATATCCTATGGAGGGGATCCAAGCATATCTAACTACCACAGAAGCATTTATCCATTGATCCAATTCTGGCAACCAAACCCCTCTGCCTCATACCTGCATGTATATTAAGTGACTTGTTGCAGCACCATTTTAATAGCTAGAGCACAGAAACATCCAAGTGCCAATCAATAAAGGGCTGGTTAAATTATGGAAGAGCGACACAACAGAACACTATACTGTTAAAAAAAACGATGAGGAAGATCTCTGTATATACGAAAATCTCTCTAGGCTGAAATTTAAAAAAATAGAAAGAAAGAAAGAAAGAAAGAAAGAGACAAAGAAACAAACAAACAAACAAGATAGTGCACACAGTGCCCTACCTTTGGTGTAAGCAAAGTGGATTATGAATGAGAATATGTAATTTATGTATTTGGTTATATTTTCATGAAGAAACACCACTAAAACTGGTTAACTATAGAGGGCAGCAGTGGGTAGGAACAGGTCAGGAGGAGGCAGGGGCAGGAGGTAAGATTTCTCTAAATATGTAATTTAGACACTTATAACACTTGCAAAACTACTTGACTTTTAAAACTATGTACAGGACAAGATGGAATAACAGAAACCAGGTTTACCATCCCATATTAAATAACCAAAAAGGCAACAAAATATATGAGAGAAATGATTCTCAGGACACTGGACACTAAGCAAGGAAGGACAGTGATCCAGAGACAGAGGAAACAATGTGCGTGTGACTGCATCAGCTTACTTACTGCCTTGAGAGTTTCCAGGCTGTGGCACAGGAAGCAGGCCTGGAGGATCCCCTGAGTTAAGGAGATGGGATTGGGAGTCTTGGGACATCAAGACATCTAGAGATTCTCAGGACCAAAGACCAGAGAAAAGCTACACAGAGAGACATCTCCAGAGGTGTGTGGAGACTTCGCTTAAGTAGTCAGCAGAGTACTGGTTGACTGATGCATGTGTGGAAACTATCTGAGGCCAGGGAAAGAATGAACCATCTGGGAGGACTTGCAGGAACAGTGTCCAGTGCTTACAACATGCTAGAAATAGAACCTGTTTCTAACAGCCAGAACGGAAAAGCTCATATTCACGGGGCAGTGAGTAGAATACTGACAGGTCTTGCCCCCGTGCTAGGAATAACCAGACCCAGAATAACTGCTGTTCTCTGATCCCACCTAACAAACCTTAAAAGCCAACACCCTAGAAGATCAAACTGCTTCCAAGTAAGTTAACTGTATCCCTGAAAAAAGCTCAAGAATAATTACAAGCATACAAGTTTCCAGCACTCAACAAAGTGGGAATCACAATGTCTGACATTCATTCAAAGATTACCAGGCACACAAAGAAGCAGAAAAATATACTTGATAATGAGGAAGGGGAAAAAAAAATCACCTGATTAAACCCGACCAAGAACTGACACAGATGCTGGAATTAGCAAAGACATTAAGACAGTTATTATTGTACTCTGCACATTCTACAAGTCACGTAGAGAGAGAGAGAGGCTACAACAGAGGCCAAACAGAGCTTCTTAAGATGAACCGAGAAGTAAAATACACTGGATGGGACAGACATGGCAGAAGAAAAGATTAGTGAACCTGAAAACAGCCATAGGAACTACCCAAATGGAACACTGGAAAAGAATAAACAACAACAATGAAAACCCAGCATCAGTGAGCCGTGAGACAACTTCAAGCAGGCTCATACATGTGAAAGTGGAGACTCAAGGGCTGAGAGAGAGACTGAAGAAACAATGGCCAAATTGTTCCAAATGTGATGAAAATGACACAGACACAGACCCAAAAAGCTCAATGAACATTAATACAAACAAACAAAAGAAAGAAGAAAATGACACCAAGGTACATTATAATCAAACTGTTCAAAACTAATGATAATGAGAAATTTTTTAAAGTGGTTAGACAAAAAGTCATTTTAAAACAGAGGACAAAAATAAGGACAAAAGCAGAGTTCCCTTGGGGTAACAATGAAAGCAAGGTGCCGTCTTCGAAGTACTGAAAAGAGAAAAACTGTCTACCTGGAACTCTGTGCCTAGCAAAAATGTCTTTCAGAGCCAAAGGCAAAATGTTTTTCAGACATACAGAGGCTGAAAGAATTCATCACCTGCAGATCTTTGCTACAAGAAATACTAAACGACATCAGTTGGAAATATGGGTCTAGACAGAGGAGTAAAGAGCACCAGACATGGTAACTACATGAGTAAATTATATATAAGGTTTTTTTCTTATTATATAAATCTCTTTAAAAGGTAACTATTTAAACACAAATAATAGCAATGTTTTGTGTGGTTTATAAAATAGGTAAAATGTACGATAACCATAGTACAAAGACTGGGAGGGGAGAAAAGGAAGTAAGACTCTTAAACTACATGTGAAGCAGTATAATGTCACTCTGTCACCTTGATGAGTTAAAGTGCATACTACAAACCTTAAAGCAACCACCAGAATAGCAAAACAAAGGGCTATACTTAATAAGTCAACAAAGGAGATAAAAGGAATCATAAAAATTTTCAGTCTGAAAGAAGGCAGGTAAGAAAAAGGAAAAAAAAAAAACAAACAAAAAACCCAGATTGGACAAATAAACAGCAAGATAATGGATTTAAACCTACCCATATCAATAGCAATATTAAGTGTAAATGGTCTAAACATCCCAGTTAAAAAGTAGAAATGATCAAATTGGATTAAAAAAATCAAGACTCACCTATATACTGCTTACAAGAAATACACATTTAATATAAAGACATAAACAGATTAAAAGTGAAAGGATGAAAAATTATTTACACCAAGCTAACACTAATTAAAAGAAAGCTGGAGTGGCTATATTAACAACAGGGAAAGCAGATTTCAAAACACAGAATGTCACCAGATAAAGAATAATAAAGAAATAATAAAGAAAATCATTTCATAAAGATAAAGGAATCAGTTCATAAAGAGAACATAATTCTAAGTGGTTATGCACTTAACAGAGCTTCAAAATACACGAAGTAAAACCTAATATATAACTGCAAGGGAAAACAGAGAAACCACAATTCTAGCCAGAGATTTCAATATTCCTCTCTCAATAATTGATAGAACAAATAAATAGAAAATCAGTACAGGTATAGAAGATCTGAATCACACCATCAACCAACTTGACCTAACTGACATTTATAGAACACTGTGCCCAGCAATGGAATATGCATTCTTCTCAAATACACAGAATTTACCAAGAGCGAGCATAATCTGGGACAACACAATCAACAGGATTTAAGTCATACAATGTATGGTATTTGACCACACTAGAACTAAATTAAGGTATCAGTAACGGAAAGACTTCTGGAAAATCTCTAAATATTTAAAAACCAATACATTTCAAAATAACATAATAACAAAGAAAAATTAAAAGGGAAATTAGAAAGTATTTTGAATGGAAAAAAACTTAAAACATAACATTAAAATTTGCTAGATACTGTTAAAGCAGTGCTTAGGGGTAAATTTTGTAACACTAAATCCCTCTAATTTTAGGAAAGAAGAAAGATCTCAAATTAACGTCGATTGCTGACATCTACTCAAAGAAACAAGAACATATTAAACCAAAAGTAAACAGAAAAAAGAAAATATTAAAGGTCAAAAACCAATAGTATGGAAAACATAAAAAGACAAAAATCAACGAAACCAAAAGCCAGTTCTTTGCAAAGGCCCATAAAATTGATAAACCTCTAGTCAGACTGATTAGAAAAAAAGAGACACAAATCACCAATAACAGGTATGAGAGAGGTGACATCACCAAAGTTTCTATAGACACTAGAAGGATAATAAGGGAAACTATATTTGTTTTATCCACTCTGATAATTTCTGCCTTTTAATTGGAATATATATTCTATTTACTTTGATATCAGGCCAATAAATTCAACTTAAATGACATGGTCAAATTTCTTGCAACACATAATTTACTAAAGCTCACTCAAGAATAGATTGTCTGAATGACACTGTACGTATCTGTTACAGGAATTATGTTTGTAGTTTAAAACCTTCCCATTAAAAAAAAAAAAATGTGTGTGTGTGTGTGTACGTATCAGGCCCAGATAGTTTCACTGGTAAACACTACTAAACATTTAAGAAATAAGTAATGGTAAGGTAAATAAATGGGCAATTATCAAAAAACTAGTATTACTTTAACAATGGTTTATAACTCCATTTTTTGTTTTGTTTTGTTTTCTACATGATTTAAGAGACAGAAGATAACAAGCATTGGCAAGGATGTGAAGAAACTGGAGCCCCTGTGCAGCTGCTACGGAAAACAATGTGGCAGTTCCTCAACAGTTAAAGATAGAGTTACCATCCAGGAACCTCACTTTTGGGTGTATACCCAAAAGAACTGAAAGCACGGTCTGGAAAAGAAGTCTGTACACATATCTTCATAGCAGCACTTTTCACACCAGCCAAAACGTGGAAGCAACCCAAGTGTCCATTGATGGATGAAGGGATAAGAAAAAATGTGGTATATACATTGAAGAGGATTATTATTCAACCATAAAAGGGAAGGAAATTCTGACACATACTACAACATGAATGAACCTTGAGGATATTATGCCAAGTGAAATGAGTCAGCCACAAAAAGACAAATACTGTGTGATTCCACTTAGATGTTTGGAGTAGTCAAAATCGTACAAACAGAAAGCAGAACGGTTGTTGTCAGGAGCCCCGGAGAATAGGCAGTTATTATTTAATGGGTACAGTTTCAGTTTTACGAGTTGAAAACAGTTAAGGAGATGGATGGTGGTGATGTTTATACAACTATGAGTGTATTTAATACCACTAAACTGTACAGTTAAAAATGGTTAAGATGGTACATTTTATGTGTCTTACCACAATAAAAAAAAAAAGATAATCATTGTTAAATAATGTTATGTATTTGATTCAACTCAACAAATACTTATTTTGGGCCAACTAAAAGTTAGGTACCAGGGATAAAACAAAGAATAGAACAAATATGGTCTGTACCTTCACGGAGTTTACTCTGGATCTGGCAATAAATATAAAAATAATTCTAAAAACTACTAGCGTGGTGAGTACTATCAAAGGAGTATAGACTATATGCTTTACATTTTTTTTTAAAAACAAAAGTGTACCAGTGGTGTAGCTCATGTGGTAGAGTGCATGCTTAGCATGCATGAGGTCCTGGATTCAATCCCCAGTACCTCCTCTAAATAAATAAACCTGATTACCTCCCTCATCCCCTGCCAAAATAAAATAGTATGATGATAAAAACAAAAGCATGCATATGAATAATCTTGTAAAAACACATTTCTCATTCACATCATTTCTAGGTATTTGTTATTTTTAATCTATTTTAAGTGGTATTGAAAGTGTAAATTTTCTATTACATTCTCCAATTTTTCTCCCTTTCCTCATCTGAGCTTGTGATATTGTGATATAAGAAATACATGTATCTTGGTCTTCATCCATGGTTCCTGGCACACAGCTCCTAAAACTCTTGTTTCCTAAGTGATAGAAGAAATAAGGGTATCTTTTCTTATTCATAACAAGCCCATTGCAACCACACCTATGCCCATGTTAATGAGATGAATTCTGGAAAGCCCCTAAGGAGGAAGATGGTTGCCAGAGGAACCAACCACAGGATTAGAGAGCTGAACTTTCAACTTCCTTCCCCCACCTCTGGGGAGGGGAGAAGGCTGGAGGTCAAACTAATCAACAACAGCCAGTGATTTAATCAATTTAATCACTCGCACCAGAGTAAGGGCATCTCCATAAAATCCCCAAAGGGCAGGGTTTGGGGAAGACCGCGTGCCCCAAGGGCATGGAAGCCCTGCACCCCTTTCCTCACACTTGGCCCTAGGTTTGCCCTTCTATCTCCTGCTTCTGATTTACAGCCTTTGTAATACACTGGTAATCTAGTAAGTAAACTTTCTCTGAGTTCTGTGAGCTGTTCTAGCAAATTAACCTAATCAAACCTGAGAGAGGTGTAGGAACCTCCAGTTTATAGGCAGTTCGTCAGAAGCACAGGTTAACAATCTGGACTTCTGACTGGCACCTGACTAGGGGGGTGAGGGGGTGGAGGCAGTCTCGTGGGACTGAGCCCTTACCCTGGGGGATCTGTCGCTAACTCCAGTAGCTAGCGTCAAAACTAAATGAATTGTAGGAGACCCAGCTAGTGTCCCAGAGTTTAAGAACTGCCTATCATGGGGTGTTAAAAAATCCATACATCTGGTCACAGAAGAGCCAAAAGTATGACTGTTGTTTGTAGAGAAAAACAGGAGAGGTTTTTCCTTTACAGAGTCTTACTACCATTTCTTCAGTATTTAAAAAAAACCAACCTGAAAGAATAACCTAATTCCTAGACCCCTGAAAACACGTTTTAGTAAGATTAACAAATCAAATTATATCCAAAAGGTAGAATTCCAAATCTATAAAGAGGTATTCAACTGAGTGCTACAACCTATAAAAAGCATTTTACCTTCGTTATAGGGCGCTGGATTGCCAATCTTTACTCCAACTGCTTCAGCTGATTTCAAAACTTCTAACTCCATCAAAATAACCACTCTCCTACAAAGGCAGAGAAACAGAAACATGTTAGGAAAAATAAATTCAGAAGCCCTTCAAATGACAAGCTACTTAAAAAGCTTTCCCCCAATAATCACTGTGATAAAACTATTTCCCTTTGTCAACTGTTTTTCATTACTGAATAACTTGAGAAATATATGATATCCATTCCTACATAAGCATTTCCCTTAATCTTTCACTGCATCATTATCAAGGCTTTTTATGATTGCAGGGTTTTCATTTCCGATCCAGCTCCTTAATTAGAATCAGTGTCCTTACTACATACCATATCTTCAAGGAGCAAAAAGACATGATAAGAATTTAGATTATTAAACATAAGAGTATGTGGCACAAGAGATGATCTGTTTGCAGGAACATATACTTATCTAAACAATTACCCTTTCCCAGTGAAAACTAATATGACTGTAGATTCTTTTTTTTTATGTGATTACTATAATCTAAGAACTTCAGTACTTTCCACTTTTAATTCTGATTAAAACCTTTCAGTAACTTCCCAAGGATCTTGGGTCAAAATTTAAGAATCTTTCTTTCCACATGGCCTCCAAGCTCTGCGTGATCTGGCCTTGCTAACCTTCCCAGCTCAGCTCGCACCACCTCCCCGTGGTGCTCTGCTCCCAGCCATCTGTTTCCTTTCTGGTCCTGGTGTATGTTATGCTCTCTCCTGCCACAAGGCCTTTCAACATGCAGCTCTCTGTGATGGTCTCCCATTTCAAACATCTCATCTTCAAGAGACATGTCCTTACTCTTTGGTTTAGATCAGTTTTCTGTTGTACTCCTTTTTATAGCCATCATTTCTTTCCTTCAGATCACCTCTTTTGGGTTTAATTAATACGTATTAACATATAACTATTAATATTTAGGTTGATTATATGTCCTTTTTTGGTTACTTATTCATATGTATTATACATTTTAGTTATATGTTCATTATGTTATCTATTTTTCCTACTAGACTGCACTTTCAGCGACAGCAAGAATCCTCCAGTGTTTAACACAGCAACTGGTCCACAGTTATTGCTCGATACACACTTGAACACAAATGTCACCATCATTTTTGAATCTTAAAGAGACCTGCAATATGAAGAAGGAATTTGGGGGGAACATACCTGGAGGCAGGGAGAACCACAGAACAACTGATGGGGGCCTGAATTAGCACAGTGCCACTTGAGATTAAAAGAAGCAGATGGTCTGGAGCAATACTTAAGCAATAACAAATCCAACCTCATCATCATGTATTCTTTAAATGGTCTGAGTGCTGCATTTTGGATTTTTACATACAATTGATCAGTTTGTGCCACCTTTATCAGGTTTTCATATCAAGGTTATATTACTTCAACAAAATAAGCTTGAAACTATCTGTTCCTGAATATTATATAGATTCCCTATAAAAACTCTCTGATATTTAGCGATATTTAACTACGTTCCAAAATTACCCAAATTACTCAAGAAAATAGAAAAATGGAAGGCTTATTAATCATTTAGCATTACCCTAATACCAAAACCTAAGAAAAAACACACTCAAGATACTAAAACTAATTTTATTTTGTAATATACATACATTCTAAATAAAATATTAGCAAGATGAATCCAGCAGCACATCAAAAGAATACACCAATACCAACTTACAGAAAACACAGACGACAAGGACACATTGCACTTTTATAAAGATACAATCAGCAAAATCCAGATTGTGGGAAACTGTGTATGAGAATAAAGGACAAATGACCTGGTTTCTTCAACAAATAAACACTAAGGGAGGAAAAAAGATATGGAGGAGGAAACTAGATTCATAGAGACTTAAAGGAACTATCAACCTACTGCAGTTCAAACTTCATTTTAGATCCTGATATAAATAAATTATTCACACTCACACACACAAACATACACACAAATAGTTGGAAACTGAACAGTGACAGGATATTTAGTATTTTAGGTGTAAAAATGCAATAAAAAAAAGAATTACTATCTTTTAAAGATATATACTAAAATATTTTTGGATGAAATAACATCTGAGATTTGCTTCAAAATTATAAAGGAAGGTAGATGTGGAACGGATATCGATGAAACATTGGATATCGGGTGATAATGTGAAGCTGAATGTGAGACATAAGGGAACTGACATGCCATATTATTGAATGGAAAAACTTAGTATCAAATACTATATAGATTTACAGCAATTCTTTACATTCCAACAAGACTTGTTTTTTTGAACTTGAAAGAATAAACATGGAATAATAATACTAATAAACATGGAAGAATAAACATAGAAAAATTGCCAAGAAAATTTGGGGCGAAAAAGTAAAGGAAGATATCACTGGTAAATTACTAAAATACACATGATACTTTAACTGAAAACATTATGGCAGATGGAATTATGTGTGTTGGTGAGGATGTGGAGAAACAACATAAGGCTCTGACAACCCATTCTGGCCACAGCCACTCTCTCCCTGCGCGTGTTCTTCTTACCAACTCCTGCTCCAGCAACTGTGCCAGCCCACAAAAACACTCTCCTCACCTGTTTGGGCTCTGCCATCTGATTCCAGGCCCTACCACCACCTGCCTCTCCCCTATGGACATCCACTTTGCTTGGCCCCACCTAATGGATTTTGGACTGAATTATTCAGTATGAGAGAAAAAACAGTGTCTATCATTCCACTAACAAAATGATTTCTAACTATTCCCCACTGATAAACATGCACCATGAGAAGTCTGGAATGATGCTCACTAAATAATAATAGAGCTATTTCTAGGTTGTATGAATTCCAAATAACCTTTTCTTCTTTGTACCTTTTTTTGTATTGCTCTAATTGATTATACAATGCATCATTTTGATTAAAATAATCATATTCTCAAAAAAAAAACCGAATACACATACAAAGATAGAACTACAGATATATTCAGAGAAACTGGTGACAATTTTTAAATAGTGAAATGCTGTACACAATCTAAATGTTAACTAAATTATGGTAAATCCATACAAAGGAATACTAAGTAATATGTAACAGAGGTATACCTAGGGACATGTAAAAATGATCACTATAAAGTTGAAAATGGATATTATAAAACTGTATTTATTATGAAAGTTTTTTTTTAAGAAAATATATATTCATAAGTATTCACCTTCACAGGGAAAACCTGGAAGGATATACAACAAAATGTTAATAGTCATATCTAGGCAGTGGGATTACAATGATTTTTCTTTTTGTTTATGTGAGTTTCATAATTTACATACATATATATATATATATATATAACTTGCATGATAAAATTGTTTTATAAAACATACTGACAAGAATACAAAATTCTATCAGGGTGAAAACACTGCCACATGATATAAAGAAATGTGTTAATCCAGAATTCTATACCCAGTAAAACTAGTTTAACAGAGAGCCAAATACAGACATTTTTAGATGACAGAGATTTCTACCATTCACAAACCTTCCCCATAAGAGCTGCTAAAAGATATTCTTCAGGAAAATGGAAAATGAACTAAAAAAGGAGTGTGATGAAACAGTCAAAGGTAAGCTAACAAACTATGGGTAAATCTAAATAAGCACTGACTATGTAAGCTAATATACTAATTGGAGGGAATAAAATCAAAGTTGAACTAAAATACTGAGCATAGATCATTTTAAGGCCCTTGTTTTTTTGGGAGGATAGTAAAAATACTAACCTATTTTAGAATTTGTTAATTCAAATATGGATTTTTTTTAGTATGACGGTAACCACCAAGAAAACACAAATGGAATATACAACTTCCAAACCAGCATAGGAAAAAAAGAAAATTAAGGAAGTATAATCAATCCAAGGCGGAAAAGAGGAAAAAAGTAAAGTAAGAACATGGTTAAGATCAGAAAATTTAGGGGGAAGAAAGGCAGTAACAAATGAAGTAGAATAATCTCACCAATTAAATCTCAAATTGAATTCTAAAACTATATGCTGTTCATAAAAGATATCCAAGATTAATAACAGAAAGGTTAAAAGTTAAAAGGACACAATAAACAAATATAAATCAAAAAGTTAATATATGGATAATAATGTAACACACACTGATATACCCTTATTAAGACGGGAATGCTTGTCACATTTGCTATTCATGTGTTTTGGTTGTGTTGTGTAATTGGACATAAAAAACTTGAGAAAAAAATGGAATGTAAAGCCTCTCCCCAACAAAAAATGTATTTCAGCAATGGTTGCCCAGGTGTGAATAACAGTTCTGGTCACCATTGTATCTCCAGCATGTAGCATCTTGTAGGTACTCAGCAAACTCTATATAGGCTGAAAAAAGTATTTACCATGAAAGATTCAAGGCTGTAAAAAAAGGCGCAGTGTTACATAGTTAATGTCATCTTTTTTTGCTCTAATCAGTGACCCCTTTTCATTAAAAGATACGTTAAGAGAGAATCCTGAAGACAGTGCTGCTGAAGAGATCAGAAACAAGAGTTCTGTATTCAGCTATAATCTCCTGCTCTGAAATTTCCAGTTTGTTTCCATATTTCTCTCCTTTTGGCGCCATGTTTTAGTCGCCTGTGTTCAGAACTCAACAGCTGTAAATTCTTAGCTGAAAAGCTCATCATTGCCTTCTTGATTCCTAATTGAAAGTTGGCATCCAATGAACATCTCTGTTCAAAAATTAGTCTCCATTTTACAACACAATACAACAGAAAAAAACACGCCACATACCTTCCATCTTTCAGAGTGTTTACAATAAATCGGTTAATCTGGCAAATACAGTTGCTAGACAATTGTTCTTCTTCAACAAGATGGTTCAACTGTGTTGCCAACATGAAAGCTGAAAAGCACAGAGATTACTTTAGTCTCCAAAACATTTCAGTCATGACAATCTGCAAGCTGATCACACCTGTACCAGCAAAGAAAAATAATGCCTTAAATATATGTTCCTGAAACTGAAACTACTCAGACTCTACATAGTGAAAAACAGTATTAATGTGCTGTGCATGAAACATCTGCTGCTACTCTGAAATTAAGTATTTCTTAAAGTGCCCCAAATCATCTTTTCCATCACTCAGCTTTCATGACAAGACTGAAAAATCTTTTCTAGGTCCTTCACCTTGTGACTAGATAGCAAGCATACATTCTGCAAAGTCTCTCCTTTCTCCCTGCAAAGCCTCCAACACAGAAATAAAACCCCCAAAAGCCAAGTATAGGACAGCTAACCCTTCATATTCACTAAATGTCAGTATCATCCTGAGGGAAATCAGTCAAAGAAAACACAGGGCACCAGTTAGAGAAAATTAATTAAGCCATGTGGCAGCTTTCCACTAGGCCCAGTCTATTGTTAGAATGCTCTATGCCAGCTGCAATTCTGTCTGAATGAAGGCACAGCCAAGCAAATGCAGACATCTGGAATGCTCCAATTACTGCAATCAAAGTGCTGGGTGCACTTTCGTTATTTAAATACAAATTCCTAGATTTATACGTCATACATACAGGATAGAGTATTCAATCCATCACTCATAAGCAGTCGATAACGTGGTGGACTATTCCCTGTAGTAATGGGACGGATGTTCTAGGAGAGAGAAAACAATTCATTAGTCAGGTTGTCCACCCAGTCCCCAGGGATAAGGAAACCTAAGCGGCAGGAGAATAGATTTGCTGTTAGTTCAACACAAATTGAACTGCTTACCCATTCTCTTCACACCTAAATCTAAGTAAAGAAAATTGGATTTGATAATTCTCACACCAACCTCTCTCCATTAACATTATTCAACACAACATAGATGAGAATAAAGTAAGTTGCCAATACTCTTGTGTTCTCTCTCCCCTAACTCAAATCTGATTGAAAATCAATTTTAAAAATACAAGGCACCTAATATATGTGAGGTACTGTGAAGGAAACATGCTAAAAATATAAAATGGAAAAAAAAAATCCTTGCCCTAAAGAGACTTACAATTGGGGTGGAGATGGAGGCAGAGTCATAGCAAAGGTGTGCACATAATGATGTGGGGGCAGAGCCAAGACATTTATCCCAACTTGAAGGGAATCAGAAGCAGCTTTCTGAAGGAAATGAAATACCAAAACAGAGCCCTAAGATGACTGGCAGTGAGTTGCGGAGTAACAGGGAGACAGACCATCAGGCCTATTGACGCAGAATCTGCAAGTATGATCTAGGATTCTGCTTCTATTGATTTTTTTAAGTTCTCATTAAAATTTGTGACCTCCTTAAATGAATGATAGGATAAATGAAGAATTTTATGCAGACAAGTTCATTTCAGGTAGATCTCTCCGGAGGCCGTATGTAAGGCGGATTTGAGCAACACAAACCCCAGGGCAGAAAGGCAACCAAGGAGGCAGCAGTAATGATGTGCAACACTAAGCATCCATCAACCGCGGAAAGAACAGAGAGGCAAAGCCTCACATCTGAACCTCAAAGGTCAAACTCTGGCTAACATAATACGAAAAAAAACCTGGTTCCTCTCTCAGAGGTGCAACACGGCCTGGACGATTTTCGTAATCATGGAGAGAACTTCCTAGTGTGGACACATCAGTACGTCCTCCAGCAAAAGTAATTATAATTATGTGGAAGTTTGAAAAACGTTTGACATAAAAATACATAAGTACTCACAATGACTTGGAGGATGGGTTTTATGGATGTATCTCCCTGTTGCATTATGGCCTGAGAAAGTAAAAACAGATTCTTATGAGATATGTACTCAAATCATGATGAAAACTTGACATAATTTTAGTTCGGTATCTGGACTAAACCACAGACAACGTCATTAAAGTGCCTTTTTGGAGTTTATCATCTGAAAATCTACTTTAAGTTTTGTCACTCTGGACAAATCATAAAATCATAAAAGTGGGATACGTGCCTACTGATAAGGATACATTTAACGATGCCTAAAATACTAGCAACACGTATGTTCATATTATTCATAATAGCTCATTTATTTCCCTGTAGTGCCCATTTGTAGGGAATTAGACAAATAAGTATGGTAAACCCTTAAAACAGTATTATGCAGCCTTAAAAGATGTTTATGAAACACTGGTTGCCTCTTTTGAGAGGAACTGGGTGATGGAGGACATGTGGGAGACAGCCATGCACTGCAACCTCTTTTATACTTTCTGAACTTTAAATCATATGACTCTATTAGCAATCATAAAACTAATTTCTTAAAAAATCCTTATCAATCAGACTTTTAGTTTATTTTCAAAACCCCATCATTTAAAGGTAGCCATCAGAAAAACTAACTAGCTAAAACTAGTTGTCTCACCTCTGCTTTTGCCCATGCTGAAATGATACCAGACTAGGTCTTCCAACCATAAACTGAAAACTGGACAAAAACATATTAACTGTTCTCAAATATCAGACAACAGGTAGAACAAGATCGTGATCCCTGAAAGGAAAACAAATGAGTGGAGCCCTACAATCACCCTGGTTTTCTGCCCAGAGTCACTTTTGGACTATAGTGCAGGAAAGGGAACCCAAGAAGAGCGTGGCAGCCCTGCTGAGCACAGATCAGAGTTTGGGGGGTGAGTTAGCTGGACTCCATGGACGCAGAGCACCCGACAGGAGGGAGCTACACAGAGGAAGAGCTTCAGTAACCTATGCAGGGTTTCCTTGAGTCTTGGCTGAATTCTGAGTTGTGCATACACAAAATGAGACTCCGCAGGCCAGGCAGAGATTAAGAATTAGAGAGCTATAAGCTGAAAATTACTGGAGCTCACACAGGCTAGAATACATTTGAGTTCCAGTTGGCCAGAGTGGTGAGAACTCAATAAACACCTGAGATCCCAGAAAGGCCATGCTTTAGAAAAAGGGATAAAGTAGCCCCAAAGTAAAAGCTTCTCTAGACCCTCAACAGTCTCACAGGGGATCAGCGGATCTGCAAGTAAGTTAACAGTCTGGCAGAACAACTCAATAGTCTTTACATACACAATCTAGACATTGAATAATGTAATATTCATAATGTCCAATATCTAGTCAAAAATTACTAGACATTACTTGAAGGTAGACCTAAGTTAAAGTTGTATGCTACAACCCTGAAGCTGTTCTCAAATTGCAACCTCGGGACCCAAGACCTTTTCTGAAGGTACATAAATTCAAAATTATTTTCACCATAGTAAACAAGATTTTGCCCTCTCACTCTCATTCATTCAATACAATGAAAAATTGGCTGAAGGACCAATCAAACTTTATACTGTTAACCACTGACGATTGTCTACTGGATGAAAAATCAGGAAAAGAAATCACTGCAGTGTCACTTTCAAATTACACAGCAACTTGTTGAATTAAAGAGCAACATATATCATGAAGACTGAGTTAATATCTCTTCTGCAGAATTCTACTTTTGCCTTAAGAATGGATGAATCTAAAGATGTGGCTGGACTTGCTGCTTTGCTTGTGTTCATCTGGTGTCAGCACCAACTAATCATCTAGTAAGATCTTCTTTCATTTGAATGCTTGACAACAAACAGATTATACTAAAATGTTCAAAGTGTTGAGTTACTTCCGAAACTCATGGTTTATTCTGGAACAGCTGTGTTGACATTTACACTGATGGTGCAAAGCAGTGGTAGGTAAAACTAGTGGTGCCTTAGTAGTTACTGTACTGTACTGTATTGTTCACTGCCTTGAACGGGGAGAGGGGAGGGTCACTAAAAAAATGAATCTTGATGAAGAAGTAAAATTATTTATTACAGAAAGTCTCCATCCAGGAGTACAATAAAAAAAAAATTCCATGTAACAATACAGAAAGTATGCAAAAAGTACTTCTTCCACAAACTGAACCCTGGCTGTCGCCCAAAGGAAAAGCAACTGTTCGAGCTGCAAGTTGAACTGGCCACATTTTTTCACGGAACATCATTTTCACTCGAAAGGGCAAGTGACAAACTGTGGTTATCCAGACATGGAAATTTAGTAGATATCTTCTCAAAAATAAACAAAATGAGAATTAACTATATTTGTGGCCAGCGATAAAAAAAGTTTTCTAATGAAAATTAGGACTTTTGAAAACTTGTATTCACCAACCAGGAACTTCAAAGCTTCCCAATTCTTACAGACTCTTCTGATTAAATCAGTAATGATATTAATAGGCATGAATTTTTGTTATATAATGAAATACATTAACATTTGGAAAATCTGCATAATGCAATGAACCGGTATTTTCCAAATGACCAATATACAACGTTACAAATAATGCATAGGTAAGAGATTGATTCAAAATGCAAGACAGACCAATTCTACATTCCAACCAACCTTTAAGAAACTACCATTTGTTGAGTTTTGATACAATATTAAAGGAAAACTGTTTTTCTCCTTGAAACACTTCTGACGCCAAACGTATGAGTTTTCCACATGAAGCAAGTCTCTGGCACAGACTGACTGGGTGTCTTACGAGTCAATTCAATTGACACTAACTACCCAGAGTTAGTGTAGACCCCACAGTTTAAGGGCTCAGTTCCATAAGACTATCTAAGTGCCCACTTCAGACACCAATCTCAAGTGGTCCCCAGGTTACCCAGATTACCTTCTGAGTTGGCTACAAGTTGTGAGGACTTCCCTGGAGGCCCTCCTGGAACTCAGGGAAACACTTTACTTAATATTACTGGTTTATTATAAGACATACTTAAAAGGATACAAACAAACAATCAGATGAAGAGGCATACAAGGCAAGGTCTCGAAGGGTCCAGAGCATAGGAAGGAGATTCTGTTCCTGGAGTTTGGGGTGTGCCACTCTCCTGGCATATAGATGTGCTCACCAACCTGGAAGCTCTCTGAACTTTGCTATTTAGGGATTTTTCTGAAGGCCCGATTACATGGGCACAATTGATTAAATCACTGACCACAGGTGGCTGGCTCAATCTCCACCCTTTCTCCCACGGGGTGAGGGGTAGAGCAGAAAGTTCCAACCCTTTAATCACACAGTTGGTTCCCCTGGCAATTAATTCCCATCCTGAAGCTTTCTTGGGGTCCATCAAGAGTCACCTCATTAAGGTAAATAAACTCAGGTATGGCTGAAAGGGGCTTACTGTAACAAAGAAAGCTCCTCCCACCCTATCACTAAGGAAATTCCAAGGGCTTCAGGCATTCTGTGCCAGCAAAGGGACAAAGACCAAAAATACATTTTTTATTACATTACAGTATCACAAGGATCAAAAAAGAAGCCTGCAAAGGCTACTAAAATACTTCTCCTCTTCCCAACTACATATGTGAGGCCAGATTTCCTCCCTATAGTTCAACCAAAAAAACCATGTTATCAATACTGAATGCAGAATCTGACAAGAAAATCTAGCTATCCTGTCTTCTAGTAAGCCAGATACTAAAGCAATATGCAAAAATGTAAAACAATGTCATTTTCTATTTGTTTTGAAATATACAACTGTTTTTCATAAAACATTGTGTTAACAGATGAGTTTACTGTTATTTTAAATGAATAGATTTTTTAAAATATCTCAGTTATAACTTCAAATACAGTAAGGTAGATATAATCCACAAACAAAAGCTTTTGGAGGAGGCTCAATGATTTTTATGAGTGTAAAGGTATTCAAAACATTTGAGAACCACTGTGTTTTGGACTAAACATTTGCGTCCTGTCCCCCACCTCCCATTTCATATGTTGACACTGTAACCCTCAAAGTTGATGGTATCAGGAGGAGGGGCCTTTGGAGGCAATTAGTTTTATATGAGGTCAGGAGGACAGAGCCACCATAATGAGATTACTATCCTCATAAAAAGAGGAAGAGACACCAGAAGTCACAGCAAAGAAGAGGTCATGTGAGCACACAGTGAGATGGCAGCTGCAAGCTAGGAAGACATTCCTCACTCATAACTGAGTCTGCTGACACCTTGATTTTGGATTATCTAGCCTCTAGAACTGTGACAAATGAATCTGTTTACACCACCTAGTCTATGGTATTTTGTTATAGCAGTCCAAGCCAGGATGCACTGCCCTAAAACAATCATTAAAAATGTAAAGCAAAGAGTAGAGCTAATAAGCCAACAAGGGAAATAAATTTGAATAAAAAAAATCAAATAACCCAAAAGTCAGGAAAAGTCAAAAGAAAAAAAGACAGACAGACAGACAGACAGACAACAGCAAAGAAAAGATGGGGCAAATAAAAACCAAGCAGCAAAATGACAAACTTAAACCCAAACATGTAATTATATTAAGTGCAAATGGTCCAAGCATTCCAATTAAATGGAAGAAATTGTCATAATGAATAAGACCCAACTAGTTGCTGTCTACAAGAAATGCACTTTATATATAAAAATACAGGTTAAAAATAAAATATTGGGAAAAGATGTATCATTAATAGCAGGCAAAGCAGACTTCAGGACAAGGAACATTACCCAGGATGAAAAAGATCATTTCGTAATAATAATGGGGCTGATTCCTGAAGAAGACACAATGATAAATGTGTTCACCTAACAACAGAGTTTCAAACTACATGAAGGAAAAACTGACAGAATGAAAAAGAGAAACAGACAAATCCACCATTATAATCGGTGGTTTCAACATTCTCTCAGTAACTGATAGGGCAAATAGACCAAGAAATACAGAAGTAATAATATAGGAAACTTAAACTATCAACAAACTTGACCTAATTAGATCATCTAACAAGTACAGAATACACATTCTTTGAAGTGCCTCTGGAATTTTTTCATCAAGATAGCCCACATACTGGGCAATGAAACAAATCTCAATAAATGTTAAAAAGTTGAATTCACAGATAGCACATTATCTAATTACACTGGAATTAAACCAGAAATCAATAACAATGTGATCTCTAGAAAACCTCCAAATAACGTGAAAGTTAAACAACAAATTTCTAAATAACCCATCTGTTGAAGAAATTACAAGGGAAATTAGAAAGTTATTAACAGAATGAAATCTATCTAAATTTGTGAGATGTAGCTAGAGCAATGCTTAGAGGGAAAAACACAGCTTTAAATGCTCTTATTGGAGAAGAAAAAAGGTCCAGAATCAATTATCTAAGCTTCCACTATATGAAACCAGAAAAAGAATAAATTAAACCCAAGTCCATACAAGAAAACAATAATAAAAGAGCAAAAAATCAATGGAATAGAAAATGGATAAACATTAGGAAAAACAGAATTGAGCCAAAGACTGGTTCTTTGAAAAGATCAATAGCTAGTATGGTCAAGAAAAAGAAAACGTATATTCTCAGTACCAGGAATAAAAAATGCATCACTATAAATCCCATATGTAGATATGTAAATATGATAATAAGGGAATATTAGGAACTTTACAAAACAACTTACATTAAACGGAAAAGTCCCTTTAAAAAGCATAAATTATCAAAACTACATACAAATACAGAAAATCTAGATAGTTCTACATTTAAATAAAGAAATTAAATTTTTTTAAGAAATTAAATTTCTAATTTAAAATATTCCAACAGAGAAAACTCTAGGTCCAGATGGCTTTACTGATAAATTCTATCTAACATTTAAAAACAAACAAAAACCCAATCTTGCATAAATTATTTCAGGAGAGAAAACACTTTACAACTCATTTTATGATGTAGTTTTATTCTGATAGAAAAACCAAAGTCACTGTAAGAAAGAAAAACTACAGACCTCTTATCACTCACCAACATAGATGTAAAAATCCTTAACAAAGTACTAGTGAATCAAATCTGGCACTATGTAAAATGGATATAATATGTCATGACCATGTGAGGTTTATACCAAGAAGGCAAAGTTTATTCAACATCCAAAGATCTATTAGTGTAATCTGTCACGTTAACAGAATAAAGAAGAAAAACCACAATCATCTCAATAGATGCAGAAAAAGCATTTGACAAAATTCAACACTCATTCATTATAAAAAGTTTCAGCAAGATAGGAATAGAAGAGAGGCTTAAACTGATAGCAGGCATCTACCAAAAAAATCTAATTACCATCACACTTCATGGCAAGAGACTGATTTCCCCTAAGTTTAGGAACAAGGCAAGGTTATAGCTCTCATCACATCATTTGTCATCAGAGAAATATAAATTAAAATCACAGTGAGAGTCCACAAAACACTCCTTAGAAGAGGCAAACCTAAATGGACTGACAAAATCAAGCGCTGGCGAGGATATGGAACAACTAGACTTCTCATAACCACTTTGGAAACATTAGGCAATATCTTATAAAGTTGAACATTCAGTTACCATATGACCCAGCAACTACACTCCCAGGTATTCATCCCCGAGGAATGAAAATACTTCCACAAGAAGACTTGTACATAAATGTTCATAATATCTTCATTCATAATAGCCAAAAAATGAAAATAATTCAAATGTTCAACAGCAACAGGTAGATAAATGAATTGTGTTTATACATACTACTCGGCAATGAAAAGTTCCAAACTACTGAAACAACATGGATAAATCTGAGAAAACAATTTGCTGAAAGAAGCCAGACACAAAAGGGTACATATTATTTGATTCCATATGAAGTTTTAGAACAGTCAAAACTAACCTACGGTAATAGAAACCAGAACCCAGAGCAGTGGTTGCCTAGGATGGGGGCAGCGGATGGGGAAGGAGCAGATCGGGTGCTGTGGTTATAGGGGGGTATATATTGGTTAAAACTCATCAAACTGATGAATTTTTTACTCTATGTATTGTAGTTTTTATTATATGTAAATCAAATTGAACTTCAAAAAGGTGTTTTGTTTTTTTTTTTAAAGTAGCTGTTTCTAGGGAACAGATTCAGGGCAAGAGGCAGGTTAGTAAGCTCATCAAACACCTTTCTGTTTTATTCAATTCTAAAACCACATGCATGTATTACTTTATTATTCTTTTTACTTTATTTGTATCATCATAAATAGAGAATGTAAGAGTTAATCTGGGACATATAGCATGATATGTACCCGTAAGACAGAATTGACTTAAATTTCCCAGATCAACACTGCTAACAAAAATACAAAGCAACAGTGGTGATCATTTTTTAATGTACAGAAATATCGAATCACTGTGTTGTGCACCAGGAACTAACACAGTGCTGTAGGTCAATTATAATTCAAAAACAAACTCATAGAAAAAGAGAACAGATTTGTGGTTACCAGAGGCAGGAGGTGTGGGGAGAGGAACTGGATAAACTTCTACTTATAAGATAAATAAGTACAGGGATGTAACATACCACCTGATTAATATAATTAACAATGCTGTATGTGAAATATAATTAACAATGTTATATACGAAAGTCGTTAAGAGTGCAAATCCTAAGAGCTCTCATCACAAGGAAAAATACTTTTTATTTTTTATCTATATGAGATGATAGATGCTCACTAAACTTATTGTGGTAATCATTTCATGACATAGGTAACTCAAATCTTTATGCTGTACACCTTAAACTTATACAGGGCTGTATGTCAGTTATATCTCAATAAAACTGGAAGGAAGAAAATACAAAGCAATAGAATGTAACAGTCAAGAGCACATATGTTAAAATCCTCACCTCATGGACAAATTATTTAACTTCTCTGCAGTTTAATTTCTTCATCTGTAAGATGATGGTAATGATAAAAAATCTACCTTACAGGGTTACTGTAAGTACTAACTATAATAAAGTATCTGGCACATTGGAAACAGCAAAAACATTAGTTCCCTTCCCCTTTCTCTGTGTTACCTAGTTACTTAACATACAAATGCTATTTATTCTATTTACCACAGTATTTCCAAGCATAATCTCTTATTTTATGTTAGCTCTTGCTCAAAATGCCTCTAGTATTTGTGTTAGTTGCTTATCCCTGGGGCTGTCTTTAAAATGACTCATTTTAGCTGATAAACTTGACAAAGGTTCTCCACACTCCATGACCACAAACACACACAAAGAATGTCTTTGCCATTTATGTATAAAACCTAAGTAATACTTCACCTAACACTGGAAATGTTTCCAAAGTTTTAAACATAACAAAAACTAACTCATCAAATTAAATACCATGATCATTCTTTTTAAATAATGAACAATTCCTAATTTGTCTTAAAGGTGCAAGGTAGCAGCTATAAAATAAACAAGGACTACAATTTGCAGTCTCTTCTCAGGGTTAATTATTCCTAATTTATTAAAATATTCACTCAACTCTGCCAACTGTTCTTCCCTACCCATCTCTGTCTCTTTCTTTCCACTGCCTCATACACAATCAGCAAACATTTATTAGGCACCTCAAATTTGCCAGCACTGCTCCAGGTATTGGGGAGATTATGATGAGCAAAAAAACCAGACATAATTTCAGGCCTCAAAGAATTTATAGTCCAGTGGTGGGAAACAAAGTAACTGGTATTAATCAAGGAAACAAATAAATGCAAAATTCCGTCTGATTATTACTAACAAGTGACGTATAATAAGCATTTACTATCTATCAGGCAGGGACTAAGCACTGTAAATGTAATAGCTCACTTAACCCTCCCACTAACCTTAGCCTCATTTGACAGAAGAGGAAAGGCAAAGTTTAATATCTTGCCTAAAGTTACACAGATAATAGGTCAACAAACAGGAATTAGGGCTTCAGCCTAGTATGGGAAGTCAAGGAAGGGTTCTCCAAGGAAGTAACTGGGTGGAGACTTGAAGATTACTATTAGGCAGCAAGGGGTGAATGAAGAACCACTCAGGCAGTAGACAGGTTAAAGAATATTCAAAGGCCCTGTGGAAGGCAAGCGTATGAAATCAGGAATTTAAATTTTTTAAAAAGGCTGGAGAGGAGGAAAGAACAGGGTGGGAACATGCTATGAATGGTAGGAGGAGGGTTCTGCTGGGTTGAAGTGGGCAGGCCAGAAACAATAGCGCCAGTGTGGATGAAGAGAAGTAGCTGGACTTGAGATATACTTGAAGGTGAAACACACCAGATTTGGGTAGGAACTACACATCCAGGGTAACACAGTTTGTAGGAAAAATGATTCCACAATTTCTGGCTAGCATAATTTAATGAACAATGGTGCCAGGAAACAGCAGAGGCCCAAACTTTAAAAGATGATGGATTTGCTTTGACAAGTGTTTAATTTAAAATATTTTCGAGATATAAAGTACGGAAGCAGATTACAGAGGTTTGTCTTTCGCAGTAAAGGTGGCTCCGGAATAAGATATTTTGTAAGCAATTGACATATAAATGGTAATGAGATTGTCTTTGGAAAGGAGGGCCTACGGCAGTCTTGAGTCAACAAAATTTACAGACAGGCTTGCACAGAAGACGGGGAAAGACTAGCCAAGCTGAGCCACAAAAATCAAAAGAGAGTGTTACCAATTAAAACGCAATGCTCAAGAGTCAAACGCTGCTGAGAACTGTAGTAGATTTACATTTCAAAAGCATCAGTCGGATTTAGCGACCTGGAGGCACTTCTAACTTCAGTTAGGGTTACTTCTGTAGTGATCAGGGGAGTGACCGATTGGAGTCGTTAAAGGGTTACTGGAAGGCGAGGAAAATAACTGAAAAGAGACTCTGGAGAAGTTTCGCTGCGGATGGGGGAAGGCAAAGAGAAAGAGAGTGACCGTGGGAAGGAAACGGGCCAGAGTCAACAGCTTATTTTGTTTCACTTCGTTAGGAAGAAAAAACGTTAACGCGTTTAAAAGACGATGGAATAATCCCTTAAGGAGAGAGTGATGGTTCTAGAGTCACCGGCAGGTCCTCCCCAGCCCCCGCTATCTCCTCCCGTGTTCTCGCCTTCTCCACCTTGCACAGGCCCAGGCCCCACAGCCACCCTGGCTCGCCTGCCCAGCTAGCAGGAGGATCCTCACCGCAATGGCCCCCTCGCTCAGGTGGCCCACCATGGTTCCGCCGCGACAACTCCCGCGTTCCGACGCCCCCGCAGCCCTGGCTTCACTCCCGTAGCCCCGCGCGCTGCAAAACGATTGGCCCGAACAGCTGCGTGCACCGCTCCCGCCTCCCGACGTGCGCACGGCCTGGGGGCGGGTCTAGGCGCCGAGCCGCCACCGCATTGGCCGAGGCGCGGCGGGCGGCTCACGTGACCCACGGGAACCCGGGTCCCGGGCCTAGTCGTGGGATGGCGGGTTGTCGGGGTGGGGCGCTAAGCTGCGGGACGCGCGAAACGTGACGCAGACGCAGCGAAGGGCAAAGTGGATGAGTTCCGGCAGCTTTATGAGAGGGCTCGGGAACGTACCCGGCTCGGCCTTTGGCCGTCGGACGGCTGGTAGTCCAGAGGAATGTTAGAGCTGTTTTTTGATACCTGCTGTTAAATGTAGTCAAAGCAGTGGCTTGATTCCTTCAGTAGCCCAGTGCTGAACTCCCGCAGGTGCCAGACCCTGAACTTGGCACAGTGGGAGTCTCTGAAGGTAAAAACGACCCGGTCCCTATCCTCTGAAGAGAACACAGTCTGTCGAGGGAGCTTCTGCTGTGAGTAGCCCTAACTCAAGGTACACTTGGTCTGGGCCCCAGGAGAAACACAAAGTGGGTTGCAATCACAGGTGGAAAATTCCTGGGAAGGTTTCCCGCAGGAAGTGCCGCTTAAACTGAGTCTTGTGGGGAGAGTATAGCTCAGTAGTAGAGCGCATGCCTGGCATGCGTGAGGTCCTGGATTCAATCCTTAGTACCTCCACGAAAAATATAAATATAACAAACCTAATTGCCAACCCCCACCAAAAAAAAATTTTTTTTTTAATAAATAAACTGAGCCTTGAAGGATGTATGGAAATTTGCCAGGTGGACTCCATGTGAGAGTGGTGATGCCCCAGGAAGAATGAAGAGCCTATGCAAAAACTAGAGAGGTGAATAACGTGGCAAGCTGGGGATAGCTTTGAGTAGCTCAGGATGGTGGGATACAGAGGAAGAAGTGAACCTTAATATTAGAAAGTAAGCCAAGGGTCGAATAAATGAGCGTTTATATAAATGCTAAGAGGAGCATTGATGAATTTAAGGTGAAGGACTAACATCTGTCTTGGTGTGGAGGATGGATTGCATTTGGGGTGGGAAAGGAGGGGATGTGAGGCCATGGAGACTAGTTATGACACTAGAAAGAATGCCAGACAGGAAATGGTACGGGCTTGATCTAAGGAATAAACTGGGGATTGAAAAGAAAACAAATTGAACTGTGTAAGAAATAGAAATATTTGCTATCTTAATAGTTGCTAGGGAGAGTGAGAAAAAAATCTGGGATGTGTCTCAGGTTTCTGACCTCACCATCAAGGGTAGATGGAGGTCTAAGAGGGCAGAGATGGTGACCAATGTGATTCATCATTGTATAACCATTTCCTCATGTGATGCCTGGAATAGTCAGTTTTCAATAACTATTTCTTAATGGAGGAATGTTAGAGTGAATTGGTGCAAGAGTGTAAACAACTATAGGAAAAGACCATAAGAATTGATTTTGTTGCTTCACACTTGCTTGAATGAAATCTTGATTTTTTAGAGTTGTGCTTTTGTAGAAATCTGAATTCCTTGTTTTCTTACTCATTTTCTAGATCTGAAGTAGCATGGATCTGCCTGTGGAGGAGTGGACATCACACATACTTCAGAAGTGGTCTTTGCTCCCCAAGTCCATTCAGGTCACAATTTCTACAGCAGAGACTTTGAACGATATCTTTCTTCACTCATCTTCGCTTCTTCAGTAAGTGAATGGAAGCTTTAATCAGGGAAATTTTGGTCTGGAAGATGCACTCTCTTGTCATTTGCCCTCAGGTTATATCTCTTTTTGCGGAAGGATTAAGTTCAGACTTTTAGATTTTGGGACATTCAATAGTTCTTTCTGTTTTCACAGTTCTTTCTAACCTACTATTATAGATCAGATTGAGATGCTATTTAGCTTTTTCAGTGTCAATATTATGTTTCAATAATCAGTGCCTTGCTGTCATCACTAGGCTGTGAACCTTGCCGTATCCCAAAGGATACAGTAGAGATTTACTAGGTGCACGTAGAAATTCATAAGTGTTCATATTTGGAAGGAACCTTACAGGTCATATAGTCTAACCCAGTTATTTTTCAAACTCTCTTGACTGCACTACTCAGTAAGAAATGTATTTTACATCACAATCTCGTACACACATATGTATATAAAAAACTGAAACAGGAGTTTCCCAAAACTTTGTTCAGTGAATTTTTTTGAACACTTATTTTGTGCCAGCCACTGTGCTAGATGCTTAGTAAATAAAAAACACACCATTAAAATAAAAAAGTAGACAAAGGTCCTCACCTTTTAGGAGCTTAATTCTAGCAAGGAGGAACACAATAAACATTATAAATAAGTAAAGTATGTAATGTGTTCAAGGTGACAAGTACAGTAGAAAAAAGGAAAAACTGAACAGGGTAGGGGAAATAATGCTGGGAGGGGAATGCAGGTTGTAGTATTAAATAGTGTGGTCTGATGTGCCTCACTGAGAGAGTGGAAGTGGAGCAAAGTCTTGGAGATACAGGAGTTAACAAAGCAGATACCTTAGAGAAGAGCGTTCCTGCGAGATCCCAAGGTGGGAGTGTGTCTGGGATGTTTGAGCAACAGCACACTGGGTGAACAGTTAGTGGTGGATGAACAGAGTAAGCCGAGGGAGAGTAGTAGGAAATAACGTCAGGAAGGCAGTGGGACATGCGTGGGAGCTGGGTAAGAGCAGGTGGCACAAATCACGTTGGCCCTTTTTTAGTTCCTTGTCTTTCTTTTTACCCTGCATAGGAAGTGATTACAGGGTGTGGTAGGCAGAATTCTAAAGATGACCCCCCCCAGCATTCCTGTCCCCTGGTTATTCAATCTAACATTAACTTACGCACTGCTGGGAAGGGATTTGGCCAATAAAAGTCCAAGGCTAGTCAATTTGAGGTACAGTTACTGGGTAGGCATAACCCAGTCAGGTGAGACTTTTGAAAGCAGAGCTTTTTTTCCAGCTGGGAACAGAAAGGGAAATAAGAGAGATTCAAAGCAGAAGATTTGAATGTGGTTTGGCTGGCTTTGATGATGGAGCCACATGACACAGGACAGGAATGCAGACAGCCTCTGGAAGCTGAGAGTGCTTCCTGGCTAACAGCCAGCAAGGAAATGGGGACCTCAGACCTGCAATTGCAAGGAAATGACTTCTGCCAGCATCCTGAAGGCGTTTAGACTCAGATTCTTTCGCAGATCCTCCATATAAAAGGTCACTTGATTTCGGCCTTGTGAGACCCTAAGCAGAGAGCCTAGGAAAGCCCACCTGGACTTCTGATCTACAGAACTGTGAGGATAATAAATGAGAATTGCTTTAACCTGCTGAATTTGAGGTAACTGCTACACAATAATAGAAAACTAACGGAGTCTTGAGATAAGACTGATGTGATCTGATTGTATTTTAAAGCAGGTGTCAGCAAACAGCAACCTACGGGATACAGCCATCCCACTGCCTGTTTTTGTGTGGCCATCAGCTAAGAATGGTTATTAACGATAAACATTGCAGTCAGCTTAATGATACAGAACACTGGCTTTGCAAAACTCCAGTTTAGCAAAATGGTATCCTTTGAAAAAAAAATTTTCATTTTTCTCATTAGTAGACCTATGTTGCAAAAAAAAAGTCACAGTGAGTTATTATATTTTGAATTCTGTCAATAAAAAGGTTTTACAAACATGTCTTTTCTTCTGTTAGACAAGTACCTATGTAATAGTATCGATTTTATCTCTTAGCCCACAAAAGCTAAACCTTTACTCTCTGGCTTTCTATAGAAAGTTTGCTGATCCCTGTTTTAAAGGATGACTCCTGTGCACTGTGATGAGGGTAGACTATGTAAGAAGCAAGAATGGAAATAAAGCGACCTTTTGGGAGGCTGTTGCCTTAATCCAGGTGAGAGAGGAGGTGATAGTAATTTGGACCAGGTGGCAGTAGTGGGGATGATGAAAAGTGGTTAGATTCTGATGGTGTACTTAACAGCATTTCCTGACAGATGGAATACAGTGTGTTAGAGAAGTAAAAAGTGACTCTGGGAATTTAGATCTAAGGGGCTGAAGGTGGAAGGATGAAATCACCACCACGTGGGAAAGCTGCAGGTAGAGCTCTTTTTGGGAAGGATGTTCAGGAGTTCATAGTTCAGTTGGAGATACCTAGTAAACATCCAAGTGAAGATGTCTAAATGAGTGTGGGGTTTATGAGGCCTGGGCTAGAGATACAAATACAGGAATTAAATGGCATTTGAGCCATGAGACTGGAAAATTTTACCAAGGAAGAAAGTGTAGATGTTTACCCCATGTGATGTACTTTCTGAAATTTTCCCTTTTACTGATCTCGTTGTAAAAGTACTAATCAGGACCTGCTAAACTGTTTTCATGACCTACCGAGTCATAACCTACAATTTGAAAAATAATGTTAGTGGCTCACAGCGAAATGAATGTGACAATGAATGTATCTATGTTCACGTATAATTGAAAAATTGTGCTCTACACTGGAATTTGACAGCATTGTAAAATGACTGTAACTCAGTAAAAAAATGTTCATATAAAAGAAAAGAAAAGAAAAATAATGTTAAAACCCTACAAGATCTCTGGATTCCCTGTACAGAATTTCCAAAAATGATGAAGAACTGCTGATGAAAATTTTGGATGATAAGAGTTTTCACAAGATAAATTGGTATAGCTTACTAACAGCAAAAAGGAATAATTCACAAGAATCCAAATTTGAAGTTTTGGAGCGTGGAAAGGAATATAAATCAAAGAAGTGATTCACCTGGTTTTTTAATACTGAAGTTCCTCAAGACTCCAGCCTAGGCCCTCTTTCCTTTTCTCTTACCTCACCCTGCAGCCTCATTCACAACCATGACATCAGTTATCTCCTATACGCTGATTACCCTTCAAATTATATCTCCAGCCCTCACTTCCCCTCTGAATCCAGCTGACTATGTAAAGCCTCAAAGATACTCAGCATATCCAAAACCAGACTCAACAATCTTCCCCCTTTCTACTTCAGATCATCATGAACCCTGAGTGAATTATACCATCATCCATCCAGTTGCTATCCAGAAACCTAGGAGTCGTGCCTAATTTTTCCTTCTCCCTCACACCTCATTAAATCCGTTTCCAAATTTTGTCCATTGTAGGATATGAACGCTAGATTGCTTTCAAATTTGGCAAATAGGACTTCTGCTTCTGGGTAGCATGTAATAGGTTAGAACAGACAGTACTTGTTGCAACTAAAAAAGTTGATATTTTAATCATGTTTTTAAAGACATCATAGAGCAACAAGGACTAGATGAACTAAAATTCCAGAGAGGGAAGACTCCTTCCTAGGTGATCACTAGCCATTGTCTCTTGGGGATAATTAAAGGCTGAGGATCAGGCTGGCTTCAAGCACAGGGACTAGACTAGGGGAAACTGAAACCAGCAGACCTTTTGGCAGTCATTTAGAGCTGATGTGATGGACTGGAAACTACAAGAGGCCCAAACTCAAGGCCCAAATTTAGAGTCAATTTGCCTTATGGGATATTTACTGAATTCTCAGAAAATATAGATGGCCTACCAAAAATGCAGAATAAAATCTCCTGTGGTATTGCAATGCTGAGGGGCAAAATCCCACTAGTGGAAAGGGGCCTGCAACAAACACACATACAAATCTAAGCTCAAAACGTCCTGAGACCAAAGCTTTCAGGCATGAGAAGACAGAGACCTTCTAGGCTCTCAACCAAAAGCTCAGGAGACTCACACCCAAGGAATAGGGAGAAACCAGACATGTACTGTTTTAATAAAACTACAGTAAAGACTAAAATTCTTAATACAGCCAGTAAGACATTGCAGTGTGACCACTGCCTATTTCTCTGGCCTCCTCTCTCCCCACACTCCCCTTTCAGCCGTACAGGCCTTCTTTTAGTTCTTGATACACACTAGGCTGCTGCTTGTCACAGGGCCTTTTCTTGGGGTGGTTCTTCCTGAAATGCCTTTGCTGTGCACTCCACCATGCCCTGAGACCTAGTTAACTTCTGCTCATCCTTCAAGATCAGCCAGATCTTTCTCAGGAAAGCCTTCCTGACTCCCAGCTGGATCATCTTCATTTTTTTTTTTTTGGATCATCTTCATTTTTTATGCATTTACAATAAATACAGCATACCTTTCCTTCTTATATTTGTGTAATCATTTGATTAATGTCTATCTCTACTACTAAACTGTAAGCTCCATGAGGGCAAGGACCATGTCTGTATTTGTCCTTCTACAGACCGGAGTAGTGTAGTGTCAAAAAAACAGGTCCTCAACAAATATTGATTGAATGGCAGTTTGATAAAGCTCTTGTTCAGTGACTGGCACATATGAATGCTCAGTATGACACAGGAATGAGAGCCTCACATGTACACATAAACACATACCTTTCAAGTTCAATGTTGACATGATTATCTTCGTGCCAGTAACTATCACCATGTCTGGTGCATAACAGGCACTTAGATTTTGGTTGGATAAATTAATAAGTTCAGTGTTGAGCCTTGCCGTTTCAGGTACTAGGTACAATTAGGGTTATACTTTTTTTTTTTTTGCTTGTTATTTTTCTCTTTTTAGATGTTAGTAAGATACAAATACATTCTCATTGCAAATGATTGCCACAGTGTTCAATAAAGTAAAACATGAAAGTTTCCCCCTTAGCCTTCTAACTCTCTTTCACAGAGATAATCACAGGTTATTAGAGCTTTCTAGTTCTTTTTTTACATATTCTCATGCGTTTGTAGATAGATATGCACATATATTTTTCTTTATTTTTTGTTAGATTATATTTTATGCTTTGTTCTGTGAGGTTTTTTCCAGCATCACACCCTTAATCTTTTTAGCAACCACACAATGTTGCTAGTATAATATGCCACAACTTCTTTTCCCTGTTAATGGGCAGTTATTTCCAGGTGGTTGGTTTTTTGTTTTTTTTTTTTTTACTGTTACAAACAGTGTTGCACTGAACAATTTTTATGTGTGTTTCTGTATGTATATTTAGAAGTTAAGATCCATTCTTAGAAGAGGAATTGTTTCATCAATGGTTATGAGCATTTTAAATTTAATAAATACTGCCGAATTGTCTTCCAAAAAGACTTCACCAGTCTACCATGAATAGCATATGAAAATCACTTTCCCATAGCCTAACCAACATTAGAAAGCAACCCTCAAGACAAAATAATCTTGTTTTAATTTACATTTTTCTGATTACTAGTGAAGGAATGCACCATTTCCCACATTACAGCCTGTTTATATTTCTCCTGTAAATTATTTGCTTGTGTCCTTTGCCCATTTCTCTAAGTGGGTTTCTGTCTTCCTCTTATTAATTTATATGAGATCTTTATAAACCTGGCTGTATAATTCTTTGCTATGTATGTTACTAAGTTTTTCTCCTAGTCTCGTATTTATCTTTTTTAGTTTACTTACGGTTTTTTGCATTATATATAAATCGTGTGCATGTGTTTTAACTTACAGCTATATCTGTCATTTTCTTTTATAGCTTCTAGGTTGTGTGTCTTAGAACATTCTACTCTTCCCCAAGGTTATAAAAAATAGTCTTTATTTTCTTCTAACTTTTTTTGTAGTTTTGTGTTTTAGTTTGAGCTCGCTAATCCATCTGGCATTTATTTTTGTGTATGATGTGAGAGAATATTCTAAGTGTTATTCCAGACAATTTTTCCACATCATTTATTGAATAACTCATCCTTTCCCTAGCTCCTCTGATTGGCCCGGCTTGTATCACATGCCCAACCCTGTTGCGAAATTGGGGGTCAGTCCAGCTCCAACCACAGGGAATGGTTTCCCCCTGAAATTTTATTACCAGATGTAGGGAGAAGGAGCACTTGAAAGTGGGGAAGTCTAGTACAAATGTGGCTTTGCTGTCTGTTAAACCAAGTCCCCCCACACACACAGTCATTCTTTTTCAAAAATATCTTGGCTATTTTGTATACGTTTTCCCCGTGTGAACTTTAGAATTGACTGTCAAGTTTAGTAAAAAGTGTCATTGGGTTTTTGATTGGGATTGTGTTGGATTTATAGATTCACTTAGGGAGACTTGACATCTTTACAATATTAAATTGCCTCATCCAAGTAAAGGGTATGTCTTGCCACTTGTTTAGGGCTTCTTTTTATGTCCTTAAGTAAAGTTTTATCATGTTCTTTATATAGGTCTTGCACATTTCCTCTTAGATTTATTCTTACTTGTTATAAGGTTTTTGTTGTTCTTGTGAATAAGGCTTTTTTCTCCCAGTTACATTCTCTAACTGATGATTGGTGGTATAAATATAAACTAGGAGTTTTTAAAATCATTTTACAATAGGCCATCTAACTGTACTTTTATATTACTTCATTGTTTTTATGCCAGATCACCTAAAATTTTTAGTAAGTGTATCTTCAAACAGTAATCCTCTTTTCCAATATTTGTACCTTTTATTTTACTTTTTAATTATAGTGTTAGTTAGACCTCTAGTGTGATGTTGAATAGTAACAGCAATTTAGAACATTGCTATAGGTTTATAGTATATACCTTTTTTCAGTTTAAGGAAATTGCCACATATTCTATCTTAAATTTTTTGATATATTTTGGGAGGAATGATCATTTTTTTTCTCTCCTTTAATCTGTTAATGCAGGATTTACATCAGTAGATTTACTGAAATTCAACCATTTTGGAGATAAACTCTGGTTATTGTCCATGATTCTTTTAACACATGGCTAGATTCAATTTGCTGATGTTATTTTTAGGATTTTTAAGTCTATGTTCCTACATGTTCTTTTTTGTGCTCTATTTGTAAACTCTTGGTGTCAGAGTTACGGTAGCATCATGGTGTGAATTAGAGAGCTTTCATCTTTTTCTGTGCTCTAAAATGGCTTATATAATATAGGGATTATTTGATTCTTTAAAGCTGTAGAAAAATCCTGTAGAACTGTGTGGACCCGGTACCTTAGTAAGTGGAAATATTTTCCTTTTTTACTTAAATTTTTATCAGAATAATATGTATACAGTGTAAGTAGTCAAATAGTACTTAAAATATTATAAAGAAAAATAGCAACCTTCTGTCTTACTCTTTCTCAAGAAAAAGAAAAAAATATATTCTAGGAATAATGGAGAAATTTTAAATGGTATTTGAATTAATGTTAATTTTTTAGGCATAATAATGATATTATGATATCGAGATATAGGAGAATGTCCTTATTCTTAGCAGAGGCCTGCTGAAATATTTAGAGGTGAACTTCCATGATGACTATACTTATTTTCAAATGGTTCAGGAAAAAAGTTGTATATGTAAACGTGTGCAAGTTATTAAGCTGTTGTTTCTCAGCTCCAATCTTCTGTCCTCTCTGCTGGGGCTGGGACTGTCTGCTTTTCCAGTTAACCTTATGAGAGGTTTTACCTCTCTAGAGCTCTAGAGAGAAGACACAGCTGGAAGAAGAAGGAATTTGGTTCTTTCTATCTGCTTTCTAATTAGAATCCACATGCCAGAGAATGAAGTTGGACCTTTACCTTATACTGTATACAAAAACTTAACTCAAAATAACTCAAAGACCTAAACTTAAGAGCTAAACTATAAAACTCCTAAAACATAAGCCAAAAGCTTAAGACATTGGATTTCGCCTCCGTTTCTTGGATATGACACCAAAGGCACAGGCACAAAAGAAAAAAAAATAGGCAAATCAGACTTCATAAAAAGTAAAACATTTTGTACATCAAATGACAATATCAAAAGAGTAAATAGGCAACACACAGAATGAGTCAAAATATTTGCAAATCATATATCTGCTAAGAGATTAATATCCAGACTTCATAAACAACTCCTAAGACTCAACAACAACAAAATCCAGTTTAAAAATGGGCAAAGAACTTGCATAGACATTTCTCCAAAGAAGATAAGCACATAAAATGAGCACATGAAAAGACACTCTTAACATCTCTAATCATTAGGGAAATGCAAATAAAACTACAATAAGATACCTTACTATCTTCATATTCATTAGCATGGCTATTATTAAAAAAAAATAGTTAAGTTTTCATGTGGATGTGGAGCAATTGGAGCCCTTGTGCACTGTTGGTGGGAATGTAAAATGGCATAGCCACTATGGCAAACAGTACAGCAGTTCCTCAGAAAATTAATAGAATTACTATATAATCCAGCAACCGTACTGCTGGGTTTATACCCAAAAGATTTGAAAATGGGACTTCAACGGGTATTTGCACACCAATGTTCAGAGCAATATTATTCACAACAGCCAAAAGAGAAAACACCCCAAATGTCCATTGGCAGGTGAATGGATAAACTGGTATATACATACAATGGAATGTCATTCAGCTATGAAAAAGAACAAATTCTGGTACATGTTACAACATGAATGAACCTTGGAAACATTATGCTAAGTGAAATAAGCCAGACTTAAGGACAAATATTGTATGATTCCACTTATTATATGAAGTAGCTAGAAGAGACAAATTCATGGAAACAGAAAGTAAAATAGAGATCACCAGGAGCTGGGGATAGGGAGGAATGGAAGATTATCATTTGATGAGTACAGAGTTCTAGTTTGGGATGGTGAAAAAGTTCTGGAATTGTGACGATACCTAATGCCACAGAACTATATACTTAAAAATGGTTAAAATGACATTTTAAATATTTTACCACAATAAAAAAATTAATTGGAAAATTGTTCCACCTCACTTTCTCAAATTTTTTATTGTAACATTCCAGAAGAAAATTTGAAATACTAAAAAAAGATAGAACATCCATCTGCTTGTCAAAAGTTTAAATTAATTGCTGCATTAAACTTGGTGCCAGAAGGAATTATGAATTATGGCAGCTTAGTTCTTCATTGCACTGAAGAACAATTACAAAAACATTGAGTTTATCATCATTTTGGATTAAGATTAAAGAATATCCATTGTTAGACAAGAAGAGTTCTGCTATTATTACCATTCACCACAGCCTTTTTGTTTGAATAGCATTTTCAGGTTTAACCTAATTTAAAACAACACAAAAACAAACAGCAAAGGACAGGCTCTGTGGTGCACCAGATATACATGGGCTATTGTCCTCATATTTTCTGGACTGGGATAAATTTAGAACAAGCAAGCACACCTTCTGAATTAAAAAAATCTTTCCTAATTTCTATTTTTGTGTTATTTTGTTTTGAGATTTTTTTCTATATTGCATTTAAGTATCAGTAAAATCATATTTGATATTAACTTATACAGAGCAAAGATAAATAATGTTTTCTGAAATTTCCATATATACAGACACAGATACATCATACTGAATCAAAATGTAAAAGGTATTTCTAATTGTAGATCTCTGTAAATAAAAATTTGAAAAATACTTTTCTAAACACACTGCAGTTTTACTTTTGATTTCCCCTTTGACCCAAGAGTCGCTTAAGAGAATTTTTAGATTCCCTGCTATTCATATTTTGCTTCATTGCATTATAGTCACAAAGAGTGTAGTCTAGGTTGTTCTATACTATTTCTCCTTATTGGAAAAAGAGTCTATTGCCAGTATGTGTAGATGTTTGTGTATTTATATATTACAGCACTTGTATACTTATTTTTAAAAACTTTTCAGGTTTAAGTAGTTTCAGATTCACTTGCAAAAATAGTATAATTACTGTGTAATACCCTTGTTTCAGATTCCCCAAATGTTAACATTTCACTGTCTCCCTCACCCTCTTCCTCCTCCTCCTCCCCTCCCTCCCCCACCCCTCCTCCTCCTCCTCCCCTCCCTCCCCCACCCCTCCTCCTCCTCCTCCCCTCCCTCCCCCACCCCTCCTCCTCCTCCTCTCTCTGCACACCTCCCTCCCTCTGTCAGCCATCCACTCAGGTATTTTCAACAAAGTTTAGGTGGCCAGTATGCCTTGGTGCAGACACTCCATGTATTGTGTCATTCCCCTCACCAAGCTGCTGCATGATGCATTATCCAAGGAATGGTTTATTTATAAATAATTTAAAAATTAGCATTCTGTCCTCTAAATAGAAATTCTAGTCCCTGTGTCTCTGAGACCACAAGATTTCCCACCCACTGCCCCCATCACATTACACAACACATCCAGCCTCGCGTGTCCCAGTGTTTTGTAGGCACTCATTTCCTGTTTCAGGTGCATTGATTAGGAGCTTTCCTTGAAATAACAAGTTTGTGCTGTTTTGTTTTGTTCTTTCTTTCTCCATGAAGACCTGAGGATGAGATATTTTTAAAAAGGCTTTCTGGAGATTACCTTGTAGGAAAGGACCCTGACGCTCCCCTTTTCTACAGAGAAGAAGGAAACAAAAAATTTCAGAAGAAGGATTATCTGGAAGCCACAGTGCTGTACTCTAAGGTAAGACACCTCCAGCTCAGCAAGAGGGGCTATCTCAACAATTTAGCAATGCACATTTCTTCAAAGGATAGAGCCATTATTGCTGACTCGTGTAGTCAATTCATTTTGGATTGGGTTTGAAAAAGAAAACTGGCAGCACTCTGCTGTAGATCATATTCTGAAACAAAGGATTGTTTGTATTATACGTCCTGGATTCCGTCCAGTATATTCCCATACTCCTTCAGACATGGTGCAGCAGTAGACTTATTGGACGCCTTGGCCTTCCTCACTCACCCACGTCTATCAGCTCTCACTGAATTATATGCCATTTTTGTCTGAATAACTAATGAGGCTATTAGTGTGATAGTCCCAATGCAGAGAACAGCTGGATTTGGGGCTTTGCCACAGCGATAGCTTACAGCCAGTATGACTTAGATTAAATTAGGAAGGAAATAAGCTCAACTGCTACAGCCCTCTTGAACTGCACTTTGAAGGCTGTCAACAAATATTTAAAATTATTACGCTAACCATCAATGATCTAGATTTTGAGGAGGAATAGTGGCTTTTAACAATGTCTTGCTCTTACTGGCCTGCTTCCATAGTTGGAATTGGAACAAGATTCCTGAGGGACTTCCTTCCATCATTTCTTAGAGAGAAATATGGATTTAAAGCAAAAATGTATCAACCCCTTGCACCACGTCTGTGACCTTATGTGTTAAAAGAATGAGTGTGAATTTAAAGAGTGTTGCCCCACCCTGCATCTTTAATAGACCTGTGCTTGAAGTTTGAAATTAATTTTCCAAAAACTGTCTGATCTGTAGCAGCAGTTTCTATAATTTATAAAAGTCCTGCTTTGTAAAGTTGTAACAAAGTATTTAGCTGAATAATGTAAGCATTCGTGATTGCTGAAGAATTAAAATCTATTAGATGTAATGATCACTGATAAATGGCTTAATAGTACTTTTTCAGAGCTAATCTCTTCAACTTTATGCATGTGTGTAATAAATGTGATCACAGGGGAAGTTGTTCAAGGCAAATAAGTAAAATAAAAAGTGAATTCAGAGGAAAAATTAAGGTTTTTCTCCGAATGTGGAGGGAGACGAGCCTTCCTATTTCATGAAGCTACTATATTGGTAACTATGTTACTTAGTAATTTTCTATATAGCTGCTATTTTCTTTCTTTTTTAAAATAATATTTGTTGTTTTTGTCTGATTGTAAATGTAATATATGTTTACTTGGAAAATATAGAGAAGCATAAACAAGTAAAAAAAAATTCCATAACCAATGGTAAACACTGTTAATATTTTTCTTTTACAAAATTGTGATAATGCTGTACTCACTGTTTTGTAACCTGCCTTTTTCCCTCAACAATTTATTGTGACCATTTTCTCATGTTGTTAAATTTTCCACTAAAACATGATTTTTTACAGCTGGCTTAGTGTTCCATTACAGAGAACTTTATTTGATTTAACATCTCCTAATGCTGGCAGATTGTTTGGTATCATAAAGCTGCAAGGAGTACCTTTCTATGTAAATATTTGTGTACACCTGACAATTTCCTTAGGATAAATTCCTAGAAGGGCAATTGCTGAGTCAATTGAATGTATTTTTTTTTTAAAGGCCTTTGGTACTTGATACTGAATCATTCTCCAGGAAAAAACTAGTTGTATGCCTTCTAGCAGAGTATGTTCATTTCTCTATATCCTAAGCCATCCTGGTTATTACGGTTATTATCATCATCATCATCATCATTATTTCAGCTATTTATTTTTGAATAGGAAATGTCTTTCTGTAGTTCAGATTTAAAAGATGTAAGAGTATACAGTACAGTCTCCTTCCTCTGTCCCTCAGCCACCTGGTTTCCCATCCCCAGAAGCTAGCACTTTATTAAAGATATCTCTCCAGAGGTGCTTCAGCATATATAAACAAGTACAAATAACCTCTCACTCCTGCACATGCATGCTGTTTTTACATAAATAACGTTCTCTACACACTGTTCAGCACTGCATTTTTCCCACTTAACATCTTAAGATCATTCTTAACGTCAGTACATAGATGGCTTCCTCATTCTTTGTTTACAGGTACATGGTATTCCATTTTATGGATATAATAGTAATTAATTAGTGTCCTCTGGATCAACATGTAAGTTTCCTGTTTTTGCTGTTTCAAACAATTCTGTGATGAGAAACCTTGCATATATGTTTTGCACATACCTATAGGATAAAAGATTATATCTGTAGGATAAATTCCTAGAAAAGGAATTGCTGGGACAGTGGAGCTATAGATGTATGTATCAAAAGATGTGTATACTGCTACATTGCCTCCATAATCATGAGACCAATTTACACTCCCACCAACAGACAGGTGTGAGAATGCCCATTATCCCACTCCTGTGCCAACTCAGCATGCCATCAATTTTATTTTCCTTTGCTAATCTGATAGGTTAAAAATGACGTCTCAGTAGAGTTTTAATTTGCATTTTGCTGATTATGAATGAGGTTGGGCATTTTTTCATCTGTTTAAGAGCCATTTATATTTCCCTTTAGAATTTTTCATATCATTTGCTTATTTTCCTACTGAATTATTGGTTGTCATCTTATTGATCAGTAGGAACTGTTCATAAAGTAAAGAAATGAGCCCTTTGCCTGTAGCAGGAGTTGCACATATTTTTTCCAGTTCAATGTTTGTCTTTTGATATTGCTTTTATTGGTTTTTGCTGCAATGAAATTTTTTTATTTTTAGGCGGTCAAATTTATTAACCTTTTATGACTTCTGGGTTTTGTGTCATAATTAGAAAGGTATTTCTTACTCCAGCATCACTTTAGACTATTCCTATAGTTTCTTCTAGTGCTCTTATACTTTCATCTTTTATATTAAGATTTTGATCCGTTTGGAATTTATCCTAATGAGATTTATCATATATGAACAACCAGCTTTATTTTTATTCAGTGGCTACTTGTCCCAATACTTTTATTGACATATCCCTTTCTTTTCTCCAGTGATTTGAGATGCCATCTTTCTGATTATTATTAATTCTTGCCAATTTGGTGGTAGAAAAAGTAGCCCTTTTATGGTTTCATTTTCATGGATTTGACTACCTGTGAATTAACTATGTTTTCCCCCATATCATTAGTGTTTCTTGTTTTGTGAATTTCTGTTTGTTCCACTCACACTTTATTACGTGCAGGGTTATGCGCCTCCGTTTTCATTTACCTTTGTATTGTTTGTGGCTGAAGCTGTGTCTGAAGCTGCTGTCTTCAAAGTGCTTTGCATATTTATTTCCTCACTTGATCTTCACAGCCCTGCTCTAATGCCCTTAAAAATGAAGCACAAAGAGATCCAGTAACTTCCCCGATTTCATACAGTCTTCAGTGGCAGAGCCCCTACTACCTGAAAAAAGAAATACTCTGAAGATGCTAGTTTCCGTGAATACCTTTAACCAGTTCATTATTCTGCAGGGAGTGTCACATTCAAGGCCCCACACTGAGGACATTTCACTGTGTTACGCCAATCGCTCTGCAGCCCTCTTCCACCTGGGTCAGTATGAAGTGAGTATCCGGATGCCTGGTGTGATTAGAGAAGATCTGCAGGGGGTTCCCTGGAGGACTAGTCCTTCATCCCTGCTTCTCCCTTAGAACACTGAGATTGGGCCATGCTGCAGCTTGTTGAATTGAAAGCAGATCGATGTCCTCTCAAACTTGGTCTTTCTCCTGATTCATGTCAGCTGTCACAGGTGATGCTGGGGGTAGTGCTGGTCGGCAAGAAAGAGTCAGGCACGTTCCACAGGGCCATGGACTGTGCCCTGCGGGTCAGCTCAGTGTCAAGATCAGCTGTGAGAAATGTTACTAGTTACTAAACCCTCCCAAGTGTTTGCAAAGTATTTACTTGTTTGTTTTTTTTTTTAAATAAGTAGATGAGCATGTTCAAGAGTATCCCTGCAATAATACAGCTCCCCCTCAATATGCATTTTGAATGGGAAAGTAAAAGTTGCACTGAGATACCTACTAGGGGGGGCTTTAGATGAATGTCGTTCTCCTCATCCCCCAATTGAAGTCCAAGGACAAACTCTAAAATGCCATTTTGGTACATCCATTTTGGAATTCTACAAAAATTTAAACTATACCCTGGAGTTAAGGACGATTTGAGTAATCACCAGTTCACACTTAACGCCCTTTGGACAAAAAGGGAAGAGCAAGACTCTAAGCCCTAAGCGAGAGAGGCCTGGGTGATGGCCCAGGGGACAGCGATGGGAAGACTTTGTGGATCATTTAGCCCTTTGTAGCTTCCCTATGCTGGTTATACTTCTCTTTCCCTTCTTGTAATAATGATTCCTATATATTGAGCACATGCTGTCTTCCAGGCACTCTTTTTAACACTTTAGATCTATTACCTTACTTTCATTTTATTTCAACCCTGTGATGTATTATTATCCCTGTTTTTCAGATGAGAAAACTAAGACACTGAGAAATTAATTTACTTGCAAGAGACAGAGTCTGTCCTGGAATGCGGGTCTTTTTGGCCTCAAAAACTGCCCTCTTAATCACCGTACTATGATTCTTCTATCTGTAAGACTCTTGTCCTTAGAATCAGGAATATTTAATGGCAGTTAAACATAGTATCTTCAGCATGTGTTTCTATTCATTCATAAAAAGATCACAGTAGAATATGACTTAAAGAAATAAACACATGATTGTTTTTAATAATCCTTAACTTACCTGTAGGTTTTTGTTAAGACTTTCAAGTGGATGTTGAAGAGTAGGGACCAAGGGTCATTTGGGGATTTCCTTTCTGCTTTCAGACATGCCTTAAAGACATCAACAGAGCACAGATGCATGGATATCCAGAAAGATTGCAACCCAAGATGCTGTTGCGTAAGGCAGAGTGTCTGGTGACCCTGGGGAGACTGCCCGAGGCAAGCCAGGCCATCAGTGATCTTGAAAGTAACTTTGCTGCCAAACCGACCTTAGCAGCTTCCCAATTGCAGATTCTGCAGAGAACCCTCTGTCATCTGAAAATCAAGGTACAAGAAAAGGAGAATCTCACAGAAGCCTTCCCAGCAGCTCTAACCAAAGCCTTTGAGGATGTAGACCTAAGACAAGAGAATGAACAGATTTCCAGTGCATCATCATCTGTCAGCTTATGCACAGACCCTTTAAAAGGCCGCTATCTGGTGGCCACAAAAGATATCCTCCCAGGAGAGCTTCTAGTGAAAGAGCGTGCTTTTGTAAGTGTCCTTAACCCAGGAGAAATGCCACCACGACATCATAGCCTAGAGAGCAAGTGGGACACCAGAGTTACCACTGGGGACCTCTACTGTCACCGATGTTTGAAGCACACCTTGGCCACAGTTCCCTGTGATGGATGCAGCTATGCCAAGTACTGCAGCCAGGAGTGCATGCAGCAGGCCTGGGACCTCTACCATAGTGTAGAGTGTTCTCAGGGGGCACTGCTTCTAACACTGGGTGTTTTTTGCCACATTGCCCTGAGATCAACTCTTTTAGCTAGATTTGAGGATGCTGGCAAAGTCATGAAGCTTTGTGGTGAGAGTAGTAACAGGGACATCTGTTTACCTGAAAGCAAGAACCTGGTACAAATGCTCAGTTATGACCTGGGAGGGGAGAGTGAGAAAAAGGGTAAAACAGTTGAGGCCCCAATTCCTGGATGTGATATTAATGGGAAGTATAAAAATAATTATAATGCTGTCTTCCACCTTTTACCCCATACTGAAAACCACAGTCCAGAGCACAAATTCCTCTGCGCTCTAAGTGTTTCTGCGCTGTGCAGGCAGCTTGAAGCAGCCAGTTTACAGGTCTTCACAGCAGCTCCGAAATCATGTAGGCTGAAAGCAGTAGAGGCTCCTGCATTGTGTCCGGAGTTGAGTGTTTGGGGAGTGGCCATGCTGAGACACATGCTACAGCTGCAGTGTAATGCTCAGGCAATAACCACCATACAGCAGACAGGTAAGAGGGAAACTCTTTTTTGTGCCTTACAGTATTGTCCTTGATGTAGCTAATGTTTGGGGAGAAAGAACTGTAAAGGAGAACAGCAGCATTCAAACAGATCAGTGGCCTAATGGGAAAACACGGCTATCTTTTCATGATTATGCCATTGCGAAGCTATGTGACCTTAAATTATTTGAGCCCACTGTGCCTCAGTTTTCTCATCTGTAAAATGGGTAGTTTAATCTCACCTGACTTTACAAAATTGTGAAGGTGATTTATTTGTTTGTAAAAGTACTTTAAATCTGAAAGTCCTATTATCCTATTAATTTTTCATTGTGAAGGAAAATGGAAACAATGGATGTACAAGACTGCAGAAGGAGCAGAGTTTGTGGTTAAAGTATCAGAATCTTAACTCACCCCATGACACAGCTACTCTGTCTCTTCTCTTTCCAATTGACAGATTTTTTTTTTCCATTCTTCTGTTTTAAATTTCCAAGAGAAGAATCGCCCCGCACAGCTTTTCACATAATGCTGCCATCAGCTGTTGGCCAGCCTGTATTTGGGCTGGCCCCTGGTCAGGTGGCCAGCAAGCAGGGGGCAACCTCTAGACACAGCCCAGCCCAGCCCTGCTTTCCTGAACCAGACCCTATAGATGAGGCTCTTAAGGTAGATGGGGAGGTTCCACGTGCCCAGCATGATGAGTGACATCTCTAATACAACTGTACTGACAGCAGAGATGCTATTATTACAAAAGAAGTGGTGTTTCCAGTATTTCTATTGTATGATCTTCCTTTTAGCAGATAATATGTCTCAGTCCAATCAGTTCATTATACTCCTCTCAATTTCCTAATTAATTCTATTGGGGGGAGGAATTAGGTCGTATCTAACCCTGGGACTTATAGACAGATTAATATTAAATGTGGCTTCACTAAACTTTACATGCTTAGCTCTTTTGCTCTTCTGATGTTAGGTAACCTAGAATTTTGTCAACCTTTTGCCTGTATATTTTTCTCTTTAATTTTAATTCAGCTGCCAAGTTATTTAGTGTATAAGTATTTCATTATAGGTGTTTTGGGGCAAGACTCTCTTCCCCATCCTGAAGCACATGGAACATCCAAAAATAGCACTGGCCTCATCCCATGAGACAGCAGAATCACACTGCAAGCTAGTCTCCATTTCCTTGTCTGCCTTCTTTTGCTGCTTTGAGTCATTGCTACCTTCTAAAATATATCTGTTGAGTGTTTTTCCAGAACTGTTTTCCCTTGGGTACATTCACTGGCATTTTAAAAAGTACTGTTTTCATTTTGTTCTGTTTTTCTAAATATAAAAAATAGTACACAGAGCTTCCAGATTATATGGCAGAAAGTTACCAACTCTTAATTGTATTGTATCTTGCCTCTAAAATACTTAGTAGAGCATACAAAAAAGATACAAATGTCAGCAGCTCTGAAAACTGGGAACTACTGTCTGGGTAAACACTAGTAGCGACCACTAAGCCAGACTGAATCCCTGAGGCAGGATGGCACAGCCATAGGGACAGACGGAAGTGTTTTCCATCCACTTTCCTCTCCTGGCCTCCCCCCTTACAGTCAAAGAATCTTAGCCTAAATGCTTGTGCTCTCTGTACATGACATTGCATTACATTCAGTTTTTCATTTGCACAGCGAGTTTTGGGTAAAATCTTTCACAAGTTGTTAAGATGGAATTTTTAGATAGTAAGAGCATGTGCAGCTAGGAATACCTGTATTTTCCGTGGCTAAAAAGGACTAGAGAAACAGATACGTAGCATAATACTGGCCACCTAGAATGATGGAAAGAGGATTGGAGACTCTGTCTTCATCTATGGGGTTCTAATATTTTATGCATAATTTATTCTGAACTTATATGATGTTTTAAATATATATACATAGAAAAAAATAAACTATAAGCAAAAATACCAAGATCTTAATTAACAATTATGAATTCTGAAAGTGGAAGTATGGATGATTACTACTTTCTTCCTTGAACTTTTCTATATGTTTTAAAATTAAGAACACTTATTCACACAGTGGTAACATTATTCTAGAAAATTTAAAATGGGTTGTATACCTTTCCCTTCATTCTAGGGAGGTTTTTTGAAAAACAGCAAAGATAGAAAGATGATAAAAAGTGAGTCTCCAATGGTAAATATAAACGGGCTACCAAACTCTATTAAATGTATCTTTCAGAATGGGTCAAAAAGATTAAAATCCAACTATATTCTGTTTATAAAGGTGACACAACACAAAGTGTTTGGGCAAGACATGTCAGGAATCACAAGCAAATCAGGATATTAATACTAAAATGAAAAGTAAAACTCAAGATATCTTGTAAAACAAAGAAGGCATTTTATTTTTGTAAAGGAGACTCTTCTGAAATATATCATCAGCCTTAGCTCTTAGAAACATAGAGTGTGTCTATAAAACAAAAACGGTTAAGTGTACAAGGAGAAACTGGCAAAAACTCCATAGTTGTGAGAAACTAATATACCACTCTGATCAAATATATTAAAGATAAGGATCTAGAAACCAAGATAACATAATTAAATACAGGATTCAGAGATATAGCCACCCAAGCTTATGTCCTGTAGACCAGGGTTTGTGGCCAACTTTTTCTGCAAAGGGCCAGATAGTAAATATTTGGGGCTTTGCAGGCTATGTGGTCTCTTTTTGCAACTACTCAGCTGCCCTTGCAGCATGAAAGCAGCCATAGACAGTACACAAACGAATCAGCCTGGCTGGGCTCCGATAAAACTTCATTGCAGACACTGAAAGTTGAACTTCTTATAATTTTTCATGTCATGGGAATTATTCTGTACGTATTTTTTCAACTACTTAAAAATGTAAAACACATTCTTAGACCACATATGCACACAAACAGGCAGCAGGCAGGATATGGCCCACAGGCTACAGTTTACAGACTCCTGATAGAGACAAAGATTTGGCAAATCTAAGGGAAAACACAAAATTGGGAACAATGAAGGTGATATAGCCAATAATATAAGTGTACTTTAAAATTTATAGCAAATATTTAATTTGATTTTAGATTATTGAATTTGAAAATGCTAAGTAGACAACTTTGTAGAAAAATATAAATTGCCTAAATTTTTCCAGAGGGCAGAAAATATTTCAAAATTCCAGTAATTGTGGAAGAAATTGAAAAAATTATCAAAATATTTCCATAAAAACAAGCCAGACCCACTGTTTTCCGTGTGAGTTCTTTAAAACTTTTAAGGAACATATTAGCCACATTTTTTAAAAATAAAGAAAAGGAAAAAGTATCTTTCAAGGAACAGATCATTTTTATACAATACAATGCCCTGTTGCAGGGCATTGGGGAACCTAGAACCCTTCCCCACACATTTTACAAAGCCAAGAATAAAAACTCCATGGACCAGTCACACTTGTGAATATAAATGTAGAAACCCTGAAAAAAATTGTTGCTATGTCACATCCAGCAGCTTATTAAAGGAGCAATAATATATGACCAAGTAGGATTTCTTCCAGAAATGCAGGGGTATTTTAATCTGAAGGAGTATAAAAGGTTTAGATAAATGCAGAGACATGCCATATTCTTAGAAGGAAAGACTGAAAACTGTTTTTCAGTTTCCCCACATTAACCTAATCTGTTGAATGCAATTTCAAACAAAATCACAGTTGGCTTTTTCTTAAAATTTGACAATGATTCTAAAGTTCATCTTGAATAAGTGGGTAAGAATAGCCTTTTTGTTTTTAAAGAGTACTGAAGGGGCTTGGTACTATCAGATTTCATATCCACATTAAGTAACAATAATTAAAAACAGTGTGATACTTACATGATAGCCCCCCAAATGTATTAGATTCTTTCTTCAAATCATTAAAAAGTTAAATATTGAAAAATTAAATCATAAAATATCTAGAAAAAGATAAGTGAACATTTACATAGTCTTAGGGTGAAAGAAGCTGTCTAAAGCACATAACACTGAATTTGGTAATTAAAAGATAGCTAGATTTAGTGGGGGATGGTGTAGCTCAAGTGGTAGAGTGCAAGCTTAGCCTGCATGAGGTCCTGGGTTCAATCCCCAATACCTCCTCTAAAAACAAATAAATAAACCTAATTACCACCCCCCCCACACACACAAAGATAGCTAGATTTAACTTAAATACCAAGTTTCAGAAACACTACAATCAGTAAAGTAAAGAAGATAGAGAATGGAGGTGAAAGAGATCCTGGAAGGAATGAAAACACTGGACTGGAAGGCAGCAGACCTGAGTTCCCATTCCACTCACTCTAACCACTAACACTCAGTATGAAGTCGGTCAGGTTACTGAACCTCTGTGTGGTTCAGCGTCCTCACATGGATAATGAGAGAATTGGATGAAGGCCTCAAGGGAAGATTATTTGCAAAAATGATCACGACAGTTTCTCCCATCTGTATGTTTGCCCCTTTTGCTTTTTCTACCATCAAGTGGTGGAATGTTTCCCCTGCCCTTGAATCTGGGCCAGCCCCCAAACTTTGCTTTGATGGATGGGATGCAATAGAAGTGACGTCATGTGACTAAGCTCTTAAGCTTTGAGTCTAAGCTTAAGAGACTTTGCAACTTCCACTGTCACCGTAAAATGACGGTGTGGCCTGTGAACATGCCTGGGCTAGCTCCCTCAGGACAGAAGACCACGTGCCAGATGATTGCAATCATATGAGTAATCCCAGACAAAACCAGCAGCAGCGATGTTCAGCTGAGCTCAGATTGCTGACGTGCAACAATGTAAGCAAATGTAATAGTTGTTTTAATACTTCCCACCCCAAAAAAACCATAAACCAAAATTGAAACGTGAGTGACAAAATGAGACAACATTTCAAGCAACTATACAACACTTAAAATCAACTTTTAAAATTATGTATAAGTGATGAAAATGTTCTAAAACTGGATTGTGGCAGTGGTTGCACAACTTATGTAAATTTCCTAAAAACTCGTTGAATTAGTTCACTTAAAATAGGTGAACTTTATGGTATATAAAGTATATCACAATAAAGCTGTTAAAATATATACATAAGCAAACACTTTATCAAAGTAGTAAGTAATAAAGATTGTCTCGTCTAACCTCTCTCTAGTAATTAAGACAAGGTATCATTTTATCCCTTTCAGATTGGCAGAGTTGCTTTGTTGGTTTGGTGTTTTTTTTTTTTTTAAGTTAAAAGAAATAACTCACAAATCACTGTGTGCACCATGTTGCCAATTGTGTTAAGGATTCCATATGTAAAGGCTAGAAAGAAGACTGCAGGAGAATGCACCAAAATCTTATGGCTGACTGATAGGATTATAAGTGACTTATTTTCTCTGTAATTTTGTGTTTTTAAATTTTTTCTGACTACCATGTATTTCTTTGGTAATTTTAATTAGTTTATTTAAGTGGTAAAGATAATTCTGATGATATGAGCATTTTTTTTTTTACATGAACCTTTTTAGGACACTTGATAAATGCAGCAAAATTGCCCTCCAGGAAAGTTGTACCAGTTTCACGCCCACCAGCAGTGTTCACTTTCATTTTTGAATTCAATCTAATTTTGTTTCAGTCTGCTAATATTTCTAATCTTGTTTTATCCTTTTTTATTATTTCTTTGGGGTTCCAACACCTCCCAGTTTAGTGCTCTCATTGAATTTCATTAGCAGCTGTTTCATTAGTAGCACAGAAGGATTAAAGTGTTAAGTTGGATAGAGTTTGACAAAAACCTATAAAAATGTATGTTATTATCTTTGCATAAATCCTATTTAATCAAAGTCCCTCAGCAACCTCTCTTTGGTACTTTTAAGGGACAGAGCTGACCACTGATGATATTCTAGATCCTGGTATGTCTGGATCTACCTCGGTGGGAGTGGCATATTCGTGATGTGTCTGGATTCATGCGTACGAGGATTAATGAGGGTCTGCGCAGGTTCAGATCAGTTTCACTGCCCTTTGCTTTCACTCTTCAGCAAGTGAGGAATCTGCCTTCACGGTGGGTCCTTGATTACTTGATATACACATATTTCTTGTTTTATAAAATATCTACCAGAATAGGAACATTCTGGAAGTACTGTAAGTGAATCTTGTTTTCTTTACTTGAGTCTCATTTTAATGTACCAGGAATATTAGCAAGGTACACTTCTGGTAAAATAATCAAGTCTTTTTTGTTTGTTTGTTTGTTTTATGCACAAAATGTCACATATTAAATTTGGTTGATAAGGTACATAAACATTCTCACTTTCTACAATCTCTGCTGGCTGATGGCTAATGCAAAATATTGAATAATTTGTAAAATCAATACTTAATTTTTTAGAAATAATTAGAGAGAGATTCAACCCTGACATTAAATATTCACCCAACTCAGTTCCTGGGCTTACTTCTGTTAGAAGATAATCCATAAATAATTCACAAAGCTGACATTATTCACAGTATTGTGAAAATTTTTTCTGGGAAAATTTTAGCAGCTGTTCTAATATGGATTGTCAGTTGTCAGTAGTTGGGAACGCAAGGCAACTTTTAATTATGCAGAGGCTGGTTATTCAGACTACAAACTGTTCATGCCCTGTGCTGCTCCTTCCTGCTGCCCTCCCTCCCCACCTGTTAGCATTTTCACTGCTCATTAGCACATATACCAGAAGGTAGGCATTGGACGGGGTAGGGGAGACACTAAAATCATTAAGCATTTAGGAGAAGCTCTGATGAAAGATTTCAATACAATTTGTAGAATTGTTGACTAAAATTGAGTCATTTGGATTCCCTGCGAGTTTTATTTACTTGTACTATTCCTGTTCACCACAGCAGCAGGTAATAGAGTTGTCTGCAGAGAGACAAAATTATTCCTATAGTTAATGTTTTCCTTTCCAGAGCATTTTCACGCAGTGGTTCGTATTTTCTTTATTCATCTCATTTGTACCGAGACCACATTATTTCTTCGGTGATTGGTGTATTGAGATTCCTGGCATATACAGTGATGCCACAATGATCTGATAGTTTATCAGTTTTTCAGAAAATTGAAAGTTCCCTGCAAAATACCAGTATCTCTCATATTTCAACTAGGTTTGTTGGCAATACGATTTCCTCATGTTTACATTGAGGCGACTGAACACAATTTAAGCCTTTCTGCATGCTCAAGGTTATCTATACCATGCTTCCTCCTGAGATATGTATGGCTATTACAAAAACCCGGGCAACTACGCCGTCAGTCTGAGAACCTCTGGTTAAGTGAAACATTACAGTTGTAGTAAAACTCGGGTAGTGCTAGTGTTTTCGTTTGCCCTAGGGCTGTTATTCTTTTATAAGTTTTCTGCCTCCTCCTCCAGTCTGTCACCATCTTTCTTGCCATTGTCAGAAAACCTGCCTCTTATCAGTTCTGTTTCTGGACTGTTGTGGGCTGAGAAACTAAATAACCACACCAGGTAGAACTATGGCTAAAATAAGATCAAGTGGGCCTGCCAGAGAATACAGAGAATTCACATATGAATGTAAGTGCGTGAGTCTTGGTGCAGAAATAGCCTCACTGCTCCAGGCCTTTTTCTTCCTTCCTTCGTAATTTTCAATCACGTGGTTAAATTGCTGGTTTTAATTGTGTTTCAAGGAAGAGATTGTTTGGGACATGAGACTGTCTTGAATAGAACTGGTCCAGAGAGCTTTTTCCACGAGAACTACTGCAGACTGATTTCCCATCAAGTTGGGACAAAGGGCAGAATGAAGAGGTTAACATAAGAAATACTGATTTTTAAAAATATATGAAGGTGGAGGATATAGCTCAGTGGTACAGTGTGTGCTTTGTATGCATAAGGTCCTGGGTTCAATCCCCAGTACCTCCATTAAATAAATAAATAAAATATATGATAAGCCTGTTTAGCTTAGGATAGTAATTACTTGTTGTATTAACTAACCAAAGACCAGTTAAACAAAAGCACTTAGACAAGAAAAGTCTTTGAGAAGTAACCTCAACAGGTACTCTGGTTTCCATGTCCTCATGAACATTATGAAACTGTCTATCTAGAAAGCTCCCTTCTGATAATTCCTTTTTTATTATTTTCTATAAATTCTAATCTTTGGGCTTTTTGTGGTATTGAGACACAGTGGTTAGGTTCCAAGGTTCTGGGAGAACTTTTCATGTGCTCATTCGCTTTGCTTCCTGGAGACCAGAGTTTGCTGTGAGTCATGTTCCATCTGATTTATATCGGATCCGGCTGTGGAGCTATGACTCAGCCGGGCTTCATTGCCCAGCTCATCTTCTGAGGAATGGAGGGCGAGGCCAGGACTAATATCCTGACACTTTTTTCCCATTTTCCTCTCTCACTTTCAGGATCTAAAGAGAAACTCATTACCGACAGCAGGCAAGTACGCCTTGCCACAGGCCTCTTCCCTGTCATCAGCCTCCTGAACCATTCCTGCAGCCCCAACACCAGCGTGTCCTTCATTAGCACCAGCGCCACCATTCGGGCATCACAGCAGATCAGAAAAGGGCAGGAGATTCTCCACTGCTATGGTGAGCCACCCATCCTCACTCCTGTCCGCCCTTCTCCCCAGAAAAGGGCAGAGTGAATTAGCGTGAGCAAGCCACAGGGTAGGTGCCTTCACCTGCGCAGCGTTTGTTTCCTGGTGGAGGCAGTGCCTACTTAGGGGCAGAAAAAAAAAACACCTTCTTACTAAGCCTTCTTGTGTCTAAACTACCCTGTATCTCACTGCTTAATCCCTATAAATGTCCTATTCTGAAAATGGGCTAGGAACAACATCTTGGCTTCTTTTTCTTCCTGTCCCCACAAATTGTAAGCCAGTTTCTACTTCCAGTTCCACAAATGTTTGAGTGACAGGTACCTGTCACATGATGAATATTTAGCCAGACCCTCCTCTAATCTGAAGTCTGTTAAGTAGCTCAATGGTCTCTCGCTTTAAATATTGGCCAAGCGTGGTCTCTCCACAGGGCCTCACGAGAGCAGGATGGGTGTTGCTGAGAGGCACCAGAAGCTGAAGTCTCAGTATTTCTTTGACTGCAACTGCTCGCCTTGTGAACGTGAGAAGCAGAGCTCCCAGAAGGGGCCCGGGCGGGAAGCCTTCTGTTGTCACGCTTGCGGAGCGCTCCTGCAGGTGAACCTCTCTCTCCCTTCTCTTCTCTGCTTCTCCTGGAGGTCAGTTATCCAGCCTAAACGTCTTACATCTTTAGGAGGAAGCCATCAGGACTTGGAGGTGCTGAGAATGGTGCCCTCTCTTCCCTTCCACCCATCTTCCCCACACATTGATTACCCTCCTGCAGGAACCACGGGGAAAGGTTGGAGTTAGTGATCTTTCTCTTGCAAAGAGCAGAAAATACCACCTAAACTGTTTTGGAGTAGGTAGAGACTGGGAATTTATTTGCTGAAGTAAATCACTAAAAGGCCGCAGGATAGGTGTATTTGAAGTACAGCATGAGCCAGAGTCTCAGATAATGTCACCAGGACCCAGTTTTTCTTTCTACCTCCCTCAGCTCCATTTTTCTATCATTTAGCCCAACCTCAGACAGACTTTCCTCTTATGCTGGCCAGATGGCTGCCAGCTCCAGTCTCAAATCCTCCCAGTCCAGGAGGACAAAAACACGCACTGCTCTGACAGAGGTCTGAGCAAAAACTTAACTGCGTTTCATCAACCCGATACCAGTGGCTGGAGGAAAATCAGACTCACCAAGTTTCCCTCTAGCCATTTGGGCCAAAGGAACAGGCAATCTGAGCCACGTGCTCCCCCCTCAGCGCCTGGGCAGTAACTCAGGAGGGTGGGAAAGGGTCCTTGGGAGAAAGCAGGTTGCTGAGGTTGCTGTTGCCTAATGAGGCCACAGATACTGGCCTCTGCAAAACAGCAGGTGTCTTAGGGGAGCCATAAGTGGAACGTAGAGCCGGTTGTGTTGGAAAGCTGTAGTTGCACATCCAAGGTCAAATGTGGGGATGCCTCACCCAGCACCTTTTCCTATCAGTTTTCTTACAGCTTTTTCATAACCACTAGAAATGTGTCTGTCATCCAAAGTCCCGGCCCCAAAGAGAAATAAGACAGGGGCTATCGAGATAGAAATTGTGATCTGTACCAGTTAAATTTGGGTTGCAAAAATTAAACCTCAGGGTGGGATCGGCTCCTGCTTTCATTAGAATTGCTGCCCTCAAACCAAATTCAGTCTGCCCTTGGTCACGGTGTATTATTGCAGGAGTCTCCTTCCCCTATAGGGTCAGAAGCTCTGGAGCAATCCTATAGTATAAGCACATGCAGTGTTGCTAGGTGACTCTGCTACAGGAATAAAGACAAAACTGACTTCCGCAGGGAGGTGATGTTCTGAGCTGTGGCACCGCATCTTGTACGGAATCAGTCAGCAGGGATCACCTGGTCTCTCGGCTGCAGAACCTTCAGCAGCAGGTGGGGATGGCCCGGAAGCTTCTCAGAAATGGTAAACTAGGTGAGACTGGCTCCCTACTTGTCCTCCAGCCCCTTCCCTTTTATTCATTCTGAGATCACATCCTGAACTCAAGGATACTCAGTGATGATTAAAGAATTGAATTGAATTATCCCCATGCCAGCCACAAGATGGCTATGTAGGCCATAGAGACCAAACTCTTGCCAGCTCAGTTTGCGTGATGTCCTTGAAAAGGGGCCAGTTGATTTAAGCTTTTCTCTTAGGCACCAGAGAGTTAGTTAAAGACTAATGGGTTATCTCTGACATCCACGATCTTTGGGTGTATCCAGAAGTTCAGTGTCATTTATTTTAATTCCAGGGGCTCATGACCTGATTTCCTACAGAGACTGTTCTCTCCTCATCAGAGCCTCATCTTTCTTCTAAAGAGCAGTGGGGCATGTGCCCAGTGGGTATAAGTATCCTGCTTTTTCCAGAAAGGGAGTTACGGAATCCCTCATTACCCTGGAAAACTCTGCCCTAGAGCTTGACGTTGTGGGAATTTATTTACCCTACTTTGTGAAAGTCAACCTTTAGCTTAAATTTCTGAGTCAAGAGAAATAATGACCGTAAATGGTATGTAGTCATTCCACTTCAAATTGAAATTGGAAACCCGGAGTCAATGTGGGGAGGCCTCACCCAGCACCTTTTTCTATGGAAAGAGAAAACGTAAGAGAAACTGCTCTATTGAAACAAACATTGTGGGTTGGTCACAACCCAAGAAGACAAAGTGGAGTCTCCACATTCAGCGTAGCTCATAGAGAATTTAAGAGCTGGGTTTTCATTTCTAGGACTGGGTTTGTGTCTGTAATGAGGCCACTTTCCTTTGAATTGACAGAGCGAGCCATTCAGCTGTTGTTGAGAGGCCAGCATGATGCTGAGAGCTTCCTGTCCTCAGAGCACAGCATGGTGGGAGAAATCGAGGACCACCTGGCCCGGGCCTATGCTGCCTTAGGTATGACGTGTCTCTCTCTCCTCCCCCACAGAGCGAGCCTGCTTTGTGTGTTTGGTCACAACCTTAGCCTCGCCTGGTTAGTTCTCTCTTAGTGATGGAACTGAGGCTGCCCTCACTCCCATTTAGCTGGAAATGTTCACCCACAGTTGACTGTGGTTCTTTTCTGGAACCAGATTTTCCTTTCTTTGCAGGGGACTGGGAGAAGTCAGCTGCCCATCTACAGAAGAGTCTCCGAGTAGTTGAGGCTTGCCACGGGCCATCCAGTATTGAGATGGGCCACGAGCTCTTCAAACTGGCCCAGATCTTTTTCAATGGGTAAGTCTTTCTCTTGCTTCCTAGCCCTTCGCCAGACCACGTACTGTTCTTTTATTAGGCTCTTCTTTGTATTCCTTTTTTCCTATGGTGCTTTTAAGTGTGTTAAAACATCTTTATATCCTCTTAAGGAGAGATCCCTTCTTTGTGTTCGGCTGACCAACTTAAAGCTTTAGAATTTCATCCTGAGAAATAGAGGGAAGCTCTTGGCTCTGAAGGGAGTTCCCCAGGGAGAACTTGCCCCGCCGCCCCCCACCTGCCGTGGTAGCGGTTCCTCTCAGTCCTCCGCGGTTACTCACGCCTCCCTCCCTCAGCGCTCATTCTCAGCACCCTCAACTCCAAGGCCTCTTCCTTCTTCCTGGCCCTATTCCTTTTAAAGCAGTTGTAATCAACTAGGAGTCATTTTGCCCTCCAGAGGACATCTGGCAATGTCTAGAGACATTTTTGATTGTCATGACTTAGCATGGCGGCCAGAGATGCTGTTAAACAATGCACGAGACAGCCCCCCCACAGCTGAGAATTATCCAGACCCCATGTCAATAGTGTCAAGGTTGAGAAACCCTGCTTTAAAAAAGTTAAAAAGAAAGAATAGTAGAGTTGATGAGTTGGTGCCTCATCTGCTTTTGTAACTGGGATCATTAGGAGGCCCTAGCTTCAGAATTTCTAGATGGAATATGTCCAGCCTTGATAAAGCTGCCACTGGTGTCCACTGGTGTTGGTAGAGCATTTAAAGCTCAGTCCTAAGATTATGAGTGGTGGGTGGACTAATACCCGAGACAGACGCAGTCCACTCGTCAGGGAGAGAGAAAAGGCTGCAGAGTTAGGTCACAGGTAGGCCTACTCTCTAAGATGAAGACTTCTGAGGGAACCTTGGCGTAAATGTCAGATTAGTGCTTTGAGATATGCCCGTTTTTCAGGATTCTGGAAGCTTAATACTTTCTTTTTTTTTCCATAACTTTCATCTCAGACTCTGCCTTGCAGTGTGTTTGTGTCTTATCTACCCTTCTAGACTGTAAGATCCTTGAAGACAAAAGCAATCTACTTTACATTCTTCACAGGATATGAGTAGGCCCTCAGTTAATGTCTGCCTGACTGAATGAGTGGATTCATTCCTCTTACCTCCTTTGGTTCAGGTTTGCAATCCCCGAAGCTCTGAACACAATACAAAAGGCAGAGGAGGTTCTGTTAGTGCACTACGGCCCTTGGAACAACGAGGTCCAGGAGCTGCAAAAGATGAAATCCTGCATATTGGACTTGCCACCCATTCCTGTGGGGCCCAATGAATAAGGTCCCAAGGGGACTTTGACCCACAGGAAAGGCACCCGTGTGGGATGAGTTAGAGGTTTTGTTGCTGCTGAGCTGTCGCCAGGAAATACAGGACTGGCCTGACAGCCACAGGCCGAATGTATAAGGGGAGGGGAGGACTTGGAAGGCATTGCAGTTGGAAAGATGCTCACCTGTTCTGATGAATGTTTCTTGAAATAGTTAACTACCCTTCAGTAAAAACTCCCAGTTTCCAGAAAAGACTTAAAACTGGTATCTGGAGAGCCTAAGCCCTTAAAAGGATTTTAGCTGCTCTGCAGGCATCTGGATGTTAGCCTGGGGTGTTGGCCAGCCGCCACCCTACTAAATGATGATAGTCTGTTTCCCTGGAACATTCCTATGGTTTCTACTAGTAATGAAATGTTTTGTACCACTCCAGTGGGAACCTAAACTCCTAGTAGTTGTATTGTAATTGAAAAATAATTACAAAGCAAGAAATCAGCGAGGCTCCTTACCTCTGGGACACAGTTTCATCTATGGTATCAAGCTTCCTCGAATCCTTTGTTAAAACCGGTGGAGTATAAATTGTGAGCAGAGAGATAAATATGAGGCCGTTTTATTGTTGGGCAATTTCTTCCCTGGATGGCAGCTTGCCATTTGTCTTCTGCCAGTTTTTCCAGTCGTTATTATCTGGCTTTCATTCTATACCCTTGGCCAAACACTAATAAAATCAAGCTTGTAACAATGACGTTATAACACATCCTTTCTGAGTTCTGTTTATTAGCAGGCCTGAAAAGAGACCACTTTCCCCCACCAGACCTCCCCAAGCAGGCAAATGAAAATACAGATTGCTTAAGTACTAAGAAGGGGGGGAAAAGCAACTTCAGAAGATGCTGAGGGTATGAGCATTGCTGCTTGTGGTTTCAAACTTAAGAGACAGAAGGTAGGAATGATAGCTGTCATCTACCTGGATGTTTAGGGTTAGGGTTAGTCCGTCCTGGTCAGAAGGCTGGGAGACGCTCTGGGTCTGAACCCTGGTTGCTCTGTCACCACTGCTGACCAAGTGGTTCAGATGCATTCGTGGAGAGTAGCAGGCCCACAGTGCTTTGACCACTTGCCCACCCTGGCCTTGCCCAAAAAGTGCACAGTGGTTGCCACCACATTATTATCAGGAACTGAATAGCCTGAAGCTGCCTGGCAAGAGCTTTACAGGAAGCTGAGTGTTTGGAACATGGTTGGCACTCAAACATTTGAATGAAGGGCAGGCAGAATCTCATTCATCTTCCTTTCTACTAACTCACTGTGGCAAGGGCACTAGCCGGCGAGGTGTTTTGGTAGAACTAACTCAAATTTCAAGAAGAAAAATTTAGTCCTGCAGCCAATTCTGTAGTTCTGTTCTGAACACTTGGCATGTTTCATGTTCCTGAAAAAGGTTCTGTCGTACTTTGTAAAATAGGCCCACTTCCTTAAAAAGAATATGTGCAGAATTTTACGTATCAGACCTCGTTTTATGTCGACTTGAGAACTTTCTTTAAATGTTTTACAAAATAATTATTTCCTGAAGTTACAGATTTCCTCCCTTATCTGTCCACATGTTATCCTGTGTCAGGTGACATCAGCTTGACTGGGGATATCTGTGCTTGCATTAAAACCTAAAGTCTGGTGTATTTAAGAGCATGCTCCACTGACTGTGAGGGCAGAAAATCCCTTGGGAGCGGGGTAGATTAGTGGTCCTAGTATGTAAACACCCACAGAGCAAAAAAAATCAGTTCCAATATTATACAACGTAGATAACTAAGTTCTTATACATGGTGACTTTGTGCAGAGATTAGATAGACCCAGGCTATAAGTATAGGACCAGCGAATTCCTAAAGGGTTATTTATCTTCATAGTAAACTTAATGTAACTCAAAACAGGAGGAGAAACAGGGTAACAAAAGTTAAGGATAAAGCACTTTTATTGCAAAGTATACATTGAAACTTAGGGGCAGCCTTCATGTAATGTATAACCTGCCATCCCCCTCAAGTTTTCCTTCTTCTAGGGTATTTGAACATTAAAGTGAAGCATTAAGTGCTCCTGGGGTCCAGAATTTTGCCTATGAAGAGAAGGGCCCCTGTGTCTGTGTCCCTCAGTACAAAGATGAAAGGTTGGTTAAGGTGATAGTCCAGGGAGAAGGTGAGGCGGGCAGACTGGAGCCCTGGGCTGGAGGTGGTCCCCGCCCCATCTTCATTCCACTCGAAGCCGGTGCGATGTTCCACATGAGTAAGTTTGATAGGTTTGCCCGTGATCTTACTAAAGTCTGGTGAATCAAACAAGGATTGTAGCTCTGCAGAGATTGAGAGAAATTTCCATTAAAACCTTGCCTCATCAACACCCCAAGGGAGAATACAATCCTGATTCTTAAGAAGGCAAGCAAGCTGGAAGTGGAACACCACCTTTGACCTTCTGTGAGGTACTTAGAGCTCTGGGCTGGTTAAGGGTTAAGCGACTTGCCCAAGAGCACACAGCAAGTGAGGTTAAGATTAGAAACCAGGCCAAACTATCTTGAGAGACAGTGTTCTGAGTTCCTGTTATAGGATGTATGCTCCTGGGGCTGAGGAATGAGTCTGATAAGGCAGTTCCATCTTCCCCTCCAGCACTGTTAGAATTATCAGAATTAAGGAATCATCCATGGCTTCCCTACAAGGCTCAGCAAGGTGGAAGGCTCGAAGACTCAACCCCACCCCCACCCCAAGAGCAAAAAGATCTTGCAGACGTACTCAGCTCCTGCACGGACTTTGTGAGTTCTCCTTCATAACTCAGCTTCAGCTTGGGGATGGTCAGGACCGCTTGGACAGTCTTCAGTTCTCGGTCTATGTCATGAATGAACTCAGAGGTGAGGCTCTCTTCTATCATGGTCAAGTTCTGGGTCACTTTCAGAGGAAGGAAGAAGATGACACTTATGCTTCCGGTCAAGGGCAGCTGGGCAATCTGAAATGGGGGAGGAAGCACATGGGTTAGTCCTTTGGAGCCCAGGAGCCTAGGGATAGACACCCACCCCTTCTCCTCCCCAGTGCCCAGGCCCTGCCATGCTTTCCCCCGCCCCTCATCTGTGTAACTGGGTAATCTTGTCCCTCCAAGCTGTTGCTTTCTGGCAGCAAGATGTCTCCTGCTGTTTCTTCAGAAAGGAGGCCGTCTTTTCTTGCCTTGGCCTAATTCCAACTGAAGTTATCTGCTGAAAGAATTTTCTCCCTTGGTTCTAAAGAGCTAGACTTGAATTCCAGGTCTATGTTTTCTCCCAAGATTTGTCTGCCGGGTTGCTGATCATCTGTTACGTACAGGGCCCTGGACTAGAAATGGGGGCATTGGGCACAGCAACAGAGAAGCAGCAACACAGTGTGGTCCTTAGAGCAGAGGTCCTCAACCTCCATAGGACAGATGGCAACAGGGGCCCCAGCAGCCCCTGAAACCATCTACAGAAATGCTTAAGTGGCATTTCTCTCAGTGCTTCAGGTGTTTTGTCAGATACCCAGGGAAGAAGGTTAAGAACTACTGACTTTTGAGTTTTCAAATGTCAAGTATATGTGAAAGAGTTAGAATGCCAGAAATTTGGAGTTTGTGACAGTTTTTGCAAGGTTGGCTTTGAATTCTAGAAATACAAGTTCTCCCAAAAAAAGAAAGAAAAAGGAAAGAAAAGACTAGAAAACACCAGCATCCGAGTGCCCAATTCACATTACCTTATTAACCCTTACAGCAAACCCTAAGAGGATAAGTTTCAATAACTACACCCCTTCATTTTAAGAAGAAAGTCTCAGAGAAGCTGTTAACTTGCTGAAGGTCACATAGCAGGTAAAATTTAGACAGCTGTCATTCTATTTCAATTACATCGTTCTGCCTGTCCCCCTACCCACCACTCACACTGCCCCTACAGACCTTGCAGTTGAGGTCAGAATCCAAGCCGTATCGTAAAATGGCCTTAGGGTCTGACATCATGGGGACTTTCACGGTCCTCTCCTCATCCAAGTGGAAATCCTCAAGGGAGGTCTTTCTGGAGTCAAACTTTGTTACCCACTGCCCTGAAATGAAACAAATGAAGTGCCCTGAGCCCCAGGAGGCCAGAAAGGCATTGGGACTGTGCTGAGACCGAAGCATATTGCTGAAAATTGTGTGGCTAAAGAAATCTCAGTCGTCAGAGGCCCTGACACATCAGGAATAGCTCTGTCTCAGAATATGCAGTCTGGACAACAGTATTTCTAGGGCCCTGCATACCTTCCATATGTAAACTCAGAAAGAATTAGGTTGATTTTATTTCTTTGACTGTTAATTTTATTCAAGTCCTGTGTAGCCTAGGAGAAAGGTAAACTGGTGTACAATTCTACAGTGATGTGTCCACAAAACAGAATCCAAGGAGTCCAGGGCTGGAAGGGACCTCAACATCGTGTCATCAACCTTCTCATAGCTAAAAGGCACAGAAGCCCAGAGAAGGGAAGTGACTTGCCAGTGCTCACACAGCGAGGTGATGACCGAGCTCTCATAGTTTGACGTGGCCGTTAACATTCTGATCTATAACTGATCAGTGCTTCAGATAGGGCTTTTCTGTAGGAGTTTAGGGGTCCACTCTCAGCTGCCTGATAGACAGTTATAAAGCATTTTAATGGGAGGTTGCCCAAAATCCCACCCAAGGCCTATAGGAGCAGGGCTGGCCTCACACTGGGCAATGGGATAGTCTTGGGCACATGACCACAGCCTAGAAGAATGGTGTTAAGAGAACTGACAATGGTTTGATCGAGTACCTGCTGTGTTCTAGGCACAGTGCTCGGGTCCGTGTGCAGATGGGAGGCGACGCAGGTGAACCTGAGGTCAGTGTGTCATCCCCGAGTTAGAGGCGAGAAACAGGCCTAGAAAGGCTATAAGTTTGTGCAGGCTCTCTAGCCGGTACACACGGGGTGGGGCCTTGACCCTCGTCAGGGTTTCCAGCCAGAAACCTATCAGTGCCCGCCCCCAACAGGCACACGGGTGGGAGTGCTCCCTTATCTGTGCTAGTCTTTCTCTACAGCCCCTTACACTTTGTAGGCACTTACCCAGTGCCTACTTGTTGTTTTGACTGTTGGTTTTATTCAAGTCCTGTATACCCAGTGTTTGCCTTGGGTTTGGTGACAAGCAGACGGCCCTCAGGCAGGTGCCTTTCCTGGGTCCTCCTCTGCCTCCTGTGACTCCCTGCTTTTCCAGCCCCATCTGACACCCACCATCCACCTTTGGCCAAAAAAGAAGTGGAGAAGCCCTCACCCTTGAAGTAAGCCACACCAAGGAGGAGAATGCTGATTCCACTGGGTATTTCCCTTGTGGACCTAGCGATTTTCCCTTTCATCTGGGCCTGCACCCAGTTGTTAATCTCCTGAAGGTCCAAGCGAGAGTTGCCGGTCAGGATTCTGGGCCTGGTCCCATACGACTTTTCCAGGGGTGCAACGAAGTTGGCTTTTATCCGCAGCTCTGCGAAGACACGGAACAGAGGTTTCAGTGTGCTCTGAGAGCTAAACCAGCCTCCTGTCCGAGAGCATGCCAGGCTGAGATTCTGGTTGACCCCTCAGCAGGCCCTGACTTCCTGCCTGGCATCTTTCCGGTACTCACCCAGACTCCGTGCCAGCTTCCCCAGGCGCTGGACAGGGAACAACACATTTCACTCATTGCTGTTTCTCTTCACATTACTGCCCTCCCCTGACCCTCCCACTGTCTCCCTCAGACCACTTCCTCTTTCCAATCCTCTCTGGGCTCACAGGGCCCCTTCCTGCCCCCCAGTGCCTGGCCCGGACAGACGTGATCTAACATGTAAAGGAAACCCCCATGTGCAGCACTGAGTCCCCCGTGCCTCAGGCAGCCTTGGCTGGCAAGGCGACTCACTCCTCTCGAAGATGATACGGGAAGCACTCTTGAGGTTTTTCTCGGGGGTAGTGACAGAGGCAAGGAGTTCCTTGTAGGTTCCGTGGATGTCTGGGTTGGTGATCAGGTCATAGTAGAGAGAGCGGTGAATGCTGGATTCCGTCCGCTGTTCCGCTCCTGCCAGGGGACGAGCAAGTGAGCCTCTGGGGCCCAAATCAGGCCAGCTCCCAGGGCAGGGCAGGGACACTGGACTCTGAGTCTTTTGTCTGCTGGTACTGGAGACTCTAGGTGGGCAAGGAATTTGAAGGCAATGGAATAAGTAGGCTAAAGGCATCCTGCCTAGAGAGAGATACGGGTGGGAGTGAGGGGTGCAAGTCCCTGGGCTTCCTGCATCACAGCATTTACCAGATTTACCAGATTTACACAGCATTTACTGTTCTGTAGTTTCCCCCGTGAACGCAGCTGTGTGACCTGAGTGAGGGCAGAGACCCTGCCTACTTGTGTGCAGTTACATCCCCAGAACCTAGCCGAACCAACAAGGCTGGCACATAGTAGAAGCTCATTTAAGGAGTAAGTGGTTCCGCGGCCACACACCCATGTCAGCAGTGCTTGGCCCCGTGTTCCATTTGCAGAGGCCCCTCCCCCCCCGCCACAGCGGGGCCAGTGTCTCAGACCTCTTCCCCCTTCCTGAGTGAAGTGTCTCCGGGGCTGAGAGTCAGGTATGTGCAGAGGCGTGACGGCAGCTCTAGGATCCAGAGCTTTCTGCATCACGGGACTCACCGAGCGAAAGGGCGGAGAGCGCCGTGGCCACGCTGAGCGGAGACAGGAGCACATTGGCAGCGGGGCTCTCGCTGGACTTCACGCGGTAGAGGTCGTAGCCAAAGTTGGAGACGGCCGCTGCCAGCTTGTTCAGAGGGACCTTGAAGAAGGGATCGTCCTCCTCCACTGGCACCACCGTGGTGTCGGGGTCCGGGGAGCCCTGCGTGCAAGTACAAGGACCAGTGCAGTGAGAGCTGTGGATGACTGGTCTCCACACCAGTTTGCATGGAATTGTCCTTCTGGTCCCTGAGGGCCGTCCTGCCTGAGGATGGTTGTGTTTAGCCTGTCCTTAGGATGAGTCTGTGCTCCTGCTCACACAGGGGCTCTCTGCTGGGGAAAGGCAACCCAGAAGAGAGGTTAGCTGTGCAGTGACCTGTGAGCCTCAAGCCTAGGACACACGTTAAAAAAAAAAAAAGGGAGAGAAGTCTCCCTTCCCAAGAAACTCCATTCTCAAGACAGACATACTCCTCATCTGCTCACTCTTGCTTATTGCTCCCAGGTCTCCACCTGGACCCTCCTATCAAACTTTCCCTGTTTTCATGGCCCTGATCAGTTGTCACCTCCTCTACCTCAGGCTTTCCCTGATCACCCCAATCTGAAGGCATCTTTTGGTTTTCTGATCTTTTTTTCAGAGTCAACTACCATTTACATACATATTAACCACCTACTATGTGTCAGGCTCTGTCTTAGTTCTTTTCATTTGAGTTACTTCATTTCATACTAGTTGATGTAGTTGATACCCCTAAAGACTCAAAAGATATCTCAAAAGACTGAGTTCCTTGAAGGCTAGAAGTGAGTCTTTTATATTTCTTCTTATCCCCAGCACCCACAGAGTAAATGTTCAGTAGATAAAAAATAAGTGATTGTCCACAATGGCCCTGTATGGATGGGTGTTTTTAATCCCAGTTTATAGACAAGAAAACAATTAATGACAGAGCCAGAATTCAGACTCGAACTCATGACAGAGTCCAGGGCTCCAGCCAGTATACCCCACCTGCCCTGGCCCCTCATGTGACAGTCACACACACCCCCTGCTGTCACATAGATAGGCTTCTCAGCATCTGCCTTTGCAACCGACTGTGCTCTCTCTGGACAGGAAAGAGGCCTTTCCATGCTCTTACATCCCAGCTGCATCCTGGTCAGTGTTGGAACAAATATCCAAGACCACCACCCACTCAGTAAGACCCATAGGTAATGAGAAAAGGTCTTCACTGAAGGGATAGCGCTGGGCCTGTTAGAGTGCTTTTGCCTTTCACTCTGTTTGGTCTTACTTTCGTCCCCACTCTGTTCTCCAAAAGACAGGGCGAGTCACTTTCTATTTTGCTGATGGAAAAACCAAGGCCATGTCTGGATGGAAAGACCAGAGCCTGGCTGGAACCTTGGTGCCGTCCTGTCTCCCACACTGTCTGCTGAGGAGGGCTTGGGATTGCTGGCTCCCCCATCCCAGACCCTCACCACATCCCACCCCCAACTAACCTCCGGGCCAGTGTTCTGGCAGCTGCTGTAACCGAGGAGGGCTCCAGTCCAGAGGAGTAGCACGAGGGCCTGCATCCTGGGGTCTGCAAGAAAGTAAGAGGAGGCAGGCTGCTTCCCTCACCCACCACCCTGTACCGCACGGCCACCCTGGGCAGGGAGAGGGCCTTGGCAGAACTAAACACCTTCCCTCCAGCTTCCGCAGGCTGGAAGTGGACCCTCAGCTTCCTGATCCTTCCCTCACAGCTCCTCCCCACCCCCCACCTCACAGTCCACAGTCCTATGGTAAGCTTGTGCTTTCATTCCAGTGTCAGTATCAGGAGACCCACCTTCGAGCCTAAACCTCCAGGGCAGTGAAGACCCAGCGGTGGGTTCCTTTTTGTGGACATGGTCTAGCACAAAGGTACACTGAGGCTTTTCCCTGCAGGCACCTGACCAGCTCATTTATACAGGATTTGGGGCAATGTCTAGTCACAGCATGGGGGCGGAACCTAGGTCTCATGTAGAATCACAGAATCTCGAGAGTGGAGGCATCGGGTACAGCCCCTGCTGCTCCCCCAAGAAGTCCTCAGACTCTCCTTGGATTCCTCTGGCCTGGCACCTGTGGCCTCATAATGGACTTGTTCCCTTCTTGGACAGTTCTGTGTCAAAAGCTTTTACTTTCGTGGTTAGAGGAGTGCTGGGTTGCTGGGTGTAGAGTCAGAGAGTCTGGGTTCAAATCTCAATTCTGTGTCTTAATAGCTCTCTAAATCACAATGTATTCTCTTATAAAATGGAAATCAAATAGGTCTTACCTATTGTGATGAGGATTAAATTAGATGATGTCTTAATAGTACTTAGCAGTGCCAGGGACATGTGAGCTCTCCAATGGTCCCTGAGCCAAAATGTGTCTCCCTACTCCTGGAATCCCAGGGCCCCCCCTTTTCCCGTGGGGAGCCAGGTCCTTTTCTCCCGACCAGGTTGGAAATAGCTTTGACACCCCCAAGAATTCTTTCCTTCAGGTTAAATAATCCCACTTCTTAGCAAGAGTGCCCAAGTCCCTTCACTTACCAAGCAGTGGCCTCTTCTGACCAGACTTTGGTCTGATCCCTGGACCACAAGGGAAAAAGGAACTCTGGATCCAGGGCTCCACCATCCCTTCCCCCTGCATTCACTGCATCTAAAAGCTCACCCCTGGCATCAGGATGTGGGGCTGGGAGGGGATGAAGGCAGCTGGGGGCCTCATAGATAAGATTTTCTGAGAGGCCTAGAAAGTGGGCATGTTCTCAGCACTCAGGACCTCTGGCTGGTCCATGCTTTTCCTCCACCCATATTGCTGAGTCAAGAATTTGTAATCTGTCTTCCCTGCCCCTCACCTCCTCTGCAACACACGCACACGCACACACACACACACTTTTCTGACTTCTCAGAACAAATAGGAAAGTTAAGAGTGCAGTGTGTGATGTTTGGCCAAAGTCCTTAAAATTAAGTGTGAAAATCCACCGGACAACATTGTAAACCATGAAAGGCAACAAAAGAAAATATGGCCTTTGAGTTTGCTGGGCTTACAACTGGACGGCCGGTGGGAGCCAGCCCGGCTTTGTCTCTAAGCCCTGATCTCAAGCTCGTGTCTCTGAGTGAGTGTCATGGTCCCCCGTGTTCTCAGCCAGCTGCTCTTCCACATGGCTGCTCCTGCCGCTCAGGGAGAAATCTTCCATTGAGACAACAGGAAAAGCTTTCTGCAGTGCAAGATAGAGACCTTAACACCATCCAGGCTCACAGCTGCTCTCTCCATCCGGCCAGCCCCACCCAGAGCTGGCAGGAGCTTTCCTTGTCTGAGCCTCAGCTGACTGGTTCAGTGGAGACAGGAAATACAGTGAGGTGCATGGGCAGTAAGGCTAGAGGAAAAGCTGTTAGCTCTGGTCCCCTGGGCCAGTGTAGGGAATTGAGATAGGAGGGAGGAGATGGGGAGGTGTCATCCTGGCAAAGTGTTTAAGGAAACCAAGTTCAAATGCACTTGAAAGTGGGACCTTCTCTGTAGGAATCCCTTCAGAGTCTGAGCCCAGACCCCAGGTCATGTGATCACTGACACCACGCAGATGGGCTGAGCACTGAAAGAGAGGTGAGGGGCCCTGGGAGGGAAAGGCACATGGGTCCACAGCTGGCCCAGAGGCAGTCTCCGAGATGAGATGCATAGTATTAATGGCACTTCTTTGAATCCTCCACCTCAAGCCCTGGGGATGAGGGAAGCAGAGAGATTGTTGAAAGCCCCCTGCAAAGGTAGTGAGAGAGTAGAGTAAGGGCCTGCTTGGGGGCCCCTCTGAGCACACTCACTGCCTGTCCAAGATGATTGTCCTGTGGGCTGGGCCAGGCAGCCAGCGCCTGGCCAGGAGCACAGGGACAGTGATGCCATCGTGTCCAAAGGGCAGTATCCAAGCCAGACTCCTGTCCTGCCGGGTGGGGGAGGGGAGGGGAGGAGGTAGCTATCTTCCCAGTTGGGCCAAACTCAGCCTTACGTTCTGCCACATTGCGCGAATCGAGACACAAGGAACTGGGATTTTGTGATCTTGCCTTCAAGCTGGGAGGATAAATTTGAGCCAGTACATGTGTTTCAGATTAAACCCAGTTGTGAGACAAACACCATCCCTCCTCCTCCCCCAAGAACCACAGCAGCCTTTAAGCACATGGCAGTGGACCTCATGGGCAGTGCAGGGCAGGGCACCACCCTCTCCCCTGGCTCTGCAAGGAAGATTCCAAGCGGTCCCCTTCAGGCCCACCCCACCGTGGTGACCCCACCAGTCCCCAGACAACTTGATTTCTGAAGTCTTGAACCCTGAATGAGTCGGGCCAGGGTGCCCATGAGTTTCACCTCCCCATACCCCAGAAAGACTAGCCTTAGGAACAGAACTCCCTGGCCCATTTCTCCTCCCACCCTCAGCCTGGGGGCTGAACTCCTGGGGGACCAGCATAGGCCAGACAATGATGGGGTTTCCAGGAAGCCTGAAGCTTTTCTTTGGCCCAGACCCTGTGGCTTGTCCTAGCGAGTGGTTAGAGTGCGGGGCAGGCGTTCTCTCCAGCACTGGCAGCTGAGCCCCCAGATCCCATTCACTCACTGGGCTAAATAGTAGTCATTGTTTGCCAGGGGCCAAAACCCCATTGGTCTCCCAGCTTTTACCAGCAGCTAATTTGGCCAAAGAAAAAGGTTGGGCACTGGATAGAAGGACCCAGCTGCCCTCCATCCCACCCTCCAACAGTGCCAGCTGCTTGGCATTGTTGGGAAGTTACCTTTGAAATCAACACCAGCTGATTTTGAAAAGGCAGCAGGGAGCTGAGCCCAAGCCAAGGCTGGGATGCAGGACAGGCTGCTTCCCTGGCTGCCCCAGTGGAGGCACAGCTCCGGGACAGCCTCCCTTCCTCAGGGCTGCAGAGCTCCCCTGAGGTGCTGCCCAGACCTGACCCGAGAGCTCTCTGCTTCTCCCCATCGCCACTCTACTGTGCTGTTTCCCACCCGCTTCATTCTAGAGTCTTTCCAGCCTCTTCTCATGGTACAGTGGGGTGTGGGGTTAATTGAGTCTAGCCTCCTGACCCTCAACTCCCTCTGCCCTTTTCACCTGCTTACCCTGGTGCCCGAGCTGCAGGAACTGCTGTCTCCCCACCTCCTCTGCCTTGCACCCCTCTTCTCTGCTCCCTGGAGTCCTCCTGCCTTACCCCAGTACCCCCTAGCCCAGGGGAGCCTCTCCCATCTCCTCCTGACACACGCGCCAGAGCAGAACGGAGCTGCTTTACCTGTGGGTGCGCTGCAGCAACTCGCCCAGCCTAGGTCTGCACACTGAGGGGACTCTGCAAGCACCAGAGCTTTTTCTGCTGCCTCCCAATCCAGCGTCCAGCTGGCTTCGGATTACAGCTACTCCTTTCTTAAAGCGCCCTGCACTCAATTTGGATTCTGTGATTGCATCATTGTCCAGGGTTAACTTTAACCCACTGCTGCCCTTCCACCTCGCACCCCTAAGACGCACACATTCACACACTCGACTCCTCCACCAGACCTTCCTTCAGCGCCCTGGCCCTCCCACCCAAGAGGGTAGCGTGACCAGCCTGGGTGGGAACTGGGACTGAGAAAGAGTCTCGCAAGGTGAGGCCCAGGAGGCAGGCTGGAGTGGAGAAAACACTGGCCCAGAACTGGGGCTCTAGGTTTTTCCTGGTGCTTGGCTCTGGGACTAACTGGGATTGGGGGCAAGACATTGCTCATAGCCGAAAAATGAAGGGATGGAACTGGAATGTCTGTGGGTTTCTTCAGCCCTGAAATGCTGATTTCTGAAGATCAGAAAAGGCCGTTGGGAAATACTTGACCCGAGGAAGAAAGGAGATGGACTGTAAACATTAGTCCTGAGAGGTGGCTGAGCGTGTGCCTGGCACCCACCTGGGCACCGCAGAAGTCACCTGTGAGGAGAGCACTGAGGCCCTGCTCACCTGGAGGTGTTTAAGGACTGCAGTGCAGTTGTGAGACTAAAACACTGACGTGGGAAATAATTAGAAAATGTACCAAAACATTTTCTCAGCACCTGTGAGTCCTGATCAAAAGCCTAGTGGTCATTCAGAAAAGAAAGAAGAGTGCGCTGGGCTATTTAGAGGAAAAGAAAGTTTAGGGGAACCTCACCTCATGTGAGGCTCCAGGGAGCAGAGCTAGAGCCTCTGGGTAGAACTTTCCAATGGACCAGGTTCAGCTTTGTGTAAGGAAGAGTGTGTCAACAGTCAGAGTTCAGTCCTTTCAACCATAAATTGAGGACCTGTACTCAAAGCACCCACTAGGTACTCGGCAGAGAAGGAGTACAAAGATGGTGAAGACTCAGTGCCCACCCTCCAGAAGCTTACTGGCTGATAACAGAGGCTGATATGAGAAAAGATCCCAGATCCTTCCAGTACAACGCGGCACATTCTGTGACAGCAGTCTCTACAACCACTCCATCCTTTACAACAGCCGTTAGCCACGTGCGGCCACGGAGCACTTGAGGCCAGTCTGAGCTGTGATCTGCTGTAAGTGTAAAATACACACCAGATTTTGAATACTTATTGTGAAAAACAATGTAAGCTATCTCAATAATTTTGACCCTGATTACATTGGGTTAACTAAAATATACTATTAAAATTAATTTCACCTATTTCTTTTTTCATAGAGCTGCTAGAAAATCTTAAGTTACGTGTGTAATTTGCATTGTGTTTCTATTGGACAGCACTGCCCTGTAGGGTCTCATGGCAGCACAGTTGGAATATACGAATCTAAGCTAAGCCTTGAAAGGTGAATAAGAATGAGCTAAGGATAGAAAGGTGGGAAGGCATGACTATCCATGTGAACAAGTTAAAATTGGATCCCTATCTCACACCATATACAAAAATTAACTAAAGATGCATTCGAGATTTAAGTGTTTCTGGAAGACAATTTGCAGACCCTTTTCAATGACTTTTTACTTAAGTTATCCACTTATTTTTGAATAGGTGTTTTGTTCACATGGTGCAAAACTCAAAAGCAACTGAAAATATGCAGTGAATCTTTCACTCTGATCTCCAGGCCACCTGATTCCACTCCCTGAAGATGGCTGATGTTAATCTCTTTCCTGTGTATCCTTTCAGAGATCATTTTAATGGTTTAAAAAGCAAATCCAAACACATATATACAACAGGAAAAATTGTAAGTGTTTTAGAAAAATGTATAGATGCATTCCTTTGTGATCTCTGAGTAGGAAAAATTTTTTTAGACAGGACACCAAAAAGAAGCACAAATTATAAAAGACTGACAAATCTGGCACTGAAATTAAAAACTTGTTTTCATGGAAAGATACCATAAAACAAAATGAAAAGACAAACCTCACACTAAGAGACAATATTTATAACACAGATAACTGATAAAAAAGATTACTTACTGTAATACAGAAAGAACTACAAATCAATTAAAAAGAAAGAAAGAAAAACAATTTAGCAGAAAAATAGGCCCAGATAATTCACAGATTAATTGTAAGTGGCCAGTAAACTTACGAAAAGATGTTTTATCCTCCCCAGTAATCAGGAGGAATGCAAATTAAAACCATAATTTGATGAGCAGATTTCACGCTCATGGGCAAAACTTAGACATCTGACAGCATCAAGTGTTCGTGAAGATGTGGACAACCAGGATCTCTTAGGCCCTGCTGATGAGAATGTAAACTGATACAACCACTTTGAAGAACAATCTGGCAACAAATGGTAAAGTTGTGCATAACCGTCTGTGGCAGCCATGGCAGTAAAGATGGAAAACCCAAACCCACAGCTCAGCAATTCCACTCCTAAGCAAGTGACCCGAAAAGACTGCATATGTGCACAGAAGGTAACAAGAATGTTATAGCAGCACTGTGTAGTGGCAAAAAAAAAAAAAAAAAAAAAAAAAAAAGGAAGCTCCCTACATATCCATGGACAGGAGACTAGATAAAGTGCGAAAAAGCAAAGCCAAAGCTGTGAGAAATACTGAAGGGAAGAAGGGAAGCCACTTACACCAATACAGATTCATCTCACAAGGTTGAGTGATAACCAAGTTGCAGAAGACAAACAGATGATACATTTATGGAAAGCTTAAACATACACACACTGATACTATATACCACTCAGGGGTTAAAAACTCATGTGGTGAAAGTAAAAGAGATGCATGAAAATGATAAAAACCAAATTCAGGATGACAGTTGGGGGGGGTGGGGAAAGGAGTGGGGAAGGGAATGCAGGGTTATCACTATGTTGAGAATATTTTTTAAGCTGGACAATGGCATTATGCAATTTTCTATACCTTTTAGTATGTCCTAATTATTTTATAAGAACTTGTAAAGAAAGATTTCCCTTTCCTCCAATTAGTGTGAAAGTAGTGTGTCCCACTCCTGCCAAAGGAGGTTCTTCAAGGACTTTGCTCCTGCAGGTAGCCCCTCTCCTGCATAATCAATGTATCCCTCTCTGAAGGACCAATCCAAAGCCTTTAAACATCCTCTCTCACTCCCGTCTTTAAAGACACTTACTTTATTGACACATTCCCTAAAGGTACTGTCCATTTCTCCATCCTCCCTCACAGCCCCGTGGGAAAGAGCTATTTACTCTTGCATCTGCTCTGTCTTAGCACCTTTCCCTCCTCAACTGTAAACTTGCTTCTGTGCCCACCCCCCCCCCCACCTTTGAAACTGCTGTCGCCAAGTTCACAGATGATCTCTGAGTTGACTACCAAATGGACATCTCTGCCCTTGGCAGCAAAGCAAACTTCCTCCGTCTTGAAACCCTGACTCTCCACACCCTCCTATTTTTCTTCCACCTCACAAGCCACATCTTTTCTATCTTCTTTGCTCGCTTGATCCTGGGACCCTTTTTCTTCTCCATCGACATCTCCTCTGAGGTGACTTCCACCAGTTCCATGACTTTAAATGCATCTGTGTGCTCCCAGATACACACTTCCAGCCCTGACCAAGATACTCAATTTGATGTAGCCACTTGGATGCCTGGCAAGTACGAGGAACAGGTAATTTATCATCCAAACCCTTCTAAGTGCAAAAGCAGGTGCTATGAGTTAAGCTGGAACCACAGACATAACTCAAACTGTCCTAGGCAGACTGGGACCTATAGTCACACTGTATTAGTGTGGCATTCCAGTCATAACATGTTCAAAATGGAAATCTCCAATCAGCCCTGAAATCTGTGCTTCATTCTGATTCCTATCTCAGTAAAAACCATTTTCTCAAGACAAAAATCCAAGGATTTGAGGGATGAACTCCATCATCCTTGTCTTTCCTCTCCCTCATTTCCCATACAATCTATGCACAAATTATATATCGTCTACCTGCAAAATATGGCTGAAGCCGGACCACTTACCTGCATTTCCACAGCCAGCACCCTGGACCAAGCCATCTACATTTCTTGCCTGCTAACCAGCCTCCCTTCTCCCGGATTTGTCCCTCTACAGTCTTCACACAGCGGCCAAGTGAGCCTCCCAGAGTTTATCTCCAACCGTGGCACCCCTCAATTAAAGCTTTCCCCAGGGAATGAATAATTGCCATCTGCAACGACACTGATGAATCTCACAAACAGGAGGTTGAATGAAAGAAGCTGGGCACAAGAGAGCACAGACTATGATTCCTTTACAGAAAGTTCAAAACCAGGAAAAACTAGTCTGTTAGCAGAAGTGAGGAGAGTGAGTACTGTTTCTTGATCTGGGTGTTGGTTGTACCGGGGTACTTGGATCAAGGAAAAAAGTCATAACGCTTAGGTACAGTTCGGACTCGTGCACTTGGCACACTATACTACAACACAAAATTTTAACTTGTTTATTGTCTGGACCACTCTACCACCAGGTTTAGGCTCTGGGCAAGTAGGATCTTGTCGGCTTTTTCATTGCTGCAGTCCCAGAGTCTGGGGCGCTGCCAGGCGCACAGGAGGCACTTGATAAGTATTCACAGGGTGGAGGATGCAGTGAAGGCAGCCAGACCAGCTGCCCGGAGAACACAGGAGGCGACAGCAGTGGTCCTCAGGAGTGATGACTAGATCCAAACCATGGCTAGAGCCCAAGTGGAGAGGAGGAGAGAGCTGAGAAAACTCAGGAGGTAAAATTAAGATGGGGGGCTTGCTGATTTCGCTTTTCAGTTACCTCTTACCTCTCCTAAAATAACGACAGTCTTTGCAGTGGCCCTAAAGCCCTCCGAGATCTGTCCCCGGTTCCTCTCTGCCTCTTTCCTACTCCTTCCCCCTCACTCCCTCCACTCCAGGCCCACAGATCTCCTGCTCATCCTGAATCCTGGGAGCAGCTTCCGCTCCTCTGCCCAGGACTCTCTTCCCCAAGATGTCCCCGTGTTGCCACCTTCACCTCCTTCTAGTCTCTGCTCCAAAGTCACCTGCTCAGGGAGGCCTTCCCAGCTTTATTTCTCATCAGACCTCTCATCACTCTGTGACACACCATATATTTCACTTGTTGATTTATTACCCAGCTCCCCCTACTTGGTTTGAAAGAGACGAGATTGCATCCCAGGCACTTGCTCTTAACCCTGCACTACAGGGCTGCAGGTGACTGCTGCCGCATGGATGCCCTGCACTCACAGACAAGGGCCCACCCATGAGGACACCCATGCTGCCCCCGGCCCTGTGCCAAGGTGCCCCCAATGACTTCCCCCAAATCCTCAGGTGCTGACAGCCTTCAGCCAGAGCCCAGTGCTCCCGGCAGCCTGCCCCCGGCTGGCAGGAGCCAGATCCTGGCAGAGGGGGCTGGCATGTAATTAGAAACTCCTCAAGCTCCCTAATTGCCAGTTCTTCTCCCAAACCAGGAGGCTGGCGCTATTCTGAGCCACTCCTGTTGCTGGCTGCCTGAGGCCCATAGAGAGAGAGGAATAGACTGAGGGCAGAGCCAGGCTGGCATGGCGGTGGCTCTGGAGAGGGCTGGCACAGTCAAGGGGACTGCACAGGAGAAGGGCTGGCGAGTGGCCAGAGGCCAAACGTGGCACGGAGGGCTGCTGCTCCAGCCGCCCAGCCTGCTTCTCAGTGAGTCTGCCCTGTGGCCTCCTCCCCGCCTTCCTCCAGCCCCCGTCCTCCCACCCATGCCCAGAAGAGTGACATCAAAGCAGACAGGCCCATACATTCTTTATTCAGGTGGCATAAAAATCACTACAAAAACTTTGCAAAAGAGCCTTAGGGAGCTGATACCCCCCCCACCCCCTCAGCCCCTGAGTCCCCGGGCAGAGGGGAGAGTAAGGAAGGGGAGTCCTGGCAGTGTTGGTACCTCCAAGGACCAGCGGGGAGACTAAGGTGACAGGGTGGGCTGGAGGCTGGTGGGCCCTGGATGGCTTAGGACACAGGCAGTTGTGTGGGGGGGCTCGACCTCCATCCACAGAGCAGGACGAGGCCAACCCACAACATCTAGCCCACGACAGTGCTTGGCATCCCTGGGCCACCCCCGGGGCCTGTCTTTCCTCTCCCCAGTCAGGGTGTCTACTCCCCTCTGTCCCCCTCTTTCTGGTAAACAGGTGAGGAGGTGCCCCAGCCGACTTAGGGAATAAGCTACTAGCTTCCTGACAAAAATGAATTCACAGCTGCCCCTCTGCCCAAGTCCCAACAAGAACACCCTCTGAGCCCCTTTGGAAGAAATGATGGGAGATCGAGGCCCATGGTTCCCTGATGCCTGCTCTCCTCCTGGCACCACCCCACCCCAAACACCCCAAAAGGAGATGGGAGAGAAGGGCTCCTCTCCTCTCCCAGCTGCCCACCCAGGCCCCCACCCCCATCCCACAAAACTGTTTGGATAGAGTCACATGAGTTGAGAAGCTGGTCCAAGCAGGGACTCGGGACGCTGGCGGCCACAGCCCTTCACTTGGGGCTGCTAGGTTGAGGGTAATCCTCCTCCAAGGGGGGTGCGAGTTTCAAGTCAGGGCCAAAGGGCTTGTCTTCGAGGGAGAAGGATTTCTCATTCTGGAAGGAATCCCTGTTGTCAGGGGAGTCCTGCTGCTCCTTGCGCTCTGGCTGCGCACCAGGGTTGGGGTTCCTCACGCTGCCCACAAAGAGTGGCAGGCTCATGGTGTCCTCGAGGATGAGGAAGAGAAAGGGGCGGTTCACGCTGAAGGCAGAGAGGGACATGCGGGACATGGCAGTGCTGGTTGCCGCGGCTGCCTCCACGCCAGCCTCACTGAGCTCCAGTGTGGACTGATGCTGCACACTAGATACCACCAGACTCTCGTCCGAGATCCCACTCAGGTCAGGGGCCTGGAACAGCTCCTGCAGGCCTGCCCAGGACAGGAGATGGCTGGTCAGAGCTGCCTTCCATTCCATGTGCTGCCTGGACCTGCCTGGGAACGAATGTCTGGCATCCTGACCAGGGAACACCTTGAACCTACAGATTGCTGGTTAACTCCTATTCAGCCTTCATGTATCAGCTTAGAGGTCACTTCCTCCAGGAAGCCTTCCCTGATCCCCTTCCTCAAAATCCAGATGGGTATCTTTTCAATTTTCTCCCCGGTGAGCTGGAGAGAAGCCCTCTGTCTTATCACTTATGCTGAATTATAAGTACCTGATTACTCATCTGTCCACCCCATCAGATCAGACCGAGCTCTTTGTACATTTTGCACTCCCCATGCCTAGCACAGTGCCCCTTGCAGGAAACCCAGCGAGGCCCACATGCCACCCCAGGCTCTCCACCCAGGATTCTTGGCAATGCTCAGTCTTAGGCAGAGCATTCCCTAGGCACCCTCAGCAACACCTCCCGACCCCATGACAGAAGGTCCAAGAGTGCGTATCAGACCCTCTCGCCTCCCTAAGCCTTTTCTAGCTCTGATTCAGAGCTGCCAGCTGGGGGCTTCCTCCTCAGCAATCCCACCCAGCTTGGCCTGGGGGGCTGTCCCATGCCAACCCTCCTTACCCAGCTGGCTGAGGGTGGCCTCCAGGTCCAGCTGGTATTTCAGATGCAGCCTAGGCAGCTGGACCTTGGTGGGCCTCTCCCGCAGCAAGGGCTGGTGCAGGATGTCCCAGCTCAGGTTGGCCAGCACCTGGGACACATTCCACTCGAAGTGGGTGGGCACGATGACCACAAAGCTCATGTTGTTCTTAAAGGGGAAATGAGCCACCTACAGACAAGGGAAGGAGACATGAGGACCAGAGAGCACCCAGGCCCAGGTGGGGGCTGAGCCAGCATCGCTTACGAGCCAGATGGACCTCCATCCTTCGCAGGTGTGTGTGGGGCCTCCCTGAGTGTCCACGTCCTCACCTGTGTAGTAGTAGTACCTGCCTGCACTGCAGGCTGACATGTAAGGGGAAGAGTTACTCTTTTAAAAGCTTCTAGCAGAGTATCTGCACATAGGCAGTGCTCACGCAGTAAGTGGTGCTTTTCTCTGTCCTCATCTCTTACCAGCTAACCTGTGACTGGGGGTGAGGAATCCCGTGTCCACTTCTCACTTTCTCCACGTGTACAGTGGACTGGGTCACCCTAGTTTCCACAGAGGAGCGGCTGCCAGTGGGGGTATACACTCTCCACTCTCTCCTCTAAAAGTGACTTGCCTGGCTATGTAAGTATACTGTGATTTGGAGTAACATTTCATGTGAGCGGGGTTTCTGCAGCTAAAGGAGTGTGAAAACCGCCGGGTTCCATGAGCCCTGGTGGCTATGACTCCTTGGGTTCCAGGCAGAACACCCAGGAAGCAGGAGCCCTGCAGTGGGAGGGGCAGTGCCAGCACCTGGGCGGCCAGCAGAGGGCCTGAGCAAGAGGAAGGCCAAGGAGGGCAAGGGACAGAGACGAAAGGGTGAAGGAAGTGTAGGCAGGACACAGCCTGGCGGGAAGGAGCAGCAGAAAGAGAACTGATGAGGTGAACTAGACGGTCCCCATGTCAGGGGGAACTAGAGGAAACAGGGATGCTGCTCCAAGGGCCTACCTCACCCACAGCCCCTCTCAGAAGGGCTGCAGGAGTGGCTGTGGTCTGCGTCATGCTGGCCTCGTGAAACTAACCCACACCGCCGTCTTAGCCCCAGCCGATTGGCCCAGAGATCAGTGCTCAAGCCAAGGGGACCACGTTTAGGCTAGAAGCAAGGGAGGCCACACTCGAGATAGCTTGGCATAGCACTCTGTCTAATCCATCCCAGTCAGATTCTCCCTTCTAAGGAGTCCTGAGTGAGAGCTCAGGTCCCATCTCAGATCCGGGGGTGCTGAGGTCCTGTGCTGCCCCATAACCCACGAGTCCTTGTAATAAACCCCCATAACCAACGATCACCTGGGTCTCAACTCAGTGCCCCCTTCCTCAAAGAATACTTCCTGACTACTCTAGCTAAAATATCTTTCCTAATTACTAATTGATCACTCTTCTACCCCCAATATCTGAAATTATCCTGTTGATTTATGTTTGCTTGTTCACTGTGTGTCTTCCCTCCTGAGAGCAGGAATCAGGCCTTCCTTGTGTTCCTCTAAACATGCAGTGCCTGGAACAGTATCTGACACCCAGCAAATGCCCAGTGAGTGAACCCCTGAGTGGGGGCACAGCGAGACCTTTCAGAGCCACCTGCCCCAGCGACACGACTGCAAGGAAGATGGGGCACACACCAGCTCCACAACTGCCCACTCCCTTCCCCATCTCCCAGCACCCAGGCCCGGCCTGGGCAATCAGGGGTGACCTGCATCTCAGGCTGCTCCAGCAGGAACCAGCGCAGTGGGTATGAGCGGGCTTGCATCATGTCCACCGGCACCGTGAACTGCTCGTCCAGGTGAAAAGTATCTCTCTGGGTGAGATTTGGGTCGAACTTGCTCCTCCAGAAGCCTGCATCCAGCAGAGGGCAGGGGCCATATAGACTGGGACCAGGGTGGGTTCTGTACCACCAGCCTCTTCCCCGTCCCACCCGGAACCCATCCAAGGGTGGAGGATGTGCCAGTTGATACCCAGTTGATCTGAGGAGCAATTGCAGAATCTGGACTTTATGTTCTCCAGAGCCCTACTGTGCTCCCAGGAATCATCCCCTAGGTCTTTTCAGCCTTGGTTTCCTCCTAGGGAACTCTCTCCATGACAGCCCCGTGCAGTTCCTGGGCCCACTCCCTGCCACACTGCTTACCTGCCTCCTACTCTCCCCACTGCCTCCTGGCCCAGCCCCGAGGAGGAAGAGGGACCCTCAGAACAAAGCTTGCACAGCCCCACTCAGCCTACAGGGCAGGGGTAGGGACTGCAAGGCAGGGACCTCAGAAGGGGGGAGCGCACCCTGGAAGTGGATGGCGTTGAGCAGAAGCAACACTGTGCCATCTGACAGGTCTGAGAGGAAATCCTCAATCTTCCCCTCTGTGGCCTCCTTCACCCATTGGTTGATGTTCGCCAGGTCATCCTCCTTCCTCCCCGTCAGGCTCACAGGCTTTGCACCAAAGAGCTGCTCTGACTGCTCCATGAAGTCCTCTTTGATGCGGAATCCTGCACAGAAGGGCCCATGAGCTGTTACCGGGGCTCAGGCTCCAGAGCCAGCTGTGCTGACTGGCTGCCTGAGGCCAGGCCCATCCCCTTCACCCCCATCCACCCCAGGGTGCTCCCTACAGAGCTCCCTGCCACCAGCACCTACCTTTCTGCAGGTACATTCTGGCAGCCAGTCGGAATGCCCCAGGACCCAGGTCCTGGCAGAGGCGGCTGAGCAGGTGAGGGAGGCAGGGCCCCGAATCTGCATGCAGCACCTGCTGCAGCCTCTGCAGCGTTTGGTTCTGAGCACCTGGAGGGACACAGCAGCTGTGGTCCAGGCTGGCAGGGGCCACGTAGTCAGGGCTCACACCCCCACTGCCCGCACCAGCCCCTCTTGAATACCTACAGTGAGCATGCTCACCAGATCGCACTTTCTCCTCCCATATCCTGAACTGGACTCAGGTACAGGACTCCCATTTTCTACTTCCATCTCTGCTGCTGCCAGTCTGGGTGGCCTCACCTCAGTGCCTTCCCTCTTTTGGACCTCAGTATCCCACAGTGAGACCCTCCAGTCCAAAGAGGACATTGTAGTTATCAAACTCTTGCATAAAAATCACCAGAAGCATATCCTGGGCCCAGTCCTTAGGACTCTGACTCACAGAGACTGGAGTCTGCCTTTTTACCAAACATCCAGGTGACCTTGATGGAGGAAGCACCCACTAGTAAACTCCGGGTTAGCAAGTGCCTAGTGGCCTGGACAGGTGCTGCCATAGTACCTAGTGCCAGGTGAGACAGTGCCAGGGCCACACTCAGGGGCGATAGGATGAGGTTGGGCCTGGTGGAGTTTTGGGCCACCAAGGAAAACAGATCTGTCGTGAATGCCATCATGGCCTGGGCCAGCCTGTGGGTCTGCTCCGGGGTTGGAGCCTCCTTGCAGTCTCCTGGGGCCTTCTTCCAGGCAGTCTTGCCCCCCAGCTCCTGCTGGGACAGATCAGTAGTCAGTAGGATCAAGGGGTCAGCTCCAGGTTCTGGGTTGAAGATCTTCAAAGCCCCCGTGCCAGGAACAACAGGGCTTTGTCTCAGTCCAGACACGAGAGGGAGAGTCACATGGGCAATGGCATTCTGGGGATTAGGTCCCTTCCTCAGGTCCCTCCCACCCTTTCCCTTCAGGCCTCAGCCTCACAGCCATTCTCCCTCCCACCATTTCCTCACCCCTGCTGACTGGCCCTCCTCCCTCAGGCCCCGCCCACTCTTCCCCAGCCCCACCTGGTTGTACCTGTTTGCCCAACTTGAGGAGGAAAAGTGGGGGCAGTTTCTCCTGGGTCTGCCCGCTCATTAACTGAAGAAAGGAAGCAGATGGAGAGCAACCCTTCCTGCACAAGGCCCCCCACCCTGCACAAGCCACAGGCAAGGCCCCTTGGGGCCTTCCTCCCCGTCATGCCTCTCACTCCCCAGTACCTGCTGGCCCAAGGGTTCCATGGCGCCCACAGGAGAGAACTGTTGAAAAAGGCATGAGGAAAGGAGGGGGAACCCCTAAAGCCAAACCCTCCCTTGACCCAGCCCCCATCCCCTTCTCCCCCAGACCCCTGGCCTCTCCCTCAGCCTCCTCCCTGTCCCACCCAGACCGCAGCCAAGGCTCACCACTGAGCAGGGGCCTCGCATGCAGGACAAGCTGAGCACCAGGAGCCCCCAGAGCAGCGCCATGTTCCTGTGCAGGACAGGAAGCCTCCGTTCCTACCTCGCCCCCACACCTGCTGTGGAATCCCACCCACATGTTCATGGGCAGGCAAGTTCCTGAGCCATTACCGCGGAGGGGTGATGACACCAGCTCCAGCACACACGCCCAGAACACATCAGCAGAGGCTCTCCACTCTGAGGGGTAAATTGCTTGAACTCGCCCCTGAATTGCCTTTTCCACTTTGTGTTTTTTGGTTTTTCACATTTCATGCACTGAAAATGTTTTGGTTCATAGGGGGAAAATATTACCCAAACCAAAAAAGTCTTCATTTTTCAAGGCCTGGTGTTGTGAGTCAGACTTGGGTTTGTCTCCAGGCTGTGCCTCTTGGCAGAGGACCTAGGACATCTCCCTTAACCCCTCTGGGCTTTGCCTTATCTTGTAAACTGGTGGCAAAAGTCCCTACCTCCTCCATGTGTATTGTGGGGACCAGTGTAAGTCATTTTTTTGTGAGCCCTGACTATATGGCCTAGCACTCAGTAATGGCTGTTGTCAGCCTAGCCGAAGGCCCCTCTTCCGGGAAGCCTGCCCTAGGAAATCTCCCTACTGGGGCTCCCTCCCTAGAGCGCTTATCCAACCACTGTCCATTGGCCCACCTTTTCTGGCTGGTCTGTTCTTGCCCACAAGGGTGGACGGGCCTGTGGTCTCAGCAAGGGGGATAGGCTGGGCCAGAGGCTGGCATTGTTGACCCAACAGCAGAGCCTAATGAATGACTCTGGACAGAGCCACCTTTGGACTCACAAGAAACACAGGTCTCACCCCCTGTTCTGTCCCAGGCTGGCTCCGGGAAGCCAGGCTGGTGGGTGGGAATGGTCAGGTCTGGTCTAGTCTCCGAGCAGGTCTCACAGACACTGACCCCACACCTATCTCAGGCCCCATCTTTCTGGAGTGTACTTCTGTCACCCAGGCCCCATCCCCATCACACACAAGGACCCTTGGCCAGGACGCTGATCTCCAGGCTGGACTTTTGAATCCTCCTGGCAAGAAAAAGCCTCCAATTTTTCACATTCCAGAGAGGCTCCCCCCAGAACCCCCACGCTGGCTCTTCATCACCCAAGGAGGCTGGGAAATTACAGGTCTCCTGAATAAACTCAGCCCAGACCCCCTCAGCCAGGTGGGCACACTGAGCCACCTCCCCACTCCTCATACCTCTGCAGGCTTCTCGCTGCTGCACACGATGTCCCTCTGTCCACACTTGGGTGCTCCCCACGCTCTGCCCAGGCTCCAGCCAGCCCAGCTCAGCCCTCCCCTCCCACCAGGACCTTTGCTCTCAGCCAACCCCTGTTCCGATTGCTTTCTCTTCTGGTAAATATTGACCTGCACATCCGGTTAAACATTGATATTGAGACCACAAACCCCTTTCCCACCAGGGCATCTAATACTGGAACAGCACCTGGAGCCCTGGTTGGGGTGTGGGTCCCACCTGAGCCTGGAGAAAGGTTTAGGAAACAGTTGAGGAGGCTGTCCTCAGCCAGAGGGCAGATCCGGGAGGACAGGGGCCTTCCAGTGACCCCATGAAGTGGGGGGTTATCCCACTATAGTCAGGCTCAGAGAAGCTGTTGAGTTGCCCGAGGACACAGAGCTGGTCTCAGAGTTACATCCAGGTTCCTACTTCCAGTGCCCTTTCCTCTCCCCGACAACTGCCTCCCTGACAACTCCCTGGTCTGGTCAAGAGGAGGGAAGGGGAAGCTGCAAGAGCCTAGGCAGGGAAGCCAGGATAGGATGCCCATTCCCAGCCCTCATATGCCCAGGATCCTGGTTGGCTGCCTTCAGCCTGGCTCCGGAAGGCAGAGGGTGGGAAGAGGAAAGATGCAGAAGGATGCAGCCTCTCCCAACTCCCTACCTCATCATGAGCAATGCCTCCTTACCCTCCCCAAGGATAAAGGTTCTGGAAACTGGCCTGGTGCTGCACGAACCAGAAGCCCTATACCCTGTACCGCCTGAAGAATAGTGATCAGGCTGCCTCCCCACCTCCTGCCCTAATCCTCACTGTCCTGAAAGCTGTAGGATCTCAACTTTTCCCTACCCTGACACCAGTCAAGAAAAGCCTCACTCGGTTCCATGGCTCTTCCAAAGGATTTATTGATCGTATTTACATCTATTGCAAATAGTGAGAAGGCAGCAGGGCCCAACCTCAGACCTCATCTCTGCTCCAGAATGTGAGGTCCCAGGGATGCCTGAGTCTTCCTATCCCCCGGGGGAGGGAGACCTGAGATGCAGAGAAAATTCTTCTCACCCCTTCTTTCAGGGTCTTGGACCCACTCCCCTAGAGGTTCCAGACACAGAGGCTGCCTCGTCAGCTCAAGGCACAAACACTGTGGTTTGGGGTAGGCAGGCAAGGCATGGGGTCACTCCTGGCAGGCACCACCTGGCCCAGTCCATCTTCCATCCTTTGGTCCTGCCCTCTTTCTTCCCCTACTGGTCCCACACTGGGCAGGGTCTGGCTGGGTGGACACTTAAACCCCAGCCCAAGGCCCGTACCTCCTGGACCATGGCCAGCCCTCCTTAGAGGCTGGAGTCCAAGCACCATCAGTGTTGTGGACTGGGGCAGCTTCCCTGTCTTTGTGGGACAGGGGCAGAGACAGCCCAGCAACGGGTCTTAGGCTGGAGATTGGCTAGGCAGGGCGAGTCTCCCTTCCCCTTCCCAGAGCTTCCTGTCCCCATGTGAATCCAGAGGGCAGAGCTGAGGAGAAGAGGGCAGCGATGCCTTCCCAGACTCTCTCTAGCTTCCTGCTGGCTAGGAGCAGCATCATCCCAAGCCATGAGTGAGATCCCTGCAGGCAGCCTCAGTGGCTCTGGGGGTTCTGAAGCCCAGATCCCACCCCGCCCTAGGTGGCAGGCCCTGTGGGTGCCTAGGGAACGGGGCCTGAGGCTTGCCTGGGAGGAGCTACTGGGGCAACAGGGGTGAGGGGATGGACTCCCAGAAGATGCCTGCCTGCCCCAACCTGACCAGCTCCCACCTCAGCCTATGCCAGGAGGCGGACGACCCCATTGTCTGAGCCCAGCAGGAGGTGACGCCTGGTGGGCAGCAAGGCCAAGCTGGTGAGGGTGCCACGGAAGTTCTCAGAGCTGAGCTTGGTGGTGGCTTGGGAAGGCGGGTCAAGCAGGGAACAGACGCCGATCTTGTTGGCCACAGTGCCGGTGACCACCTCGCTGCCATACAAGTCGAAAGTGTGGATAGGGTCGGATGCTGACTTGTAGTGATGCGTGGGCTTCTGCTCCAGCTCCTTCCAGACGGTCAAGGAATGGTCAGAGGAGGAGCTGACCAGGACACTGCCCTCCACCGCCTGCCCGGGGAAGAGGAGAGCCTCAGCGGGGCCTAGGGTCTTCCCATTTTCTCCCACAGTATCTCCCAGGAAGACGGTGCATCCTGAGCTGGGGACAGGCTGCCATCCTCCCACGTTAGATTAATGTTAGATAATACGAATATATTAAAGTGTCATCAACCTAGTCATCATTATAACTTGAGCACTTCATATGTTCTAGTAAGATGTTTAATGTGCCAAACAACTTAACCCTCATAACAACTCTGAAAGATAAATGCTGCCATTGTTCCCTTTTTAAAGAGAAAAAACACTAAGGCTCAGAAAAGTTAAGTAACCATACCAAGGTCACAAAGCCAATAAGTGGCAGAGCCAGGATCAACATCCAGGCTGACCTCAGCACCCTCCTGATGCTTTCTTGGAATATTTAGAATTTAGAAGCATCTAGTACCCAGGGTGCCCTGGGGGACGCTGGCGGGAATCAGGGGCAGCCTGCCCTGAGCCGTGGCAGTGCATGTCCCCTGGTGGCCACTTAGGATGGAGAGGGAGTCCCAGTTGCCTAGAAAAATCCTCCCACGAATAGCCCTGTCCCTCCCTTCCTGTACCTCCCTGGGCATTTCCCTTAGGTCTGTGATTGAAAATGGGGCGGGGGTAGAGGTGTGGACAAGATTCCCATGCCCAGTTTGCCCCTGCCCCCACCAGGGCAGCCCAGCATGGGGCATGGACTCTGCTCAGTGGTCTGGGGGCAATAAACAGCCTCCCAGCTGAGCTTTATTTAACCTGAACTGGGTCACGGACAGAGCCCGACCCCTGATCCTCCAATCAAGACAAATATGGACAAGGGTTACTCATTAGAACATCTCCAGGAAGCAGCAGGGTCAGCTCGGCCCCCTGGTTCCCGCCCCCATGGCCTGCCTCCTGCCCAGTCCCCTGCAGTAGAGCTCCCTCCCTGCCCATCAGTCCTCAGACAGGTATACAAGAAGTCAGCTTGAGCTTGTCCTGTGTGGGCCCTAAGCAGAGACAGGGCCTGGAGCAGTCAGTGAGAAGGAAATGGGATCTGATTTGTCACCTTGATCTGCAGAATGTCCCCTTCATGGGCAGGCCAGCCACGCAGAACCAGGCCCGTACGGGTGTCCAGGAGCACCATGAAGCCTGAGGAGAAGCCAGCCACGACACTCCGGCCACTGGGGCTGACAGCCAGGGAGCGGACGAGCCCAGGGTTCAACCCGCTGCTCAGGCGGAACTCATGCTGCAGGCAGAGGAAGACAAGCTGAGGCCCCACGGCTCGCTCCCATCTGCTTTTCCCCAAGGTCCTGTTCCTCCCCCAACCCCCATAGCCAGAAAGCCTGAGCCTCGTCTCCCATCAAGGGGAGGGCTCCCTGTGTCCCAGGCCAGAATCCCACCTCAGGGTTTGCTGCTGCAGGTGATCTGTCTCCAAAGAGAAACTATGCCCTGGCCTCGTCTCTTCAGGGTCTCTCCTCCCTGCCAGACACCCAGGGCTCAGGGGACCAGACGCCCCTAACCTGCAGGCCAGGCTTCCTGCAGTCCACAAAGCGCAGGGTCGAGTCAGAGCTGGCCATGGTGATGCTGGTGTGGGGGGCAGGCATGACAGCCACTGCGGTCAGGGGCACCCGGCTGTCTGACGGCTCCACTGTGCGAAGGGTCTTCCCTGGGAACGAAAGGAGCGGTGGATCTGGGGTCCCAGCAACCGACGGAGGAGCCCTGAGTCCTCCAATCCCCTCAATCTACCCCACACCTGCCTCCCACATTCCCATGGCCAAGCCAGGTTCCTCTCTTCACCCCCTGCCCAAATTCTACCTCCCTCCCTACCTCAATGTTACACCATTCCCCCATCCCCGACTTTTTAACCTTGTTTCTCCCTACAACGATGACAAAATATAAGTGAGCAACCATTTACCAAATACTAGGTGCTACACGTTAAGCGCAACTCCTACGGGCGTTATCTTCTAAAGCAATTGTTCTGATTCTCATTTTGCAGATGGGAAGATTGATGCTTCCAGTAACAAAGTGACTTGCTCAAGGTCACTCAGCAAGTGAGCTGGCAGAGTCGATTTAAACTCAGGTATGATGGATTCCAAGTCCTAACTCCTCCTCTCTGTGGTCTCATCGGGTCACCCCTAAAACACATATCACCGCACCCCAAGCCCCTGACCCCAGGAGGAGTACAGGACGACAGCAACAGAACAGGCCTCACCTGGGCCCGCTCACCTGTGAAGGGGTCCCAGATGTGCACAGCCCCGTCACAGCTCACCACACACTGTGGGGCCTCAAGCTGGCCCACAAAGAAGACACTCTTGCGGTGCTGGGCATAGACCAGGCGTGGGGCTGTTTCACTGGTGCCGTCCCCAGAGTTGTAGAGCGGCCAGAGGCGCACAGTGCGGTCCTTGCTGCCACTCAGGAAGAAGTCCTCACTGCTCAGGGGCACCAGGCACTTGACGGCCCCCGCGTGGCCAGGGAAGCTCTGCAGGCGGATCTGATGGAAGTGGAAGTGGGCGTCCTGCTGGCTTACGCCAATCTCGTACTGCCAGTAGGCCAGCCAGTTCCCGCTCAGCCCGTGGGCGCTCCGTGGCAGCTCCCGCTTCAGCGCGTTGTCCTCGCTCTGGCTGCCGAGGCCCCCACCGCCCACCCCAGAGATGGGGCCCAGCGGGCCAGGGCTCTCAGGCTGGGAGTCATCGGGGACCTGGATGCGGTTCCCAACCAGGACGCTCCCAAAGGTCCCTGAGTGGCCGTCATCCTGGGGGCAGCCCCCACCCTGGGGGTCCCACTCAGGGCCAGTGCTTGGCACGGTGGGCTCCATGCTGGCAGGACCGCGACTGCTCGGGCTGATGCTCTCCAGATACAGCCCCGCCAGCTCCCCCACCAGCTCGTGGTTGGGGATGATTTTCCGGATGATGTCACCTGGATGGGAGCAGGAGAGGCCTGAGGTTAGGGGAGATGGCAAGTGACACCACCACCCACCCGAGGGCTTGGGAACCACAGAAGATGGGGCAGGTACTGGCTGTGTAACTCTGAGCAAGTAACTCTTCATTTTTGAGCCTCAGGTTCCTCCCCAGTAAAATGTGGATTCATTCATCCAGTATGTACACGTAAGCATCTTCCATGTGTGCTGGGCGCTGTGCTGGGCATCAGAAATAGAAGCGTGTGCAAGATAGGTCATGGTCTCCCTCCCACAGCTTAGATTTCAGTGGAGAGATGATAACATATCTGACCACAGGGCCGTTCATCCTATTCAGGGAGATGACACACGTAAACGCTCAGCAAGGGCCTGGCCTGTATAGGAAGCTACATGAACAGTGGGCCGCACATTTCTCTCATTTAGTTCCTAAGACGTTGGTATATAAGCCTGACTCCCCCACCTTCCCCAAGGACATGCCAGGTTCTCCTCTGCCTCCTTACTAGCTAATGCTCAGTCCTTGTTTATAAGTTACCTTGGACTCGGGGTCTGAGGCCAAATCCCTTTGCTCTGACCCAGAAAACTGTGCTTAACACCCACTACAGATTCTAGGGGCAGGGGGAGCGTGGTACCCTCCCAGGGGAAGAGACATAGCCACAGAGGCCAAGAGGGAATGTAATGGGACCGTACCCAACAGGCAGGAGAAGGGCACGTAGATTGTGTATGCCATCTCCAGGGTGAACACCTTCTGCAGCTCGTCCAGCAGGGTGGGGTCCACTGGCCTCTGCTGCCCATCGGAGAAGACCACCTCTGGCAGCTGGCCCTCACTGCGGCCCACAGACTCCAGCTTCAGATCCTATAAGCAGGAAGCCCAGGGAGTCACCCAAGTCCACGGCCCCTGACCAGCCCACCCCCACCAAGTAGGTCTGCCCACCTGATGCCGAAGCTCGTGCAGCTGAGAGAAGACTCGAAAGAAGGTGGCCACGGGCTCGCTCAGGTGCTGCTGGACCATCTCCTGTCCGATGCGCAGGCAGATGAGGGCGATGAGGCTGATAGTTTTCACACACAGGACAGTCCGGGCTTGGGCTCCACTTGGGAACCTGGAAACAGAGCTCATAAACTCCAGCCTTTCCCACTCACCACTCAGGACTTGCCCAGAATCTATCAAAAGCTGGGGCTATAAGACCAACTGGCCCAAACCAGATGAGGAAACAGAGACACAGAGAGGTGTGGCTTGCTCAGGGCCACCCAGCCGGGATCAGAACCAGGACTCCTACACCCCTCACCCCTGGGAGCCCCCTCAGCTGGGCTACTCCCCCGTGGGCTGGGGCAGGGGCCTACCCCGTGACGAGGGAAGTGAGGAAGCTGAGCACGGGCAGCAAGACCTCATGGCTGATGCGGGGCAGGATGTCCATGAGCGTAGTGTCTGAGAGGTACACGATGATCTTCTGTGCCAGAGTCACCGCTGCCAGCAGCCCCGCCTCCTTACGGCTATTCAGTCGACTGGGGCCTGGGGTGCTACCTGGGGACACCTAGGGTCGCAGAGCAGGTGAGAGCCAGGTTGTCCCACAGACTCCCCAGAGATCCTGGGTGGGTCCTCAGACTCCTTAGCCTCCCAGCCCCCAGAAGAATAATGGTGACTGACCAGGTAGCTGATGTAGGGCAGGTACTGGTAGGTGAGGACGGGTTCCCCATACAGATGGGCGATGTGGAGGAGGCAGCTGAGCACAGGGCCCGACACGATATCGCCCAGCACTGGTCTCTTCTGGTAGATGTTGCCGGCACTCAGCGGGGGGCTCTCACCACTGCTCACCGTGAACTGCTGCCTGGTGGGCCCTGCCAAGCAAGGAAGGGCCAGCAGCCTTGAGTAGCGAGTGGACAGCAGGCGGGAGGCCAGACTTCCAGGGACCGTGGCAGCCCCTCCTAGCCTGGGGTCTGCCCCGCACCCTACCCAAGAAAGGAAGGAGCTTGCAGGCTGGGACCCAGGACCTGGCCAGGAGGTGGTTTGATCTGAGGTGGGAGCAGGAAGGCTCCCCTACAGGGAACTGAAGATGGGCAGAGGGCTGGGAGGAAGCCCCGTCCACAGCACCAACCCCAGGCCTTACCAACATAACATGACGTGAGCAGGCGGAGCAGGTTCCGGGCCACGTGACGAGAGGCCACCGTGGGGCCGAGCTTGGCGGACAGCCAGCGGACCATCTTACAGGTCGTGTCTGCAGGGCGGGAGCAGACCCTGAGCTCATCAGATAACGGCAGCTTGCCACTCCTCACCAACTCTGGCTCCTACTCTGCCAAGGAGCACAGCCAGAGCCTGATCGCCCCACGCTGCCACCCTCTCTTCAGGAGCAGCGGAGGTGGCCTGTGGGACTCTGGCTTTGAGGTTGCTCCCAGCTCCTCTACTCGGGCACAACTTGCAGGAAGCTTACCTTTTCAGTGAATCTTCAGCTCCTAAATGACGTCCTGGCCTGGCCCTGGCTACCGCCCGCTCTGGCCTCTGCCCACTCCAAATCTCCTCAGTCTCTCAGTCTAACCATGCTGGCCTTTCACTGATTCTTTAATGGAACCATGACAGCCTCAGAGCCTCACATGTGCTGTTCCCTCTGCCTGGAATGCTCTTCCCACCTCAGACCCTGCCATTTTGGCCCTGCTACCTCCTCTTCATTGAATTTCAACTGGCCCTACTTTCAAGGAAGCCTTCTCTGACCACAAAAAATGAGATCTAAGCCCCATTTTATATTCTTTTGTAGCACTTCAGCCCTATTCTTTATAGCGCTAAAGTAACTTGTGCTTACTTAAGATTGTTTACAGCGTGGCACTCCCCTTTTGGATGCCCACATCTATGCTGCGTGTGGATCTGCTCAATCCACTGCTTGGCACAGGGCAAGGGCTCAGCAAATGAAGACCGATCAACACCTCCAGGCCTGAGAACTCACCAAGAAGGATCTTCTGTTCTTTGCCCTCCGACTGCTCAGTCAGTGGCTCCTCGCCTTCCTCGCCAACTGCCCCATCGCCATCAGCCACAACCGTATCCATGGACAGCACGGTGTCAGACAGGGTGAGCTCAGACGCCTCGGGGACCTCATCTTGTTCCCCTTCCCCCTCCTCCTCCTCCAACACCACACAGCCTTCCTCTTCCTCTTCCTCCTCGGAGCCTTCGCTTTGCTTCAAGTCCTGGCTGCTGTCGCCTGACCTGAGGCTGCTTTTGTCCACGGGGGCGCCCTCATCTGCGGCCCGCTCCTCTCCCAGGGAGGTCTCGCTGGTGCTGCTCTTGTCACTCAGCCGGCCCAGGCTCACAGCCTCAGCCTCCTGGGGCTGAGGAGATTCGGCCACGTAGAGCCCAGCCTGGAAGTCCTCTGTCTCAGGGAGGTCGGCTTGGTCATGGAAGCTGACTCCAGACGTGTAGTCCAGGAGCCCCAGGCCCGAGGAGGTGGCAGCCTCCCCATCCATCTGGATCTCCTCCCCAAAGGCACAGGAGCTGGGCCTGCCCCCCAGGAGCCCACTGTCTTCATCCTCAGCAGCCCCCGCCAGGCCCTTGCTTTCCTCCTGGGAGGCCTCCCCCCCAGCCAGCACCTGTAGGACGTGGGGCAGCAGGTGGATGAGGAAGGCCTGCAGGCCCAGCCGCACCATCAGCTGGGCCACAAAGCAGTCAGTGTACAGGTAGAAGCGGCCATGGAGCCGGCAGGGGCTCTCATAGGCACCAATGAGAGGCTTCAGCAGGTACTTATTAGCATTTTTGGGGCCCAGTGCCTTGGCAACGGGTTCAAATAGGTACCAGGCCGAATACACGGCCGTGTGCTCCTCAGACATGAGTGACAGGACAAAAGGCAGCAGGATCTCCAGGCCCTCGGGGGTGATGTCACTCAGTACTGCACCCAGTTGCTGCCACAGAGCAAAGACCAGCTCCCGCCCCTGGGCCTCGTCCTCCACACGCCTTGCCTGGTACAGGAGGATGAACTTGTGCAGTGCAGGGAAGTACGGAGGGAAGGGAACCACGGAGCTGAAGGGGCTGAGGAGCTGGGCCGGGCAGGGTGGGGGCAATCCCTGGGAGACGGGCCTGTACTCAAACAGTGGGCCCAGCTTGCCCCTCCTTGCAACCACGGGGCCTTCGGGGCCATTCAGCTGCAGAAGCATATCCAGCACAGGCTGCAGAGACACCGGGACCTCCTTGGGATAGCGTGAACAGAGCTCCCGAACAGCCTCGAAGCGCACCCACAAAGGCGCATCCGGTGGCAGTGTCCGGACCCTTGTGGCAAACACCATCTCTGCCAACAGGACACCCAGCGCCTGCATGTCCCGATGGAAGAGAACCTGCAGCTGCACAGGTGGCTGGACCTGGGACTGCTCAGGCACCTCCAAGCGGCCCCCTAGGCCTTTGGTCAAGAAGTTGCCCAGCTTCTCCAGCTCTTCCAGAGCCTGCACAGGATTGAAGCCCTCTGGAAGAAGAATCTTGCCCTCCTCACCTTCCCCAAGGTCTGCACCAGCAGCTTTGTTCCTGCGGCCTGGTCGAGAAGCTGAGGCCCCTGAAAAAGACAGGAGGCCTGGGGGCGCTTGACTGGAGGAAGCGGAGGAGGAAGAAGAGGGGCCTAGCTGGTCACCTGCTTTCCCAGCAAGAGAGATGGAATCCAGAGCTTCTGTGGCCTGTTCTAAGTCATCCTCCCCTGCCCCGGGCCGGTCTCTGGCCCAGCCAGCCTCACAGGGAGTGGCCTCCAAAACTGGCCTGCCCACCCCATTTGTAAGCTGTCCAGAGAAGTCCTCCTGGCCTGTGCTCTCCTGAATGGTCTGGAGTAACAACCTGGGAATGAGTGGAGGTTCCGGGGTAAGGGTAGGGGCCCCAGCCAGGCGCTGGGGGTGTGGCTGATCGAAGAGCTGCACCACGCCGTAGCTGGTCAGGTGCGTGTGGGCATCGACCAGGTGCAGACACACATTCTTCTCCTTCACAGCCTCCTTGCCCTGGAGTTTGTAGCCAAAAGTGAGATCAATCCAGTGGTGCAGGTCCTGAGACACCTCATGGCTCTCCAGCAATGCCCGGTGGGCAGCCACGAACTCCTGGCTAGAGCTGCACCAGGCCGGCACATCCAGGTCAGGCATGTCAGGGTGGATGGAGCAGAAGATGGAAGGATCGGTGTAGAACTCAGGGATGCACTCATCGGGTGTCCAGTTCTGCATGCGCTCCATACTGGCAGGATACTCGTGGGGCTCCCACTGTGCCCGCACGTGTCCACAGAGCACCGACCGGGGTGTGCGCCGAGCCTTGTACACATAGTATGTGATGTCAGAGAGCACGTCGGAGATGTGGTGAGGAACATGAGGTGGCTCCCCGCCACCTGCACCACCTGCCACAAACGCCTGCCGTGTCATCTCATAAGTGAAGTCCAGCTGCTTATCCCCCTTGTTGAGGCGGAACTTGGACTTGCGCAGGTCTCGGAAGCGCCCATGGGGCATGGTGAAGTCCACCACCCAGGGCAGCACTGGGTGGTAATTAGGATCCCCCTGCCGCCGACCTGCCAATCGATTCAGCTGCATGAGGTAGTGGAAGTTGCTGATGCGGCCATGGACCCAGTCTAGCACAAGGCCCCTAAGTTCCTTCTGGCGGATGGAACACCCGGGTCCCCCTTCTCCATCCTCTCCAGGCTCAGTGCCTGCCCTGGCCCTCACTACAGGGGTCTCCTCATTCTCATCCTCCTCAGGCCTCTCGTAAGCACTCAAGTCCAGCTGAAGCTCACTGCAAAGCTTCTCATCCACAGCAATGTGGTGCAAAGATAGGGCCCCACAGGCCAGTCCCTGGCGGTGACAGGCATCCATGGCCCTCAGCACACGGAAGAGAATGAAGAGCACCTTGGCTTGGCTGTTGGTCAACTTGGCAGGGCTGAAGGTGACCACATCATGCAGGGAGAACTGCACATAAGGGTGCACCATGTATAGCATCTCTGGCGACTCCAGCAAAGCCTCGGCTCTCAGAAGACTGGGACAGGCCGGGCTGCCCCGAGGAGGACAGAGGCCATCTCTTGCATATGATGGGCATTGGGTAGCTTCACCCACTGGCAGGAAGGGGCAACCATAGACCCTCTGCAGAGCTTGCCTTACTGAGTCCAGGGCAGGGACAGCTGAAGGCGCAGAGCTATGACTATAGGGCTGCCCATAAGTATGATAGGCATGGCGCCACAGGTTGCGATAATTCTGGGCAGCCACATCCTGCATGAAGCGAGTAAGGGTCTCTGGGCTGCAGGACCCCTCCTCGAAAGGCAGGCCGCCCAGTGGGTAGGTCAGCCTCCGTTTCCGCAGCCCGTGCACCTCCACTCGCGTCCAGCCGGGAGGCAGCCTCTGCACGGAGCGTTGCAGAAGAGTCCTGACTTCTGCTTCGCCCAGGCCCTCCGCCCGGGGGCAGGGTCCCAGGGGCAGCCGACGCTCGCGGAGGCTGGCTAGCCAGCGCGCGGGCACTAGGGCCACCACGTGGGTGCCCCCCGGGGCTGGAGCCAGCTGCCGGGCATCGATGTTCAGGTCCTTCTCCACGCACCGGAGTAGCTCCTCCATGTCGGGGCTTGGAGGTGGTGACCAGCCCTCAGTAAGAGCGACTTCCCGCCCCCTGCTCCCCAGGGCCATCCTCTCCTGGCCGCCTGGGGGCAGCGCGGGGCTGAGCCCAGCCACGGCCCTCTTCCCCACGGCTTCCGGGGTGCCAGGTCGGGCGGATGGGGATGGGAGAGGGACAGGGACGGAGGCGGCAGGGGTGGGCTAGGGACAGAGGCGGGTACGGGGACGCTCTTACCCCTCCGCAGGGTCCTGCGCTCCGGGCGCGGCGGGGCGGGGGTTGCGGGGCGCCAGCGCTGGGCTCCTCCGTGACGGGTCAGCTGACGTGGCTCACGTGATCGTCCCGGCACGGAAACAACCGCACGTGGCTGGACTGGGCCCGGGGACCCCGCCTCCTGCTCGCGCCACCGCCCGGCGGGCCTCGGCGCCCTCCCTCCCGGCTCTCTGCTTGGCCTGGGTGGCTTCGCTTCCTCCGGGGCTGGGAGGGGCTCCTGCAGGCCGCCACTGGTGCCGGGGTGGGGTATGCTGAACCGCCCACGAAGATGGGGGCTGCTGAACCACTGACGAGATTTCTTCTCCCCTCCCTACTTCCTCCTTCTTGCGCCCCGTCGCGGACCTAGGGAGGCTTTCCCGAGAGATCGAAGCTTTTAATCGCAGATCACCTCTGCCACCACCACCTCGCTCTGGTTTTACAGATAAGAAACCCGAAGCAGAGCTAGGACTTTTGACATCAAATTCCTTCACCGCCTCCATGCTGCCTTCCAAAAGAAAGAGCTTTAAATTTTCCAAAATATTTCATCAGTAACATTCCATCTGGCCCTCAGAACACTCAGTGAGGGAGAGAGGATGATTATTGTTTATATTTTACTGGTGAAAACCAAGAGCCTCCAAAGAAGCTTATCCAAGTGGCAGAATGAAGACTTAGAAGCTGGTGCACAGACTCTGTGCCCTGGAGTCCTCCCCACCCACAGCCATCTTACGGCTTTTTTTTTTTTTTTTTTTTTTTCTGTCTGTCTTAAATTCTGGAGGATAGAAGTGGCCGAGGCTCAAAGGCCTGGAATTCTTGGGAGGAAATGTCCCCCTAAGGATTTCCTGTTGAAGATCTGCCTCTGCGGTGCCACAGAGCCTGCCTGCTGTGGTCAGAGCCTACCAAATGCCACGGTGGCTGGGGGGAGGGGGCAGCACGGGACAGGGAGCCGAAACCAGAGAGCTGGTACCAAAATTACATGACTCCTTCAAAGGGTTTCATTTACGACTCATTTGCAAGATAGATAGGCCATTGTCTGCAGCAAACCCACTACCCCTGTTTTTTTGAGTCCCACTTCTAAGGAGTTTCCTTCACCTAAGAGTTTGGTGTGGAGATACGAGAGTTCCATAAAGGCACTTAAGAAAAACTAAAGTCCTAGTTAGAGAGGAGACAGGAATGGCTTAACGGTGATCTGATTCTATCTGTATCTTCTTTCTTGAAGGGGCAGCCAGAGCCCCTGATGTACTTGGTCACATGACTTTGGGCAGCCATAACTTAAAACCACCATTTATGAGCACTCATTAGGAGTCAGGCCTCACACCAAGCACTTTGCATACCTTGATTTCTTTAATCCTCACTATAACCCCCTTTTCCTTTTTAACTGAGGTGTTTAGATCTTTTGTTTAGGTTCGCGATGACAATTATCCTTATTTTTTTATTCTTATTTTTTATTGAACTGTAGTCGATTTACAATTACAAGTAGATTTAGTTTCATGTGTACAGCAAAGTGATTCAGTTATACACGTATATTATATATATGTATATGTATACGTATATGTGTGTGTATACATATGTATGTATATGTATACATATGTGTGTGTGTGTGTGTGTATATATAAATAAAACAACCCTTTTTAAGAAGATAGTTTTATACAATTTTAGGGTGAGGGAGCTGACTACCCCAGGTAACATGCCCAAGGTCACATAGCTAAGAAGTGGTAGAGCCAGGATTCAAATCCAGTCCTATCTTATTCTAAAGCCAATTTTCGTTGTACTCCTTGGCCTTGCACTATTGTTTTTTCAGCTGGGAAATGAGGTGTCCCTTGACAATCTTGTATCCCCAACATTTGTATGAGTACCTCAGATGAGAGGATGGTTTTGATGGTGAGGAAGTAGTGCCTGCTTCTTAGTACCAAAAAAATTGGGTCCACATGGTCTTTGTTCTGGTCTCAGTTTACCTAGATTGAGCAGGCATAATTTGTTTTTCTGAAAGTTTGTGTGTGCCCTGCCCTCTAGTGGTTTTGGCTTGCAATGCAGCAGTGACCTTGAGTGTAACTAACCTTACCTGTTACAGTTCTTTCCTTCCCTTAAATAGGGAATACTGGGTACTGGTGTACTGGTGTACTAAGATTTCTAGGGCACTGACACCTGCCGCAACCCGAGCCCTAAAACAGTGGTTTTCAAACTTCATGATGTATTTCTGATTGAGACCCTGGAGTCTGAATTTTTAACAAGCACCAGGTAATTCTGACGCAGTCAATCTGCAGGTCACAGCTCGGGATGTAATGCTCTGTAACAGCTCTATTTCCAAATGCTCCCTGAATCCCAATACAGGCACCCTTGGGCTTTGGGGAATCTGGTACCAAATTAGCCACTCCCCTTTGTCAACCTCAGTACTGAGTTTCTTGAAAGTCATGGTTTGGATGGTCAGGGAGGGAGGCTGCAGTAGCTCCAGTGGTCAGCCCATGCTGAGTGAGGTTAGCTCTTGCTGACCTGGCAAGGAGAAAAGTGAAGGAAGCTAATGTTTAGTGCACCAACTATGGGCCAGTTGCTGTGCTAGGTGTTTTCAAACATATATTTTTTTAAATCCCTACAATAAGCCATGAATTTATTATTTACTCTATTTTGTAGATGAGGCAATTGAGGCTCAGAGAAGTTACGTATCTTCATCAAGCTCACAGCTGTTAAGAGCTAGAATTTCAATCCAAATTTGTCTAACTCAGTGGTTCTCAACTGGGAGCAACTTTGGCCCCCAGTGAACATTTGGTAATGTCTGGAGACAATTTGGGTTGTCATAATAGGGGGTGGGGGGTGCTGCTAATGGCATCTAGTGGGCCAGCGATGCCACTAAACAAGCTACCATGTACACGACAGCTCCCACAAGAACTTATCTAGTGCAACATGTTAATAGTGCTGTGACTGAGAAACCCTGGGCTCAGAGCCTGTGCTTTTGCCCTATATGGTGGGAGGGTGGGGGCATGGAAAGTTAGAACAAAATGGGGAAGGGCCTACCCCAAGGGCCTTGGGTAAGAAGGGAATGAGATTTCTATGCTAAGGATAGTGGACAATGGGAGCAGCTGATGAGATTTCTTTCCTCCAAGCTTGGCCAAGACCCTACTCAGTTTCTCCCAACCTTGCCAAGTCAGTCCTGGGACTTCACACTAAGTTTGTCCTGGAGTGACCCTGACACTCAGCTCAGGGCTAGGGCAAAACAGTTACCTGGTTCTTCCTACAGGACTTCCCAGCCAAAGCCCCTGGTTCCTGGGGTCACTGTGCTCCACCTGCAGCCCCTGGGATGCTCCACATCAGCACCCTTGCATTGGTGGGGTAAGAGTGTAAAAAATGGAGCCAAGGGCCAGGTAGTGTCTAAGAACAGTTAAAAGTGGAGTAACGGGCAAAACCAGGAGGATCCCCTTAGCAGGACCCATCTGGGGAGGAACTTGAGTAGGGAATAGGGGGCAGCTGGCCTGGAGAGCTGGGTTCTGATCCAGAGGAGGCTTGTTTCCACAGCCATTCCTCTTCTCTAGGTTTAGTCCTCAGCTTCACTGGACCTTCCCAAGTACCCATTCCTGGAGCCTGCCAGCCACCATTCTGGGCCTCCCAATACAGGCCTCCTTACTAGACCAGAGGAGGGTGGGTCTGAGCTGACTGTGCCTAAAGGAAATAGTTTTCGTTCCTTGCTCAGAGCCTCAGAAGAACTAACCAGCAGACTGGGGCGGGGGCGGGGGAGGAAAACAGTCTTGGAGTGAAAGGGAAGAGGAAAGAACATACAAGCAGGTCCCCCATATCTAGGGCTCCATCTCCTTCCTTCCCTCACCACCCGTGGTGGTGGTGGGGGATGGGGATAAGGGGATGGAGGAGGGCAGAACTAGAGGAAGATGTGGTAACAGCTGATTCGTCCCCTGAGGTCACACTTTCCAACAAACAGCTGTTACTGGGTTGGGAGGCAGGAAGTTTCCTTAAAGGCACAACGTTCTGAACACAGTTTCAGAATTCTGGAGATCCCAAGAACGACAGCAATCACTTGGTGGAGGATGTCTTTAATACGGAAGGAACTGTCTCACACTCCAGGCTGTTACCTTCACCCTCAGTTGGAAGCTTATGGAAAAGTCACGGATGCCTGTCCACACGTTGCTCTTTGGTGGTGGTGGTGGAGAGGAGGGAGTGAAGAAGTCGGGTGGGTCTCAGACTTGCTCCTTTAAATAAGCGGTTCGACAGCTTTTGCCAAGTCATTGGGTTCTTTTCCGGGTTTTTTTTTCCCCATTTCCCACCCCCCCCTAGTCTCCGATTGGCTTCTGGGGAAAGAGCAGCTTCCTCATTGGTCTACACCTTTGGAATCTCTTCCCTAAGTAGGCCTGAGTCAGTGAAAAGCTTCTAGAGGGCGGGACAGAATGTGGGTATTAGGTAGAGGACGGGGTTGCTGACCAGTTGCACTTCGGCCCGGCTCCTAGTTTCTAACCATAAGTGTTCCTACTACCCTCAGGTGAAGACCGTGCTATAAATCTTTCGTTAGGAAGCTGCTGCTTGGGCGGCTCTCTCTCTGCGACTGAGAAATCTTCCACAAGAAAAGTCTCCTCTGTTTTGGAAGGGCCCTCCCAGGAGGGGTGGACTAGATCGCTCTAGTGAATGCTGCGACCAGACGAGGTGCGCAGTCCTCCCACAAAAGCCCTCACGAGTCATTCCAAAGGAAGAGCCTGCTGCCCTGAGGGCTGATTACCACCATCAGGTCTGCTCACTCCTGTTGCTTCTCCTGCTCAACCTTTCCTTAGAGAGCTATCTCCTGCTGCAGAGGTCAGCGAATCCGTTTTGGAGTTGTCGAAAAGAACCACTCACGGCTCCAGAAAGGAGGGGCTGTAGCCCTTTAAGGACTTCGCCAGGATGGATTCGGAGAACCGTTTAAAAATGCCAACTCACAGAGCGCGCTGGATTCTGGGAGCGAGATTTCAGACCGGGAACTACATTGACCAGTATGCACTGCAAACACACACGCCTTTACTTCCTACTGCTTTTTAGGACTCGGCTTTGACGTAGCGCTCTTCTAAGCAAGTAGCCTAGGCGGAGGACTGTGCCACGCCTTTTCACCTATTGGCCAGATCACAAGTTGGTGGGCGTGGCTTAGCACAATTCCGCTAGGCAAAGGGGTGGTCTCCTTGCCAATCAGAGCTAAGGCGGTCGGGGAGGCGGGACCAGGGCGAAGCGCTGGCGCCCCCGAGTGGGTGTGGTCACGCTGCCCAGCAGTGGGCGGTGATTGGCCCTGGGCGGTGCAATCGCAGCTTGTGCGTCACGACGCCGCCAGCTGATCGGAGACTGGAGCCGGTGTGTGCTGGGCGCTGGGAAGAGACAGCGCCGCCGGCCGTGGGGGACGGACGCACTGATTTGCTCCCCTACCTTCAACAACCCCCCACCCAGCACCAGGTGGGTGTGAGCTGGGGTCCCGACTGCACAGGAGGGAACTGTGCTAATGGGGTAATGGGGGAGAGTAAGGTCTTGACGGCCACACCCTGCCCTTCCGGGGGAGGGGAGAGGGGGCGGCGGGGGCTGGGGCGCTCCGGGGGAGAGGGGTCTGGACTGGCTGGAGTAGTGTGTCAGGAGATTTAAAGAAAGAGTCCGGGATAGTAGTCATAGCAGAAGGTTTTGCAGAGTAGCTGGGAGGAAGACGAGGGGCCGGAGGGCTGGAGGCAGCTAACCTCGGCGCCCTCTGGGCCGAGGATACCGGAGCCGGCCTCACGGCTTGGGGAGGATTTGGATGGGGTGGGGAGCGGGGAGGTGCTTTGCCTCTACCGGCACTCATTGGGTCAGGGCCAGTAGAGCGCCCTGGCAGGGAAGGGGTCTCTGGGCGGGCCGGTCCCTCCTCTCCTTCCCTCCAGGGGATGTTATGTAAGGGGGAAGGGGAGAGGAGTAGGGGGCGGTGGTGCCGGCGCCTTATGCAACCCAAAGGTTAGGGTTTCACCGCGGTTGGTGTGGGAGCGGGCAGGAGGAGAGCCTGGAAACTCTAACCGCCCCCCCTCCCCAGCCTAACTGGTCGTTTTGGGCCGAGAGAAGGTCACCTCTGCACCTCCCCCCAGCCTGTCCGGTTGTGGGGCCCCTAGCCCAGGCCTGGCCCTGACCGCCTGGGAAGCCGGCTGGCTGGGTGGGGCGCCTGGGTTAGTCATCATTGGGCTCCCTCTCTCCCCACCTCCCGGCCAACTCTTGGCCCCTCCCCGTGGCCTCTGGCTAGGCTATCGCCCCCACCTCCCTCCGGCCCTAGTTCCAGCCTCCAACTCATTTGGCCTGTCATCCTGGCTGTCAGACTGAGCTAGGAGTTGTCAGGGTGCCAAGGGGTTGATGGAGCAGCTGGTCAGAGGGTCAGTGCCCTGGGCCCACCCCGCCCTGCAGCCAAGGGCACCTGCTTGGCACAGACTCTCAGCAGCAGCTGAGTCCTTTGAGTTGAAAAGAGCCTGCTCAGACAGAGGAGTGGGAAGGAGTTGGACTGGTCACCTAGGAGAAGGAAGATACCACAAAGTTCATGCTTCCCAAGAGGGTTTTGTAATTTGAAAACCTCCCACCCTAATCTTTCTTACCCTCTTTGTATAGAAATTTCAAAGCAAGACCACTTTGGCCCCTTACACTCTCGTGGGCCATGCCCTTGGACTGAGCGTCAGCACAGACCCACCCTCCCCAGCTCACAGCCCTCAAGCCTGCCACGCCCCCAGCCCCCTCCCTGGGCCATGCTGCAGGGCCCGGCTTTTCCTGCTGATTCATGCGTTGGAACTGTGGGGGCGGGGCTTGGAACTTGGAACAAAGTTCAGACATGGAGGGGCCGGCAGACAGCCTGGAATTCATACCAGATGTACCCGGAATGCGCAAGCGGAATGCCTGGCATTTGAGAGTCCTGGGGAAGCTGCCCAACCACCCTGCCTGTACCTCCCTCTCCTCCAGCCTCTGGTCCCCTGTCTTCTCCTCACAGTCCCAGGAGCCTCTGCTGACCTTCTTCCAAACTCTAGACCTCCTCCCTTCCTTACTCTTCCCCAGATGTAGGCCCCCAAAACCCTACCAGCTGAACTCCCTGGGAACAAGTCAGTTGGGCTGATCCCCGAACTTACAGTTCTGGACCAGAGGTACAACTTCTTACCTAATACCTGGATGACTGGTGGGGTGTGTCCAGGGTCCCAGGTCCTGCCCTCTCTCAGTGCTGAGGAGGCTGGGGGCCTCTGTGAGTAGCTGGGGCCAGAGGAGGGAGTGAGAGCAGATCTGGGTTTCTATAGCCTTCAGTTCTGGAAAGAGGAGCAAGGAAGTAGGTTTAGAGCTATCTCTTGTCTCTACTGAAGGGCCAGGTCAGAGCCAAGAACCCTTATTAGAAGGTTGAACATCTGCCGGGACTGGACTTTGATGCCACTGGGGCAGTGTCCCTGTGACATGGCCCTGCTCAGATCTTTCCCATTTTTCTTTCCTTTCCCTTTAGGAAGCTGTACCTCCCACATCCTCACCTGGCTGAGCCGCAGTAGTTCTTCAGTGGCAAGCTTTATGTCCTGACCCAGCTAAAGCTGCCAGTTGAAGAACTGTTGCCCTCTGCCCCTGGCTTCGAGGAGGAGGAGGAAGAGGAGAAGGAGCTGCTTTCCCCCTCACCTGGAAGGTGACAGAACTCGGGCTGGGAAGGTCTGAACAGCGAGAGTGATGATACCTTTTGGGAAAGGGAACCCTATTCAGTTGGAGAACCTTCACCCAGATTGACCCAGCAAGAGAGAAAATTTCAGATTAGAGACTCTGGCTGAACTGGGGAATAGATGGCTCTGACTGCCCAGGGTTAGTTGGTCTTTGTGTGACAGTGGGAGAAAGTGGAGCCAAGAAAACCCTGTCTACCCCTTTACCAGATGTCTTTCTTGACCCTCCTTCCTTCCTCGTCCCCCATTTTTTTCTACAGGTCTTTCCGGGTGAAATCCCAAAGGAAGTTTCCTCTTCAGGGCAAAGGTCATACTGAGACACCCATCTGAGTGGTCCCCTGCCCCTGCTCTTACTTTTTCCATGTTTCCTTGGTCTGGCCCAGACTCTAGATTCAGGGATACTCACGTCTGTGGGAGACCCTTAGACCTCCTGTCTCAGCTTCTCCACCTGTGAGGGGGAAATCACACAGTTGAGCATGCATGAGGAAATCAGAAGCCCTTGTGCAGACTCAGAGCCTGGACTCTACTCTCCCTGTGGGTGGGAACAAAACAGCTTTTCACGTCTTAAGCTATTGCCCTTCCCCCATCCCTGTATAGATCCCCAGGAGCAGGGGGGTAGGGTGTGGAGGGAGTTGAGGGAGGGGCTAGGGCTAGACCAATGCAAGATGTTGGTGGGAGCTCATTCTCTGCATTGACTGCCTACCATGTGAAGGTGGCCCAGGCTTCCCCTGCCTCCCAAAGCAGAACTGCAGCCCCTGATGGGGTTCCAGCTGCCTCTGCTCTCTTCCTTCACTTCACTTTCTTGGATAGTGTGTGAGACTCAGCTCAAGCCTGTGCAGGCAGGAAATTCTCCCCTCCAGCAGCCAGGGGAAGATGGGTAATAGGATGTGACCCATTTGGGGGAATCAGGCATTGTAAACTTGCCACCCACGGCTCCTGATCTAATCTCCTTCTCAGGCTCAGGCTCTGATGTGGTTTAGCCTTGGCCAAGGCTCCCTTCCTGAAGGCGACCGAGTTCAGGGGTTATAGGGAGCTGTTTGTTCTGTTTGGGGACAGGAGTTGTACAGGGAGCTGGGTCCTATTCTCCATTTATGAGAAACAGATTTAGGAGGGAGTAGATCATTGAATCCACCCTTCTGCAGCCTAAGCTGGATGTGAGTGGGACTGCGGTAGAGGGAGGTGGGTAGACTGAGTCTACTCGTCGGCTGCAACAAAGATCACTCTGTCCCCGGACATTGCTTCCCTCCTTTCTTCCCCTCCTCGCTTTGCTGGCTACAGTGTATCCATCCAGCCTTTGGTATGTGGCTCTGCCATCCTCACCCATCATGGAGCAGAAATGAGGAAGAGCAGCCTGGGAACACAGAGGCAGGCAGAAGACCAGTGAAGGACCAGTTCTGGAGAACACAGGGTCCTGTCTGGGCATCCTGAGAGAGGGCTCATAAAGGCCAGGACCATCCCAGGACAGCCAGCCTCCATCGAGGACAAGCTTCCAGCCATCTACTTCATTCTCCATTTGTCTCCAGTCTTTCTGCCTCCCTGAGATGTGAGACTGTATTAAAGTGTCCTTGGCTTCATTCTCCTGCTTCCACCTCTCCCCCACCCTGTAATTTTTATATAAGTACCCTCCAGGAGCAAGAACCAGCTGTGAAAGGACATACACAGAAAATTCAGAAAAGAAATTCAAATGGATAAAACCCTGGGGGAAAAATGTATGCTTCATTAGTAATTACAGAGGCAAATATAGCTGAAAGCATTTTTCTGGTAGCAAACTATAACAAAAAATAAGACCCAGTTATTGGCAAAAGGAGTACTAAAATAACACTCCCATATATTGCATATGGGGATACAAACTGATACAGCCTTACTGATGTCAGTTTGGTAATATGTATCAAACATCTTAAAAGTTCCATGGCCTTTGACCTAGTCATTCTACATTTGGGAATTTATCCTAAGAAAATAAAGATTAGTTATAAGATGTTCATCCCAGCATTGCAGTTGAGAAAAATAGGAAGCAACTATCTGGTTGGGAATTCATTTCTTTGCTGCTGCAATGAAAATTTGCAAGAGGGGATTGCTTAAGTAAGTTATTGTATATCCATCCAGATGGTAGAGTACTGCACAGCCATTTAAAGTCACATAGAAGAACATTTGACTGGAAAGAAAAATGCTCTTTGAATATTAAAAAGGTTATAAAAATGGTGTGTATTCTGTAATCTCAGTTTTGGTTTTTTTAAAATATGGATGTATACTTGTATACATAAAGCAGTTTAAAGAAAAAACTGAGGACGTACTCCAAATTGTTAATAACAGTGGTTATCTTTGGAGGGTGGAATAAAGTCATTGTAATTTTCCTCTTTGGTTTCTCTGTAATTGCCAAATTTTCTACAGTAATTGTGTATGGCTTTCATATAATAAATAAAATTTAAGAGAATCAGTGTTATTTTTAAAAGATGTGGAAGAATGCAGGGATACCGCCAGCCCCATGGACTTACTGGGGTTTTGGTGGAGGAAGGGGGTTGTGAGATGTTTGAAAGAGATGTATTGGTTTATGAATTTCATTCTTTGGGAGTAGCTGGAATTCACCCTCTCCTGTACAGGCAACAGCTCCTCTCTGAATTGGTGACCTCTAAAGAGGTGTGGAGTGGAGAAAGACAGAAGGAAAACACTGAAAACCTGTTACTCTTCGGGAGAAGAAAATCTTCCTCCTCCAAGGATGAAAGATTCTAGAATCCTAACAGTGCTGTTGCTGAAAGCAAGATGAGTCTTTGTTTTTCTCTTTGCTTCTGCCCCAATCTTGAGGTGACCCTGTGTGACCTTCCTTGCCTCCCAGATTGGTAGAAATAGTCTCATCCCCACACACAGATACCAAGCCCTGGGGGAGAGGTGCTTTTCAAGACTATAGGACTGAATGGTTCCCTTTTGCCTCCCCTTCCTAATAATAAGGCTTCTCTGTAGGGCCCCCGAAAGAGGTTAGGGGAGGAATTCCCAGTGGATCTCTTCTCCAAAATGGGAGCTGTTGTTCCCTATGAGAGTTACTAAGTGAAAGGACAGGACTCCTGGAGTTATAGGGTTGCCAGGATGTGTTAAAGGTCTGGAAACTTCGGGAAGCGGTAGCTCCAAGGAAGCGAGGTGCTCCTCCTCCTGAGACGAGGGTGGGGTGCGGAGCAGAGCGGCCGGGAGGTTTAAGCAATTGGGAGTGGGTTTGCTCTGGCCTCTTAAGTTCAGGGCTGCGTGGGTAGATAGGGTGGGTAGGAGGACCAGCAGGTGAGAGGTTAGAGCAGGCAGAGGCGGTGAAAGTTAATGGGGCTGGGACTCTGGGAGTGTCAGCTGAGATTTGCGACCCATTTCTGGATTTGCGAGAAGTTCGGGACACAAGAGGTTGGGGAAGACCCCTATCGACATCCCAGAAAGCCCCCATGAGCTCCGCTGCAGTCTTGATCCCCGGGAGCCCTCTACCCGCCATCGCCCGCTAGGGCGGGTCGCGATCGGTTGCTGTGGCTCCAGGGGCGGTGGCCCCACCGCTGCTCCAATCACCGCCCAGCCGAGGGCTGGGGGCGTGGACGAGCCCTGGAAAAGTTAAAGCCGATTCCAAAGGCGGGGCGGGCGGGAGAGCCCAGGGACCCAGCCTTGGCCGGAAGCCGGTTCACAGTCCCCGCAGGGGGCGTTGGCTGAGAGCTCAGGGGCCCCAGGGACCCATCAGGACCTAGCCCTCCCGCCAGGACATGGAGCCCTCCGGGCTCCTCGTGACCGGTGCCTCCTTCGCCGCCTTCCGGGGGCTGCACTGGGGGTTACAGTTGCTGCCCACGCCGGGATCTGCTGCCCAGGACCGTTGGAAGTGGCGGAACATCTGTGTCTCCCTGGTGCACAGCCTGCTGACGGGGGCCGGGGCGCTGCTCGGGTGCGGGATTTAGATAAAGGTTTGGGGGCACCATGGTGAGGATGAGGGAGTGGAGTGGAAGGCTGAGATTAGAACACCCGGCGGGCACCTTTACAATCAATATGAGATCTTAAGAGTCTTGAGACTAGGGTGGGGATGTTCATAGGTGGGCGGTGTGGATCAGTCCACAGCGGAAGAACGGAATCCGGGTCTGCTCAGACGCTGACTGTGGCTCCCTCGTCTCCTCCAGGCTGTCACTGTACCCTCAGATGGCCGCGGACCCGATTCATGGCCACCCACCCTGGGCCCTGGCGCTGGTGGCTGTATCTGTGGGTGAGTCTGAAGGGAAGGCTGGACCGATTTGGGGTGAGGGGTAACCTTCCAACGGTAATTCCAGGTCTCCTTCCCCTTCCGGTCCCTGCAGGGGTTAAATGTTTCTGACAGCCTTGCCGAAGGAAACTAGAGAGCTAAGGAAAGGAGATGGAGATTCCTCTCCAGACTGTAAACTGGTTTGGGCAAAGTCTAACACCACCCTCCCCTCCTTGCCCACAGGTTATTTCCTGGCTGATGGAGCAGACATGCTGTGGAACCAGACATTGGGTCAGGCCTGGGAACTTCTCTGTCACCATTTGGTGGTGAGACTTGGGGAGAGGCAAGACATGAAAGGAGGCATCCCCAGCCTGGGGTCCCCAATCTCTCATCAGCTTTCTGTCCTATGACTTCCCAGAGAGTTTCTGACCCTAGCTGGTGCATTGTCTTCCCAACCTTGGGCTGAATTTGGGGGGAGAGGACTGACTGCTGGCCACAGCTGGGAGTCTGAACACTGCCTAAAGAGATTGGATTCCCACAGTTGTCCAACCGATTGCAGAAATGTTGACTATGGAGCTTTTCTGAGAGGTGGAACCCCAGTATAGAGACTGGGGATGGGGAGTGAAAACACAGGAATAGAAGTTCGAGGGGGTTCCACACAGTTGCTGCAGCTCCAGGGCAGAAAGCCTCCTGGCCAAAGCAGTTTCAGTTCTATGGAAGGATTGTTTCAAGGTCATTCAGGCCCCTACTATTAAGGGTAAGCCTGAAGGTTGGGTTTGGGGGGGGGGGGGGCCACAAAATCCTTAGGAGCCCCTGTCAAGGACTGAGATATTGGGACATGATGGAAGGTAAGTCATGGAAGGTCCTCTGACCTCTGACCTCGGCTCTCCAGGTAGTGAGCTGCCTCAGCACTGCCATTCTGTCTGGCCACTACGTGGGCTTCTCTGTGGTGTCTTTGCTCCTGGAGCTGAACTCCACCTGCCTGCACCTACGAAAGCTGCTGCTGCTTTCTCACCAGGCCCCATCCCTGGCCTTCAGCGTGACTAGCTGGGCCACTCTGGCTACCCTAGCTGTCTTCCGCCTGGTACCACTGGGGTGGATGAGTCTGTGGCTAATCCGGCAACACCATCAGGTGCCTCTTGCTCTGGTCATCCTTGGTGGAACTGGACTGGTGACTGTGGGTGCCATGAGCATCACACTGGGTGTCCGCATCCTAGTCAGTGATGTCCTGCGATCTCGGCCCCACCCACCCATCCCTGGACACAAGGAAACCAGGGGCACCAGGACATGTTGTGATGGTGAGCCTGTCACCAGGGTTGATTCCACTCTCAGCCTGAGAGACTGAAGAGGAGCCTCAGGCTCCTCTTCTGCCAGCCCTGTGGGAGGTAGGACCAGGACAAGGAGATGGTTGTCTTCAGTGCACAGTCTCCCAGGGGTAAGAACTGGGCCAGATCTTCAGTTATCTCAGTTCCTCTTCCAGGTAACTCAATCCCTCCCCCATTCCTAGGATCTGAGAAGAACTAATATTCATGGATGGTTGGGAACTTGGGCTATTGTTAACAGAATCCCATCACCAGATGACCGCCCTTTCCAGCACACTAACTTAAGAGGTTAAAGCCTGTGCTACCAATAAAGGGTGGTAGGAGGCAGGAAGCTGATGAAACTGCCAGTTGGAACAGAAACTCTTTGCTTTAGCACAGGAACAGATGAGGAAAGATGAAGTCACTAGGATCAAAGAGCTCTGGTAAGGAAGGGGTGGGACCAGAGGGAAGAGCGACCTCACCTATAACCAAATTTTGGCAGTTGGCGGAGGGCACAGCAGGTTCTATGTATAGCTAGTAGGGATGGACATAACAGTTGCCAAGAGACAGAGGAAATCGGACCACAACAATTGCTGGTGATATTTTTGGTTCTCAAAGCCATACTATTCTGTTTGTACTTAACCCTAGTCCTACTGTGTGCAACATCTTCCCTTTAAATGTTTTTAGTGTCTTCTGATGTTTTCAAAGGAAATACAGATTCTTAGAGGAATGAGCACAGGGCTAGGTCTGTTTTCTCAGAACTGTAATGAAGTCCAGAGCCATAGCAGGAACTCAACCACCCAATCTGGGTGCCTGGAGTAGGGTCTTCCCAGACCCAGACATTAATGGAAGAATGAAGGTAGAGGCAGAAGCAGATGAAGGAAGGCTTCCACTTGGCTGCAGAGGAATTAAGGAATATTTGACTCTCTTCTGGGATTTGTTGCAAGTTCCCCTTTCTCCTCTGCTGCTTCTATTGTTTGTGTGTGTGTGTGTGTGTGTGTGTGTGTGTGTGTGTGTGTGTTGTGTGTGTGTCACACAAGACCCCTTCCTTCTTCAGGCAGAACTTCCAGATTATGGGAAGTGTAAACAGATTAAGGCTGCTATTCTATTAAACAATGGACAGAAATCAGTAACCTTTAATCATCCGCAGAAAAGATACCTGAGCAAAAGCAAAAGACAGGAAGATGAAAGCAAAAAATCCTGTCAAAAAGCTGAGCTAGAGGGGGAGGAGGGTATAGTTCAGTGGTAGAGTGCATGCCTAGCATGCATGAGGTCCTGGGTTCAATCCCCAGTATCTCCATTAAGTAAAAAATAAATAAATAAACCTCCTCCCAACAAAAATTGAAAATAAAAAAAGATAAAATTAAAAAAAAAGCTGAGCTAGAGAAAGACAAAAGGAATGAGAGATGCAGACATATAGGTTGAAGGACAGATAGAAAGAAAGATTTGTTGCATAGAAGAGACATAGATGAAGAAAGATGGAGGGCAAGACAGAATCCTGGGCAGAAATATCAGGAAAATCTGCTATCAACGCTGAGAAGAACAAAAATCATCTAGAATTGGCTAAATGGTCATAAACATGGAGGACAAGAAAAATAGAAATAGAGGCTGACAGGAAGGGACTCCAAAGGTGACAGGTATAGACGGTCTAGACAGTGGAAGCGTGTGAGTGAATGACTAGGAGGAACCACCAGACTCGAGAGAGAGACAGAGGTAATAGTGGCTGATAGATTAGCAGAGCCAGAGGAGAGAGAGAGGAAATAGAGACAAGGGGGATTAGTCAGGGGAGCTGAGAAGCAGAAGGACAGAAGGTGGAGGAGAGGCAGTCAATAGAAAGATTCATTGACAGAAGAAGCAGACAATATGTTGAGTTGGAGGCAGAAAGACAAAGGACAAACGGTCTCAGTGCGAAACACAGAGGCAGGGGCTGACAGGAACTGAGAGTCAGAGACTGGTAGGAAGATGAGAAGTAAGAATCAGGGATGTGAATTGACACAGAAGAATAAGGGACTGAAGAGAATCACAGAGAGAAACAAAGGGGTAGGGGGAAGGGCAGAACGATGAAATCAACATCCAGAGGAAGGAACAGGGAGAAGACAGGAACACAGAGATGGAGAGAGGACAAACCACCATAGAGCTGGGGGGGAATGAGAGAGAGGCATTGTGGGATATCCCCATCAGAGAGTCGTTAAAACCAAGACACAAAGCAGGAAAAATGAGGAAAAAAGAATGAGGAGGGGGGAGGGTGTAGCTCAAGTGATAGAGCACATGCTAAGCATACAAAAAGTCCTGGGTTCAATCCCCAGGACCTCCTTTAAAAGTAAATAAATAAGTAAACCTAATTACCTTCCCCCACCAATAAAAATAGATTAAAGTAAAATTTTAAAAAATAAAGAATGAGGAGAGGGGGCAAGGGTATAGCTCAGTGGTAGAGTGCATGCCTAGGATGCCTGAGGTCCTGGGTTCAACCCCCAGAACCTCCATTAAAAATAAATGAAGAACCTAATTACACCCCCCCAAAAAAAGATGAAAAATAATAAATAAAAATTTAAAAAATAGAATGGATGGACAAACCAATTTTTAAAAATTAAAAAAAAAGAATGAAGAGAAACTGTGACAGTTGGAAGTGAAACACAGGCAGAAAATAAGAAGAGGGTTTAAATGTAATCAGTCTAAAACTGGAGAGGCAATGGTATAGAAGCTAAGTTAGAGAAACAAAGCAGAATGCTGTCTGAGAGTTTGTCCTTAATAGAAGTAATATCTTCAAATCTCAATTTGCTATTTTAACCAAATGCGTTGGTTAACAAGAATACTGTCTTGAGCTTTCAAAAAAAAAAAAAAAAAAAGATGTGACAAACTCATGGGAGGAATCTGTTCCCAAATTGTGTGTTGTTGTCAACGTTGGTTCATTCTAAGCCCTACAAACTTACTTGTGCTATGAATTCATGGTCTGAGTGAGTTCCCCACTTGAGAAAACTTGGTAATATCTATGAAGGGTGCCCAAGAACTTGACCATTAGGGACATATGGCTATTTCTATGGGTTAACTAGTAAAAACCATTCAGGTAGTGATTAGGTACGTGTCGGGGTAGGACATAAGTGGACACTTGAAGAAGTTGGGATCATATAGAAATTTCCGTCACAGGGACCCAGTGAAACTTCAGAAAGGCAGGACCGGATTATGATTATGGTTGAGGAAGTGGACATCACATCAACTGGACCAGTTATAGGTGCTGTGAAACAGATATAGATGATGAGAATCAGAGGCATGGTCAACTGAGAGCCTAGAAAAGAGCAGCTCAGAAATGCAGAGGATGGCAGATGCCAATGAGTTGAATCACCCTGGCGTTGCTCTGTCAGACCTCACCATGGCCCATTGAAGTGGTCCTCAAGACTGACTCCATGCCTACCAAGCTACTGGTTGATGAATTCTTTGTCTTCTGGCACAGGGGAGGGGCTTTCCTGGATGGGAGACATTGATATTTTATAATCACCAAACTCTATCCTGATCAAAAATTAATAAATTGCTATGCAAATCATAGCATCAGTTTTTGATGAGTGTGGTTACTTTGAGTTATTTTTCTTGGCTGCAGTGGTGTCCTGATTTATAATGCAATGCTGGATTTTGGAAGGAAGCTTTGCTGTGAGAAGATCTCTTGGCACAAACTTTTTTTTTTTTTTTTTTGGTAGCAAAAGATTTTAAAGGATTTATTAGCAAAGGGAAAGTGCACCTCCAAGAACGGGAGGCAGGCTAATCCAAGGACAGACAGCTGGCACAAACTTTTTGACCTATGGAGTCTTAGAGTGTTCTAAGATCCTCTACTATCAAAAAGCAAACCCAATTTATTCAGTAGAATGGACTTAGAGCAAGAGAATGGATTCAGACAATTTAAAATAATTATCAAATGCCAAGGGTTGAAACCAAAAGAATCTTTTAGCTAAATTAATCTTGAGTTAACAAGAAAATTAAACAGAAATCTCCATAACTGAGTTGTCAAAGTTTTTTGTATGTGAAATCTGGATTTTTTTCCAGGTGAGAATTAGGAGCCCTCAATCTGCAGGAGATTGCACAAGGGAAGTTATTCTTTAAAGAGCTGCTCCTGTATCAAAGTGTTTAGAATCATTAACTTAAAGTCATAGCATTCTAGGCTGAACATGTGTTTCACTTCTACTGTGAGGCACCTTTTATATTTTATCCCTTTTAATCCTGCACAATACAGACTCATCCTATTTTTTAGATGAGAAAACCAAGGTAATTTACTCAAGATCACCTAGGTAGTTAGTGACAGAGCCTGAACTCAAGCCCATATATTTGTTTTATATTATACCACCTGTGGTCATTGTCTGTTATTCTTACCTGCCTAGCAGTTCAGGGATTTACTTTTGAGAATCACTCCTCTCTCACTCCCCCGTCAATGGGCATGTGACCCAGGCCTACTAGCTAATCAGAACACCAGATCCTCTTTCTCTGAAATTAGCTCATGACGTTAGCAGAGCCTATGAGTCTCCATACCTTGACTTCTGCTAAAACTTTTGGCTGAGATGCACTGTGTGCTAACATTGTTAAGCCAGTAGGTTGAGGTAAGAGAGTTTCCCTGAGCATGAAGCCAAGACAGAAAAAGAGGTTTCAAAAGATGGAGATTTCTAGCATCGTTTAAATTTCTGGATCAAACTCAGCCTGAAGCGAGAACTTCCCCTGGACTATTCAGTTACACAATCAAAAAAACTTCCAGATTTGCTTGTGAGTAATAGTTGATTTTTTTCTCACTTGTAACAGTGAGTCTTTATTAATACATCACCTTCAAGATCATACAGTCTTATCATTTCATTTTGCAGAAAATTAAGACCTAGAATAGTTAAGCAACTTATCCAAGCACACCCAGCTAGTTTGTGGCACAGCCAGAAATAGAATCCAGGGATCCTCCTTGTACACTATTTTGCCTCTTTTCTTTATAGGAAGACTGAAGAATGGAGAAACTTCAAGATAGACAGCTGACAACTGAAGATCAATCAGATCAGATAAATTGGCTCTGAGGTGGTATTTATGTCAGGATACTTTTTCAGTTTGAAAGCCAGGTTTCTACTCACCAAGTATTGACTTCTGCACTTTTTAGGAATGCAGTAACTATGCGGGGCAGAGGTGCCAGCTTTCCTCAGCAGACGTGAATACCACTTAGCATTGAGAGCACATTGTTTCCCTTCCTCTAAGCTGGGGGGGTAGGGGTGGGGACCGGCGACAAATCTTTACTTGCCACATCTTCCGCAGGAACCAGACACGGAAGTGATTCTCAGACTGAGTGAGCTCTTTCAACTGAGATAAAAATGCAAGCCATGTGGACTTTTGGAGTAGGAGAATGGGAGTTCATTCTTGTAGTGAGAAATGAGGGGTCCTGCAAAGGCTCTTCCCACCTACCACCACCCAGCCCCCCCACACCAGGAAAACAATCTCTGGGGTACTATCTGACATTCCAGAGAGAGTAAATGATTTCTTTGGGTTAAACTTTGCCCCCTCACTCTGGCCTGCCTGCCGTTGGCCTTGAAAGGACTCCTCACCTCCTTGAACTTCACTGGTTGGCACTGCTAATCCCCGGGGCTGAGAGACTGGCACAGAGGCTCTCTCTGCCCTGGATCCCAGGTCAGGGCACCACTAGGGAACAGAGAAGCCCAGGAACGGGGATGCCACAGATTCCTGCTGCAGTGCTGGCCCTGAAACAACTCTGCTAGTCAGCTCTTCACCCACTCCCCTCAGCAGCTTGGCCAAACATCCTTTTCTTCAAGCTCCTGCCCCTCCTTCCCTAACCCCAGCTCTTCCTAGAATCTAAATATTTCCACCCTGACAGCAAGCGAGAGTGAGGGGATCTAGAGATGGAGGAAGTGGGGGCAGAGAAAGAAGGGACCGAGCCCAGGGCAACTGCAGCACCATTTCCTTGACATATATTGAATTTTATAAATTCATGTGAACTTTGCATTCTGCTTCCACATCTTCTATCTCTTTAGTATAAAATAACATTTGAAATAACTTAAAATTTGCAATATTTTATTTAAAAAATTTTTACAAAATATCAGGTGAAACTGTCAGTTTTACGATGCAGGAAGATGTGCTATGTTGTGGCTCCAACTATTACTGGTACACCCTAGTAATAATTCAGCAAGTATTCATAAAGGTCCTACTATGTGCCAGGCACTGAAGGGCAATGGAGCTATGTCACCAAAAATTTGAAGGCAAGGTATTTAAAACTAGAATTTGATACCCAGCCAAACAAACCAAGTGTGAGGGCTGAATAAAGGTATCACCAGACATGCAAAGTCTAAAAAAAAATGTATCTTAGATGAACCTTTCTCAGAAAGCTACTAAAAGATACACTCCACTAAAATGAGGGAATCAACAAAGAAAGAGGAAGACCCATTTGCAGAAAACAGGAGATCCAATATAGAAGAGGGGAAAGGAGCTCCCCAGGTCAATGGTGGTGAAAGGGGATCCTAGGAAAACAGCTGAACAAGAAGCAGAGAAGGAAACTGGGATATTCTACAGCAGGTCATGAAGCTCGGAGAAAGACTTTTGGGGTGGAAGGTAAAACTGACAGACTACCTTATATGTCTGAATATTTTAAATGATTTAAAAACTAATGAAGAGCCTGAGTAATTGGCAAAGAGTCCATAGAAAATTAAGCAGGTGCAGCTATTAACTGTACACAAAACAAAGAGTTGCTTAGGAAAGGAAATGTAATCATTGTTTACTACTTGAGTGAGCTGCAGGTATGTGGGTACCATTTGTATAGAGAGGCATAATAAAGTTTTTGTATGTGGTTGGGTGTTTTTACACTTTAATTTCATATAAACTACCGATGGTAGGTGGGCGACAACTGGAGGTGAGTGTGCTCAACAGGGGAGGTGAGAGAGATAATAACTTAGGGGGAAGGATGAGGGGAGGTGTAGGTTCCCGCCCTGTAGCTGGGATCCTTAGCAAGGGGGAGATGTCTGCCCAGGTGGTGGGGCTATATCTGAAGGTAAATAAATAAATAAGCATCTCAGAAGCTGGGCACTCAGTCCAATACTGCTGTGTCCTTCAAAGAAAGCTGGGGAGGGTACACTAGGTCATGGATTCTAGAGCCAGACTATTTGAATTTAAATTCCAGACTTGCCACTTGTGAGCTATGTGTCTTGGGCAAGTAACTCGACCTCTCTGTGCCCCAGTACCCTCATCTGTGTAATGGAAGGACAATAATAGGATTATGGTGAGAAGTAAATGAATTAATATGTGTAATGAGCTTAGACAAGTGCCTGACACAGAGTAAATGCTATATAAGGGCTAGCCAAAATTATTGCATGCACAATTATGTAAACACTAATTATTAATCTCACCAAAATTATAATATAATTGTATTAGGATAACAGGGTCATTTGAAGGGTGTACATGCATATGAGAGGCTAAGGGGAGAACTGGGTCTCCATTATCTATGGTGGAAAGTGAGTAGATAATGCTTTAAAATAAAAAGTCAAGTAGCAATACAAAATGACAATAAAAAGAAAAAAGTTTTTTTTTAGATGTAAAAAAATTGTAGCAATACAAGCTTATTACTTGGCAATATGGAAATAGATGCCAAAATAATCAGCTGAAGTTGGTAAAAGTGGCTTCTTTCAGGAAGAGGGAAATGGAGCACAGGTGATTATTCTTTGTAACAAATCTTTGCAACAAATTCTGAGACTGTGTAATTTTGTAAAAACTAGAACTAAAAACATTAATTGTATAACTTGCTATTTAATGTCCATCTCCCCATCTAGAATGCAAGCTCCCAGCAGGCATAGTCTTGGTCTGGTGAACTCTCCTGATATCCAGGCTCCCTGGCGAGGCCAGCACCTGGAGGTACATATTAAACCTTTGTAGAAGGAAATCGTAAAGGGTGTATACGCTTTGGAAAGACTTCCTGCACTGAATAGGAGTTTGGACAAGATAATTTCTGATGTCCCTGCCAATTCCATGATTCTAATCGACCTTCCTTCTCATCTCAACTTCTCTTAACCTTTTGCTCCAGTGCAAATTCTTATCTCTCATTTACGCCTGAATTTTCAAATGAACGGTCAATTCTTATTGCCTCCATTGTTTCATGAATCTCCTTGGCAACCAGGAGTCTCCCTCTCCTATGATCTTTCTGAAACTGCTCTTCTAGGTCAGAGAATTCTTTCTTGTCAAGCTTGCATCCTTTCTCAGTCTTCTTCTACCTCTTGTATCATCTAACATGGCAGAGGGCCTCTTTTTCTTGAAGCTCTTCCTTCCTGTGGACCTCTGCCAGTGTTTCCAGGCATTCCTTCCCTGGCTTTTCCTGGCCGCCTCCTGTTCCAGACCATGTATGTCTCCAGCCTTCCTCATCTGCTTTTCTGGTACTCTTTCTTCTGTGAACTGACTCTTTCTCATGGCTTTGGTCTGATGGTCTGATGGTCCAACCTCTCACCTGAGTTCCTAGACTGCCACTTGTGTATTTCTAGCTGGAGGACTCCTTCTTCTGTATGACCCACAGTCACCTGCAAGTCCAGTTTTAAACTCCTCAAACAATGAGGAGACTGATTTGGCTGCAATGAATGGTCCATGTTGATGGCAGCTAGCATTTGCTCTTTATATCTCTTTCTGGCTTAGTCACTTTCTGACTCAACTGAGCTTTATCAGACTAACTCAGACAGACTATGTTTGACCATTTAAGACACCTTAAGAGAAATTCTTGAGGGGAGGGTATAGCTCAGTGGTAGAGTGCATGTTTAGCATGTACAAAGTCCTGGGTTCAATCCCCAGTACCTCCATTAAAAAAGAATACTAATAAATAAACCCAATTTATCCCCCCTCCAAAAGATATAAATTTAAAAAGAGACAGAAGAGTTCTTAATTCTTTAAACCTGAGTTTCTTCATTTGTAAATTATTTCATTTGCACAAGTGTTTTCCACTTGTGCAATTATCATCACTATCTAGTTCCAGAGTTCTAGAGTTAGAGTTTAGAAACGGGAAAAGAGTTTTGAAAAGAAAAAGCTTGGAAGTCATCAGAGAGGTCAAATTTTTGGCAAAAAGTCAAAACTCTGGTTGGAATCCAAGACCAAATTTTGGCCCAAATTTTCTCATCCACATCACCTATGCTTCTTAGCAGGAACACAGAAAATAACATAGATCTATAGTTAAGAACCTGAGCTCCAGAACCAATATTTACTGTCTCTGTGATTTGCTGTCTGTGGGGTCTTGAGCAAGTGGTTCAGCTTCTCTGAGCTTCAGTTTCTTCGTCTATAAAATGAGGCTAAATAATAACACCTCACTGAATTATTGTGACAATTAAATAAACTAATGTATATAAAGTTGGAGAGAAACTGACACATAGTTTATGCAATTAATCTTGTGCCCCAAGGCAGGTTACTCAACCTTTCCGAGTCTGGTTTTCTCATGGGGATAGTAAAATGGGGATAAAAATACCTATTTTGTAAGGTTGTTTTGAGGGTTAAATTAGCGTATTTATTTATTAACTTTTTATTTTGAAATACTTTTTAAGCTCACATGGAAGTTGCAAAAGTAGTACAGACAGCCTAAAGATAAGCATATAGATCAATGGGACAGAACTGAGAGTCCAGAAAAAACAAATGGTCAGTTGATCTTTGACAAATGGTGCTTAACAAATGGTGCTGGGACAACTGGATATCCACATGCAAAAGAATGAAATTGAACCCCTATCTGACACCACACACAAAAATGAATGCAATGTTATAGACCTACAGGTAAGACCTAAAACTATAAAACTCAGAAGAAAACAGGAGTACATCTTTGTTGCTTGGATTGGGCAATGAATTCTAAGGTTTGACACCAAAATCGTAAGCAGTAGAAGAGAATATTTGATTAGTCGGACATTAGACAAATTTAAAACTTTTGTACTTCAAAGAATATCATCAAGAAAGTAAAAAGATAATCCAAAGAATGGGAGAAAATTTTTACCTATCATATGTATGACAGGGAACTTGTGTCTAGACTATATAAAGAACTCCTACAACTCAATAATAAAAAGACAGCTCAAATTTATTTATCTATACTTCGGGGAGGAGGTAATTAGCTTTAAAAATTTTTTTAATGGAGATACTGGGGATTCAACGCAGGACGTTGTGCGTGCTAAGCACACACTCTACCATTGAACTATAACCTCCCTCCCCCAAAAGACAACACAATTTTATTTTATTTTTTAATTTTATTGAGTTATAGTCAGTTTACAATGTTGTGTCAATTTCTGATGTACAGCAAAATTTTTCAGTCATACATGAACATATATATATTCATTTTCATATTCTTTTTCACCATGAGCTACCACAAGATACTATATATATTCTCCTGTGCTATACAGTATAAACTTGTTTATCTATTCTATATATACCTGTCAGTATCTACAAATCTCTATCTCCCAGTCTGTCCCTTCCCACCCCCTTTCCCCTTGGCAACCACAAGTTTGTATTCTATGTCTGTGAGTCTGTTTCTGTTTTATATTTAAGTTCGTTAAGAAAACCCAATTTTAAAATGGGCAAAGGGTCTGAAAAGACAATTCTCCAAAGGAAATACATATGTACTACAGCAAGGATGAACCTCAAAAATATGCTAAGTAAAAGAAGCCAGTTCCAAAGTGACAAAAGTCACTATTATATGATACCATTTATATGAAATATCCAGATCAGGCAAATCTATAGAGACACAAAATAGAATAGTAGTTACCTAGGGCTGAGGAGTAGGAGGTGGGAGGAAATGGAGAGTGAGTGCTAATGGGCACAAGGTTTCTTTTGGGGATGATAAGAATGTTCTGGAACTAGATAGTCATGATAATTGCACAACTCTGTAAATACACTAAAAATCATTGGATTGTATACTTTAAACAGGTGATCTTTATGGAATGCAAATCACTTCTCAATAATGCTGCTTAGAAAATAGTACAGAGAGTCCCTGTGCACCCTTCACCCACTTGAGAACGTCTTACATAACACTAGTAGGACAATCAAAACAAGGAAATTGACATTGGCATAATACTATTAACGAAAGCAGACAATATGAGAATTGTACCAGGGTTTAGAATAACGCCCAGCACATAGTGAACCTTTTACAAGTGGTAAGAACTTCACTACAATGAGGATGATAAACCTAATAAAGATGATGCTGGACTTTCTCCTGTAGCCAGGTTGATTGGCTGGTTGTTTTCAGAACATGCCATGTTTGTTCCCGTTTCTAAACTCTAACTCTAGCAGTTACCATCACCTGGGATTCCTTTTTCCTTCCTCTTTGTTTACCTCATCAAATCCTTCATATCCACCCATCTCCATCATATCTTTAAAAATGCTCGTCTCTCTTCTTTGAACTATATGAACCTCCACATCAGCCAGCGTTTGTCTGGACTCTCCTTTGCTTTTTTTTTTTTTTATCATATTCCCTTTTGAGTCCTAAATTCCCAACCAGATGGAGAGGCCGCATGGGTTACAATTCCTCCTCATTCTCCACAATAAACTTGGTGTGAGTTCAAACAAACTTATCTGTTAATTCAGATTCAAAATTGTTACCAAAAAATGGAGCAAGAGGGATGAAAAATCAAACAAGGAAGGCAGGAGATAGAGTGCAATTCAGGCAGCAAGATGAAACACAGCCAGAGGGAGTCAAGAAGCATTTACATGGTGTCTATTATACACTCAGTAGGGTAATTATTGCCAGAGAGAGAAAAGAGGAATGGAGAGGGAGGGGGAAAAATACTGGGCAGTGTCATTTTCCAAGGCCTCTTTTATTTTTATAGGTTCATTAACTAACTCTTCCTTTATTTCTTAGACAGAGTTTAATTCCCTGCCCCAGAAATCCCATCACACCGCATTGTGAGAGCCTTTCCTTCTTGTTTATCTCCTGGCTACCCTGTGAGCTCCGGGAGGTTGATTTCTCCGTACATGCCCCCGCGTATTCCCAATCTCTGATAAAATAGTGGGCACTCAATAAATGATGGTTGAAAGAATGAATGAATGCCATGAACAAAAGACTGAATGTCTCGGAGCTGGTACTGCACCTCAAGTCTACATTTATGGCACCAGACACAGAATAACGTGTAAATTTTGACAAATTTATTGTAACTTTGGAAGCGTGGGTTTTTAGCGGCCCAACGCCAGTAGCTGCTGGAGGCCACAGAAACCGTTTCAGAAACGTGGGAGGCGGGGCTTGCGCCTGCTCCGACCACACCCTCTAGCTTACAAATACTTCCGTCTGTGGACCCGCCCCCTCTAGCCCAAATTGTAACTCTGATTGGTAATCTCTCTGACCCGTCCGAACACATCAGCAACTATTGGGTCAACTGCTGAACCCGGGTGGCGCACTTCCTGGCTCTGGGAACGCGGAGCGGACGTAGGCTTGCCGCCATTGCGTCGCGAGAAAGCGGCCGTCTGTGTGAGGGGTTTGGGGGTGCGTGCCGTGCTTTAAGGGCCGGGCAGCGGGAGGCACAGGGGTCCGGATTGAGCGGCCGGAGGGATCGGGCGGGGCTGGGCGCACTCTGAGCCAGGCGGGACTGCAGGCCGGGTGTCTCGACGTGTTCCTGCTGCGACTCTTGCGGGCCCAGGCCCTGGCCCTGTTCGTCGTTAATTTTTTTCTTCCGTCGCTCCTCAGATTCTCCGGGCATGGCCGGAGTATTTCCTTACCGAGGGCCGGGTAACCCGGTGCCCGGCCCTTTAGCCCCGCTGCCAGACTACATGTCGGAGGAGAAGCTGCAGGAGAAAGGTTAAGAAAGCGTGCGGGAGCGGCGCCTGGGGGCGGGTGTACGCGTGCGCGCAGAGGGTTTGAACACTTTCCCCGTTTGGCAAGTGTCAAAACATTAGGTCTTAGTACCCTTAGTAGCTCTCATTTATTTTTTCACCTAATTAAGTCTTTAAAACCGTCTACATAAAAAATAAAAGTCTGTGTCATTTGCAGACACTAATCCAAACAATGGGGATACTATAGCAGTGCAGACAAAAACCTCTGCCCTTACAGGGTTTGAATTGCAATGAGGAAGACAGTAAAAAGAAAACTTTAAAATGTTGTAACAAAAATGCCAGGCGATGATAAATGGGAAGAAGAAAAATAATAAAGCAGAGCGACTCGACAGGAGAATTGTTAGGTGCTGCTCCCACTGGATGCCCGCCCTCTGTCATACATCCTGACAGGAGTTTACCCTAGGGCAAGAGGTGAGGGTGATTAGGCTAAAGGTGTGCAGTCCTTTAAACTGAGGTGTCCTTGTAGCCCGAAAATGGCAGCAGTTGCAGGCCAAGCGTTATGCGGAAAAGCGGAAGTTTGGGTTTGTGGACGCTCAGAAAGAAGACATGCCTCCAGAACATGTCAGGAAGATCATTCGAGACCATGGAGACATGACCAACAGGAAGTTTCGCCACGACAAAAGGGTCTACCTGGGGTAAGGAGCATCCTGGAATTAATGGAGTTTAGCCCCTTTCCCATTTCCCTGCCCCGTAAATTGCAGTGTGGATAGCTGCTATGCCATTTTGGAACTTTAATCTTCTGTGACAGCTTATCTTGATGGTTATCAAGGAAGACAGAAAACTACTAGGATTCTGTCATAATTTCCAGATCTTCTAGTGATGTTTTTTATTGCCTTGATTTTTCTTCCTGATCTAAGACTGGAGCTTTTAATTTGTCCTGTTGATACTATAAGATGTCTCTGTCTTTGAACTGGTTGAAGCCCAGAGTAAGATATCTTGTGCATTCTTGTGATCTTCAAGTTCAGGGGTAGTTAACTCTTGCAGTCTGTGTTCTGTTGTGTTTCTGTGTCCCCCAGCTGACTGAGTACAGGTAGAGGTACAAGTGCCCTACCAAATTCCTTTTCCATTTTGATGCAAAAATGTTAGCTACTTAATAAGACAGCCATGGAAGTTTTGTTTATTTCAAAAATATTTTTGAGAACTGCTAAGTGCCAGGGATATAGCAGTGAGCAGAAAGTAATGCCCTTTCTGGTGCTCACAGTCTAGTGACATAACAGATATGAGACAAATGGCTACAATAAAAATAAAATAAATTACTTATGGAAAGATACAGAGAGACTAGAATGTGATATAGCCTAAAGGCTGTCTTTAGGGGAAGAGCTATTTAAAGGGACTGAAACCTAGTATTGTGGGAGAGTTAAGTTTAAGAAGAAGAATAGCACAATTGGAGGTGGGGAGGCAGAGTTCCTGATCGTGAAGGACCTGTGTACTGAGTTTGGGAGTCTGGGCTAAAAGGCAGAGTTTTCTGTGGAATGTGTTACTCTGATACCTTGTGGCTTCTCTTCCTGGAACAGGTAGAACACCTTGTCATTTCTAATCATCTGTCTTCCTGTTATTGCAGTGCCCTGAAGTACATGCCCCATGCTGTCCTCAAACTCCTGGAAAACATGCCTATGCCTTGGGAGCAGATTCGAGATGTGCCTGTGTTGTACCACATCACTGGAGCCATTTCCTTTGTCAATGAGATTCCCTGGGTCATTGAGCCTGTCTACATCTCCCAGTGGGGGTGAGAAGGCCTAGGATATGGTGTGTGGTGGTGGTGGTTGGGGGGCATTGGGTTGGAAACCATTATGCAACATTGTTGACTTCCAGGTCAATGTGGATTATGATGCGTCGAGAAAAGAGAGACAGGCGGCATTTCAAGAGGATGCGTTTCCCCCCTTTTGATGATGAGGAGCCACCTTTGGACTATGCTGACAACATCCTAGATGTTGAGCCGCTGGAGGCCATTCAGCTAGAGCTGGACCCTGAGGAGGATGCCCCTGTGTTGGACTGGTTCTATGACCACCAGCCTTTGAGAGACAGCCGGAAGTGAGTGATGGTTGGAGTTAACCACTCCTGTGAGAGTTTTAGAACTCCAGAAGGAATCCTGGGAGAGCAACAGGTAGTATGGCTTGGCTAGCGGGTATACCTGCCTGACGTGCGTCTCTGTTTTTTCCTAGATACGTGAATGGCTCCACTTACCAGCGCTGGCAGTTCACGCTGCCCATGATGTCTACTCTCTACCGCTTGGCCAATCAGCTCCTAACAGACTTGGTAGATGACAACTACTTCTATCTGTTTGATCTGAAGGCCTTTTTCACCTCGAAGGCACTCAATATGGCCATCCCTGGAGGCCCCAAATTTGAACCTCTTGTCCGAGACATCAACCTACAGTAAGTTGCAGAGAATTGAAATTTTAGGCACTTTGGGTTAAGTAAAATCTAATCTTGATCCTTAAGATCCCATTGTAGTTTCCAGTCTCCCCAGCTAGTCTGCTTATCTTTGACTTTGTATCCTAGGGATGAAGACTGGAATGAATTCAATGATATTAACAAGATCATCATCCGGCAGCCTATCCGTACTGAGTACAAGATTGCTTTTCCTTACTTATACAACAACCTTCCACATCATGTCCACCTCACTTGGTGAGAAAACTCGAACACAGCTGTGGGATAGGAGAAGGCTGTCATTTAGGTTGGGCCAGGGCAGGAGAACCTTGGCTGACTCTTCTTTCATTTTAGGTACCACACTCCTAATGTTGTGTTCATCAAAACTGAGGATCCTGATTTGCCAGCTTTCTACTTTGATCCTTTGATCAACCCAATTTCCCATAGACACTCTGTCAAGGTGAGAGGAAAGACATTTTTTTTACCTTATTTTAAAATTTTAGTTTTTAAATTGTAAAATAAATATAGGCCATATTACAGAAAGCTTACAAAATAAAGAAGAAAAAAACAGCATACCACTGTCCAAACACAGTGATTTTAATCCCTTTGATGAATTCAGGGAAGGCACATTGACCTCAACTTTTCCAAAAGAAATTTCGTGACTGGATGGAAGCATTACTAGATAAAAATTCAGCCAGAGGGAGACATGTTTTCCATCTTTAAATGTTCCCTTTGAGCAAAAGCTAATTTGGGAGTTCAGCATGTGACTCAAACCAAGGTATTGGTATTATCTTGGTTTCTGTGGTATCCATCTGGGCTTTATCATTACTCCCCTGGGACTCTCCATGTAGCCTTATTCTGGTCCGTTTCCAATGTGTTCTCTTTTCTTTAATCCTTTTTGGACCTATAATTTACTACCACACAATTCATCCATTTGAAGTGTACACTTTGTTGGTTTTTAGTTTCTTTACACAGTTGTGCAACTGTCACCACAGGTAATTTTAGAACATTTTTCGTTACCTCAAAGAGCAGCCTCATACCCATACAGTAGTCACTCTCTATTTCCCTTGAACCTCCCTTACCTAGGCAACGAGTAATCTGTTCTGTCTCTATAGATTTGCCTATTCTGGACATTTCATATAAATGGAATCGTGCAGTACGTGGCCTTTTGTGACTGGCTCCTTACATTTAGAATAATGTTTTTGCTCTTGATCTATGTTCCAATATATTCTTAACATGAACAGATCTTCCCTAAGCCCAGTTTTTGGACCTTGGCAGGAGGTGATTGCAGTGTTTACCTTTTCTGGTATTGGGGCTCCTCTGGGAGGCCTTGGGTGGTGAGGCAGTTGGGGTGTGAGGAGTATCTTGCTTGCTTTCTTGGTTGGTCCTGCCTTGATCTCTGCTCCCTTGGCCCCATTTGCCCTGGTCCTTCAGGGCTTCTCTTGTCAGGCGGCCCAGTTTCCATGGTAGATGTAGCCACTGTGCTTGGCCCCAGAGAGTTTCCCTCTCATCCCAGGTCTCTGCCCAGTTCAGCAGGAGCTAAACCCTTGGGGTTTCTTCTTTCAGAGCCAAGAACCATTGCCAGATGATGATGAAGAGTTTGAGCTCCCCGAGTTTGTGGAGCCCTTCTTAAAGGATACACCCCTCTACACAGACAATACAGCCAATGGCATCGCCCTGCTCTGGGCCCCACGACCCTTTAACCTACGCTCTGGTCGCACCCGCCGGGCCCTAGACATCCCCCTTGTCAAGAACTGGTAAGGCTGCTACCTGGGGGGATGGTCGTGGATGTATAGGCAGAAAGACTTGAGCTAGGTGGGTGTACAGCCTTCATCAGAGAGGTTGGAAGGAGAGATCTGAGGGCTTGTTTTTTCAGGTATCGGGAGCATTGTCCTGCTGGGCAGCCCGTGAAAGTGAGGGTCTCCTACCAGAAGCTGCTTAAGTACTATGTGCTGAATGCCCTGAAGCACCGGCCCCCTAAAGCCCAGAAGAAGCGGTGAGGTGCTCTAGGGCCCGTGCTTAGCCTCCTTTTGTTCTGAAGGTAATCAGGAGGCTAACTCTTGACTCCTTCTCACCCCAGGTATCTGTTCCGCTCCTTCAAAGCCACCAAATTCTTTCAGTCTACAAAGCTTGACTGGGTGGAAGTGGGGCTACAGGTTTGCCGCCAGGGCTACAACATGCTCAACCTTCTCATTCACCGCAAAAATCTCAACTACCTGCACCTGGATTACAACTTCAACCTGAAGCCTGTCAAGACGCTCACCACCAAGGTATCTGCAAGGGACCTCAAGGGTCCCCTGGGCTTGAGGGATGGACTCTGGCCCCTGAGGAAGGCAGACATCAGTCTGGACCATTGCTGACTAATGTTTCTGTTGTTGGCATCTTCTCCAGGAAAGAAAGAAATCTCGTTTTGGGAATGCTTTCCATCTGTGTCGGGAAGTTCTGCGTTTAACTAAGCTGGTGGTGGACAGTCATGTGCAGTATCGATTGGGCAATGTGGATGCCTTCCAGGTGAGGCTAGGAATCCCCAGTCCCTGCCCCAGGTGGGGATGCTGGGTGAAGCCTGTGCTGATTGTGGAGCTGGCTCTAGCTTAAAGCCTAATAGGGCAATTGTGTTGCAGCTGGCAGATGGATTGCAGTATATCTTTGCCCATGTGGGGCAGCTGACGGGCATGTACCGATATAAATACAAGCTGATGCGGCAGATTCGCATGTGCAAGGACCTGAAGCATCTCATCTATTACCGCTTCAATACGGTAGGACCGTGCCCTTGTACGTTCATTTTCTCAGATACCTTTCAATTTTTACAGAGTCAGGGCTCTTTTCAGGGATCTGTTTAGAGAGAGAGTCTAAGTGTTTTCATTACTGCCCTCACCTTGTGAATCTCAACACTTCCCCCCAAAAGCCCATTTTTAGGTCTAACTAGGGAATCTCAGTTACTGATTTCTTCTTTATTCTATTTCAGATATTGAGGTCTCAGAGTTTCCTTTTTTTCCCTTCACTGCTGTATATGTGCTCCTTGCCCCACCACTGCCCAGTTTTTTGTAGTTGTCTAAATGAATTGCTAACTTGTATTCTTGACTTCTGCTTGGTATCCTAGGGCCCTGTAGGGAAGGGCCCTGGCTGTGGCTTCTGGGCTGCTGGCTGGCGGGTCTGGCTGTTTTTCATGCGTGGCATCACGCCTTTATTGGAACGATGGCTGGGCAACCTCCTAGCCCGGCAGTTTGAAGGTGAGTGGTTTTCTCTGTGTCCGTCTTCTCCCATTTTGGCTTTAAAAATAGATCATTTGTGTTCTTGTCCTGTCCCCTGCCCTTGTTTGAGACTGAGAATCACTTTCTGCTAGATTACCTCTAAGGCCCATTCTCCAGTGAGTCTGAGCTAGTGTTATGTTTCTTGGGCTTTGCTCTATAGTCTTGAGGCTGTTGGGCATTTAAAGGATAAAAATCCCTCAGAAGCATAGTTGTGAGTGTCTGAGACATCTTGTCTTGCATGCACTGGATGCTTTGTTTATACTTACTGATTTCATTGTATCCATGGTTAACGGTGGGCCACAAGAGTAGAGACTCATTAGAAGCAATGAATCTTGCTTTTAATCACTTTCATTTCTAGGCCGACACTCGAAGGGGGTGGCAAAGACCGTAACAAAGCAGCGAGTGGAGTCTCATTTTGACCTGGAACTTCGGGCAGCTGTGATGCATGACATTCTGGACATGATGCCTGAGGGGATCAAACAGAACAAGGCCCGGACAATCCTGCAGCACCTCAGTGAAGCTTGGCGCTGCTGGAAGGCCAACATTCCCTGGAAGGTGGGTGTCTCCCCAACTCAGGAGGCATGGAGCTCATCTTCCTGGGCTTAGGATTACCACTTTGGACCACCTTAGGCCATGTGGCTCCCATCACTTTCCTATTGTGCTTTTTGCACTTCAGGTCCCTGGGCTGCCAACACCTATAGAGAACATGATCCTTCGATACGTGAAGGCCAAGGCTGACTGGTGGACCAACACTGCTCACTACAACCGAGAACGGATCCGCCGTGGGGCCACTGTAGACAAGACTGTGTGTAAAAAGAACCTGGGCCGCCTCACTCGGCTCTACCTGAAGGCCGAACAGGAGCGGCAGCACAACTACCTGAAGGTTGGGCCATGTAGGCTGGGCTGGGGGTTGAGGGGTGGGCAGGAGGGTGGATTGCAAAGTTGGGACCATGGCTTGTCCTGGAGGGATTGGGCTACAGTGGGAAGCTCATTCTCATGTCCATCTTGCAGGACGGTCCTTACATTACAGCAGAGGAGGCGGTGGCAGTGTATACCACCACTGTGCATTGGCTGGAAAGCCGTAGGTTCTCACCCATCCCATTCCCCCCACTCTCCTACAAGCACGACACCAAGTTGCTCATCTTGGCCTTGGAGCGGCTCAAAGAAGCTTACAGGTGAGGAGTAGACAGGTTCCTGTGGGAAGGTCAGAGTCCAAAGAAAGAAGGCTTAGCCTCAGTGCTTTCTGGGCTTGGCTTCCTCTTGGTTTTCCCACTCACCTGTTCTTTTACCTTGTCAGTGTGAAGTCTCGGTTAAACCAGTCTCAGAGAGAGGAGTTAGGTCTGATCGAGCAAGCCTATGACAACCCCCATGAGGCGCTGTCCCGCATCAAGCGTCACCTCCTCACTCAGAGAGCCTTTAAAGAAGTGAGTGAGATGCCCCCATTTTCTTTAAACTGTGTTATTCATTCTTGGTGCCCAGGGTGGCAGGTCGCCTCAGGTGATTAATGAATTGATGTGAGCCAGCTCCCTTGTCCCACAGGTCGGCATTGAGTTCATGGATCTCTATAGCCACCTGGTGCCAGTGTACGATGTGGAGCCACTGGAGAAGATAACTGATGCCTACCTGGACCAGTACCTGTGGTATGAAGCTGACAAGCGCCGCCTCTTCCCACCCTGGATCAAGCCTGCTGACACGGAACCACCACCTCTGCTTGTTTACAAGTGGTGTCAAGGTAAAGCTTTTCTGGAATTGCCCCTGAGGAAGGAAGGTGAATTGAGATCTACTTCAAAATTCTCATCTAGGCAGTCTAGTTAGTTTACTGTCTTGGAGCATGGTAGCAAGGAAAACAGTGTTGGTCATAAACTGAACAAAGCTGACTCTCCTAGCAATCCAGGTGACTGAATGGAGTGGTTGTGTGATTGGGTTATGAACATGGTGGCTACCGTAGGCACTAGTTTTGAAAGGGAATTTCTAACCTACTGAAGACCTGTCTTGTCTGCTCCTCAGGCATTAATAACCTGCAGGACGTGTGGGAGACAAGTGAGGGCGAGTGCAACGTCATGCTGGAGTCCCGATTTGAGAAGATGTATGAGAAGATCGACTTGACCCTGCTTAATCGGCTGCTGCGCCTTATCGTGGACCACAACATAGCTGACTACATGACAGCCAAGAACAACGTCGTCATCAACTATAAGGTGGGTCTGGGGGGCAGGGTAGCAAGGACTAAGGGGAGGGGTGGTTGGCCCACTACTTTGGGATTTGCTGAGGGGAGGACAAAAGAGGATGGGCCCTGGAGAAGCCTGGGACACGGCCGTGGTTACAAGTTGTAAGTCTCTTTCTAGGACATGAACCATACGAATTCATATGGGATCATCAGAGGCCTGCAGTTTGCCTCATTCATTGTGCAGTACTACGGCCTGGTGATGGATTTGCTTGTGTTGGGATTGCACCGGGCCAGTGAGATGGCTGGGCCCCCTCAGATGCCAAACGATTTTCTCAGTTTCCAAGACATAGCCACCGAGGCTGCCCATCCCATCCGTCTCTTCTGCAGATACATCGACCGTATCCATATTTTCTTCAGGTGAGGGCTTGCCTGGACTCTTGTCCCTGCAGGATGTTGAGATCTATGTCCAGCCTCCGGCAGCGGCTGTTGTACCTGAGTTGACTTGCTGCTGGGTTGGGGCTCTAAGGTAGAATGAAGTCCTGTGAGTAGGGTAGGGGTTGGGGTTGGCCCCTGTCTATGGAGTCATAGGTCTCATGAGATCCCAGTGTACTTGGGCCTCAGCAGTGCTCCTTGTCTGGTGTAGGTTCACAGCAGATGAGGCTCGGGACCTGATCCAGCGTTACCTGACAGAGCACCCTGACCCCAACAATGAAAACATCGTTGGCTATAATAACAAGAAGTGCTGGCCCCGAGACGCCCGCATGCGCCTCATGAAGCATGATGTCAACCTGTGAGTCTTAAGCTGGGGCTGTGGGAGCTGGAAGGATGTCAGCCTGAGGGACCCGGAGGACAATTAGAGGGAATTTATGATTTGGTGTCCTGGGTGGGAGGAGGTACTCTGTCGGGATTTCATGAGTCTGGCCTTTGAAGGGAAATTCCTTCCAGGAGACTGATGTGACTCTGTGTTCTCTGTGGGCAGGGGTCGGGCAGTGTTCTGGGACATCAAGAACCGTCTGCCACGCTCAGTGACTACAGTTCAGTGGGAGAACAGCTTTGTGTCCGTGTACAGTAAAGACAACCCCAACCTGCTGTTTAACATGTGTGGTTTTGAGTGCCGCATCCTGCCTAAGTGCCGCACCAGCTATGAGGAGTTCACCCACAAGGATGGGGTGTGGAACCTACAGAATGAGGTACAGCCTGGGCGGGGAGCCAGGAGTAGATTACTACCCTGTACCTCCCAGGTAGGCTGGGGTGCGGAACACCACATACCTTTTCACTGTCAGTCGGTTGAGCCTTGCTGGGAGGGTAGGACTTAGTGGTGGTCAGGGTTGGTTCTTGTTCCTGGGGCAGGCAGTTCCAGAGACAGTTAACCTTGACCTTGTGGTTTAGGTTACTAAGGAGCGGACAGCTCAGTGTTTCCTGCGTGTGGATGATGAGTCAATGCAGCGCTTCCACAACCGTGTGCGTCAAATTCTGATGGCCTCTGGCTCCACCACCTTCACCAAGGTATACATGGCAGTCACGACCGTCTTGCCTGCTTTGCTCTCCTTTCTTCCCAGCTTTGTTCAGTGTGCCAGTCTCCATGCTTTATGGTGCAGCAGCTTGGAGTGTCAGGTCACCTCACAGTTGTTTTCTGAGAATTCCCTGTAGGAATTCTATAGCCCATGTCTAAGTAGTTGTGATGATTTTAGATTAAGGTAAGAGTAGAAGTTGGATTCTTTAATTTGAACAAAAATCACCGTCTTTGCATTTTTCCTGGGGCTTGTTACCAAGTCATATAGGTCATCTTTTGACCAGCAACATAGTGTGTATATTAAAAAGCAAGTGTAACTAGCAATCTGAGTGTTGTTTCCCCATAAGCTGCTTCCAAAGGCCCAGTTGAAGGCAGCTGGAATTGAGAAAGAATAATATGAGGATTTGTTAACTGTGTGTACTTAAGTTTTTGCGAGGTATAAAAAATTGCCTGCTCCTTCTGCTGTCTTTCCATCCCACCAGTGGTACCATGCACGTCCTGTCCTGGCTGATGCTCTCAGGAGCATCAGTAGTGCCAAAAAGAGAAGGAGATGCTAGGTTCTTATTAGGTTGCATTCCAAAGTCATTGTCCAGTTTCTGACTGTGATGATGAGGCAAGGTTACACTGGAGAATTTGAAATCATTGCTGATCACAGAGCTGGGAAAATTGTGAACTCCACAGGCAGGTTAGACAAGTGTGATGGTGTGACCAGCCCTGGATTTGATGTACAACTCAAAGATCTAGAAAAGTGGCAGAGTAATCTGCTCTTGCCCCATCAGTTTGGTTTCATTGTGCTGACAACTTCAGCTGGCTTCGTGGACCACAAGAAGCAAGATAGAAAAACACACAGGAAAATCGTCGGATTCTTTTTCTAGAAATATAATACATACATAGAAAAAAAATGCCTCAACAGATTTTTTTTTTTTTAAATCACCTGATCCTGGTTTCTCTTAAAATAACTCTTAACTGTAGCATTTTCTCTCCTTCTGGCCTTCGTATTGCTTTGACTATGCAGTGTATAAAGAAGGCTTGAAATTTTTCAGTAATGCTTCTGTTAAGGATACCTTTTTTTTAAAATCTAGTGTTCTTTTCCTGAAATCCCCCATGATACTTTTTTTTGGAGTGTAGTGCAAGGAAAAGTGTTTGTCTTCTTAGGTTGGTGTATATCCTTCAATGATCAGATAACAGGAATTACATAATTCATTCATTCCATTGGTGTTTGTTGACAGCCACTGTATTCAGTGCATTACACACACAGCATGTGAAGAGAGTCACTGCCTTCCTTAATCTCAGTACCTGGTTGGAGAGACATGTGTAGTCAAGAGAACTACACTGTGATGTGGTAATTTGTAGAGCTCTTGTGTTATTTGGGAATCTGTGAGAGCACTCTGGTTAATGACTAGTCCAGTCTGGAAGAGAGAGAGAGAAAGACTTTCTGAAAGAAATAACGTGTGAGTAGTGGGTAAGGGAAGGCATTCTTGCAGCCAGAGGTGTGAAGGGGTAACTGGCATGTTGTATGTGGGGCTCTGAAAAGTTCAAGGTTTACTGGAGTAAATTGTGGAATTGGGACTTAGGAGATGGAGGCTGGATAAACGAGTTAGATCATGGAGGACATTACATGCCTCTGTAAGAATCCTATAAGGGTCTTAAACATGGGAATGACTTCCAGATTTCTGTGGGAGGCGGTTCACTCGTGCAGCTGTGGGGAAGTTGGATCCAGAAGAATAGAGTGGGAGATCAGGTTTGGGGGCTACTGCTGAAGTCCAGAGAAAAAGGATGAGAGCAGGGGACGTAGTGGTAGGGACAGGGGAACATATTTGGTAAGTAGTTGGCAGGTAAAGTCAGCAGAGCTTCATTTTGGTGGGATGCCAGAGGGAAAGGAAGTCAAAGGAACATTCAGTTTTTGGCATGGGTGACTAGGTGGATGTTGGTGCCACCAACTGGAAGACTGCAGGAAGAAGAGCAGGTTTAAGAGAGAAGATAAATTAGTTTAGGGTGGGATTTTAAAAGTTTGAAGTTCCTGAGAACATCCATATAGAGGTTCTAGAAGATACTTATTTATATCATATTTCTTTAATTCCAAGATAAATACATAATATGTGTGTGTGTATTTTTTCCCGCTTAGTGGTTCCTCTTAGTTTTGATGAAAAGTATTACAAGTTTGAATCTCCAGGGGGAGAAATGAGGTAAGAAATTAAGAGCAGTTTGGGGGAACTAAGAAAGTTCCTATAGGATGTCCAGGTGGAGATAACTTTGCAATCTGAAGCTTGGAGATGTCTGGGTTGAAATGTAGATTTAGAAGTCTGTCAGCATAAAGGAGATGGTTGAAAGCTCCAGAGTGAGCGAGACTATCCAGGGATAGTGTAAGGAGTACGAAGAGCAGAGGGAGGAGTTTGGAACCATAGGGAACACTGAGCAGCAGTGTGGCCAGACTGGGAGAGTACCGGGCCCTGGGCTCCAAGCCCAGGAGCTGGGACGGGCACTTAACAGTGTCAGTTGCCTAAGAGCATTTCAGTCAGATAAGGCCTGACAAGTATCCATTGGATTTGGCCGTCAGGACGTCATTGGTGACCTTAGCAAGAGCTGTTTCAGAAATAGTGGGGATAGACGCCAGGATGCAGTGGGTGAGGCTTTATGGGAAGTGAGGGAGTGGAGACAGCAAGGACTGTCAGTTTGCCAGAGCTAGAGGAGGAGGAGGGACTTTAGATGCCACCTAGAGGGAGATGGAAGTCAAGGCAGGTATCTTTAAATGGAAGTACCTGGAGTGTGTGTATAGTAAGGAGCCAATAGTGGTCCAGAGTGCAGCAGAGAAGTGTGATGAGTGATGGAATGGTGTCCCCGCGGCACGGGTAGAGTAAAGGGCAAGCAGAGGGAAGCATCCTCTGAACCTGGTAGAAAAGAGGCTAGCAGACTTGTGAATGTAGATAAGTTTAACAAGAAGTTATTAAAAATCTTGAATTTTTCAGCTTTTCCTGGGCTGGAGTGAGGGGCACAGGGGGTGTGATATGATTTGAAGAAACCGTGCTCTGAGGGTTCCAAGAGATTGAAGACGGCTGTGAGGAGCATGAACCCTTCGCAGGAGCACTCAGCTCCTTGGCGTCGCGCTGGATAAGGTGGATAGGTTATAGTGCTGATTTAGGATTGGCTCTCGTGGAGTGGTAAGGGACTGGGTGCAGGGAAATCAAGGGTACTGGTCCCCATAGGAATTGGAGATAATGGGAGGAGAGAGAAGGAAGAGACCGGAGAGGCCGTTGGCCTTGGGAAACGATGCAGGGATCGAGGGAATAGATGTGTGAGAGGTAAGAGCCTGAGTAATGGGGGAATGTCAGAGGTTAGGAAGGCAGTTTATTATAGTGTTTAGAATAATGGATTCTGGAGTCAAATTGGGTTCAGGTCATAACTATGCCACATTACTAGTTAGGACCTGAGTTAAGTCACCCACCCATTCAGGGCCTCAATTCCCTCATCCGTAAAAGGGGGACACTGATACAATGCCACCTAGCTCAGAGGGCTTTTGTGCCCATTAAATGATGCTTATAGTAAGCTGTATTACTCAACAGATTGCTTAATACATGTTTGCTCTCATTGATTAGAGGGATCAGAGATTATGATCAGATAGTAGAATACTGAAATTTGTTTCCTGAAATGTGTTAAGATAAAGCAGTTCAGTAATAAAATTTCTTGGTCTTTTAAGGTTAATAATGGGGAAATCTCTAGTAGGCCTAGAGGTCGCTGGCCTTACGGCCCTTTTCTTGCCCTGTAAAATTTTCCTTCCTCCTTGGATTCACTTGTGATCATTACTGATACTACCACGCTTTATGTACGTGCAGAACCCTAGCCCAAGCTTGGAGCCAGGACCCCTCTCTTCAGTCCTAGTCGCAGCTATGAAGTAAGACTGGAACATTTAAACAAGGCTTTAATAGGGGCCAGGAGGAATAACAAGAGGAAAACAGAAACACCACAGTAGATGATCTGACTTACAAGGTGCAGCCTGCTTCGTTTCAGTTTATGAAGGACTGTAAAGCCACCTTGCTGCTTATTTCCCTGCCTTCCCACAAATAGCAGTCTCTTTGTCCCCCTCACCAGGGAATCCCTTTAAGAGTGTCTAGATGACATAAAGTATAAAGCCAAAAGGAAGAGACCTCAAGAGAACATCTTTGCCCAGCACTAGGTGTATTTCTCTGTTCTGTCTTGTTTTGACTTTTTACATTATTTGTTTTTTTAAAGAGCAATTTGAGGTTTATAATAATATTGAGAGGAAGGCACAGAGATTTCCCATATAATCCCTACCTTTGTTACATCACTCACCAGAGGGGTACATTTTTTACATAGGATGAACCTTCGTTGATGTATCATAATCACCCAAAGTCCATAGTTTACCTTAGGATTCACTCTTGGTGGTGTATATTCTGTAGGTTTGGACAAATGTATAAGAACACATATCCATCATTAAAAAAGAATATTTTCACTGCCTTAAAAATCCTCCATTCTCTGCCTGTTCATCACCCGTTCCCTACCATACATTAGGGTTTTTTTTTAATTGAAATATAGTTGATTTACAGTGTTGGATACATTTTGTTTTTATTGACATATAGTTGATTTACAATCTTTCAGGCATATGGCAGAGTGATTCAGTTATGCATATACATATGTATACGTGTATTCTTTTTCAGATACTTTTCCATTTTAGGTTATTACAAGATACTGAATATAGTTCCCTGTGCTATATAGTAGGTCCTTGTTGTGTATGTTTTACATATAGTGGTATATATCTGTTAATCCCAAATTTCTAGTTTATCCTCCCCCTATGTTTAGTTTTAAATGGAAAAAAAATCTGTTGTCTAATGTACCATAGTTCAAAATGATACAGTAAAAGTTCCCATTAATTTTTCTACCAGTTATTTTTTTATTTATAGTAAAAAGAAATTAAATACTAACAAAACCCAGAAAACACCCAGAATCCCATCATCCTAAACACCAGTTTTAACTTTTCCACATTCCCTTCCAGGTTGGTCACGTGCTATGATAAGCAAGTTATGTAAATAGAATTTGTTTCTTTTCTGAAGACATAATGTGTGTTAAGTTGTTACCATAGTACCGAGTACATGGAGTTACTCTGTTATTCTCCTTCCTGCCTGCCTTCATCCCCAGGAACTTCTGCTATTCTTAAAGGAATGTGATACTCCCTGGGAATTCATACTTACTCCCTTCCAGGAATAGAGCACTGCTAACTGGAGTGTTCTGTGATACAAATCGTACAGTTGGTGATTCCAAGGACCAAATACAGTCAGAACTTACTAAGCCACAGGGTTGTCCTAGTGAAGTCTATTGCCTGTACTCCCAGATCAAGGCCATTCTGGCCCCTAGCCCTCATTTCTGTAGATCTGTTGCCTTCTTTGTTTGATCTCGAGCACAAGCTAGATGCTCAGTTTTGCTTTGTGATTTAGTTCAGGCTGTTACCTCACCCTGCAATCATTTAGTCTTGCCTGTCTGAATAATAATTCAAGGCTAATTCCAGCCACAGTGATCTTTGACTTCAAAAATTGGCTGGCAAACATAATCCTTTCATTAAAATCTTGATACATCATTTGATATTTTGTGGTTTGCTCTCGTTTCATTGGTATTTTTCTTTTTCTTTCTTTCTTTTTTTTTTTTTTAATGAAGGTCCTGGGGATTGAACCCAGGAAGAACATCATGCATGCTAGGCAGATGCTCTACCACTGAGCTTAACCCTCCCTCTATTGATCTTTTTTAAAGATTAATCTTTTGATTTTCTTGATTTTTATTTTTCTCTTTTATTGATTCTGTTCTTTTGCTTACTTTGGGTTTAATTTGCTGTTAGTTTTCTAGTTTATTAAGATAGAAGTTTACATGATCAACTTTGGACCCTTTTAATGGAAGCATTCAGTGCCATAAATTTCCCTCTAAGCACAGCTTTTGCTGCGTCCCTCAATTTTTGATAGGTTTTTTCATTTTCATCTAGTTTAAAATTTTCTAGTTTCCTTTTTGAGTTCTTCTTTTACCCATAGGTTACTTAGAAGTATAATGTTTAATCTTCAAATACTTGAGGTGCTTTCTAGCTATTTTTCTGTTACTAGTTTCTAATTTAATTATGTTATAGTCAGAAAACATAATCTATATGATCTTAGTTTTTTCAAATGTATTAAAATTTGTTTTATGGTTTAACATATATGGTGACTATCTCATGTGTACTTGAAAAGAATCTGTACTCTGCTATTGTTGAGTTTTACAAATGTCATTTAGGTCCAGTCAGTTGATTGATTGTGTTCAAGTCTTCCTGTATCCTTACTGGTTTTCTGTTTTGTTTTGGGGGTTTTTTTGTTTGTTTTTTTAATTTTTTGGTCTATTTCTATCAGTTGCTGAGAAAGGAGTGTTGGAAATCTCCAACTGCAATTGTGGATTTATTTCAACCCTTTCAGTTTCCTCTTTTTTCTTCTCCTTTTTTTTTTTTTTTGGTCTTCAGAGACACCATTCACTTTGTTAAAGATATCCAGGCATATAACATAAAGCTGCTTGACGTTTTTCCAGAAATTTATATATTTTTTGAGCATGGACGAATGTGTGAAGTTCTCACTGCTCTGATATCTTTTAAATATTTAGTCAAAGTTGGGCAGAACATAATTGACTTGCAGGTGGAAAACCAACAAGGAGTCATCCAGCAGATGAACAGGCTTAGGGCAGTAGGGGGTCATCTTGTTGAGACCAGAATGCAAATGGACAAACTTTTTGTCTAAGGAGCAATATTCTCCTTAGGAGTATGCCAGGTGGAATGCTGTATCATGTACTTGAAGAGACAGCTAGCATTAGAAATGCACTTGACAAGTGGCACACACATAGACATTTCAACAAATAGAAGCAACTCTGTTGATACCTTAGAAAGGAACATGTATTGTTTATACCCTTGGCATAATTGTATGCTTTTTTTTTTTTTTGAGTCTTATGCTTCAAGTCCATTTTTTGCTTTGTATATTTTGAATCTCTGTTATTAGGTACATAATATATTTAGGATTTCTATATCATCTTAATGATTTGACTCCTTAATCATTATGAAATGTCCCTCTTTATTCCTGGTTATATTCTCTGTAATGAAGTCTACTTTGATATCAGTAGTGCCCCTCTAGCTTTGTTTTGTGTGTGCATGGATGTCTTTTTCCATCTTTATACGGTTTGGTTACTGTAGCTTTGTAGTATAGTTTAAAATCAGGAGTGTGATACCTTCAGCCTTGTTCTTTCTCAAGATTGCTTTGGCTGTTAGGGTTCTTTTTGTGTTTCCATTACAAATATTAAAATTATTTGTTCTAGTTCTTTGAAAAATGCCTTTGGTGTTTTGATAGGGATTGCATTGAATTTGTAGATGGCCTTGAGTGCTGGCATTTTAACAGTACTTTCTTTTTTTATTTTAATGTATATATTTTTTATTTTAATATATTTTTATTGAAGTATAGTCAGTTTACAATGCTGTGTCAATTTCTGGTGTACAGCACAATACTTCAGTCATATAGGAACATACATATATTTGTTTTCATATTCTTTTTAACCATAAATTACAAGATACTGAATATAGTTCCCTGTGCTATACAGTATAAACTTGTTTATCTATAATAATATTCTTTCAATCCATAAGCACGATATATCTTTCCATTTGTTTTGTGTCATATTTAATTTCTATCATCAAGTTCATAAAGATTTCCAAGTACAGGTCTTTTACTTCCATGGATTGATTTATTCCTAGGTTGCTGTTTTGGTTTGGTTGGGGTTTTGATGCAATTATAAATGGGATTGCTGTCTTAATTTCTCTTTCTGATAGTTGTTAGTGTGCAGAAGCAACAGATTTCTCTGTATTAATTTTGTATCCTGTGTTGTTACTGAATTCATTGATGAGTTCTGATAGTTTTTTGGTGGCGTCTTTAGGATTTTCTAAATATAGTAGTATCATGTCATCTGCAAACAGTGACAGCTTTACTTTTTCCTTTCCAGTTTTGATTTCTTCTATATCTTTTTCATGTCTGGTTGCTGTGGCTACGACTTTCAGTAATATTTTGAATAAAAGTGGTGAGAGTGGGCATCCTTGTCTTGTTCCTGGTCTTAGAGGAAATTCTTTCACCTTTTCACCGTGGAGTATGATGTTACCTGTGGCTTGTCATACACATATGGTTTTTATTATGTTGAGGTATGCTTCCTCTGTACCCACTTCGTTGCACATTCTGATAACAAATAGTTGTTGAATTTTGTCGAAAGCTTTTTCTACATCTGTTGAGATGATCATGATTTTTACAGTTCAGTTTGTTAACATGGTATGTCACATTGATTGATTCGCGGATGTTGAATCATCTTTGCATTCCCTGGAATAAATTCCATTTGATCATAGTGTATGATCCTTTTAATACATTGTTGAATTCGGTTTGATAATAGATCATAGAGGATTTTTGCATCTGTGTTTATCAGTGATACTGGGCTGTAATTTGTGTGTGTGTGTGTGTGTGTGTGTGGTGTCTTTGCCTGGTTTTGGTGTCAGAGTGATGCTGGACTCTTAAGAGTTCAGAAGTATTCCTTCCTCTTCACTTTTTTGGAATAGTTTGAAAGAGATAGGTGTTAACCCTTTTGTAAATGTTTGGTAGAATTCATCTGTAAAGCCATTTGGTCTTGGACTTTTTTTTTTTTTTTTTTAATTACTGATTGAGTTTTATTACTGGTAATCATTCTGTTCATATTTTCTATTTCTTTCTGATTGAGTCTTGGGAGATTGTGCATTTCTAGGAATTTATCAGTTTCTTCTAGATTGTCCATTTTATTGGTGTGTAATTGTTTGTAGTAGTATCTGTTGATCGTTTGTATTTCTGTGGTGTTGGTTGTAACTTCTCTTTCGTTTCTGATTTTATTTGGGCCTTCTTTTTGCCTGATAAGTCTGGCTAAATGCTCATCAATTTTGTTTATCTTTTCAAAGAACCAGCTCTAAGTTTCGTTGATCTTTTCTGTTGATTTTTTTAGTCTCTATTTCATTTATTTCTGCTCTGATCTTTATTATTTCTTCCCTTCTGCTAACTTTGGGTTTTGTTTGTTCTTCTAATTCCCTTAGGTGTAAGGTTAGAGTGTTTATTTTCTTTTTAGAGTATTGATTTTTCTTGCTTCCTGAGGTAGGCTTATATCACTATAAACCTCCCTCTTAGAACTGTTTTTGCTGCGTCCCAGAGATTTTGGAGCTCACTTCATTTATTTCCCTTTTCTCAAGGGCTCATAGTCTGTGCTGCCTATTTGCCAATTTTCTTAAAATACTATTTCATATGTATTTTGTTTAGTTTTCTAGTTTATAGTGGGAAGGCAATTTCTCTGGCCCATTAGTTTTTATTCCCTCCATTAATTTTTAATAGTTTTTCTCATCCCTTTTCCCTTTCCCATCCTGGGATTACTTACTGTATTTGATCTTAACAGTGTTTATAAATTTACTTTTTATTGAGATGAAATTCACACTTTTAAAGTATATAATTTAACAGTTTTCAGTATATGCATAAAATTTTGCAGCCATCACCACTAATTCCAGAACATTTTCATGACCCCAAAAAGAAACCCTATTCCCAGTAACACTCACTCCCCATGTCCCTCCCTGTCCCCAGCCCCTAGCAACCACTGCCTACTTTCTGTCTATATGGATTTGTTTCTTCTGGATATTTCATATAAATGTATCATATATGTAACCCTTTTTCTGTCTTGCTTCTTTTGCTTAGCATAGTGCTTTCAAGATTCATCCATGTTATAGCATATAGTAGTATTTCAGTCCTTTTCATGGCTAAATAATATTGTCTTAAATTGATGTACCACATTTTATTTGTTTATTTGTCAGTGAATGGACATTTGAGTTTTTTCTGCTTTTTGGCTATTGTGAATAATGCTGTTGTGAACATTTGTGTACACATTTTTGTGTGGATACATTTTTTCATTTGTTTTAGGTATATACCTAGGAGTAGAATTATTGGGTTATATGGTAACTCTGTGTTTAATTGTTTGAGGAACTGCCAAAATGTTTCAGTGTGGCTGCACCATATGAGAGTTCCATTTTCTCCACATGCTTGCTAACATGTGTCACTTACAGCCATTCCAGTAGGTGTTAAGTAGTATCTGATGATTTTGACTTACACATACTTCCCTAATGACAGTGAACTCAAAATCTTTCTTGAAAACTAGGGAGAATATAACTAATTGCATCAAATCATCCCTAGTCACACATCCTCTCTCTTCAGCGGCTTACCTGTAATATACTTCTTTCCCATTGTCTTCAGATTGTGAATAAGTGGAACACAGCTCTTATTGGCCTTATGACATACTTTCGAGAGGCTGTGGTGAACACCCAGGAGCTCCTGGACTTGCTGGTGAAGTGTGAGAACAAAATCCAGACACGGATCAAGATTGGCCTCAACTCCAAGATGCCGAGTCGGTTCCCCCCTGTTGTGTTCTACACCCCTAAGGAGTTGGGTGGCCTTGGCATGCTCTCAATGGGACATGTGCTCATCCCCCAGTCTGACCTCAGGTAGGACTTGGCTGAAAACCTTGCCAGACCCTGAGGGAACAGGATGTTTCTTTACTTTTAGCCTTTATTTTTATCTCTGATCTTGGTTGTGCCCCCAAATAGGTGGTCCAAGCAGACAGATGTAGGTATCACACATTTCCGTTCAGGAATGAGCCATGAAGAAGACCAGCTGATTCCCAACTTGTATCGCTACATACAGCCATGGGAGAGCGAGTTCATTGATTCTCAGCGGGTCTGGGCTGAGTATGCACTCAAGAGACAAGAGGCCATTGCTCAGAACAGGTGGGCATCCAGAAGAACATAGCGGTTCTGTTTAGGGGAGGGGGGTGAACTTTAAGCCCTGCATGGCAGTTGGGAGCAGACCATGCTTTATTTTTATGGAGTCTAAGAAGTAGGCTCCATAAAAATTGACCCTAATTATCATTGCTCAGGGAGGAATGCTGAACTCTTTCAATGAGCATGTGTTTGATCTCTTTTCTTTGGCAGACGACTAACTTTAGAAGATCTAGAAGATTCATGGGATCGTGGCATTCCTCGAATCAATACCCTCTTCCAGAAGGACCGGCACACATTGGCTTATGATAAGGGTTGGCGTGTTCGAACTGACTTTAAGCAGTACCAGGTACATGGAGGGGATAGTGGAGAGATTTCCCCTGAATTAGGAGAATCTGTGGCCATGCTGGGAACCTGGAGCAGTTGGGCACCCAGAAGCTTGATTGTACCTGCCTCACCATCTAGGTTTTGAAGCAGAATCCTTTTTGGTGGACACACCAGCGTCATGATGGGAAGCTCTGGAACCTGAACAATTACCGTACAGACATGATCCAGGCCCTGGGTGGTGTGGAAGGCATTCTGGAACACACACTCTTCAAGGGCACTTACTTCCCTACCTGGGAGGGGCTTTTCTGGTGAGGATTCTATTTTCCCATCACAGTGACCTCTCACACATCACAGCCCAGCAAGCTCACTCCTTTGTGTTCTACTCTGGTGTTTCCCAGACTGCCCCCTAAGAGGTCGGCAGTGCTCTGGGAGACGGCAGGACATCACTATTTGGTCTCTTCTTTTTCCCAGGGAGAAAGCCAGTGGTTTTGAGGAGTCTATGAAATGGAAGAAGCTGACCAATGCTCAGCGATCAGGATTGAACCAGATTCCCAATCGTAGATTCACCCTCTGGTGGTCCCCAACCATCAATCGCGCCAATGTGAGTGTGACTGGTAGACATGGGAGATGGGAAGCTAAAAAACAAGGGTTTCTACTTCCTCAGTTATGTCCTAAGAACCAAAGTCTCTCAGTCTCTAGTGTCGCTCTCTTTTTCCTGGCAGGTTTACGTAGGCTTCCAGGTGCAGCTGGACCTGACGGGTATCTTTATGCACGGCAAGATCCCCACACTAAAGATCTCTCTCATCCAGATCTTCCGAGCTCACTTGTGGCAGAAGATCCACGAGAGCATCGTTATGGACTTGTGTCAGGTGGGCTGGAACTGAGCGGGGATGATGCACAAAAAATCAAGTCAGCTCTCTCTTTTGGGTACAGGAAATCCATCCTCAAAGCTCCAAGGATGAGACTTCTGTTGTGGTACCAGATGCCACAGTATCTAAAGTTCTATAAGCCCTCATTCTTTTTTTTTTTCTTTTATTAAAAAAAATTTTTTTCTGGTGAGGGTGGTGATGGTAGAGGTAATTAGGTTTATTTATTTTTCAGAGCAGATACTGGGGATGGAACCCAGGACCTCGTGCATGCTAAGCATACACTCTACGACTTGAGCTATACCCTCCCTTATAAGCCCTTATTCTAAATGGGTTCCATAAATTGTCATAACCTTTCCACCTTTGCCTCCAGGTGTTTGATCAGGAACTGGATGCACTGGAAATTGAGACAGTACAAAAGGAGACAATCCACCCCCGAAAGTCCTATAAGATGAACTCTTCTTGTGCAGATATCCTGCTCTTTGCCTCCTATAAGTGGAATGTCTCCCGGCCCTCATTGCTAGCAGACTCCAAGTAAGTGCCTTTTGACCCAGCCCTGGGTATCTAGGAACCTTAATTTTACTGTTCTTCTAGCAGTGCTACTTTAGGAATTGTCCCTGGCTGTCTTTCTTTCTAACTTGGAGCCAGTGCTACCCCTGGATCCTGTTGGCACCCTCAGCCAGGTCTGCTAATTCTCTGGTGGGTCTTGCTGATCTGGAACAGATAGAGGAGTTAATTTTGAGATTTAGATGTAGTGATTGAAACATTTTGTGGTTCAGGGGGCATTGGTTGTGCCAGTGTCTTCCTGGAAGCCTAGACTCCTAACTCGTCTCCACCCCCAGGGACGTGATGGATAGCACCACCACTCAGAAGTATTGGATTGACATCCAGTTGCGCTGGGGAGACTATGATTCCCATGACATTGAGCGCTACGCCCGGGCCAAGTTCTTGGACTACACCACGGACAACATGAGTATCTATCCTTCACCCACGGGTGTGCTCATTGCTATTGACCTGGCCTATAACCTGCATAGGTAAGCTGGGGCTCAGAAGCACGTATTTTTCATCAGCCCCATACTGTAATATACATGTGTTTTTTTGTTTGCCCAGGCGAAATGAAGTTTGGCCCCTTCCTCCTCTGGGTCACTGACTTTTCCTTCCCTGCCTCTGTGTACATGAGTAGACTCTTGTTGTCGGCTTGGCCAACAGTCTTCTTTTTTCTGTAGAGTTGCAGTTTGCCTTGTTCCTGGGATTACCAACCTGGTCTTCACTTCTCTTGTCTCTTCCACCCTCACAGTGCCTATGGAAACTGGTTTCCTGGCAGCAAGCCTCTCATACAACAGGCCATGGCCAAGATCATGAAGGCAAACCCTGCCTTGTATGTGTTACGTGAACGGATCCGTAAGGGTCTGCAGCTCTATTCATCTGAGCCTACTGAGCCCTATCTATCCTCTCAGAACTATGGTGAGCTCTTCTCCAACCAGATTATCTGGTTTGTGGATGACACTAATGTCTACAGAGTGACTATCCATAAGGTGAGAGTTGGGCTCAGTGTGGGGGTGTGGGATTCTGTATGCCTCAGGGAGGGTGATGGGGCAAGTGTGTGCATAGTGGAATGAAGGTAGGATGGTTGTGTCTAGACTGCGCTAACTGATGTAATCATTCTTTAGACCTTTGAAGGGAACTTGACCACCAAGCCCATCAATGGGGCCATCTTCATCTTCAACCCACGCACAGGGCAGCTGTTCCTCAAAATAATTCACACATCTGTGTGGGCTGGACAGAAGCGTTTGGGGCAGGTGAGCAGGTTAAAGGATAGAGAGGCTATAGAAGAACCTTTCTGCCTCTTATTCTTTGGTATGTGAAGGGTGTGTGTGGCAGAGAGAGAGTCTCCTGTTTCTCTCTTTGAAAGATTGAGGACATCTCATTTAAACTTTTTCCCCTGAATTACTTAACTTGGGAAGAGTTCTTTAAGAGGTCCAAGAGTATTTGAGGTCCTTCATTACCTACTAGCTGGCCTCTCTGCTTCTGAATCTCCCATCTCTAACCTGTCTTGAAGAGGGCTACCAAAAATCATGTTTCTGGGTGGGGCGGGGGGAGGGTATAGCTCAGTGGTGGAGTGTGTGCTTAGCATACATGAGATCCTGGGTTCAGTTCTCAGTACTTCCATTAGAGAAACTAAATAAACCTAATTATCTCCCCCCAAAATTTAAAAAAGAAAATAAAAAGGAACTTTCTAAAGGGAACAAACATTCTTGCCCCCCATCCCGCAGCAGTTTTAAGAAGAACTGGAGCAAACATTCTTAAAACATGAATTTCACCAAATCTCTTCTCTACCTCAAAGCTGTTGGTACAAAGCCCATTCCTTTTTGCTGAGTTAACTCTTTGGCTTCCTAGATACTTAATCTTTGGCTGGGCTGTAACCTGTCCAGCTACAGTTTCTCTTCCTCTATAGCATGTTTACTCTGGCAGTCAGCCCAGGATTCTGTATCCAGAAGCCCTGATGAGCATCTCCACTTCTGTGGCTTTGCTCTTTGATCTTTCCTTCTGGAATGAACTCTCTGTTCTCTTAATCACTGTCTTACTCATCCCTAAAGACCTCTTTCTTTGTGCAGCTTTTTATGTCCTTTAGCCTTAATTTCTTTTGACCCTGACATGGTGTAGTATATAATCAAATACCGGCTTGTGGTATTATCGTGTATGAGTTTTGTCTGGCCAGCTAGGTTGAAACATCCCTTGAGGCAAGGCCATTGAATGTTAGCGGTACACAATAGAAACATAGATTGATTATTTCTAGACTAGGATCTTCTGTTCTAGTTGACCTGGGACGGTGGAGACTCCATTTCCTTCTCTCCTCCTTTTTAGTTGGCTAAGTGGAAGACAGCTGAGGAAGTGGCTGCTCTGATTCGATCTCTGCCAGTGGAGGAGCAGCCCAAGCAGATCATTGTCACCAGGAAGGGCATGTTGGATCCATTGGAGGTGAGAGGTGATGGATGAGGTAGAAGAGAAGAGGGCTGATAACCTGCTGGCTGTTTCTAATCTTGGACTTGATCTTGTCTCAGGTGCACTTGCTAGACTTCCCCAATATTGTGATCAAAGGATCAGAGCTCCAGCTCCCCTTCCAGGCTTGTCTCAAGGTGGAAAAGTTTGGGGATCTCATCCTTAAAGCCACTGAGCCCCAGATGGTTCTTTTTAACCTCTATGATGACTGGCTCAAGACTATCTCCTCTTACACGGTATGAAGCCACCTCACAAAGACAGTCACTTTAAGAAGAGTGGGTTTGGGGTTACAAGAAGATCCTGTGCCTTAACTTTTCCCACTGGCTCCTTGTGGGGACATTTTCAGATCTTTAACCTGTGCATGGGCCAGTGATTCTTCTCTGAGTATCAGGTTGACTCGTAGTGAGGGCGGGGACAGGGGCAGGTACCTTAGAGTTTGAAATCAGTTCTTGGGTTCCCTTAAAAGGATAGGATCAAGAAAAGGGGCTGACCTTCCCCAAGCTGCCACATCTCTCCCCAGGCTTTCTCCCGCCTCATCCTGATTCTGCGTGCCCTGCATGTGAACAATGACCGGGCAAAAGTGATCCTGAAGCCAGACAAGACCACGATCACAGAACCACACCACATCTGGCCCACTCTGACTGATGAGGAGTGGATCAAGGTGGAAGTGCAGCTCAAGGACCTTATCTTGGCCGACTACGGCAAGAAAAACAAGTGAGCAGTGGTGCTGAGGAGACAGATGGGAGATCCAACAAGGGTGAAATGGGTGGCTCACTGTACACCTTCTGGGTTTTTGGAAACATTTTAAACTCAGAAATTTCTCAAGAAATTTTCCTGGAAATGCCTGTAGAAGAGAGTGCCTTCAGATGGTGTAGGAAGTGTCCATGTCTCAGGGCTCAGGCTGACTCTTGGGCATTGTTCCTCTGCAGAGGCACTGTTACCATTTTGAGCAGGGCATTTCTTTACAGTCTACACATTATAGGAAGTTCTAACATCCCAGACCACCAGGTACCACTCGTGACAGTACACACCTTCCTTCCCTCTTCTTCCGTCATTGTGACAACCGAAATTGTTCATGGATTTCCAGACACCCACTGAGGGTGGCTGACATACCAACTGTGATTGGGAACTTGTTCTAGGATTTTTTGATTTTGAGAGTTTTTTTGGTACCAGGATACTTTTTCTTGAGGAAAAGTTGGAGGTATGAATGCTGAGCATTAGAGCATGGCTGAAAGGTGCACAGGGCCAGCCTTGGATGTGACAGATCTTATCAGTGTTAGTGTATTTCCACTTCACACTTCCTTTACAGGTATCACTTGAGGATTGTGTGGGGTAAGAATATGGCTCCCCTGTCCCACCAAGTTACACTTTTGCCATTGGGGCATAGGTGACCAAGGGGGTGGGATCCTTGTGGTGTAACCAACCCATGGTGTCCCTACAGTGTGAATGTGGCGTCACTGACACAGTCAGAAATTCGAGACATCATCCTGGGTATGGAGATCTCAGCACCGTCACAGCAGCGGCAGCAGATAGCTGAGATTGAGAAGCAGACCAAGGAACAGTCTCAGCTGACTGCAACACAGACTCGTACTGTCAACAAGCATGGTGACGAGATCATCACCTCTACCACCAGCAACTATGAGACCCAGACTTTCTCATCTAAGACTGAATGGAGGGTCAGGTACTGTAAGGGACCAGAAGGGTAGGGATGGAAGGCCTACAGGTGCTTCCTGAGGTGCTCGGGTTGAAAGATGCCGACATTCCCTACCTGTTTTTAGGGCCATCTCTGCTGCCAACTTGCACCTAAGGACCAATCACATCTATGTTTCATCTGATGACATCAAGGAGACTGGTTATACCTATATCCTTCCCAAGAATGTGCTTAAGAAGTTTATCTGCATATCTGACCTTCGGGCCCAAGTGAGTACTTGTGTTCAGCTAGGCTACAGTGTATGCCCAGCATTTTAGGTCCCTAAAACTCAATTAAGATTTCCTGGAACCTGAAGTGCTGGTTTTGAGATTCCTGCATGAGTAAATATAAAAGGATAGCCAAAACAGTGAGGAGGGTTTCGCCCTCAACCAGATACCAAAACATTGTAAAGCTATGGCAGTTGAGAGAAGAAAGTATTATTACCTTAGAAGTTACTGAAAGAGAATATCATATAGTCCAAAACAGATGCATGTGTGTATAATAAATGTGGTGTATGTAGCAAGTCTGTAGGATTGTGTGCCTTATGATACTAAAACAGCAAAACGAGGCTTGATCTCTGCCTCATACCACTTACAAAAGTAAAATCCAGATGGAGTAAAGATCTGAATACAAAATACTAAACTGGAGTATTAAAACATTTATTATGTTAGTGTTGGGATAACCTTCTTAAATAGGACACACATACATGAAAAAATAAGGCACAAAATACAAAAGCATCATCAAAATTTATAACTGGTGTGTGACAAAGGGTACCGCAAAAGACAAACTAAAAACAGGAAGAAAATATTTGCATAACTCTAAGATATTATAGGTTAGGATCTAGAATAGAGAATTCTAAGAAGTTAATTTTTTTGAGGATAACTGTAAAAATGGGCAAAGAATTGAAGGTAGTTCAGAAAAGGAACTGCAGGTGAGAAATATATGAAAAGATGGTCAACTTTACCAGTAATCAGGGAAATTCTTATTTTATAAAACACCAACTTTTGGCCTCAGCTTGGTGAATTTGAAAAGAATATTAATATCCTGTGTTGAATGAGTTTATAGGAACACACTTGGTTCGTGACAATGTAAAATTTAAAGTACTGCCTAGTGCTAGTTTAAAAGATGTGTTCAGCTTGTGGATTAAATGGATGAGCTGTGTGCTTGTGTGCTCATTTGTTTATGGATACTGTACTTAAGTAATCACCTGGGGAACAGTGTGACTATTGGACCCTACTCAAGAGATAATGTGATAATTCTGAGATGAAGTCCACGTTTAAGATTTTGAATAAGTGCCACAGGTGTTTCTGATACAGGAAATTCTGACCACATTTTGAGAAACTCTGTCCTTGTTCCTTTTCTTTCTTTCTTTCTTTTTTTTGAGTAAAGGTAGATGTATTTAGAGAAATTCATACTCCAGGCTGTTTCAGAAGGCAAGAGAAAGGCCACAAGATGGGTTGGGTGCTCAGTTTAAAGTAAAAGTAGATACACACTTCATAGACAGAGTACATCTGTCTCACTCAGAAGGGAGAGTGGCATCTGTCCTTGTTCTTGATGAAGGGAATTAAACACAGGGCTGACAGCCCCAAGTTTGGGCTGGAATCTTTTTGGTTCTTGACCCCCTTGTCTCCAGATTGCAGGGTACCTGTATGGGGTGAGCCCACCAGATAACCCCCAGGTGAAGGAGATCCGCTGCATTGTGATGGTACCGCAGTGGGGTACTCACCAGACTGTGCACCTGCCTGGCCAGCTGCCCCAGCATGAGTACCTCAAGGTCAGTCAGGGTGTCAGAGAACCAGGGCTTTCTGCTCTCAGGGAGGTGGAGGGAAGGCAGGGATATTACTCTCATGGGTGGGATTCATGTCTGCAGACTGGGCTCTGAATGGCTTTTCACCACTCTACCTATAGGAGATGGAACCTTTAGGTTGGATCCACACTCAGCCCAACGAGTCCCCCCAGCTGTCACCCCAGGATGTCACCACCCATGCCAAGATCATGGCTGACAACCCATCTTGGGATGGCGAGAAGACCATTATCATCACCTGCAGGTAGGCTTGCACCCCCTTGGGAGGAAGTATGGAGGGGTGGGTATTGTGGGCTAGGGCCCAGAGTGGTGGCCTGAACTCTGACCCTGCCCTTGTCCATCTTCCAGCTTCACACCAGGCTCCTGCACCCTGACAGCCTACAAGCTGACCCCCAGTGGCTATGAATGGGGCCGCCAGAACACAGACAAGGGCAACAATCCCAAGGGCTACCTACCCTCACACTACGAGAGGGTCCAGATGCTCCTGTCGGACCGCTTCCTCGGCTTCTTTATGGTTCCTGCTCAGTCCTCGTGGAACTACAACTTTATGGGTATGTGGAGGGATGGGGGCACAAGAAAGTGGGGATGGGGCTAGGCCATCACCTGTAGCACTTGGGGCTGGACTTTGGTTTGGAGATGGCTCAGGGGCCCAGGCCAGGTGAGGCAGATGGACCTTGTCTCATTGGATATTTCCTTCTATTTCAAGGTGTCCGGCATGATCCCAACATGAAGTATGAGCTGCAACTGGCAAACCCCAAAGAGTTCTACCATGAGGTGCACCGACCCTCCCACTTCCTCAACTTTGCTCTCCTGCAGGAGGGCGAGGTCTACTCTGCGGACCGAGAGGATCTCTATGCGTAGTCGTCTCCTCACCTCCTTTCAGATTCCCCAAAGGCTGGAGCCTTTTACTCCCACAGACAAGCTGGTGACATTCAGCAGCTAGACCTCTTTTCCCTCTATTTTGTGTTTGTTATGTTGTTGACCTGTGATGTGTAATTCTGAACAAAGTATAATAAATTTTGTATAAATAGGAGTTTTTGAGTTGTTTTTTCCCTCTGAGCTCAAATTCTGGGTGTAGGAATGGTAGGAGGCTAGACTTGTCCACTGTAAGGTGCTGCACTCAGCCTTCAGGTGGCATGAGGCCAGTTATTCAGGAGCTGTGGGGCCAAATATCCTCTAGACTCAGAGGACTGAAGGAGACTTGAACCTTCACACTCCTGCTGCTATGACCACATTTGCCAGTTTCCCTCAAATACTTGCAAACCCTCATCCATTTCCAACATCCCTTGGAACAGTGGCTGCTGTTTGGAGTGTAGAAGCTGTGGCTTGTTTCCTGCCACTGTGGTGCCCAGTTTAGCCCTTTAAGCTTTGTGTCGCTCTCTGTCAGTCTTGGAAACAGGCACACGGCTGGACAGTTGGCTGCCTCTGGCTGAGGCCAGTGACAGCCCTCCTACCTCTCACTTCTTGCCTGTAGAGTTTGGCAGCCAAGTCAGGCCGCATGACTTCAGACACAGGGGTGGAGCCTGGTTTGGGCACTGTAGGGAGGGCTTGACGAAAGTGACCACTTAACAGCCCTTGTGCCTCAGCTCCTGGACGCCTAGCTGGAAGTTGGCTGTCCTGCTTCCTGTGACCTTGGGGCTTGAAGAGGACAAGGCCCAGGGCACTGAGACGCCCCTTCCACAGGCCTTTTCTCGTAATCGCTCCTCCCTTGTCGCTTCTACCCCGCCCTCTACTGTCCTAAACTGCTTCCAGGGCGAAATTGTTTCGCTTTTTCCTGCCCTAGTAGGGGTTGGGGGAGGGTGTCGCAGCCCTAGTCGCCCTCGGGGGACATGGAGCCCAGGAGGGCGGCGCCTGGAGCGCACGGATGGGGGCCTCGGGTGGCGGCAGGGTCGGGGACGGCGGCGGAGCTCGTGTACCATCTAGCGGGAGCTCTCGGCACTGAGTTGAAGGAGCTGGCGCGTCGCTTCGGGCCGAAGGCGGCGGCCGGGCTCGTGCCGCTGGTGGTGCAATCCCTGGAGCTCCTGGAAAAGGCGGCCGTGGGGCCCGCCCCAGACTCGGTGAGTCACGGCTCTCTCCCCTCGCCACTCGCGAGGCGACGGAGCCTAACAGTGAAAGCCCGGCCTCCCCAGCTGCAGGTGTCGGCGCAGCAGGCCGAACTGGAGCTGCGGCGGCTACGGGAGGAGAACGAGCGCCTCCGCAGAGAGTTGCGCTCTGGGCCACAGGGTGAGTGTCAGCTGGCTGGGGGTCAGGGCGCGGCGGCTCAGGGCCTCCCCCCGCGGGCCGCCGCTAAGAACACCCCTTCCTCAGAGGAGCGCGCTTTGCTGCGGCAGCTCAAGGAAGTGACCGACCGCCAGCGGGACGAACTCCGGGCGCACAACCGCGACCTGCTGCAGCGCAGCCAGGAGACGGAGGCGGTGAGGGCGGGCTGGGGCGGGGCGTCGTGGGGGGGGGGGGGGGTTCTCCCGGCCCCTGGGTGCCCCGCCCACCAGCCCCACCTTTGCTCCGCCCACAGTTGCAGGAGCAGCTGCAGCGCCTCCTGCTGGTGAATGCGGAGTTGCGGCACAAGCTGGCCGCTGTGCAGGCCCAGCTGAGCGCCGCGCGGGACCGTGAGAGCCAGCGGGAGCTGCAGGGCGAAGCCGCCAAGGAGTGGTCTCAAGAACGGGGGCGGGATCAGGCTGAGGGCCCCAGGTGCGATCAGAGGCAGGAGCCCGAGCTGGCAGCCAACAGCGCAGGAGCCCCGGCGACCCCTGAGGACTCTGTGAGTGCCCTAAGATGTCAGGGACCCGTCTAGCACTCGGTGGGCCCTAAAAGTTTTGCTGTGCTGTGTAGTTGGGCCACCGGAAGCTGGAAGGTGGCACAAGAGTGCGCCTCCAGCCCCACTCTCGGCCAGAGCACCGGTCTGGCACCTGCCATTTATTGCAGTGCCCTGGCCTCCGAAGTCTCCCTGCCAGTCACTTTCTCTAGTGTCCCTATGATGGCCCCGGGGCACGGCAGGGCCAGCGAGGCGCTCCCCGCTTCCAGCAAGCCTGTCCTTCTGCAGGCGGATACCCCACTGCAGCCAGAGCGTCCCTACAAGGTAGGGCAGTGCGGCTTTAGTCGAGAGGAAGTTGAGCAGATCCTTCAGGAGAGGAATGAGCTCAAAGCGAACGTGTTCCTGCTGAAGGAGGAGTTGGCCTACTTCCAGCGGTGAGGGCACAGGGTAGGGGCTGGGAGGGGCAGGGGACACCTGTTCCTAGGCCTCGGTTCACCTGCCTCCTTCTTTGGTCCACTGATGTATCCACGGTGTCGTGGACCGGGCACTGTGCCGGGCACTGGAGGACATGGATCACATGGCCCCTGCCCTCCTGGAGCTTCTTCCAAATGGGGAAGAGCCAATGCAAAGGGTCACAGAAGTTGCAGCGGCCATCAAGGAAGCATGCCTAGGAGGGGTGACACCTAAGCTAAGGTCTGAGGGGGTTAGCGAGGCAGAATGTTTCCAAAAGGGGGAAAAACATGCACACATATTTGGGACGAGACCTACTCTTGGCATCTCCACCACTTTTTTCTCTGCCCCTCCTCCTCTGTAGGGAGCTGCTCACAGACCACCGGGTCCCTGAGCTCCTACTGGAAGCTATGAAGGTGGCTGTCAGGAAGCAGCGGAAGAAGATCAAGGCCAAGATGTTAGGGATCCCAGAGGAAGCAGAGAGCAGGTAAGGCCCTGCCTCCATTTCCACTGAACCAGCTCTCTCTCCTGCTGACCCAGCCTGGTCACCTTCCGAGTCTGTTGTCACCCCAATCCAGCAACCCCTAAAGCCTTTCACTTAGCCTAGTCACTTCTGAAATCTGCTAATCTGGCCTGGTCACCCCCTGAGCCCACCACACTTCTCTCTGGGTCGCGCTGCTCCCACCTGCCATGCTGTACATCTGCAGAAGAAACCTGCTAACTCTGCTTCTTGGTTCTTCAGTTTTCTGTTTCTCGTCTTGGCTGTGTCTGTTCTCAGAGGGGTAAGGCTGTGGCTGTAGCCTTGTCAGGGGCCTGCTGTGTATCAGGCTAGAAAAGAAAAGCTTCAAGATGTCCTCCATCTCCCCAGCTTCTCCTCTCTAGCCTTCGGGACTCTGAAGTCACTCTGTCCTCCCCCACCTGTTCCTGGGGGCCACACGGAAAGCTGAACATAGGTGGACTTCCATTTTCCCTCGGGGCCTTGATAAATGGCCCTCACATCTCCTCTCTCCTCTGCCTCAGTGACGATGAGGATGGCTCATGGCTGCTGCTCTCCAGTGATAAGGGAGACCACCCCCAACCGCCACCTCCTGAGTCCAGAATTCGGAGTTTGTATGTTAGGGGAAGAGGAAGGACAAATATGGTGGAGGTGAAGGAGGGGCCCCCCTTTCCCGCTCAAGCTCTGAGCACACCCGTCCCCTCCTGCTCCTCTGGTGGCCCCCTCACCTCTCCCTGCCTCATGCTGCTCTTTCTTCCTCCTGCGTTCCCTTTTTACAGCACCCCCTGCCTTCAGCCCCTATCCTCGACCTCCCTGGCATCCAGCCTCAAAGCACCTCTTGGCTTTCCCCCAGCTTTGGCCTGTGGTATCGGGGTGAAGCAGAGGCCCCTGAAGCAGAGACCAGCAGCGTGGCTCCCAGCAAGCGACAGGGAGAAGAGGAGGCCCCACAGCCACCCCACTTGGAGCCTGTGGGCAGCCTAACAGACCCCAACTCCTGATAGGCCCTGCCCTACTCTGGTCTGGGGTCTCAGCTGCTGCAGAGGACTGACTTTGGGATCTATCTGTGGGTGGATGTGTGACCTCAAATGAGGACAGGGTTACCTCCTTCCCAGCCTCTCCAGGCTCTTTTCTAATCCTGGTCTGAGCTGGGGCGTGATGGGGAGCTCAACCTACCTTCCTTCCTGTATCTCTGTGCCAATCCTCCAGGGCCAGAGAAGAGTGTTTCCTCTCTGAGTCTCAGTTTCCCCATCCACAAAATGGAGAACTGACTACCTATCTCCCACGGGATTGTGGGGGTGGCCTGAGCTAATGGAATAAAGCAACTGCCCATGGTACCCAGAAACTGCTCCATGCCTGTCTGTCAGTGTTCTGCCCCTGCCCAGCTCTGCCAGGAGGATCCTCATGGTTGTCACTGAGTGGAGAGGCTTCTCCCAGTTCCTTTGGGGAGTGTGACATAATAGAAATCTGTAGCTCCTCCCCTCACTGCCCCCACCCCATTCCCCAGGACCCGGAACTTACAGCCTCCTCATACTGCCTCCTCCAGACTGAAACTTGCCCCTTAAGCCCTCACTCAGGTCTCGCCCTTGGCCTGCCTTTCCCTTTTAGTTCTCTAGTGTCTGGTCGTCTCAGCGCCTGCCCACCCTCTCAGGGAGGTGCCTCATGGCAACCCGCCCCTCCGGCCTGGTTTCCTCAGGAAAAGCCTTGGGAGGAAGCAGGGAGGGGGTTGGGAGCTGTGGGGGCCAGACTAACCCAAGCCTTCCTGCTATACTGGCCGCCATGGGGATCAGGCTGCTGTTCCCTCTACTGCTGCTCTGGACTCGGGGGACCCAGGAGTCTGAGCTGGACCCCAGAGGGCAGCACGTCTGCATGGCTGGCAGGTAGGTCTTGTGGGGGGTTCTGATGGGGAGGTGGCTGAACTGGTGTTGGGGCATTGGGAGGAAAGAGGAGTGAGGACAGAGGTCATGGGGCTAAAGCAAGAGGGCTTGGGGACAGCCTGGAGGACAGATGGTTGGAAGGCCTGGGACAGAAAGGGAAGGGGTTGGGGACACTGGACCTGTGACTCTTGGCCAGACCTGCCTCATGGGGCTGAGGCAGCCTCCCACATCTCAGCCAGGCTGCGGAGCCAGGCTGCCCCCCGGCTGACCCCTCTCTGCCCCACAGCCCCTCTGTTGAGCTCCAGTGCTGCCCAGGGTGGAGGCAGAAAGATCGCGAATGCACCATCCGTGAGTAGCCAGGACGGAACCCCCCCCCAATCCGAGAAGTAAAGTGAACATAACCTAGTGACCCTTCCTTCCTACCTCCTCGGGTCTGTTTGCCCTTCTGAGCCCTAGAACTAGGGTCCATCCTGTGACACACACACCCCCAGCCCCGAGGAAACAGCTCTCGAGGGGGGCAGGGCACCAGGAGCCAGTGAGAGGGGCAGAGTGTCCCCTGGTCATACCCCAGTCCTTCCAACCTGGGTGCGGTGTTTTTCAGCTATTTGCGAGGGGCTGGACGCCTGTCGGGAAGACGAGGTATGTGTGAAACCAGGCCTCTGTCGATGCAAACCTGGATTCTTCGGGGCCCAGTGCAACTCCCGTGAGTCCTGAGTCTCTCCTGAGGGGTCAAGTTGCTGGGCAGGACTTGGGGAGCAGGGTGATGAAGCAGGTAGGAATGTCATCTTAGAAAAGCAGGGCCAGAGTCCCTCCAAGCTTCACTGAGGAAATCGAGTTCTAGAGACAGGAAGTGATGCACTCCTGGGAGATGCCCTGAATCATCTGGTTTTTACCTGTGTCCACAAAGCCCTCCTACAGTTTTAGTTCTGGTCCATTCATCTTCCCATTTAATTCTGTGGTAAAGATGCTGGGGATCCCCATTAACTGCAGAATGGTTGCATTCTCAGTCTCCCCCACGTACACCTTATGTCTGTGTGGAGGGTGGCTGGACTGTCTGCCCCCTCTGGCAGAAAGAGGGACATGGGAAAGGGGTTGGTTGGCAGAGAGACGGAGAGTCAGGGCTGAGAGACACTGCGGGGAATGTGGCTTCCTCTGAGACCCTGATGGGCAGCATCCAGGCCGGGATAGACATAGAAGTGGAACCCAGTGAGAGGGAGGAAGGGCATGAATGAAGGCCCATCCACTTCTGGGTGACTCTGAGTAAGGCCCTTTTCCACTCATGATCTTTAAGTGTGTTCTGAAATGTGGAAGTGGAAGGCTGGGCTACTGCCCCGGAGTCTGGGGCAGGAAGTATGCTGTGCCCCAAAACAGGCTGACCTTAGTTCTTGGAGGGCGGGCCTGGTGCCCCCTCGTCCTCGTGGAAGGGGGTCGTGGCTTGGGAATCTGTGCCTGTACCTGAGCCCGCTCACACCTTTATGTCCCCCACTCCCCGTCGCCATCCCCAGGCTGCCCGGGCCAGTACTGGGGCCCCGACTGCCGCGAGAGCTGCTCCTGCCACCCGCATGGCCAGTGCGAGCCGGCCACAGGCGTGTGCCACTGCCAACCCGACCGCTGGGGCGCCCGCTGCGAGTTCGCATGCGCCTGCGCCCCCCACGGACGTTGCAACCCCGAGACCGGCGCGTGCAGCTGCGAGCCCGGCTGGTGGTCGTCCACGTGCCGCCGCCCGTGCCAGTGCAACCCAGCGGGGGCGCGCTGCGATCCGGCCACCGGCTCCTGCCTGTGCGAGCCGGGCTGGTGGGGCCGCCGCTGCAGCTTCCGCTGCTCGTGCCACGGCTCACCGTGCGCGCAGGAGTCGGGCCGCTGCGCCTGCCGGCCGGGCTGGTGGGGCCCCGAGTGCCGGCAGCCGTGCCAGTGCGTGCGCGGCCGCTGCAGCGCCGCCTCCGGCCAGTGCGCCTGCCCGCCCGGCTTCCGCGGCCCGCGCTGCGAGCTGCCCTGCACCCCGGGCCGCTACGGGCCGCAGTGCCGCGACAGGTGAGCCGGGCAGCACGGCGATGGGGGGATGCGGCTGAGAAGGGAGGGGGGAGGGCGTGCTAAGGATCCAGCCTCGCTCACCACTTTCATACGATTACTGTTAAACAAAAGATACTACTACTAGCAAGCCATGCTTAGAAACAGATTTTAAAAAATGAATCACGTGGCAAAATGATTTCAGGGTCCTTCTGAGACTTAGTGGCTTTCAAACTTCGACCAATTGCACTTCAACAGTAAGAAACGTTTTACATCGCATTATATATATATTTAACTGAAGTAAAAGTTTATCCAGACAACACATACATATACCAAAATGTTTTCTCTCTCTCTCTCTCTTTTTTTTTTTTTTTGCTGGGGTGGAGGTCATTAGGTTTATTAATCTATTTATTAATTTTTAATGGAGGTATTGAGGATTGAGTCCAGAACTTCATGCATGCTAAGCATGCACTCTATCACTGAGCTATACTCTTCCCCCATTTTTTAAAAGCTGGTCAGAGCCGCCAAATTGATCTTACGAACTCCCTTCCTCCCCTTCCAAATGAGTCTGATCCAGGCATATGATCCCAGGTAGTTAAAGGAGTATCTCTAGAGGGAGAAACTTCAAGTAACTGTTAAAGATCAATGAGAAGTTAAGATAAGATAAACCTTATTGGAAAAGTTGCTAAAAGACTAGATCCTAAGATCTCTCTTCACAAGGAGAAAACCTTTTTTTTTCCCACTCTTTTGTATTCATATGAGATGATGGATGTTAAGTGACCTTTTGGTGGTAATCATTTCACAATATATATGTGTGGTCGTTATGCTGTATGCTTTAAACTTATACAGAGCTATATGTCAATTATAACTCAATAAAATTGGAAAAAATTTAAGAAAAACTTAAAATTATAGCGGTGAAAACCCATTTTTATCATTTTCATAATGCATAAAATGGGATAGAAGATAAACTACCGAGGTCAGTTCTTGCCAGACCTCTGAGATGGCATGGGTGGAAGAGAGAAAAGGAGGAGGAGGAGGAAGGGAACACTGGACAGAAGGGAGGCAGAGGTTGGAGTGGTAACTTGGCTGCCCTGGCTGGGCTGGGAGCTCCTGGTGACCCTGGGACCCACGGAAGGATGGGGCTACGAATGAGGGATTAGGAGAGGGCTGGAATCCCATTAGACCCTGCAGAGATAGCCTGTCCAACCTCTTTGTTGTACAGCATGGGGAAACTGAGGCTCACATCTGCCTGAGTGACCAAGCTGAGGGACAGGGATGCTCTCCAGTGCCCCTGGAGGCCTGGGCGGGCGCCTCACCTGTCCGCCTCCCTGCGTTCCCATGACGGTCTTCTCTTCCCAGCTGTGGCCACTGCAAGCAGAATGAGCCATGCTCTGCAGACACAGGCAGCTGTGAGTCCTGCGAGCCAGGCTGGAATGGGACCCAGTGCCACCAGCCCTGCCCTCCTGGCACCTTTGGCGATAACTGCAGGCAGCAGTGCCCCCACTGCCGGCTTGGGGAGGCCTGTCAGCCAGACACTGGGCAGTGTCAGCGCTGTGACCCTGGCTGGCTGGGGCCCAGGTGAGAAGGCTGGCTTGCTCTGGGTGGGGTACATCTTCCTTCTGGAGCCTCACCCTAGCTGCTCCCTCTGGGATAGCTGCCCCTCCAATGCAAACATTCACACAGCCCTGTGGGTTCTACCTCCAGTGAAGACTGAGGGGAGAGAGATGGTGCTGATGAGGTCCTGGGCAGGGGTCTCCTCCAGCTCCCTCATCTCTCAAGTTTCCCGCTGTCTTCTCTGTCCAGTGATCTATAGTCTGTTATCTGTTGGGTTTGCACCTGAGCTTCACTGCTGAGGAGTAGACAGTTGGGTCTCTGAATCTAGAAGTGTGGGGGAAGGTGGGTAGGACCCCCCTCTGGAGGCCAGGCCTGCCTTGCCCCCCTATTCTGACTCTTGCCTCACCTCAGGTGTGAAGACCCCTGCCCGATTGGCACCTTTGGGGAAGGCTGTGGCTCTACCTGCCTGCCCTGTGCCCAGGGGGCCTGTGATGCTGTGACTGGGGAGTGTGTCTGCAATGCTGGCTACTGGGGACCCAGGTAGGGACAGGGGCCCTGGAAGGAGGCAGGGGCCTAGGTCAGGCCTCTGTGCAACCTGCTTCCTAAACTTCCCTTCCTGGGCTTCTCCACCTCCCAAACATCCACCCAGCATCCTCATAACGAAGAAGTTATTCCTCCTGTTGTGGGGTCTGCATCTTTCAAAGGAGGGTCAGAGTAATGCTTAATTTAAAAAGCCTGGCTTCCTAGCTAGATGGGGCTTCCAAAATAGAAGTTATGTAGGGGTAAGGCTCCAGACGCTAATGTTTCTCTAAGGTTTTTAGATAGTAAAACATAATCAATGTTAATGTCTCCAGTGTCAAGTTTTCCCCCTGTAGAACAGAATGTCCTCATTTTATACAGAGACCTCATTTTATAGAGGAGAGAACAAAGGCCCAGAGAGTTAGGCACAGCCCTCGGCCTGGCTCAGACATCCAAACCCTAAGGAAGTTTCTCTGGATTCCATTAGCGTATTGCTTATTTCATACTAGGGCTGGGTGGGAAGGGATGAGGATCATGGGAGTTGGACCCTGTCTGAGGCTTACACCTTGGAGGAGCTGAGAGCCGGGAAGCAGCTTGTAGGTGGTCTTTCTGGAAGATGGGCGCAGGGGCAGAGGGATTCTTCCAAACACTGCCAGGGGTGCTTAGAATGTGGCTCAGAGATCAGAGGCGTCTATGTGGGCTTCATCCTGGGAAGTCTCTGTGGCAGGGAGTGGGGAGCAGTGCCCAGAAATCTACCTTCCCCATCCCCTGCCCGCCTCCATGCCTTCTAACCCAGCCTTCAGCCTGTCTCTCTTTGTCACCCCAAAGCTGCAACACTTCGTGCCCATCTGGCTTCCATGGAAACAACTGCTCTGTTCCCTGCGAATGCCCCGAGGGAACCTGCCACCCGGTCTCTGGGGCCTGCCAGCTGGGTAAGGTGGAAGGGAGAATACAGGGTGCAGTAACCAGGGAAAGATCAGCCCTTTATATGGGCTCCAGGGCCTCACAACTTGCCAGGAAGGCTGGGCTCATGTCAGAGACATTTCCTTTACCTGAAATTGGTATGAATGCTTCGGGGCCTCCTGAAGATGTCACAGAGCCCCTGTCCCCTGAGAAACCAGGCTAGCACCCAATGGAAACGAGCAGGGAGGGCTGGACACTGGGATGTGCATCAAGCCTGAAAACTGGGCGGCAAGAGTTTGTAGAACAGGCCATGGACCATCAGGAGGGGACTGACCAGCAGGGAGGCTGCTTGGAGGAGGGGGCCTCCAGGCTGGCAGAGTCTACATCTCTCAGAAGATGGGGAGAGACCCACGGGTGGAAGATTCTGGGAAGTAGGCAGTTCAGAGCTAGAGATGAGACAGAATTGTGGGAGACAGGGAGGCCCTGAGTATTGGCCCATCCTCTATTCTCCTTAGGATCTCACAGCCAGGATGCCGCCCTCATCGCGGGCATCCTCGTGCCTCTGCTGCTGCTCCTCCTGGCCATCGCCTGCTGTGCCTGCTGCTGCTGGGCTGCCCGGTTGGACCCCAAGGACAGGTAAACACTGGTCTGTCCCTTCCCGACCCCACAGCTCAGGCCATTGGTGGCATCTGGTTTCCTTTCAGGGGTGGGGAAGGGCTGGCCTTGTCACACACTGAGTTCAGAGGTAATGAGGTAGTTGGCAGTGGCTATGGCCTGGAGACACCAAGTCAGCCACCTGCCTTCCTCAGCACCCTTCAGGGGGAAGTTTCTGAGTCACACAGGAGCAGGGACCCTGGGCGCCAAGCTGGCAGAACGCAGAAGCGTCAGGAGAGCTCTAAGCAGGGAGGGGAAGAGACCAGGCCTCAAACCGCCCCCCAAGGGAGAGCACCATAAAAGTCTGAGCAGTGGTTTAGCAGAGAATGTGGCTTTCCCAGAAAAGGAGAGGGGAGGAGGGATTTGGGCTTGCAGCCCACTGTAGGGGAATGTTCCTTGCAAGGAGCTTTGTTCCTTTACAAGATCTCTTCACACTTCTTGGCTCCTTGGAGACTCACAGCAGCATGGAGCTTTGGAGCAGGGCATGTGGGGCAGGGGGATTAGCGTTCTCAATTCACAGGAGGACATGGGCCCAAGGTGACCCAGCTAGTCACTGGCATGCATGAAGCCTGTGCCCCGTTTTCCAGACTCTTTGTCCAGTGCTTCCTTATTAGTTCATGAACTAACCCTTGAGCATGTTTCCCTCTATGCTGGGCAGGAGTCTCAGAAGAGCAGACCCAGTAGCTCCTCCCCTGGGGTATAGAGCCTGGGGGAGGGGAGAAGCCCCTCACAGGAGGGCCAGGACACGTGCACAGTTTGTCTGAAGAATGGTAATGAGTGAAGCAGTCACTTCCAGCTTGGGGGTGGGGACAAGGGCAGGTTTCCTGGAGGTGGTGCCACTTTCAGAAGGAGAGGAGAGCTGGGGCTCAACTAGGGTGATAATAGCACATTGCTGCATTTGGGGGCAGCCCGCCAAGTATCTGGTGTGCTGTTCTGAAAAAAGCTGTGATAAATAGGAGTTGTTGTCCCCATTTTATGGATGAGGAAACTGAAGCCCAGAGAGCACAAGTCTGAGCCAGAGCTGCTACCTTGTGACTCCAGAACTACGCCACCCTCTGTGACAGTCCCGAATCTCAGGGTCTGTAGTTTGGATTTTACTTTGTAGCCATAGGGAGCTGTTGAAGTAGACACAGTCACTCTGAGTAACCCAGGACCAGGAAGGTCCTGGCCCTCTTCTCCTGCCCCTACCCTGCCCCAGCCAGGAGTCTCCTGTGCTGACCACTCTCCTATTCCCTCAGGCCAGCAGGAGATGGAACTGCTCTGTCCAGGATGAAGCTGCAGGTCTGGGGGGCACTGACCTCCAGCCTGGGCTCTGCGCTGCCCTGCAGTTCCCTCAGCAGCCACAAGCTTCCCTGGGTGACAGGTAAGTGGGAGCTGAGCTTCAGGGGCTGCGAGGGGATAAGGCTTCCTATCGGGCTCTGCGCCTGACCCCGAGCCCCCCCGCAGTCTCGCACCACGACCCGGAGATCCCCTTCAACCACAGCTTCATCGAGCCGCCCTCTGCCGGCTGGGCCTCGGATGACTCTTTCTCTTCTGATCCCGAGTCTGGAGAAGAGGATGAGGGTCCTGCCTACTGCGTGCCACCCCATGAAGGTAGCCCCCATCCAGCCCACTCAGCCCCAGAGCAGCCTCTTCTTTATTCCTTCAACAAATGTGTAACAAGCGCCCATTCTGTGCTAGTCTCTGTTCCTGGCTGGGGGACACGGTAAAGAACAAGACAGGTTCCTGTCCTCACCAAGCTTATAGTCTGGTGGGCAGTAATCAGACATTGTAGGACAGAGTGATAGATGCTTCCATGGGGGAAACACAAGTAGGGGCTCGTAATCCAGCCATGTTGGGGGTGACTGGGGTCAGGGAAGATGGCTCAGTGTTAGTGATACTGAGTTGAGCAGAATCAGTAGCTATTAGCCCAGTGAAAGTTAGGGAGAGGTGGGAATGATGTTTCAAGGAGGGAACAGTGAACATAAAGGCTCAGAGGTGAGAGGGACACGGCTGTGTGGCCTTGAAAGAGCTTCAGTGTGGTTAGAGTGTGGCATTAGTGCAAAGTAGGAAGGGGTGGTGAGAAGAGAGGGCAGAAGCACGAGCATCTGCCTGAATAGGCCCTTCCCCTGCCTCTCTGCATCTTCACCCTCTCCCTTGCCCCATTTCTGGGGCCTCCCAGAAGATGCTAAGCTGGGTAAGCATAATGGAAGAGGGTGGCCAGCCCAGCTTTGGCCAAGCTCTTCTGTCTCCTCTGCCAGGGATGGTCCCTGTAGCCCAAGCAGAGTCACCCGAGGCCAGCCTGGCCGGAGGCCCCTTCCCTCCTCCTGAGGACGCCTCCACACCATTCGCCATCCCGCGCACATCCAGCCTAGCACGGGCCAAACGGCCCTCGGTCTCCTTTGCTGAAGGTACCAAGTTTGCACCACAGAGTCGCCGAAGCTCAGGGGAGCTCTCCAGCCCGCTCCGAAAGCCCAAGAGGCTCTCCCGGGGGACCCAGCCAGGTCCTGAAAGTCAGGAGGCTGAGGAGCCCATGAGCCCAGAGCAAACGGAAACAGACGGCGCCCCTCCTGGTGCTGCCAGCCCCAGGGATTCAGCCATTGGCCGCCGCCGGCTCCTGCTTGCTGGCCGGACAGTGGCTGAGCGTGTGGAAGCCATCGAGGGCAGTGTCCAGGAGGGCTCAGGCTCTGTGACCACGATCTACATGCTGGCAGGGACACCACAGGGATCTGAGGGCCCCGTCCAGTCTGTCCTCCGCCGTTTTGGTAGCTTCCAGAAAGGCCAGGCAGAGCCCAGGGTCAAGAGTGCCATCCCTAAGCCTCCACGCAGGGCCCTGAGTCGGAACAAGGGCAGCCCCGGGCTGGCCCCTGGCTCTGCCAGTCTGAGCCCCAGCTCAGCCCCGAAAGAGGAGCTGCCTGGGACCTTAGAGTCTGCAGGGACCAGGCCAGAGGAAGTGGCCAGGGGGTTGGGGGATGGCACCAAGAGCTCAGGGAGGGGCCAGGAGCTGGCCCCTGGGGATGGTCCCCTGGAACAGGATCCCCAGAAGCTGACTGGCGAGGAAGGGCAGGAGGAGCCCCAGTATGAGAATGTTGTACCCATCTCTGGGCCACCAGACCCCAGAGGACCTTGAATTTCATGAGTGGTAAGACAATGGATAGGGGCAGGCATCCAAACTGCCTAGGATCAGATTGTATTCTGCGCTGGAAAAAGATTCTAGGGCCAGGAAAGGCATACCAGCGCCTCTGTCTTTCCACAGGGACTCATCAGAGTTGAAGGCCAGTTGGCTCTGGGCCCTGGCAGTGCTCTGGGAGAGGTCTGGAAGGCCTAAGCAGAGGCCCCCCAGGATGGGGTCAGGAAGGGGGAAGAGATGGCAGCAGGGACTTTTTCTCTGTTGTCCTGGACTCTGTTTGCCCCCAAAGGCTATTCTTTCCTTCACTTGTAACACATTTTTCTGAAATGGGAAACAACCTAAATGTTTGACAATAAAAGATTGGTTAAAGAAATATTCCTTATGAAAGGTTCCTAAACAACCACAATAAATCATGTTGTGTAAGAGTGTTTTTAATATGGGAGAATGTTTAGGTTCGCTATACTGTTAAGTGTAAAATGCAACTTTTCTTTTTACAAATTTCATTCCTTTTTGCTTCAGAATACACGTTTAGAATGCTTCCGTTTTGTGTAGATTTTGTGACTTTTACGGACTTTCTTTTAAAATGATGTGTATGCATAAAAAAGATTCGAGGGAAAGGGATCAAATGGCATTTTTCTCTGGGAGATGAGATTGTGGCTGGTATTTATTTTCTTCCTACATTTTTGCATAATTTGCAAATTTTCTACAGTGAACAGTCTTTTTACTTTTCTCACTAGATTGAATTTTTAAGGAAATTTTAAAAGCTGTGTTCTTTGCTAAAAATAAAAAGTACTAACATTTCAGACATGTCTAAAGTAACAATGAGATTTCCCTTCTCCCCAGAAGATTCTGAGGGGTGAGGAAGGGGCTAGACTTAATTTTCACGGAATGCCTGTTGGTCTTGTTCTGAATTCTTTCCTCACACACTTGTATTACCCAGTCAGGAAATAAAGAGCAAACCCCTCTGTCCCAGTGTGCAGAGAATCTCATGAACATTCTAGATGCTTCCTTTCAGATGTTTTTCTGTGCGTGTGAAAACAAAAGGACGTACTGTTCCGGAATTTGCTTTTTTACTTAACAATATATCCTGGCTATCTTTTGATGTCAGTAAATATAAAACTACCTCTTTTTTTTTTTTTTATAGAAAATGGCTACATGGGATCCCATCAGGTGGAAATAACACAAGTTATTTTAACTATCCCCAACCTACAGGGATTTGAGTTGTTTCTAATTGTTTTAATATAATAAATGATGATGCAGTGTACAACTTGGTCCATATACATATACATATAATTTTTTTTGCACTTGTGCTAGTTTTTCTGTAGAAGAGATTCCTAGAAGTGAAATTACTGCGTTATGGGGTAAGAACATCATAAACTGCCCTCCAAAGAAATTGTATGTCTTTGTGTTCTCATAAGTGATGTTGGTATCTATTTCCCCACACCAAATCTGATAGATTAAAAAAGGTATCTCATTGTTTTAGCACAATGAAAGTAAATAACTAAAGTAATAACATGTTAAAACTTCTTAAAAAGTTAAACTCTTTGTACAGATAAAAGTCTTTCATTTGTATTTTCGAACCATCAAAAATGGTATCATTAAAATGTGAATTTCTATGATTATTCTAGGACTGACCTTCTTTCCATGTCTTTAACAGTTATTTGTATTCTTCCTATAGATGAGCTGGTTATATTCTTCCCCTAATTTCCTATTGAGTTGTTCCTCTTTTTCTCACTGATTTATAGATGCCTTTGTATGTATCAAGGATATTAATTCTTTGCCCAGTTTGTGATTGGTCTTTCAATGCTGTTTATAGTTTCTTTCTTCTTTTTCTCTATAGAAATTAAAATTTTACATTTAGACAAGTCTTTTTCTTTTTGACTTCTGGGTTTAATGTCATGTTTCACAGAAAGATGAAAAGATCTTCTCTACCTCAAAATCAGTGAAATAATCTTCTACATTTTCTTCTACTATAGGTTACAGATGTACAATATGGTGACTGACAATCTTTAAAGATTATGCTTCATTTGTAGTTATTGTAAAATATTGGCTATATTTCCTGGGTTGAACTATATCTCTTTTTAGCTTATTTTATATGTAACAGTTTATTTCTTTATGATTTGCCAGCAGTGCTGGTGTGGGGGCTTTAACACTCCTGACAAAAAGACTGACCAAAAAACCCAACCCTCCGGCATTTCAAATCTCAGTTCTGACATACTTATTTTGTGACTTTGGAAATGTTACTTAAAGCCTGTATTTTCATCTGAAAAATGGGGATGTGCCTATCTCCCAGGGCTACCGTGGGAATTAAATGACATAAAGTATGTAAAGCACCTAGTAAATTTTTGGCTCTTATTAAGGGTCATTATTATTGATATTACATCATTCTCCAGCTTTGTCACTAGAAGCTAATACCTTTCCCTCGTTTCATTTGTTCAGGTTTTCTTTCAACAAACTCATATTGTACATCTGCTTTGTGCTTACTTCTATATTAAGGGCTGGTGATTCAAACCTGAATGAGACATAGTTTGTCTCAATAGGCGTTCTCAGTCAATGGGAAGAGGACGAGACAAACAGATTAGAAGATAATTATAAAATAAAGCAATCAGTGGACAAAGATAATGTAGAATATTGCGGGGAGTGGTTGGGGGAGGCTTCCTGGAAAAGGTGCTGTTCAAGAAGGGACTATGTCTGAGGGTCAGAGGTGAGAGAACAGCATCTGCAGGAACTACAAGCGAGTCCATGTGATTGGAGCATCTAGGAGTAGACCAGAGTCGGGAGACTGTGTGGGTCAGGTTGGAGAACTTGAACTTTATCGGGCAGGACAAATGGTAAAGAGTTTCTGAAGGATTTTAGCAAAGGTCAGATTTACCAATGTTAGATTTGCATTTCCCAGAACTCAGGGGATAGGGGTGCGGTGGAGAGATGGATTTGAGTGGCTGAGATTGGAGGCTGAGATCGGAGGCTGGATGAACAGCAGGTGCAGTCCTAGGGACGCAGCATGTGCAAATTAGATAAACACTTAGGAGATCCAGATTGTATTGGTGGGGTAGAGGTGGGGTGAAAGAGAGGGCAAATAAGAGCAGGTGCCTAACAAGTATTTGTTGAAATGTTGGTTCACAGTGTCTAACGTCAGTACGTAATGGTGCTATTATCTTAAAAAGAATAGGAGGAACAGTTTTGGAGGGGAGGGAGAAATTTTCGGTTTAGAAAGGTGTTTGGAACAACTGCCTGGGGACAGCTCTCAGGAGGGCTCTAGGAGGGAGGGAGAGAAGAACTGAAGTTTGTTAAGAGACAGCTGCAACCTAGTGAGCGGGTGAGATTCTTCAGAGTGGGTAACAGGATACGTAATCAGCCAGGATCCCCCAGCCCACAACGCCGGACGTGGTCTGAGCAAGGTTGCCAGCGGCGGGTTCACGGCGGCAGGGGGCGCACTCGGACTCAGGGACATGGAGCTAGAGGCTGCTGGGGCTCCCTTGGACGATAAGCCAGCTCCCACCGCGTGCCAGAAAAACCAAACTCAATCTGGGGAGACCTAAGGCCTTCTGAGGTAGGGCTAGTGCCTTCCAGGGAAGAGACCCGGTTGGGAAGCTGAACCTCCAGAGCCCAGGCTACATCCCCCTGCCCTGGCACTTCCTCAGAGCAGGTCCACCTCACTGATCAGATCAGGAGCCCAGAGCCCTCCCGACCCGACGCGCTCTTTCGGAGTTCTAACTTGTGCTTGCAGCTTAGCGCTGCCCGCCGTGTCACAGTGCCCTTGCCTTAAGGAGACGTTAGGAGACGGGGCGTAAGGGAGTGCAGGGAGCACCAAGATGACTGGTCTAAGTGGGGGTCCCTAAGGGGACTTAGGAGAGCAGGAACGGGGGGATGGGTCAGCAGGAACGGATGGGGCACCTGAGGAAACGTCCTAGGGGGCAGACAAGCCCCAAACTCCCACCTGAGGATCCCCGAGGGTCACCTTCCAGGGACCGGGAAGAATGCACCCAGGAGTGGGATCGGTGAATCAGGAGAGCTGGGAAGAGGAACACCACGCCTGGACAGAGGTCCGGGGATCCGGGCTGTGCAGACAGCGCCTGGATAAGGGTCACTGGGAGCAGGAAAGCGAGGAATCGGGACACAAAACCCGAGGCAGACGGATGGCAGCGTTGCATGGGAAGGAGGCAATGGAAGCGGCGGTAACCGAACGACCCACGCGGAGCCAGAGCGTCGGGCGTGGTGCCCAGGGCAGTAAGGGGAGCTGGGGACTATGTGGCGGGCCGGAGGAGAACGGAGTGCGGGAGCGGATCTTGATGCGCGAGACGGACCGGCGTGCAGCTGGGGAAGCCCCGGAGTCGCAGGAACGCCGAGCCGGGGACCCAATTCAGGGGAATGGCTTCGGGGTGAGGCTCTGGAAAAGGGGATGAGGCTGTGCCCCTTGCAGTTCCCAGCCCGGCTGGCTGTGACTCCAGTTTAAGGCAGCAGACTACCCCTCAGCGCGCCGCTGTCCCTGACCCCCCCAGCTCTCTTGTTTGTCTCCTAGTCCGGCCGGAACCGGCTTCTGCCCGCCGCGGGGCGGGCGGGTGGTTGCTGATTGGTGAATGCCTGTTTCTAGCCCCCACTCAGCCAATCAGCGTACCGCAGTGTTTCATCTTGGGGGTCGGAATAAAAGGACTGGAATAAAAGGGGGGGCAGAAAAGGCGCCGGCCGGGCCCGATACACACTCAGTAGGAGCCGGGTGAGTTGGATCCTGGGCACCTGGGCCCCGGGCAAGTGGGCTGGGGGTGGGGGTAGCTGGTAAAAGGCGCACGAGTGAGGGCGTAGAAAGATGTGTGAATATAAGAGGAGAAAGACTGAATGAATGAGGACCTGCCAAGGAAGAAAAGACGAATGGAGAAGGGAGCTAGAGGATTGGAGGGGGAAGGGGTCCAATTCCATGGAAACGAGCTAATTGCCGAGGAAACGACCCGGGATGGGGGGGTCGCGCGGGTGGCTCGCGCCGCCGGTTTGAACCGGCTTCGCCTCTCCCATGCGGGGTTCGCGTGGCCGCAGCGCCTAGCGACCTAGAGAGCGGCCAATGGCGCGGCAGTTCCTGTACCATCAGGCCAATGAGCGGGCCGTGGGCGGGCCGTTCCGGAGCTCCGTGAGCTGATCTTGTGGTTGAGGGAACCCAGTCTGGGGAAGGGTCGTCAGTGCGGGCGGGCGGGCGCTGGAGAGGGCCCCAGGGAGTGGCAACCTTCAGGTATGCTCCAGCCCAGGTATCCGGACCTCAAGCTGCCTCCCCTGACAGCCCCCAAGCTAGTTGGTCCTGCTGAGAGCCAGGACTAATTCCACGTCCCCGAGCAGGCGTTAGTCCCTTCTTGTTTCCATGCCTCAGTTTCTCTCCGAGTGAGCAGAGGGAGAAGTCTTCCTGCCTGGACGGGGCAGTTCTTTGAAGCTGAGGGCAGGCGGACTAGCTAGCGGCGGAGAGGGTGGCCCTGGGCCCGGGGTGGGCTGGGGCTTCCTTCGCTGCGCGCACTTGTCTCCAGGGCCGCGGAGAGGTGACAAGCTCCGCGCTCTGCGGCAGCGGCTCGGGCTGGCCGCCCCAGCTGGGCAGGGCCGTGCGCTGACGCCGAGGTCTGTGCGCAGGTGGCTGCAGAGTCAGAGCCGGAGCCGGAGCAGGGCCGCCGCGCCGCGCCGCGCCGCGCCGCGCCATGGCGCCCACCCTGGCCACTGCCCATCGGCGCCGCTGGTGGATGGCCTGCACCGCCGTGTTGGAAAACCTCCTCTTCTCGGCAGTCCTCCTGGGCTGGGGCTCGCTGCTCATCATGCTCAAGTCGGAGGGCTTTTACTCCTATCTATGTACTGAGCCAGGTGAGACGGGCTCTTGGGCTCGGGGTGGTTCCTGGAGTGGGGGCTTTGTGAGAGAGCCGGATGGCGGTGTAGACCTAGCCAGCGAGACCACCTCACTGCGCAGCAATTCCCAGTTAGCAAAAGGCTCATTTGATCCTCTTCATCCAGCTTTGCTGGATACATATTATTGTTTCTGTTTTGTGGGTAAGAAACCGAGGCTCAGACAGATCTTCTGCCTTGCCTAAGACCACACAGCTGGGGACTGTGACAGATCCAGAACCTCCAAGTGCAGGGTGTTCTTTCCACCACCTGGGAACATGACTGCACTCCTCTCCTCCCAGTGCCTGGCACATCACTTGCCTTGCAGTAAACATGTTACTCCCTGACTGTAAGAAAGAGGAACTCCTGACTCAGTGGCTGTAGTGCAGCAAGAGAGAGGAAGTGGCTTGGCCTCCACCCCAAGGTTCATCTAGAATCTAGATGTTTTTCAGTCAGGCGGGTATGGAGTCTCTTAAGGGCTTGTCGGATACAATTTCTTGTCTATTTTTGCTGCTTTGTGATTTTTCCAAAGGACATTTCCTCCCACAAGCTGTGAGAACATCTCTGTGGCCTTCTACCCCCTTGGTGGGGAGGGGAAGACGGGCGAGAGGCATATTTATGGAAATGACACTAGGTCTGTTCTCTTTCTTTGCCACACACTGGTATTGCTGAATGAAGGCTGAGGATACTTGTCTACAAGAAATCTAACCCCCATCCCTGCCTTCACACCTGCTGACCTTGTTTGAGCATCCTGATTGCTGAAGGTCAGTGGGTTCGGCCTAACAGTGGGACCCAAGTGGCTCCCACCCTCTAAACCTTCTACCCCTCTTCCTAGGCAGCCTTGATAGGAAATGTTTCCCTCTGCCCTCTCGCTGTCCCCAACAGTGGCTACCCAATGGTTGAATTCAGTAATGCCTCTCTCCAGTACCTTTGTCCACCAGCCCCTGCCTGAGTCCCCTTGAATGGAAATAGCCCAAGTCTGAGCCCATGAATTACACCACCGACATGCCTTTTTATTCTCGAGTTCTAACTTTAGGTGAAGAGGAAGCTTTAGATCAGCTCATGCTTCCTGTAACCCAGTGTAGAATACTCCCTGTTCCCTAATCTGATCTTGCCAGGAGATTCCTGAGCTTTCCAGTCTCTAGGGAAGCTTTCCTGGGAGAGATTAAGGACAGGAGAAAGGGAGGGGATGCTGAGGCGCCTGGGAGAGGGCAGAGAGTATATCATTTATAACCTTTAGCCTTTAGCCACTCAGAAATATTTCCTAATAGCCTGAGGGTTCTTGGCAGATCTTTCCCCACATCAGCAAGAAATCTTGGGAGATTGGAGAGTCACTCAGACCTTGTTCCTTGAACAAGCTTTTTGCTTTGCCCAAGAGATGTTAGGTGATTAATGACCCTCTAGAAGGAACAGGTTGGAGTGTTTGGTGCCTCCTCTCCCTCCCTCTCTTCTCCTTTGTAGATCATGACCCTTCCTGCTTGCCTCTGTTGGAGGCCTTCTTTCAGGCTGCACAGAGGGATTAAAAACAAAAAGAAGCATCATCATCCCCGGATGAAGCTTTTAGCATCTCATCCAGACTGGAGGACTACTGTGGTCAATTTTTTTTTTTGGACCCACTGTGGTGTCAGAAGATCAGAGTCTAGGGTTTTTTCCCCTACCACATTGTCCACTGATTTAATTTATTTTATGGTCTTGGCAGCACTGGGGCTGTTAACTTCATTCCTGCCCCAACCTAGGCTTCTTCCTTCATGGAAGTGGGAGGAGTCCCAGTGATTGTGCCGACGCAGCGCTGAGTTGGTGTTTAAGCCCTTGCAAGCCTTACTGGGTCCCTCCTGTAAACCAAAGTGAAGGTGAAGGGTCAGGATTGTGGGTTGAACATCAACTTCTTATCCCGTGCCTTTGTTCCGGCCTCTGATTTTGGTTTTTCTGACTATCTGGCAAACCCGCTGACCCAGCATCCTCGGCGGACAGGCTTGCTGATTCCACACAGCTTATCTCTCTGGCCTCCCTGCTCTGTGTTTCTTGGAGTCTGAGTAACCTGTTGCTTGTTAGGGCCAGGAATCCCCATGCCTTGCCTGGCTGGGAGTGCCTGGAGGATTTAGGGTCAAGATTTCTGCTTAAGCCTGATATTTTCATACTTGGTGGACAGCTGAATTGCAGAGAAACAGTTAGGCCATTTATTATGTTTATTGAATTAGGCTTGTGAAAAGCTGACCAGTCTACAGTTGCTTGAGATGCAAATGTGTCAGCTTTTTGTTGTTTTTAAGACTGATGCTTTGGTTTGTTCTCGAAAGAAAATATGCCTGAACCTGTTGAAAGGTTCTCAGAACTCTTTCTCGGGACTCCAGCCAGAATCCGGCCATAGACACAGTGTTGGGTTCCAGCTTGCTGAGGTGGGGGAAGGAAAGAGCCTGGTTCATCGGGTAGTCAGGATTGATGACAGAGGCTGGGGCCGGGGACCTGGGGCTGGGCATTCGGCTTTCCTCCCCAGTCCCCTTGGTGTGGACAGGGCCCCCAGCCCAGGCTTTCCCAGTATTGTGTCCTTTGGCCCCTGGATGGCTGCTGTCACCACCCAGGCCCGACCTCTTTCTTCGTTTTCTCTGTCCACTGGTGGCCCACTGTGACAGGGTCAGCTCAGGGGGCTGGTGCTACCTGTGGATGTTTAATCTCCTCTTTCATCTGACCTACACATGCAGTAAACATTTTCTGAGGTACTGTGCTGCAGGCAGAGCAGTCTGGGCCCTCAGGGAGTCTGCAATCTGCCAGCATCAAAGAGTCATCACACACAGACCTATATAATTCTAAGCGGTGGTCAGACCACAATGGAGAGCAGGGTGCCTGAGGCGGGAGCCACAGTGGGGATCTGGTTCAGCTTGGGTGGGGGCTCTCTGATGTTTAGGCAGAAGCATGGAGGGCCAGAAGGGGTGAACCAGGAGAGGAGGGGGCAGACTGCGTGTTGGAGGAGAAGAGAGAAAGGACAGGCGGGCAGGAGATGACTGGAGTGGTGGGAAGGGGCTAGAGCCTGCAAGAGGCCCTGGGGAGAATGGATTTTATCCTTAAGGCTGGAAGAAGCAATGGCGGTAGAGGAGATGGCCAAATTCACCTATTAGCCTCTTAATGAATTGTTGAGGGCTTGCCACATTCCAGGCACTGGGTGGGGTGGGGACTGTGAAGGTGGGAGATGTGGTCTCTGTCCGAGGAAGTCACAGTGCAGCCCAGCCGTGGACACCAAGGCCAACCTCAGTCTGTAGTCTTGATCCCCACAGTTACTCCACTTGAGGTGGTGGAGGAGCTGTACCCCTTACTGAAAAAAAGCAGAAAGTGGCCCCCGGACCCCAACAGAACAAGACCAGGCCTGGTCCCCACCAGGCTGGGCTGAGGCTGCAGGTGTGGGCAGGGGACGGTCCCTGACACTTCAAGGCCCTCCCCTTTTTGTGATCTCCTCCCACACACAAAGGCCACTGGTGACAGCCTTTGAAAACTCATCCTTTCACTTTTGTTTCTTTGAATAGGACTGTTTTCCCTCCCCCCCCCCCCCCCCCCAGTTTCGTTTGAATTTCTTCTTTGGTAAGTCTGTAGTCGGGGAAGGAGGTCTACAGTCTGGGCCCTCAGCCTTGGGATGTGTCATAGAGGAGCTTATGGCCTTCAGCCCTCCCCATCAACCCTTCCTCCGTCTCATGACCTAATTTTCCTCCTCCACATCCGCTGGCCCCACTTGGCTTCTTGGTGTCCCATTAAGGTCCCGTCTAGCTTGGCTGACTTTCAGGGGCATCTTGGGGTCAGTCCCATTCTCACTAGGTGACATTAAAGGCCACCTGACATTGCCCCTGATGCTGACAGCCTTGTGTCTATCCTATGGGCATTTTCTGTCTAAAATGCCTCTAACCTATGTGGCACAGCATCATAACAACCTGAAGGTTAAAAGCAGGAGCTTTGAGGTCTGACAGCCTTGATTCAAGTCCAGCTTCCCCATGTAACTATCTATGGGACCTTGGGCAAGACCTTACCTGCCTGACACTCCCTGTATCCTGATGCAGAGTACGGGGTGGAAATGAGAGGGCGCTCAGTGACACAGGAGCCAATAGCACTGAACACAGCGGCCAGCACCCACTGGCACACTGAGACCATGACTAGGAGGCCAGGCCCTGGCCCACTCAGTGCGGCCCTCTGACTGTGTCTTGCTTCTTGTTTGCTGTGTCCGAGGGTGACCTCTCACTTACATACCCCCTGCCAGACTGAGATGCTGCTTCCTGTTGCCGGATAGACTAAGGATTTGAGTGAGACAGGAGATCCTGGGGCAGAGACCATCAGCAGAGTTCCAGGGACCTGCACTCTGGGTGTAGGGGGTGCGACTTGGGCATTTGGAGGGGCCTCCAGCCCCTTGCTCCCTCAAGCATCATCTGGTCAGCTGTTGTGGTTTGTTTCCCTGGGGTTGGGGGAGCCCCTCTGTGACCCAGGGAGGACAGGGGAGCCTCAGTGGAGTCCCAGCACACTCTTTTCTCCCCTGCTTTCTCTGTAAGGATTTTGTGCACAAGTTCTGTAAGTGGGGCTGAATAGGGCAGGCATTGTTCTCACTGTCCTGGTGTCCTCCTAAGCAGCCTTACGCCTGATCTCTGCACACAGTGGACATCCCAATTCCTTGCCTGTCCTCTGGGTTCACCTTCCCCGGCTGGGCTGGGCTGGGCCACTCTGGCTGCTCCTGTAATAAACAGGTGCAGGTGAGGCACCGAGAAGGCTGGGCTGGGGTGAAGGCCGAGCTCCAGGCTGGGAGCAGAGGGGCACCCGGGGGCTTGGCATTTCCTGGATGCTTATCAGTTTGTGCCTCTCCTGGCCCACAGTGGCCCAGGTGGGAGCAGAGGGACAGGAGCAGCCTGGGTGTGACCGTGTTTAGGCATCAGCTAGATCTGTGATTCGTGTGGGCTGTTTACTGCCAACAAAGCTTCTGGGCTCACAGAAGGTTTAATTCCTTCTAGGGCAAGGGCACTCTCCTGTTGCTCCCTGGGCTGACTAGAGGCCACTCAGGCCCCCCACCCCCAGCTCATCTGTTGCTGGACATCACTGCCTGGAGCTCAGAGGGCAGAGGGCCAGGTGGCCCCATTGGCAGGGATTTAAGAGGAGGCTGGTGGCCCAAAGTGTCAGATCCCTGCCCCTGTCATAGTGGCTCTAGGATGAAAGATGGGAGGGACAGATACCCTTCCCTCCCCTCTGACTTCTTTTCTCATGAGTCCCCCTGTCTAGTTGTGGGATGATCAGATGTCTAAACAATTCAAGATGTTTCTGTCCCCATCCCCACTTAATGCAAATTAGGGAGGCTGCCTTGGGTATGTTGCTTTGGGATTTTATCTTCTCCCTTTCCGGGAGTAGAGTCATGGGCTTAGGGGCCCAGCTGTGGTTCCTCTCTGGGGAAACTGGGAGCAGAGCCTCTACTCAGAGACAGTGCTGCCTCTCTACATCTGCTCCCCGTCCAGCCATGGCTCCCTGCTTGTAGCAGCAGACCCAGCAGCACTCCAAGCCCTGAGCAATTTTGTGTCCTCTGGCTCCAGACCCTGCATGGCCACAGTTGGGTCTCATAAGCCAGCGATCCTGGACCCTGGGGTGCCCTCTCCACCCGTCCGCTCTGTCCCAGCTGTGCTGGTCTGCTCACATCTGCATACCAACCTGGAGGTGGCTATTCTTTGCAGGGACCCTGTCCTCCTGCTTCATGTCCACTTCCTGTTGCTGCTGGCAGAGCTGACACCTGACACCAGTGCCGACCTGTGAAGCTGCCCCACCATAGATGAGCAGTTCAGGTCCACCGGCCAAGGCAGTGTGTGTGATGGTTCTGAGCTGGATCCTGTGGGTTCAGATGACCTTGTTTGTCATGTGTTTTGGCTGCCAGCGTGGTGGGGCAGCTTTTAGAAAGCTGAGAGAAAGTGGCGGGGATGGAGGGATGGCAGCCTGACTTGTCAGGTTTTGTTTCTGTGGCTTCAGTGGGGCAACATGATGGCTATAACCTCCTTAAAGCCTCTCTGTCTTCACGTGGGTTCTGTGTGTCCTGTTCAGTTTCTTCTCTCTTGATCCTTTTGGCTAATATGACCGATGTCACTGTTTTCATTCATTCAGTAAACAACTGCTGCGTAACAAGACCTAGGGGAGGTGCTGGGGACACAGGTGATGAGAACACAGTCCCTGTCCTTCAGGGCCCCCAGCCCAGTGGGAGACTAGACACAGATTCATACTATGGATGAAATGTCAGCTGTGGAACTCTGCCCCTAGTTACCCCGCCCTGCTCACTGCCAGCCAGTTGCACCATTGCCCCCATTCTGAGCCTCCAATGACGGTAGTAGTAGTAGTTAACAGTAGTTATAGTATTACCATTGTAATAACTTTTAACTATTGTTTATCAAGCACTTGCTGTGCCTGTGTGAGCTCTAGAATGTTACCTGGATTTTCTCATTTACCTTCCCCAAAACTCTTGGGAGGTAGATACCCTTGTTAGATTGTGCCCATTTTACAGATAAAGAAACTGAGGTAGAGCAAGATGAAGTCATTTCTCCAAAGTTATACAAATAGGAAGTAGAGGAACCAAAATTGGAACCCAGAGGCCAGGTCCCAGCACTCCATCTTCAGTTTGCCCCTGGGAGGGCCTGCTGGTCAGAGGTTGGCATATAGTGTGATTCACCCAAAGTGCATCTTTTTCTGTGACCTTGGGTCACCCTTGAAAGAGGCCTGAGCAAGCCTTGCAGACCTCAGCTTTACAGCCCTGGTGCCAGAGGGCTGCAGTTGGGAGGCCTGCAGTTATCTGAAGAGAGGCATTTCCTTGAGTCTCCCGGTATGACCTCGCGTCTAATCAGAGGCTGCTCCTCTCTCTGCAGGATTAGTCAGCATCTCTTAACTAGCAGTCCCAGAGAGGATAGAGGTCCTCAGCTGCGTGGCGGTCTGTCTGTCCTCCAGCCTCTCACCCTCCGCTGCCGCAGCACTTTTTCTTCCCTGTTCATTGTCCTGGTGCCGGATGGACTTTGGAGGGGGCCATTAAGGGCTGGGATTACCACACAGGCGTGGCCACAGGGGACAGTGACAGTGACACCAGTGAGAAAAAGAAGAAAGGTGCACTTCAACAAGTGAAAGCAAATTACTTGGGACTGCCTGTTTTCTTTTTTTTTTAAAGGGGGTAGGGTGCAGCTCTGTGATAGAGTGCAGTGCTTAGTGTGCATGAGGCCTGGGATTCGATACCTGGTACCTCCATTAAAATAAATAAATACATAAATAAATGAATTACCTCCTCCTCCAAATAAGAAACAAAAACAAAAACTTGTTTAAAAAAAACAACCCACAAACCTTGCCCAAGGGTTCCATGACACAATGTATGTGGTGTTTGATGCTGTGAGAACACGATGAAGAGGTGGCTCAGGGACTGTGTGCTGGAGAGACCTGCCGTCCCCGGTGGTCAGGGGAGCCCCTCACTCTTCCCCTTGGTTGACCGAGGAGAACCGGGGCAGCGCAGTGAGACCGACTGCTGCTTGTCCTTTCCGGGTGGTGTGGGGCCTCCTGTACCCTGGCTGCAGTCTGTGGGCAGAGCTGCCGAGAAGCTTCTAGCCAGCCTGGGGCCACAGACCATGCTGGGTCCCGAGACCTGCTTTTCTAGGTGTAGGTTACTCTGAAATGGGACTTTTAACCTGGGGCTCATGAGTGCTTTAAGAGACACGTGAAGCCTCTGAAACTGTGGGTAAGACTTTGTGTGCATTTCCTTAGGAGCAGGCGTGGAGCTTTCTTTACTGGATTCTCCTAAGCATCTGTGACCCCCGCAAAAGGGAAGAACCTCTGCATTATCTGTTGCTGCAGGGGCCTTGGGCCAGGTGGACGTCCCAGCCTGCTGGGGAGTAGCCTGAGTCCTCAAGGAGCCCAGAGCCAGCCCCTGGCATTCCCAGTAGGGTGACTCTGAATGGGCACCTGCCCCTCTGATCTTCGGGAATCCTGGCCACGACTGTGTGATCAGGTTTCCCTCCCTCTACACACAGAGAATGTCACCAACGGCACAGCTGGGGGCACAGCGGAGCCAGAGCACGAGGAGGTGAGCCGGATGAATGGCTGGCTCAGCTGCAAGGCCCAGGATGAGATGCTAAACTTGGCCTTCACCGTGGGTTCCTTCCTGCTCAGCGCCATCACCCTGCCTCTGGGCATCGTCATGGACAAGTATGGCCCAAGGAAGCTCAGGCTGCTGGGCAGGTCAGTGTGGGGTTGGGGGCTGGCAGGTGGGAACCACCCCCTACCCCGCAGCTAAGATCCCTAGGGTTGGGAATCCTGGCACCTGCTATCAGGTGCTCTGTGGAGCTCCCTACCTGCCTGCCCAGAGTGGGGTTCCTACCCTATCTGCCACCAAATCAATAGCTACTGTGATCCTTGCATTGTTCTAATCTGCATAAAAAAGGCACAGGGCTCAGGCCTGCGTGGGAGGGCCTGGAATTGCTAGTCATTAAGAATACTGGTTTCCAGTCTTTCTGACCTTACATCTCCATAGGAAAAAAAAGATTTTGAATACATACCTCTAATATAAGCACAGGGAATTATCAATAATATGCACACATGTCACTCTTAATGTTTTATGTGCTTTATTTTTCCTTCCAGTTTTTTAAAAATTATTTATTTATTTATTTATTTTGGGAGAGGAGGTATTTAGGTTTACTTATTAATTTTTAGAGGAGGTACTGGGGATCGAACCCAGGACCTTGTGTATGCTAAGTATGAGCTCTACCACTTGAGCTACACCCTCCTCCCCTTTCCAGTTTTATTGAGATATAATTGATATACAGTGCTGTATAAGACTAAGGTGAACAATATAATGATCTTACATATGTCACGAAATGATGACCACAGTAAGTTTAGTGAGCATCCATCATCTTATGTAGTGTTTTATGTACTTTATGATATGTATACAAAAAATATAAATTAAAGTAGCTGAGCTTTAAAATCAGACAATAAAAAATTATAAAATTTCTAGAATTATAAAATAGTATTTCCCTACCCCTGGCACCCTAGTGGGTCATCTTATGTACCTCCTGGGATGTGTTTCTGGTTTATAAAGCCGCAGTCTTCCAGACTCAAGGTCAGTTCACCGAGCAGCTGGCCCTTTCAGGCCAGGATCCTCCCCCAGCCAGTCCCGTCAGGAGTGAGCATTGTGCAGGGCAGTGGTTTGCAGTGAGCGAGACATGTGGCCATGAAGAGAATGGGTGGAGTATCAGTGTCATTCATTCTTTGGAGCTTAAGAGGACTTGGTCCTCAGGTTAGAGCCAAGTAGAGGGGATTCGGAAGTTGCCACTCATCTCCTCTTGCCTGGAGGGGTTGTGTCCATCCCCTGGCTGAGCGGGCACAGGAGCCTGGGGCATGGATTGTACCTTCTCTCGCTTCACAGCTTGGTTCTCTCTAGTCTGGGGAATGGGGCAGTGCAATGGGGTGTTTACCAGATCTGGCTTTGGGGCTGGAATTCCAGCTCAGCCACCTGCTAGCTAGGAGGCCTTGGAGAGTTTAGTTTTTTATTTGTTTTAGTTTTGTTTTTCTCAGCAGTAAAGTGGGAGTCAATTATACTCCTTAGAATTGTTAAATTAAATGAAATAATATACGTAAATTTTTTGAAAGCATCTGATGCATAGCAAATAACCCGAAATGAACGATGTTACCAATAATAATAAACAGTGTACTATTTCTGTTTCTTTTTAGTGCCTGCTTTGCTGTCTCCTGCTTGCTGATTGCATATGGAGCCAGTAACCCAAACTGTGAGTATGCTTTTCCTCTGTCCTTTGGTCAGGGACCAGGGAGAGAGGGCCCAGAGTTACTCACAGGCCCACCTGCTCTAGGAAGCAGGGCCAGGCCTTGTGCTCACTGCTCAAGTGAGAGGGACGCCTGTTAGGCCTTTATCCAGAGACTTATCTCAGATGGGTGGCTACTGGCTAAGAGAATAATTGCCCAGACAGACGTCTGAGAGAAGCTCCTAGAGGGTATGAAACTCCCATCTCATCACCCGCCAGGTCAGTCTCCTATGGCTTCACTGATGCCAACCTGAGAACCAGGCCAGCTGCAAGGGTGTGTGCAGGGGTTGTGAGCTGAGCCCCCTCAAGGCAGCCCAGGCCAGCACTTTAAAGATGGCTTAGAAGCCACCTGGTCCCTAACCCTGTTCATGTTCAGGTGGAGCCGTTGCTTCAGGGACTTTTAGAACAAACACCAAAACAGGACTTGAGTTTCACCAAAATCTTAGCTGGGCTCATCTCCTGATTTCGGGGCACCTATATTTTTGGTCTCAGTGAAGCAGCTTCTTCAAGCCTCTCCTTTGCTGCTAAGGTTAGTGGAGAAAGGAGTACGGGGATGCACGTTTTGCAAGTGCCCAAGCTCTGTAAAATAGGCAAGAGGAGGATGAGAAAGAGACTGGTCCAGCTCCCCAGGTGTCCGACACAAACACCTGATGGCTTGTCAGTCACTCAGCTGGCATTTGTTCGGGGCCGGCTCCTTGCCAGGCATTGGGTCAGGCCCTGGCCTCCCTGAAGCTCAGCCATGGTCCCCCACTTACAAGCTTTCTGCTTCCTTCCAGCCCTCTCTGTGCTCATCTTCATCGCCCTGGCTCTGAACGGCTTTGGTGGGATGTGCATGACGTTCACCTCATTAACAGTAAGTATTGATTTTTTTGAAGAAGGTCTCTACCTCAGTCATCTTCTTGTGAATTTAAGGCAGGTTTTATTGGCTTTGATTTCCTTGCCTTCCATTTGCCTGCATCTGCCTGGGCATCCCAAGCAATAGAGGGTTGCTGGTGGTGAAGTTGTGGCAGCAAAGCCAGTCACAGCCTCCTAGGCTGGGGAGGTCCTGCAGGCAGACTTGAAGGCAGCAGAGTGTGGCTCTCAGAGCGACCCATCCCCTGCCTGTTGACTTTGATTTAGGTGCCAAGGAAGTTAGCTCACTAGCCACGTGCCCAGAGAAGACAGGACCAGCGAGAAAAAAAAACTGCTACCCACTTCCTTTTTTCATATTTTCTATGATATCTCTGGCTACCAGTGCATTCTAAATACAAACTTCCCTTGGAATCACCCTGCCTCTAACTATTGCTTTGTCTAGACCTGAATGAAAAACTCCGGGGAACACGTAGACTGCCTCTCTTCTTGGTTTTCTAAATGCCAGGGCATGACAGCCCTTCTTGTGGGGGAGATGCTTTCTCGGGATGCTGAGCCCCTTCTTATGGGAGCACCAGAACGCCCCAAGGTGTGCTTCTCATTGAAGTGGGTGAGGCTGCAGGAAGGTCGGGGTTGACAGAAAGTCAATTGAAAGCCAAAAAGTCTTGCCCAGAAGGCAGAAGAGAGCTGTATGCAGGCTCACCTGGTCAGGCAGGCGTCCATTGGGAAAGAAGTGAGAATGCTAGGCTTTCGGAGAGATTTCTCTGTCCAACAGGAAAGTCTAGTCTGCCTCAATTTCCCTTTGAGAAAGTTTTTATGATACAATACCTACCGTCACTATTTGCAGTGCGCCCTGGTTTCTGATTTCTTTCTGCTAATGAGTCAGGAGTCATTGCTGTCGAGGGGCCCTCACTTGGCTCTGAGGGAGCCCTGGGGACTTGCTGGTCTTCTTGTAAGGAGCTTGAAGAGGTACTGACATGTCTGTGACCCCTTGCCTGCAGGCTGTGAGCCAGAGGCCAGGCCTGACCCAGAGTCTCTTCTGTTCCCCTTCCTTGTGCTTTGCCTTGTTAACTGTCCTGGTGGGAAGGACTGACTGCCTGGGTCTAGGATGGTGGAGTTGGAACACTTAGTGGAGTCTGTGTTAGGTGAGAAAGGCTTAGCATGTGACCACCTATGCTATGTGCCCGGGGAGTGGGGGACACACATGTATCTGGTAGCTCTGGTTGCCTTGCCCCTGGTAGTGGGTGTGAAGGAGATTTACTTTGTATTCTTTTGTGCATTAAAAAAATTATTTATTTATTTTTATTTATTTTTTTAAAAATATGGAACGCTTCACTAATTTGCGTGTCATCTTTACACAGGGGCCATGCTAATCTCTGCATCGTTTCTATTCTAGTATATGTGCTGCCTAAGTGAGCACTAAATTTTTATTTTTTTAACCAGGCAGATTTTTAAAAAATGACTATATCTCCCTCCCTCTTAAATTCCCAGGGGAAAGCAAATGTTGAAACTAAGAAACATGTTAGAACTGTTAAATTTACACAGATTCCACTAAGTTGTATAAATTGTAAAGCAGGAGCCATGGTCCTGTTTGTTCTTTGACACTGTGAACACGACCAACTCTTTCATCAAAATGAAAAACAAAAATCTGGCATCACCCCCATTATTTGAGCCACACTATGCCTATGTCATGGCAGTTCTGAATTTTGGGATAAAAGAAAGAGGAGTTTATGCTCTGAAATACAGAAAGATGCTTTATTGTAATAAAGGCTAAGACAAATAGCTAAAAATCATCACCCCATGAATCTCCTTTAAGAAAGTCTTTAAAAGGAGTTCAGAGTTGTTGTCCAAGAAACCTTTAGGGGAGGCTTGTAGGCCCATAAAGATTCTTTTTCTTTTGTTCTTCTGATTACAAAACAAGAAGTTTTTATTTTAAGAAGTCACTATTTAGTGTAAAATATGGACTGTAAAATTCTGTAAACCAACCTTCATCAGTTTAGAATATAATTCTTCAGTATTTTTTAAAAATCTGCACATACTAATGTTATTCTTTTTAAAAGGAATGCTGTTACAACGTGCCTTTTTCACTTAACAGTGTATCTTCTATGTCTTTGCCTGCCAGTCTTTAGAAACCTACCTTATTGTTTAAACACTGGAGGTCGGCCTCATTATTAAACAGTTCCATGTTACTCTGTAGTGCAGACGTGCCATCATTTATCTAACCAGTTTCCTGCTAATGGACTTTTGGGTTGGTTTCCAATTTTTCTGATTTATGATGCTACAAAATTGAACATCCCTGTTTGTGTATTTCTGTAAAATAAATTCCTAGAAGTGGGATTGCTGGGCCCCAGGATCAGCATGATTTAAATTTTAATATAGACTGTCAAATGGTCTTCCCAAAATGTTAATACATGGATACTAGCCTAGCAGCATGTCTGAGAGATTTTTCTCCACGCTCTTTTCAATACCTTGTCATTCATCTTTTAAACAGTAGCCCTTCTGATCTGGGAAAAAATAATATGCTGTGATGTTAAATTTTTTTCTTTAATTATTAGTGAGATGGGGCATCTTTTCACCTCTTTCTGTGATCGTTTGTATTTCTTCTGTGAATTGCTTCTTTGTGTCATTTGTATATTTTTCTACGGGGTTATTTCTCCTTTTTTTCAATTTTAGTGTTTTATAAGAGCTCTTTCATATATAAAAAATCAGTTCTCTTTCTGAGTGAGTAAGGGATCTTACCCTAGGGTTTTTAGGCCTTTAGGTGGTCTGTGAAAAAGCTTCAGGGGGGCTGGCCTTGCTCTTGAGATCGTAAGCAAGCAACTTGTGTGTGTGTGTGTGCCATGCAGGTGCGTTTTTCTAGGGGAAGGTCCGTTGCTTCCATCAGCCTCTGGTAGGCCTGTATGAAGGCCAGAAGCACAGGAGGAGTGTTCCTGTTAGCTCCTTGCTCTCCCATGGGGAGGTAAAGTCTGCACAGGCCAGGTAGGGACCAGGCAAGAAGACCATCTGGTCATTACCTAAAGCGTTCGGTTAGCAGGGATCTGTTTAAGGGAGGCTGGAGGCTTGTTCTTTCAGGTCCCCACTGCTGGGTCTAGAGCAGAGGTCAGCAAACTGTCGCCCCCAGGCCACATCCAGACCACTGCAGTTTTCTGTAAACAAAGTTTTATTGGCACATAGCCGCTCCCACTCATTTCTGTCGGCCAGTGGCAGCAGAGTGAGGTAGTTGTACAGAAACCACATGGCCTGCAAAACCTAAAGTAGTTACTCTCCAGCCCTTTACAGAAAAAGCTGGACCACCTTTGGTCCAGAGGTACCAGGACGCTGCTCCCTTCCCTGTCGGAAGGCAGGGCGGCCACCCAGCCGCCACCCCCACTCCCTGCCCAACCCCGCTTCTAGTTACATGGCCCAACTCCCTGAGCACTTTTTATATCATCTCTTTCCCTCTCCACCACTGTCCCTGGCCTGAGGGACCTCCTCAGGCATTCCTCTGTCCTGTGAGGCCTCAGATAAGGCCTCTGGTGGCCACTCCTTTCCAGAACAGACCCCAAAAGGAGAATGAGAAGCAGGTCAGCGAGGGTGGGGCTGAAGCTCTTGGGCAATGCTCTCGGGCTGGCCGTGGCTTCTGCTGAGCAGAGCTGAATCTCGTTCTGATACAGCCCAGGCCTTGAAAAAGCAGAACTGTCAGGATCGGCTCCGGGAGACTCCAAGCCGGCATCACAGTGGCACCTTCTGTCTGTGTCTCCCACCCATGTCCTAATTTGGGGGACAAAGGAGTCTTCAGGGTCGCCTTTAGGAGCTTCCTAAATCAAATCTCCTACGACAGCTTTGGGGCCATGGATACTCTCTCTGTGATAACCTGGGAGTCTGAGGGGAGTGTGTTTCCAGGGAAACCTTAATTTGGGGACTTTCTGAGCCCCAAGGGGTTTTGTGTTGCATGGACTGTGGTATAAATAAAAATGACCAGGGACTGTGAGCTGTTAGTTACTCCACTGGTGGGGAGGGGGCTCCAAGTCGGCAGAATGCCTTTGCCCCACAGGCCGATAGATGTCTCTGCAGAGCCCGAGAGGGCTGTACTCATGGGTGATCCTGTCCCCTCGAGCAGAGGCTCAGAGGGCGAGGGTGGGTCCTGTGCCAGGTGGGCCGCCCAGAGGCTAGAACTGGGCTTCCCAGGTCCCTGCAGCAGAGAGCCCAGGCAAGGTAACATCCTTGGAGGAGGATGGTGCCAGGTCAATGGTGGTGCAGGGCAGACCCCGAGGTGCCAAGCCTCAGCCTCCCCGCTGGACATCTGGACAACAGCACACTCTGGTCTGTTTGCTCAGTGCCTTGCATTTGTACAGCTCTTTAACTCGCTTCATTGGCTGGAGGAAAACACCGGCCGTCGGCCGAGGTGGCATCTCTGGGCCGCCACCCGATGATCCAGGACCTGGGTTGCTTAGAGATGGGAGCAGATGCCGCCAACACTGTGAACATGTCTTTTCCACTTCATTACTCTGACCCTTGTCAGTGTGGGTGGTACGGGGAGTTCTGAGCTGAAACCCTCCCAGAGAAGTGATTACAAAATGTTAGTAGGCTCCTTCATGAGAAATTTCTCTATGGGCTTTTCCTGTTTGGTTCATTGAAGTCTTGCTTTGAACCTGAGGAAGAAATGATCCCATGGGAGTTGGGATCAGAGTTTGAAGAGAATGAAATAAATACCCCTTTTCAAACACCTAAGAGAAAGGGAGGGAAAGGATTTGGAGTACAGCAGGGAAGCAGATGCCCCCCAGGGCGTGTGTGTGGGAGTTTAGCATTCCTACTCAGCTAATCCATTTCTACAGCCAGGATAGGGTCCCCACAGCATTGCAGGTGCCCCAGGTGCCAGGTGAGCAGGGCTCTCCCAGTGCCTGGGGCCAGCTCTGCCTCTTGGTTTCTGTTCTGTGCCTTGAGAACCCAAAGCAGTCAGCTGATCACCCACCGGCCTGGGAAAAATTCACCCGTCAGAGGGTTCTGTCTCGAGAAGTGGCCCCAGCACGTGACATGCTCAGGGGTGGACAGAGCATAGAGTGGGGGCACTGGCAGGGCTGGACCTGGCTGGGAAAGCAAATGAGGTGGCTGGGAGAGTGGAGTCTGTCCTCCCCACCCCTGCAGCAGTGAAGCGGAAAGGTGACCACAAGGACCTTCTTCTGGCAGTGTATGCTTAGAGCTGCCTGGTTGTGGGGGTTTAGAAAATAGCCCAGCTTTGCTAAGTCCACTTGTCCAGACTGGTACCTGGATCTTAGCCTAGGCAGGTTGCACAGAGCTCTGGGTGTGTACACCAGCCACCTGAGGACAAGACTCGCCTCTGGAAGGGGCCTGAGGGCCAGAATGCCAGCCCCAACTAGGGCTGCACATGGCATCTCCCCCAGCGCCAGGGTGTGCCCCCAGCTGGTGGGCTCAGGAGCTCACTGATTTGGAAAGTCAGTGCCAGGTGGCTACACAGTGGCCCTTCTGTCCCTGCCTGCCAGCAACCCCAAGGCCTGTCTTGGGGGCCCCTGGGAAGAGAGACATCTTAACAAAGGTCCTCCAAGGAGAACAGCCCATCTTCACCATCCTGGAGCCTAGGCTTCTGGTGATTCTTGTCCAGTAGCTGCGCTCTGTGGCCAGCACTCCAGGGAGGGGCCGTCTGCAGCTGCTGTTTTCCCTTCTGGGAAGGTCACACAGCCGGAGCCTGTTTACATTGCAGCCGAGGGGCTGAGAGAATGAGTCACCACCGGCTCACGCGGGGATGGCATCCCCGTGTGAGCAAGGCCGGCATGGAGAGCGGTTCTGCCTGGCTGAACCCACTCAAGCCCCAGTCCTCCCCGACGCAGCAGAGGTGGTGGTGGGAAGCGCCCAGCACCAGGGGCGGGCTGAGGGTGGGGTGGGCTGCACTCCACCACCTGCAAGTGCAGTTATGAACCCCGAGTCAGGAAGCCGCCTCTGCTGAGTGTTTTCCCCGCATCTGTCATTGCAACTCAGCTACAGCTTCCTACTTGGCAGCAGACCTGGTTCTTCCCCCTCCACCCGGCCCTTGAGCCAGCACTGGGGCACTCTGCTTAGTACTCAGCTGTCACTCACTCCATCACCAGGGCTTCTGAGTGGCCATTATATGCAGCTGAGGTCGGGTGGAGGCCGAAGGAGAGAGGAAGGAAGGGCAGGAGGTGGGGATGGGAGTGTGAAGGAGACTCAGGCATGAAGATGAAACAGTAGAGTCCACAGCCAAATGGGAATCTACTTGACAGTATGGCCCTGGACCATGTGGAGGTAGGCCAAGAAGGTCAAGGGGCGGGAAGGGGGCAGATACGCCTAAAAGGAGCATTAGAAAGGATGTAAGAAATCTCTAGCAGGGAGAGCAGACAGAACGCTTAATAAGGAACACATAGAGGTATGAGAGGTGAGGGTATACCCTTCAGAGGCTACGTGAGTTTTCCAAGAGGCAGAGTAGCCCAGTGGCTGTGCACATAGGCTTGACCTGCTTTGAATCTCAGATTTGGCCCTTACCAGCTTGGGAGAGTTCCTTGACTTTTCTAATCCTAAAGTTTTGTACCATTAAGTGAGGGTCATAAGTGACACTTACCTGGTAAAGATGTTTTGAGGGTTTTTTGGATAATAATAGCTGCTGTTATAATAATAATGCTATTATATTATTTTAACATATTAACTATGCTACATTATTATATATTATTACTTAATAGGAAATATTATTTTATAGGAAAAAATTCCCTGATAAAGCCACTCCTGGGCACAGCAATGGGGGAAATTTCCTCCTGCAGGCATGACAGCTTTGGGAGGAAGGGAAGGAAGTGGCTTAAAGGATAAAAAGCAGTTAGTATTAATATTAGAAAAATAATCAATGCCCACAGGCATTAATTAAACCTTCTCTTCTCCTGTGCTTGCTGTTTTGTGACTATACATTGACTACAGCCAGGATGTTTATGCTTTGGGCTTCAATGGTCATGGTCATCCTTGATGTTGTTTTGAGAGATTTCATCTGACACAAATGCTAGGTAGTCCATAAAAGCTGAAACACACTTTGACTATCTATTTAAACTCTCATATTGAAAACAAAAAAAAACCCTACCATGAACTAAGAAGTTAAAGAACAAACTAGGAAAACATACCTACAGTATATGGACAAACTGTGATGGTCTGTAATATATAAAGAGCCTATACCAAAGCAATATGAATATATTAACATCCTCAAAAAAAAGGGACAAATGAGGTATATGCATGACAGATTTTTTAAATTGTAGGAAGAAAGTTCAAAGTCATTAGTAATCAATAAGAGTTTTTTTCCATTTCTTTTTTTTAATCATGGAAAAATTTAAATATACATGGTATTAGAGAGAATAGTACAATGAACCGCATGTACCCATCTTACAACTTCAACAGCTGTCAGCTCATGATCAGTCTTGCTTCATTTCTGTCTCCATCCACCATCCAGATTATTGTGAAGCAAATACCAGTCATTGATACATTTCTTCCATATACACAAAGAAATGGATTTAAAACAACAGGGGTATTGGTGAAAGTGGCAAATACTAAAAATAATGACAACACACAATAGTGGAGTGGCTACCATGGAAGAGATGCTCTACTATGCTGCTGGTAGGAGTATCAGTTGGTCTAAGTTTTCTGGAAGACAGTTTGGCACAGAGTATCACAAACACTTAAAAATGTGTATTCCCTTTGCCAGGTGATTCTACTTTTGGGAATTTACCTTAAGGAAATGATAGTTATTTGCATATCAATTTATCTTTAAGAATGTTCATTAAAATGTTATTTGAGGGGGGAGGGTATAGCTCAGTGGTAGTGTATGTTCTTAGCAAGCACAAGGTCCTGGGTTTAGTCTCCAGCATCTTCATTAAAAGTAAATAAATAAGCCTAATTACCTCCCCCCGTCAAAAAATGTTATTTATGATAAAAATTAAAAAGGATCTAAGGTCCAGCATCAGAGAAATAGTTTCATAAATTATAGACCATTCAGATAAGAAAATACCAGACAGTTACTGCAAATTATGTTGAAGATAAATACTAAATTAGAAAATATTTATAATATATCAAGTAAAAAAGAAAAAGTTCATCAAATAATATATAGCATATGATCCCAGTTTGGTTAAAAATTATAGGTATTTATAGGAAAAAGATCGAAGGGAAATACATAAAAATGATAATATGGCTGTGTCAAGGGAATTTTTATTTCATCCTTTATGTGTACTTTGTTCCAGATATTTTACAGTGGACTTGCATTGCTTTTCTAATCAGGAAAGATAATCATAATTTAAAATATGAGTTGTAAATATTGATGAGAAGGCTGTGTAATGTGGTTTGCCCTGAGGCTCTGTACTGCCTAGAAATGGCCCTGCTGACCAAAATAACATGTTAGGGAAGAGAATTTTCAGTGTGTTACAAAGAATGTTCCAGGCAGGGAGAGGCAGGGAAGCAAGGATGGCAGCTGGAGGGCGGCTGCCCTGGACCAGGAATGAGGGCAGGGGTCTCATCCAGAGGGGAGTGTAAACTCAGTCTCCTCTCTCAGCTTCCCGTTCTTCCCTGTCCTGGATCCAGTTCTGGGGGGAATACTCCAGAAGGTTAGGTCAGAGTTGCAAGCTGGCCCCAAACCCCTATTCTGTTGGCCTCTAGCCTGGGTTAGGGTAGAAGGAAAAGGGCTAGCTAGCAAGCTGTCTGCTTTTCAGAAGTATCCCTTCACCCTGTGGAATAGTTGGGGACACTCTTTGTACCCAAAGGTGACCGCAGCAACAGAAGTGTTTCCTGGCTTGACTGTGCACCAAGTGGCCTTTTCTACATCAGGCTCTTGTCCTCCGTCTACTCTTGTGGTTGGGTTCGAAGCCCTCGTTGACTCCTTTCCTCCTTTACGTGCCCTGGCTGGAGTGGCATCTCAGGCTGGAACAGTTTCCATACAAGCAGAACTAATCTTTGGATTCTCCCTGGAGCAGGTAGGGCCCCAGAAATGCCTCCCCAACAAGGCTGCCTCACTGGGGTAGCCAGCATGGCATGGCCCAAATATGTGAGCTCAGGAACCGAGGCATGTCCTCTGAACCACAGCATACCTGGGAGGCAGGTGTACAAAGAGTAAGACTGGGCACCTTTAGTGCTCACCTGAGTGTGCCTGGGCACACATGAGCACATCACGTTTCCTCTGTCTCCTGCTAGGGGAGCTTCCATACGCTTTTTCCCTCCCTCTTACCCTCTCTGAGAAGTCTAAGTGGACAGAGGGTCCACTCTGCGTGAAGGCTGGCAGAAGAGCTCTTTGTATGCTGAGAATTCTTTGGGGAGCCTCGAGAGCCACCCTGGCCTCCTACCATAAGATGGCTTTGTTGGCCATACACTGTAGACTTACTCATTTTTATTTTCAATCCTAGGATCCCAAAACATCTCAAGTCTCTGACTGATGTTTTTTTATATTTCCCTGTGCTATACAGTAGAATCTTGTTTATCTATTCTACAATTTTGAAATCCCGTCTATCCCTTCTCACCTTCTGCCCCCTTGGCAACCACAAGTTTATATTTTGTGTCTACGAGTCTATTTCTGTTTTGTATTTATGCTTTGTTTTTTTGTTTTTGTTTTTTAGATTCCACATATGAGCGATCTCATATGGTATTTTTCTTTCTCTTTCTGGCTTACTTCCCTTAGAATGACATTCTCCAGGAGCATCCATGTTGCTGCAAATGGTGTTATGTTGTCGGTTTTTATGGCTGAATAGTATTCCATTGTATAAATATACCACGTCTTCTTTATCCAGTCATCCGTTGATGGACATTTAGGCTGTTTCCATGTCTTGGCTATCGTAAATAGTGCTGCTATGAACATTGGGGTGTAGGTATCATCCTGAAGTAGGGTTCCTTCTGGATATAAGCCCAGGAGTGGGATTCCTGGGTCATATGGTAAGTCTATTCCTAGTCTTTTGAGGAATCTCCATACTGTTTTCCACAGTGGCTGCACCAAACTGCATTCCCACCAGCAGTGTAGGAGGGTCCCCCTTTCTCCACAGCCTCTCCAGCATTTGTCATTTGTGGATTTTTGAATGATGGGCATTCTGACTGGTGTGAGGTGATACCTCATTGTAGTTTTGATTTGCATTTCTCTGATAATTAGTGATATTGAGCATTTTTTCATCTGCTTATTGATCATTTGTATGTCTTCCTTAGAGAATTGCTTGTTCAGGTCTTTTGCCCATCTTTGGATTGGGTTGTTTGGTTGTTTCTTCATATGCAAGTTTTTATGTGGACATGTTTTCATTCCTCTTGGGTATATACCTAGGAGTGAAATTTCTGGGTCAGATGATAACTCTGTATTTAACTATTTGAGGAACTGCCAGACTGTTTTACAGAGTGGCTATGCACCATTTTACATTCCCACCAGTAATGAAGGAGAGGGTTCTGATTCTTCTGTGTCATCACCAACATTTGTAATTACTTGATTTTTTTTTTAATGATAGCCAACAGGGGTATGGAGTGGTATCTCGTGGTTTTGATCTGCATTTCTCTATCATTAATGATACTGAGTATCTTTCTGTATGCTTTTTGGCCACTTGTTTATCTTCTTTGGGGAAATGTCTTTTCAGATCCTTTGCCCATTTCAAAAATGGTTATCTTCTTATTATTGAGTTGTAAGAGTTCTTTATAGATCCCAGATACAAGTCCCTTATCAGATAGATGATTTGTAAAACTTTTCTCTCTTCCGTGCATTGTCATTTCACTTTCTCAATGGTGTCTTTTGAAGCACAAACGTCATGATGTTTCTTATTCATTAAAAAAAACTTTTTTAAAATTTCTTTTTTTAGTGGAGGTACTGGGGATTGAACCCAGGACCTCGGGCATGCTAAGCACACCCTCTACCACTGAGTTATACCCTCCCCCTGCTTACTCATTTTTAACTGTGGTCAAAACAGTCAGAAATGATGAGAGGCAGGTAGGTAAACACGTTCTAACTCCGTTCATCAACAGTGGATCAGCTTGCAGGCAGCCATCACGTGGTCCATGTTTGATAAAACTCCAAAATGATTCCAGACAAATGGGGGAGGGGAACGTAGGTTAGGTCCTTTATAAACAGCCTGAGTTCAGTGAAACAGGTTGGCAGGTCCAGAGAGCAATTCTCAATGCCAGAGACCTCATGGGTGTGGATGGGAAACCTTCCCAGCACACGGTTCGAGCTCTCCTGAGGTTAGCCAGAGAAGGAAGCCAAGACTGGCTGTTTGGGAGGATGCATTTTGCCCAATGTCTGTTTGAATCCATGCCTGGGTCTGTGTGGAATCTCCGAGGGTTTTAGCAATGCAGCCGTGTCTGGTGGGCTCAGAACGAGCTGCTGTGAGAAGGGAAGAGTGGCCTGGCAGGGAAGAGAGTCTGAGCCTTTCTTGCCGTTGGTCTTCTCAGGTGCAAAACGTCAGGTGGGAAGGGAATGCTCTCCTTGCACCTGGGCATTCAGAAGCAGCAATCCTGAGCCAGCCCCCTCCTCCACGCTGGGGGGACTGTAGAATTCTGATTGGCACCTTCCAGAGACCTACCCTTCTCAGAACCGAAAGCAGCTTTTGCTGACATCTGGCCCTTCTGGGACACTGATATTTTTATTTATAAAATTACACTCTCATCCCCAAATAGATTCTTATTTTTAACAGCTTGCTCCCTTTGAGGGATGCCTCAGGCTCCCAGCTTTGCTCGCTGGCATCTCCTTCTAACCCTGCAAAGAGAGAAAGCCCCTGGCCTGTGCTGGAGCAGAGAGGAGGGAGGCTGGCCAGCCAGGGAGTCCACCAGCTCTGTCTTCCCTTGCACAGTCCGAGTTCTGCATTACTCTCCTCCTCTTCCTTTATCAGCCTCAGTCTGGGAAGAAAAACTTCCAATTAGCAGTGATTTACCCAGACTAATCCCCCTGTGAGTTACTCGGGGAGGAAAGCAGGTAAGAAATGGTGCCTGAGGATGCCTTGAATCTCTCTTCCCCTCCTTCATCCATCCCCTGTCCATTCTCTCAGCCAAAGTCTCTCTTGCGTCTTGTCTTTCAGCTGCCCAATATGTTTGGTGACCTTCGGTCCACATTTATTGCCTTGATGATTGGATCCTATGCCTCCTCAGCAGTCACCTTCCCAGGAGTCAAGGTGAGGGTGTGTCTGAGCAGAGGCCTCTCCCAAGACTCTCTCAACCCTCTCTGAAGAGGGAAGTAATTGTGGGTGCCCGGGGCCGGCCCCTCCCCCCACCTGCATGGGAGGATGCACCTGGGTACCTCGGAGTAAGAAGAAACCCGCTGAGCTTGGGGAGGAGAGGGGGGATGGAAAATTCAAGCATGTGACTTTAGGCTGCCTCTGCATTTCTGGGCTGGGGGAGAGACAGTGGAGGGGGTGGGTGTTTGTCGCTGGTCCTGAGTCCAACTCCAGTCCCCCCACCCCCAGATCTGTTGTTGTTGAACTGTTGCTCTCACTGCCAGAGCGCGGCTCTTGGCCAAGTTGGTTCAGCTGTTTCCCTCCCAGGCAGGATTCTGAGCCCGTGGAAGTCACATAGGGTCAGGATGGAGCAAACACTTCACAATCCATCAGTCCCAGTTCCTGCTCTGAATCCTGTTGCTCCTGAAGGGGCTTCTCCCTGCTGTGGCACCAGCCCCAAATAAATCCCTTTTCCTTTGGTACAAGGAGGAGAGGCCATAGAGGAGGAGAAGGAGTCTCAGGCATGGGCCTGCCACCCGGGAATCAAGGTGCTTGGAGGGTCTTGGGCCAGCCATCCTGTGGACTTGAGGGATTTCAGTGTTCTTGGTGCAGAGGAGCCTGCAAGTTCCCCCTTCCTCCTCTTCTCAGTGTCTAACTGCCGGTCCCCTCTCTGGGGAGCTGGCAGCTGTCTGCCACTACTCTGCGATCTCTTGTGCTGGAAATAAATGATTATAACAGGCCCGGCGGCTTCCCACCTGCCCGGCCCAGCACTGAGTCTCTGCCAGGATCACACCCACTTCACCCCCACCACTACACCATGAGGGTGCAGGCCAGCATCACACCCATTTCACAGAGGAGCAAAGTGAGACATCCAGCTGTTTATTCCTCAGGTATTTCTTTGGCATCTACCAGGTGTATGCTTCAAGGCACTAGAGAAACACCAGTGGACAAGGCTAGGTTCCTGTTCTCAGGGAGCTGGACAGATAATGAACAAGGAAATGAATCAAGAAGTCAAAAACCTCAGCCACAGCTGTTCACTGTGAGCTGGTGATGTTACAGTGATGGGCGGTCAGGGAAGGCCTCTCCAAGGAGATGACAGTAGGTCCAAGCTGGAGGCACGGGGGGATAATAACATGCCAGAGCAAGCTGAGGTTAGTGGAATGCAGGATGTCTGATGTCCAAACACCCAGGCTGACAGGACTGTGCCTCCCCTCACAGCTCAGTGCAGGGAAAGCAGGACAGCTGGGTGCCCACTGCCCATGCTGGCTTTCTTCCGCTAACTCTGCCCCCTGCTCCCCTGCCCCGACCGCATTGTGCTTCTCAGGTCATCTATGACTTTGGAGCCTCCTTCATTGTCATCCTCGTGGTCTGGGCCGGCTGCTCTGGGCTGGTTTTCCTCAACTGCTTCTTTAACTGGCCCCTGGAGCCCTTCCCGGGACCTGAGGACATGGACTACACGTAAGTGGACCTGTTGCCCGTCCCCATCCCCACCCTGGCCAGGGGACTGGGCAGCGCTGACGGACATGCTTCTGTGGCCTCCAGGGTGAAGATCAAGTTCAGCTGGCTGGGCTTTGACCACAAGATCACGGGGAAGCAGTTCTACAAACAGGTGACCACGGTGGGGCGCCGCCTCAGCGTGGGCAGCTCCATGCGGAGCGCCAAGGAGCAGGCGGCCCTGCAGGAGGGCCACAAGCTGTGTCTGTCCACCGTCGACCTGGAGGTCAAGTGCCAGCCTGACGCCACAGGTACCTGCCCTCACCTCCCAGGCCTGCCTGAGACATTAGCAGGGGCATCTCCTCCTACACCTACACCCACATCCCCGCAACAAGGAGGGGGTGGCCAGCCCAGGTGGGGAAGTCGCAGCCCCAGCCCCTCACAGGTACCAGCACTGTCTGGGGGCTTTGTGGGTATCGTCTCCTCTCATTCCCACCACTTAACCCCAAAGGGCAGGTGGCACCATCCACGCTGGCTCACAGATTAAGCCTTAGAGAGGGTGAGGGATTCACACAGTGTGTTTCACACAACTGGATAACTCAACTCCTACCCCCGCACCGTCCGTCTCATCCAGCATGGAGTGATTTGGTTGGCAAATCAGGCTTCTGACACTGGGCCCCTGGATGGGGGGTGGGCTGTGGGCCGTGCGGTGCCACCTGGTTCTCCCTGAACGCCCGCCTCTCCCCACAGCGGCCCCCTCGTTCATGCACAGTGTGTTCAGCCCCATCCTGCTGCTCAGCCTGGTCACCATGTGCGTCACGCAGCTGCGCCTCATCTTCTATATGGGCGCCATGAACAACATCCTCCAGTTCCTGGTCAGTGGCGACCAAGACATAGGTAGGTGGCCCTGGGCCCCAGCGTGCAGCCCCGCAGGAGGGCACCCCAGAAGTGGTCTTCGCTCCTGCCCACCTGAGGTCAAGCCTGCTGCCTGGCCAGCCGGAAGGTGTTCAGCTGGGCTGGGCCAGCAAGGCTGTGAGATGGCAGAATGCAAAGGCCTGATTGTCAGAGCCATTTCATCACTGCCGGCCCCAACTGTTCTTTCATGTCCCCATCAGTTTCCCGGTTTAGGAGGGAGGAGAGGACTAAAATAACTACTTATGTTTGGGGTGTGGGGTTGTGTTTTTCGTTGCCTGAGGGGGACGGTTGACGTGTGTGTCTGTAAATGAAAACACTGCACAGAACACGGTACTCCACCTGAGAGCTTGTTGAAAGACGATCAGTCAAGCCCAATGCCAGGAATCCTTCTGGAGACCGCAGGGGCGGCGTGTGGAGAGGGTGGGGGCCGGGCGGCTGCGGCTGGAGACTGGGGCCCTGGGCCTGCTCTGGGATCTGTGCCCTGAAGTGGGAAACAGGGCCAGGCGGAGCCTTCCTTGTGTGTGTAATCCAGTCCCGGCTTGTTACTTCTGGTAAACAAAACTGATAATTCACATGCCACTTTTCCAAAAGAAACACAGAAGGGCTTCGGCTGATTAGAGGTTTTGATTCCACAAAGAAAGTCAGTGCTTCCTCGGGGCCTGAGCTGAGTCAGCTTTAGTCATCCCTGAGCGGGACAAACACATTTGGTAAATCCTTTTTATTGGCAGTCTCACTGGTGTGCAACTTTTTGGTTGGTTTAATTGTTCTTCCCCAGGGGAGAGATGCCCGAGGCATTGTTAGGAATCAAATACAGTTTTTAAAGAGGGTAAGAAACCCAAACTGAAAAAAAGGGAAACATGACAAAGGAGCACAGATCCCCTTTCAGATACTCTGAAAATGGGTATTTGGATGTGAAGCAATGTGGAGAAACCCTGTGTGTCATTGCAAAAACTCATATCAAACACCGAGATAGAAAAAAAAAGCTATTTAGTTTTGTTTAGTCCAGTGTTATTCCCCTAAATTTCTTCCACAGGAACCCTTTGATTATGTAACATTTATTTAAACCTGTGCACCACAGTTTGGGGCAAACTGATCTATCATGTCTATATACTCTGTGTTATAAACCCTCCAGCCCAGAGAGGTGGAGACCCTGACATGTAAAGAGAAAGGTCCTCACTCATCCTTGGAAGGCAAATCTCCCTGCTGCTGAGTCATGGCCTTTTACTGAAGTTCTTTGAGAAATCTTTTGCTGCCCAGAAGGCATTTTTTCCAGCTGCTTCCCACATGCAAAAAGTCATTTCAAGAAGTAGAGGAAGTTGGGCCAGGAAATTCGGGCCGCAGCTGACGGGCATTGGTTTTTCCCTTGCATAAGCAGTTGTACCTGACGTCACACACACACACACACACACCACACACACACACACACACACACACACACACACACACACACACAGCCATGCCCAGAGGGGTTGCTTCGGGGTCAGGGGGCCATAGGTGGAGGGAGACCAGCGCTGGCTGGTCAGATACTTTGGCTGCGTGCGGGGTAGGTTGTCCTGCACTTGGAAGGAACCGGGACCTAGAGGCACAGGTTCTACGAGGCCTTCCACACCGCTTCCACATCATGCCAGGCCTGACTCACCAGCCCACCTGTGACAAGGCACCAGCTGCACATGACTGAGGCCCCAGCAGACAGGAAAACATCAGCAAACACCTGTGCAGGGCCTGCTCCCACCTCCACCGGGCACTCTGAGAGTCAGGGCTCAATGGGAAATGGCACATGTGCTGGGCCCAGGGCTAGCTTTCCTCCACGCCCCATCTCTCTAGAACAACCTCTGACATTTCGGCTGCTAACCTCCCTCCTTTCTGCTTTTTCGCTTGTGCTTTCTTGATGCAGTGATGGCTAAGGGTAAGCAGGGGGCATTATCAGGAAACCGGCAACATCCCCTCCCAGCCAGTCTCCATTCAGCTGAGAAACACCTCTCCTTGAACTCGGAACATTCCTTTTGGCCAGGACTGTGGGTTGGGGTGGGGCAGTCAACTTTCAGCTTGTATTTGCCTGAAAAATCCTATCATAATTTTAAGGCTCTTTGAAGATTGAAGCCTTTACGTCAGAGCCCCTGTAAGTAATGCCTTCCTGGTATATTTCTAGAGGCAGAAAGCTAGTGGCCAGTCGCACACAAAGCCTCAGTCCAGGCATTGGTAATTCTGTGGTTCCCAAGTCATAGAGACTTCCTGGAGCTTCTAGGGGAGGTCATTGTGACATACTGGATTTCATTAGCTGTTTCTTGGAAATAGAAGGGGACTTGGAGAAAAGAGTAGAGTGGCCTGCCCCCTGCTCTGCCTCTGATTTCAGAGGTTAAGGTCTCCGGGCTCCACTCAAAACCCACAGTGACAAGAGGGTTTCTGGGGAAGACCCCAGAAGAGCTCGTGGGGTCGCAGGCTCTCCCCAGCGCCTGCCCCAGGCCTCTGCTGGCAGCACCCCCTGACGCAGCCCATCTTCCTCCTCAGTTGGCCTCTACACCTCCATCTTTGGTGTGCTACAGCTGCTCTGCCTGCTGACAGCCCCTGTCATTGGCTACATCATGGACTGGAGGCTGAAGGAGTGTGAAGACGCCTCTGAGGAGCCCGAGGAGAAAGACGCCAACCAGTGCGTAGGCAGGGCCCTGGCCCCCAGAGGAAGCAGCCCCTCAGGTCACAGGATGGGGGGGTTAGGTTTTAAAGTCAGCACTCACTCAGCTCAGCATCATTTTGATCTGTTGCTTCTCTATGAAAGTTATTTGGTATAGTGAAGTCTGGGAAGCTGCAAGCTAGAAGAAAGAATGACAGAAACCAGGGGAAGGTCTGTGTGGATGACTGGCTATCAAACCATTCTACTTTGAGGGCCGCACTCAGTACACACCAGGCAGACATCCTAAAGCAGTCCTGTTTGCCCATAAGATCTACTCCACTCGGTGTGAGTAGTAAACTGCTATAACCTTCATATGTGTTAATAGGTTTGTTCGTGATTGTGAGAATTAAACAAGGGACCGGAGCCCTACTTTACAGAAGGGTTGGGCTCTGAGATCAGAGGATGAGTTATATGCTATCTTCTCTGGCTCCACCTTAATATAATAAGCTACTCTTTATTGATTCAGGCCCTGTGCCAAGCACTTAATGCACCATATCTCAGGTAAGCCTCACAACACCTTGATGAGTTATACCCATTTCACAGATGAGGGACCTGAAGCTGGGTGTTTGAGTGGTTTGCCTGAGGTCACATACTGAGGAAGTGGTGGGCCTGGGCCTCCCTGCATACCTCCAAGCACTTGGCATTCATTCTTGGATGTCGTATAATTGTCTGTGGGTTGTCCGTGTGGGTGGTGAGACTCAAATCGGGAATAGTGAATTCACAAGGAAATAATTACAGAGAATGCTCTGTTATCTAGGTCAGGTCCTGCAGCCAGCAGGCTGTTTGTGCCCGTTCCAGTTCCATCTCTGCATACTCTTTCTCCTTCACCCCTTCCTGCCTCCCAAGGGGAAATCCACTCCCTCCCTTGTTTGGCTTCTTATCTGGTTTAGTGTCAGCTCCCTGCAGGGTTTGGGTCCCTCAGTCTTCACTAAAGCTGTGCAGCGTATCTGACCTCTCTGCTGAAGTTCACACTCAGCGCTCAGTCCAGAGGGTGCAGGGGTGTGTCCCTCGTGCTGGTCTAGCCCCCACAGACCCTAACACGTGCTTGGGGGTGGTCTTTGAGTCTTGTATTGACCACAGGCTGTGATTCCCAGAGCCTGACTCCTGGGAGAGCCTGTTCTCCAGGGAGCCTCCAGCTCCTGTGTGTGTGTTTCCACAGAGGCGAGAAGAAACAGAAGCGGGACCGGCAGATCCAGAAGATCACTAATGCTACGCGGGCCTTTGCCTTCACAAACCTGCTGCTCGTGGGCTTTGGGGTGACCTGCCTCATTCCCAACCTGCCTCTACAGGTGGGTGTGGGGTGAGGGAGCGGCCAGGTGTGGTTTGGGATAATGAGGCTGAAAGGTGTGTGACATGTCATTGGGAGCCATCAGCAAAGAGAGCGGTGACTTTTCATTCATTTACTTCAATCAACCCACCAGCCAACCAGCCTGCCATGATTTACTAAGGGCCCCTTACCTGCCTGGCTCTGTGCATGGTGCTGGGAGTGAGCTGTAAGTGAAACTCAGGTTGCCTTTTCCAGAAGACTCTTCTCTGTGAAAAGTATATCATTCCACTTGGTCTTTGGGCATCTTGCATGCCACGAATACCATCATCTTACCATTTGTGGAACCATGGGGTGTCGTTGTGTGGCTGCTTGTTTTGCATTTGCTCCAGCAAATGGAATCTGATGTCCAAAGAGGTCTGGCCAATCAGTGGTGTTGGTGGGAACATCCGCTCCTCTGGTACAGGAGTGCCGCAAGGGAAAAATGATCGCTTGGCATCTGGGTTCAAAAGTTCAGTTCCTCTGCACAAGATTTCCAAATGCTTTTGGAACCCGACTTTTGGCAGAGAGTTCGAGAAAGGTAGATTTTGTTACCTGCCTGGTTCCACCCTTAGGTCCATGAACGTGTTCTAATTCCAATCCCCAAGTTTATGAACTTCAAAGGGATACAGGTGATGGCATTGCTTCCTGATGCGTGTAGCCCAAGTCCAGATGGTATCTTGGGCCAGGTCCAGGAGGAAAGCAAGAGTCCCTTCCTTTCTACAAGTGGCCACATGTAGAAGTATGTTGAACAACCAGGTGTGCACCACCCACCGGTGCTAGCATGTGTATGTGCCAATGCTGTGTGTACAGCAGAGGAAACCAATGGAGACTCATGCCAGTTCCAGATGGGAGTATCGTTGCATCTCTGGTGCCCTCCCAGCCTGGTGGTGACCCTCTCTGCAAGACCAGCTGACCCTTGTCCTGACCCCCTTGTCCAATCAAAGGGCAATGCTCAGTGGGGAGGGTATAGCTCAAGTGGTAGAGTGCATGCTTAGCATACATGAGGTCCTGGGTTCAATTCCCAGTACCTCTTCTAAAAATAAGTAAGTAAAACCGCCCCAATAAATAAAGTTAAAAAAAAAAAAAAAGGGCAGTGCTCAGTGAGGCCAGTCATCTGCTTTTTGTTTTATTTAGTTCTTACTGAAAGACAAGTTGTAAGTCAGCAAGGCATTTGGAGCAGAAAGGGGGAGCCTCCGCAAGTATGCGTGCACATTCGGGCAGTACCCTTCTGCAGCACTGCAGAGTAGCCCCCACCTCCACTGCCCACATTCCTGGAAACGGGGCCTGGCTGCTGAGCCCAACGGCAGGGCTGTGTGCAAAGAGCAAACAAGGGTTCTGGTGGCAAAGTGGACAGCTACTGGCTCTCAGGAATCGTTAACAAGTACTTCTCAGAGCTTATTAAGCCTGCTGGCAGTGACCTTTCCTTAGGAAAGCAGAGCTAGAGGGGAGGACAGCCATCTGCCCGTGGGGCTGGGTGACCAGGCAGGGAGAACTCTGGGCACAGTTGTCAGGTCCACAAAGGCAGAGGTCGTGATCAGTGACCAACTTAGTGCTATATGAACTAAGTGTATACATATATACACTTAACAACAGACTCCAGATGGGGTCAGGGCAGCGGTGAGGGGAGCCCTGATTTTTAGTGTTTGCCAGTTTCCGTGGTGTACGTGCTCTCAATCATGGCTGATCTCAACCAATGTTGAAAAGAGATACAGTAACACCATCAGGTAATATTCTCAATAGACCTCTGAAACCTTAGGAGCACGGATAATAGCAAAACAAAATAATTAGGATGTGATGAGTTTTGAGTATTCATTAACTTTGTTTTTAAGGTACAGTTGACCCTTGAATAGCACAGGTTTGAACTGGGTTGGTTTTTTCCAGTGGTAAATCCTACAGTACTAAATGGTCCGTGGTTGGTTGAGTCCTCGGATGCAGTTACAGTGGAGGGTCGGTGCCCCTAACCCCACATGTTGTTCAAGGGTCAACTGTAATTTGTTTAATTGTATGTTTATTAGTTTGTTAGTTGTGACTGTGTTTAACAACTGGGTCTCAGAATTCTTGATAGCTCAGGAATTGGCCCTGGAGGGCTGGTCCAGCTGACTCTGGGATGCCGGTCCTCCTATTGCTCAGGACCCCAGGAGCTGTGGGGCGGGGAGACAATGTGAGGCCCTCCGTGTCTTCTGCTCACACACTGCTCTCCCTCCCTCAGATTCTCTCCTTCATCCTGCACACGATCGTACGAGGATTCATCCACTCTGCCGTCGGGGGCCTGTATGCTGCCGTGTAAGTCCTGGGAGCTGTGGTGGCCTGGTGGCTGAGAGTAAGGGAGTGACCTGAGGGAGGTTCCTGGTGGGACTGAGGTCCTGAGGAGGGCCGTCTTGCCCACTTGTGGTTATCCTGTTGCCTCAGGAGACAGGTGCCAGGGCTTCTGTTGGGTATATCAGGGGAAGGCCATACCTGTCGAGAATGTGTCAGTGGGTAGACAGTTGGGTGCCCACAAGCCCTGGCATTTAACACTAAGTCAGTCCCCTGGCCAGGGTCAATGCCCCATATAGCTTGTTATTGCCCCGGAGGCCACTGCTCAGCTGAGTCCTGGGGATGCCCCTGGCTGCTCATGCGAAAGGCAGGGGTGGGGTCTGGCCACCCACAGCTAATTGATGACCTTCAAGTGGCCTTCAGCAGCAGCAGTGACACAGATAACTGAGCCCAGAACTTACCTGACAGATTCTACCCAGGGCCTTTAAGGGCCTGGTTCTGCCCATAGCCTTCTCAGGCCTTGGCTATAATGAAACCTGCCGCCTTTTCCCAGAAGCACTACATGCCTAAGGAACCACATTGTTCCCCCTCCTCTGGCCAGGACTTGGCTCAAAAACTGGAACCCAAACACCATCCACTGCTTCTCTCTGACCAGAGACCAGCCCGACCCTCGCTAGGAGCCTCTTCCTGCCTCTGGGGCCACCATGCCTGACAGTTGCTAAGATTTTGCCAGAACTCCCTCTCCCTTCCAGCAGTATCCCATGAGGGTCATTCTAGGTCTGTGTACACCCCCTCCCCGCCCCAGGCCTAGAGGAAGTTGCGGCTGCCCTGGCAGAGTCTGAGGGAGTCGGCAGAGAGCTGTGATGCTGTGTTTCCGTGATTACACAATGCTCCTCTGGATGAGGGTGCAGCCGAGCCAGGCCCAGCCTCCAACCTGCTCCCTGGGCCAGCTTCCCAAGCCAGACTCCTGGCACTGCATTTTCCACTCAGTTGGGCCAGACACCCATGGGCTCCGGGGCACACCTAGGCGGGTTGGGGTCCTCCCCGGAGTCTGGGGCCTTGGGCTGGTCCAAAAGAGAAACTCACTTTGCAGAACTGCTCAGCCGAAAGTAATCCAGGGATGGGCGCCTACTGTTCTCTGAGGCTGAGGAGCATTTGGGAAGCCGAAGAGTGGCCCCTGTGGTGACAGGTTCTCTTCTGCCCTGGCAGGTACCCCTCCACGCAGTTTGGCAGCCTCACAGGCCTGCAGTCCCTGATCAGTGCACTCTTTGCTCTCCTGCAGCAGCCCCTGTTTCTGGCTATGATGGGTCCCCTCCAAGGAGACCCTCTGTGGGTAAGAAGGGTTGGGGGGCAGTGTGTTATGGGCATCTACCCTACTCTGCTGACTGGGATCTGGGAGCCCACTCAGAGGCTTTCAGAACCCCGGGGACGGCAATTTGGAACTTTGGTTAGGATTGGTTCAGGGACCCTTTGAGAAGGGGCAGGAGGGGCAGGAGGAGGATAGTGTTCTTTCTGGACCTGATTTTGAGGCAGATAGAACCGAGTTGCTGTCCCTGCTCCTCCAGCCAAGGGCCAAGATTCTTAACCAGGTGCTATAAGTTTGTCCCAATCCCGCTCCCCCACCCTGCCTCCTAGAGATTCAGATCAGCACGTTTGAGTGGCCCATGGACAACGGGAATTCTGATGCTGGAATGTGGAGCGGCAGGGCCTTGGACCTCTTGAAACCTCTTGTTTGTTTCTCCTCTCCTCTCCTGGGACCTTCTCCCTGTTCCCAAACATGAGTGTGAGGAAGGGTCTGGAGCAGGGCTCTGCAGAGACCACAGCCCCCATCTGGTCCCTCATCCCTTGTGATGGCAACTCCCATCCCTGCCTCTGCAGGTGAATGTGGGGCTGCTTGTCCTGAGCATGCTGGGCTTCTGCCTCCCCCTCTACCTCATCTGCTACCGGCGCCAGCTGGAGAGGCAGCTGCAGCAGAAGAGGGAGGACGACAAGCTTTTCCTCAAGCTCAACGGCTCATCCAACCGGGAGGCTTTTGTGTAGCCCCTGCCACCTCTGAACTGCGGCCTCCCGCCCTTGCTTCATGACTCACCGATGTCCTCCTCCTCACCCTAGAGGACCTCCACGCACCCCCAGGATCCTCTCCTTCACTGTGTTGGAGTCCACACTCCTTCTCAGGCCCTGGTTCTGCCTCGGAGCTCTGCGGTGGAAGGATGGGTGAGGGCCCGGACAGGTGATGTTCCCACTGCCGGAAGCAGAGGCACCCTGGACATTGCTCTCCACCTTCGAGGGGTCCTGGAGCATGGGCTCCAGGAGGAGCCAGGAGAACCCCGGCAAGCAGGCTCTCTCCCCCAAGTGTCTGGTTTCTGCCTCTTGCCAAAGCAGAGGGGCCTGCCATCCACTGCCCACCACCTGCCCCTCGGCTGCATGTCCACCGACCACGCCTGCCTGAGGACAAAGGCTTGCACTGTCTGCACCCCCTCGCCTGGCCCCTCACCTCCTCCCCTGGCCAGTCTGAGCTGCCTGAGGAAGGAAGGACCCGCTTCCTGTTGTTGGTGCTAACTCCTTTGTGATTCCAGCCCCCTGTGGCCTGTCCGTGGCCTGTCCTCCTGTTCGAGGCCTGTGGAGAAGCTCCCCTGGCTTAAAGCCTGGAGAGGGGATGGAGGGCTGGAAGGTCTCATGTGGCTCAGGAGCCGGGGACAAGGCCGAGCAGCAGCCTCTTCCCTCCTCCCTCAGGGCCTGATCTGGGAGCATGAAGCCACTGCTGTCCTCTGTCCAGTCTGTGACCTGAAGGGAATTTGAGGGGCACCAGCAGGGCACGCGTGCGCGTGCGCGCACACACACACACCTGTTTTTGTTGGGGTGGGGGTGGCTGACAGACATAGAGGTCCAGGCCTGGGTGGGGAGGTTAATTTGTGAGAGGCCTGGGATTTGTGTAGTGTGGGCTGTGTGTATGCGTGCTGTGAATGAGAGATGTGTGCGGGGTGGCAGTAGGTTGTGAGCTCTAGGTGTCTGCCCTTACCCTCCCAGAGTAGCACCCAGGAGCCAGTCTGGCTCAGGGCGGGGAGTGTGTCCCGGGCTGCAGGGTCGCAGCGCCCTCTGCTGGCAGACTCTCCCAGGGCCCTGGAGCTGTTTACCAGGGAGAGGCCACCCTTCCTCTGTCAGGCAGGCCTGGCTTCCTGACCCACTCACCTTGACTGCCCTCAGAAATGTGTCTGAGACTTCCTGGGAGCCCTGAGAAGGGTGGGTTGATTTTTAGGTTAATTGTTTTGTTTTGTTTTAAGTTTTATCAGACTCCTTTTTATAAAGCAATAAATCCATTTTCCTCCTTGTAAGGGATGCCCCTTCTAGCATATCAGTTAATGAATACATGTTCCTGTTTTGAGCTTGAGAAGGAAAGGCAAGACAAGACTTTCTTCTCCTGACTGGCCCAGTGGTACCCTGCTTCTCACCATCTCTCGGTGTGATTGCTGTCTTGGGAGGGGCAGTGGGCAAGGAAAAGACCTTCCTCCCCCACCTCACCCCACTCCCCAAACAAACTGGGCCTGTGGGGACACCTTAGAAGTGTGGCCACCCCTTCTCTGCTGCTTATCCCAGCCACACAGGCTAATCCTGACCCCCTTTGATCCCTGCTCAGATTTCCTCACCAATCAGGTACCCTGAGGGTTCCTCCTGAGTTCAGGACACAGAGTGACCCCAGAGAGCCTCAGGCTCAAAGAAAACAGAGCCAACTGTGGTGGGAGGAGTGGGCGGACAACAGGAAGGGGCAGACCCAGGCCCAAACCCCAGCTTGGCCGTCACAGTCCAGTCCCTTGAACGCACGTCATCGCTCTAGGCTTCATAAGCAAATACTTGTTTTAAAAAGAGAGAATGAGATCCATGTTTCACAAAACATTCCTCAGAATGCTAGTTCTGGGAGATGTTAACGTTATTTTAATTCTTAAAAGTTTTATAGTCAGATTTGGGAAATGCTGAGATAAGGTCAAGTGAGTTCAGCACTAGTGGACTGTGTGGCTCTCCAGGCAGGCGTGGTGTGCAGCTGAGGAATGATTTTAACTATCAGCCTCCTCCACGTGTGGCCCAGGGACCACCTGCGGCAGGAGCTTCTGGCAGCTTGTTAACAATGTAGCCTCTGGGTCTTGCCTCTGACCTCGTGGGAATCTAGAGTCTCCACTTTGCTAAGCCCCACCTGGTGGTTCTGGTGGCTCCCCCAATGTTTGAGACCCACTGACAAAGGGGAGTGCAGCTGGGGAGGTGCTGATTGGCAAGGGCCCTTCCAGCTGGGAAGATGTTTTGAGGTTGTGGTGCCCAGGCCCCACCGAGGTGGCAGCTGCAGCCTCTTTCCCCCGTCTACCCTCAGGACGTGTGCACTTTGTGGGAAGAAGCAGGCATTGAGAAACCAGGATTCAGGGTGGAAGGTAGTCTAGGGCCAAATAGTGTGTGGCACTGTTAGAGGCATGAAAATGGGAGCAGGGTACCAGGTGGGTTGGGTGCCACACGCACCCCTAGTCCCATGTTTGTCATTTTGCCCTGACTGTACAGGGTGGATGGGTTACATATTTTCCTGTTGCTGTTGAATCATGCTGACAGTTCAGGGATTAAATAGATTACTATCTTCCCTACTTTACAGCTAGAAAAATTGAGGCCCAGGGAAGTGGAGTAACTTGCTCAAGGTTAGAGCTGGGACTCACATTCACATATGGTTTTTTTTTTTTTTTTTTTTTCATATATGGTTCTTAAGTCACTGGAGCAGCCAAGACCCTATAGACCAGGACATTCCATTTAGAGTGGCAGGCCCAAGGGCCACCAGGCCTTGAGATCAGGGTGAAACAGCCTGAGGATGAGAAACAAACATAGGCATGGTCTCCGTGTCTTGGAGCCAAGAGCTTCCTTGGAGAGAGTTGGGTGAGCTCTACTTAGTAGAGTCATCTTGGTCCTAGAGGCTGATGGTAACTTGGGGGATCAAGTCTCTGGTTATTCCAGCCTCAAAGGTTTGCCGTGGGTTGGGGAGGGGACCACTGGCTGATCAAAGGCAGTGGGCGCCATGTGGCCTCGGCCCTCTGTCTTCCCCCTCGTCCTCCAGGCTCCTGGTGGGAAGGAGCTGGAAGTGATGCCTGGCCCTGCGGTTTCAGTCAGAGCAAGGAGCAGAGCTGTGCCAGCCTCAGGAGTGTTGCCAGGAGCCCCGCTCTGCTCTAGTCTACCTGGGCTTGAGTCTAGGGGTTCCTTTGTGGTTGGCTTCCTCCAAACCCCCCAGCCTCTGCCTGCAGCTCTCACTCTTGGGCCTGTTCTAGGGAAAGTGCCAACCTTTGTAAAGGCCACAGATGGGGTTGTAGGTTGTGGGTTCCTTTCTGCTTTGCTCCATCTCCTTCCTGTCCTGTACCCAGCCTGGTGAAAAGAACTCGAGCCCTCCTCGTCCTGGCCCTGGGCTGCAGTCTGAGGAGGGCATCACACTGCTGCGGGCCCTAAGCACACTGAAAGTGGGGAGACATCCAGTACTGAGGGTTCACGTGCAGGACGATCCCAGACAGCGGCACAAACATTCAGCCCAGTGGAGTTTTTGATGCAGTCGACCTTGGTGAATTGAAACAGATATGCAGCAGGGGTGGGTGATGGGGAGGGGGTCCAGCTGAGGGCCTCCTATGGTGAGGGGCTCCTGTCAGCGCACACTAAGAAGTTTTAACAGGTGGGCTTCTGGGGCTGTTGAAGCAACAGCTCCCCTCTGTCTGAGGGGGAATACAGTGGGATCTCATGGGTTCTGGGGCAGGAGGAGCCTTAGCTGTGGTGTATTAAGGATTAGGAGCCCAGGACCCCCAAAGTGAGGGTGTGGGTTTTCCACAGGCTGCAGCCCAATCCTGGGGTGGGGGACAGAGCCCATCCCCTGCCTGTGCCCTGACTCATTCCAAGCCCTGGGGTGAGGACACAGTGCCAGGAAGGAGGTACAGCATCCTCCCCGCGGGTGGCCTACTGCAGAGCAGGCCTCTCCCCACTGGCGGCAGCCACTACCTGTGCCCTTGGACTCTGCAGGCAGCATGTCCTGCCCTGAACTTAGTGCTCCTTAGCCTCCTAGGGCTGCCTCTGGCAGCTCCCTGCCCCTTGACCCTTCCCTCCCAAAGTGAGACTCTTTTCCTGTACTGAGGAGGCAATGAGGGGAAGGGCAGTGGTTAGGGGCCACACCACATGTACTGTCTCAGTGACTTTAGGCAAGTCTTGAGCCTCAGTTTCCTCATCTGTAAAATGGAGGTAATACCCTCCCTGGGAGGCTAAGTGAACACGGACGTAAAGCAGTTGCACATTATTGTCCCTGGCATTTAATAGGCACTTAATAAGTTATAGCATTATTTTTGTGACCTAGAGGAGTGCAGATAGCACAGGGAATAAGGACCATCCCCACCCATGTAATAGGACACCTACTTTAGGCAGCTCTGACAGGACAGACTTGTGGCCAAGTAAAGGAGGTGAGGGCTGTTTCTGCTGACCCCTACCCTTCTCAGAACCCCCTCTTTAAGCAAAAGCCTTAAGAAGTTATTTCCTTGCTCACCTTTACATCTTTCACGTGCTGGTAAAAGACTTGGCCAAAACTCAAGATAATCTCTAAATGGTGGATGTCAGGTACTGTGACCTGCACACCACCTCCTTGTAAAACCGCTTGGCTGTGCCTCTGTGTGTTTGTGCATGTGTGTGCGCACGCGTCAAAGTCTGAGATGTATTCCGGGCACGTCAGGTGTGAACGCGTTTGGAGGAGTGTGTGGAAGGGAGCTTGTCTGTGTGCCTCTGCATGGATGAGGAAGAGGGAGTGGGTCTCGCCTCATTGAATCCCTTTTCGTTGCCGGAAAGACTTCGGCAGGCCCTGTCCAAGGACCTAGCCCAGACCCTCAGAGTGGTGCCTGAAGGGTTAATCTCTTCTCGAGTCAACCAGGGTCAATGCAGTGTCACTGACAACTCACTGACCCTGACTATTCCTGGCCCTTTGCTGTTTCTAGCACCTGGCTTACTTCTTGGCATACAGCAAGCACTCAATAAATGTCTGCTGAGAATGGCTAAGAACTGCTTCCTCCTTGGCACCAGTGTCCCTTTCTTTCTGAGTCACCCATCCTCTTGCCCCTTGTCTCTTATCTGTCATTCATCTGAAACGTGCTCCCTGACTTCCATCCATCCCGTCTGTTGCCTTCGCCATGGCCCAGCTTTGCTGATTTGGCCAGCCTTCTGCACTGTCACTTGAAGAGCTGGGGGAGGGACAGAGCAGAGAGCCTTTTGGGTGGGAAGCCCAAGGCTGCTTGTGGACTCTGGTTCTCAGGCGAGGGCTCATCCTTGCCCCTTTTCTTTTGTCCTAAGACAGTGGTCATGGGTATGCCTGCTCTTACAAGTTCCCCACCAACCTGGCCACCTTCCTGCCAGGGGCAATAGCAGCAGGAAAGAGGAGCCACTGGGCCATCCCAGAGAAGCCGCAGGGAGATCCCCACCACCAGGGAGGGAGAGGAAGGCCTGGAAGTCTGAGGCCTGGCTCTTCACCCTGTTGTGGTGGAGGGAGCTTGGGGTGGATGGTCTCAGGGGCCAGCTGGGGAAGGGGTGAGCCGCCGGCCCCCTGCACAACAGCCAGGAGGTGCTAGATGGATGTGCATGGGGATATGCATGGATATGTCAGGATTGCAAACTCAAAACCCGGGGCTCTGCCACAGCCCTTTGTTATTAACTTCATTTTCCCACTTTTGATCAAGACGTCACAGAGAAACACTTCTCTAATACAAGCAGAGCCACAGCATGAACTCTGGGGTGATACAGGGGCAGCTAGACCTTGACCTCCGTGCCAGGGACACAAGAGGTCTTGGTGGGGACTGTGGGGACCTGGAGGCCACAGCCCCATCTAGCAGGACGGCCTTGACACAGCTCTAACCAATTTCGGCCGGTGGGAACGAGCCCAGCGTTGTCTGACCTGATTTTTTTCGAGAGAAGCCAGAAGTCCTGAGTTTTATATAAAATTCCCAATTTTCAGATGCTGGATCAAAAAAAAATTTTTTTTTAATATCACAGCTGTTCAAATAGTTCTTCACTCTGTGCAGGCCAAACACTGTCAGAGGCGGGGAGAGAAGAGAGGAGGTAGAGGACACCTCATCTCCTAGGTGCCCAGAGTCACTGCTGTCTCCACTCCAGCAGGTGTTATGTCTGTCTTGTATTAGACTTTGGCCCTGCGTGGACTGGGACCTTTTCCTTTCCACTTTTGTCTCCCCCCGCCAGGTGCATAATGAATGCCATTGAGTGAGCAAATTGTTAAACACACTAGTCTGGCTTCCAGACTGACCAGCAGTCCCTGTTTAGTGACAGGGAATCATCAGGCCCAGCTCAGGGCAGAGCCAGCCACCCGCACAGGCCCAGGTCCCTGCCCACGGCCTGGCTCAGAGGCAGGCTAGGCAGCCGGGGTCACACATTGTCTGCTCTCTGTCTGTCTCCCTGCTAGAACTGGGGACTCTCCCTGAAAGCGCGCACACAAGCTGCCTTGGTCACCTCCATACCGCCATGCCTCGGGTGGTGCCTGGCATGGAACAGCTGATCAATAAATATTTGAAGGTTGAAATTCAAAAAGAGAGAGACAGAAATAAACCGAAAAGAGGCTGAAATAGACTGAGACAGAGGTTAGGAGAAAAGCATGTTCTCACCAGCCAGGAAGGGATACAGAGCAGAAGATGGAAAGAATGAAATACAGTCTCCCCGAGATACCCGGAGATGGGTTACCGGTGTGGCTATGACCAAGGCAGTAACAAGGGCCAGCCAGCCAGGAGCCACTTCGCAGGAGACAGAACTGTAAGACGCACAGACTCCAAGACAAAGGCAAGAGAGAGAGAGCAAGATGGAATAGAGAAAGAGACAAAGAAGGGAAAGGGACACAGTGCAAAGGGAAGCTGAAAGAAACACCGGCTGAAGATGCATTACCCAGAGTGACAAAGACTGAGATGGTAGGGATGGAGAGAGACAGAGAGGGAGACACAGAGGGAGGCAGAGAGAGGAGAGACAAGAAGAGAGCTGCAGAGAGACAGAGAGAGAAGAGAGAACGGGAGAGGAGAGACAGAGGGAGAGTTACAGAGACACAGGGAGAGAGGCAGCAGGGTCTAAGAGAGCAAAGAGATAGAGAGGGAGATATAGGGAAGAAGAGACAAAGATACAGAGAGACTTTAAGAGGCGAGATAGAGAGAAAGAGAGACAGAGATACAAAGAGATGGAGGGGTGAGAGAGAAGGGGTGGGTAGATAGAGAGATGAAGAGAAGACAGGTACAGATAGAGGGGGAGAGAAGGAGAGAGACAAGTGAGACAGAAAGATCACTGGGACACTGGAGGTTCCCTTCCTTCTGTCCTGTTCAGCCCGGCGCGTGGAGAAGTAGCTTTGAGGGGCAGTAATGTCCACCCCTCCTTCCTCCCAGCACCCCTTCCTCTGGAACAATAATATGGAAATGTGCCACTCTGCATGAAATTGCTTTTTACACATCGCTTTGTCCACTGATGCCCAGCAATCCCGAAAGGCAGCCATGATCACGGTCCCCATTTTACAAATAAAGGAGCTGAGACCCAAAGAGTTTAAGCAACTTGCACAAGGTCACACAGGTAGGAAGCAGTAGGGTTGGGACTCCCGGGCACCAGGCATCAGGGGGGTCTGTTCCCACAATGGGACTGTTGGCTCACAGCAGGCACACTGAGAAAGCTGTGGCCCCTGCATGTAAGGCCTAATTCTTATGCACACCTGAAGCAAAGCTTCATAGAATAAGAGATGTAAGAAACAGAGCAAGTGAAAACCAAAAATGTGGGGGAATAAATGCAGACCTTGTTCAGACACTTAATGTATTTATAATAAACTATGAAATAATATTTTTAGATGATTAGGGAAATCTGAATATGAACTGCATATGAGATGAGATCAAGAAATTATTAATTTTGTTCAGTATGATCGTGGCCTTGTGGATTCGTAAGAAAACATTCACATTTCTAGAATGTACACAGAAACATGGAGGGCGGAGATGTCTGAGATCTGTTTTAAAATGTTTCAGCAAAGAGATGAAGCAAGAGTGGCCAAATCTCCCTAACAGGGGATTTCTGTGCGATGAGGAGTGGGTGTTCCTTAAGGCCCACGGGATGGAGTTACAGTTCTTGAACTTGGCACTCAAGTCCCCACACTCTGTCCTGCCTGTGTGTGTGCCGGCCACATACGCCATTCCTGCTGCGACCAGGGGCTCTAGTCGCCTCCCCACCCGCCAAATTCCACCCGTGTAGAATCCTGCCTCTGCACCATTGCAGATGGTCCTTTCCCTCCGAATATGCCATTCCCCTTTCCTAGCCGAATCTGGCTCAAATTCCCCTTATCCAGAGACACTTCCTACGTCTCTCCAGCCCAGAGCCCTCTCCTGGGACCCTCCCCAGCACTGTTCCTTGTGTCACACATGGTCACTTTTATGGCCACCTCGAGTCACTAGGTAGTTTTCTGCAGGTACAAGACCTCCTCCTCAGGAGCGCCTCCAGATAAGAGACTGTTTCTCAAGTATTTTAATGGCTGTTTCATTTTTTATTTCCCCTAGTGCCCCGCACAGCCCTCCAAGCTCCCTTCTCCCAATTGTTTTTTTTTTTTAACATTTTTTATTGATTTATAATCATTTTACAATGTTGTGTCAAATTCCAGTGTAGAGCACAATTTTTCAACTATACATGAACATATATATACTCATTGTCACATTCCTTTCTCTGTGAGCTACCATAAGATCTTGTATATATTTCCCTGTGCTATACAGTAGAATCTTGTTTATCTATTCTACAATTTTGAAATCCCAGTCTATCTCTTCCCACCCCCCACCCCCTGGGCAACCACAAATCTGTAGTCTATGTCTATGAGTCTATTTCTGTTTTGTATTTATGCTTTTTTTTGTTTGTTTGTTTTAGATTCCACATATGAGCGATCTCATATGGTATTTTTCTTTCTCTTTCTGGCTTACTTCACTTAGAATGACATTCTCCAGGAGCATCCATGTTGCTGCAAATGGCGTTATGTTGTCGGTTTTTATGGCTGAATAGTATTCCATTGTATAAATATACCACGTCTTCTTCATCCAGTCACCTGTTGATGGACATTTAGGCTGTTTCCATGTCTTGGCTATTGTAAATAATGCTGCTATGAACATTGGGATGCAGGTGTCATCCTGAAGTAGGGTTCCTTCTGAATATATGCCCAGGAGCAGGATTCCTGGGTCATACGGTAAGTTTATTCCTAGTCTTTTGAGGAATCTCCATACTATTTTCCACAGTGGCTGTACCAAACTGCATTCCTACCAGTAGTGTAGGAGCGTTCCCTTTTCTCCAGTCTCTCCAGCATTTGTCATTTGTGGACTTTTGAATGATGGGCATTCTGACTGGTGTGAGGTGATACCTCATTGTAGTTTTGATTTGCCTTCTCTCAATTCTTATTTAAGTCTCTGCCTAAACATGGCTTCTTCTCAGAGTCTTCCCTGACCACCTAATGAACACCGTCTCCCTGTTCAGCCTCTTCATAACGTTCGCCTCTACTTGAATTTATTTCTGTGTTTGTTTATATTCTGCTTTGCCCCAGTGAACAAGGGAAGGATCTTGTTTTTCTTGGTCACCCCTGTGTCCTGAGTGCCTAGAAAAAGGCCCAGGACAGGGACAGGAGCTCTTTATTTATTTATCTTTTAATTTAACAGAGCTCCTGGGGATTGAACCCAGGACCTCATGCATGTTAAGCATACGCTCTACCACTGAGTTATTTCCCTCCTCCCTTAATCATTATTTATTGAGTGAATGAGTAGATGTAGTTTTGCCAACTAGACTGTAAACTCCAGACAATAGGGATCGGTTACTTCCTAGAAAGAGTCAGCACTAGGCAATTATTAAATAACTATTTCTTGTTATTATGTAGGAGAAAAAACTCTATGCTGAGGGGCCAGGGGACCAGGATCCAGGCCACTCATTTGATCTTGGACTTTGGGTCATAATGTCTCCTCTTTTGGTCTTCCCTGGAGGGGGTTGAGCTTGGGCTTGGATTTCTGGGGCAATCCACTCTCCCATCCTAGGCAGATGTTGACAGCCAACAAGTGCAATATTTGGCTGTCCTGGGGCACCAGTCACAGCTTGATGGCAACATGGCCACCTGCTCCACTCTCCCTTCCCAAGTCTCTGTCTTGGGCAATTCGCTTACCATTACCTGGGTGCCCCTTGAGTCCAAGGCTTGAGTTGTTACAGAATGTAAGTTCATGTGCCCGATGCACAGTGAAGCCAAACTGACACATCAGACTTTGGAACAGAGAAAGGTTTATTGCAGGGCCAAGCAAGGAGAACAAATAGCTCGGGCTTAAAAACCCCACGGTTTTCTGGGAGAAGTGTTTATATGCAAAATTTGGGGTGAGGGCTGCAGGGTGTATGACTTCCTTGATTGGTTGATGGTTAGGTAACAGGACAGTGTTCCAGGGATGTTGTGAAGTTACCATCCTCCACCTGGGTGGAGGCCTTAGTTCCTGCAGAAGAACTCAAAGATATAGCTATGTATACTCCTCGAGGAGGAACCAAGACCCTGCCCCAAGACTGCCCTATTGTTTCTTGACTATTCCTCCCTAGTTTCTGGACTCCTTCCCTTCCCTGATTAGCAAATGTTTGAATCTGCCCTTTGGAACGTGGGGAAGGTCTGGGAGGCTGAACAAAGCCTACTTCGTACAAACAAGAAACAGGGGACAAGGAAAGGATTTGTACCGGGGAAGGCCCCACAGAGCCTCTGTCTGCCTTCCCCATGTCCTCCTGAAGGCAGTGCTGTCCACCTAGGCTCCCAGTCCAGAAAACTGGTTAGTTTTCACCTCTCCTTTCTCATTCTCACTCTGTCAGCCAATTAGTCAACAACTCTTGCTGATTTTACCTCCTGAGTTGCTCCTGAACCCATCTCTCCTTTTTTCTCCCTTTCCCATCACTGCCACAGTCCAGGTCCCCTGGACTTCTGCAGAGGCCTCCTCACTAGTCTCCTTGCCTCTGCTCTGGTTCCCTCAATCCCCTTTTCACCCAAATGTCAGAGTGAGCCTTCAAACACCAAACCTGCTTAATGCCCATAAATGCCCGCTCATGCCCTTAGGATAGACTTCACACATCACACTCCTGGAACTGCGTCTGGCCCCAACCCTCACCCCACCCCCAACTCCTACAGCTCCTCAGCCCCCAAAGTCACACCCTATCACTTCTTTCAGTTCCCTGTAATGCGCAAGCTTGCCCCCTGGTCTCCAGCCTTTGCATTTACTGCATGGTACCCCTTCCCCTCCCAAGCTCCTGTAGAGCTCAGTTTAGAACCTCCTCCTCCAGATTGCCTTTGCTGACTGCTGACTACACCTCTGGGCTGTAATCCCACCAAACCGGTGTTTCACCTTTCACAGCCCCTTTCATCCTAACTACCTGGCTGTCCCTCCACCCACCCACCCACCTCCCCTACTTGACCTTGAGTTCCCTAAGGGCTAGATGGTATCTGTCTTGTTCACTCTCTCAATAAAAACACAGATTTTGATACACAGCAGGCAATTAGCAAATATTTTTTCTTTTTTATTATTTTTTCTTTTTCTTTTCTTTAATTTTTTTTTTTTTTTTTTTTTTTTAGCAAATAGTTTTTGGATGGATGACATTACACAAAGACAACAGGGTGAAAATCTCGGCCAAATCACATGCTAGTTTTGGACTTGAGCAACTCTCTTAACCTATGCCTCCTCCTCACCTGTTAATGGGGACTGTAATAATATACTTCTGGCGGGGTTGCCGTGAGGAGTCATGCCCTTAGAAGAGTATGTGCATGTAAACTTGGCCATTATTAATTAATATTTTTTTGACACAACCTAGATCTCAAATCACACCATCAGGGAGGTCCAGACATACAGGTGCATCTGTTTCGACTACAGGTGAGAAGTCACCCCTAGGACCCTGCGTGACACCTCGGTGTCGGCTCCGCCTACTGCCCGGGTCTGGCGCACTACCCGGACCCACCCCGGACACGAATGCCTACAGCGCTACCCATTTAAGGACGGGAGGGGGCGGGCCGGGGAAGGCTCCGCCTCTGCGCTGAGGTCAGCGCGCAGGGCGGCGTGTGACGCTCTGGTTGCCGCAGAGACGCCCCGCCCCCGCGCGGCGCTGCGGAACCGGAGCTCCGGGCGGCGTCGGTAACCGCGCGGGAGTCGGCGAGGCCAGGGCGGCAGGAGTCGGCGCGGCGACTGCAGCGAGAGCGGCGGGACGGAGCAGACCACGACGAAGACGCGCAAGCAGCCAGGCCGGGCCGGGCCACGGGGAGAGCGGCCGCCGGGAAGCGAACCGGAGGCCGGGCAGGCAGCGGGCAGCCGCCGAGCCGCGAAGCGACATGGTGCTGCTCAAGGAGTAGTGAGTGTCCGGCCGGCCGTGAGGAAGCGAGGAAGGAGGGAGAGTCGAGGATGAGGACCAGGGAGGCTGCTGGCCTGGCGGAGGGGATGCAGCGGCTGGACGGGGCCCGACGGGACGGAGAGCGCTGGATAGGCTGTTGGGCGGCACAGCAGGGGCTGAGGGGACAACGAGGGCCAAATAGGGCCCGAGGTGGGCCCAACGAAGATAGAGAGGGACAGACAGCACCTGAGGTGGGACCCAAGGGGCAGTGAGGGCCGAATAGGCCTGAGGAGAGGCCGAGGGGACAAAGAGGGCCGGACAGGCCTGAGATGGGGTCAAGGGGACAGTGAGAGGCAGACCGGACATGAGGAGGGCCTGAGGGGGCTGAGCACTGGATGAGATGTGGGGTGGCCCTCGAGTGGAGGTTGAGGGATGAAGGGACCAGCCAGAGCTGCAGGACCCACGATAGAGAGAGGAGTTGTCTGTGGGGCTGAGGAACAGTTAGACTGGGGCAGGTAGGGCTGGCTATCCTGCCAGTGTTGGGAGGGGTTTGGGCTGAACAGTACCAAGGGGCACTGGGAGATTAAATAAGACAGCTTCAAGAATGGAGTTGAGATGATGAGGAGGAGTGTTGAGGGCAGCCTGGGGTCTGAGGAGTGGCTGCCTTAGGCATCAGGATTGTAATAAGTAGACACTGGAAAAGGACTAGGGAGTCAGGACCAGGCTGAGTGACAGGGGAAGGGGCTAAGGAGATAGCAGAGGGGACTGGTGGTGTGACATGGTGCCCAAGTGATGGGCACAGGGGAGGAGGTATTTGGAAAAGAGCTTAGAGTGATTGCTTGGGACTTGGGGACACTTGGTGAGGAGTCCAGAAAATATTGGTCAGGGGCTGAAGTGATACTAAGGAGTTATGGTAATGGAGGGGGCCAGGATGTTACCTGGAAGGAGGGCAGTTTGGGAAGAGAGAGTGCTCATGAATGAATATGCATGTTACTAGGGTGGGGGACAGGGCCAGCCTAACTCAGGGATTCTCAGTCTTGGTGCAAAGGGATAGGGAAATTGCTTTGAGGAATTTGGGAGGTTTTCATAAAGCCATTGACTGAGGAAAGACAGTGAAGAGTGAGGGAGTTTCTGAGTAGTGCCTGGAGGGTGGGAAACGAGTGTCTTCTGGTAGGAGTTTCAGGGAGATGGGCTAGCTCCTGAAATCGGGGGAACTGGACGACGGGGTAGATGTTTTGATTGCTAAATCTTTCAAATACAAGATGACCCATTCCTGAAGCTCCAAGTAAACATCTTAGGACTTTTTTCTTCAAAGAGGAGAGATTGGGGGGTGGGGAGAGGAGTGATTGGATGTGTCTGTGCAGAACTTACAGTGAAACTGTGCTTCCCTGGAGGGGAGGGCAAGTGGGCAGCACTGGGCCAGAAGCCCAGGAGGTCCAGAAGAGGAAGATGTGCGGGTAGAGAGCAACTGGTGGAACTCACTTGGTAGCCAGGCAGGTGTGCAGAGAGAGCTGTTTCCATTTTGTCAGTGAATGGACTTTGCCCCCATTCTATCCAGCTTGCTCCTTGAAGGTGTTTAGGACATTTAGGACATAGTGCGGAGCTTTGGATAGCAAAGGAAACAGAGACCCAGGTGTCATCCCAGCTTGACTCCTCATCTGAAGAGCATTATTTTGAAGCCCCTCCACCTCTCTTTCTTGACATCCAATCTGATGCTGATCCGGCCAGAGTGCAGAGCTTTGTGTGGTGAGGAGGAAGAGCCTGGGGAAGCCAATGGGAGGAGAGCATGGTGCTCTTTGGATTTTAGTCTTGACACTCCGGATGATAGACTCTTCCCATTCTCCTGATTCTTTGTTCTGTTCCCAGTTGAATCCTAGAATCTATAGAAACCTGTAGTTTTTGTAAAGAAGGCCAGGCAGGGAAGGGAAAGGACATTCAGAAGAGATCTGAGTGAGTTTTGAAGAGAGGTCCTCCCTTCCCAGTCTTTGTTCTACTCCCCTTGAAGCCTGCCAGGGAAAGGCCCAAGGTGCCAGTGATGCAGAGCCTGTCTGGCACCTGCGCTTCCTTCCTGCCCAACTTGTGCCCTGTGTGTGCTTGGGTGCATGTGTGCATCCCTGGGCGAGGGACCAGGATGGGGGACCAGGACGGGGGACCAGGACGGGGGACCAGGACGGGGACATCGGAGACACTTGGCTATGGCTGCAGTGCTGCAGCTCTGGGGAGAGTGCGAGTGAAGGTCACACTGAAGTGAGCACGGCTCCAGTCCCAGCCCCGCACTGCCTCTGTGGCCCTGTCCTTTGGAATTGCACCCTCTTGCTGCTGAAGTGGTTTTGCTCCCAAGGAGCCAGGGAGGAACATCGGGGGTGCAGCTGTAACATAGCTGCCTCAGAGCATCCTATCAGGAACTGGCTGATACCGGTCTCTTTTGAGGGAAGACTTGGTGCCCACCCAGGGCCTGAAGGTTGTCCCTGTTGATTTTTCTGACACTTCCTCTGACAGGATTCTCCTTGATTTGATGTCTGCAAATTCTAGGATGTGATTTTTACTGCTGTTCTTGAAGATAAAAGGCTTATTGTTTTCTAGGAAGTTTCTTCTGAGGGTGGAGAAATTGTGACCTCCAAGTTGGAAGTATTTTTCTGCACCGTCGGCTTTCTCTAATGGGAGGAGAGCAATAGTGGCAGCATCCAGTGACCTGCAGAATTTACATTATTTGAGACATTCTGGAGGAGGGGGTTAGCAGGCAGTAAAGACTTGGAGCCCATTTTGCTTTTCCTGCTACTTTTCTGCTCGATGCCTTGCCTTGAGTGTGATGTTTTTCCCGGACCCCTCTGGGTGCTTCTTGCTATCTGGGGGACCTTTGTGGGACTACAAAATAATGAGCAGGCTATTTACCAGCCTGGAGCGAGGATTCCGATTGGCAGAAGCACTGCATAGGAAGGAGAGCATAGCAGCACATGCTTCACCAAACACGCAAGATGCAGGAGGCTCCAGGGGTTCCAGCTAGGGTCTGGGGACTAAGAATCTAAGCTTGGGAGCTGGCTTGATTTGTAGGAACACAACCCAGCATTTTTGTCTCAGCTCTCAGACCTCTCAGCTCTGAACTGGGGATTGGCCATTGCTCTTCGTTACAAATACAAGTCCCCCCAAGGCGGGCTGCTGGCCCTCACACCTCTGTGTGTGGAATTCTGACCAGTGTGGAACTTTGCTGACCATGCCTTCTCCATCAGGTGATTGATTGGTGGTGCATCCAATGATTGGTGGTCATTGAAATAGAGAAGAAGGAAAAGAAAGTGATCAGTTGGGGTGCCTTTGGACAGCTTCTGAAGGTCAGGACACAAGTCAGTTGTCTTCTCTTGGTGGCTTTGTGGTAGTAGCTTATATCGTAATTATCTGGCCCCAGAGCAGAGATGGTTGGTGTGTTCTCAGGGTGATTAAGCTTCAGAGGAGTTTGACCCCTTCCTAGCCTTTCACACCTTAAGGACTGTTGTTGGGAGGTTGGGTCCACAGAGATGTAAATCCCCAGTGCCTGCATCCTTGGGTCTGAATCTTCATTTTGGCTTCTGAGTTTGCAGGGATGGGTGCTCCTATGTTAACCTCTCTCTTTTACTAGAGTCACTGATAAGTTTTGTTGGGGGAGACATTGGGGAGAGGAAGAAGAAGACAGCTCCAAATGTGAGTCAGAGGCCTGAGAAGTAGCTGGTGAAGGGACAGGTTTGCACTGAATCACAGGGTTCTAAGTGGGATGCCAGCAGGGACAGAGGGGCCTAGACTCAGGGGGCCATTCTCTGCTGGGTTTTTGACGGTGAAATGTAGGGTCATAGGCAGCAAAACATTTAATACTTTTCTAAGATGATGCTTTAAGAGCAGGTTTCAGAGCCTGATGTTGATACTGTTTTTCTCTCTCTCGTAGTCGAGTCATCCTGCCTGTGTCTGTAGAAGAGGTAAGTCCCTTTTCTTCCATTTTATCCATAGTTGGATGTAATTGCTTGTGACCCTTAGCTCACTTGGGCTCCAGGTGGCCTATGCTAGTATCTATGTGGTTTTCATGTTTGTTCTAGCATAGAGATAATCAGTACCCGATGTGAATTTTCCTGGTGCAGTTTTCAGTTGATGGAAGGCATTTACGTATCTGGGCAACTATGTATGACCTGCCTCGAGCTGCTGGCCTACTAGATAACTTTGAATAGACACTAAACTGACCCCTCTTACCTGCTGGGACTCTGCCTGTCTGGGGACATGTTATTGAGGGGGTTAAGTATGTATATTTCTGGGACCTCCATGACTCAGCAGGGAAGTGTGCCTGGTTATCTCTGGTTGTGCAACAAACCAGCAAGACTGGAAACCTCTGAGGCCCTCTCGAGGCACGCTCTGGGTGACTCCTGGAAAGACCAAGGCCTGGAACCCTCCTTTTATGGAGGGCAGAGAATGGCAGATGGACTTGGCTTGCCCTCTGTCCTTTTATGGTTCTTGGGCTTGACGTCCCTGTGTATGGGGATCTGGCAGGATTTGCCACAAGAAGGTTCATAGGCCATGCTGAGTCAGAGTCGGTCTCCTGGACAGCAGGAGACTGTCACAGAGCCTCCCTCGTCCCGCCCTTTCTCTGAACTTCCTCTGCTCTCCTTTCTGGGAGCAGCCTTGCTCTTTGCTTCATTCTGAATCCACAGGCCCCCCAGCTTCCGGTTAAGCTGGAGTTTTGGTGAGGGTGATCAGCCAGTATAGGTCCCCCAGTCACTCTTTCCTGTGGTGTCAGCAGGAAGCTCCTGTGATAACTTCCACTCTGTTCCAAATATGAAATGGACCTTTGAAAAATGAAACCAGGCCAACAGAGCTCACAGCCAAATAGCCAAGCCTCTTGGCCCCCAAAAAAGGTGGGCAAGCATTGGCCCCCAGAAGATTGTCTCCAGTGGTGGGCTACATGTCTGTTAAGAGCTATGGAGGCCCAGGGGAGGGGTTGGGTGTGCCCCAAACATGATGTGGGAGTTCTGGGAAAGGAGGATAATAGAAATGAGACTGGGGAAGCTGGAGAAAGGAGATGACGGGGTAAATGCTGTGATCCCTGGGGGCCCTGAGATGTACCAGATGGGTCTGGGAACCACGTGCTTAGGCTGAGAGCTGCTGGCTTGTGGGGGTGCCGTGCTAACCCACCTTTTTATGAAAAATAGCAGGTGATGATTTTCCAAACCAGGAGGCCAAGCAGGAAGGCCCACCATGTTTACTGTCCTGACACTCAGCTCTTGGGGGTCTGATGACTCCCTCTCTGCCGTACAGGAAGATCCCACACCACAGTGAGGAAGGTGTCCCGTAGGAAGTCAGGAGTTCCTCAAAGTGACATTGAAGGGTGAAATGAATCTTTTCACAGGGAGTTTCTTGAGGGAATGATAGGTAGGAATGTCTCTGAGAAGCATGGCAGACCAGGAAGGCCAGTGCTGTCCAGGGGCACCTCTTGGCTGCTCCACAGTAAGGCTAGAGGGGCCAGGACAGTGCTTGCTTATGGTGGGGCCAAGAGTGGAGGAAAAGGGGAACTCACCTTGAGAGCATCTACATCTACAGTTGGTGGTTTTCAGCTGGTGATTGTTTTTTTGAGCACTGAGGAAGTAGTGGGGTGAGGTGAACCAAGCCTGAAAGCAGAAGCTCAGGAAGTAAGCACTGGCTAGGACTCATCTGTAAGCCTGGTGATGGCCAGCTTGTTCTCAGAAACCACCAATGAGAAAGCAGTGCTTGGCCTAGGTAGGGTTGAAGCAGGAGCTGCTCTTTTGATGGCTTGAACCTTAGTTCCAGAAGATGAGAAAATCTTGAATCAGGATGCTGAAGAAGAAATAAGTAGTGACCAGCCTTTTCAGAGTCTTTATTGATAACCCAACCTGACCCACAGTTCCAGTGGGAACAGCCCAGTGTCATGTGGCTATTGGATTCACTTCCCAATTGGAGGCTGTGATTTGAAGCCCTCAGAGCTGTCTGATTTGGGGTGGGGAAGAGAAAAGAGAAGGCCCTGTCTTTATGACCATCCTGATGGTATGAGTCAATGTTTTGGGGTGAAGTTACCTTCTGGCTGGCCAGAGCCTTTGCCCTAACACTCTGCAGGGTTTCTGGACATTCTGCAGCAGAGCACCAGAGCCCTGGCTGTTTGGTGGTGTGTCCACCAGTGGTTCCTGGCTCAGTTTGGCCCACCTTTTCCCCCTGCTATGGGCAGAGCTGTTTTACTTCTCATTTCCAGAGATGCAGGGTGCCAGGCCCCTATGGTACCTGGCCTGGCTGGTCCATGGAACTGAGACCAACAGCTGTGGTGGTTTTCGTGACATTTTTCAGGCCTACCTACTGCATCTTCCTGGGTTCCCACTCCCAGATTGCCAAAGTGGTGGAGTCTCTGTTTGTCTTAGCTTAGTTCTAGGGAACAAGGGAGCAGATCTCCAGGGCAGGGAGTGCTATTCTTGGTCTAAGGAGGCTGGAATCCGGGTCTCTTCTGGGCTCTTTATTTGATTTAATGTTCTGACCTGTAACCCCTACCTCCACTCCATCTGAATCTGGCTGCTTTCTGCTTTGTGGAGCCCCTGTGCTGAAGGGAACCCTCTGACATGAAAAGTGCCCCTCACTTGTGGCTTGTGGAGGCCAGTCTTACTTACTCCTTTGGATTAACAAAACTGCCTTCACATGTCTCATTGGGATTAAAGGATCAGAATATCAAGAGAGATTAAAAGGGGAAGATGCCAACCCAACACACTGATCCTCTTAGAGCCTGCCCTCTGATTCCTGCAGCAAAGAGGAACCAAATGAAGGGGATTAGTCTCTGCCTGCGGCCCCTCCCTAAGCAGCACCAGCAGCCGGCAACCCAGTCCCCTCCACCAGGCCCTTTCCCTGGCCTGCCCTTTAGGATTGCTGAGTCAGTGGTTAGGTGTTCTTATGACTCTTCTCTGAAACAGAATTACTGCTGCTTCTTAGGAATCCCAGGCTCAGCCAAACCCTGGCCCACTTGGTGGGGTTTTCACATATGCCTCTGTTAGGGGGTGGACTTGGAAAGACACAGGGACAGCTTGGGGTTCCTTGGGGGCATTGAGGCAGCCCTGATGTTACTCTGGATTAGCAAGGTCAAGGTGACTGGCTCTCACCCAGATGTTTTTCTTTTCAGGATTAACAGCCTTGATGGTTTGACTGGGCCTTTCCTTGGCATCTTATACTGGGTTTTAGCTTTGGAAGTTAGGGTTCTGTCAGCTTCATGGTAAACAGTGAATTGCCCTGCTGCTTCACCTTCCATGTTTTGCTGGAAATTTCCCTGCAATGCTTAGGGAGCCACACAGTAGAGCAGGCTTCCAGGTTTGGGGGAAGCCTGCGGCTGCTCTGCTCGGTGCTGCTGCAGGCAGTGGTTTTAGTGGCAGCTTCCCAGGATGCCGCTTCTCTGTTTTAATCTCAAAGGGAGAAAAACCTTTGTCTTTCACTCCTGGGAGTACCAGGAGGTTGAGGAAGGGACATAGGGGCTGAGGAAAACCTTTCTCCCCACCTGTTTCCCCACACTGTAGTCAAGTATCCTTTTATCTTTTTTCATACTCCCTAAACTGTTGTGTCTGGTGGCATTGGCCGTGATAGGGAAGATTCATCCTTTGGTATAGGCATAACTTCCTGCATTAACTGTTGCTGTTTGTTCTCTTTTCACATCTTTTTTCCCTCCAGACAGCTTCCCTCAGAGAGAAGGGAGCAGAGGGGCCAGGCATGGTCCTTGCCGAGATCATTGGCCCTAATACTGAGTTGTCCTGAGAGGGTCAGAGGAGGCCAGTGATCTTGACTGGTGACTTGATAGGGTGGCATGTGACACAAATAAAGAATAACTAGGCTTTGGCCATCTAATGGGTGCCAACACAGAGGGTACACCCAGCCAGCACCTGGGTAGGAATCTGTCCTGTCTAATACAGGAAGCAAGGCACTAGCTTTAGCTCCACCAGGAATCGGGAAACCATCAGGAGGTTTGATTCCCTGCAAGACTGGTTTCTGAGCTGCTGACACGGTGAGGAGGGCCCAACACTGGAGAGAAAGCAAGTAGATGAGCCAATTTTACAGCAGAGGTTGTGGCTTTCACAGAGCCCTGGGTCACTTTCTTTACAAGAAGTCATGTCTTAGGATCTATTTAGACAAATGGGATAAAGAGACTTCTGGCCACCCATCCAGATCTTGTTTTGAGATCTGGGACCAGAGGCAGGTCCAGGGCAGAAGTGACCCTTTTGGACTCTAATCTGTTTTCTGGATAGTGGTATGAGATTAAGTATATTCACCTTCCTCCTTAAGCCTTGATGGAAGATGTGAAAATGGGAAGGATGAAATTAAACACATCTGATGGCTAAAGAGAGGCCATGGAGCAGCCTTGGGTGGATTTGGGCAAGGCCCCATATGAAACTGCAGGGTGAGCTCCTGGATCAGGGGATCCCAGAGCTATCTAACTGGTTCCAGGCAGCTGGACCCATGTGCAACCACTGAGAAGATTCTGCATTGGTAGTAACTGCCATCTCTCTGTTCCTTCAGTATCAAGTAGGGCAGCTGTATTCTGTGGCTGAGGCCAGCAAAAATGAAACGGGTGGTGGTGAAGGCGTGGAGGTCTTGGTGAACGAGCCCTATGAGAAGGACGGTGAAAAAGGCCAGTACACACACAAGATCTACCACTTACAGAGGTAGGTGGCTGCGCAGCAGAGCCAAAGACAGCCTGGTGTAGAGGCGGAGCCAGCGGATAACTGGGGATATTTCTAGGTGGTTAGCTGGTTGCTCAAGTTGCTTCAACTGTGAGAATGGGTGGAGGTGGTTCTTTGCCCATTTAAAGGGTTTTTTGTTTGTCTGTTTTTAAATAAAAGTTACACTTGCCCCACCAGGCTCCTAGTCCCCAGAGGTGATAGTGTTACTCATGTGTGTAAATATATAGTAAATGTTCCTAAAAGTAGAATTGTGGGGTCAGGTAGCATTTTAAATTCTGATATTGTGAAATCAGCTGCCAGAGAAATTTTGGTACTTCTCTTTGGATCAAAGGCATAAGTAAAAGTTTAGCTGAAACTGATTTGTGTACCCAAATCCATCACAAACCACACAATTGTTGAATCTCTAACCAGAAGAGTAATATTTCTTTAAACCATAAGCTGGCCCAATATTTCTATAAACTGTAATATTTCTTTAAACTGAAAGCCATAGTAAACATATGCCAGCTTGAATGGAAGTCGAAGTTTTAGTAACTACCCAGTATTGGAAGAAATAATCTGATTAAAAAAAAATTGTGGCAAAATATACATAACACAAAATTCACCGTTTTTACCATTTTTAAGTTTGGTGACATTAAGTACCTGTGCAACTAAAACCTGAATCTTAATCTCAGTTTGGTAAAATTGCTGCTTTAATGTAGTCTATTGCTCTGGGGAAGCAGACCTGCCAGCCCAGAGTTGTACAGGATTTATGAGTGTGGAGCCAGGAGGAGAGCAACACTGTGAAGTGGGCAGAAAATCTCACCACCATCCCATTTCCTTGCCATGGTGCTCTTTTTCGCTCCATGCCTCCTCTTGGTCCTCCTCTATCCCTCCTCTGAGTTGACTGCCAACCAATCCTTATTGAGCCCTTAGCTGTTAATTAGGGTAAGGCTTAAGATACACCTTCCCATAGTGTATTTGTATTGTTTAAAGCGGACTTTGAAAAGAGATAGTGAGATGGGCAGCAGGGGCCAGTTGGTTTCTCAAGGCTCAGTTGGTCCAACCAGAGTGGCAGAGAGGGAGTCTGTACATACGGAGGGTGGGACCTGTCTTACCCTCTTCTTGATGGAGAGAGTGTAAACTTTGAGCTGCTACCACTGCTCTTAATCCCCAAACACCCAACTGCCAAAAAAAAAAAAAAAAAAAAAAAAAAAGCCCAACAGTGCTGAATGCCCTGACCACCTCTCCTTGGGAGGCCGCAAGCCTTCCTGGCACCGTTAGTTGTCCCAGTCAGAAACCACAGGGCCACCACCACCTTCTTCCTTGTTCATATCAAATCAAGTCCTTTCAACTCCATCTCCATTACTTCCGTTAGCTCCAGCGCTTCCATTTCCTTCCATCATCTCATGTCTGGATTACTACAGCAGTTCCAAACTGGTACCCTTGCTTTCCACTTTTCACACAGCTTCAAGTGTTCTGTCCAGAAGATGGATCTGCTGCTCCCCAGCTTAAAAGCCATAGAAGGCCCTTTGCCCTTGGGATAAAGTTATAGACTCTTTTATGCCCCAGCCTCTGCTTGTTCTCCTGTATTCCCTGCCTCATACATTACACCAGTTACTCTGAACTTCTCTCTTTCCTCAGCTTTTCCCATCCCCCTCCCATCCTTTTGTCTAGCTCAGTCCTACCTACTGTCTCCTCTATGTGTTTGTGTAAACCTTCCCTTCCCTGGAGAGCCTCCCCATGCACCGTGTTCTCATGGGGCTCTGCCCCCAAAGCCCCCTGTTGCTCATCACAGCCGCACTTACAGTGTTGGCCTCCACTGGAATAGTTCCACTTCTCACTAGAATGGAAGCTCCGTGAGGGCAGGAGAAACATCTATGTGGTTTCTGTATGTATCCTGGTGCCTGGCACATAGAAATACTTATCTGAACAAATGTGGCAGTGAGTGAACCATCTCAGCCTGCGGAGTTAGCTCTCTCCTGGAGGTAGCTCTTTTCTTAGGCTTCAGGCACTAAAGTTGATACAACTGCAAAGATTACAGTTAAACGCTAAGGAAGGAAGGTTTTACATACCTTTAAAAGAAAAAAAAGAAACAGAATGTGCTCACACCTGTAGAATGTACCTGCTGTTCTGTAACCTGAGATAAGAATTGAGCAGAAGGAAATATTTTGTCTTGGGAGGCAGATGGCCCTGACACCCTCCTGACCACCCAGTACTGCAGATAGTAGATCAGATCATCTTGGATCCCATATTCCAAATTAGTTAGCTGGTCACACTGGCCCTTAAACCTACACTGGTCCACCCTTGGAGACATCTCATCCTCGCAATGTGTAGTATCATGCCCTGGGCCTAGTGATCTCTGGAAAAGTGTGTAATGATCACGTAACGACCGATAAGCCATGGCAGGATGCCAGGGGCCGCACCTGCTGTTCTGTTCCTGGTAGGCGGTGGAGCAAGTTGTGGTTGTGTGTTAGTAGCCAGCCGAGGTGGGGGGTCAGGCTCTGGCAGGTGGCTTCTCACTCACAAGTGGGACCTGCTGGAAACTTGCATACCCACTCCCCACTAAAGAAGCTAGAGCTGCCGCCTAGAGGATGTGCCGGAAAAGCCTACTGTCTTCTAACTCTGCTTCTTTTCACCACCCCTTTCTCACTTAGCAAAGTGCCCACATTTGTTCGAATGCTGGCCCCCGAGGGAGCCCTGAATATACATGAAAAAGCATGGAATGCCTACCCTTATTGCAGAACCGGTGAGTGCAGACCCGGCTAGAGCTGGAGTTTGGGCCCCAAGGTGGTTGGAGTGTGTGGTCCAGTGGGCCCAGGGGTGGCGGTGAATTGGGGTTTTGTGTCCCACCTTCATTTTCTAGATTAAGCCAGTGGAAGGATGAGCTTGGGGCCTCCCTTCAGGCTGGTGGTGAGTGGCAGTGTTGTCTGGAGCAGTTTGGCAGCGGGCTGGGTGGGAACTACGAAGTAGCCATGGCCCAAGATGGCACAGAACCAACCCCTCCTATTTGGGGATGGTATGATAACTTTGATTGTTTTTACTGAGTACAAAAGGAATATTTTCCATTTAAATTTTGGAGAATATGTACAAACAGAAGAAAATAATCACTTAGGGACGATCTTTCCATTCCTAGTCACTGTTACCATTTTAGTGTTTCTTTCTAATCCTTTTTTCTTTTAAATGCTTACATATACACATTATATATAAAAGTCTCCAGACACATTTTCTAGAATAATCATACTAATTATTAAATTACTCATTTTTACTTAGTAAATGAGAAGCCTTTCTCTGATACTCCGTAGGTCACTATTTTTAAAAAAATTTTAATGGCTGCATAGTATTCCATTGTATGAATGTACTGTGATCTTTTTAAACCACTCCCTTATTGTTAGACAATGAAATTTCCAGTTTTAATGTGATGTATTTGTGTTTGGCTTGAAAAGCAGCAGTGAAGCCCAGGGAGGCAGTTATAGGAAAGGGCCTGCAGGGTGACCTTCCTGCCCTGGGGAAGAGCCAGGCCTAGACATCGAGAAAACAAACCAGAAAACCCTGATCTTGTTGGAAAAAAACTGAAATAAGCCAGATTTTTGTTGACAAAGGATTTAGAAACAGCTATCCCCCAAGTGTGTTATGTAACACCTGCAGTACTCACACCAGATTTGAACGGAGAAGACAAGCAGGAGGGAGGTCACTGCTGAGAGCCCTGAATCAGTGGCTTCTGCTCAGCCAGCAAGTTCTACAGTTGAAGGTGGGATTAGAAGTGGAATTATTCTCTTAATCTTTGCCAGTCTCCGATCTGGAGTTTCTGGAAAGAAAAGATTTGAACCTCCACAGAGAACTTTCTATTCTTAGACATTCTGGAATTCCCTTTGAGTAGTTTAGACTCTTAGCTTTCCAGGATTCCTAGGTCTAGAGGGCCATTTAGCAGTAGACCTCTTGTAGGGCACAAACTGGTACTGGTCCGTATCCTATGGGGGTCCCTAGAGGTCCCCTGGAACTTGACTAAGCGTTTCCCCCAGCCAGTCTACATTTGCTGGCACAAAGAGTCTGGCTCTGGGGTCCTTCTGCCAGCCTCTGCTTACACGTACTCTGACTGACTTGTTGAGACCTGGCACTCCCTAGATTGTCTCTGATGAGGATGTTCCACCCATGTGGTCCTTATCCTGTGGACTTTGGGGATGACTGAACTCTAGAGCGTAGGGTCATTGCTCTTTTCAGTCATCAGTGGCCCTACGCAGGTCCAAGAACCTTGTATCAGGAGATGCACAATCATTGGTGGGACCGGGGATGTGTAATGCCTAGAGTTTTGTTGCTGTAGCTGAAAATGTAAACATCACTGTTCCCTAAGCATCAGGCAGGAAGCTGTTCACTTCTTGGAAAAGAAGCATACACAAACTTTTCTTAAAAGACAGTGTACAGCGTGGCTGGGTGTGTCTGGTCTAGGGCCAAAGGTGAGTTTTCTTGATGTCTCAGAGAGTTGCATTGAGCATGCATCATAAGAACCTTAGCCAACTTGGCATAAAGGAGGCAAACAGATAACGTGGACTGCTGCGTGCATGGGGCAGGGTTCTGGGTACACAGCTTGTGCCGACTGAGAGATACCACTGTCCTCTGTATAATTCTAGGGAGAGTGTGCTACAGCTGAAATGGACATTTTTCTAGATGTCAAATGTTCATTTGCATATTGTCCTGATTTTTGGCCCAAAGAAGAAAAATGTAATTTCTAAATACTCCGTGAAAAGGAGAGGCAGGGAGTAGGGGGAAATGTTGGCTTCTTCAGTGGGATCTGACCTTACAGTTAGAATCCACTGTCAGACAGAATGAATGTGTTGAATCTTAGATCTGTTCAGTTAGACCTTGCTGTTTTAAAATAAGAGATACAAACATGGAAGGTTATGTCCAGTTCCCTCTGGGGACTGGTAGGAAAAAGATTATAAGTTCACACCTCTTAGCTTGGCCTCAGTAGATCCAAGTTTGGGGTGAGATGGATAAAGGAATGGGGATTGAATTCCATGTGCCTTTTGGAAGGTTCTAACCTTGTTCTGAGTAGAATGCAGATGGACTTGGAATCTTCTACCCATTATCAGCTCTTTCTGTCCTCTTACTTCTCTCTGTTTCTTTTCCCCTGATGCTCATGAGTTGGGACATGAGGAGGGGGTAAGATGGGGTTCAGTCTGTGAATGAAAATAGGAAGAGATGCTTGCTTGAGCAGCGGTAGACTAAAATTGAAACGACACGGAGATTAGCATGGCTCCTGTGCAAGGGTGACACACAGGTTCGTGGAGGGTTCTGTTAAAAAAAGAAAGAAAGAAAGGAGGAAGAGGAAAATGAATGTTTCTCCTCCTGCCTCTCCCTCTAACCTTAACCCTGGGCTGAATACAGTCTCATTAAAGCCGTGGTTTTAAAGTACCTCATTGGTCTCATTTGGAGAGCCCTGTTTTCCAACTGCAGAGGGTTTCCTGAGATTTTGCCAGTGTAACTAGGGTTGCAGCTTGAAGAAAAGGGAAGGCTCTGAATGCAGAGGTGTTTGGAGGGGCAGGGAGGCTAGAGAAGATTGGGGAAGATTGTTTGGTCACCCAAGCTGGCATTAAAGGCCAGGGAGGGTCATCATCCTCGGAGGTTCAGAAGCCTAATTTGTCAGAACTGAGTGGGTCTGTTTCTCAAGGTCTCAGAAAGACTAATGTATAAAACCAACAAATGCCAATATATTAGGTTATGTTGAAATGCAGAATTACTAATGAAACCAGATATTGCTGTTTGCTGAGTAGGGCGTTCTTTCCTTGTGGACTTTTCTACAGGGGAAACCAAATTATAATCGGCATTCCAGTGTGTAGTGGGAAGCGTCCACTTGCTTAAGTGATCAGACCATTGTGTCCGTTGATTAGCACATTTGGTCCCTCCAGAGGCCAGACTAGGAGACGGTTGCTTGGAGAGCATGGACTCAGAATCGGGTGGTTGGTTGGAGAAACTCGGTGACTAGTGTCATCAAACCAGGCCAACCTGACACTCGGGGTGGGGCTGCTAGATGTGCCACATACACAGCCCGGGACTCCTGCTCCCAGGACATTCGGTGCTGGAGCATTTCTGCCAAACTGGCCTCTTTGGACACCCCTTGATGGATAGTAGACTCCTCATTTCCTTTTTTTGTTAAACATGATTTTCTTTAAGCTGGTAACAGGGCAGTTATTTCAGTAGGCCTTTTAGTTATCATCTTGATCTGGTGCTTTCTTCTAAGTATCCTTCACTGGATTCAGGAAGGTCACTGATAGTCACTTCGGTTGTTTCCCTTTTCTTGTCTTGTCTTGTCTTGTCTTGTCTTTCCTTTCCTTTCCTTTCCTTTTCTTTTCTTTTTTTCTTTTCTTTTCTTTTCCTCTCCTCCCCTCCCCTCCCCTCTCCTCTCCTCTCCTCTCCTCTCCTCTCTTCTCCTCTCCTCTCCTCTCCTCTCCTTTCCTTTCCTTTCCTTTCCTTTCCTTTCCTTTCCTTTCCTTTCCTTTCCTTTCCTTTCCTTTCCTTTCCTTTCTACTCTCTCTCCCCTCCCCTCCCCTTTCTTTTCTTTTCTCCTCTCCCCTCCCCTCTTTTAAATGGAGGTACTGGGGATTGAAGACAGGACCTGGTGCATGCTAAGCATGCCCTCTACCACTGAGCTATACCCTCCCTACTCTTGGGTTGTGTCTCAAAGAGGTGGACTTTATCCCTTATATTTCAGCTTTTCCTCATCTCAGTCTCAGAGGTAACCTTAGTTTCAGCTCTGGAGTTATGGAGTTTGACTGTTGTCTGAACGTGGCAGTGTGGCATCTATCTGAAATTGAGATAACTCCTAAATTCAGAGGGCACAGAATGATCTGGGCTGTGGTCAGGAGGAGAGCTAGTCCATTCCCTGGTGACATTAGAGCTGCAGTCATTTTCTCTGATAAATAATTGAACTGTGCTTTCCAAGGGGGTCTCATTACAATGAGCAGGAGTGTGGAAGGTGAGAGGTTTGGTTACAGTGAGAGGAAGGATACAGAGTGCAGATAGACAGTGCCTGGCCTAAGGTGCCTGCTCTGTGCCCCGGGAAGCAGGGGGGCACAGGTGATGCTCTGATGGCCGAGCGGCAGGTCTCAGTGCTTCAGCTCATCAGGGCCGGTCCCTGTCCTTGCCCAGCTGGGAAGAGTCCGGAGGCGCTGACAGTGGCATCACTTTAATTAGATTCCATATTTGGACTCTGGGGACTTTTGTATGAGTGAAACGAGGGTTGGTGCACTTAAGGTACCAAATGCACTCACTGGGGCTTGGAGGGTGACTGTGGAGTAAGCCCCAGGGATTGGAGAATTCTTTGCTTTTGTATTCCCTGGGGATGAGGGGTGGATATTTATTCATCCTCATTAATCTTTTTCTCTCTTCTTTCCATGTCCTTGCCTTGGAGCAGTTATTACAGTAAGTATGTTCAAGGGGGTGGGAATATAAGAAAAGAAGAAATAAAAATGGAACTGCACTGGAGGTTTCTGGGGGTTCCTCTCTTCTTTCTTGGGGGACTTGGAGCTGTTGAGACTTAATCTTTTCATTCCTGACGAGGAACTTGCTAATTGGCAAAGTGGCCTCTTGCTTGAAGCTGCATTGGCAGGTGGCTTTCTAAGGTGCAGCAGTCAGGACTGCGGCATCCTCGCCCTGGGTCTCACACGTACAGAACGAGCTCCCCCCTGCTCGCCCCAGGACGTGCCTTGTCAGGGCTGTACAGAAACTTAGTTCAGCTGACCTGATTGGGGCTTTCCCATCTGGGCATCTGTTGACACCAGTGAGCACTGACCCTTAGCAAAATTGTGACATCAGCAATGTTTCTTTTCCGTGACCATCCGCTCTGTCAATGCCCTTCCCACCCTTCAGCGTCCTCATCCAGATGCCTTGTTCCTGCTAGGACGTAGGCGGTTTCTGGGAACCTAATTCCCACTGAGGAGTTAGGGGGTTACCGTGTCCCTCCTTTGAACAGTTCCAGCTTTTAAAAAGCATTAAGGAAGAAAGATAATAACTAGCATGAGGGGTTAGATTGCTGAGAAGAGAACTTCAGTCCTCAGCAAAAGACTGGCTGGGGGGAATGGGGGGAAGAGGGTAGCGAATGTGTTTGCTTGGCTGGGAAGACTTCCTGTGCTTTTCCCACACTGCCAGTCAGCCGTTAGCACCCTGTCCGTCAGGTAAATGGCAGATACATGAATTAAACACGTGGATTTTTGAAGTCAGACAAGACTGTTTTTGAGGCCCAGCTCTGTCGTTGTCTCTATGGCCTTGGACAAGTACCCTCACCCCTTTGAACTTTGTAAAGTGAGCGTGATGTTACTACAGCCCTCACAGGTCGCGGTGAGGATTGGATGGGAGGATGCGCACCTAGCGTGCTGTGGGCTCCCAGGTCAGTTAGCTGATATTATAGCAGAGGCTGGAGTCTCCCAACTGCCCTTGAGCAAGTAGTAGGAAATGGTTGCTCCCCAAATTTGAGCCTGGTGACTGTAAGGTATTTTTTTCCCCTTCCAGAATGAGTACATGAAAGAAGACTTTCTGATTAAAATTGAAACCTGGCACAAACCGGATCTTGGCACCCAGGAGAATGTAAGTAGCACTTCCCAAGGGCCCCAGGGACTCCCTGAGGCTCTGCTCTGTGGCTCTTCCATCCTTGCCAAGGGGTCTTCTCCGTGGTCCCCTTTTTCCTGTCTGGGAAGACAGCAGCCTGGCTTAGATCTATCCTGCCAGCATGGGATCACTCTCTCTCGTCTGAAAAATACGATCTCCAAGACTCTTTAAAGGGTCTTCTCCTAATGTGAGGATCGGTCTAAAGTGCAACTCCTGGCACAGAGGATCTGTATTTTTAAAATATCAAAATTACAGCCTCTGTAGAGCACCATTTGCCAGTAACTCCTCAAATTTAAAATACACCCCAGTAATTCTACACCTGGGAATTTATACTACAGTTATGTTTTTACATATGTGAAATAACTCATATACAAGGAGATTGATTGCTGCATTCTTTGTGTAGTCAGAGATTAAAAACAACATAGGAGCCCATCAGTGAGACCCTGTTAAGTAAATTGTGGTGTGGCCGTATCGTGGTATGTTACGCAGCCGTTAAAAAGAACCAGTAGGGAAAAGTCTTCAAGATATATTGTTCAGTGAAAAAAGCAGGATGTAAAACAGTGTCTATATGTGTTACCATCTGTATTAAAAGAAAAATCTCCGCACTTGGGTGCTTGTTCGTGCATAGAACCTGGTAGCAGGATGGTACTTGGGAAGGGACTGGGAGACAAGCAAGAGAAAGTTACTTTTTATCATATCCTGCTGTACATCTTGAATTTGTGTCATAATTTTGTATCATGTACATGTACACCCTGTTTCAATCAGTTAATTTTTAAAAGCATCAAAATAGCAGCATATGGCTAGACAGGCGACATCTCCATGAGTGTGTAACAGTCTTTATAAAGGGGGAATATATGGAAGGTGCTGAGGGAGCCCTGAGGGTGTCTTGGCCTGCTGGAGTCGCACTTAGCCTGAAAAATCAGAGCACTAGTTCTCAAATGTATGTCCACTTAAAATCCACCCTCCCATTCCTTTGGATAATTTTGTATATAGTGGTAGGAATCTCACATCTACGGCTACAGGAGTAGCTGTTCCTGGGTGTCCGTTCTGGGTAAAGTGTGCTCTGTAGATGATGGAAACACACAGTGGTCCTCCTTCCTTCTGCAGGTGCATAAACTGGAGCCTGAGGCATGGAAACACGTGGAAGCCATATACATAGACATTGCAGATCGAAGCCAAGTACTTAGCAAGGTAGGAACTGTTTAGCAATATAGATGGCTTTTAAGATGTAAAAATGACTCCTCAAACCAAGAAATCATATCCATCTTGGCTCAAAGGAAGGTTCTGTCTTGGGTATTTGTTTTAGTTGTGAAATGAGTGTTGAGTTCCCTTGGCTTGGCTTGGGGATACCACCAGGAAAGTAGTGGCCCAGATGTATGTGTCCTGTTTGACCTCTGGAAATTGTCGCTGGACAACGCAGGTACTGTTGGTAGCCCTGAGGGTGAGTTACCCTGCTGAAGTGATACTTGGCCTGAAACTAGTTCTCGTTATTTTTCCAACCCAGTAATTGAAAAGCATATTGCCTATCTGTTGTGTTGGAATACTGTGTTCTGTGGGTTGCAGGGTGGTGGGGGAGGTTTGGGGGCGCCAATTATATGGAAAGACAAGTCCCCTTCCCCCAAGAAGCTGGTGGTCGCCTCTCAGAGTAACGTACACGGCAGCAGACACCTGGGAAGGACTTTCCTTCCTGCTTTCCATCATCACATCCACTGTTTGCCCTGGAGTGGCGTTCAGTCATTCTCTCATTTTGCTGCTCAAACATCCTTTGATTTCTCTAGGACTCTGCATCCTTATAACATGTGTCTAGATCCATTATAACATTAACATGTTATGATTAATAGTTTATGTCTTTCCCACTAGATTCGGGACTCTTAAAGTGTGGGCCAGTCATTATTTTTGTCAGTCCTGCCTACTGTGCCCATAACGTGTCTCCATAATGTCGGAGACAGTGAGGGCCAGGTCTGTCCTGCTCACTGCTGTGTTTCCGGGAGGTATTGTTTAGGGAAGTAAAGGTTTAGGTCCCCCATCCAGTCCTCTTCCTATGTGAATGAGGCCTTTTGGGATCTGGGCACAGGAATTTGGCTTTCTGCCCATTGGTAGGGAATAAGTGCTTTCTATACCCCAGGGGTATGATACCTCTTTCTTGGAGTCACTTTGTGTGCCTAAAATATTTTAATTTGTTAAATAGATGCTCTAAGGGGTTTGCTTTTCCTGAGCCCATGTTAGTCAATGCAGAGGAACAGCCAAAGATTAAACTTCTGTTGCAGTTAATTAACACACAGCATTGACTGCATTTTAAATCAGTGAGGGGAGACTGACGATAGTACACAAGAGGGTAGAGTCTATACATTGAACATTTCCAGTAGGGATTTTATTAAAACAAGCCAGTTTATAAACAAAACAAAAGCCAGAGGGAGATAGGACTAGAAGATTTCAGGAATGGCAGCAGCCAGTTATTCTCAACCTAGGCTGCCATTTTAGAATCACCTGGGAGGTTTAAAAAAACAAAAAAGTGCATCCCACCCTCACTTGCAGATATTCTTATTCACTGAGTTTTGTGCGGAATAAATAGCTCAGAAATCTATACAGTTGACCCTTGAACAACACAGGTTTGAACTGTGGGGGTCCACCTGTAAGTGGAATTTTTTTTTTCAATAGTAAATACTACAGTTCCACGCTGTCCCTGGTTGGTTGAATCCAAGGATGCAGAGGGTTGCAGGTATGGAGGGCCAACTCTAAGTTATACGTGGGTTTTCGACTGCTCGGAGGGTCAGCACCACTAACCCCTGCATTGTTCAAGCGACTGCTGTATTTTGAAAACACCTTCCCTGGAGATCTGGTGGTTCACTCCAGGTTGCAAGTCCCCATCTTAAACAGTGGAAGTAGATGCCTGCTCGCACAGTCTTGTAAAACTGAAAACAAACCCTGGCAGAGAAAATCGCAGAGAACTCCTCTGAGGTGAATGTAAACAGTTCTACATCTTGTTTGTAACATTCCCCCATATTTTCTGTGCGCCTGTCACATCAAGGATGGTATGAACTGTGCTCTGGTGGAAAATCTGATCTCTCTTTCTCTTTCTCTCCCCTTCTTTCTCTCTCCCCCCATCTCCCGCTTCCAACTCCAATTCTACAACTTCTCTCAGGATTACAAGGCAGAGGAAGACCCTGCAAAATTTAAATCTATCAAAACAGGCCGAGGACCCTTGGGCCCCAATTGGAAGGTGCAGTTCACACCCTCACCACCAGGGGGCGGGGGCTGGGCACAGCGTGGGTGGTCCTCTACTGGAGGTGGAGGGGAATGGCTGGGACTGGGCTAAGGGAGAGCCAGAGGTCTGCCCTCTTAGTTACTTGCCTGCCTGTGGGTGTGTTTCTAATACAGCAGGAACTTGTAAATCAGAAAGATTGCCCATACATGTGTGCATACAAACTGGTTACTGTCAAGTTCAAGTGGTGGGGCCTACAGAACAAAGTGGAAAACTTTATACACAAGGTGAGTGACCAGGGTGCAGCCTTCCTAGTGTGTGTTGGTGGGGGGTGTTTGGCCCAACAAGAGAGGATCATACACCCCATGTGGCTTGTATCTTACCATAGCCAACATCCGAATATTTCAGATTGGTTTCCCAGATCCCCACTTCCCCTTGCACTGAACTGTCTTACAGTTTAATCCTGTCCGTCCAAGGGCACCACATGTGACAGGGAAGGAAACTGAGGCAAAGAGGAAAATAAGAAGGAGCTTGCTATGAATAAACGACAAAACTCAGTATCTTTTCTTGAAGCCAAAAGGCAAGAGGCACTAGGAACCAATTTCTCCAGGGCCCTGAATTACTAAACCAGACAGACCTAAGGAGTTTCCTTCCTTTTTAAACAAGGGACTATCAAAACAAAAGTGTCATAACATGTATACATGGGAGAAACCCAGGAAAACTGAGTCACTTGCCTAAATAGCCCCTAGGGAGTTTTTATAGCCTTATCTCTGGTGCAGGAGAGTCTAGTAAAACTGGGCAACATTCCATAGCTACTGGCCAGTTTTAACCTGGCTTTAGGCTCCAGGGACAAGGAGGAAACCTGGCACAGTTGTTTTGGGACCTTGGCTCTGCTATATGCTCATGGGCTGCCCGTCTTGGTAGCATTTTGGGCACAGAGTCTCACTGTGAGGTAGGGACCCAGCCTCTCCAGGGGGCTTCCTCCAGCTTGAAGCCATACTTGGCAGATGCATGAAGGCAAAGGTCGTTGACCTAAGGGACTGGAGGGCTGATCCAGATAAGCCAGCTGGGTGTCACTCCTCGCCCCTGCTCCCAGTAGAGTTGGGCTTTGGTCATGGGGAGGAGAGCTGCAGCAGTGGCCTTCACCTTCCACGTTCTAACTTGGGTCCCTCCTTTTTATAGCAAGAGAAGCGTCTATTTACAAACTTCCACAGGCAGCTGTTCTGTTGGCTGGATAAATGGGTTGACCTGACCATGGACGACATTCGAAGGATGGAAGAAGAGACGAAGAGACAGCTGGATGAGGTACGCGGGAGCCCAGGGGAGACTTGGGGCTCTCAGCCAGATAACTGTGTGAGCATGAGGGAGACTCATGCCGGGGCAGATCTCTGAGGGCGCCATCCTGTGGTTCTAGGAACATGTCAGCGTCTACTGTGGGTAAGGGCTAATGCCAGGCGATATGGGAACTACAAGGAAGAATGCAGCCCGTGCTCTTGAACTTGCAGTCTAGTCGAGGTCTTGGCATATCCAGAGAGACAGATATGGCGGTCTGTGCTGAATGCCAAGTGAGTAATGCAGTTGCTGCAGTGGTTCTTCAGAGCCGGGAGGGGGAGTCGTGCTGGGCTGCAGAGGTGGAGGTGAAGCCTGGAGGAGGCAGGCCGGGCTGATCCATGAACACTACGCACATTACCCACAGAGGACAGCAGCAGCACACACAGAACTGACCCATCTCTAAGGTTGTTCTGAACTATTTTTAGAGTTTGGAGCCTTTGCCTTTTTTTTCTGGCCTTGGCATGGATCCCAGAAGGAGCGCTATCTGCTGCTCCATGGGAGCCTGGAGACCTAACACTCCTCTTGCCTCATTCCGGGAGTCTGGGGATGCTGCCCTGCAAGGCTCACTCAGAGGAGGTTGTCAGTAAATAACACTCAAGCACCCACCGTATGTGAGGCACTGTCTGAGGGTACGTCTCCTGTGATCCTCACAACCCCTGGGAGGAGGCCCCACTGTTACCCCTACTCTCATATAGGGGAGTGGAGGCTCTGAGGGTTGAGCTCGGTGCCCAGAGTCATGCAGCCCATCGGTGATATGCTCGGGAGAAGAGCCCTGGTCCCCAGTCATCCGGCCTCGTTTCTTCCCTCTCAGTGCCATTTGGGGCTCCCTCTGGCCCTCTCAGGGCTAAAAGTCTGGCAGGAAGCTCTGTTTCATAGGAACTGCCATACATTTTTCCCTGGGTGGGTTGGCACAGAGCCTGGGTGTCTGGCGGGCATTGCTTTGCATGGCCTTGCTGGGCTCTGCAGCAGGGCCTCAGGTGAGACGCAGGCCCAGGTGCCCCGTGCCCCACACCACACAGATGTTCCCGCTGCACTGTGCCGGTCTCAGGAAAAGGCACTCCTCCTTCCTCCACAGCCCCAGGGAGTTGATTTTACCCTCCAGGACAACACTTCTGGGCTGACCCACTGGTTAAGTGCTTTACTGAGTTAGTTTCTGTTGCAGGCAAATGTTTAGTCATTCATTCAGCTACATTTGGCAGGGAAGTGGCAGGATTTTGGACACAACTCCTGATTCGTTTGCTCAGGATCTTCAGGAAGTGGTAGTTTTTAATGCCCAGGGCTCTGGCGAGTCTAACAATGTAAGAGCTGGGCCTGAGTCTTTTGGTCACCTGAGTCCTGACAAAAGAAAAGAAACAAATGACCAAACAGAGGAACGCAGAGCCTTTGGGGTTTAGTCTGTATCTTCAGCCGCCCACTGCCTGGCAGGCCAGTCCAAAAGTACCCCGGGGTCATGGGAGCACCTGCTGACAGCCTTTCACCCTTTGGGTCAAATTTGAATTCTCAGTGCTAAGAGGACTCTGCAGAGCATCCACTGGATCTGCCTCCCCCAGACCCAAAGTTGGAGTGCACTCATCATCAGGAGTGCTTTCTTAATCCCCGCCCTTGTCTTTGCCTGTTTCTCCATCCTGTGGATAACTGTGCCAAAAGCTTAGATGATCTTTGTCCTCCAAAATAACTGCAAATGCAGAAAACCCTCTTTGAAATTGGAATTTTTTAAATAGTTGGCAGTGGAAGAGAAAGCAAAACCATTGTGGGACATGTTCCAACCCCTGTAGCAACTGTATGGGACCTTTGTACACTGACAGTACCTCGAGCTCACTTGTCTTTTTTCTTTCTTTTTTCTTTTCCTCTTTCTGAAAATATTTCTATCCAAGTTTTCTTTTCTTTTCTTTTTCTTTTTTTTACTTTTTAAAAAAAATCTATTGAAGTCTGATTGACATACAAAGAGCTGCATGCCCCTGTTTAATGTATACATCTTGATGAGTGTGCAGATAGATATACACCCTTGGAGCCATCACCACAGTCAGTGCGATAAACATATCCATCACCTTCACAAGCATTTTTATGCTTTTAAAACTCAGGCAATATCCTGGCTTATGAGGAAGACACTGTCCTCCTCTGCCCAGTCCCTGAGGTCCCGCCCCCAGAAGCAACCCCTTGTAGTTCTCAAGGTGGTTTCTTTTGTTAATGACCTCCGTGTTTCCAGATAGTATACTTAACCTCTTAATTCTTTTTCGACTTGAGCTATTAATTGTCTACTTTTTCCTATGGAAGATTTGGCTCTTTTACTCCACCCACCACCCACACTTCTCTCCATCCTCCCAGATCACAATTTTGGGTTAACTCATCAGTCAGCATTTATTATTTTTTTGCCTTTGAAGTTCTTTTTTACCAGCTGAGCCCTTTAGTCTACTCTGATTTTCATTCCTTCCTTGGATAATTTTCTTATTTTGTCAAGAAGTGAGCAACGGCCTCCCTTCTTTGTGTTAGCTTAGTTTTCTGTGTCTGTATCTCTCAGTTTTGTCTCTGAGTCTTACTGGGGTGATTGGTCGGGTTGCTTGCACAGTAACGGGGTAATGAACCAACCAACCATTGGTTCATTCTCGTGCATTTTGCTCCCACTCGGTAGACACTTTGATCTAAAGATCTCGTCAGTTCTGGAAGATGTTTTTGTATTACCTGTCTCATCATTTTCTCCCCTCTGTTCTCTTTTGGAATTTTTTTCAGTCAGAAGTTGGACCTCATGAATTGGCCTTCTAATTCTCTTATGTTTTCTCTCATTTTTTAAAATGTCTGCTGTTTGGCAGAGATTTTCCAGGGTTAACTTTTCTCTCCTCTTTTGAATTTAAGATATTTTAAAGCATTTCTTCTTCTGTGTTCTTTTTTTAAAGTATTTTTTTCTTTATTTCTACCTCAACATCTTCCTTTTCTAAAGCTCTGGGTTTTGGCTCTTGTGTTTGGTTTTGAGGTATCTCTGCCCCCTGAACATTTTTTGTTTCCCCTGAGCTCGCTTTTCCTACTGGACTATTGTTTTGTGTTGGGGGCTTCCCTCAAATGACTGGGGGTCCTTGGCTGCCCATTCACATTGAAGAGTGAAGCTCTAAAAAAACGGATTGGAGCTCTGGATCAGGGTGGGCTTACTGAACGGAAGTCAGGTGGGCCCCAGCTTCAGGATTCTGTTTTTCTTCAGCTGCTCATTTTGCTTCCAGAGGACTCCCCAGTCTTTTGCTCGTGGGGATGGTCAGGGCTAGCCTTCTGGGAGCTGAGCTGAGAAGGGTCCTGGTGGGTTCACCGTGCTATGGGGTGTCTTTAACCTAATCTGCATCCTGCCCACTTCACCCCCAGCTGAGCCTGGCTACCCTCAGCACCTCCAGAGAGTGAACCCCCAGTTTGCTGTGGCAGGAAGCAGGGCTTGCTGGACTGTGAGAACTGGGGGAGGGAACTCCAGGGCCAAACTGTTCTTTATTCCTGCTTTCAAAGAAGTCACCAGTTTTTAACCCCACCTGCACTCCCACTTTTAGAGGTACCTGGTGCCGCTGTTCCCAAGCCTTTGGAGAGCCTGAGCGCAGTTGAGTTTCCGTTCCTCACAGGCACTTGGGTGTGAGCCTCTGCTGTTCTGTGCGTTAGTCACTACTCAGCTGTACTTTTTTCATCTTCCAGAATGCTGTTTCCCTCTTAACTGCTGTTGTCTTCTCTGTTCTTGTTGTCTTTGTGGTTTTACATCCTTTAAAAAATTCCTTCACGGTCATTGTGGTAGGCTTTTGGGGAGGCAGAGCAATAAATGCATCTATTCAGTCTGCCATGATTAACTGTAAGTTTGCGATAGGAATTATGACTGTTATTTTTTTAAACCAATGCATAGTAGTCTCATGTGGGTGGATTGTTTTGTGAGTTATGAGAGGTCACTCTAAGGCCACGGTCACCACTGCCATAATTCTCATCCCTGTTGAGGGGTGGACCCACCGTTCTTGGATGAGGCTCAAGGATTTGAGAAACCAGGGATCAAGAGATTAGTCCTTTGCCCTAAAAAGAAAAATGTCAGGAAATGTGTGCCTGTATAGAACAGGGTCTCTCCCTCACTCCTGCTCTCTTAAGAAACTCATGATCTCAAAAGTGGAAGAAGGTACCTTAAAGGTCATTTAGTCCAGTTATATGGCCAGTGATTGAGTGCTATCTGCAGCCCCCCCACCCCAGCTTGTGCTCGATCACCTCCTACAATGGAGGACTCACTATCTTATGAACATGGCGGTAATAAACATAGTTTTATTATTAATAGAAGCTAACATTTATTGAGCTCTTTCTGTGCCTGTCATGTGTGGTATGCATTTTATATGTACTGTGTCATGAAATCCTCATGGCTGCCTGTACCTTTTATTTTATAGACAGAGAAACTGAGGCTCAGAAGTTAAGGATACCTTCTTGTTTAGTGAAGATACTTCCTGGGCCTTTGGCCGTTAACTCTGTAGGTAATGAGACTGGGGAAAGAGGATTCATTTTTTAAATTTTAAGAAAACTATTTACTGGACTCTAGAACATCTGCTGAAAAACAGCAAAGAGGGCACAGTTAAAATTCCATACCATATTTGTGGGTCTTCCTCTTGAAGTCCCTGTCAGCTCTTCTGTTCCCTCCGGAGCCGTCCCTTCTGGACTTGGTACTTCGGGACAGAGCTGAGAGGCCATGTGGCGCCCTTGCCTTGCTGGCCCACCTTGGGGACTGTTTCTGAGCCTCCTTGTAGCCAGTCCCCCTGTGCGTATGCTTGCACATGAATGTGCCCATCGCTTTCTCATCACCTGAACTTTGGGGAGGAGGGCCCTTGCTCCATCCTGTGGCTTTTTGACTGATGGGTCACCGTCAGTTTTAGATTTGAAGTCTTAAACTCAGTGATTGTGTAAGTTTCTCTGTGCAGTGAAGTTCCTGGCAGGATACCACATCCCAGAGTTTCCCACTTGGGATTATAGTAGATAGAGGTTCTGAGGATTGAGCTGATAAGGAGAAACCACTCAGTGCCCAGCTCGCCTGCTGGGCTGTGGGAGATTGGAATCTGAAGTTGGACTCCTGCAGCGCCTGCAGAGGGCAGAGCTGGGTCTTTTGAGGCTGAGGGATCCCAGTCTGTGGGGTCCTAATTCCCTCCGCCCTGCCCAGCCGTGACTGACCCCAGGGCGGACCACCTGGAAGATGGGCCAACATCTTGAAATATGGGAGCAGCTTTATTTTCTTTTAAAATAGTTTCATTTTTCAATATTAAGGTAGTATATAAGTTTAAATACTTTTTGGAAAAGAGTGAAGAGTAGAAAGAAAAAAGTCACTTGTACTCTTACTATTTAAAGACAACCACCGTAAACATTTTAAGTCTTTCTATACACTTTTACTTAGTTATGATGGTATTGCACATGCCGAGTGCTTCTCTTACTTTTTTCTCTAAACGTTATAACAGAGCATTTCCTACTAAAAACCCGTTTCTGCACACACATGTTTCTAATAGTAGTGTACATATTGCTCTGTACTCTGGCGTTTCCTTGTTTCTGTTGTGTTGTTTGCTGGTTCTCACTGTTTCTAAATGATGCTGTGGTGAAAAATTTTTGTACACTAAGTTTTTTGGGTAATTAGGATTATTTACTTAAAATAAATTCCTATGAATGGAATTAGAGAATTTAAGACTCTTGTTATTTCTTGCCAAATTTCTTTCCCAAAGGGCTAAACCTGTTATAAAGAGAGTGGCTTTCTAAAGAGATTTGAAAAACAATTTCAAAGTGGGGAGGGTATAGTGGTAGAGCACATGCTTAGCATGTGCATGAGGTGTCCTCGGTTCAATCTCCAGTACCACCTCTAAAAATAAAGAAAGAAATAAACCTAATTACCTCCTTCACAACAACAACAACAAAATCCAAGGGAGAAGGGTATAGCTCAGTGGTAGAGTATGTGCTTAGCATGCACAGCGTCCTCAGTTCAATTCCCAACACCTCCATTTAAACAAACAAACAAACAAACAAATCTAATCCCCCCCTTTAATAAATAAATAAATAAAAATAAAATTTAAACATAGGTAAATAAAAACAATTCCACATGTGCCTCCTATCTGTGCTTTCAGAACTGACTTGTGGTTACTTTTCAATGTCCTAAACTGTTGGGTTTTTTTTTTTTTTTTACTAGCTTTTTCTTTTAATTGAACTTTTTATTTTGAGATGATTGTAAGATTTACATTCAGGTTTAAGAAATAATAGAGAGGAGATCTGTTTCTCCCAATGACATCTTGCAAAACGATAGTACAATATCATACCCAGGAAACTGACATTGATACTTTTACTGGGTTTTTTTTTAAGTCAAAGGAGTATTTCATACTTATAGTAAAAGCAATTTTCAAAAAATAGAGAAAAATATTAAAAATAGAAGTCCAAATAAATAAGTAAGTAGATGAATAAAAGTCCTTTTCCTCCAACTCCTGGCCTCATTCCCTAGAGGAAACCACTGTTAAAAATAAACAAACCAAGACTGGAGCTTCTATTTTCATGTTCCTCGACTATATGTATATAGAGAGCCTGCAGTGGCTCGATCTGAGGAACACTACAAACATCAGATAAAATCTTTCATGTCATTTAGGCCCCAGGAAACAGGAAATAAGCATTCTTAGGGCATTTCATTATAAGAATGAAATAATATATTTTTATTTCAGTGGCACCCTCTGTGGGGGAACCTTGTCTCTGAGAGTGGAGGAAGCTATCGTGTTTCCTGATAGGAAGTTGCATCTTATTTCAAGCAGTAGGAAAACAGGACCTGGCTTTACATCAGTAAATTAAAGCAAGACAGTGAACTCTCAGGGCATACAAGAATCTGCCTGAGGCCTGGGGAGCTTTGCTCCCACAAAGCCAAATCTTAGCCTCTCTGATTATTGAAAATTTACGTGAATGGTCATTAGTGAGCAGACATTTAATGAACGTGTTTCTGTCTTTTATTTTTTTAATTTTTAATTTAAAAATTTTTTAAACTATTTATTTTTAACACCTTTTCTGTAGTATGATTCTTATACAGCAAACTACACATATTTCAGATGTACAATTTGATTAATTTTGATAGATGTATATACCAATGAAACTCCCACCACAATCAAGATAACTAACGTTTCCATCACTCCTCAAGAGGTGCAAATTTAGAATTCCCAATTTATCCCTTTCCACCCCCTTTACCCCCTGGAAACCGTAAGTTTGCTCTCTTTGTCTGTCTTTCTGTTTTGTAGATACGTTCATTTGTGTCTCCCCCCTCCATTTTTTCTTTAGATTTCACATATAAGCGATACCATGTGGTATTTTTCTTTCTTTTTCTGACTTACTTCACTTAGAATGACAGTCTCCAGGTCCATCCATGTTGCTGCAAATGACATTACTTTATTCTTTTTTATGGCTGAGTAGTATTTCATTGTGTATCAACTACATCTTCTTTATCTAGTCATCTGTCGAACATTTGGGTTGTTTCCATGTCTTGGCTACTGTAAATAGTGCTGCTGTGAATATTGGGGTGCATATGTCTTTTCGAATTAGCATTTGTCTTTTAAAAAAAATTATTTTGAAAGAGTTTCAAACTCACAGAAAATGACAAGAATAATGAAGAACTCCTGTACTCCCATTTAACCCAGAGACCCCATTCTTTTCAAGGAAAGGGTACAACCCTACATTACACACACTGTGCCCTCCTAGTCTCGTTTAGTCTGGTTCAATTCCTCAGTATTCTGGGACTTCCACGACCTTGACATTTGTGAAGGTTATAGGGTAGTCATTTTATTGAATGTTTTTCAGTTGAAATATGTCCAACGATTCTGTGTGATTAGATCCAGTTTCTGTGTTTTAGGCCAAAACATCATAGATTTGGTGTTCTTTTCACTGTCTTCTACCTGCCTTTCTGTCCAGTTCTGGTGATGTTACCTTCATTCTACACAGCAAGGTGTTCCAGGCTTGTCTTGCTCTTTCCATGACCAGCGCTGGAATCGGCCGTATCTCCCAGAAGCCCTGGTTCCTTTAGTGGCAGAGGTGTTTGGGTGCTGGGTGTGCTCATTGCTACTGGGGTGTTGCTACTCCCAGACCTTCTCATAGGATGCAGCAGGGGGGCTTTACAATCTGTAGTTATTTCTGTATTTATCTGACATACTGTGTTCACACAAATACTTCCATCATAACACCACAAAGTTAACTTTTAGTCTTTTAAAAAAATATGACAGTGCTCTTACCCAGATTTGTCATATTGAAAAATTTTGAATGTGTTGAACTCTTATAAAGTAGTAAGTTAATAGGTATTCATTAATGTGGCTAACTGAAGTTACAGAAGCAATAAAAAAAATAATGATATCATTCAGGAAAGTTGAGTTTTGAGCAGAATCTATAGGGGAAAGGCATTTCAGGGAGATCTCAGAATAAGCTCCTACTGGCTGGCTTGGTGTCAGAAACTTTCCTGTTGGGAGCAGAGGATCTTTGCTGGGGATGATGAAAAGCGAGGTTTGTGAGACAGGCTGATTTTTGTGACTCACTTAAGGTCCCTCTCCTGTAGGTTCTAATTCATCAGATCTGGGGCCCAAGAACCTACATGTGCCCCAGGCAGTTTTCTGAATCAATTTTGAGGAAACTCTAGAGTAAAAGACCAAACAAAGACCTTTTTACAGTGATGCTGTCAATAGGGAGTGACTATAGGAACCTGTGGGGAGGACCAGAAGAATGTTTTTCTCGTGTCCAGGTTCCACGTGGACTTACTGATTATAGTAGTTGGGTGGGTGGTGAACAATAGACATCAGTTTGAAATGTGGCAGGAAGCGTATTTGAAAATGTTCCAAGTGGAGAACTGCAGCTGCCGAGGTAGAGTCTCTGCAGGATGTGGCAGTAGTCAATCTAGTGAGTAAAACATAACTGAGGAGTCTGTGGCTTGAAAGTCCAGATTCTTCAGAGCTGCATACACACCCCCTTCACTACAGGACTCTGCTTAGAGCAAGGACATAACAACACTCATAGCAGGTATGAGTGCAGACTCTGTGCCAAGCACGCTGGTGTGCTAAGTACTCTACGTGAGTATTTTAATCTTCACCACAACCCCCATGACATATGTACTGTTATTATCTCTGTTTTATTATTACAGAAATTGAGGTTTAGAGAGCAGCGAAGTAACTTGCTCAAGGTCACACAGTTAGTGATGGAGCCTGAATGTGGTCCAGGCAGTTTGATTCCAGCGCTTATGCTCTTATCTGCTCAAAAGTTGTTGAATGAGTATGGAGTGAAAGTCGAGTAGAAAGCTCAGAGAGAGAGAAGTATCTAATGGGACGTTAAAACACACGTTATAGACATCCTGCAATTAGAGTAGAATTTTCAAGTTGGAAAGGATTTGAGAGTGATCACCACCACAGTATTCCCAGCAAGAAGTTGTGTCTTCTTCCGCTTGGAGGGTGCCAGGGACAGGGACCACTCAGTGCTTCCAGAGAAGACCCTATCCTGTTTTCCGGCAGCCTCACACTTCCACTGAGCTGCGATCTCCCCTGCACTTTCCGTCCCTGTCCTCTGGTGCCCAACTCTGGAGCCACACTGTGTCCACATGGTTGACTGGGCGAAGCCTCTAATTAGAGCTCAGAAGAGGGCATTGCTGTTCCCTGTGCCTGAAATGCTCCCGGAACCACCCCCACCCCTGGGAGCCACAGGATTTCCCCCCTCACTTCCTCCAGGTCTCCACTAACATCACTCATCAGAGAGGTTCTCCACAGCCAGCTCATAAAATAGTGTTTCCCCACAGTCATCCTCTATGCCAGTGGCCCTTAGCCCCAATGACATAGTTTGTTCGTTCTCCCCATCTTGTCCCAGAATTTAAGCTCCTCGAAGCGAGACTTGGTCTATTTTGGTTCATTGCTTAATCATCAGGCCTGGAGCAGTTCCTTGCACAAAAAAAGATGCTTCCTAAATATCTGCTGAATGAATGAAAGAAGAGAACTTAAGAACGAAGCCCCAACATGGGATTCAGGGCAGAGAAACAGAAATCATGGTTGGTGGGACCAGTGACAAGAGCTATAAATGGGGTGGCTTTGGCTGTGTGTGTGCAGGATTCTATTCTCTGATTTGCTTTGTGCACAAGAAAATGCTTGCTCTGCCCTCTCCACTAGCAAGATCGAAGAGAAGGAGGAATGTATTTGTGGTGGGCTCCATCAGCGGCAAAGGCTTTCAGTTTTTCCTTTTTTTTCTGTTCCAGATGAGACAAAAGGACCCAGTGAAAGGAATGACGGCGGATGACTAAGGCCACTCCTCCCCCTCTGCACTGTATGTACCACATTTCTCACTGAGCATGTCACAGGCGCTAAAATCAGTTTGGGTCCTCAAGGCTCAGCAGCTCACTCTGGGGGCAGAAAACCTGCTTTATTCCTCCCCTGTCCTCTAGTAATAATGAGGATTGCCATGCTGAATAGCTCTTGGGCTTCCACTGAGAGAGGTTATGACTGTTAAGGCATTTCAGGGACATGTGATTGTATAAAGAACCACTCAGACAGAGACAGGAACAGGGTGGTGAGAAGTGGGGTTGGGGTGGGGGACTCAAAGCTTATCTGCACTAATTACTCTTCCTTTTGTAACTTGAGCCATTTCAAGTTGAAGCTGGCATTGTGGGGTGCTTTCTGAACCCCCTGTGCCAGAGCCAGTTCCTAGCTCCACACTGCTGCCATTCCCTGCCCCTCCCTTGGAAAATTCGTTGGCCAGTTTTTCCCAGTGTTCCTTCTTGGGTCTGGTGCTTCGTTTCCTTCCTCTTTATTCTCCCGATCCCAGACTGAGTAGCTGTCCCCATTAGAGGGAGCATCTTTCAGATGCTTCGAGAGTATTTCTGCCCAGGTCATAGGACCAGGATGGGATGTCCCTTGTTCTTTGTCACTCTTCCCCAAGACCCTTCCTTCTGTTAGCTACAGTGCCCTGCACATCTCTGGACTTGCTGTAATTCCAGCAGCTCAGAGAAGCTTAATTATGGAATGAAAAGCCTGGCTCTGAGAGAAAATCATGTGATCAAATAAAAACTGGCTGTCCTTCAGCACTGAGGTGCTAAGGAGGCCTAGGGTCTTGCCAGCAGTGACGCAAACCTCTGCTTTCTCTCCCCGCTCCATGTGCTTGAGAACTTCTGGGAGATAAAACAGTGGGATTAAGTGGATTGTTGCCATGCCAGCTTCTCAGTCACTGCTTAGACCTTAGTTTCCTCTCTCCCTTCACCTACCACCACACCGCCTGGCATCCTTCCTCCTTTTGAAATTCCCCCCTCAATGATGATTTACAGTGTATTTGTTTTCCTCTGTTGCTTCCTTAATAATTGTATTTTTCTTCTAGTTTTGCAAGACAGTGGTCAACAGGAAGGCCCAGCAGCTCCACCCTCCCGAGTGACAGGCCATCTTCGGACACAGCCTTTCTATGCCCATTCTTCAGGCAACTTTCGATCCCTTACTGTAGCTAAATTCTAGATGCCCGTTAATATTGTGAACAAATAGACCGTCTGGTATTATGAGGCCCGTGTGTGCGGGAGCCTGCTCCTCTGAGATATGTGGCGTGTAGGTTGCTGTATTTACAGCTCCTCCCTCTCCAACCATTGTGTTCTCAACCCATTTCTGTGTGTCCCCCACCCCCTTGATTTCCAAGTGACATTTTTAGTCTTTCAAAATAGCTGCCTTTTGTGATGTGGTGATTTAAATGATTTATGTTTGTTTATTTCCAGCCTTGGGATGAACTAAGGTATTTTGCTTCCTGGGCAGATCTTTGCAATATGAGTGCTCACCTTGGGAGAGGGGATGAGTTAGAAATACAGATTTTTTTTTTTCCCCACAGTCCCACAGGACAGCAATGTGGCTTCATAACTCTGATCTCTGCTCCCAGTAACCCAGTGTTAAGAGTGCTCTAGGCACCATGGAAGTACCCAAGGCGCAGCCAGTCTGTGTTTTGAAAACTAAACAAAAACAAATAACCCCTGGCCCAGGCATTGCATCTCTAGTCACTAGTCTTAGAAATACCTATGGCTTCTTGGCCCTCCTGTTGCCCACTCTGTCTGAATCTCTGCAGAGCCCATAATATGCCCAGGTCAACTCTACGTGGAGGAACTGTCCAGTGTGGCCCTTGGAACTGAGTCTGCCCCACCCCCTTACCCCTAGGAGTTCTGTATGTCCGTGCTCCTCTTCCCTTTTGGGCTGGTGCTGCCACTCAGCAATAATCCTCTTTTCTCTGTGCTTTCTTAGATTCCTGTCCTCTGTCTGAGGCTGGTCAGGACACAGAGGTCCTAATCTTTTCATGCTGCACAGAACAAGCGTGTGAAAAGCTTCCCCAGAACATGTTCCCCCTTGTCCCTAGTCCTGGAAAGGAATTTGGGTATCAGGAACTCAGCTTGTCCTGCCCTCATGCTGAATTCTGTCCTGGACAATCAGAAACAAGTAGTGATCGTAGTACAGAACTCTACCAAAGTTGGCTAGTGAGAAAGTCCAGGCTGCCGGGAAGAGAAGCCGCTGAGTGCTTCATAGTTCCCTATGACTTGGCAGAAGCCAAGTATGCCTTTCCAGTGGGAGAATTTGAGATAGCTGTGGTGCCACCTGACATTTCCCAAGCCTTGTGAAGGATGTTGGCTGAGTGTGCAGTGACTCAAGCCCATTTTAGTCTGGGTGCCACTGCTAATGAGAGACCAAATCTCTGTTGGGGAGAGAAAAGTAGGATGGGATAATCTGTCCTTATGTTCTTGTCAGTTTGGCCTTACTCATTTCTAAGTGCAATAAGGGAGCGTCTCACAGGATTACACCTGTGACTTCCTGATGGCTGCTTCCCTGTGGCCCTCCTGGGGCAAGGGTGGACAAACTCAGACCCCTCAGCCGGGGTAGCTCTCAACTTCATTGGGGCCCCTTAGGGATCAGATGTCCTGTCACACCTTCCTATTAGTCTCCTCACCTTGTGGGGTCTGTAGTAATGGATCTGGAGCAATTCAGTTGGTTATTAGCATCCCAACTGTTGGTAGCATTTATTTGACTGGGAAAGTTGACGAGGCATTCCTACTGGAGAAAAGTATATACATGTTTTCCTACAAGCTCTGTGTTAGCTATAATTATATGTGTGCTTAAAGCTTTCCCTTCTTCATTCTTCAACTAAGTCAAGTCCAGATGTGGGTTATCCTGGGAGAAACAAGTGGTGATATTCTAAACAGACCACTGTTGATGTGGCTTGAGGGTCAGCAGATGTTAGTCTCCTTCCTTCAGCTCTTCTCAGAGATCCACACATATCACTCCAGCTCTAGGGGGAGGGGCTCGCTCTTTGTTAGCCTTTTCTTTGGCTCCTCCCACCTCCACCTGTTGCCCAATTTGAAAGCATCCACATGAGCTGCTAGAATTTCCAGAAGTCAGCGGGATCTAGGGCTCTAGCCCACATAAACAGGAGGGATGTCCCTGGTCTGTTCCATCCTCGCAGATAGTGTTGCTGCTGGGCAACAGTGTTGGCTTATTTTAAGTACCTCCCTTCCCTCCTTATCCCCTCCCAAACTAACTAGCACTCAGAGGGGCTTATGATGCAAGGCTCAGCTCCAGGGGTAGTACCCGAGGATGTGCCATGCCCCTTCAGACCAGCTTCTGTTAAGATTTCCAGGGCTGTAGTCCCGGTTAGAAGCAGCAGTGCCTCTGTAGGAGGGGTGCTGGGCTCTGGCCGCCTCACAGAGAGGTGGGGGACAGGGTCAGTATTGTGGGCACATGTATATCTTCCCAAACTCTCTTACAGTCCCTACTGGGACTCCCTGACTTATTTTGGTTGATTCCTAGTGCTACTTCTTTTACAAAATACACTTTGTAGAACTGATTAGATTACCTTGTTTATTTAATGTGAGTTTGTGCCTTTTTGTCTCAATCTTCCAATACAGGTATATTGGGGGAACAAAAGCAGTCTAATAAAATCCTAGACAGAGCTTTCTGGAGTCCAGCTTATTGGTGATGTCCTTATGTCCATTTTACAACTTAGATATCCTCAAACTCTTGCTGTTCCCCTTTTAACAAGGATTAGGAAAAGTTACAAGATAGCTCTCAAAATTTTTGCAGGTCGATTTCTGTAAATTAAAACATTCTCTCATCATTTTACTTACGCAAACATCACATATCTGGAAGTAATTTGGCCATTTTCTCCTAGCAGTATTTCTTTTCTGCTTTTGTCTCCCCTGCCCTTCACATGCCCCTCTTTTTCCCATCCTACCAAGCAAAACATTTATTTAGAGGAGTTCTTACTCTGGCTTCCAGGTTGGTGAACCTCATGAAGCTTCTCTGTAAAACTGCATTTTTCGGGGGAGTCATGGCTCTCATCAGATATTCAAAGGAATACCATACACTGTCCTGCCCCCGTCCCCTCAACAAAAAGATGAAGAACCAGTGATTAGAAGGAAATCATAGTTAATCTTTGGCACAATAGATAATCACTTCATGTTTGGTCGTAAAATAGAGGCACTGACTTATTTTTAGTTCACTGCTCAATTTTCTGAGCCCAGGAGCCCCCAAAGGTCCAATATGTTTGCATGAGTTTGAAAAGTGAAAAATACTTGAAAGTGGGGATAGAGGTGAACTAAGAATGGAGGCGCTTAGTGACCAAGAGAAGACAGATTACCTGTAGTCAGGGGGAAAGAGACTGGATTACAGGCCGGACATTGGCTGAGCTGCGCCCCTTCCCCCTCGCCTTCCCCCAACCCCTCTGGGCGTTGGGAACCTGAAGGAAGACAGTGCAGAGGCTCGAGACCTCAGACTCGGTGTTTGAAACCAGACACGCCAGGAGGCTCACGCGGCCGTGGCGGTGGCTTCCGCCGGAAGATGGCCCCTCCCGGCCGGCCTCGCGCGGGGCACCTTGGGAGCCGGAGGGGGCGGTCTCCCCCAACGGTAGGCGGGGCAGTGTTGCGTCGGGTTCTAATGACACGAGGACACGCCTCTCACGTCCCGGTGTCCTAGGCCCCTTTCCTCTCCGCCTTTCACCGTTTCGCGCTCATTGGAGAGTACCGCCTCTTCCCCCGGGCCGCGCCACCCAGAGCCCTCCGTGCGCTCAGGCCCCGCCTCTTACGGAAGCCGAGGCGGAAGGTCGGAATCCGGAAGAAAAACAATCGGGTGAGAGAGAGCTGGCCAGCACCTGCTACCCGAGGGGGGCCGATCGGGCCGGGACCGGCTGCGGCGGGGAGACACGAGCCGGCCTGGCCACCGCGTGGGGACCATGGCAGCCACGAACCCACGGACCGAACCGAGAAGCAGGACGCTCAGGTGAGGAAGGCGGCTGCGGGGAGGCCGGCCTGCTCCAGGTGGGGTCCCTGCCTCCGACCTACTTGGGGCTGAGGGTCCGGGGCAGAACCAGGCTGGGAGAGAAGGAGCCAGACCTGCGGGGCTGCTTCTAGTTCAGAGTCGTCTCACAATCTCCCAGGCCAGTATCAAGAGGGGTATGTTGGGCTCGAACCCCTCACCCATTTCAAACTCAGGCCGCCAAGCTCGTTCCCACTTGGATGCCCCAAGCAGATGTCCCAGTTTGCTTCTGGAGGAGGCAGCAGCATTGGACTGTTTGAAGTTAAAGACAGAACAAAACATTCTCTTCTTAGCTCTTGAGTAGAAATCTCGTTCTTACTTTTGATCAGCACATACATCATGGGGTCTGCCTGATCCCGTTGTGACCTCCTGAAATCCAAAATCAGATTTAGATAAGATCTTTAGTGAAGTGGTAATAGCCTGGTCCCATGCTTGCTCTTTAACTAGGAGCAACGCTAATCACCAACTTAGTGCAGGTCACGATGCAGGGATTTGCTGCTAATCATCGGATCTGAAAGTGGAAACAAGAAATCCTGACTTTGGCTCTCCATCCACTTAGAGCAGGTCCCTGGGAAAACAAGGAGCCTTGGACTGTAAAGGCTGCCTTCCTTAATCCTCTGTTGGACAGCAGGGGGAGATCGTAAACAAACGAAGCACAAAATCTCTGGCTGAGTGCCTAGGAAGGTGGTTTTTTTTTTTTTTTTTTTTTATTGTTTTGTTGATGTTCATAAGGAGGGGCAGGAAATTGCTTTAAGCTGGCTAGGAGTTTCTTCAAGTTGTGCTTTTTTAGAACATGGACCTCTAAGAACAGGGTCTGGTGGAGAAGAGATGTTTGGGGACATCCTGCCCTTTTCTCCCACCTCCCCTCACCCCCATTCTAGATCTTCCACTGTTACAGGTTCTTCTCCTCATGGTGTGCCTAGGACTCACCTGAGGCTTGGTGGCTGTTTTTGATCTCCGCAGGATTTGTAGCCCCTGCCTGCTCTGTACTCAGCACAGTCTGGGGGCTTCCTGAGAGTATTGCTGTAACTATTCAGTTGAAGAGATATGCAAGTCACTCCTTCCCCTGAGCCTCTGACGGGATCCAGTGTTCTTGAGAGCTGCTGATATAGATCTGTTGCTTCCCTAGGGTTTATATGAAGCTGTGGTGGAGGATGTTATCCAACTGATGACTTTTCCCAAGAGGGTAGACTCTTGAGAGAGATGTTGAGAAACCTGTTATTTAGAATCTTCTTAAGCTCTCTGACACACTTGGCAGAATTGGTTGTGCTCCAGGGATCTGCTAGGAAGGAGTGAGGAAGGAAATGTGGTTTCATTATCACTGTTATTTTTGAAATCCCCCTGTCTTGCAGTCCTTAGGCCTCTCACATGGTGAAAACTGAACCTCCAGAATCTTTCTTGTGGTGGGAGGAACCCGTGGACTGAAGAGGGGCAGGTGGGAAGTTGCTGACTGAGCCATGGATGACTGCTGCAGTGTGGAGGGCTGGTAGAATTCATAAATTCCTGACTGTCCACCCCATCTGCACCCCTCCCCTTGCCTGACCCTGGCACCTTTGTGCCCACTTAGGCAGCTCTCTTGCTGTCAGCAGCATAGTGCTGCCAGGTATTGGCAGCTGTGGGCCTGCTCGGAGGAGCCAATCCAGGGTGGGAATTTCCTGCTCCAGGGGATGGAGGTGAAGACGAAGGGCTTGTAGTTCCCTCCACTGGATGCAGAAACATGCATTTCCCATCCTGACAACAGTGGATTGTGGTGCAGCCATTTGCAGGTCCAGCCCCCTGCCAGTTACCTAGACGAGGTCTCATCCTTCCTCATGGCTTCCCTTCCCAGCATACACATCGTGACGTGGAATGTGGCCTCTGCAGCACCGCCTCCAGACCTCAGTGATCTGCTTCAGCTGAACAACCTGAACCTGAATCTGGACATATATGTCATTGGGTAGGTGTCCACAGGGCCCATCACCCATCCCTGCATTCGAGATCAGGTAAGCCTGACCAGTCCCAAGTTGTCCCCGCAGGGAGCTGCTGTACCCTGTATGCCCTCACTCTGGAGTCTGTAGGCCAGGAGCTTTCAGCCTGCATCAGGGCCAGTCAGTGTCTTTTGTCCTGGGTCAGTGATGGCCAGGGGTTGGCGATCAATAGCCAGGGGAGGGAGAGACCATGGTCATGAGAACCCAAGGCTAGAAAGTCAGCTGAGGGCAGTGCTAAATGTCTGCGACAGAGGCAGTGCCCTCCAGGCCAGAGGGAAAGCCTCTGACCTGGGATGGGCAGTTTGCAGGAAATGAACTGTGGGATCATGAGCCTCCTTTCTGACACTGCCTTTGAGGACCCATGGAGCAGTTTCTTCATGGATGTGCTTTCCCCTCTGAGCTTCGTCAAGGTAACTCACAAGTTCATGGGTGGTTGGGAAATGTGTCTCACCTCTTATTACTTACCCCTAGTCCTTTGGTCTCCCACTCAGGCTTTCATGCTGTTTCCCTTTCATTTAAAGACCCAAGCCTCAGTTGCACCTGGCTCCCTGGGGCTCCTGCCTGCCTGTTGTCTTTCTCAGGTAGCTGAGCTGGGACCCCAGGGACTAGTTTAACACCTTGATATTTTTCAGGTTGGGAGAATTCCACAGGGAGGTACAGTGGGGCTTAGTAACACCTCAGGGCTTACCCACCCCCAGCTGCCAATCTCTACTCCCATGCCCAGCCTGAAATCTCAGAGTATAATAATAATTGCCACCATTTATCGAGTGCTTGCTTGGTGTTAAGCATTATAAATAAGCTCTGTATATATGTTATTTAAAAATCTTAACTCTTCTGAAATATGGGTCTTCTGCAGATAAAACCAAGACTCAGAGGTCACACAGGCTATCTGGGATTTGAATCCAGATCGTTCAAACTTCATAACCCATGTTCTTAACTACTGTACTTTCTTGCTATACTGGTGATCCCTAAGGTTGATGGGCTGCTGGTATCAGAGGGTGTCCTCTAATTACAAGAGACATGCACCCTGAATTCTCAGGGGCCCAGAGGTTTGGAGAGGGGAGATAAATGTGGAGGAAAAGAGTTCTCAGCCTGAAAGGCCAGTGTTCTTTGGGAAATCTTTAGACCATAGGAGAATCTACAGGAAGGCTCTAGATTGTTGGATCTCACCTTTCTGCCCTACACAGCTGAGGGGTGAAACACACTCCTATTCAAAACACCTCGAGTAGTGCTTCTTCGAAATACCAGAATTCCTCTTTTCCCTTCCCTGGGTGATTGGATTTCTTCAGAATTAATTGTGTTACCCTAATTTACCTAAGGGTGCTGAGGCAAGAGCCGTGAGTCCTCCAGAGGAGGGCAGAGTAGGGAGGAGGGCATACTAGATTTGGTCCTGCCACTGAGTCTAGAAGATGCCAGCCCCCAAGCCCTTGGCTCCCCCCAGATCAGACTTTGGTCTCTCCCTGCAGACTTGGAGCTGGATCTTCTTGGAGGGCAGAGCCACTTTTCTCTGACCACCCACTCCCTTCCCAAACCTGGAGGCCTCCTTGTACTTCAGCTAACTGACAAGGGATTGGTGGAATGGAATCAAGCCAAGGAAATTAGCTCATCTTGTGGCATAGACACAGCTCATTCTACCCATGCGGCCTCCTGAGAGCCTGGCACCCAAAGCAGATGACCCTCCTTCCCCCAGCCAGGAGTTGAGGGGCAAGCCCTGCCTGCAGCCTGTTCCTTGGGCCGGAAGCTGCCAGCCTTAGGTTGAGAAGCCTGGGGTTGACCCCCTTTGCTGGCTCCAAGGCTCTCAGTTGCCTCCCTCTAGTCCCTTCCTTAGCTCCTCCTCCTTCATTTCCTCCAATTAGCACTTCCCCTATAAGTCTCTGGCCTTTTCCCACAGCTCCACCCTTTCTCCCAATCCAAGCTTTCCTGCCCCACCCCCACCCTCATCCTCCTCGCCCCCTCACCCCCTCACTGCTACTTCAGAAAGTGGACCGGTGCCTTTGTGGATTAATATTAAGCTTGAAACTCTTCCTGAATCTTTATCAGTTCCCTGGGGGTTAGTCCCTCAGAGTCTAGCCCTACCCCCACTTCCATGGTCCTATATACACATGAAGGGGAAGGGCCCAGACTCAGGGTGGAGAGTGAGGTGGGGGACACATTTATAGCAATCTCTGCCCAACCCTAGGTTCTCACGCCTCCCTCACTCAGTCCTGGGTTTGGGGTTCCCCCTGCTTTGATTCCTTCACTGTGCCAGGGCTCCTGGCCTGCGGGATCAAGTTTCATAATTCCTGGAAGGCCCCAGTACATGCTCCCCACCCGGGGATTTCCTCCTTGGCCTCTGCACCTCATGCTCCGGAAATAGCTACTCGGATAGTGGGTGTAGACAGCCTGAAGCTGAGAGAGGGTCACTGGCCCATTCCCACCCCGCCTCCGTGGCCACCGAGAGCAGGGATTTTGACAGTCCTGGTCCTTTGACGTTGTTATCCAGGTGGTCCTTCTGGTTCCTTAGTCTCCTTGAGCCTCAAGTCCTTCATCTGCAAAACAAGGACAGTGCTTCCCGAAAGGGTGGGCGAGGAGATATAATGCGATAGGAAGCGCGTCAGGAGACAGAGGCTGCTCTCCCTGTTCTCCCGAGCCTGCAAACACGTCCTCTGTCCGCTCATCCCCTCTGCAATGCTTTCATAGACACCAACTGCCCACAGTCTGTGTTATTTTTTGGTAGCATCTTCTTAATTTCTTTCTACTCAACTCTAATGTACGGAGAAGTTAAGTGTAGTTTGATAGATTTTTATATGCATATGCAGCCTTGTCACCACCAGTTAAATCAAGATACAGAATATTTCCATACCCTAGAAGGTTCTCATGTTCTTTCCCTGCATTTACTTTCAAGAATCCTTAAGCCAAAAAATAATAGGTGCCGGTTAACCAAGCATCCTTGAGACAGATTCTTGCTTTATCAATGAGAAAATAGGCTGAGACTTGCCCAATATCAAATACTAAGTGCCCAAGCTGAGATAGATCCCGCCCCTTAGCCTCCGTTCATCTTTGAGCATCTGTGAAATTCTTCTGAGCCCTGGCCCACGGTACTTGTAGGACCTCAGAAAGGTATCAGAGAGAAAAGCACCTGACCATGCCTGGGGCTGGCACTGAGTCAGCGCCTTTCTGATGGCAGGGTCCCTGTCAGCCTTGTCTTCTCTGTCCTCCACCCCCCAGCCCAGGGGCAGAAACTGAAACTTGCTTAGCTCCCACAGTGCATCATTTGGCAGCTGAGACTCAAATTGAGATGCCATAGACCCCTGGGTCAGGGCATCCATGTGGCTCAGGCCTCGAGAGCACCGAGCACAGCGCCTGGCAGGGACATGAATGACCAGTGCCCCTCTGTCCTGCAGGTCTCCAGTGTCCGCATGCAGGGGCTTCTGTTACTGATCTTTGCCAAGTATCAGCATTTGCCCTTTATCCAGATCCTGTCTACTAAATCCACCCCCACTGGCCTCTTCGGGTACTGGGTAAGGACTAAGCTGTTATCTGAGTCAAGAGTTGGGAGGCCTCCTATCACTGGGCTGGGAAAAACTGGAAGCTTTAGAGCTGGGCAAATGAAAAAGGGGGTGAAAGGAATCTTGGCACCCTGTCCAGGCCAGTGCCCTGCAAAGCTACCTCCCTGCCTCAGGGGGGCTTAGCATCCCCAAGGCTGTTGGGTGAGCTGGGCTGTGGGGTTGGAGAGGCCACTCTGGGGAACTGAGCATCTGGCCCTAGGAGATCCCGCAGGAGGTGAGACCATCACCTCAGGCCTAAGGCAGGAAAAGAGAAGTGTGGCCCACCCAGAGCAGCTTCCCACCCTTCTGCCCACCTGTCCTACCAGGGGAACAAAGGGGGCGTCAACATCTTCCTGAAGCTTTATGGCTACTATGTCAGCATCATCAACTGCCACCTGCCCCCCCACATGGCCAACAATGACCAGCGGCTGGAACACTTTGACCGGATCCTGGAGATGCAGAATTTTGAGGCACAGGATATCCCCAACATCCTGGACCACGAGTGAGCGTGCCGTTGTGAACTACCGCCCTGTCCTTCCCCCCATGCCAGCCCAGGCGAGCGTGCTCTGCCAGGTCACTGCTCCCCAGCCAGAGGCAGTCTGTGCTCCATCCCTGCCCTCTCCCAGCCTCTTCCCTGATGCCCCATCTGCTTTCCTGTCCAGCTTTGCCTACCTGGGGTCTGGGGCCCCTTCCCTTACCCTAGCCCCTCTGTCCTGCCTGGAAACCCTGGACACTCTGAACATCCTAGGTCAGGATCCTCCGTGGTTCCCTGGAAGGGCTGGTTGTCGCCTTGCCTGGTGCCCAGTTGAGGGAGAGGGAGGGAGGGCTAGAGTCTGCTCCATATTTGCCACTTGTCCCCCAGGACTGGTCTCTTCGGCTTAAATGGTGGGGTGGGGGCCATGAGAACAGTCCTGTTGGGCCCACGCAACTTGTCTTCACCTGATCCTCTGCCAGCATCTGGCTTCTCACCCACCTCCTCGAGCTTTCCATTCTCCAGCAGCCCTGCAGTGAGCAGGCCAGAGCCCCCAGTTGCCCTCCCTTCTCTGACCTCATCACAAACCCTCAGGCCACCTGCCTTCCTTTCTTTCTGAAGCCTCATCCTCTGGTTTGGAGACATGAACTTTCGGATCGAGGACTTTGGGTTGCACTTTGTCCGGGAATCCATAAAAAATCAATTCTACAGTGACCTGTGGGAGAAGGATCAGGTATCCAGTGATGGGAGGTCCCTGAGGGGTGGTCTGAGCCCCTGATGGGGGTCAACATGAGATATGGGGGGTTCCCTAGTGCCTCTTCTTTGCCAAGCCTCTGTTCCCCGGCAGGGAGGAACCTAAGAGGTCTTCACACCTGGGGGTGGGGCAGCCAGTCCTGTCGGGGCCTGGTCTCCACCTGGGGGTCCTGGGGCACAGCCGCTGGTTGTGCGTGCGAGTAGGGAGTGAGAAGGGCTTTGACCTGCCGTGGATGCCAAGATACCAGCCCGCTTGTGTCCCTGCCATCTTTCCCATCCCCAGCCTCCCCTCTGACATATGTCTGCTAGTGGCTCCCAGAGAGAAGGAATTCAAAGCCTGGTCCCTACAGTCCAAAGACTGGGGAATGGCAGGCAGCTGCCTCCCCTGGGACTGTGGGGTAATGTTTACAAGAGGATTTAGCTGCTCTCCTGGTGGTTGGGGTGCAGTGGAGCTGGGGTGCTGAGGCTGCCGCTGGGGCAGTGAGGAAATGACATGGTGTGGTTTGATTCTTGTCCCACTGTGATGGCGTGTGCTGATCCCTTGAATGGAGTGTGGTGCTGGGCCGTGGGGTCAGGCCTGTTGGGAGATGGGACCTTGCCTTTCTCTCCAGCTCAGCATTGCCAAAAGACACGACCTGCTGCTCCGGGAGTTCCAGGAGGGCCCCCTGCTCTTCCCGCCCACCTACAAGTTTGATAAGAACTCCAACACCTATGACACCAGGTGAGGGGACTCCACTAGAGAGGATCAGCTTGTCGCAGATCTGGAGTTAGCCCACGAGGAGGAAATGGGAGGTGAGGGGCCTGGAAGTCAAATTATGCTGGCCCCAGTGGCAGCGGGAGCTGCATCAGAACAGAAGTATTAGGGAAGCAGGAATAGATCCAGTCATCACCTCTCAGGGGTGGCACCCCCTGCTGACTATGGGAGGGGTCCTAGATTGTCCTCAGAGACAGCAGGAAGGGAGGACAGAGACAGCAAGAAGGGGGTTGGTGGCAGGGCAGATAGAACCAAAGGAGAAGGGAGGACTGCTGACTCCTGACTTGGGAGGGACTTATTTGAGCATTCTGGGAACCCCTCTCCCCACTCCCCAGGGCTTTCTGGTCTTCCCCTACAGGGGCCAGAAATCTTGCCCTGCCCCAGCTGTGAGTGGGTCGGCTACCACTCAGGCAGATGAAGTAGTGCTGCTAGGGGAGCATTCATGGGGAACAGTACAAAGATCCTGCCTCTAGTAGTTAGAAGTGCAGCTCTGCCCTTCATCAGCTACATGACACTGGACATGGTATTTCAGCCTCAGTTTTGTCATCTATAAAATGTGAGTGATAACAGTACCTACTTCATGGGGCTGAGGATTAAATGAGACATTGCATATGCTTAGCCCAGCGTCTGGCGCCCAGTATGCACTATGATAACTGCTGTTGTTATTTTGAGATACATGTCTTCAGATGGTTGTTTTACTGAAAACCTTTCTAAGCTTAGAAGGGGCCAGGTAACCACCAAAACCTTAGGGTTGGGCAGAGGGACAAGAAGTCCTTGGCCTGATTTAGGGCAAGGGTTCTGATCTCTTTGAAGAAAAAGAACCCCCTACCTGTTACAGGGCTTTTCATGTCAACTGGAGCAGCTCCTTCGTGGGTTCCCCTAGCAGGACTAGCTTAGGTGGGAGGAGGAGATACCTTCGAGGGCATCCAGGCCTCTGGGATTTAGAGGGGGAGTAGGTGTCTCCACAGCCAAGCCAAGGGGACAGGCAGAGCTGCTGGCCAGTGCTGGAAGTGGCATGGCAGAGCCACAAGGTCCCCACCAGGGAAGAGGGAGAGCGTGAGCCATGTCAGGAGTGTGGAGCAAGACGGAGTGGGGTGGTGGCTGGGGCAGTGCACACAAGACGAGACCACCAACATTGGTAACAGGGTCCAACCTGGGCAGCAGTGCAAGCCAGAAAGAAGGTGAGAGGGCAGGTTCCTGCTGGCCCGCTGGCCTGGTTCCACAGCTGCCAGTCTCCCCAGCCGTCCATTGGAAATGAGGGTCATCATGCAAATTGTAAGGCCCCAGGGGTCAGGCTGGGGCCTTGGAGGCTGGGACCTTCCACCAATTGACTTCAGAACCTCACTTGCCAGCAGGAAAAGCGCTGCTGACAGGCCATGTGGCCAGGTGTCCCTTTGCCCACCCCCACCCCCAGGTGCAGGAGGGAAACCTTCAGGAGACTGGAAGTCATAGAGGTTGGGTAGAGAGGCTGAGATGTTCTTCCCCAGGTGCCTCAGCTAGTGATGGCAGAGCCGGAGTAACTCTGTTACCCACCATGCTCTCCTCTAACCCACGGTGTCTCCGAATTCACAGCCAGTTTGCCCGCAGCTGCAGCAGAAAGGAGACCACGACTGGGATGGCAGAGGCTTGTAAGGAGGAGGCAGATCCTTATTTCCATGTAACAGATACAATCACCCTGTGACTGAGCACTTCCCGTGGACCAGGCATTGTACAAACTGCCTGGCCTGCATCACTTCACTTAATTCCTACCAGAGCCTCATTAGGCGGACATCGTTGATAATGAGTTTTTACAAATAAGGAAACTGAGTCTCGGAAGATTTAAGTAGGGTGGTAGCAGAGTAAGTGATGGAGCAAGAATTTGAACTTGAGTCTGTGTGAATCCACACTCATGCGCCTCCCCTTGCCTGGAGCCCAGGAAATGAAGGAATGTCTGGACAGGAACAGGGGGCATTACAGGGGGATATCATAACTGAAATATTCCCAGCTGAGAGTTCCTGTGGTGGGCAGGGCCTGAGCCCCACATAGGGAACAGAAACATTCCTGTCTAATCAGTCTGTTACTCATCCTTGAAAATACAGTTCAGACATCATCTCTTCTGGTAAGCCTTCCCTGACCCTTGCCTGTTTCACTGAGAGTTCCCTCCTGCCTTTACGCTGCCTACAAACCATGCACACACCATGCTTTCAGTGTTGCTGTGTTTTTTTTTTTTTCTTAATTAGTGTTTTTGTTTGTTTTTTGGCAGGGAGAGGGAATTGGAGGTAATTCAATTTATTTATTTATTTATTTTCTTATTTAATTTTTTTTTTAAACGGAGGTACTGGGGATTGAACCCAGGGCCTCATGCACACTAAGCATGCACTCTACCAGTGAGCTATACCCTACCCCCCAGTGTTGCTTTTAAGACACAGTGTGCCTTTCTTGCTGCACTATGAATGCCCAGAGCACAGAGACTGGATCTGATTTATGACCATCCCTGGTATGTAGCGTAGTGCCTGGCATATGTTTGAACTGGGAGCCTGAGAGGACAAAAGGAAAAGGTATGGTATTTAAGGAGCAGCCAGTCTAGTAGAGGGACCCACCCAGAGCAAGAGAGCCAAAGAAACACTCTCGAGTCCAGGAGTTGGCTGATAGAAGTTTCCAGAACTCTGTGTGGAAGCACTGAAGGAGGTTGAAGCAAGTGGTGAGGAGGCGGGCGGCTGAGGCCAGGAGCAGTCAACGAGAGTTGTTGTCAGGGAGGCAGCAGAGTTGGCAGAAAGAAGGGCAGGCATTCTGATCAGTCAGCAGCGCTGCCGAGAGGCACCTTGAGCGGAGCTGGCGAGGCTGTGAGCACGTTGTGCGCAGGGCACGTCTGCAGCTCAGCCCGGCCACGCGTCCCCGAGCCAAAATGTAATGAGAAACGAGGTCAGCTCCATTACAGGGGCGGGCCAAAGGGCTGAGGGCGGGAAATCCTGTTAAAGTCAGGGATTGCATTCGGGTTTTGTTACAGTCGACATGAACCCAGTCAGCCTCCCCACTAGGCCATGAGGAGAGGGTATTATGATCAATCTAGTCAAGGCTCGTGTCCAGAGTTCAATGAGACACTTAGAAGCCGTCTACAGGGATCTGAGAGGAAAAGGGCTTTCAGACCTGAAAATGGAACACATCACTACTTTTGGGTCAGTAAATTGGCTCAAATTTTCTAGGCTCTTAAGCCAAGAGAATCTTGCAGAGCTACATGGTTTTAAGTTTTAGAAAGTAAAGACTTAACTACAGGTATACCTGGGAGATACAGCGAGTTGGTTCCAGACCACCGCAGCAAAGCAAATATCACAACAGAGAGTCACAGATTTTTAGATCTCCTGGTACATATAAAAGTTATGTTCACACTGTACTGTAGTTTGTTGAGTGTGCAATAGCTTTCCATCTTTAAAAAAAAGTACATACCTTAATTTAAAAATACTTTATTGGTAAAAAATTCTAACCATCATCTGAGCCTTCAGTGAGTCATAATCTTTTCTCAATAGTGACAACAAAGATCACAGATCACCATAACAAATATAACAATAATGAAAAAGCTTGAAATATTGCAAGAATAACCAAAATGTGGCCCAGAGACAGGAGGTGAGCAAATGCTGTTGGCAAAATGGCGTCGACAGGCTTGCTCCACGCAGGGTTGCCACAAACCAACGTACAGAAAACACGGTATCAGCAAAGCACAAGAAGACAAGGTATACTTATAAACTTCACAAACAACTCTTAGACTCAGTCACGACCATTCAGCCCCAAAGTATTAGTGAGGCCCCGCTCTGGTAACACACACTGGGAATTGGCCACCTCAGGGCAAGCTGGAGGAGACAGGTGCAGAGGAAGGAGTCAGCCACCTGGGCAAGTGGCCAGCCTCCACCTGGACAGGGTGACCTCGCTGAACTTCAGTGTCTTGTAGAAAGAGAACGATGTGGCCTGTAGCATTCTCCCAGTGCAGGGAGGATTAGCATGGTCCCCGAGGCACCCATCACAGTGCCTGATGCACAGAAGGCCCCTATGTTCAGCTATTATTGTTATTAGGAGTGGAGAACTGGGGGATATATATAATATTTAGTTTGTACATATTTATTTTGCCTACCTGTTCCTTGTCTTTTGTTTGTCAAGTGAGCTCCTCAATGGCTTTATCAATCCCATTTACCAGATCCCCAGCTGCTTGGCATGTAACAAAGGCTCAGTAAATCTCGTTGAAAGAAAGAACAATATGGGTGCCCAGTGATGAGTGTGGGCCAGGCCATGGAAAAGGAAGGAAGGGAAACAGGCTGAGGTACTGAGGAGGAAGGAGAGTCAAGCTGTGGTCAGGACTTGGGGAGGATGCTGACGGGACAGCATGTGTGGGCTCTGGACCATAATGAAGTGGGGGAGGTTGCTTTGAAAGGGAGAGTGGTACATTCATGTGGTTCATTACCAAGTTTTCAGAATTGCTAGGCACTGTATGTTCAAGGTTGGTTTGGAGATCTAGTCTATAGTCTCTGGGATGGAAATACCACATTCCAATGTCCCCTGAACGCTCCTCAGAAGAGTGAATGGTTGAAACAACCCAGGAGCCCTGAGCAGATGTGGTTTAGCCAGTTACCACTTCTTGACCACTCCCTCGGTGCTATAATTTATTTAATCTTCACAGTGGCTCTTTGAAGTAAGTACTGTTATCACCCCATCTTAGAGTTGAAGAAACTGAGGCTTGGAGTGGTGATGTCACTTGCCCAAGGGCAGAGCCTTTTCTTTTTTTTTTAAACTAGATTACTGGTTTCTTATAAAAGGATGTAACTCAGGAACCTGCAGATAGAAGAGATGTGTAGGGCAAGGTATGGGGGAAGGAAGGGTAGGGAGCATCCGTGCCCTCTCCAAGGGCGCCACTCTCCCCAAATCTCCACGTATTCACCACTCGAAACCACACCTGTGCTTTTTTTCCCCCCATGGGCTAAAGTCCAAGTTTATTCCACTATGTCAGGCTGACTCTCTCAACTGTGTCTTAAGAATCCAAGTACGGTGGGGGAGGGGAATAGCTCAGTGGTAGAGCATATGCCTAGCATGCACCAGGTCCTAGGTTCAATCCCCAGTACCTCCACCAAAATAAATAAATAAACAAATAAGAAACTAATTACGTCCCTCCACAAAAAAAAAAAGAAGAAAAAGTATCAAACTAAGGGAATTTATAGGTGAGTACTTGACTGATGTATGCACCACAAAGTAAATAAAAGATGTAAAAAATTCTGGCAATAGAAATTCTACTGCTAGAGAGTCTAATGCCGTTGGGAGGATGCAGTGGGGAAATAAGTCTCAAAAAATTTTTTTAACATCCAGGGTGAAAAAAGTGGAGAAACTAAATTAAAAATAGATGGCAGGGTCAAATCATCTGTCTTAAGGCCACCAGATTTAAACACACCTGCTATTAATGAATAGGGCTGAACCTTTCCCCAACTGATCTCTGATCCTGGAGGTGGAGTTCACCACCGAGGCACCATCCTGCCTCTGTTGCTGGAAAAGCGTATTGCTATTGAAGTGACGACAGTGTGTCAGAAATGTTTATTTAAAACAGTAAGTGGATAAAGCAGAAGACAAAAATAGCATTTCAAACTGATTATAAGCATATGAAACTGTATACGTTAAGATTGGACAGGAAGGGGAGAAGATATAGCTCAGTGGTAGAGTGCATGCTAGCATGCATGAGGTCCTGGGTTCAATTCCCAGTACCTCCATTACATACATAAATAAGCCTAATTACCTCCCCCCACCAAATAAATTTTAAAAAAAGGAGAAGAAGCTACCACTTAAAAAAATAAAAGTTTTAAAAATGATTAAAAAAATTGGGCACATTTTTGAGAAGAGAGATTGAGCTTGGGGATTTTTAGTTATTTGGGTTTCACAAGCGCTTGCTGAGTACCTACTATGTGCCAGGCTCTGTACCAATGCTAAGGACACACAGGAGATTCCAAGAGCCAGTCCTCACCTCTGAGTTCACACACTGACAGGCTGACCGGGAAACAGAAAACTACAATATAATTTAATAGTAGAAGCTCTCGTGTAAGATGCTTTGGAAGCAGAGGGGTCAGGGATGGCTTTATGACAAAGACAGCACTGGAGCTGCGCCTCTCCGTGTGAAGAGGAAGTTCCAGGCAGCAAAACCTGCCAGAGTAAAGGTCCAGAGGCTTGAGAGTCACCAAGGTGAGGCGGGTCTGGGGCAGAGGTGGGAGATGAGGTTGGAAGGAGGGTCAGGCTCCTGTGTGCCTGGAAGCCATGCTTGGAGACTTGAGCTTTATTCTGGAGGCAGTGACGACTCCTTAAAGGTTTTAAAATAGGAATCATCTGAGCAGGCGGCCCCTCAGGGAAGCTGGTGAGTGAGGAACAGGCAGAAGGTCTTTCCCCTGACTCGAGAACAAGGAACCGTAACAGCTAGTGTCTACAGAGAGCTTATTTTGTCCCAAGCATTGTGCTTGGTTTTTTGTGCTTTATCTCACTTAAACATCTCAGCACCCCTATGACATAAGTACTGTTTTTATCTCCATTTTACAGGTGAGGAAGCTGAGGCCTAGGAGAGGTTGGCCCGCTGATAAAGGGCACTGGCTCTGTGGTCACACTGCCTGACCTTGAGTCCTGGCTTCGCCACTCAGTGCCTGTGTGACTTTGGGAAAGTCACTTTCCCCCTGAGACTCAGTTTCTCCACCTGTGAAGAGTGAAGTAAATGGTACTGATCACAGGCACGTAGTGCACATTCCCTAAATGCTTCCCTTTCCTTTCCTAAGGTCACGTCTTTAGTACTGGGGAAGCCAGATTCCAGCTCATTCCATCTGACTCCAAAATCCAAACCTCAGCTTCTTTGATCTTCTGCTACTTTGGTTCAAGAAATAAGAGAGTCTCTAAATGCAATGTTCTGAGTCACAATTTGATTCAGAGAAATGCAGAATAGACTGAGGGTCCTTGGCTGAGTCTGACAGAGGCAGCATACTTGTGACTCTGTTGGGCACCATCCCCTCTGCTGCCCTGCCGGGCCCCAGCTCCAGCCCAGGGCTCTCTTGGCTGCTGACAGGTGCTGGTGTGAGGGGCTCCAGGAAGCTCGCCTGCCAACTCTTTCTCATCTCCCCACTCTTCCTCTTCCCCCACCCAGTGAGAAAAAACGCAAGCCTGCGTGGACTGACCGCATCCTGTGGCGGTTGAAGCGGCAGCCCCAGGGTGGCTTCCACACCCCCAGGCTGTCAGCCCCTCACTTCTCCCTGTTTCTGAGGAGCTACGTCAGCCACATGATGTACAGCATCAGTGACCATAAGCCCGTCACTGCCACCTTTGAGTTGGAGGTAACTTCCGGGCTGCCCAGCACTTGGCAGAGGAGCAGCCATGCTGGGCCCCGTCCCCACACCCTCCCGCCCTGGGTTCTCATGTCAACAGATCCCCCAGGGGAGACCTGTAGGAGGACATGATTGCCTTTCCTCCCAGGTCAGGTATCCCAGCTCTTCTTGGGAACTGTTGATGGCTCTGTCTGTCAAAAACGTGTTCAAACCCTTTGTCAATAGGTTTCCATTTCCTCCTGGTCCTGTCCCTTGAGGCTCCTGAGTTCCATTATGCCTATTACCTACCGAGTGAAGTACAACTTCCTTTCATTTGTCCTAAACCTACCTGGATCAGGTTGCAAAGGGAGCCCCCTCCATCCTTGTGTCTTGCCGTCTAATGACCAAGACGGTGATGACCTCCTTTGAGCTACTGGTTGCCCGCAGCCTTCACCTTTTCATACTGTTTGTCTGTCTTTATACCATTGTGTCCCTCCACCTGCCTGTAGCTGTTCTCACCAGAGGTCCCCAAATTGGATTTAGGCCTGTGGGTCAGGAACTCTGGAGTCCTGACAGCAGCTACCTGGCTTCTTTCTTCAACCTGTCAGCAACTCCCCCAATCTCCCCCACCCTACCCCCACCCTCACCCTCCAGCACTCAGCTCTCTGTTTGGTTACCCACTGGGCCCCCGGGCCCATCCTCCCTGGCAGGGCATGCCACCCCTGACAAGCCCTTGGCTCTTTCTCTTTCCAGCTGGCCAGCCAAGGTCTGATACTCTCAGGGCAGCCTAGTGGAGTCCTATGCCCACCCTCCTGGTGCCCCTCCTCCCCCATTGACCTGTTGGAAGGGCACAGTTAAAACATTTGTCTCAGAGTAGGGAATGATGCTGTGGGATTTCAACCCCCTTCCCACCCCTGTGTGTAGCTGAAGCCATTGGTATCTGCCCCACTGATCACCCTGCTCCCCGAGGGCCTGTGCACCATGGAGAACGACCTGTTGATCAGCTACTTCTTGACCACAGACTTCCCCAGCAGCCCCTGGGACTGGATCGGACTGTACAAGGTGACGTGGTGGGCTGGGCAGGGTCTCACCAACCACAACCCCCCCCCCACCAGGTTTATTGGTTCTGAGGGCTCCTGGGAGCTGGGCACAGAGACTGGAGAGTTCACCCCCATTCACCCCAGGGGTCCTTGCCCACCTTGGGGCTGGCAGTGAAAGGGAGGGGGCAGATGGTACGATGACCAGACCTAGAACGAGACCATCCTCTCCTTAGGACTTGATGTGAGTCCTGTGTTCTCCCAGACCACTGACCGCCCAATCCCCCTTCCACAGGTGGGGCTGCGCCACATTAATGACTACGTGTCTTATGTCTGGGTTGGGGACAACCAGGTCTCCTTCAGCGACGAGCTGATCCAGGTACCTGCCCCCTTTCCTGAGATAGGTATTCTACATCTCCAGCAGGTAGACTTGCCTGAGCTCTCCTCTTGAGTTCTGGAAGGAACAGAGAGCTGGATACCTTGTCCCTGAGAGCCAGGTGGGGCCTGGGGCCATTAAGGTGACCCCCTTCCTGTCTGTCCTCCCCTTCAGGTATACATCAACATCAGCGACATCCCTGAAACTGAGGAGCAGTTTCTCCTTTTTTACTATAGCAACAACCTGCATTCTGTGGTGGGGATCAGCAAGCCCTTCAAGGTAAAGGGATGCTGGTGGGTAAGAGGGAGGGTAGCACAGAAGACTTGAGCCCATCACCATCGGTTCTCCGAGGCCACGGGCGAAGGATCCCACCCCCATGATGGAGCCACAGAGGTTGGGGAAGGGGAAGATGGAAGGCCCAGCCCCCTCTGCTCCCCAACTGTTTTGTTTTTTAACAACTGTTTTATTGCTGCAGATCCAGCCTCGCTCCTTCTTCCAGGAGGACCCACTGGATGCAGCCCAACCACAGATCTGAGCCGGGATGAGAGTGAATCCAGGGCGGAGGCCAGAGCTGGCAGCCAGCTCTGCCCATCACTGCCAGGAGTGCTGGGGGCCCACCCGGCCTCCTGAGGAGGAAGCCAGCATCCTCCTCCTCCCAGGGGAGATCTAGCCACACTCCTTTGCTCTCTGCAGTCCAGATCTCTGGAATAGGCCCCTTAAATACAGGTTCTTGTTGCTGAGGTGAAACCAGCTAGTTTGTCAACAGTGAAGAGCTAGAGACGGTGCACTAGATGTGGGAAGGACCCTCCAGCCTGCATTTCATTTCTTGATTTTCCCCACACACACTTCCAGTCCCGCCCAAGCAGGCCTGCCAGGCACATGCCCCATCTGGCACAGGCCTGCATTCTTGTCACGCCACCCTGGGCCTTAGGCTGCCTGAGAAGGGGAGATGCTCACATTTGTACAGGCTGCCTAGACTGGTTGGTGCAAGCAGCATTGGGTTCCAGCAGTCTTGGCGTCTCATTGCCTGTCCCCCTGAGGGGTGGGCAGAGGGTCTAGGATCCCTGCATTCAGCAGAAGCAAATGACTAAGTAGGAGGGGCCCTCCACCCAGGCTCTTAGGTAGAGGTCATAGGCAGGTTGATGTGTGTCCTGCCAGCAGCACCCCTCCCCCCTTCCTGTCTGACCCAGGAAGTTCCAGGGCCTGAGCAGAGAATGGGACCCAGGTTTGCTTCTGCTGGAGAGTCAGGCTCCATGCCCCTAACCTGCCCTCTTGTGAAGGGTGGGCAGATGGTAGAGGGACTGTGGCGACAGCCTTTTCCAGGGCAGTCCTTGCCCGGTCCAGCTCATGTGCCCCTACCTTTGCCTGCAGTCATTGGCCAGAAACCTGCCCTCTCTCTAGACTGCTCTGGGACCTCGAGCTGGGGCAGGCGGAGAAGATAGCCAGTAAAGGTGTTTGGAGAATCTGGCCCTGGGGAGTCTTCAGAGCTCATTCTCCAGGTGCTGCATGAACACCTGCCCCACTCCCACCACTAGCCTCCAGCCACTACTGACTCAGTGGCCCTTCTCCCAGGAGAAGACACCTCAGGGAGCCTGTGCTGTGACTGTCATGCCATCCTATGACCTGAGACTGAGGGACACTCCAGTTGCTCTGCATTCATACTCCACCCTGGGAGCCATCAAGAACTGTCCCTGTGGCTTCCAACAGGGCATGGCTGCCTGTGTTCTGTGTCTGTTGCATCAGAATAATTAGAAACCTGGCTTTTACACTTATGTGTGACTCCATGATGGTGGTGGGAACGGGCAGGCTTGCTAGACTCCAGGACAAGGGCCGTGCTGGTGCAGACTAGACTTTCTATGTCTGAGGGTGACAGATGTTGCCCAGATGAGAGCAGAATGAGGTTCTGGGATGGTGGCCCTCTAGGTCCCTGGCCCAGGTGGAGTGTGCCACCTATGCTGTTGGGCACTTCATTTACTCTGCTGCAAAGTAGAGTGGGTTTCTTGGAACTGATTTCAGAAAACATGCTCACCCTGCTCTCACTGGTTCATCCTTCCTCACCTGCCTCTCCCAACACCTTAGTCTTCAGCCTTGGTCCCGGGTTAAGCTATCGAAAAATGTCACCACCTCTTCTCTCTGCCCCACTTCTCCCCAGGTCCCCATGGTAACCTCTGTCCCTGCCCCCAACACACACACCCCTGAGGAACCCTGAACTGTCAGACTTGCCCACATCTGTCCTTCTCACATGCACAACCATTGTGGGTGTCGTGACACAGCCACCTTCATCTGCAGGCGGGGAAACCAAAGCTCGGAGAAGTGGTGTGACCCCTCTGAAGTTGCACAGGCAGCTGTGGTGTCATGCAGGATCAGAAACGGGAATGGGGTCAAGACCTGGGTTCGAATTAGAGTTCTAGCTCTACCCACATAGGAGTCTCAGTTGTCTGTAAAATACAAATAATATCCCAATTCACAAGATTATTGTGAGAGAACAATTGTAAAAAACCAAATCCAAAACAAAGCAACACTGTTACCCAATTCTTCATTCTGATTAATGTAGCCCTGGGGCTGGATCTCAGGGCTCCTGAGACTCTCCAGGGATCCCCCTGTTCCTCCTCCTGTTTGTGGGTCATGCCCACCTCTCCCCTTCGCCCTTAAGTCTTCACATACTCCTACCCCTGCCTCCCTCTGCAGGGAGCCGTGAGTCCAGCAGTGATTGAGAGGCGGGAAGGGGAAGTGGGGGTGCTCTCCCTCCTCTTGACCCCAGTCAGGATATGGCCGCTCTGGGCCCAGCCCTGACCCGCTGGGTGGAAACAGGAAATATGTGAGACTTGGTGTGCGCTGGTCTCTGCGCCTGGCTCCACGGCTGATAAGGGCCATTGTGTGGCCGCCGGGGATGATCCTGCCCTGGATAGATGTGCTTCCCGGAGGAAGGAAGGAAGCTTTGCTGGCCTTTCCGGGGCGGGGGAAGCTGAAGGGAGGGAAGGAGGGTGCCAGGGAGAAGGTGCCTGCCTGAGGGGCTGTCAAGGCCAATGCAGGCCCACTGGACTCCACCCCTCCTGTGCCAGCATCTTCCTCTGGAAAGGTCGCTTTCCCCATCCACTTCCCCCTTCTCACTTCCTATAAGGAATGGCTGGAGACCCAAGGGCTCAGTCCCAGGCCAGGAAAGTGTCAGCTGTGATTTAGCAACAATAAAGATAGAAAAACAGGAACATTTGGGGGCAGGGAGCACCTGAAGGTGCTATGGAAAAGTAAGGGGCAAACAGGACTAAGGCTACCCACCACCAAGCCACCCAGGGACAACCATCCCAAGCGTTTGAGGCTCCAGAGGAGGATGGGACAGGGGCATCCTCACAGTACCCTCCTGCTTCTCCAGCCAGCCCCCTGTGCCCAACATGGCCAGCCCTCAGCAGCCCTGGCTTCTCAAACTAGTAGGGGCACACCCACTACTGCAGCAGGAGGCAAGCTGGGGGGACATGCAGGACTGGCAGTGCCTACTAATGGATCCTCTTGGATTAGGGCATGACATACATTGTGTTTTGAGGAGTGGTCACAGTGTTCTCAGGCCGACACCAGTGAGAGGGTAGTGGGAGGCTGGGCCATGGAGCTGCTGGGGGGAAAGGCCTCCTACCCTTTGACCTGGAGTCCAGTGTCCCCCACGGGTGGCTACATCAGCTCCTCTGGTTACCTGGGACAACAGGCATTTCCTCCATCCCTCAGCCCCTCCTCTTCCTGCCCCAACCCAGCTGGGCCAAGAGGCCTCCCAATCAGACCTGGGCTGCTCCAGCTGTGTCCTGAGGCACTGGACCAGACACCTCCCCTGGGGCTGGAGTGGAAGCTGAACCAAGTGGCCATCCCGGCGGAGACCAGATTCCTGGCCCCAGGAGCCGCTAGAGCCAGCAGGCCAGCAGGCAGGCTTTTGCTCAGAGGCCCCAGTGCTCAGCACGCTGGCTATCCACAGGCGGAATGGCGCTGCAAGTGGAGCTGATACCCACTGGGGAGATCATCCGTGTGGTTCATCCCCACAGACCCTGCAAGCTTGTAAGCTGGGATGCTCTGGGCTGGGAGGAAGGGTGGCAGTGTCTCCCCAGGGCCCAGCAGCCCCCTCTCAAGGAAACCTCTTGGGAAAGAGGTAAGCAGCGGGGAAGAGTTCTGATCCTTGGGAGGACAGGAATAGACTGGACAAGAAGGGGATAAATGGAAGAAAGACGCAAGAGTTAAGCCCACTAGGAGCAGGGTGTTTCAAAGCAGCGATCTGGGTTTGAATCCTCTCTCCTCCAGCTCCCTGATCCTCAGTGGGATATGAACTGGGCTAATACCTAGGTGACAGGGCTGCTCTGAGATCGAAGGACCAGTGCATGTAAAGCTCCAGGTGCAAAGTACAGGCTCAGTTAATGCCACCCCTTTCCCAGTGTGGTCTGAAGAACTGGGACTGGCCAGCTCAGAGCAAGCGTTGGGGGGCAGGGGAGGAGGGTGAAAGGAGAGAGGTAGTCACAAATAGGGAAGAACTGACTAGCCTGGCACGCAGGGGAGGGTCAGGTTTTCGGGTTTACTCTGAGGATGCAAAGGAACCCTAGGATGAGCCCCGTAAAGACGCACCCACCCACCCATCACTGCAGCGAGTGGGCCGGGTCTTCAGCCGAAGAAGGGTGCGTGTGTGTGCGTGTGTGAATGACTGATGCGCCTGGTCCCCTGGAGCTGGCTGCGGAGTGTGCCCCACCAAGCCTCCGCGGACAAGGGCGCGGGCAGGGGCCGGGGCCGGCCTGGCGGGGCGGGGCGGGAGGGTGCGCGCGCGCGCGCCGGAGCCCGGGCCCTGCCTGGGATGACGACAGGCAGCGGCCGGCCCCGGGCGGGCCCTGGGCGTGGAGAGCGTGCCGGGGCCGCGGACTCCGGAGCCGGCCACGCCACCCGGCCCAGCCCCCGCCAGCGCACCCGAAGAACCGAGCCGGTGGGTACGCGGGGCGCGGACGCGGGGTGGGCCGCAGCCACGTGGCCCTGGGGGGCTTCCAATGGCGGGCGGGATTGGGGAGAGAGTTAGAGGCCCGGTGGCAAGCCAGGCCCCGAGCTACCCTGAGGGAAGCGGGGGTCGCCGGCCCACGGATCGCGGGGGCCGAGTCGGCTCAGTCCAGCCCGTGCGGGATTCCAGGACCCGGTGGCGCCGGGACTTGACCTGGTGGAGGCTTAGCTTACTTGCCGGTAAAGTTAGGGAGGGGAGGAGCGGCTGGGGTCGCGGGACCGGGGCACCCTGAGCGCCCTTCGGGCCCCTCCGGCAGCCAGCTCTGCCTCAAGGTTCCGGAGAAGCGGCCCGGGCCCCGCCCCTTCCCGTTCCCCGCCCCCGGACCCAGCAGCGCCAGACGCCCCCTGCGAGTGAGTGTGGCGGCTGGGGGGCTCCGAGATGAATGAGAGAATGAATGGCTGGCCCACGGCCTATGCAACGCCCGTCACGTTCCAGCCTCCTGCTCACACTCCCAGGCTCTGTGATTCATTCATTCATTCAGGCGTCCAAGAGGGGTTATTGAGCCCCCACTGTGTGCCAGCCCGGGTGTACGCCCCTAGCGGGAGCAGTCTCCTGGGAGAGACTGACAAGGAAACGTTCGCTTAGAGCAGAATGCGATAAAGGGGGGGGGGGGCTGTGTTTCGGGGAGTTAGAAAGGGGTTCTGGAGGAAGTGATACCTGAGCTGAGTCTTCAAGGATGACTAAGAGTCAGTCAGGTGGGGAGGGGGTTGGGTACGCAGGACAAGGAAGCTGCAGGTGCAAAGGCGAGAGGCTTAGAGGGCCACACGTGGCTGGTGGCAGAGGCGGGAACAGCTCCTCCTGTCTGTGTGTGGTGGTGAGCGAGGCGTGGGGAGAGCAGGGACTGGAGAGGGCTACCGCTGTGGCCACACAGGAAGGCAGGAACAGTGGGATAAACTGAGGACAAAGGAGGCTGCTGGAGTCCTCAGGGCAAGAAGCAGTGGATGTGCTTGGCACATGGTTGGGTGCCCTATAAACCTTTACTCTATTAATATGAGATGTTAATTGATTGGATTTGCATTTGTAAATCCCACAGGCTGCTGTGGGAAAATGGATCACAGGGAGGATGGCAGGGAGGCCAGTTTGGAGGCTGCTTGCCTGATCCAGGGGCAGAGCAGTGATGGAGGAGCAGAGGGGAGGTTTTTGCAGGTGTTGACTCCTTGGTGGGAGGAGTAGAGGGAGGAGGGCAGGCCTTTTGATGTCAGGCAGGGATGACTAGCTGAAGGTGTCTCCCTCCTGTAGACATTACAGGATGCTGAACAAGGAGGATAGGTTAGAGGGCAAGGTGCTTTGTTAGCTTCTGCTGGACCGCCAGGCAGAGGTGTCTGGCAGTCCAAAGACCCAAGGTTCTGGAGAGAGAGTGTACAGCCCTTGACTAGGGCCCAGTGAACTATCACGTAGGACCCCTAAGTCCTCCACTTTCCTCTCCATTCCCCCTTACAACAGTTCCCTTGAATCTGGAACAGTCTTTAGTTGGGCAGCTTGGGCCCAGACCTAAGATATGTGTGATAAATAGAAGTTTACCTGTTTTGTGCCCAGCATGTGCTGAGGGTGAGACCGTATGGTTCTTTCTCTGACTCAACCATCCATGAGACTGCCTCATTGGAAATCAGCCTACAGCTGCAGTCTGGGGGTCCTCAGAACACTCTCCAGACATGCATAGCCCTGGGCTGGGGAACACTGCCCTCCCCACTTCTCTAGAGGTCAGGCTTGGGGGCACCTGGCCCATACTAAGTAATGGGCATTGGATGACCCAGGTCTGCTGGGCCTGCCTATTCCCACCTTATTGGAAACTCCTCCCCAGGTGGGAGGATACCCAGAGGGTGCCTTGGGAAATAAGTCCTGTGTCGCTCAGGGGCCATGGCTGCACCCCCGCCGGCAGCCAGCCCCTAGGTCTAGGGCCATGCTGGGGGCCCAAGCGTCATGGGCCACTCCCTTTAGCTGCTATTCCTAAGGCCTACAAGTCAATAGTCACAAAACACCGCCAGGGGTGGGTGGTAGGCACTGCAGCCACGGGTTCACTGAGGAAGGTCACAGCCTGGCAGGTACCATGTTAATCCTTACAAAGAAGCTGGGAAATCCACCAGCCCCAGGCAGGCCTCTCCCTCAGGGCAGCCCTGCAGCAGTAGGGAGTGGTAGAGTTCCCGGTTCCAATCCCACCTTTTCTTTTACTAGTCCTGGGAGCTTGAACATGTCATTCACAGGCCCAGCCTGTTTCCCTGTCTGTAGAATGAGGGCAATAATACAGACCTCATGGCTCGGCAGGAGGCATTGAAGGGAGTACACAGAAGACAGTGCTCGGAACGTAAGAAGCGCCTGGTGCTGCAGCCTTGCCCGCGGTGTCTCTCACACCCTTGGTCCCCTGCCTCACTACCCCCTCTCCGGACTGGCGCTTCCGTCCAGTGAGGCGGGGTGGGCGATGGTGGTGGCAGGGGTTGTGGTCTGGACCAGGGGGCCTGCCCTCCGCCCCGCCTGACAGCGGAGACACCCCCTCCTTCCGCCGCCGGGCGGCGGCTGTGGGGGCGCCAGCGGGCATCCCGGGAATGTAGCGGCGCGGCTTGGGCGGGGGGTGGCCCGCCGGACCCCTCCGCACGCAGATTCTCCTCATTCCAGCCGCTTGACGCGGCGGCGGGCGGGGCGGACACTGCGGCGGCGAGGCACCGCCCCCTTGTCAGCTCCTCCCCTCGGGTCCACGGGTGGCGGCGAGCAGCACCATTCAGGTCCCGGTACCCCCCCGGAGCCGAGCTCCTGGTGGAGGCCGCTCGAACCCCTTCCTCCAGTCTTCCAAGGCCCTCCTCACCACGGGTGTGCTGGTGGCTGAGTCCTCCCCGCGCTCCCTCTCCTTTCTGCATTTTTCACCAGGGGGCATCGCGGAGGGGGCCTCCTCCCCCCCTGAGCCTGCGGAAGCCGTTGGCACTTAAGATTCCCCCATGCTCCGCTCCCACCCATTTCCCAGCTGCGCGCGGTGGCACCCAGTCCCCTCGCCCTCTCCGGAGGGCCTCATCTCCCAGCTGGCGCCCCCGCCACGGTGTCCCTCTGGCCGCGGCTCTGGCCAGGCTGTTGTTCTCGAGGTAATGAGCCTTCTCCACGTGGCTGCAGCCCGCACCTGCCGCAGCCTAACTCCCTCCCCAGGGAGCCTGTGTCCGAGGGTGGGGCGCGCTGGGGCTTTGGGTCCCAGTTCTGTTTTTGTCCCCACGGACAAGTCAGCATCCGCTTCATGTTCCTTATCTGTCAGCTGGGGCACAGGTAAAGTTCGAGAGCTCTTTGTAACTGGCAGACCGACACGCCTGAGGGGCTTTCCCCGCCAGATAAGAAGTGTAACCTATTTGGCCCAGGACATGGCTCTTAGTAGGGTCTGCTCCAAGCGTGTGCGAAAGAGTGGCTGAGAGAGGGAAGTGTTTATTGAGGGCCTGGGAGGTGCCTTGGCACCTTACCTTAGCCTTCTCAACCGCCCTTTGAGATAGGTATTAGCCTCATTTGAAGGATGAAGGAAGGGCTCCCAGAAGTTAAGTGACCTGCTGGCAGTCATGCAGCTTGGGAGAAGCGGCCCAGCCTTTTGGAAGCACTAGCCGTTACACCCCCACCGGAGCTGGGATCGGACCAGAGCTGGTCCCGCAGACTGCCGCTGCTCCCCACCCCAAGAGCCCAGCGAGGGTGGGGCTGCTGGGGGCTGGCTGGTTTGGATAGAGGGAAGGCGTCTGGGCGGAGAGTGTGGAGGAATTCAAGGAAAGAGAGGGAGGCCCCCTCGAGAAGAGAGAGATGAGGAGTCCCTGGGTACAGGGGCCTTGGTCGGGGTATCCGGGATAAGGAAGAAGGGTATTGCCCCACATTCTGGAAGTCGGACGTGGATTTCCCAGATGGAAAGCTGAGCCCTGCACGGAGGCCAGGCACACACCGCGCTAGGCAAAGGCACCCTGTAGTCGTCTCCGTCCCTGGGGCGCGCGCTCTCTTCTGACCTGGGAACCTAAAGAGATTTTCTTGAAACTTAAATATGCTAGGCCCACCCCCCAGAGTGTACAGAGGTGGACAGTGTCCCGCACGGAGGCTCCGCCCGCCTGGGCGCGCCGGCCGTATTTGGACATTTCGTTCTATTTTTAACTTTCCCGGGACTCTAGGCTGGGGTGAGGTTGGGGGAGGGAAGTCCTGCTTCCTCCGGGACCCACGGGCCTCTGCTTAGTGAATCCAGCGCCTGGACTAGTGCGTAGTGTAGACACAAGCCCGGAAGTGAGTTCCTGGTCGGTGTAGACGCGGCGGCCGCGCGGGTTCCGGGCCCCACCCTGGAACCAAAGACGTCCCTCCTGGAAAACCTGACTCAGGAGGGGCCCCTGCCCGACAGGGAGCTCCGCCCCCGCAGCCCCCGCCCCCATACGCCCCCACCCCGTCCTGAGATCCCCCATGGTTGCTGCCCACCCCCACCAGCTGGAGAGGGACCGCCGAGTCCCAGCGCGGAGGGAGGCGGGGGCGCCCGGGGAGTCCCGCGCTTCCGAGGCTCGCGGAGGGGGCGGAACGGGGGGCGGGCCGGCCCCTCCCTCGTGACGCCGCCGCCGCCGCCGCCGCCGCCACCGAGCCCCGGGCCGAGAGCACGGGCAGCGGAGCAGGGCGCCAGGCCGGCAGGGCAGGATGCGCTACCGGGCATCGGTGAGCGGGGGTGGTGGGCGGGGCGGGGGTCCCGGGCGTCCCTCCTGGCCGCGCGGCGCCGCCTCGGCCCCGCCAGGAAGCGGGCGCGGCCCAGGAATTTCGGATGGAAAAACGTCCCGGAAAGTTGCAGGGGGAGGAGGCCGAGGCAGGGAGAGCCGCGGGGCGCTCGGACCCGGGCCGCGCTCATAGCTCCGGGGAAAGGCTGAGAGCGCCATGACCCGTCACCCAGAGGGCGGGGGGGGGCAGCTTGAGCCAGATTTGGCAACAGGACTAGGGGTGGCGGAGGAGGGGAGCTGTGAGGGACGGGCCTTGGAGAGGCAGGCCGCTGGCCAGACCCAGAGGGGTGCCAGGGCAAGAGATCTGGGTGGTCTGAGGTTGGAGGAGACCTGGTGCGATCCCTCCCACCACTGCCGCCACCTTGCTCTGCTCTGACCCTTGACACTCTCGGTGTCAATTTCCTAGAGCCCTTAGACCCTCTTTGAAGAATGTGGTGTGGGGTGAGGGCCTTGTTGAGCTCGTACTTCTCCTCACCCTCTGACGGGCTCAGGAGGCAGCTGTGCTTTCCCTGGTAAAACCCCCACCCCCTTGAGACTTCTCCCCCCTCTCAGTGGAGGAGGGTGTCTGGGGAGCCCAGCAGCAGCTGGAGGGGAGGGCGTGGTTCAGCTGTGGGAGGGAGGGCCCCCCTTCTGGGGTGGGTGCCCAGCTCAGCTGGGATGGGAGGCCCCCCTGGGGGAATCCCTCTCCTATGGCTTGTGGTGACCTTTTGCTAGGTCCCTAGACGCTCTTCCCCTGGGGATTTTGATGGTTGCGGGTGGGAGAGATGGCCCCACCCTGCCTGTAGAATTCACTCTGAGCCATTTGTCTTACAAAGTACCTGTCACACGTGGCCCAGAGCTAAGGGACTTGAGGTCACCTGGTCTACCTCAACTCCTTGAGAAGGAAGCAGCCCAGAGAGAGGAGGAGTTTTTGTCCAAGGTCAACAGAGTGTTCTCTTATTCTCATGACCCCCCCTTCTCTACACAAAACCAGTGTTTTCCTGGATTCAGTGGCCTTGTTCCCATGTCCTCTGGGTCCTCTGTGCTCCAGTGTCCTGTGTTCAGGTCCCATGTGCCCGTGGTCTTGGTTCTGGGACCTGTGTCCTCAGTGTTCCATGTGCTGGATTCCTGCGATCTAGGCCCACTGTTCACAGCATGGTCCATCTCCTGGGTGTTCTCTCTGTTCTGTGTCCAGGCCCCCTGTGTCCATGTGCCCCTGGTTGTCCTGTCAGTCCCGCAGGCTGTGGTGGAGGGGGAGAAGTGGCCTTCCCTTACCCTGCTGCCTCTAACTCTCTCCCGTGACCCATCCCTGCAGGCCCTGGGCAGTGACGGGGTGCGGGTGACCATGGAGAGTGCACTGACTGCCCGCGACCGGGTAGGGGTACAGGATTTCGTGCTGCTGGAGAACTTCACCAGTGAGGCAGCCTTCATCGAGAACCTGCGGCGCCGCTTCCGGGAGAACCTCATCTACGTGAGGCCCGAGTGGGAAGATGGCGGGTGCTGGGGGCACAGGTGCGGGGCTGAGGGGGGAAGAGGCTCAGTCGCCTTCAGGAGAAACTTCTGACCCTCCTCTCACCCCCAGACCTACATCGGCCCCGTCCTGGTCTCTGTCAACCCCTACCGGGACCTGCAGATCTATAGCCGACAGCACATGGAGCGCTACCGTGGCGTCAGCTTCTATGAGGTGCCTCCCCACCTGTGAGTGACCCCTCTATCTCCACGAGATGGCCCCACCTGACCTCCCACTTGAGATGAATCGTGATTCACATCTGTGAGGAATGCCACAATCCCTCAGTCCAGAGTGACCCCTGTCCCCACCCACGGTGAACCTCTCTACTCCATCTGGGCAGGACCTCCCTGGCCTCCACCCCAACTCACACCCATGACTTATTCCCCCAACTCACCCTGGGCATGGCCACCCAACCTGAGTGACCCTCTGAGCCCCACCTCTGAGGGACTTCCCAGCTCTACCTTTGAGTGGCTCCAACCTCCACCTAAATGACCTCCAATCCCCCCACCCCCACCCATGAGTGGTCCCCTCAAGCCTTCATCTGAAAGTGACCCCCATCCTCAGCTGTGAACAGTCTCCCTTGACCCACACCTTTCAGGGTTCCCCCAATCCCATCCTCAAATGTACACCCAACTTCCACCTGCAAGTGGACTCCAACCAGACATGAGTCCCCCCCATGTAAGTCCTACCTGTGGGGCTCCCACCCCTGCACCCACTTGCCTGCCCCCCTATCACCTAAGCTCCTGATGAGCCTCTGCCCTAGGTTTGCGGTGGCTGACACTGTGTACCGGGCACTGCGCACGGAGCGCCGGGACCAGGCAGTGATGATCTCTGGGGAAAGTGGGGCAGGCAAGACAGAAGCCACCAAGCGGCTGCTGCAGTTCTATGCTGAGACCTGCCCGGCCCCTGAGCGGGGCGGTGCTGTGCGAGACAGACTGCTGCAGAGCAACCCGGTGCTGGAGGTGAAGGGACAGCAGCATAGGGAGGGGAGGGGCAGGGAGAGACTGCCGGACATCCTTCACACCCCCGTCTATTCCTAGGCCTTTGGAAATGCCAAGACCCTCCGGAACGATAACTCCAGCAGGTTTGGGAAGTACATGGACGTGCAGTTTGACTTCAAGGTACCTGTGCGTGGGTCAGGGCAGGCCGAGTGGGATCCCGTTTCAGTAGGCGCCCGCTGGCCAGGTCTTTGGCACCAGCAAATATTTAATGAGTGCCTACTATGTGCCAGTTACTGTTTTAGGTGCTGGCGGTACAGCAGTGAAACAAGACAGAAATCCTGCCTCCAGGCCGATAGACAGTAAACAGAAAAATGTAATTTAGATGACAGCTGTCATGGCAAAAACTAAGATGAAGTAAGGGGAGGGGGAAGTTGCTATTTTAAATAAGGCAGATGGGGTAGGCCTCACTGAGAAGGTGGCGTTTTGGTAAACCTTGACGGAGATAGGGCAACAAGCTATGCAGATACCTGGGGAGAGTAGGCACAGTGCATCGCCAGTGCAAAGGCACTGAGACAGGAAGTTATTTGGTGTGTTGGAAGACAGCAAAGAGGTCAGAGTGGCTGGAGAAGAGAGCAAGAGGCCAAGGAATAGTAGAGGATGCTAGTGGGGAGGGTATAGCTCAGTGGTAGAGTGCGTGCTTAGCATGCACGAGGTCCTGTGTTCAATCCCCAGTACTGCCACTAAAATAAATAAACAAATAAATAAATAAACCTAATTATTTCCCCTTTCAAAAAAAAAAAAAAAGAGGAAGAAGGAGACTATATGGTGCAGGCTCTTTCAGGTCTTTGTAAGGGCTTTTTCTTAAAGCTCTGAGTGGAAGGGAGGCCATCAGAGGGTTTGAAACAGAAGTGTGTCATGATGACTTTCCTCTTTAAAAGATTCTTCTGGTTTCCCTGGTCCGCCTGGTTCGCCTACCATCTCTTCTCTACAAAGCAGCCAGAGCGATCCAGGGAATTAGAGCCCAGGAGCGCAGGGGAGGGAGGGGAAGGTGGGCTCTGTCCCCAAGCCTCCTGAACAGTCACTACATCCTGCCCTGCCTACAGGGTGCCCCCGTGGGTGGCCACATCCTCAGTTACCTCCTGGAGAAGTCCCGGGTGGTGCACCAGAATCACGGGGAGAGGAACTTCCACATCTTCTACCAGCTGCTGGAGGGGGGCGAGGAGGAGACACTGCGCAGGCTGGGCCTGGAACGGAACCCCCAGAGCTACCTGTACCTGGTGAAGGTGCGTAGTGGGCGGGCCGGGCAGGTGCCACCCAGGGAGCCCAGCGCCAGGGCTGGTAATCCAGCTTGCCCTTCCTCCAGGGCCAGTGCGCCAAAGTCTCCTCCATCAATGACAAGAGTGATTGGAAGGTTGTTAGGAAAGCCCTGACAGTCATCGACTTCACAGAGGATGAAGTGGAGGTGAGGCCTCTGCTGGGGACCCTCCCTTTCCTCCTGTCACACCTGGGAAATCTTGGTCCACCTCTGCAGCCCGTTTCCACTCTAGGTCCCTTCCTCTCCAATGCTTTACCACCTGTTCTCTGCTCCTTCTCACCTTTCACATCTGCCCTCGTGGGGCTCTCAGCTCTTTCTGAAACCCCTACCTGCCCCTCCCTGTTCCCCCAGGACCTGCTGAGCATCGTGGCCAGTGTCCTGCATCTGGGCAACATCCACTTTGCTGCCAATGAGGAGAGCAATGCCCAGGTCACCACCGAGAACCAGCTCAAGTATCTGACCAGGGTGAGCGGGGTGTGCAGAGGGCGAGGGCAGAGCAGCTGGGGTGGGGGTGGGGGTGCATCCTCACCCGGCCCACCCCTCCTCCCGTGGCAGCTCCTTGGTGTGGAAGGCTCAACATTGCGAGAAGCCCTGACACACAGGAAGATCATCGCCAAGGGCGAAGAGGTGAGGCCCAGCCTTTGCCAGAAGGTGGGGTGAGGGGGCAGGTGTTCCAAGGCGGCCCCCATTCCCATTGTCCCTCCCTTCCCCTGGTTTGTTCAGCTGGTCCTCTTAGCAATGCTGGAAGGTGGTAGCTCAGAAAGAGAAGTGAGTGAGGAAGAGAGTGAGGCTAGAAGCAAGACTCTCACCTCCAGCAAGAAGGCCTCCTGTTTCTATACCACCTTCCCTCTGGTGTGGCCACTGTGTCCTCTCACATCCACCCTATCCTCACCCCACTTTCACTGGGAGGAGGGAGGGCAAAGGGGTCCGCTTCCTGAGCCCAAAAGGGCAGGGAGGGGAAGGGGGCTGCCTTTATTTATCTCCCTGTGTCACCTTACACCTGTAGCTCCTGAGCCCGCTGAACCTGGAACAGGCTGCATACGCACGAGATGCTCTCGCCAAGGCCGTGTACAGTCGCACCTTTACCTGGCTGGTTGCGAAGATCAACAGGTCGCTGGCCTCCAAGGTGAGGGCTTGACACTTGCTGCTTCCAAGGCGGCAGGGAGGGCCATCCAGAAAGGCCCGGGGCTGGGAGCTGGCAAACATTGGGACCCATGCTCTCAATTTACTGGCCCTAGGACACTGAGACCCCAAGCTGGAGGAGCACCACGGTCCTTGGGCTCCTGGACATTTATGGCTTCGAAGTGTTTCAGCATAACAGGTCAGTGCCCCTCTGTCTCCGGCCTGTCTCTCCTCCTGTCTCCCCTGTCCTGGTCCCTCTCCTCTTCCCCTGGCCTCTCATTCCTGCCAGTGACTTCCCAGCCACCTTGGGTCTTGATCTGTGTTTCTTCCCTTAACTGCGCTGGGGCCCGCCCCTCCCCTGCTCCTGGCCCCATGTCCCCCTGAGCTGCTGAGGGCTCTTCTGCTTTCCTCACAGCTTTGAGCAGTTCTGCATCAACTACTGCAATGAGAAGCTGCAGCAGCTCTTCATCGAGCTCACCCTCAAGTCGGAACAGGAGGAGTATGAGGCAGAGGGCATCGCGGTGAGTGTCAGCCTGCAGGTGTCCCCACGTGCCGTGGAAGCCCAGGCATCAGTCTCTTCAAGAGAGGGGCCAGGACCCCGTGATGATGCTTTCCTCCCTTTCGGCCCCTCAGTGGGAGCCTGTCCAGTATTTCAACAACAAGATCATCTGTGACCTGGTGGAGGAGAAGTTCAAAGGCATCATCTCCATTTTGGTGAGTTGTCTGTTCCTCCAAGGCCTTGTGTTGGGGGCTGGGTGGGATGACATCACCCCTTCCCCCTTGCTCTCCTGGCCTGTCCAGAGGGCCAGAGTTTGAACTGGGCAGGACAGGGCTGTGTGTGGAAGGTAAGGTGAGGTGCTGGCCAGGTCTAGAGGCTGTATCTGGGAAGCTCGTTGTAATATGCTCCTTTCCTCTGTGTCTGCATCTCCCATGGGGGCCTCTGAGTTCTGGTGCTCTCCAGTCCTTCCCCTGTACACCCCTCACCCTCTGCTACCACCCCCTGCCTGCCCAGGACGAGGAGTGTCTGCGCCCCGGGGAGGCCACGGACCTGACCTTCCTGGAGAAGCTGGAGGACACAGTCAAGCACCATCCGCACTTCCTGACGTGAGTGGGGCTGCAGGGCTATCTTGGAGTAGAGTCTGTGGGAGCTTGGGATTCCCTCCCCCCACACCATAAAACCCCAGCCACAAGCAGATGACTGGGGTGGTGTTAGTGAGGGATAGACACACAAGGCCGCAGCTTGTGGTGCATCCACAGAGTAAGAACCTAGGAGTGTGGCTTCCTCCTTATTCCTTGTTTTTTTTTCCTCCTTATTCTTTATTGAGAATGAAGCTTGCTAAGATTTTTTTAGCTTCCTTATTTGGAAATTGCTTTTTTTTTTTAATGGAGGTACAGAGTATTGAACCCAGGACCTCGTGCATGCTAAACACGCACTCTACCACTGAGATATTTCCCTCCCCCTCCCACTCCCCCGAAATTGCTTTTTATTTGAGGAATTCCCTAAACTGGGGAGAGGGGAGAAAAGAAACCAGCCCCTCCTCCTGGCTGGGCCCTGTGTATTTTGATGTCATCTCCTCTAACCTGAAGCAACCCCCGGAGGAGATTTTTTACTGAGGCTCAAAGAGGTGAGGCCATTTGCCTGAGGTTATTTCCCAGCATGTAAATCCAGAGCCGAGATTCCGTCCCAGGGCTGTGGATGCCAAAGCCCTGAGAATTTTTTTTTTTTTTTTTTTTGCTTAAGAGAATATTAAAAAACTTTTTCTGATGGTAAAAGTAATGTTGCTCATAAGTGAAAAATTGGAAAGTGTGCAAAAGCCACCTGTCATCCTGTCTCCCAGAGGTCACCACTGTTAACAGTTTGAGGCATTTTCTTCCTGCTTTTTTCTATACTTTTTTTTTTGTCATTGAGAACTTATTGTGGATAAGGCTCAGGATCGTGTTATATCCCGAGTATCTTCCTGTATCATCAAACAGAAAAATCTCCTCAAAACTTCCTCCAGCAGCTCTAATGCACAGAGCTAATGCGTGGCTCTCACCCAGCCCTTGGGGGCCCTGGCCAGCTTCCAGGTTTCTGCCAGGGTTAACAGTGTTGCCCTGAATATCTCTGTGCCTTAAATCTCTGCCTGTATCTCTGGTTAGTTGCTTGGGATCGTTCTCAAAAGTAGAAAATGGGCTAAAGGGTATAAACATGCTGAAGATGCAAGTAATCTCTTGGGGCAGATTCCATTCTTAAAATGTAGCGGGCAGCAGTCAGCCCTCTGAGCAGAGCCGTGCAACAGCCAAAGGCGAGCCAAGGAGCCCTCCACCCAGTGTGCCCTGGCTTAGGTCTCTATCCTGGCACTGTGTGTTCCTGGTCAAGGCCATCTACCTCTGTGAGCCTCTATGATGGCCTCTGTGCAGAGAGGTGGCCTCACCCTCCAGCCTCTTACTGGATGCCTGGTTTCTCTCTTGAAGTCTCTTCAGCAGGCAGGGGGCATGGCTCAGGCCAGCAGTCTGCAGCTTCCTCTCTCTGTCACCCCCAGGCACAAGCTGGCTGATCAGCGTACCAGGAAGTCTCTGGGCCGTGAGGATTTTCGCCTTCTGCACTACGCTGGGGAGGTGACCTATAGCGTGACAGGTGAGGATCCTGGGGCAGGATCCCACAGTGGGTGGGGAGAGGGGCTCCCTCACCTCATATCTGCTTTCTCCTTACAGGGTTTCTGGACAAAAACAATGATCTTCTCTTCCGGAACCTGAAGGAGGTGTGGAGGACTAGGGGGAGGGCTCCAGATGTGGGCTGTGAATGACCTCAGCCCCAGGAATCTGACCGACCTGTCCCTGTGCTCTGACCCTGTTGCCCTGTCTGCCCTCACAGACCATGTGCAGCTCAGAGAATCCCATCATGAGCCAGTGCTTTGACCGGAGCGAGCTCAGTGACAAGAAGCGGCCAGAGACGGTGTGAAGACTGTGGGACCCGAGGGGTCGTGTGTGTGCACGGGAGCAGGACCTGTGCCTGCGTGAGCCCGGAAGTTGGCAGTGTGTGTGTGAATTTGTGTGTCCACTGGCACCTGGGTGCACATCTATGTGTCTGGGAGGCTGCCCATGGGTGCATATATGCCTTCGTCCATGTGTGCCTATGTGTGCACCGTCTCTAAGTGTGGAGCATGTGTATACCTGTGTCTGTGTAGGTGCTTGTGTGCATTCACTCCGCAGAAGACATTTGTAGCAGACACTGCTGGGCACTTAGGATACAAAGATGAGTAAGTGCTTTCATAGAAATGTGCACAGGGTGCTATGGAAACTTAGAATAGGGAGCAGCAAATTGAGGGAGCAGAAGATGGGAGGGAGTCAGGGAAGGCTTCCTGGAGGAGGATGCATCTGAGATAATTGGCAACGAGTAGGTGCTTGTCAGATAGACTTATGGAGGGGAACGGTAGGTGGCCAGAGGGCCCCATACAGATGCACAGTTCAAAAAAGACCAGGCGGGAAGTGACATTATCAAGGAGAGAAGCTGGGAAATACAGATGTGGCCAGTGGTGCCAGATGAGGGGAGAATTCCAGCGAGCTGTGGACAGAGGTGTGGCTGTTGGGCTTGGCAGGAGGAGGGCCAGGGTGGTCCCAGGAAGAGCAAGGTCATGGGGAGGTGGAAGCCAGAGTGCTGCAGGCTGAGACCTGTTGGCTGGGAGGCCGTAAAATCAGCGTGTTGCCCAGAGTCTGACTCCTTGGGACCCTGCCCTCTGCTCCCCACCCCATCCCCTCCCTCTCCCTGAGCATTCTCATCCTCCCTGCCTCAGTATCCCACTCCCCCCACCTCGTGAGGACACAAGCACTCCTGTCCAGGCTTCTCCAGGAAGCCACTGATCTCCTCCAAGTGGCCCCCCAGGCACTCCAGACTCCACTAGTCTGCAGTGGGCCCTGCTTGTAGCTCCCTGTGTACTCTGAACCTTTGCTCAGGCTGTCCTGCTGCCTGAATGCTTTCCCTCCTCTCTTCCTTCTGGCTGTTTCCTACCTATCCTTTAAATCTCAGCTGAAGGGTCATTTCTAGAAGGCCCTTCCTGATGCCCCCTACTCTACAGACTGGATAAGCTGCTCCTTCTTGTTGCTTCCAGAACCCCCAGGTATGTGCCCCTGGCATTAGTGGGACCATGATGGATTACAGGTCTTTGCTGAGGCGTCCGCTTCTCCCAGAGGCCTGAGATCTTTGAAGGTCCTGCAGCACAGTGGACAGGGATAATGGGTGAATGCATAGGAGTAGGACATGTTTAGGGAAGAGAAAGAATGTCTGCCAAAGAGAGATGCTGGATTGAGGTTGCAGGGAGACCTGAGCAGGAGTTTTAGAGGGGAGTGAGGTTCCTAAGCTGAGGTCACTGGCTCAGCCAGCGGGATGCAGGTGATTGTAGTCTGGCCCCTTCCTCTATTGTGAGGGAGGGGTGATAGGAGGAAGTAGTTGTGGGAACTGGTGCTGCTTTGCCCCAGGGAGGGGCATTGCAGAGGTCAGTGACCGCAGCCCAGCTCCTGCCAACCTTCTGTTCACCTTGGCTGACCAGGTGGCCACCCAGTTCAAGATGAGCCTCCTGCAGCTGGTGGAGATCCTGAAGTCAAAGGAGCCTGCATACGTCCGCTGCATCAAGCCCAATGATGCCAAGCAGCCCGGTAGGCCCTCCGCTCCATGGGCCCGTAGAGGCTGTGCCTGTCTGTTGGCAAAAGCCCACTGACCACTCTTGTCACCCCTCCCCCAGGCCGCTTTGATGAGGTGCTGATCCGGCACCAGGTGAAGTACCTGGGGCTGATGGAGAACCTGCGCGTGCGCAGAGCCGGCTTTGCCTATCGCCGCAAATACGAGGCTTTCCTGCAGAGGTAGGGGTGGGCCTGGCTCAGCACCAAGGAAAGGGGATCGGAGGGTTGGATCCTCCTAGATCCCCAGAGGGAGGACAGCAGATTCTCTGCCCTATTCAGAGAAGACGCTGAGGCTCTGAGCTTCTGTGTGACCCACGCCAGAGGCCTCTACATGCTGCATGCCTGGTGTTGAGCTTGGTAGAGCAAACACCAGTGGAGGCGAGGAGGGAGGGGCCAACCCCAGGCCCTGCTCTCTTAGAGTAGCTGGTCAGGGGTCCATGAGACATGCATCCACATGCCCATCACCAGAGGAGATGGTGAAAGTCTTTGAGGACAGTTTTTGATCAGCTCAGAAAGGATACAGCAGCGTTGTGGTTATCCCCGGTTAGGGGGTCTGGGGAGTTAATCAGGTGTGAATTCCATCTGTGCCACTTTCTAGCCTCATGGCCTTAGACAGATGAGAATTCTCATCTCACTTTTAAAATGGAATTGGTAACAGAGACCTCCCAGGCTTTCTGCAATGTGCGAGTCAGTGGGAGCCCCCAGCAGGTGCCCAGGAAAGCTGGTTTGGGCTCCCAGAGAAGGGCTCTGGCAGGCATGGTGGCTGGGTGCATCTCTGCTCCTCCTGTCCCCAGGTACAAGTCACTGTGCCCAGAGACATGGCCCACATGGGCTGGACGGCCCCAGGATGGGGTGGCTGTGCTGGTCAGGCACCTTGGCTACAAGCCAGAAGAGTACAAGATGGGCAGGTGAGTGGTGCCCATGCCTAGTGATTGAGGGGCACGAGGGTGGCAACTAGGGGCTGATCACTGCTGCCCTCCCAGGACCAAGATCTTCATCCGCTTCCCCAAGACCCTGTTTGCCACAGAAGATGCCCTGGAGATCCGGCGGCAGAGCCTGGGTAAGAGAGGGGCCCCACCCTTCCTGTTCCAGTGGGATCCATTCTGGGGAGCAGGAAAGAAATCACTGCATTTGGGTTTCTTCTCCAGGAAGCCTGCCACACCCATGTCCAGCTGCCCTCCTCCTTACCAGCTCCAGCCCCAGCACCCACCTCTCCTGCCCCTGGAAATACACTCAGTGTTTCCACGTTGCTTTATTCCCTCCCTTGCTCTTTCCTTTACTCTCCCTTCACTTATTTATCCTCTCAGTAGCTCCTTCAGTAATCCCCTCACTCATGCCCCAGATCTCTGGCCAGTTGACTTTCTCTCCTGACCACAGCCACGAAGATCCAGGCCACCTGGAGGGGCTTTCACTGGCGGCAGAAATTTCTCCGGGTGAAGCGATCAGGTTCGGGAGCCCAGGAGTCTTCAGGAGGGCTGGGACTGGGGCTAGGGTGGGCCACCATGGAGAAGAGATGGAGCTCAGCCGTCTGTGGTCTCCACAGCCATCTGCATCCAGTCTTGGTGGCGTGGAACACTGGGCCGGAGAAAGGCAGCCAAGAGGAAGAGGGCGGCACAGACTATCCGGCGGTGAGCCCTGGGGTGCCGTGAGGGGGAGTGCAGAGCAGGGTGTTGGGGGGGTCCGTTACCAGGCTTCTCACCCCCACCCCCAGCCTCATCCACGGCTTCATCCTGCGCCACGCACCCCGTTGCCCCGAGAACGCCTTCTTCCTGGACCACGTGCGCACCTCTTTTTTGCTCAACCTGCGGCGGCAGCTGCCCCAGAATATCCTGGACACTTCCTGGCCCACGCCCCCACCTGCCCTGTGTGAGGTCTGTGGGCCCTCCCTGCTGACCTGGGGACCATCAGTGCGCTCGGTGGAGGGGGCTCTAATAGTCATGTGACCAGAGGAGCCACCAGGGAAGAGAGGGGAACTGGAGTTGGGTGGGCCATGAGGAATGAGGCTCTTTACAGGAATGAAAGGTTGTCCAAGTTGAAGGGGTGTCACTTAGGTCAAGACCCAGCGGGCTTATGCTTGTCATCTTTAGAGGGAAGGGAGCCAGGCTGCTGGGTGCCCTGACCTCACTTGCACCCACAGGCCTCGGAGCTTCTGCGGGAATTGTGCCGGAAGAACATGGTGTGGAAGTACTGCCGGAGCATCAGCCCGGAGTGGAAGCAGCAGGTGCGGAGCCAGGGGCAAGTGGGGGGACTAGTTGGGGAGCAGCAGGTACCACCTTAACAGTGCTGGCCTGGAGGGCACTTTACTCTGATTGATTTACAATGCAATCTCAAATGGATCCCAGTCCCTGTTTGGCCTTGTGTACACAGCTGAGGCTGGAGTAGATTTTGGGTGGCAAATGGGGTTCACTTTCTAGACCAGCTTCACTGAACTGGTAGAGGCTGCCTAGAGCCTTGTGTTCAAAAGGCTGTAGCTTTGTCTGATCGAGTGGTTCCAAAGAGACATTGGTGGCTGATGTGCCTTGTATTCACCAGCTCAGTACTGGATGATGCTAAGGGACCCACCTGCTCAGTTAACCTGTAGGAGTCTGAAGTATTAGCAATCATCCCAGTCAGAGCTGAACCTCAGGGGCTCCAGGGCCTGATATGATGGGGAGTTGTCCCCAGAGTCAGGCCTGGACCCACAGTGTTGTAATGACTCCCCTGGGGAGCCCTCTGCCTTGGTTGGTGGGGATGGGAGTGAGGGAGAAAGGGCTAACGGGGAGCGTTGGTGGCAGGGCTCCACCTCCTGGTGCTGGGGCCATAGAGAGGGGTTTCTGAGGCTGGGCCTGCCCCTACCATGATGGTCCCCATCCCTCTGACAGCCCCACTCCCTGCCCTTGTCTCCTCAGCTGCAGCAGAAAGCCGTGGCTAGTGAGATCTTCAAGGGCAAGAAGGACAATTACCCCCAGAGTGTGCCCAGGCTCTTCATCAGCACCCGGCTTGGTGAGCCCCTGATTTTCCAGCACTCAGATCCTCCATCACCATCCAGTCCTCTCTCTCCACCTCTGACTTCCCCTTCCTGCTCTGGGTTGCAGGTACAGATGAGATCAGCCCCAAAGTGCTGCAGGCCCTGGGCTCTGAGCCCATCCAGGTGAGACCCTGCCTGTAGCCCTCAGCCCTGCATGGTTCTGCTGCCCAAGGGCTGGATGGGGGGTCAGCGCCTGGGCAGAGGGTAAGAGCTTATCCCTGGATCCCCCTCCCCTGCCCTCTGTCCCCAGTACGCCGTGCCAGTTGTGAAATATGACCGCAAAGGCTACAAGCCCCGCTCTCGGCAGCTGCTGCTGACGCCCAATGCCGTGGTCATCGTGGAGGACGCCAAAGTCAAGCAGAGGATTGATTACACCAACCTGACAGGTAAGCCAGAGTCGAGGGCTGTGTTGGGAGGGTCCCTGCTCTGACCCTTGATCCCTGACCTCTGCCCTTTCCCCTCAGGGATATCGGTCAGCAGCCTAAGTGACAGCCTCTTTGTACTGCATGTACAGCGTGAGGACAATAAGCAAAAGGTGCCCCTTGGGGGACTGGGAGGCAGGGAGGGGGTGGGTTCTCTAGCTCTGGGCAGGGCCTGACCCTTGCCCCTGTCTGGGCCCCCCAGGGGGACGTGGTGCTGCAAAGTGACCACGTGATTGAGACACTGACCAAGACAGCCCTCAGTGCTGACCGTGTGAACAACATCAACATCAACCAGGGCAGGTGAGGCAGGGGGGGCTGGGGGCTGGGGGGGCCATGTGTGCACGGCGGCCAAGCCTCACACACCGCCTTCCCTCCAGCATCAGTTTCGCAGGGGGCCCCGGCAGGGATGGCATCATCGACTTCACACCCGGCTCGGAGCTGCTCATCACCAAGGCCAAGAATGGGCACCTGGCTGTGGTGAGTGGGGCCTGGCAGCAATGCCCTGCTTCCCAAGTGAGAGCCCCAGGGGCCTCAGTGAGCCTCTGGTGGCCAAGCCTTCCTCCCTTGGCAGTGCTTGGGAGATCTAGAGGGCACCATACACCCCCTTCATCCCATTGTCCATTGAGGACCAGAGAGGGGACCATTTGAGCCCTCATAGTGCAGAGGGTCATAAAGATGGCAGCATGGGGAGGTAGGGGAGACCCAGGGGGATGGGGGTGTGCTGAGTGGGAGGAGAGGCCCACTCTGGCCTGGGCAGGGAGTCCTGTGGGAAGAGGGTTGGAGCCTCCAGTACCGAGGCCTCTAGCCTTCCCCCGCCCTCCATGTACTATGACACATCTAACCCATGAAGATGGATGCCTGAAACACCTCTGTCTGCTTCCTGCTCACCACTTGCCTTCTCCCCCGGCCCTCACAGGTGGCCCCCCGGCTGAACTCTCGGTGATGAAGGTGCCCACTGGACCCCCCTCCTGCCTCCCAATGCTTTGCTCATCCCCCGTCCCCTTCCCAGTTACCAAAGACTCAAGCTTCCAGACAGGGACCCAGGGACACCTCAAAGCCCACTGACAAACTCCCACCTCCTGCTCGCCCCTCTCTTGAGGGAGCAGCAGGGACCAGGGAGCTGCCCCAGGAGTGGGCCAGGCCGGGCCACAGCAATAGGAAGGCCGGGGCCAGAGGCAGCCACGCCAGCCCCACTGCCAATGCCAAATATTTGAGAGAAGGGAATTTTTGCTGAGGTTTTCTCTGAGATTTTTTGATGCTTTATAGGAAACTATTTTTTAAAAAAGCCATTTTCCCACCCCAAGACACACTGGATGTGTTTTCCCTGACTCCAACAGGGCAGGGAAGGTAGCTGAGAGGGTGCGTGGTCTGGGCCCTGGTGCCCTCTTCCCTGCCCAGGCCTCCCTCTCCTCCTTGTTCCCTTGGCACCTTGTCTGTCTGTCTCTCTGCCTGCCCACCTGTAGCCTTTGCAGCCCACTCCGATATCCCACTGGGGGCTGAGACCACCCTTGCCTGCCCCCTTCTCCTGCCTTAAAAATGCCCTTCTAATACCATCCCAGCCTGAGGGCATCCTGGAGTGGGGATAGGACTCTTAGACCATAGAATTTGGAAGACTCTGAGAGATGATCTAGTCTAGCCTCCTGGTGTGACAGAGCAAGAGACAAGAGGCCCAAAGAGGGGAAGGGACTTGCCCAAGGTCACCCATCAGGTTGGGGCAAAACCAGACTGTAGCCCTGTCCTCAGCATACCTCACTGCCTTTCCCAGGGATGGGGGCGCCCCATGAAACAGGCTCATGTCTTAAGGATGCATGTGGCTCCCTGACCAGCAATCACCCTTGGGGGCCACCAGGTGGGAGGAGCACTCCTGCCTCCTGAGTCCATGCCTTAGGATGACAAACACCCTGCCCATATACTTTGGCCCCAATTCAAGGACTTAGGGCCTTTACTGGCTCCGGACCCCCTCCCAATCTGGGGAGCCTGGGGAAGGGGGCCTTGGGAGGAGCTGCAGGGGCATCACCTCTTTCTGCTGCTTCTCCCCCCACTCATCCCCACCTCCCTAGAGGGCCTGGGGGCTTCCCAGCTGCCCCTGCCCTCCTGGGGGTCTCAGCCCACTGCTGACACTTCTGCAATCCAGAGAAACACTAAATAAAGCAATATGTGTTTGCCAACATTGATCTCCTTGTGAATGTCAGGAAAGGGAGAGGACCCCTAGGAGGCAACCAGTGGTCTTACAGTTTTTGCCTGGTCCCCAGAAGGAAGGAGGCAGGGCTCCCTCCCCGGGGAAGAGAGCGGGAGTGACCAGTAGCTGCAACATGGCCTTGCTCGTTCATTGATTGTCTATGGAAGGGCCACTCCGCCTGGCCCAGTGCTGTGGGCTGGGGGAAGAAGCATCACACAGGCCCTGTTGGTAAGGCTGCTGGATGGAAATGCAGCCCAGTATGGGAAGTACGGGCAGCAAGGGCACACTGACAAGAGACTGAGACACGTGGGTGTGAGGGATTGCAAACACTTCACAGAGAAGACGACATCTGAGGTGGGTCTCAAAGGATGGTCTCCATATCTGTTGCAAGTGACAAATCCAGTTCAAACTGGCTGGGGCAGGAAGCGGTATCTATTGGCGTTAGCAGCCTAACAGGTCCAGGGTAGGGCTGCTTTCAGGCGCTCACACAACACTGTCAGGAATGTGTCTGGAAACATCTCTTGGCTCAGCCTTCTTGGGTGGTAGCTTCGTCCTCAGGCAGGTTCTCCCCTCGTGGTGTGGTGGCAGCAGCTGCCACCAGCGGCTCCAAGCTTGCGTTCTGTAACTCAGCATTGGAAGCAGAAAGAGAAGGTGCCTCTTGCCCAGTAGTTCAAAGAGCTGATTCTCAGTGGACCCACTTGAAAGAGGTGCTCCTCCCCAACCCAACCATCATCATTATGGAGTTGAGCATATTCCAATATGGGTCTCCTGGGCCTGGCTCATGTGACTGCTGCCCCCAGACAGGACTGCAAGGACCGAGTGGGGACAGATGACATCCCGGGAGATCAGAGTGCTGCCTCCAGAAGAAAGGGAATGAGTATCGTAAGCTGCAACCACAGAGCCCCTCGGTAGTTTTCGCAAGCGGGAAGGTGGTTGTGGGTAGAAGAAATTGGCATGTGCAGGGCTTAAAAGCAAGGAAAGGTTTAGACTGGAGTCAGGCTAACTGCTGAGCAGTTTAAATTCGTCACCTAGGACAGAAGTTCCCCAAGAACAGATACTGCCTAATATATGACTATCTTGGGTTTGACACAATCCTGTGAACACCCCTAGATTCTGACACCTCCTCACAAATTAAGTTACAGGAAAATGAAAGCACCACAATAATTTGTCCACGGTATCAGCAGTAATCTCTGCTCCAAGAAGCTGACACCAAGTAGCTGACAGATAATATAAGCATTGCCAGGATAGGTGCAATTACCAGCTTTACAACTGTAACAACATGCCTTTCTCTAGTGCAGTGCAGTGCATGTGACAGTGATGTCACAGATATAGCCCAGATGCAGCCCGAGGAACTGTCCTTTTGAGAGGTAACCAAGAATGGTTTGCGCATCCAGCTCACATCCTATGGGATGTCCAAGGCTCTCCCATCGCAAGAAGCTCATTTTGGCCCTGGAATGGAGCCCCGATTGGACGCTGCATTCGTTCATTCCATCATTCAACCAATACTCAGTGCTGCTAAGTCAGGCTCTCTGACAGGCACTTGGGATACAGCAGGAACAAAAGGACCAAAATCCTTGCTTGAATGGAGTTTATGCTCTAGAGGGGAAGAGAGGACCATACATAAAACAAATATATGAAATATATTTTAGAAGGAGAGAAGTGCAAGGAAAACCCAGCAGAGAAGGGGAGCAGGAGAGATGAATACGAGGTTTGCAGCGTCAGATGGGCTGGTGAGGGATTGTCTCCCTGAAGATGCAGCATTGGAGCAGAGACTGGAAGGAGGTGAGGAGTGACAGTGGATATCCAGGCAGAGGGCACAACAAATGCAAAGCATGGGGCTTGGAGGAAGAGGAAGAAGGTCAGTGGGGCTGGAGACGGGTGGGCCGGAGGAGAAGAGGTGAGAAGACAGGTACATCTGCATTCACCTCCTTCACATGTTCTCAATTTTCCTTAGCTCCATGAGGACAGAGACAAGGAAGTTGGCACCTTCTCCTTGATTTCTCCCTGCAGAAGGCATCTGTGGGAGCAGCTTTTCTAAGGGATGGGGGCAATGAGGGGGGTTTACATTGCAGCAAAGCAGATGACTGATTCTCAAAAGCCCTGCAGCATGTTGCCCCTGGGAACATCTCCCTGACCTTTCTGGCAAGGTCCCACCTCTGCCTTGGTTCCCAGCATGCTCTCCTCCCTTCCTCCCTCCTTGCAGTTCCCTCACATTTCTCCCCAGAGCTTTCCCCTAGTGTCTGCTTCCAGACCGCACCTGTCCCCCGCCACCTTTTTTTTTTCCTGTGGAGGTACTGGGAATTGAACCAAGTATCTTGTGCATGCTCAGCACCAAGTGAGCTATACCCCCACCCCCATCACATCTTAAGACAGGTCATTGTTTCTACAAAACTAAGGACTACCCACTGGGGGGTGGGGCATCTCTCCTCTTCATCATCCAGAAACTCCAACAGAAATCTGGAAATTTCTCTGTCTCCTCTCTCTTTCCTCATTTCCATACATGGATGAGAACTGGGCAGAATTGTATTTTCCTACTAACACAAATGGTGCCTATACACCCATCGCCTTTTCTCTTTCTCTCTCATGCACACTTTGGAAGGTGTTGGAAGGTGATACTGTCAGTTTTCTCTCTAAATAGCTATTTTTGTCTTCCTTTTTTTTTTTTTTTTTTTTTTTTTTTAAGGAAAAGTGAGTGTTAGTAGCCCAACTCTAGAGGGTTCCATTTACATAGGACCCTGGAGTTGTGCAGTGCACAACATGCACAGCCGTATGAAGCAACTCTCATCACTTTAAGAGACACAGAGCAGGCAGGCAAAAAGGTCCCTGACTCCCTGCTCCTGGTCCACTGCTACAACAAAGAATGCCTTTCTTTGGCTAGAGGGGAGGAGATGGATGACTTTGACATGTTTTTCTTTTGAACCGGGTAGCCTTCCTTTTCTTTTCCTCTTTCATCTTTGCTTCTCCTTCAGGCATATCCAGGAGCATCTTCCCAAACTAAAAGGTCACATGCTTTACATTCTTGTAGAGCAGATGTCAGGCTTATCAGGGGCAAAAGCTACCATTAGTGCTGTAAATCCCGATGTACAATGTAAGATGTATGAAGGGGAGAGAGGAGAAGAGAAAGGAGGAGGGCGGGGGGCTTGCTTTCTTCTTGTCCTGAGGTCACTCTTGTTCCAAGCTTGTTGACCTCTGAATTTGTAGGTTCTCTGTGCTCCAAGGAAGAACACCATTGAGTAGCTGCTTGGTGCTGAGTATCCCCTCCTCACCAATCTCCTTCCTTATTTTCCAGCTCAGCTAAGACTTGTTCTCCCCTCCCTCCCCTTTCTTTCTTCTTTTCTTTCCTTTTCTTTTATTCTTCCCTTCCTCCCTTTCTTCCTTCCCTCCTTCCTTCCTTTCCTTCTCTTCTTCTTTTAAGGTATGTCCATGTGCCCTAGAGAGGGGACTTAGAGGCACAGCTTCAGAGCCCCACAGGCAGTCCCTGGTAAGGTCTGACCTTGAAGCCCAGGTATCCTGGGGAAATGAAGAGCAGGCGCTTCTCTTTCCCAAAGGACCAGAATTCATCCTGGGCTGGCTTCTATTGCTGGCTTGTGGTGACATGCTGTGACTAAGCCAGGGTCATGATGAGTCACTCACAGCAGGGAAGGTGCCCTTGCTCCCCACCCCTTCCCAGAGCAGGCCCAGGGATGTGTGAAGTGGGTACGGAAGAGATGTGTTATTCATGGAAGACTAAAACCCAGGGCTGACTGATTTTCTTTAAATGTCTATTTCTGCAGTCTTCTCCTACTCCCTATCTGCCCGCTAGTCCTATCTCAGAAGTCTGGGGATACAGCAGAGTGACCACAGCTCTCTTCTCCTTCTAGGAGTTGAATCCCAGCTTCCAACTCAACAGCTGTGTGTCACTGGACAAGTTACCTAACCTCTCTGAGCTTCATCTGCAAAGTGAGAATCATTGTAAAATATCAGCCCATAAGGTTGTTGAGAGGATTACATGAAATGATCCTTATAAGGGCAGTTAGTCCTATGCCTGGAAGGTAGTAGTCCCTGAATAAATGTTAGCCATCATTATGAAATGTTTATGGCATGCCTCCTACACTAGATGCCTGGCTTTTGAGGAAATCTAGCATGGAGCAGACAGACATGTAAATGAAAGATTACAGTACAACGAGTAAGAACTGTAATGGAGATAATATGGACATAGTGGTGTAGATGAAGAGAGGGAGTGATGTGATGTCAGGAAAGGGGAGGCATTTGAGTTTGAGATGCCAAAAAGACCCCAGGAAGGAGAAACACAAGATTCATGTAGGAACAATGAAGATGAGACTGTGGCCCAGTTTTATAGTGTGAGATAAACTGTGAGTTCTAACACCTGGAGACTGTTAAAAGTTTTACACAGGGTAGCAGCAGATTCAGAGCTATAATTTGGAAAGCACAAACTGGCAGATGTGTGTTGTGCAATTAGGGGCAGCAAGACTATAGAACACTGTGTGCAGGCTGTCACAGGAATACAGATATAGACATGGAATATAGAGATAAAAATGATTGTGACGGCAGGGAGAGTAGAGGGTAACCCATAGCTACAATTAGGGTTTAGAGAATCTGGGAAGATAACTTGAGAGCCTCAACAGAAAGATCTCCATACTTCCAACTGGCTTGGCACACTCTGTTCCCTTTGTCTTGAATGCTCTTCCCCCACTTGCTATTCGATATTCAGCTCAAGCCACCTCTGCTGGGAAGCCCTCTTGGATCCCTCTACAGTGAATTAGGGGGCCTATTCTGCGTTCCTAGAGCCCCTTGTCCCTTTCCCATCATACCACTTAGCATTCCTTCGTCATTGACTGTTTCCTGGTTCCTCCCACTGGTCTGAGAATTCGGTGAGGGAAGGGCCCAGCCTTGAAGACCTTTGCACCCGCAGTGTAAGTGTGGTGTCAAATGTTTGCTGAATGAATCAATGAAAACAAGAACTTTAGCAGGCCTGGGGAGAAGCTGGAGGAACCATCAGAAAAAGACTGTCTCAAGGCACTCAGGATGTGGGACCATATGACCTTTTTCTACGCCAGTTCTGTCTCCTAATCGCTGCCTAGAAGCCCTGGCTCTTACAGGAACCTGAAGCCTGGAGGAGCGTAGAATGGCGCGCGGCCAAAAGCGCAAATCCAAACCTCTGCGGACAGAGAGCTGAGGCCCCGCCCCTCAGCCGTAGACTCCGCCTCTGCACCTTCTGCAGTCCCGGTCCCCGCCAGGCGGCGACGCCCAAGAGGTCGCATGCGCAGTGAACGGGCGAGCTGTCCCTTGCCCTTCTCCCAATGGCGGGCGGCGGTCCCCTTCCCGGCATTCTCCAGGGGAGAGGGAGCGCGTCATTTCCGGTGGGGAAGGCCCGCGGCCGCCGCCGCCATTTCGGGCGCTGCTGTGAGGCTGAGACCCGAGCCGGTCCGCTGGGCGGCGGGCGCCGGGGTTGGAGGGGCGCGCGCGGCGGCGGCGGCCCAGCGTGTAGGCGCGGAGGCGGCCATGGCGGGCAACTTCGACTCGGAGGAGCGGAGTAGCTGGTACTGGGGGCGGCTGAGCCGGCAGGAGGCGGTGGCGCTGTTGCAGGGCCAGCGGCACGGGGTGTTCCTGGTGCGGGACTCGAGCACCAGCCCCGGGGACTATGTGCTCAGCGTCTCCGAGAACTCGCGCGTCTCCCACTACATCATCAACAGCAGCGGCCCGCGCCCGCCGGTGCCACCGTCGCCCGCCCAGCCTCCGCCCGGTGAGGGACGGACGGGACGGGAGGCCCCGGGCGGGGGTGAGGGCCGCGGAACACCCCAGCCTGGCCGGCTGCTCTTCGAGAGCTGACCTCCACGAGGGACGTGGGCAGAGGGCTGAAGTGACCGTGGCTGGGGAGCATTCGCTCCCACGGATGAGCGGGAGTGTGTGGGGGAGGAGGAGCCGCTGACCCAGGCCTCTGGGTGTGACTTGGGAGGACAGCCCAGGGGAAGGGGAACTGCTTCGGCCCCAGGGTGGGGCTAGTGCCTGAGCAGGGCCGGGCAACGTGGGGACAAAGAGCTGAGGGGGCTGTTGGCACTGCGGGGGCATCACTTGGCAGCGTTGCCTGGAATGAATCCTATAACCCTACAAGTGGCTTTTTAGGCTTGAAACATTTCCTGCAGTGTTGGAGAGCCGGGTTTGGCCATACTCCCCTGGTGGCCTTTGGTAGGAAGTCACCACATACTAGCCGGGAGGGATGGAGACACCCTCAGGAAACCGGTCAGCTTTTTCCTTTCTTGGGCATTTTTCCAAAATACTTTTACCGTCCTCTTCCCCCACGCAGGACGAAGGTGGTGAGCTAAGTGCCTTGGTTATAGAAGAAAGGCCTTTGTGACCAGCCTAAAATAAACTGATGCTTGGCGGACTGTCCAAGAGATGTTAGTGTCCAGAGACTGCCCTCCACAATTACGGAGTTCTAGTTTTCAAAGCGATTAGTGGAGGAAAGATTTTTTTTTTCCAGGAAATAAACTAGAAATAAGCCAATGGAAACAATCCTTCCCCTGAAAGTGAATGGAACTCCATTTTTCCTTGGACTTAAACATTGTCAGTTTGGTACTTCAGGGCCTCTCCTTGCTCAGTAAGTGGGGGACTGTGGCCTGAGTCTTCCAAAATGTTGGGAACAGACCTGGCTGAACTGATTCTCTGACAATTTAAATTATCTGCACTGGATCTTCCTGGCCAAAGATGGAGATATGACTGTCTTACCCATGCTATTGGAGTTGTCTGGGGAGTGTTGAGGAAATTTATGCACTTGGTACTTGAGATTTGTGAGGTACAGAGTAATTCTGAGGTTACCATTATCTGTGAACAGCACCAAGAGTCTTAGTGCCTTCTCACTGTTCCCAAGTTGAAGCAGTTTCCTCCTGACCAGCTGAGACTAGATCCAGGTCAGTCTCACGTGAATTAGGAGGCTCCTGAACCAGCCTTTGCAGACTTACCCTTTTAGGATAGTCGTAATTTAGCTTTATTCACTCCGGCCAGAAATAGGGAGATGGAATAGTGTCTTTGTTGTTAACACATTCCAATTTTTAAAAGAATATGAAATCTTTAAGCCCACAGATTATCCTAGGTCTTTCTCAGTCTGGTTGGTTAAATAGGGTTATAACATGAGACTGGGACATTTATGTAATATGTATTTACCCTAAACCGAGTATGTTCTATTTTTCACCACCTTCATAGTGTCTAGAGTTTTGCATTACTGTGCAGTGGCATGATGGCAGTCAGTCACTGAAACTCAATTTTCAACCTTTTGTTTGTGTATGTGTTTTGTTGGTTGCAAAATTTGGAAATGGTGGCAGGCATTTTTATTTGAACTTTCCCCACATCTTGGCGTTACGACTTAATCTCAGCTCTTACATTAATATGGAGCTCCACCTTTTCATAACAGATATGAGTTCAGATCCTTGGCCCAAGAGAGAAAGTGCAGGTTGCCAGAGTTTGTGCATGGGGTGTGGAAAGTTCATGGGCATGGTAATTCTTTCTGCCATGTACCCTATTTTCCACATAGGAAAATTGATTCAGTTGCTGTTTTTGTAAGGATTACTTAATCTTTGTTCTCCCTCTCCTCTGTCAAGCTCTTTTTCTTTTGAAACCACACAATACAATTTCTTGGATTTTAGAAAGGCATATACAATATTCATAGCTAACATTTATTGATTGGTTATTCCATGCCAGGTACTTCATGTGCCTTGGCTCACTTACTGTCTATAACAATCTAGTGAGGAAATTACTGTGATCTCCATTTATTAAAATATTTCTACCTTATAAATGAGGAAACTGAAAGTAACTTGCCCAAGGTCACACAGCTAGTAAATGACTGAGCCAGAATTTAAACCTACGAATTGTGACCTGAGAGCTGTTACTATTACACCGTACTCCTTTCTGTCAAAGCCAGTTTCCTTTTGAGATCCCAGCAGTGCACTTTGAGGACTCAACACTTTTGTCTCTGTCCTGGGTCTCAGATTCTGTTTAAAGATTAAAAGGAAAGGATAACAAGAAGAACCTGGCTTTAACGTTCAGACAGTACACATCTGCCACTCAAAGTCAGTCATGAAGAGGCTTTAATAATCTTATTTGGCAAACTGAATATGGGAAATGAGCTTTTTGCTTAGAATTATATAGTGTATTTTGTGAACATAATGTATAGGTTGAATTTGTATGACTTAGATACAGATTTTAGAGGCATAGGGACAGAACAGACGAGGTATTCTCAACCTTTTCCAGTGACCCTGTTTTTTAACTTAAGTGTTTCACTCCCACAGGCTACTAATGATGTCATAGCCGGGGAGTGTCCTAACTGTGCCCAGAGCCATAGGGCAGGGCTTGGTCAAGTTTTCTGGTCATACTCTGTCAGGTATACCTCTTGGGAAGGCCTTGCAATCATTGATCCACTAATTTCTTCCTCTTGGAACATTAGGTTTTATTAGATCTTGTCCGGTAGACAGTCGACAAAACTAAGTATGAATTAAGAGAGTAGTTACAAGCTTGCATTCTGAAGCCTGAATTTGAACATTCCTTCCCTACCTCTTACTACTTATGTGACTTTGGGCAAGTTCTTTAACTTCTCTCTGCCTCAGTTTCCTCATCTGTGAAAGAGGAGAATTAGTAATACTGACCTTACAGGGTAGTTGTGAGGATTAAAAGAGCTTTAGTATATTAAATGCTTAAGAATGGTGCTGGTATATAGTAAGTACTCAATAAGCATTAGATACATCAGTCTCTGGTTGAAGGGGAAAAGTTGAAGCAAAATGGAGAACTGTTCTCAGCTTTGAGAGGCTCACAGGACATCTGAAGGAGTAAGTGCTGGGGTGGAGCAGGTGGGGGTGCATCAAGATGTGTGAAAGGACCTTGGATTCAGTACATGGGAATAGGATGGCACCTGCTGTTACCTGCTCAACCCAGAGCCTCCCACCTGTTGCCCTAGTGGGTGAGGGGAGCATAAAAGCTTGCCTCATTTTGGGTGTGGGGGCAGAAGCTAGGGTAATAATTATTTGTGCTGCTGCTTCAAGGTGTTGCTGGGCCAAGCCACCTCTAGAGATCCTAGGGGACTGCTGATTACCTGCTGCCACCTTTTTGTACCCTCAGCATCTGTTTCATTTGTTTACCTCGTCTTTGTAGTTCTCAAACCTGGTCCACATGTTTTACTCTTTAATATCAAAATAGTTCTCCATCCACTGGTTCTGGTGAGTTACTTAAAGGTTTTAGCACCCCCCCCCCCCAAAAATCCATGGTGAAAGGAATTGGGTTTATTTATGGCTAACTTTCCAAGCTATTACTATGCTCATGTGAAATTATGATTCCCTAAGAGAGGCAAGTATTGGATACTGGGTATTTCAAACCAATTTGACCACAGAACTTTTTGAGAAGTGTCTTGAGATTCTGTGGACTCTTCTCTGGGAAACAGAACAGCAGACTCTGGATTTAGGGATGAATAGAAGATTTCTAACGGAATTTGGAGGTTTGGGGTGTGTATTAAGCTTAATTGCTTTTTCACTGGGCACTTATAATATACCAGCTACTTTCAGGAACTTTATTAGATAGATGTTAGTCCCCATAAGAAGTTAAATAACAGCTCATATAGCTAGTAAGTAGCAGAGCCAAAGTTCATCAAACTTAGTCAAACTGCTATCCCCCATTTTTAGAAAGTTCTGTTTGCTTAGGAGACCATACATCTTAATACCTCTTTGGGTGCCTTCTCAAATGGAAGTCATTGGCCTTTTTAGCCCTTTTTATTGGAGAGATGGTGAGTGTGTTTATGTAACCTCTACAAAGACCATAGGCACGAGGGGATAGGGTATAGCTCAAGTGGTAGAGTGCATGCTTAGCATACATGAGGTCCTGGGTTCAATCCCCAGTATCTCCACTAAAAAAGAAAAATAAATAATAAGCCTAATTACCTCCCCCTACGAAACAAATTTTAAAAAAGATACAATGAAAAATGAATAATAAAATTAAATACTTTATTTTAAAAAAGACCATAGGCAGAAGAGGGAATGGGAATTAAGGAAAGAGGAAAGGGAGAAAAAGGAAGTGCTGTGAGATTAAGGAGAGGCTAATGATGGAGCCACTGAGGTGGTACCCATGAGAGAAGTGACCTGGCCTGTTTAGCGCACAGAGCTCTTGGGTGCTCTTCGTAAAACCCTCAGGGAGTGGTGTAAAAACTGTTGTAATCTGAGGGCCAAAATGCTTAGAAGCAGTGAGTTGAGCTTGTACAGATACATCTGACTGCACTGATTCTGACTGTTCATAACTGCACATTCAGAATCCAGCACAGGTTTGATGTAGAACAGTCAGTGAGGTTTTCCAAGTCCCAGCTATGAGAACTCCGTCGTTGGTTCTCTTCTCTAGACTGACTGTATCTCTTTCCTTTCCCGCCCTTCTATTTCCTGCCTTTGGCTGTTTGTGGTTGGAAGGAGATGAACTAGGGAAAAGAAGCCGGACATACATAGCTGTGGTGAGGTTTGGGCTTATCTGGGACTTTCGGGTGTTCTGTTCCCCTCCCTTCCCTTCTTCTGGATCAATGAAGCTTGATTGCCCCATGTATCTAACTCTGACTGTTGCAGCAGTACAAAAAAATAAGTATTCCTCTATTAAATAATTATAGTGCTATTAGAATAGAAAAAGAATTGTAGGTAAAGTAGATTTTCTGTTGGTGTTTTCTGTGTATTTATGTGTCTGTCTGGATTGCCAAGCAAAAAGCAAAAAAACATAGTGGATCCAGTTCACATTGTAAAGTATTTGAACAAGAAATGAATTGAACCAACTTCCTACCTTTCTGGCACATGAGCTGACAGTTTTTCTTTTCAGGTTTCTCACACTGATCTTTCTAAGGGACTTGGCTTAGTGGTATTTGTTCTAAACCCCGTCTCCCACCTCCCCCCCCTCCATAAAAAACACGAATCACTTATGGTAGTACAGGAATTGGAGGACCCATAATGGATGAAAGGAAATGGTTGCCTTCTTAGATGGAAAAGAGTACATTGGTAACATTCAGGAATGGGAAGAGCTGCTCTTTTATCATTATTTTGTTGTATCTTAGAGCATTGTTGCTGCTACTGGTTTTTGTTTTTGTTTTTGTTTTTGTTTTGTAAGAACACATCTCCAGTGGAAAGTGAAAGCTAGGGGTCTAAAATAATGTCTTCTAAGACATGATGCTTTGCTCCTTGCTCACCAGCCACACTGTGTATGCCTTTATATCCTTAGCTACACTGAGTTTCCAAGGCTGGGAACAGATTTTCATTTAACTTCTCCTCACTTCAGAGTTACGTTCATTAAGAATAATATTTAACACTTACTGAGCGATTATAGTCTGCCAACTTGGGTGACTAGTGAAAACTATTTTGGCTGTTGACAAGTAGTTGGGTAAATGCTAGCAAGGGAGCTTTTCTTCCCAGGTGTCATCAGGATCATTTTCTAATCCAGGGGTGCTCTGCTGGTATGAAGGTTCTCTCTACCATTCTGCCCTGGAGTCTTTCTTGACCGGGCAGTGCAAAGTAGGTCTCGTTGGAGCTCATGCTGACCCTGTCCTTAACATAGTTTGATAGGCCTGAAGGATCACTGAGTTAGTCTTCAGGTGATAGGTGAGGTGGACATGCATCTCCTTATTTACCAGACTTGAATAGGAATAACTGCCCATCAGTGATCCGCTTTAGTGAAGAGAAATTCCACAATATAGCACTGCCATGTTCTGGTATGGTCATAACCAGAGTCAGCTCTCCAGTCTTGCACTTGGAACTAATGGGGCTGCATTCTGCTGTTGTCTGATGAGTGTTTGCCATAGATGCCCAAACCCAGGATTGTCTATTTCAACATCTTGCATTAGAGAGACAGCCAACATTACTGAATGTAGGCTATTAACTTGTTTTAGTTTACAGCCATGAATTCCACAGATGGACTTTTGCAATGTAAGAAATGTACATCTGTCCTCTAAATTGTGTCTCAGTTTTCTTTCATTTGGGTGAAAAGAGAAGGCATTCATCAGTACTCATTCTGCATTGAGGAATTTTGATTGACTTCCAAAGTTTATCTTTTTACCTCTCCCTGGTAAAGAATTTTAAAAGTACTTTTTCTTGTCTTTCTGGAAGAAGTGCTTTTCTAACATTGAACAAAACAGTTAGGTCTCATATGTTTTAGAGTGGCGAAGTAATTTAGGCATCTGGGCTACCACAGTGTTCCTGTTTCACAGCATTAATAGCTATGGCTTTAGATGGGTGGGTGGGCTGATGTTAATAGGAGTGGAGAGGGTAGGTTGGCCATTCTCCCTTAACAAAGGAGTTGAACAACTATTTCACAAAAGTACAGATAATCAATAAACATGAAAAAATCAAAGATGATATTTAAGAAAAGATAATATTTCTCATTAAATTTGCAGTGAGTTGCACTGATTTTCAAAATGCTATTTTGGCAAGAATATGAGGAAATGGGGCCTCAAACCACTGGTGGGTGTGTAAAATTGTACAAACTTTTTGGAGGGCAAGTTAGTAGCAATCACATTTCAAGGAGTTTATTGTAAGGAAATAATAAAAAATGTTCATTAATACACCAAAACAAAAATACTCATAAGAATATTATTTGCAACAGTGAAAAGTTGGGAATATTTTATGGCCATTAAGTCATCTTCCTTTGACATATTGTAAACTGACTGTACCTCATTAAAAAAAATCATCTCGAAGAACACAGCAATTTTTATTACCTAAAATTTTTTACTTCATAATAAGAAAAGCAAAGTATAAAACTATAGTAATCTAATAAAAATTTTATTTATGACATACTGTATATACATACACATACGTGTATAATATATAAAAAAATCTGGGAGGTTATAGCTCAAGTGAGTGATAATGTCCTGTGGCAGAGTTAAGGCTGATTAAAAAATAAAAGTTCTGTACAGCTATGTATTACTTTATCAGGAAACCAAATAGTAAAAAAATTCAATTAAGACGATTTGATATTTTGGGTGCTTAGCAGAGTACAAGTTAAAGGTTGTATTCCCCATTAGAAACTTTGTTTCTTATATGAAATGAAATACATTCATTTTTCAATTCTATAATTGGAGAGAGAGAAATTGGAGAGAGAAAATACATTTTTCAAATATGCCGTGTCTAGGACCACACACATCTTTGCGTCATGAGAATTTTAAGCCTTTCTAAGATGTCCTTTCTCTTGGACCCTCAGAGATTGAGGGTTTTAATACCTATATATTTTCCTGAGCATCCTTCTATACCTTTTTCAATGTTTGTTTGTTTCTAAGGGAACAATCCAGTTTCCATGCTTTATTTAAGCAAAGACCTTAGGAATTAATTTTTAAGCAGTTAGCTTCTTAGTTTCTCTTTTTAGCTTTTTTTAGCTGTCAGAAATGAAATTGAGATCAGTTAACTGTAGATTAAAAAAGATAGTCTAAAACCTTTTTCTTACTAGGAATTTATGTTCTAAATATGAAGAAACAAATGTGTGAACCTAGTATAGATACCAATTTCTCCCCACCTCTTCCTGGGAAAGCTGCTGGGGACCTGTGAAAAAGGAGAGCTTGCTACATTTCCTGAGGATGAAAGGAAGATTGCAACACAACCTTGAACCCTTTGTACTCTGTAAATGGGATAGCAACAATAGTTTGGGAATATGCACAGAAAGTCTCCATGTTGCTCTGTCTTTGATCCAGGATGAGAGCTGGTCCTGACTGGAGCAGTTGGTCTTTCATAGCCTTCTGTTCCTTTTCTGCTGCTGGTGGTTATGAGCATCTTTCTTCCCAGGGAGTGTTTGAGCTACAAAGTATGATTTGAGTTTACTGTGAGGAAAAGGAGTTATTTATTCTAAACAAGCTTTTTTAATCCTGATTCAATATTGACTAAATGTGTGTGGGAAATGCATAAAATCTGCATTTCATATAATGTATCTTTTTTTTTTTTAAGATTTAATTTTTTTAAATGGCAGTACTGGAAATTGAGCCCAGGACCTCACGCATGCTAAGCATGCACTTTACCACTGAGCTATACCCTCACCCACCTCCAGTATAATGTAGCTTTAAATAATACCCTGCTCTGTTTTTTTCCAGGGGTGAGCCCCTCCAGACTCCGAATAGGAGATCAAGAATTTGATTCATTGCCTGCTTTACTGGAATTCTACAAAATACACTATTTGGACACTACGACGTTGATAGAACCAGTTTCCAGATCCAGGCAGGGTAGTGGCGTGATTCTCAGGCAGGAGGAGGCAGAGTATGTACGAGCCCTCTTTGACTTTAATGGGAATGATGAAGAAGATCTTCCCTTTAAGAAAGGAGACATCCTGAGAATCCGGGATAAGCCTGAAGAGCAGTGGTGGAATGCGGAGGACAGCGAAGGCAAGAGGGGGATGATTCCAGTCCCTTACGTCGAGAAGTATAGACCTGCCTCCGCCTCAGTATCGGCTCTGATTGGAGGTAACCAGGAGGGTTCCCACCCACAGCCACTGGGTGGGCCGGAGCCCGGGCCCTATGCCCAACCCAGCGTCAACACTCCGCTCCCTAACCTCCAGAATGGGCCCATTTATGCCAGGGTAATCCAGAAGCGAGTCCCTAATGCCTACGACAAGACAGCCTTGGCTTTGGAGGTACATAATGTGTAAAATGTAGAAAGAAGAGATCTGCTACAGGGTCTCCCTTTCAGACCTCTTAGAGCTTTGTAGGAATGCTGATACGAGCACCAGCATTGTGATGTTGTTATAGATGTTGAACCATTAAGTACTGATTTTGGCATTTAATGTTGGGTTTTCTCTTTTTTTGTAGAAAACCTATTTTGGAATGAGTAAGCTTAAAATGTATAACTGAATGTTCTGATTGATCTACTAAACATACTCTGACTACTTTAATAACACCACCTGAATTCACAGGAATTAACCTAAAGTAGTTTTTCTCATCTATGTTCTAATCTGTTTCTTTCTTTTTATTTATCGTTATCTAAAATGGGGGGGGGCGCTTGTAGATTTGAGTATAATAAGGTGTCTCTATCAAAACAGTTAAATGGAATTTTCTTACACAAATTTTTTTTACTTAGGGGGTATGGGGTTTCTTACTGTTGATTGATTGTATTCGTCAAGTAATTCAGGAAGAACAGTAAAGCATATAGGTACGAAGGAGTACATACCCAAGAGTATTAATTCCAGGGAGCAACAGATTTATTTGGTCTTTGTTCAATGCATTTTATAGGCAAGAAAGCTGAGGAATACATTTTTGCCTTTTAGTGGTGAATTGCTATCCTTGGTAGCCCATCTCCTCTGGCCAACCATTGCATTGTGTTTATTCCTGTCTTTAGCATTCACAGCTTTGTCTCTTACTCCTTCCTCCCCACCCCCTCTTCCTTTCTTCCTTTCTGAATTATGCAGAGCTAGTGGTTCAGCTTAAGAGCTAGTACCGAAGTGGCAGCTAAGTGTCATCTTTTAGAGCCTATGGATATGGTAACTTGAATGTAAGCAAGTAGCTAACTTTCATAAGCACAGGCTGAAGTTATGTGAGCATAGATTAGCACAGACAGGGGCAAAGTGTATTCTTATAAAGTGAAATCTTCTCTAAATTTTGTTTTCTTTGGGTCATGTTTATACACCAAGGAGTGGGAGCTGCCCTCTGTCTAAGTGGGAGTATTAACCTACAGAATGAGCTAGAACTTATTTGAACTAGTCTGATACTACTGGATTTGAAATTTTTCTTCTGTGTTCTGGATAGCAGATGTAGAGGAGGAGAGTTAGTTGGATCTTACAGGTTTTACTGAAAAATGTGTTTCTAAAGCGTATTTTGTTTGAGATCATGACTTAAAAGTATTGTGCCCCGGCTTTGATGAGAAATAAAATGTATGTTGTCTAGGTCACACCACTTTTTCCCACTTAAAGAGTTCCTAGCCTCATATTTTCCTTTAAGTTCAGGTGATGGCAGCATCCAACACGGTGCTGTGCATGTGACAGTTGTGTGACTCTTGACATTTACTGCAGACCTTGTTAGCACTGGGCTGGAGTGTGAAAATAGCATTCATGGAACAAGCCAGCTAACACCCCGAAAGAATGGTTATCACATTAATTTTGCTTCCGTTTGCAATTCCTTTCTCCAAGAGAATTGTTTTTAATGATGCCTGACTTGATTAAAGGCTTTAGTGCTCAAAAATAGTTCAGCTGCTCTCTGGCTGTGAAACATAAATCTTGTGAAATAAAGACTTAAGTAGAAAACTAGTTCATGATTTCGGTAAGTTTTCTTTTTTGGTTGGATATTAGTTTTGAGCCACATATGGTGATTGCTGAAGATAGCTCCTTTCAAGTTCGAACAGATATCCCAAATAATAGCTTTGAAACACCTCATGTATTTAAAAAAACATGGTATTAGTTTAGCATCATAGACTTTTAGAGCTGGAAAAGTCCTTAGGTATCCTTATTCGCTGTATGAAAAAAGCTGATATTGTGCTTGCTTCGGCAGCACGTACACTAAAATGGGAACGATACAGGGAACGTTAGCATGGCCCTTCGCAAGGATGACATGCAAATTCGTGAAGCGTTCCTATTTAAAAAAAGAAAGAAAGAAAAAAGCTGATATTAAGACAGATTGAATGGGTTGCTTAAAATAGTGGGAGATGGGGGGAAGGGTATAGAAGGGGGGAAGTGGTAGAGCACATGCTCAGCAACCAAGAAGTCAAGGGTTCAAACCCCAGTACCCTCTCTAAGCAGAAATCAATGAAGAAACCTAATTACCTCCCCCTCATAAAACGAACAATACAAGCCAAAAATGTGTGCTTTAAATAGTAGGAAGTGGAAGTATGATGAACCCACATCTACCTGGCTGCCTTTTCTAGCATACTCAGATTCAAACTGATTCTTTTCGTCTTGTTCCAGTGATGTTGCCCTCCTCAATGCAAGTTTTGGGTGGTTTCACTGACAGCATACCCTCAGTTGTACTGTCTGTGCAGGGAGGCAGTTTTCCTTTCCCATCTGATTTTTCATAGGAGATGATTCATAGTCCTTATTGAGATAGGGCTGGAAGATAAGATTGAGACTCTGGCTTTCTGACCTTAGCATTCTGATAAGAAAAACATTCATTGCTGTATTTGACCCAGCTATAAATTTAAACCTGTAGTTGAGCTAGGCTCATTTTAGTGGATTTTTATAGTTAACTTGAAATTGATAAATTGGAGTCATTACATTTCAGAATTGGGCAGGACTCTAGACACATGTTAGAACAACAGCAGCAAGTATCATAATAGTTCCTAGGAGATAGCTGAGGATGCAGGGCTCTGGGTTCCCACTCATGCTTCAATCAAAGCAAGTCTGTTTTTGTCTGTTATATATTGGTGTCTCTCAGAGATTTTTCTTTTCCCTTCCCCTTCCCCTCCCTTCCTTTCCCTTCCTTTCAACGGTTTCTGTACTTTAGAAAAATAAATTTAAAAAATAGTTCAAGAGCACCTGCCCTCACCTTACAGGTGGATGTTTCCAACATGGTATATTTGTTGTGACCAGAGTCTTCCAGTAGAGTGTAAGTTACTGGCTATTTCCTTTTTTCCCACCCACCAAATTTCTCTAGTAGGGATGAAAGCTGTGGAAAGAAGGGATTAATTCTAGGTAACAGCCAAAGTAGGGGTATTCCTCTGCCCTCTGTAGTTCTGAGGGGCTATAACTGAACCAGGAAGACACTATCTGTTCCATCCTGGAGCTCCTAATGAAGAGAGGTTTTAAACAAATGCAGATAGGCTGAGTGTTTTGAAGAAGAAATACTGGAAATAACACAAGAATAGTGCGCAGGCACGTTTAATTTTTTTAATTTTAGATTTGATCTAAGATTTTGATCTTTAATTTTTGTTTGATGGCTCCTTGGGAACTGGAATAGTGATGAATCTTATCTTATGAATTGCAGGTGTTAAAATTTATTTTATGCTTCTTTAGACTGTCCAAAATAATTTCACTGTCTTTAAGTTACTAATCATGTAACTTCCATTTTCTGATTCAACGTGTCATTTTGCCTTTGATTAGATAAGACTTCAGAGTAACCAAAGAGCTCCTTGGGTATTCTTTGGCTTGGACCTATTCTTCAGGGCACGGATAGGGAAGGTGTAAAGTGCTTTGGGTCCCTGATTATATGCAGCACTGACTACATCAACTCCATATCTCCCCATGTGGAACTCTGTGAAACCTAGGTTTTTTTAGGCCTTTTGGCCTATATATATGGAAAATTGGAGTAAAGACCCCAATTTTCCCTTTATTCCACAGGGGAAAAATGAGATTGGAAAGTATAAGAATATGAGTGATGACAAATTCTTGCTGTGTCCAATTTATCTTTTTCTGGAATTGTAGCTAATTTCTGTACTGTTGATTGAGACAGGTGTCTATTTTCCCTCTCCTTCCAGCTTTTTTGGACATCTCCTTCATTTCAAATCACAGTATCTCAATGGGGAGAGACTTTGGAAGTAACTAATCTAGCCTCTCAGACATTGAAGGCAGGCCACTGGTACCTGCACAGATGAATGTTAAAAAGTTTTTTTAATTGAAGTATAGTTGAGGTACAATATTATATGTTACAGGTGTACAAATAGTGATTTCTAATTGTTAAAGATTATACTCCATGTATAGTTATTGTAAAATATTGGGTATGTTTCCTTTGTTGTACAATATGTCCTTGTAGCTTATTTTTTACATAATAGTTTGTACCTCTTAAATCCCTACACCTATCTTACCCCTTCCCTCCAGGTGATTTTTAAACATGTGTTTGAATATCTCTGCTTTTGGGGGACTCGCCATCAACTACAACAATGCAGTCTAGAGGTTCCAAACTTTCTTGATTCATAGAACCCATAGTGTTTCAGTAATATTTTACAATGTTTGAAGCCAAATGAAATACTTAGCAGTTCCATTTATTAAGTAAGTAGGTTCAAATAGCTTATTTATATCCTAATCACTTAAAACTCTTTTGAAAAAATAATAAACATAATTGAAAGAAAACAATGTTTTTATTTTAATAAAATAATTTCAATTACTTAACTAATGTGATGTGTACACCTGTTAGACATTGCACAGTTTCTCAAACCTTGCGATTATATGAAACATTGCCATCTTCATTTCCTGTTCCACACTTATTTTTATGAGGTACTGGATTTTTATCATAGTAACTACCAAAGCTTGGGTTTGCAAAGATATGACATCTTTGAAAGCCATATAGTATGATCTGATGTTGAAATTGTCAACTGCCTTGAGCTAGTAGTTCACATGGCATAACAGATGTTAAATATTGCTGTGTTTCCCTCAGAAATTTAAAATACTTTGTGGCATCCCTCTGAATTTGCTGCATGCCTCTGACATGTACAGTTTGGGAACTTCAGGTCTAGTTCACTGTACTAGTTCTTAGAAGATTCTTTATGTTGAACTAAAATGTACCTCCTATATATGGTCACCTCCCCATCTCTCACCAAGGGAATTGGGAACTTAGTTTCAGTCATTATCAATTATTGAGCTACAGAAGATCTTTTCTGACTTGGACTAGAATCAGGGTAAGACCTATCTTCAGGATGCGGTGGAATGCTTTTCCTCTAGAATAAGAAGCCTACCTACCAGTTAAATCTCAAAGACGTGCAACTCTCCACCAGTACAAGCCATGCCCATTTCAGTCCATCTCTGAGGCAAGTGAATCATTAAGGCCGAATGGTCCTCACTTGTTTCCACTGATTTGGAAGGTTGTAGATGGGGACTAAATATTAGCTATTCCTTAGATAAGGAGTCTGCAAACTTTTCCTGTAAAGGAACTTTACAGGCCATTTGGCCTCTGTTACTCAGCTCTGCCATTGTAGCAGGAAAGCTATAGACAAAACAGATGAGCTTACTGTGTTCCAATAAAACTACAAAAACAGGCAGCAAGCTGGATATGGCTCATGGGCCATGGTTTATTGACCCCTATCTTAGGTTGCTATATGCAGTTTTTTCTTAACATTTTTCCTCCTTCAGTCAAATCGTGAAATATTTACTAAATGTGTTCTTGATGTGTTTGAAAGTGTTTGAAGACAAAGCCCTTGTACTCTGTATTTTCCGTGGCTTTGTTTATATGAAATTGTGTGTGTTTCCTGCCCTGAGCTCACTGGAATCCTGCAGCAAATCTGGATCAAAGAAACACTGGCGACTGTTGATGCCTTTCCTGTTAGGTAGTAGGGACAAAAACTAGAAAAGCAATCACCTGGGGTTACACCAGCAGAGGAGGTCACACAGTCCCTTATGACTCCTGTGTAGTGAATACCAAAAATTAATGCCATTTGGGTTCCAGTTTCTTTCTCATTATCACTGGAACTTGTGTAATCTTTTGCTCCTAGATCAATTCTAAGTTTGTCTAATCTGTACTAAGGTCATGATTGACCTTGGAAACTACACAGAGCTAGGGAGGAAAACAGTGTTCATCAAGTTCCCAGGGAGTAAAGAAGCTGAAGTATCCACATTCAGCCCTCTTTACAGATGATGCCACGATTTACTTGCAGACTTGCTGCTAAGGATGTGGTATAGGATTGAGAAGCGAGGAACTGACTGGACACTAAAATAGTACCTTGGTAGTGAAAGAATCATCACTGTCTCTCCTTTATAAGGAGCTGCCTCATAAAAAGCAGGGTTAACTGCCTTGTAGTGCTTCAGCTCCTTTATAAGTTCTTTCTTTCTTGGTATGCAGATGAGGATTTTTTTCCCATCTGTAACTTGAAGTTTGAAATCAGTAGTTTAGAACTACTGTTATTACTGCACTCAGTGATTAGTACATTCTTTTGTATCATAAGATTGTAACATTTCTGGGGCTAGTGTTCAGATTTGCTTCCTTTGTCTTTGAAGTAGTACGCCAAGCTTCAGATCTATCCCTTTCCCTCTGTGGTTGGGCCTTCAGGAATTGTGCTTTAGTGAGTTGTTGCTTAATCGGAGGAGGAGCACAAATTATGGTGTCATTTCTGACTTGGAGGAGGAACTGCGCATAGTGGAGCACCATATTCCTAGACTGCCCCATCTTCTGCACTGCCCCCATCTCACCCCTGGGCTTGACAGCCACCCTTTCTTCCAAACTGCTGGAGTGGGAGGGCCTTGTGTGTTCTCAAGGATAGTTATATTGCCTTTAGGACTTGTCTGTTCTTGACCCCAGGAGTCCCCATGTACTTTGAATATTTCAGGAGAAAGACTCCAATAGGGTATTATACATAGGGTATTTAATTTTAATAAGATCTGCCTTGAAGTATTTGCACTCCAGGGCCACTTTGGGCAGGTTAATTAGCCTATTAACTGCTTACAACTTTTCTCTTTTATCCTTTTAAAAACCAGAATCATTTTAGAGCCATGACATAGCCTTTCTTTCACCCCTTGACGTTTGGACTTCTCTGCCAAGAACCTAATACACTGTTAAAAAGAGGATTTTGGATTCCAAAGGATGGTGTGGTTTTCCCAAGCCTTTCTCTGTAGGGTAGAACCAGGAGATGTGCATATCAGAGATGGCTCTGTTGTTCAAAGGTCTACTTTGCACATACTTCCTCCCTACTAGTAACACCTTGCCTTATGGGAGCCCCTACTCATTTCTGCCTTTGAACTCTGAGGAAGAAAGGTCTGAGGGCAGATTAACAGGTAGTTTCCCTGCTTGTGGAGAACTAGTGTGGTTTTGTGGTACTGGTAACAGAAATGGGGTAGGTGGTCCACATTTCAATCTACCCTCCACTTAGAGCTCTTTAGGATGTGTTTTTGAAATGTTACTTTGAATGCTTAAGAATAATGACGGTATTATATGAAAAGAGAGGTGTTTAAACCTAGATTTTGGTATCAAGTAATATGGTGGACTTAAAGATGTATCCTGAAGAACCATCTTTTACAAAACACCTAGAAAAGCTGGGTAAAACATAACATTCTTTTCTTTCCACCTTTTTATTTAGATATGAAATCATTCGGTAGAATCTACTAATCCTAAATATACAGCCCAGTGAGTTTACATGCATATACACCTATGTGATAACCATCCAGACTAAAGTATAGCACATTTCCAGCACTCTAGAATGTTCCCTCATGTCCCTTGGGTGTGTTTTTAATGTCAGCAAAATAGTGGATTCCAATATAACAACTATTAGGGATGCTAGTTGGGCTGTCGTCAAATCAGCTTCTTAAAAGAAACTGGCCCCTTTGTCCCCATCTGGAGGGGAATCTAACATGAGTGGCAATTTTTTTTTTCCTTTTCAGTTTTGTTTTGTTTTTGCTTTTATTTCTTATGGTCAGGGACTTAAATTATTCTGAGTCCAGCTACCTGAATAGCACTTTAGTATGACATGAATGTTTTAACCTACAGTAAAATAAGTAATTAAAATGGGGGGGGTGTTCTACGCTTGTTATCATTCACCATAGCATAGTGAGGAGCTAGCAGTGCAGGGGCAATAATTCCAGTACTGTGTTGTGTGTGTATGTGTAAAGAGTGGGGAGCCAGAAACAAGTAAAATTCACTAAGGAATAGTTATGTTTTGAAGCTTATGTAGAGCCTAGCTTCTCAAAACACTGCAGGAATTTTTAAAAGAAAGAAACAAGTGAGATAGTCTGAGAACTAAAATTAGGGAGATAGGGAGAACTCTTAAACTGTTTTTACTACAAGGAAATTTTCACTTGATGTTCTGGTCTTCTCTTTAAAGACTGAAAATTTTTGTTTGTCATAGTTGCTGTGCTCGGATATCAGGAATTGAATTGAAAGAATGCTGGGAATAAACAGAACACTGCTGTTAGCAGCCTATAGGAACTGAATCTGTCTGCGAGGATGGGCATGCAATATCACTTTTCTCTCTCCTCCCCTTACACCATCATCCTTAATCTTCACATATCATTGGACTGAGCTGCTGCTTTTTTCTCATCTTTGTATCTTATCCCTTGTCGCTCTAATAGTCCATGGTTTCTGTCTTCTTTTTCTCAGCATCCTGACTCCCACCACCACTTTAGGCCTCTGTGGTGTTCAGATAATTCTTTAGGAAATTGCAGACAGGCCAGTAGGCAAGCTGTTTCCTCTGTGAATGGGATCAGTATGGCTTTAGGGAAGGCCCTGGCCTAGACTTGAGTTGCCTTTGGCCAGTAGTTGACCTACAGACATTCTTAGGGAAGAAATCCCTAGGGCCATAAGAGTATAATTTGAAAGTCCTGGTAAAGAGCATAAATGGGCTTTGGAGCCAGATACTTCTGGGGCTCAAATCCCAGCCCTGTCACTGGCTGTGACACCTCAGAACTTGTAATTGTTCTGAACCTGAGTTTTCTTATTTGTAAAATGAAAACAATTCTGATATTACAGGGTTATTATTATTAGAAGATAATTTATATAAAACATGTTCTATAATACTTGATGAAAGTTTAATATATAGTAGTTAGTAACTTAATAAAACCAAATAAATAGTAATGCTTAGAAACCACTTGCATGCTTAGAACTCAGATGTTGATAATTAAAGGATAGTCATAAAGTTTTTGTTCCAGTGACATGTGGGGCCTTGTCTCACTATTGTTAAATATTTTGCTAGAGGGTGAATCCTTTCATCAGGCTGACCTTGTCTTAAGTTTCACAGTAAGATGAAGGTATATCCTAGATTGTCGAAAATATTTGATATTACAACAGGAAGCTTTTTATAACAGGAAAAATACTATGTCCCCTTATTATTAACGAACAGGTACTAAGTGGCGTTGAGGGAGCAGTAAGGTCTGTCAGTACATGGTGCGGTGGGGGTGGGAGGACTGGCAGGCAGTAGCCTGCCAGGTAGAACTTACTGAAGAAGGTGAGGGCTTTCAGGGAGCTGATGGAATTTGGAGTTTTGGCTTACACCTGTACTAGTGGGAAAAGCCTTGCCATGGTAGGAAGGTAATGGGAACACTTCATTTCCTGGGACCAAATGAAGTATGCTTCCTATGATTGCCTTCTGCTCTACAAACACTAGCAAGCCAGGATATATGTACAAGAGTGAGCAGGGGATTGTGCTGCTGTATGCTAGTGAGGGGAGGGAGCTTCTTCCCCTAGGCCAGGCGGGAAGCTAAGGGTAGTGGAATACTAGATCAAGACCAGGAATACTAGATAACATTGCTCCTCCAGAGACACTTGAGATTTCCAAAAGGTATCATTTTCTAGGATCCTTTCTGTTTTCTGCACTCCTTTCTGCAATGCTAAAATCACTCCTTCCTCCTGCCTGCATTAACCACAAGTAATCAGTCTGGTGGCTGGGGCTTGGGAAGCAGCAAATAGCCATTTCTGTAATATCAGCCCTAGAGCAATCACGTGGGCAGGGTATGGCTAACCAGAGAATGGAGTTTTTTATCTTGCATTCATGACTGGAAATAAAGTGCTGTCCTTATTCTCCTCCTGCAGGTCGGTGAGCTGGTAAAGGTTACGAAGATTAATGTGAGTGGTCAGTGGGAAGGGGAGTGTAATGGCAAACGAGGTCACTTCCCATTCACACATGTCCGTCTGCTGGATCAACAGAATCCCGATGAGGACTTCAGCTGAGTATAGCTCAACAAACAGTTTTGCTGACAGATGGGAACAATCTTTTTTTTTTTTCTTTTTTCAATTGCCATCTATACAATTTTCTTACAGATGTCAAAGCAGTCTAGTTTATATAAGCATTCTGTTGCCTGTGATCTTTTTTAGACTGAACTACTCCATCCCAAGTCTCATTTACCGTATTCAGGGTACGAAACTGGAGGGCTTGTGTGTTAACTTCTGAATTGGCAATTTTAGATGGTAGCAGCCTTGCCTGAGTATATCTGAAGGGATAGTATCTTGCCTTCTTTGTCTCAGGCAGTACAAATCAACCTGTGGAAAACTGATGGACAGGAGGGGAGTGTTGCACACTGCTTACCCTGATTCATTCAGTGGTTTTGTGTTCATTCCAAAACCATGCTATCAAATGGCAATAGACTGTTCCCTCCCACCCCCATGAAGTAATCATGCACCGTGTGAATAGTACCCAGTGGGACTGCTTTTTCATTTATAGACCGTGACCATTGTATGACTCATTCTGACAGTTCAAATCCTGAGAATTCTGAGGACACTACTAGAGGCATTTGTCTTCCTTCCCAGTCAATGCTTCATACTTTTTCTTGGGATTTTTTTTTTTTCAAGCCTTGTCATTCTTTTCCCCAAAAACCTGAAAATATGTTAATTCTCAAGATAAGTGTTTGTTTTCATTCCAGATGATAAGCAGGATGTGCAGAGCACTTTATTCAGTGCATAGCTTTACGCCAGTATTGGATTCACTGCGTGGACAGCCAAACTCCCAGCTCTCTGCCTTCCCTCAAGGGGTCATAGTAGGTTCACATTGCTACTGCAGCTAAATAGACTCCTGGCTAATGGGATCCAGCCAGGCCATTCCTCCTGAGTGCCTGAGTGCCAGTATCCTATTAGGGGACTCTGTGGAATTCTTAGCTTCTACTTGGATTGGAAGGACCAATCACTTAGAATATTCCATAGAAGGTTGGGGGCCAAATTCTGCCCTTTGCTTCATGTACAACTTGTATAAAAGTCAAGTTAAAATTACCTGAGTTTTGGGATAAGGTTAGCTGTTTGAAAAATGAACCAATCATGAATTACTTATATATTATTCATTTCATATGGCCAGAATAGTGCTCGAAGTACATCACATTATAAACTGCCTTCATTTTGGACTCTTTATGTTCAAGTTTAGTTTACAAACCTATTTAAGTATGGAATGATTCATATGGATCAGGTGCTCCAAAGAATAGACTTCTGAGACCAAAAATGACCTAGGCTATTTAGACTACAATATGAAACTTTCAAAATTAGTTCCTAGTCTAGAGGCACTTGCTGGTCTCTGGTGTGATATGACCAATAGAAACACCTTGTTTTTTGCTTTGGGCCTCATTTTAGAAAAGTAATGTGTCTTTCTAATTATTTTGCATAGGTTAAGATTAATTTGCATTCTTTGAACATACGCCAAATCATGGTATCCCAGTGACTAGCACAATGTCTGGCACAGTCAGAGTACAGGTGTTTTAGTGAGTGAATGAGGGGTATGCAGAAGTTCATTATATGGCACAGGGAAGCCAGCTGGCACAGGATTACATACATTACCACAAGCAAACTAATGAGTTGACGCTAATTTAATATATTTTTACCTCACACTAAAGTAATGCTTGATAAAGACATTAATACTCGACTTTTAAAATGTTAGCACAGTGCTATGCATACAGTGGGTGCTCGATAATGTTGAATGGACAGATTTGTAATACTAGACTTAATTCCATCTGACTAGTCTGTTAAATTTTCAGTTAGGACATAGATACTGTAAAATCCAAATACACATTAAATCTCGTTTTCCTGAAAGTATGACATCTAAAATATTTGTAGAAAAGCTTTGTCACAACTGATTTGAATGTTTGTATTTTCTTTTGCCTTTGACTTTGATATTGGCTTGTAATGTCTCTTTTCATCATGTGTAATATTGGTGGAACATGCAGCTCTACCCAAATCATAAGAATTTTTCAATGATCTGTTGTCTAAAGCCGTTACAGGAACTGTTGGGTTGGATTTGGCTGAGTGTGGCAGTTGTTGGACCTTAAGAAATCAGAGGACTTCTTATAAATATCTTCCAAAAGCAGATGCTAGAATTCTATTCAAGTGCATATGTACATTGTCACAGAGCAAAGTAAACTGAAATTGGCTGCTATATTTTATATAATAATTTCTGCAAAAGCCCATTTTTTTGGATACTAATATTTGACATGGTTAATTCTTATTAATTTGTTGGAATTGTTTATTGTTAATAATGCAAATAGATAATTTTTAATTATCCTTAAGTAACATTTCACTATTAATGGTTTGAAATGGGTGATAAGCAAACCAATTTGAAATAAAATATGAACATGTGCCATTGTATTATAACACTATACACTTTCTTGACAGTTAAATTTAAGAAAAAAAAATGGTTTTTTTGTAGCATGTATTGTATATGTTTATAGTATATGTAGTAAATAAAAATATGGCCAAATGTTTGGCTTGGTGATCTTTTGAAGAAAGTAATCTTTGAATATTTTTCACAAAAGAGCTAAATGTTTTACGCCTAGGGAATAAGAGTTGTGTGTACTCAACAGCTTGTAGTCAGTCAGATTATCAGATAAAGAAGCAGTGATACACACTCTGTGGGTACTCATTAAAGATGGGATTAATCATTGATGATATTTTGAAGGGTCTCCAGAAGTCATAAAATATTAATTTGAGGGGACTATAAGAAGAGTGATTGTATGATGATTGGGAAGCTGGAATGATGTGAACAGAGAATGTCATACTCGCCCAGAAATGGTTATATATAGATGTAAAGAAAATATGAATGAGGGGGGAGGGCATATAGCTTAAGTGGTAGAGTACATGCTTAGCATGCACAAGGTCCTAGGTTCAATCCCCAGTACTCCCTCTAAAAACATAAATAAATAAACCTAATTACCTCCCCCCCAAATAAATAAATAAAGTTAAAAAAAAATATGAATGAATATGGTAGGGGGCTTTGTAAAGCAAATAAGGAATGTGGATGTTATAGGTTTTTACAATGTTAGTACAGATACTCAGTGTAATTCCTCCTTTTTTTTTTTTTTTATAAGTAGCACTTTTTTAGGATAGATAATTTAGGAAATTTTAAAAAGGTTAAACATTATGTTCTTCCCATCTTTTCTTAAAGCATATGTATGTTTAGATACAGCCACACAGTGTGTGAATATATACACCTAAAATGTTGACATTATACTCCATAGTCTTATGTCCTGTGGGTGATGAAGTTTTAAAACGAAAAGGACAAGTTTTGCTAGTCATTTATACAGTATTCTGCCTTGGACCCAAAACAAAACATTTAGTTACTGCTGTAGACATAGCAGAATATCAACCCAGAGTTAAATAAGGGAAACTACTGCAAAGGGAGCCAGCTTCGGCATACACACACTTAACAGCCAGGTGATTAAAGTATGTTTCCACTTTTTATCAGTAAGAGATAAACTCCCAAAATCTTGAGATAATTTGAGTGTTGGGTTGCTTTACATAGCCTGGAGTGCTCACACCAGCTCTTACATTTTATGCCCTGATCTTCAGATTAAGTTCTGTTCCTTTTAAAGATATGAAGAAAGAAGTGGCTCCATCCATAGCTTAAAATATGAAAATAGCCCTCCAAAGTTTGGAAGGAGGAGGCTAAGAATTTGGAACTCTGCTGCCACGCATAACGTGAAGAAAAAGAAACGGGGAGGTAAAGTTGGCGGCAGGGAACAAGAAGAGCTAGCCATTAAGAAGTGAGGTTTGAAAGGAGCAGGGGTTTAAGGATTCTCTAGGGATACAGGTTGAAAGCAAGCTTAACTTGGCTTCTCCTTAACTCCAGTTTATTCTTGGTTCCAGCTTAAATGTCACTTTCTCAGAGATACTTTCTCTAAACCCCTAAATGCAGTTTATAATCATCATATTCACCTTCACAAATTGTAATTAGCAGATTGTAATTATCTATTTCTGTGATGATTTCGTTCCACTTGCTCTGTTAAGACTATAGATCAGTTCCATCAGGGCAGGAGCCACATCTCATTTGTTCATCATTCTGTCTCCAGAGCCTGGTTCATAGCAGGCAATACATTTTTTTGTTTGAATGTTTTCCTTAGCAGGGTTTGAGTCTGGGGAATAGGAACCCAACTGGTTACCTCTCAGCTGTTCCCAGCATCTCTGATCTTGTGTATGCTCAAAGACTGTAGGTTCATTTTAATATTGGTCAGAGTAAAACCCATTTCCAGAGGTCTTTCTGTTGTGGAAACGTGACATGCTTGACAAAGCCCGGTCTCAAGGGTTTGGATGCTTTCCTGTACTTTGCCTTTTCCATAGAAGGGGAGGTAACAGTCACTTAGAGGGGAGCTATATCCATACAATGAAGTTTATCCACTGGTTGTATCTAAATTTCTAGTTTTAGCAATATTTTCAAAAAAGCTGAATTCCATTAACAAAAATGTCAAGATTATGTCCAAATTATTTTGTTCTAAAATACCAGTTGTAATGGAAGTAGCTTAATATATCCTAAACAATATTCAAAGTAATTTTTCCTTATCTGTTATTATTTAGGTTTTTCAATAACAGACCTCAGAGGCAGCAACTCAAGGAAGCACCTCAAAGGGGAAGGGTCTTCATGAATTCTCTCTTTGCATTTATGGTAAAGGATATGACCCCATTCTGATGTCAAAATAGTTTGAAAGTAAAGAGGAAATCGACCTGAGTCTGGGGCCCTAATCCTTTTCTGAGCCTTGTGATACAACGAGAAAAAAGGAGATAGCCAGATCCCATCCCCAAAAAAGAGTAACAAGAGGAAGTGTCTTATTTAAATTCTTTGGCCACATCTTTTCTCCCACTAGAATCAAGCTCTTTATCTACTTTCACTTTTTCTTTTGAAAAAGAAATTGTCCCAGTTTCTTATTTCCCTTCTTAGGCATGCCTGTGGGATTAGGTTTATGGCTGAACCACCAGGTAGTTGCTTCTTGTTCCTTAGCAAGCTTAGCCTTATGATAAAGGGCAGTCTTTTTTTGTTGTCATGGCAATAGATTTACATAAGCAAGAACTGGGAGAAAACACTTGTTTGGAAGAATTTGTGGTAAATTTCATTGTAATGAAAAGATAAAGTACCAACTTGGTGGGCTAGCAGCTAGAATTTGAAACAACAGAATGGACTTTTCCTATTCCTTTTAGTGAGATCTATTTGATAGGTACCACATTTGGCTATCTAAAAAATGTAATGATCCTTAGTTCTCTCCTTAATCACATTTTCAGTAGCAATTAGGATATAGTATATATGTGGGTGCCTGTTCTTCTAAAGCAGAGATTGTCCAGAATCTTGATCCCTAGGGGATCCACAGATAAACTCAAGGAGTGTGACAGAGATTGCTTACTCAAATCCATGTTCATTTCTTCCTGCACACACAAGGTTTCCCAGACTCCCTTTCATTACATATGACCATGTATCTGAGTTCAGCCAATGGACTGTGTGCAGAAGTGCCTGCACCACTTTCAGGCCCGGCTTATAGAAACATCCCACAGGTGCTGCTCCATGCTTTTCCTTTCCATCAGGCTGGAATGATGATGACACCCAGGGCAGAGCCTTCATCCACCTGAACCCAAAGTGACTACGTGGAGAAGGGCCTCTTCGGCTTGGTGACCAGCTTAACTAGTAAGAAATATAAACTTGTTCAGCCATATGTGTTTTTTGCTTGTGGAAAGGTAATTAGGTTTATGTATTTATTTAATTAATGGAGGTACTGGGGGATTGAATCCAGGACCTCGTGCATGCTAAGCAGGCACTCCAGCACTGAGCTATACTCTCCCCCCTCAACTGTACGTTTTTAAGGTCTAATAGTAGTTAGCCTACTCTAATACAAGGGATTTGATTTGGATATGTGAGAGGTTGACCACCTGGCAGGTTATTATGACTATATGATGCCAAAGTTTTGTAGAAGTCAATAAGATTCTTCAGGCACTTCAGATAACCAACAAATAATTTTCAGTGTATGTCCTGTGTAATACCTGAAATTGAAATTTAACTGGGCATCCTGTATTTTTATTTGCTAAATCTGGCAACTCTCTATCCCTGGTTTCCCTTTTAGAGAAACACTGCTGCAGGGCTGCTGCTCTTTCCTCCAGGGGAACTGAATTCTGCAGCAAAAACAGTCCATACCAGGACAGCTAGCGCCAACCAGCTCATTCCATAGCTCACATGCTTCTCATCTTTGCTAATTGCCCCCAAGTGTCAGTCCCCTTAGTCACCTATCATTTTGTTACTGGCCTACTTAAGCTGTACTGGGTCTTCTTTGACCACACATCACCCATTTTTGGACTTTACTCCATCTTTGAAACTTTTGCCATCTTGTTACACTCCCTACCCTCTTACTATCACCAACCAAATTGCTTCTCATTTAGTGAAGACTTTTGACACTTGGTTCACAGTATTTCTTCTTGCCAAGTCTGCTGTCATCAGGGGTTACCCATTCATCACCTTGGCTTCTCATTTTTTTGACCACCTCAAATCCATTGTCTTATACTGGTACATCCCCAACATCTTAAACATCTTACTCTTTGACCACTGCCTTCTAGCCTTCCAGTTCTCTCACTGTTTTCCCAAAGCCCTTGTTCTTCCATTTCAGAGCTCCTTCTAGTCCCTAAATTCCTCAACTATCAGCCATCTACTATCCTTTTTTTCTCCAAGTTAGATAATGAATAAATACATAATATATTATCAGGTCTTAGATAGACCCAACTGCCTCTGATCAGCTCCATTTGGATGTCCCGAAGGCACCTCAAACTCAATAGATTCTAAACTGAATTCATCATCCCTTCCCCCATCTGCCCCTTATCTACACTCCCTGTCTCAGATTCTATCACCATTTGGCCAAGCCTAAAATCTGGGGACCATCCTTCATTCCTTCCTCTCATTCATCATCCCATTTCTAGTCATGTACCAAGTCCTAACTCCTGAACATCAGAAATCTGTCCACTTATCTCCATCCCCACTGCTTTTGCCTTAGTTCATAGTGCCAATGTCTCTCAACTGGATGACCTCAACAGCCACCTAGCTGCTCTCTCAGGTCTAGTTTTAGCCTCTCCAATCCCTCTGTCATGTTGCAGCCCTAGTGAGCTTTCTGTGACTCATATTTGATTGTATTCTCCTTCAGCAGGTATCTAAACTCCTTGCAAAGGGAAACAGCTCCTTGTGTTCCAATTCCTGCTCCTCCCTCCAGCCTCACCTCTCCTTACTTTCCCTGCTGTACTCTGGGCTGTAGCCATATGGAATTTCTTGTCCTTTCTTTACCTGACCCTACCTGATCACCCCTCCAGGGTTTTGAACAGTCTTTACCTCTATCTGACTCACCTTCTCCCTCACCTTCTTATCTAACACTCTAATTTGGGTTAGGTATCTGTTCCATGTCCTCTCCTGGCAATAAGTGCTTCTATTTGTCACACTGAACTGAAATTGCCTGTGCATGTGTTGGTCACAAGACTAAGACTGCTTGTTGTATTTCCAGCACCTAGCCCTGCTTGACACACAGCAGATACCCAGGGTGTGTATTTTGAACGAAAGAATGAAAAACAGAATAGCTGGGCTAGAGGTCATCAAAAGCCAGGTGGGAGTGGTGGGTAGTAATAATCCTAGGGACTTAAGAAAGTTATAGTATCGGTTAGCTTTTGCTGTAAAATAAATCACATACTTAGTAGCTTAAAACAATCATTTATCTTATAATTCTACAGCTCAGCAATTTGCGTTGGATTCTGCTGGGTGGTTTTTCTGGTCTGGGCTGGTCTCACGTGTCTGAGGTCAGCTTCTGGTTGGCTGGGGATTGGCTGGTCTTGGATGTCCCTCAGATGACAGAGTTTTTCTCTGTTTCGTGTGATCTTTCATCCTCCAGCAGGGTAGCCTGGACTGGTTCTCGGCTATTGACAGGGTTCCTGGACAAGGCCTCTTAAGGCCTGGCCTTAGAAATGACAGTGTCAATTCCACTGCATTCTGTTTTGCTCAAAGTGAGTCTCAAGGCCAGCTCAGATGCAAGGAGTGAAGAAATAGACTCTACCTCTTGATGGGAGATGCTGTAAAGTCATACCAAAGGGATGTGGATATAGGAAGAGTGAAGGATGGTGGCCATTTTTGCGATCTATACAACTACTCCATAATAAGCAAAAAAACTGACTAAAATGTGTGAAGAGGCACAGATTACTAGGAAGCATCATGATGAGTCAATATCCAAATGTTCATAATTTTTCTTCATTTTATTTTGTAACTTGAACAATTTGCATGTGTAATCATGATTTTTAGTACCTGACAAAGTAGGTGTTTGGAACTGGGCCACAAGGACTGTTTAAGAAGAAAGGCACTTGGAAAAATATCACTGAGAATGAAGACTGACAGTAAGCTTCATAAGGGAAAGGGTTGTGTCCACTTTACTAACTTTTATCTATAGCATCTCACATGATTAGCACATGGAAGACACAGCAAATATCTGTCAAAGGAATGATGGTAAATCTCCATTTTCTGTTGTAAAGGAGAGCTGAATGCCTTTTCTTACTAGCCGTGTTGCTGCATGTGGATGTGCAGGTTATGCCCTTTCCGAGTGAAGCTGAAATCCAACCTGCACTGTGCTATCCAAGAAGCAGCGTTGGTCCCCGGCTTTGCCTGCAGGGTGCATCATTTTAAATTCAAAGACACATTTTGCTTGCTAAGCACTGAGCCCCTAGGGCTGCATCTGTGTGGAAAGGGCACCTATTTTACAAGTCTCACAAAAGTTCCCTGTGGGTGAGCAGGGCCCTGATACTCAATACGGTAGCAGAAGACTGGTTACTGAGGCATATGAGATGGCACAAAATGCACAAAGCAAGAAAGTAAAGAAAGCGCAAAATACTGTTCCTATAAATGGATCAGGATAAATGAATGAGAGATTGAGAGAAACAGGAGCAAGAAGAAAACAAAAACTTAGCTTAATACATCTGAACTGAATTCAGAAACCAACTGAGAGTTAACAGACCAGAACAGTGAAGCACACAAAATATGATTTGTTTCTATAAAAGGCAAATCTATAGAGACAGAAAATAGATTAATGGTTGCCTGGGGCTGAGAGTAGGAATGGAGATTGACTGTAAATGGGTTCAGTTTCATTTTAATGTGATGGAAATGTTCTAAAATTAGATTGTGGCAATGATTTTACAACTCTGTAAATATACAAAAATTCATTGAATTGTATGCTTAAAATGGGTGGATTGTATGGTATGTAAGTTATATCTCAATAAAGCCACTTAAAAACATTGTCTTGTCAGTCTTAGCATCTCTAAAAGTGAATAAGACATTATATGTCTCTGATGTGATACAATAGGAAGCTCATAGCAAGCACCATTTCTAAGGCATTCAAATCCCCCAAAATTGAACCTGACTTTGATCCTGTAAACTAATAAGTTTACAAGAAGTATGAGAAATAGAGGAACAAGTTAAATAACACCATGAGGAACTGTGGAAACATCCAGGATGTGAGATATTCTACAAAACAAATGGCCCAGTTTCTTCTCAAATCAGTGACATGAAAAAGGACAGGAAAAGGAGATCTGTTATGGATAAAAAGAGACTTAAGAGACCTATCCATCAACTGATGCTCTGTGTGAACTTAGTTTGTATCCTGATTCAAGTAAACCCATTGGAAAAAGACACCAAACATGGGAAAGTAAACATGGATTGGATAATTAGATGATGTTAAGAAATGTTAATCTTAATTTTTATGACTGAAGTATAGTCAGTTATAATTATCAATTCCTAGTGTACAGCATAATGTCCCAGTCATGCATATATATACACATGTATTTGTTTTCATATTCTTTTTCATTAAAGGTTATTACACGATAGTGACTATAGTTCCCTGTGCTATACAGAAGAAATCTGTCTTTTATCTATTTTTATATATAATGGTTAACATTTGCAAATCTCAAACTCCCAAATTTATTCCTTCCCATACACCTTTCCCTCGGTAACCATAAGATTGTTTACTAAGTCTGCAAGTCTGTTTTGTAGATGAGTTCATTAGAATCCTCTTTTTTTTCTTTTAGAGTCCACATATGAGTGATATCAAATGGTATTTTTCTTTCTGTTTCTGGCTTACTTCACTTAGAATGACGATCTCCAGGTCCATCCATGTTGCTGCAAATGGCATTATTTTATTATTTTTTTTTTATCAATGAGTAGTATTCCATGGTTTAACTATACCACAACTTCTTTATCCAGTCATCTGTCGATGGACATTTAGGTTGCTTCCATGTCTTGGCTATTGTATATAGTGCTTCTATGAACATTGGAGTGCATGTATCTTTTTGAATTAGAGTTCCGTCCAGATATATGCACAGGAGTGGGATTGCTGGATCATATGGTAAGTCTATTTTTAGTTTTTTGAGTTATCTCCATGCTGGCTGCACCAAACTTTTTCCATCATGGCTGCACCAAACTATATTCCCACCAGCAGTGTAAGAAGGTTCTCTTTTCTCCACACCCTCTCCAGCATTTATCGTTTATGGACTTTTTAGTGATGGCCATTCTGACTAGTGTGAGGTGATACTTCATTGTAGTTTTGATTTGCATAAGAAATGTTAATCTTGTTGGGTGTAACAATGATACTGTGGTTATATTAACAAAATCTGTTAGTGATACTGTGGGAGACAAAATAAGAGTCCCCCAAAGATGTCTACATCCTAATAACTGGAATTTAGGAGTATAATACCTTACATGGCAAAAGGGATTTTGCGGTTGTGATTAAGTTAAAGATCTTGATGTGGGGAAATTATCCTGGATTATCTTGGTGGGCCCAGTGTAATCACAAGTGTCTTTATAAGAGGGATGCAAGAAAAGTCAAAGTCAGAAAAAGGAGATGTGACAATGGAACCAGAGGTTGTAATGAGGTACTTTAAAGATGGAGGAAGGGAATTCAGCAAGTGATTTTCAGGTGAGGCAAGGAATTCAGGCAGACTACAGAAGCTAGAAATGGCAAGGAAATGGATTCCCTCTTAGAGCCTCCAGAAGGAACACAGTCCTGCTGACACTTTGATTTTAGGACTTCTTATCCATCAGAACCATAAAATAATAAATTTGTGTTGTAAGCCACAAAGCTTGTGGTAATTTGCTATAGTAGTAATAGGAAAATATTACAAGTATCTTCATGAATATAGCCTTTGGGCTCAACTGAATTATTTTTAGCACAAATTACCAGGAGTAGGACTACTGGATCATGGCTATTACCACCATGATTATATTGCTTTCCAAAGGATGTTTACCGGTTGTCAACACTGCCAACAGAATAACCTGGAAAGCGTGGACCACCATTGAACTTTTAAACTATAATTTAGTATGCTTAAAAGTATGTCTCCCATAGCAATGTGAGTGTACTTAACACTACTGAACTGTATACTTAAAAATGGTTAAGATGATACATTTTATGTGTATTTTATTGTAATTAAATTTTTTTACTTTAAAAAATAATTTAAGTAAAAACTTTAAAAATGTATCTTAGTCACTTTATTTGTATATTTTTATTACCAGTGAGAATGAATCTATTTCTTCTTATTTATGCTTTGAATTTCCTCATGTATGAATTATCAGATTATATTCTGTGCATATTTTATTTATTGGATTTACTGTTTATTCAAATAGTTGATTTTTACTCTCAATGCTGAAAGAGCATTCTTCTGCAGATCTGACAGATATTTGATTCAGTTTTATACTAGTATTTCCATAAGTTGGTTCTTGAACTTACCTCATTACATTTCAAAAATAATTGGTGAATGGCATAAAGTGTAGACCTAACTTTTTTTGGGGGGGGTGCGGTAGGTAATTAGGTTTATTTATTTATTTATTTTAATGGAGATACTGGGGATTGAACCCAAGAGCTTGTGCATGCTAGGCATGCACTTTCCCACTGAGCTATACCCTGCCCCCCCCCCTTTCTTTTTAATTTCTTTGTGTCTTCAAGACACTTATTGGATAATCCTTTCTAGTCCTATGTCCTGGAATCTTGAGAGGTTTGGAAGCAAGGGGTTTTACAACCCAGTGTTCTGGAGAATAGCAGAATCTTGATCTGAATCAGCTACAAAAGTAGAAGGATGCAGATGTAGTGGACAGCTCATGTTCCCACGCCTCTCTGGGCCCCGGAAAGGAGGATTGAAGAGAGACGCAGGACTGAGAGGAGGTGCCAGGGGAGCCACACGTACTCTCATGTTTCGGCACAATAAGAATGTGGCTGTTTTCCTGAGGATCAAATGGACACAGTAAGTTGCTGGGCTGATGAAGCTTGCTTGTAACTCCTGCAAAGAACTCACACAGATGTCCCCAGGGTAGCCAGTTACTGGCTGCCTGATATACATACAACTAAGGAGAAGTTATTCTAGCAATGCAAATATGGTTCCATGTTAGGAAATCTATTAATATAGTTAACTATACTTACTAATTAAAGAAAAAAAACATAGTTCATAAAAGTGGAGCCTGAAAAAGCATCTGGTGACAGTCAACACTCGTTTTTAAAAAAATTTTTTAAATCTTATGTATTATTTTTCTAACGGAGTTATTGGGGATTGAACCAGGACCTCATGCATGCTGAACATACACTCTACCACTGAGCTGTGCACCCCTCAACATTCATTTTTAATAAAGTCTTGCCAAATTAGAAACAGAAGGATCTCTTTAGCTTGATTAAAAAAAAAAAAAACTATCAGAAACCAGTAGTAAAGACTACTCTTAATGGTAAAATAGTAGAGACAATCCCATTAAAATCAGGAATTCTGCAATAATGCTGGTTTTTATCTCTCTTATTCAGTATTTCTCTGAAGCGCCACATCTATACAATAAGAAATGAAAAGTAAAGAACAACACCTATTACAAAGGAAGAGGCAAAATTTTTAGTAGTTCACTCTAAAAAGCTGGGCCAATTAACTGAAAAGCTATTAGAAATAACAAGAAAGTTCAGTAAGGCAATTGGATGCAAGATAACTATTCAAAAATAATTAATTCTCATATGTACCAGCAGTAGCAATCAGAAATAAAAAGCAGAGGGGAGGACAGTTATACGTCGGTGGTAGAGCACATGCTTAGCGTGCACGGGGTCCTGGGTTCAATCCCCAGTATCTCTTTTTAAAAAAATAGCAGAGGGAGATCCCATTTATAATCTCAATGGGCTCCTAAATACTTGGAAATAAAATTAAGTAGAAATAGTAAGACTTCTATAAATCTAAGTGTATGAATATAATTAAGATCATATAAAAGAGCCTTGAAAAAATGGGAGAAATGTATTTTTGAGTGGAAAGACTCGTTGAAAAGATTTCCAATTCTCCCCTAACTAATCTATAAATTAAAAGCCACTCCAATCAAAGTGAATCTTGAGTGAACTTTTCAAATTGATTCTCTGTAGTTCATCTAGAAGAATAACTGTACAAAATGAGTGAAATCTTGAAGAAAAACCTTATCCCACCAGATATGAAAATGTACTATTAATTTGTTTATTTGTAATAAATAATATCATATTGAAATAAGAATAGATAAATGGATCTAAATTGATTCTAGAATGAGGTATAAGAAAGTTTGGTATATTATAAAGATGGCATTTCAAATCAATTTTAGAAATAATGAAAAAAATTTTAACAGCATTAGGCCTATTGATTTTTTAAAAGGTCTCTACCTTTCCAACACACACAATTTCAAATATATAAAAAAATGTGAATTTTAAAAGCAAAACTATAATAGAACAAGAAGAAAGAATAGGCAGATATTTTTGTGTTGCGGAATGTCTGGAAGACTTTCAAAGCATGACACAAAATTGAGAGGCCCTAAAGGAAAAGACTGAAGCATCTGACAACAAAAATATTTGAAACTTCTCCAATTTAAAAGTTGGCATAAATTTAACACGCAAATGATAAAGGAGAAAATATTCGCATCATATACAGCAAACAGGTAGCATCCATAAAACAAAGGATTCCTATAAATAGGAAAGACAATTCAGTAGAAAAATGAATAGGGATATTAATAGACAAGTTACAGAAAAACACAAGCAATAAAATCCTCAGCCTCATTAAAACCCCCAAAATGCAAATTAATGGGGCATAATTCTCACCTTACCAACCAAATTGTCAAAAATTAAAAATGTAATACCCTATGTTGGAGAGGATGTGGGAACCCGGCAGCCTAAAATAATATCGGATTATATGTAAATTGGTTTAATGCTTTTGAAAAGCAATTCCACAGTGATCATAAAAATTATAAAGTGTGCATACACAGGAGGCTTCTGCGGCTTGAGTAATGTTCTGTTTCTGGAATTGCATGCAGTTTACATGAGTCACTTTTCATTTGGTGAAAAGTCATTCAGCTGTGCACTTAATATTTGTGCACTTTTCTGTTTGTGTATTACAATTCAAGGTTAAATTTACCAAAAAAGGGTGCATACTCTTTGACTTAATTATTTCCCTGCTAGAAAATTATTTTCCCTTCTAGAAATACCCTTGTATGTGTAAAGATATAAAGGGGTTTGTTGTATTATTTGTAATAGCAAAACATTTGAAAGAGCTTAAATGTTTATCAATAGAGGATTGATTAAATGATATAACACCAATTCAAGACAATATACAGTTGTTAAAAAGAAAATAAGATAGCTTTATAGATACTTTTGGAAAGATAGTCATGATATATTAAGTGGAAAAAGCAATCTGCATAACAATATTGTAACTAAGTTATTTTTACTTTTTTAGTTCATCTTTTTCTTCTCTAAAAGTAGTAATAATCAAAGAACTTATGAAAGTAAAAAAGCTGAAAGTAAATCACGTATAATCCCTAAACAAAACTTATTTTAACATTCCTTTAATGTATTTTCCTGATCTTTTTCCTTAGTGTGATTGTATTTTTAACAATGCAATACTATTGAATATGTGATTTCTTGGCTTTTACACTTAATCATACATTGTGAGAACTTTTCATGTGACTGCATCTCTTCAAACACATTTAAATTGTTATACTACATTAAAATGTAAAGGTTATATATATATGTGTGTGGTAAAAAACAAATTCAAAAAAGTATAAAATACAAATAGCCTACTTTTACAAATAAAAAATGTAATAACTTTTCTTAATAAGCGCTAAACTGCAAGCTCCTGGAGGCAGTGACTAATCATTTTTTAACGTCTTATTTCCTTCTTGTGGTGCTTAGTACACTGCCATGTGTCAGCAGTACTCAAGACAGGTGAGAAGAGTTATTTCTATTAAAGCAAATTCTTCAATAAAGTTGGGAGATTCCTATTTAATGGTGTGACCTGTTGACTTGGTGACTGTTTTAAAGGCTTTTCAGCAGAGTGTGAAGTATCTATTAACACAGCCGCGTGAGAAGTGCACTACCTGACTGTGGGAGCCACCTCAGCACAGCACCATGATTTTTTTTAAATAACTGTTTATAATCCTAGATGCTATATCAAAAATGTTTCTGTTTGTATTTTTGTTGCCTTGTCAAGATTTCTGTGCCTTTTAGTTCTGTTTGTTTAGAGAACAGGCAGTACAGTCAGAGAATCAATCTAGGTTTAAGATTTCTGCCTTTTCAGCAGTTTCTTAGGAAGAGGCACCTTCAGATAGACTTCAGCCAGTCTTGGGAGACACTGTTCAGAAGAGAAGACCCGGTGGTTAAAAAGATGTTACCCATAATCTCTGCCTGTCCTGTGGTCAACCTGGCAGCAGAGCCGGCTTTGTAGGCTCGGGTGGGTTTTGCAAACATGTGGACCAATGCTATTGTTTGGGCACCCCTATTGGCCACTCATTTCTCTTAAATGATCACCCTCTACCTCTTCACTGCTATTCTTCTCAAGAGAACCCTACACTTACCACTTCCACTTTCTCACTTTCTTTATGCTTCAACCAAATACAGTCTGGCTTCCAAAACCCTTTTGAACTGCTCCTGAAGGTCACTGATGACCTAATTGCTATATCCAATGGCTTTTCCTCAGTGCTGATCTTAATGTCTCTGTAGAATTTAATTTGACCACCTCCTTATTTTTGAACTCTCCTTGCTTGTATTTTATGACACTAACTTCAAGCTTGAACCACAGAAACATTAATAAATTAACATTAGTAAATATAGCTAACATTCATTGAGTTTCAAGTTCCTTTCTTGCAATCTCCCACTTAATTCTCATTTGTATGAGGAAAATATCATTCCCATTTTATAGGTGAGAAACTGAGCCTTAAAGTAGTTGAGTAATTGGCTCTCACTGCACAGGTGATAAGGAGCTATTGAACCCAAGGAGTCTGAGAGCAGAGCCCACCACCTTAGCTGCTGTGATGTGTCTGGAAGGGATTTCTAGAGGTCAGTAAATTCAGCTGTTTCACTTCAACTCTACAAAAAACACCACTGAAATTTTGATAGAGATTGCATTGAATCTGTAGATCACTTTGTGTAGTAATGTTGTTATCCTAACAGTACTGAATCTCTGATCCAAGAACAGAGTGTCTTTCCGTTTACCTAGGTCTCTACTTTCTTTCAGCAATGTTTTGTAGTTTTTCAAGCATACTTTCACCTTCTTGGTTAGTTTATTTCCAAGTATTTTAATCTTTTTGATGCTGTTAGGAATAGAATTATTTTCCTTAACTTCCTTTTTATATTGTTTGTTTGCTACTGTATAAAATACAACTGACTTTGTGTATTAACTTTGTATCCTCCAACTTTGCTGAATTTATTAGTTCTAATAGGTTTTTTTTTTTTTTTTTTGTGGAATGTTTCAGGTTTTCTACATACAAGGCCATGTCTGTGAACAGAGATTACTTCTTCCTTTACAATTTGGATGCCTTCTATTTATTTTTATTGCCTAATTGTTCTGACTAGAATTTCTAGTATTATGCTGAATAGAAGTGTCAAAACAGGGCATCTTTATTGTGTTAATGATTTTAGGGGGAAAGCTTTTAGCCTTTCACCATTGAATATGATGTCAACTGAGTTTTTTATATGTGGCTTTTATTGTGTTGAGGAAGTTCCCTTCTATTCTTGGCTTATTATTTTTATCATGAAAGGGGGTTGGATTTTATCAAATTTTTTTTTTTTTTTGCATCAGTTGAGCGGATCATGTTCCCCCCATCCCTTCATTCTGTTAATACAGGCTATCAATTACATAGATTGATTTTCTTGAAACATCCTTGAACTCCTGGGTTAAATCCCACTTAATCATGGTGTATAATCTTTTTAATAATGCTGCTGAATTTCATTTGCTATTATTTTGTTGCAGATTTTTGCATCTACCTTTTTAAAGGGTATTGGCCTATAGATTTCTTTTCTTGTAGTGTCTTTGTCTTGACTTTGGTAATAGAGACCAAGTAATGCTAGTCTAACAGAATGAGTTAGGAATTGTTCTATTTTTTGGAAGAGTTTAAGAAGGATAGGTGTTAATTCTCTATTAAAGTGTTTTGTAGAATTAAAACAGAAACAGACTCACAGACAAAGAAAACAAATTTATGGGTACCAAAGGGGAAAGGGGAGGGAAGGGATAAATTAGGAGTATAGGATTAACAGATACACATGATACTTAAAATAGATAACAAGGATTTACTGTATAGCACAGGGAACTATATTCAACATCTTGTAATAATCTATAATGAAAGAGAATCCGAAGCTGTATACCTGAAACTAACACAATGTTGTAAATCAACTGCAGTTAAATTAAAAAAATAAAGTGTTCTGTAGAATTCACCAGTAAAGCCATCTTATCCTGGGATTTTATTAGATTTTTAAAAGAGTGGTAAAATGTGCAGAACATAACATTTACCAGTTTAACCATTTTTTTTTGTGTACAGTTTAGTGGTCTAAGTACATACATTCCATTGTTGTACTGTTGGGAAGTTTTTGATTGCTGATTCGGTCTCCTTACTTATTATAAATCTATTCAGATTTTCTGTTTCTTCTTAAGTCAGTCTTGGTAGTTTCTGTGTATAGTTATCTATTTTTACATACAGCAATTTCTGATACCAAATGTGTGTGTTTCCACATCAAGCAGTTTTCCAATTATCTGTGGACACCAACTGGGTGTCCTACAATTTAATTCAATTCTGACATTACCAGGAGTTAACGCAAACCCATAAGACTGTAGCTAAGGACTCATTCCCACAAGACTGATTCCCACTGCAAATGCCAGTCCCAGGTTAGGCAGACTTCTGTCCCATGTGACTACAAATCAAGAGTTCCCATGACCTCTTCCTCAGGTTTGATTATTTGCTATAATGGCTCACAGAACTCAGAGAAACACTATCTACTCTTACCTGTTTATTATAAAGCATACAAATGAACAGCCAAATGAGGAAGCCCTTAATGCAAGGTCTAGAAGGGTCCCAAGCTCAGAAGCTTCTGTCCTGTGTGGTTTGGAGTGCACCACCCTCCTGCCATAGTGGATGTATTCACTAACCTGGAAGCTCTGAACCCCGTTGTTTAGTAGTTTTATGGAGGTTCCATTACCTAGGCATGATTAAGTTATTGGTCACTGGTGATTACCGTAATCTCCAGGTACTCTCCCATCCTTGGAGGTGAGTAGTGGGGTTGAAAAGTTCCAATCCTCTAATCACAGGGTTGGTTCCTCTTGAAGCTGACTAGGGGACCACCAAGACTCACCTCATTAGCGTAAACTCAGGTTGAAAGGGGCTTATTAAAAATAACAAAACCAGCTCCTCACCTCCATCACTGGAGAAGTTACAGGCACACCTTGTAGGTATTGCCGGTTCCAGACCAGCACAATAAAGTGAAGATTGCACTAAAACAAGTCATATGAATTTTTTGTTTTCCCAGTGCATATAAAAGTTTTGTTTACACTATACTATAGTCTATTAAGTGTGCAATAGCCTTATGTCTTAAAAAAAATGAACATACCTTAATTAAAAAGTAAAGGTATTAGGGAGCACCCTTCTAGTTGCTAGATGGGATGCTGCTCAAGTTATGAATCATTTAATAAAACCAATTAGATCTTCAAATTACACCCCCCCCCCAAAAAAAAGCGCTGCTGGAAAGACTTGCTTGATGCAGTGTTGCCACAATCTTCAACTTGTGAAAAGCACAGTTATCTGCAAAGGTCAATAATGAGAAATGCAGTAAGATGAAGTCTGCCTGTACGAGAGTTTCAGGAGCTCTGTGCCAGGAACCAAGGACAAAAACCAAGTCTATATTTCTTATTATATCATGATATCACAGTGTGTTTCTAGGAATTTGTCCATCTCATCTGTTACCCAATTTATAAGACTCTTACAATCCTTATTTCGGTAAGGTTGGTGGCAATGTTCCTGCTTTCATTTCTTTCTTTTCTTTTTTTTACCTGAAACTTTAATTCTGTCATTAACATTTTTTACATTGAAGTATAGTTGATTTACAATATTGTGTTTTAAAAAGTGCAAAAAATACAATATCTTGTTAGTTTCAGGTGTACAGCAAAGTGATTCAGTTATTTTTCAGATTATATTCCATCACAGGTTATCACAAAATACTAAATATAATTCCCTTTGCTATACAGTACCCATTTTCACTTCTGATTTTAGTAATTTGAGAATTCTTTTTTTTCTAGTCAATCTAACTACCGGTTTTTCAAATTTTTTTTCAAAGAATCAACTCGATTTATTGATTTTCTTTCTTTATTTTCTGTTTTCTACTTTCTTTATCTCCACTTTAATCTTTATTACCTATTTCCTTCTGTTAGCTTTGGGTTTAGTTTGTTCTTTTTGTAGTTCCTTAAAGTGTACAGTTAGGTTGTTAATTTGAGATCCTTTAAAAAAATTAGACTATTAATTTGAGACCCTTCAAAAAATTAGGTTATTAGTTTTTGAGATCCTTTAAAAAAATCTGTTTAACAAATATTTATTGAACATCAGAAGTGTGAGTGCCTAGATCTGATCCTTAAATCCTACATGCTATTCGAGGTATTTACTCCTCTGTCCCTCAGGTTTCCTAAGGATGAGACTGCTCAGTAATACTGTCTGCACTTGCTGTGCCATAGAGATCTACTCAGAGCCCGATGGGCACAGGGGCTGAGGGAGGAACACCGGTGCAGGACGTGTGGATCTCACATTTATTCTTTTCCAGGTTCCCATTTAACGCCAGTTGCTGAAATCTATAGCCAGACTGACTTTCCCTTTGATGCAAACTCCAGGTAAAGCTGGTTAATGATGACCATGAGCAGGCGCAGGATGTGAAACTTTCAAAGCTTTACTTCTTTAATTAGCACTCCTGATTTTATAAGTGATAAAGCCCATCAACCCCATTCCCACCCACATCTCCAGGTAAACTTGGGTATAGTAGGGCTTCATGGGGATCCAAATATTTTAAATAAGGCTCTGAAGAATCTGGGTATAAGACCAATGACTCAGGGCGCCCCAAACTGTGAGAGCCTTTTTTTTTTTTTTTTAGTGTTTGCCTTTACAACTATAAATTTCCCTCTTAGCATGATTTTTGCTGCATTTCATAATTTTGTTATTTTGTTTACTTTTTTATTCATTTCAAGGTATTTTCTAATTTCTCTTGTGGTTTCTTCTTTAACCTATCAGTTCTACTTAAGTGTGTGATTTAATTTCCACATACCTGCAAATTTTCCATTTTCCTTCTCATTGATTTCTAGCTCATTCCATGTGACCGGAAAAGATACTCTATGATTTCAATCTTTAGAAATTTATTAAGATTTGTTTTGTGGCCTAACATATGGTCTCCAGTTAACTTTACAGATGAACATGAAGCTCAGAAGCTCAGGTGAAATGACTTTCTGAAGGTCACACATTTGTTTGGTTATAGAATTAGGACTAGAACCCAGGTCGTTTGATTCTCAGTCATTTACCGTTGAAATCTGATAATATATATTAAAGTGTGAAGGGGCTGAATTTGGAATGCCATAAGCAGACACCCAGTCTCTTCTGCCAGCTCTTCTGCTTCCTCATATCACTTAAAAGGAAGTATTCTCCAAGGTTTTGTGTTTGTCCCCTTCTACCCCGACACATTCTCTCGCTGCTTCCATTGCAGCCTCCCTTCAGTTTGGAATGCCAGTCCCCTTTTCCAATTCCATGTCTGTTATTTCTACCTGGGTGATTTTTGAGAAGCTTAGAACCAACACGTGATAAAAGAAACTCATGTCTTTCTCTGCATTCCATCAGCAAATTTTCCTAGCACTCCAATTTTTTGTTAATGGTACTGCCAGTCATTATCCCAGTTATGCAGGTTGGGAAGATGGAAGGTCAATTTTAATTTTTTTTTTCCCTTCACAAGATCTCCACATCTGATTGGCTATGAACTCCTGTGGTTTCTCTCTGCAGTATTATTCCTACTTGTCCTTTCCTTCCTATTTTCACTGCTATCATTTATTACGTTTTGTCTATATTATTGTAATAGCCTGATAATTTATCTTGCTCTTTAGTCACTGCAATACAATACTTAATAACCTTTTAAAAGTGTAGCTATGATGGTGTCATCCTCCATGACAAAAATCATAAAAAAATAGCTTCCTTGTGCTCACTGAATAAGGTGCAAACTTCTCAGCTTGCTACTCAAGGATCTGCATAATTTGGTTCCAACGTTTTTATTCCACGTTTATTGCAGACCCTACCACACAGCTTGTGTTCTAACTACTCGAGCTTCAGTCTTGCAACATATACTATATTGAGTACAAAGTGCTGGGAATCCACTGGGAAGCAAAGCAGACCAGGTCCTTTCCCATTCCTGCCTCCTGGATCTCAGTCCGATCCTGGTCCCACTCTTCTGCACCTTGCACTCCAGACCAGGCTGCGCTAACAAATTTCCTGTTCCTACCCATGGTGAGGCTAAGTGGGAAAAAAAGGTTAAAGGGGAGAAGACTGCAAAGTGTGAAGGTGAAGCTGAGGTGTTAAAACCAGAGTCCTCCTTCCCCTGTCAGCTACAACTGGGCCCAGCTCTTTACCCCGGAGTTAAAAGGGTCTAAATAAGGCCCAGGACTGGGCTTGGCTGAGAAAACAGGGCCAATAGGAGAGAAACGGGTTTCAGAGAGGAGCGCCTCCCATTACAAAAACCGTTACAAGCCACTCGTTTCTCTGGCCACAGTCCAGGCCTTCCCGGTCACTCTCCTCAGGAGCCGTCCAGGCTGGCCTCGCCTGGCCTCCCTCGGGGCGTCCTCTCTCCCCGCAGTCGCAGTTCCCGCCTCAGCCGCTGCTGAGCTCACGGAGGAGGGGCGTCCAGCCGGTTCCAGCCTCTTCTGGCGCCGAGCTCCGGGACCCGCCCCCCGCGCCAGTTGCCAGGGAGCGGTTGCCATAGAGCTGAGCAGTTGTCCGCGTGCGCAGGCGGAAGTCCCGGATTGAGGCGCCGCCATTTTTGCTGCCCGGACGCGGAGCAAGAGGCTGAGACCGTCGGAGACGCTATCCGCTTCCATCCGTCGCGCAGACCCTGCCGGAGCCGCTGCCGCTATGGATGATCGGGAGGATCTGGTGTACCAGGCGAAGCTGGCCGAGCAGGCTGAGCGATACGACGGTGAGTTGGGGGGGCAGTGGGGGGCTGGAATTCTCGGACCCTCTGCCACCGCCCACAGAGGCCGGGAGCAGGAGACAAAATGGCGGCATCGTCTCCGAGCCTGGCCCAGGGACGTGGATTTGGGAAGCAGGAAATGGCCTGTGGGCTCCCGGACTGGTGGGAGGCTGCAGGCCTAGGAATTTGACCCCTTCGGCGTCCTCGGCTGCAGACACTCGCGAGCTAGGAGTCTGAGGCGATAGGGTGGAGGGATTGGTTGTAAAATGGCGGCTGGGGGGAGGGCGAGTCCCGGGGCGGGGGAGGGGGAGGAGATGGCGGGTGCTGTCTCCGGGTGAGCAATCCCCGGGGGAGCCTCTGGGCCGGTCTTGGGACATGGTGAACAATTGGGTGAGGTGGTGGGGGAAGAAACACCCGCCACATGGGGGAGAGTGGCGACAGAGAGCTGTAGCGCGGGCGCCTTTCAGGGAAATATGGCGGGTGGGGGCGGTGGCTTTTCCCCGGAGGCCCAATGTGGGGCGGCGGCTGTGGAGTCTCACAAAGGAGAACCCTTGCAGGCGGAGGGCTTCTTTGGGCTTGTGGTGGGGGGCAGTCTGGGGGAAGGGTGGGGGAAGGGGAGAGAATGGGAATCACTGCAGTTCATCCTTGGGCGGAGGCCAGCTGAGATGCTACGATCGGATTTCCTTCCGTAGGAAGGCACACCTTGTAGCGGGGTTTTTTAGGCTCTCCGTTCAACGTCGCCTTTTTTGGGGGGTGTCTAGAAAAACGTCCCTTACGCTCCCTTTCTTCGGACTTATCCCAGAGAGCCTGAAGTTCTGTAGTCATTTTCTGTCTACATAAGCTGTGGGTTCTGGTGGATGGAACACTGAAACAGTGAACAGGAAACAAGGAGATCATGACCCATCGTCCCTTTCCCATGCCTGTGCCTCAGTCTACCGTTTTTCTTTTAAGCGATGACTTTCTTATTTACATTCAGCATTATGACGGATGGAAAGACCTGTTGAAAAATAAAGTTTTTTCAAATAATGTACAGTAACTGTATTTTGGTTGACTTCCGTGGCTTGGAATGCGTGTTCGTACTTCATTGGGGATCTTAACCTACCCCCGAGCACTCAGGAGAGGTTTGGGTTTTTGGATTACTTACATGGGGATCCCAGCGGATCCTATTTTCTTTTCTCCATATTAAATAAATGGCCTTATGTACAGATTTGAACAATTGTTCTTTGTTCATTGCTCCCTTGCCCCAAAGGTTCCTTAGTCATTTTTCAGAACTTTATCGAAATGACCATTGTCTGTTTAGTCAGTCCCAGGCTGCTGCTTTTTTAAATTGCCCCTCCCGTCCCGGGTCCTCTCCCCTGTCCCCCATTTTGGACCTAGGTGCTTGAATTACTCCTACATCCGTTAAACTAGTATTATCAAAACAAAAAATCATATATATGGTTTTTGTGGTTTTAACACTGTGGTGGGGAATCAAGTTTCAGTGATCTTTAGACTTTTTCTTAATTAAGCCACTAATTTTTCAAAATTCCATGTGGGGACCTTGCTTTCCTTGAATGCCAGTTTGGTCATGTGAATAGCCTCAGGGCTAGTCCCAGTGTCTCATCATAAATTAAGATCCAGGAATTTGAAAATTGGGAGAAAAGATCTCAAACTCAAATTTAGGAAAGATCACTAAATTTCGTTTTGTAAATCCTTTAATTGTTAATTGTATTCAGTATTTGTGTTGATAGGTTCTTGCTGGGAGGGAGAAAGGAGTAAGATGGAGAAGTACAGCTCAAGGTCAGATATGTCTTTATTTCAGTGTTTAGAAGTCAAACAATGTAGGTGTAATGAAGTTTTTGTAATGAAGTTTTTTTCTTCTTTCCCCTCATGCTCCAAATAGGTTACCCTCAATCTACCAGTGCCCTTGGCGTGAAACTCGAAATTATATTTGAGTGCCTTCTCTTCTGTAGGGATTTAGGCTCTGAGTAAACCTGCTGTGATCACCAAAAAGGACGTGGAGGAAGGTTTTTTTTTTTTTTTTTTAAAGAACTTGTTTTAAAACAACTGATTTGGAAGCTAATGATTGTAGCTTCCAAATAAATGACAGTTCAGCGGTAACCATATTTTGGAATTCAATGTTGAGGATTTTTGACCAAAGGCCTTTTTGGTTATTCAACTCAGGACTCTAAACAGAGCTACACCCTTAATATTGTTTAAACATTAGGTGTCTCTTTCAAAGGGATCTGCCAGGTGGGGAGGAACTCCTGTGACTGTTGGCACAAGATAGGGAGAGATTCATTGGAAAGGAGGAAGAGGAAGGCAGTCATTGGGAATCAGCCTCTGTAGGAGTGTTCACTCTTTTATTGGGTGCTGTAATTCAGTTTTGTTTGTGGTGACAAAAGATGATTCCATATTTAGTTACCAAATAATTTATCAGGTGTGGGGAGTGAAAGAAGGTGAAGAGTGCATTTGAATTTGGTTTGGGGTGTTTGGATATAAATACTGGCTTTTCTCTTTGTTCCTGCTGTACCTTTGTCTTCTCTTTTGCATGCTGTGTTGAACCTAATATTTAAGCTTTTTTGTTGCATCATTTAACTCTGTCCTGGGGAATTGGAATCAATTGATAAGGATTATTTAATGGTATTGGAGGAACAGCTAAGCTGTGTTGGGGAAAAGGACAATCTGAGGTTGCAAATAGGAAATACTGAAGTTTGGGGCTAGGACTGTTCACTTGGAAGTTAAACCCAATATCTGATCATGTAACAAAAAAGTAGTCTAAGGAATAGTTTTTATATCATTCATAGCCATGTTAAGCAAGCCCATCACCTTTTAGCATTCCGGAACTAAGTCTTAACTTCCCATGCTGCGTGAACCGTGTTAGTACAGAAAAGTGGAGAATATAGAGGGAGAAAAATGAGTACTTTTTGCATTTTTTGAGAGTAGAAGGTCAGCAGAAACAACATTTGAGTTGCAGAGTAGGTGCTTGTGTTGTCCTTTCCTCACGTTTCTTCTCCCTGTGATTATTGGCTCCATATGAAGTAGGGGTAAAATTTTGACAGTCACGTTTGATTCACTGTGAATGCACACCAGGAATGCATCGGTTCTGAGCCACTTGAGAGCTGTCCTTTTAAAGCACCATAGCTTCACCTCTAGTTTATTCTGGTAGTCAGTGAAGGGTGAGGGGCATGTTTTGAATTAACTCCTTCATACACGTCTTACTAGGGGGGAAAAACGGGTAAGAGTAGATTAACTTTAGTAATGAATTTGAAAGCATTTATCAACTCTTTTGACTATGGGCCAGTAATAATTTCTATTATTGCTATTTCTGTTAGTGGAGTTAACTTTATTGAATACATATTTTTCCTCCTGCCTAAACGTAAGCAGAATTGCATAATGCAGTTTTTTTCCCTAATACAGTGTCTTTTTGTGGGGGGTGTAGTTAGGTTTATTTATTTTAACAGAGGTCCTGGGGATTGAACTCAGGACCTCACACATGTCAAGCATGCAATCTGCCACTGAGCTATACCCTCCTTGGATAATGCAATTTAAAAAAATTGTTTCTAACAGGTAGTTTTTGGTCTTTGTATTTAAAGTAGATGCTCTGTTGTGTATACTTTAGACTTTTGTACAGTATTTTGCATATTGGGCATTATTTCAGTCTATTCTATTCTCTTACAGATTTGTAGAATGTAATGAAATAATCATTGCAGCTTGAGGTGACGATGGGGTAAACTCACTGTGAACATTTCTAGGCAGCCTTTTCACCTATGTATGAAAAGGTCTCATTTGAATTCTAGTATAGGGAAGAACGCTTTACAGCAAGAGTTAAACAGCAAATTTTGGATTCAGTGAGTACAAGCAAACCTGTTGAAAGTTCATACAAACAAGCAGGCTTTTCATAATTGTTTTATAGCTTCATCATGGTAACATGAGATATTTAAAGACTTTCTTGATTTTAACCTGGTATATATAGCAAGTGAACTTTCAGCATAGGAAATTAGTGTATCTAATTTTACAGATAAGTTTCAAATACTTCAAAAAGCTGATCTGAAAGCATGAATTTTTTTAAAGGGCCATGAGGCTGATTTTGCAGGGGTTTTTTAACTTTACATTTAAAATGTGTGTATTTAAACAGTAATTACAGGTGTAGGGTAAATGTTAAATTTTTGAACTTTGTATAATGGCATGTTTATATAGAACTTAACTTTTCACAGACAACTTTCACAGAATTTTTTACTTACTTTATGTAACACTGAAGTAGGTAATGTTACTTCCATTTTATGGTTCAGGAAAATGAATTTGAGAAGATTTAGTGATTTTTTTTTTCTTCTCCCTGTATCACATGACTAGTCGGCGAGTATATGGCAGAGCCAGAACAAATGTCTGCTGACCTTTAGACCAGTAATCTGTTTCTTCTGAGCCACTCACAAAGACCTATGTGTAACTAAATCTGGTGTTGACTCCGGGGGCAGGGGGGGCTTATTTTTTAGCAATTGCTTCATAATATGTCTTGGTATTTATGACTTGACTGGTATCCATTGTAAATAGATAAAAGTATCTTCATGATTTTTTTTTCTAATTTTAATTTTATTTATTTGGGAGGGGAGGTAAACAGGTTTATTTTAATGGAGGGACTGGGGATTGAACCCAGGACCTTGTGCATGCAAAGCACATACTGTACCACTGAACTATACTCTGCCCTTGTATTTTCATGCTTTTCTAAAGAAACTTTCTTTCAAAACAAGGCACAGTTCATTAATTGAGAGTGAGGGATTTTGTGTTTGCATTTAGTTTTTTGGTTTGTTACAGTGTATTGGGATATGACTAATACCGTACATTTCTGTAAAGTACTTCTGAAAGTTTCTCCCTGTCACCTTTGTCTTAATGGATGCAGCCCTTAAATTAATGATGTAGTCATAAAACTTTCAGGAGATGGGGAAGGTTGGCAGATGATTCACAAATGTGTTCCAAATAGTAGCCTAGACAGCTGTCAGACAGAATCCGTTTAAGGGTAGTGGGAAACAGGAACAAAATTATAAGCTCAGAAGCTCACTTAAGTTTACTAAAATGTACTACTTGCCATAATAATAAAAGAGCCATCATAATTTATCCAAATCAGAATACTTTAACATGAGGGGTGCCAATTCACAATTGTGCTGGGACAGTCAGCATAAACTGGAAGTATCCTGAGCTGCAATCTTGCCCTGTGGTCATCCTCCTTAAGATCATTTGTTGCTACTAGTTGTCTCATTTAGGTTCGTATGAAAGTTTCCTAATTTTTGTCATCACTGCACCACAGAGATATCTTAGATCTGAGTCCTCAGAATATTGGTTTTCTTCTTTCAGATTAAGTTAACATTTGGTAGGACATAAGACAAATTAAGAAGACAATGAAAGCTTTCCTCCTCTGAGTCTCCTCTCTCCTCAAATGGAAGCTGGAAAAGTCAAGGATATGGTGGTTGCTGAAAATAGAGCTTGCTAGCATACTAACTAGTCAATCTGACTGATAGTGTCAAAGACAAGTGTGCTGGTTTTGTGTTTGTCTACCTTGAGCTGTGTTTAAAAATACTTGATTTAGGTGTTATTAGCAGTATCTGTCTTAAGCTCAGAACTTCTTTCCTTAAATACATTTTGAGGTATCACCCAAGCTTCGTTATGACCATTATGTTTAGAACACCAAATCCTGTTATAGTTTAGAAAACATATGACCCACATAACCATGATCCTGGTTTATCTTTTTTGAAGTTAAATCTTGAATTTACTGCCCTTCCAAAGACCCATCACAGTAGGTAGGTGGATATGTTACTGGTATGCTTGATGTGTGATCAGGTCAGGATTTTATCTAGCCAAAGCAGTGTGAAATTTAACTGTTTTCTTCACTTATATATAAAATTTGGAGGACACATGTTACGCTATGAGTAAGAATTGTGACTACTTCATACTTTGACAGATAGGGTGTAGTGCAGAGCCCTTGGTATCATCTTGTTTCCTTATCTGTAGAATGGGGATAAATAATGTTTACCTTGCTTGCAAAAATTTACAGTTATGAATATGTGGGATTTTGTAAACTGCAGAGTGTAATTGTCAGATAGTATCGTGAAAAAATTCTATTACTCATTGTCAGAGATGAAGTAAATATTTTTGCTGATCTGTATTCATATTAGAAGATAGTCTGCCTTTTTTGAGTTATTGTTAGCAAGCATACTCATGGGTTTAGTCTCCAAGTTACATTTGCGTAAAGAAAGATTAGTTCTCAAAACAAAACTCTTAATCTTAACTCACCTGAAAAACTGCGTATCTACTCAATGAAGGTTGTTCAAATTTATTCCCAAGCAATATAATGTATACTTTGACCATGTTGAACTGCTAACATAGATCTATTGATGTTAATTCCAGGTTAACATTCAGGAGGATATACTTATTTATCCCCTTAGCAAATATAACATCTGTTGTCTATGAATTTGGGATGAAAGATTCCATAGTACAAAGATGTAAAAGTAAATCAGTGTTAAAATATTTGCATGTTTTAGCAGTCTCAGATTACTGACTAGGAAAAAATACTACATATAGCCAATTTCGTGAAATGTGATTCTAAAGGCTTAGTGTAAGCCTTGGGCAGTGAATGGGTTCTGATTAAAGAAAACTACCAATTAATACTACTTAATCCTTGGTGGTTAGTTATTTGAAGACATACATATAGGACCTTGGAATGGTTGTTGTGACTACCTTTGTGTTGTAGAAATGTTATGCCCTGCTTAAGAGTTTGTGATTGATTTTATTGATCATAATGGGCTAAATTATAAATTAAGTAGTACAAATTTGTAATAGGATTACCATAAAAATTTCAAAACGTGTGTCCTTTGCATCACCTAGGACAGTTATGATTTTGCTTTTGTAAATTTTCAAGTGGTATTCATTATTACAAAATATTTTTCTGTGCAGAGTAGGCCCCCTCCACATTATTATAAAATACATTATTATAAAAGTGCTGAAATTTTGATGAGGGTTTCTTGAGTGTTCAAAGACTTAGGAAAATATATCAAAGTAATAAATCAGAATAAATAGAATAATTCTTCTCCTGTATCAGTACAAGCCCTATTTCTGGTCACTTTTTTCCTGATGTATTCCAAAGCAAAATTTTAAGATTTTTTTGTTTCAGCATCTAATTCTTCAAAAATTGAGAGAAGATTTAGACTTCGAGCTCTTTTTCATCCCCCCCATACATTAAGTCATTTATCTCCCCAACCTTTTACTTTCTACCTCTACTTCCTCTGCACCTTGTCTTTTTGGTTCTTCTGCAGCTGAACACATTTGCCTGCTTGAGAGGGCAATTCTGAGGAGAAATCTGTTTTAATAGAGGGATCTCCCCCCCCCATATTGAAACTAATAGGAAAGATACCTTTGTGCAGTCAAAATTGTAGAATCTGGGTAAAAGGATGTCTTGTTTTTCTACCTCGCAGAAGCTAATTGGGGACATTTAAAAGACCTTTAAGGCTAAATGATTCCCCCCTCCTTTTTTAGGGAAGATAAAAGTTAATTTTAGAGTGAGAGGCTCCTCTGTTTAGGCTGATAGATGGAGAAAAATGGTACATATTTGAGTGTCAAGATTATTGTATTTTGAAAAGCCTTAGTATGCAAAGTATTAAAAGTAAGTTCCAAAGGCACAAATACACATTGAATGCCAACTATGTACCAAGAACTGTTCTAGACACTTGGGATTCATCAGAAAACAAAATAAGACAAAGGATCTCTTCAAGGAGCTTGTATTGCAGGGAATGTATAAATGCTTTTAGGATTATTCTTGTTAGCGTGTGTAATTAAGAGTTAATTTGAATTAGTTAATAACAATGATGTTTGATATAACACAGGGGTGTTTGCCCCTGTCTCATATCAAAGACTGTAGAAAGCTATGTTCTTTCTTCATTGACTACCAGTGTTAAGTGGTATTAACAAACTGAAAAGTTTCCTAAAAAATTATTTTTCTTGACTCTCTGATAATAAAACTGTAACAATACCATCTACTATTTACTGACGGCTATTCCAGGTGCTTACCATTCTCCCAATCCTCAAAAACAACCCTGCAAAGTAGGTACCACCCATTTTACAGATAAGGATTACAAGAACCTTAGGAAAGTTGACAACAGTAGGTAACATCACTGCAATTAAGCCAGTGATCTTCACTCCCAAGCTGATACTCCATCCACTTCCATACTTGTATATAAATTATTAGTCCAAACCACTTGAAGCTCTATTTCTGTTCCTTATATTTTAGTTTTATAGCTTAAAGTTTGCTTTAAATAGTCACTGTCTTAATTTCCATTCAGTGTTTAACTTTCTTATATGAAGAAGACAGAAGGGTATGTAGGTTTGAGTATATTTTCCAGTGAAAAGGCAACAAGAAATAGTAGAATGTGCACTGGACCAGAAGTCATTAAATTTAGGGGATGTCTGTCACGTCTGTGTTTTCTCTCTTGACTGTCCCTTCAGTTATTTTGCTAAGTTACAGGGTCTTTTTTTCTTATCTGCATAACAGATTTCTGAAAACTATTTTATACAATGAATTTGCAGGCTGAAACTTTTTTTTTTTTTTTTAAATATTTGCCTTGTGACCAACAGAGTGAAGGGCTATAAAAACAAGTCTAAATTCAGCTGTAGGTTGTTTCTACAACTTTGGGTCCTACTCCAGTTAGCTAAGCCACTGGTTCATTTACTAGAGGAACTCCCATTCTCCAAATTTGTGTTTATATTCCTACTTGTGTTCAATGAATTACAAAGTTGAGCCAAATGAAATTGCCAAGTTCAGCCATTTTTGACCTACAAAAATGGTCATTTTATATGGTCCAATGTAACATTGTGGTTGGAAGACCTGAAAAGGTGAGGCCTCAGTATCCCTCAAAAGGCAACAGACTTTTTTTTTTAAGGAAGCACCCGGATTGAGGGATTGTACATGAATACTTTCCCCCAGAGGATGGTTTTGTTTTTTTAGTTATCTAAATTGATTTTTACCTATTTTCACTTTCTAGGTTTGTTCTCTATTTTTTTTTCTATCTCTTAGAATAATGGATTCAAATTTGCTCTGTGTGATTCTTTTAATGCAGGACTTTTAGGGTCATTGTGGCCTGTACAGCTTCTTTTTGAACTGTGAAACATGGGGACCCCAGATATTTTGATCATTTTGGAGAAAAGGTGGTACATAAAATACTGGTACCCCCACCCCCCAGATAACGTGAGTGGAATTTAATCCTTTTTTGCTGGTTGTCAGGATAAAGAGAATGTAAAAGGCTACTGCCTTCATTGTTCTTTTCAGGACGGATTTGTGTGGTGTAATTCACAGTTGGTAAAATGCAGTTGTAGGAAAATGTTTGAATTTATTAGATTATGCAGTAGTAGCATGGTTCCTTAACTGAAACAGTAGAACTTCATTTATTAATGTGGGATTTTTCTTACTGTTTGACATTTAAAGAACTGTTAACTTTCTCCTTTCCCCTTGCTCATTGTGACAGACTTTGTTTCTTTTTGGCTTTGAAATTAACTAGTCTTTATTCCTCAACCCCCTAGCTTTTTCAGATGGCCATTTTAATATGGTCAAGTGTTAGTTATTTAATCAAGGAATAGAGGAATTAAACAGTGTTAAGCATAAGAAAAATACATTGTTCATAACTTTTATTGAGGTATAGTCATTTTACAGTGTTACATCAATTTCTGGTGTACAGCACACTGCTTCAGTCATACATGAATACACATATATTCATTTTCATATTTTCACTGTAAGCTACACGATAATTGAATATATTTCCCTGTGCTATACAGTTTAAACTTGCTTATCTCGTAACTTCTTGATATGAGACTAAAGCTTTATAAAGGGCTGGATAAGAAAGAAACTAGGAATTCAGTGATACAGCAGTATGGCATTTTCTTCCTGTACCTTTTCAGTAGTTGACTTTTGGGGCGTGTATTTTGACCTAGGCTTTTTCCTTTAGACTGGTTGCTGGAAAAATCAGTTTTTCCTCTTCCCAACAATTAATATATACCATCAACGTGGTCCTTAGAGGCCCCCCCCCTTTTTTTAAATCCTTTACTGCTGTACATTTTGTATGACTTTCTTTGCCTTTACCTTCATTTCAGAATGTTACTGCCAACATTTCTTTGGTCATTTTGTCTTTACCTTTGTCACACTGCATTAGTATTTTCCCAATTTTCTTTCCTCCACTTTTAAAAGCTAAAAGAACTTTGGAACACTAGAATTCTGTTTAGCAGTCTGTTTTATTTCTGTATGGCTTTGAAGATAATTAGATTCAGAGAATGTTAGATTTATGCCTATCTTAGAGGCCTTCAGTGAAGTCTGGATAGATTACCAAGTAGATTTGTTTCATTAATCAAGATGTGATTTAAAGTATTAAAATGTACTCTTTTCTCTCATTTTTACTTGCCATCATTCAGGCTTTTTGAGCTTGAGAAATCTGATTTTTTTAAAATTTACTGACACTAGTGAAGCAGAGAGGAATTTAGGAGGACAGTTAATACTAAAAATAGTAGTTGGTTACGTTGCGTTAAAATTGACTTGGGCATCTCGGATATTTTCCAGGTAAACTATCTATTCAGTGTATTTTCTGTATTTTCTTTCCAGTTTATACAAATTTATATATGGAAAATCTGAAAAATCAGGTGGAAAGAAAATTTGTATTACCTGTAATTTTCTATGCAGAAGTTTTTTGTTTCATTATTTCATTATATTATATATATTTTTTGAGGTTTCTTTTTATGTATAGAACTCTATATATCTGATTTTACATAGTTTTGTATCATGGACATTTTTCTTATAAACTTTTTATTGCTGTATAACATGTCCAGTAACAAACTATTATGTATTTTTGGTTAGTATATTGCTAGTAACACCGCAGTGAAATACATCTAAAATATAATTTTCTGTAATTTATGTTATTTGACTAGGAGAGATTCTAAGAAATGGAATTTACTGGTCAAAATAAATGAATCTAAAGCATTTGACTTGTGTGCCCCTATTGTTCTCTTGGAAAGGCTTTTTTTTTAGTTTATAGTGCTACCAACTTTTTTTTTTTTAACATTTTTTATTGATTTATAATCATTTTACAATGTTGTGTCAAATTCCAGTGTTCAGCACAATTTTTCAGTTATTCATGGACATATACACACTCATTGTCACATTTTTTTCTCTGTGAGTTATCATAACATTTTGTGTATATTTCCCTGTGCTATACAGTGTAGTCTGTTCTACAATTTTGAAATCCCAGTCTATCCCTTCCCACCCTCCACCCCCCTGGTAACCACAAGTCTGTATTCTCTGTCTGTGAGTCTATTTCTGTCCTTTATTTACGCTTTGTTTTTGTTTCTTTGTTTGTTTTTGTTTTTGTTTTTTAGATTCCACATATGAGCGATCTCATATGGTATTTTTCTTTCTCTTTCTGGCTTACTTCACTTAGAATGACATTCTCCAGGAGCATCCATGTTGCTGCAAATGGCATTATGTTGTCGGTTTTTATGGCTGAGTAGTATTCCATTGTATAAATATACCACATCTTCTTTATCCAGTCACCTGTTGATGGACATTTAGGCTGTTTCCATGTTTTGGCTATTGTAAATAGTGCTGCTATGAACATTGGGGTGCAGGTGTCATCCTGAAGTAGATTTCCTTCTGGATACAAGCCCAGGAGTGGGATTCCTGGGTCATATGGTAAGTCTATTCCTAGTCTTTTGAGGAATCTCCACACTGTTTTTCATAGTGGCTGCACCAAACTGCATTCCCACCAGCAGTGTAGGAGGGTTCCCCTTTCTCCACAGCCTCTCCAGCATTTGTCATTTGTGGATTTTTGAATGACGGCCATTCTGACTGGTGTGAGGTGATACCTCATTGTAGTTTTGATTTGCATTTCTCTGATAATTAGTGATATTGAGCATTTTTTCATGTGCTTTTTGATCATTTGTATGTCTTCCTTGGAGAATTGCTTGTTTAGGTCTTCTGCCCATTTTTGGATTGGGTTGTTTATTTTTTTCTTATTGAGTCGTATGAGCTGCTTATATATTCTGGAGATCAAGCCTTTGTCGGTTTCACTTGCAAAAATTTTCTCCCATTCCGTAGGTTTTCTTCTTGTTTTATTTCTGGTTTCCTTTGCTGTGCAGAAGCTTGTAAGTTTCATTAGGTCCCATTTGTTTATTCTTGCTTTTATTTCTTCTAGGAGAAAATTTTTTAAATGTATGTCAGATGATGTTTTGCCTTGCTACCAACTTTTGAATGCACACAGTACATTACTTTTTTTGACTACAAAAACTCATGTATTTAAAATTTTTAAACTTTAGTTAAGATGTGAAATGTAGTTTTCCCCACTTCTTACATTTTTTAAATTATAAAAGTTAAAATTAAATGTACAAAAGTTAAATAGTAAAGCCTTATCAAGTAAATATTGACAGCTATTTCAGCATGCTGGAAGTAACTATTGTTAGTTTGAATATACTTTTAGAATTTTCTCTTTGCTCAAGTGCTCTTGCATATTTTAACACAAACATATCTTGTTTTATTGACTCTAACATATAAGCATAACATGCCTCATTATTTTACATACATTAATAAAAGTGCTAACTGCCTTTTATGATAGGTCATTGACTAAGAAAAATCTGGATTTCAGAGACGTTAATGTAAAAGATGTTTTCTAAAATACATAGAATATATACACATTATATACTGTATTCTTTCATAGAAATAACACTATATGTTATTCAGCAACAAGCCTTTTTCCCTCAACAAAACATTGTGAATATAGAGTCACTGAGTGCTTATTAAAAATTTAAGCATTTGATTTGTACTCCAAATTTAATACATATCTCCAGGTATACAGCTGGGTTTGACTAGATAACTTTATAGAGCTCCCTTCAGAGGCTTTCTCAGCTGTTCAGCAGGTAAGTAATTGCCAGAGACCCAGTGTTTGAGAATATGGGAAATTCTATGTCAGTACTGCATAGTTTTTAGTTTGATTTTTGTTAAACTTTTAACAGACAATGGTAATAGTTATATGGATGTATTTGCCTAAGTACAGTATTAGAAGATTACTACTGCTTTACAGATGAGATACCGAATATAACTTTAGGTTTAAATTTGTCTATAAGTGCTAGTAAGTTTAATCTCATTTTAAAATATTGTCAGTTAACTGTTGGTTTTTTGAGTGGCAGTGCATACCTTATGGATGGACCTTTTACTGTCTTCTCTTCATTTACTGTAGCTTGATGATGTCACTTTTCCGTTTATCTGCCTCTGTATTTTTATGTTACATTTTGATCAGTTGATATAATTAGGAATACTCTTCTTCCCTTTTCACAAGCATTCCTAAAGACCTCTTTAAATCCATCCTTGGACTTTTTAATAAGTAGATTTTGGAAATGTTTCCCCTTGTGAATGGTAAAATGATACCTAATATAGAGGAATTTACTAGGAGTTCAGCTTTAAGGAAAACTGGGGCTAAAGACAGGGATGATTATTGCCAACTTCTGTGATATAGAAATTTTAGAGAAGGGGGAAACAAAGGCTGTAGTTGTCAGGGAAAATTTGAGCAATGGATGATATAGTCACTGGGGTGGATAAGATTTGGATGGTGGCAAGTTCTTTCGGGTATATAATCAAAGGTACAGATAAGAGATTAAGCATATGAGGCCTAAGAATGGAATATCAGGGCTAGAAAGAAAAAATGGAGCCAGATAATACAAAAAGCTTTATTAGGTTTAGATTCTAAGTTCTGTGTTCTTTATTTAGCTCATTACTGCTTCAAGCACATTAACATTCCTTTAAATGCTTACATCATCCTGGATTCCTGTTTGTTTTTAAATCTCATTAAGATGCAACCAAAGAAAAGGGTTTGAGGGGGGAGTATTTTTAATGACTGAAACAAGACAGGTCTAAAACCGCAGCTTCTGGAAGAACGATTTGTTCTTGCTGGTCTTGTATCTCTCCTTGAACTTGACTGTAGCGTGTTGTCAGGCATTGCGTTTGAGAGCAGGGTCTCTGAAGACATCCTTGTTGACAGCAGTTTTGTCCAAGGGGATGTCCACAGAGTACCTTGTGGGCATGAGGCAATTATAATATAAATTTTCATGAAAGAGTTGATCTTTGACCTCTTAGTGATTTTCATCTTGCTTAGCAAAGAAAAGGATTTTCATGTATTGAGTTCCTGTTATGTGCCAGAGAATATATGATGCAGTCTCATTTTAACTCTCATAACCCCATGAACGGTGGGTTTCTTCCAAGTTGTAGGTAAGGAAACAAGTTCATAGAGGTTAAGTGACATACATCAAATAGCATGTAAATAAATACCTAAGCCAGAAGGAAAATCTCATCTGAATCTTTCTGTCTATAAATGTGTTGTTTTTCTACCATACTGTTTCCCAAAGTGTACGTGTCTTTTGATCCACCTAGTGAGAGTATGAATGATACGTAGATATGACAATAGTGAAAATGTTACTGGATAAAATAAGATATAGTTCAGTGGTAGAGTGCATGCTTAGCATGCACGAGGTCCTGGGTTCAAGCCTCAGTACCTCGATTAAAATAAATTAAGTAAAAACCTAATTACCTCCAACCCCCCCAAAAAAACCCCCACAAAAAAAGACCTCTTGAGAGAGGTTTCCCAGACCTGTTTTGTTTCAGTATCCTGTTTGTTTCTTTCACAGTACTTAACAAAAGTGTACTTAGATGTCAAATTTATTCGGTCCACTTTAAGCCATTTAAACCTTTGCTTAAGGAAAGATCTCAGAGGTGGCTTCCAAATCTGTTTACTAAGATTATTCCCTCTTTTATAACTCTTCTTAACACACTTAAACTACATTTCATAATATTTTACTGGTTTTTACAAAACAGAACTAGTGATTATTACTATATAGCATTTTATATACCTAGGAAATATAAGTGGTATAAGACTCCTGAGGCTACAAACATCAGGTTTTTATTGCATCCTTAGATCCTTTCCACATTATTTACTATTGGAATTAAAGTAGTTAAGAATTTTTAATAGATGGAATTATGATTTTGAGTAATATAAAATCTTAAGTTGATTTTGGTACCTCATAGAACTCTGGAAACACACTCATACAAGTGCAGAAAACCTTTTAAAGTGATGGCATCACAAACTTTCTGCAGACTTAAGCTGCTGAATTATTAGTGATAAAACTAAAATTGTCAAATTTGGCAGGAATTTAACATTTAACAACCAATATAAGTTTAGCTTTCTGAGAATATTTTGTAATCAGTAATCTGATACGCTTATTAGAGGATAGGTCTGTCAAAAATCTTGTTCTAGGAGGGAGGGTATAGCTCAGTGGTAGAGTGTGTGCTTAGGATGCATGAGGTCCAGGTCTTGGGTTCAGTCTCTGGTATCTGAGTCAATAAAAGTAAATAAATAAATAAATCCAATACCACCCCCAAAAGAAAAAAACATCATGTACCATAGGGTTCATACTGAATTTCTTAGTTTCTGTGGTTAACTGATAATACTTGCCCTTAAAATTGTCCAAATCAAATTTCTTTCCCATGCTTTATGATACAGAGCTGTTGGTGCCGAGAGTATTTGTCAGTGTAATACAGAAAATGAATGGTTTTAGAAAAAATTTGGCTCCTGTCTGTGTATTCCTAAATTAATTACAGCAGTCATTGCTACCAATATACTCGAATCTTTAAAAAACCTCTTAAGACAAGGTGTTCTCATTGAATTATCTATATGAATTGATTGTTTAGTGTTTGTCCAAATTTTGGTTAGCTGGTAATTTCATTCCTTGGAGGTTATCTAAATCCATCAGATCATCTGAAAGCAGCATAACACCTGGACATTGACATAGGTAACTTTTAACAGAAATGCCCTCACAGATTTCATGAGATAGAAGTATCTGAGTGAAGACTGCTTCTCTTGTGTAAATCTAGTCAAACATTTTCTGTGACTTCTTTTACATAAAAATTTGTATGGTAAATGCCTCTTTGATTTTAGTACCTTGGAATTTTTTTTCCCCAACAAACTTGCATATTTCTTATTGACTACAGTAAAAACAGTTTAACTTGGGACATTTTAAGTCGTTGCTTTGATTGTTATTAACTGTAGACAAAAAGTTGTGGTCTGTATTAATTAATTGTCCATAATTCCTATGCCCTTAATTATCTCTGCCCTTATAAGTAATGTCTTGATTTGACTTGACAGCTTTTTTTTTTTTTTTATCTTAATGTGGTTTCATTGGCTTTTTTTAAAGATACGTTTAGACACTGTAGTGCACCCTCCCCCTCTTTTGCCAGCATCTGTACTTGGGCAGTAGGGTTATGTGAGCTATTTTGGCCAGTGAAATGTGAGCAGAAATTACATCTGTAAGTGTGTGTAGAGGCAATGAAAAACACTTTCCTGATTCTTCTGTTTCTCCTCTTGCTTCTTTGACTAGGGAAGCCTCAAGTACCAAATGGTTACAGCCCCAAGATGGTGGACTCTCACAGTTGAGAAAGAAACCTTTGTTGTGTCAAGCCTCTCAGATTTGGGGAATAATTTGGTTCCCAAGCACATCTGTCTTATCCTTTGGGAATACAGAATTATCAGTCACAGTTCAGAAAAGTTTGAAAACATATTTACTGTTTCTTCTGTGCTTTCAATTTTGAGATGTTAAGTAGCTTTTATCCAGGCCTCCCTGCTTTTCAGAATCTTAGGAGAGGCAGAGCTGTTTCAAAATTATATATGCCAGCTTCTCTAAAGATGAATAAAATCATCCTTTGGCTGGTATGTTAAATATGTGCTTGCTATATGAAGGACATTATGCTTTCATGGCATGCCTCAATATGAATGAATCATACAGAGGTATACAGCACTTACCCACTGTGCAGACTAAGTGGTGGAGTTCTTTTCATTCCTTTATTTCTAAACCAGTTCTTTTTGGAACTAAGCGGAACTAAGCATTGAGATTTTAAGGGAGACATTCATCACATTAAGTTCTCTGGCCAGTCTAAGCTCTTTCATCTTAGGTCTTTGAGTTCTCCTTCAGCCTAGTTCCTCTCTCAGTACTCTGGCACCGGTCTGGTTTTTTGCCTTTTATTCATTTGGGAGCCACTCTCTCTCCCCTGAAAATGCAGACATCAGGTTTTCCCTTCCTGCTGTACTTCTCTTCCCCCTTTTAGCCCAGAAGGCACCAGTATTTTTCCTACATATGATGCAAGAACCATTCATCTTCATACATCCCAGCTTTCAGTGTTAAGTTTCTCTGATAATCATAAGGTGTGAATGTTCTTATAATTTAAACAATGGATGCTGACACTCTTCTTAGTTTGCCTTCCCTTTGTTATGAAGGGATAAAATACATTTTTCCTCAGCAGCTGGGAAAATATTTCAAGATATTTGGTTTCTTCCTCTTGCTGTTCTCTTCTAGTACAGAATGACTTTCTGTGGTGATTCTTTTCATTGTATTTATCTTTGTTTCAAGCTTTTTAGTTATTTTGTAAAGTATAAGATAGTCATGTGGTAAAAAAAGTAAACTCAATGTGAGGGAACTAGTGGCATTTTAATGAAAAGCACAGCTTTTCACTGCTACTTCTAATTTAACAATAGATCTTCCTCTTTTGAAAAAGTGCTCTCATTTAGTAGAAATACTATATCTTGGGGGAAGACTTCCCTATATGTCAGTCCAAATGTATGCATTTAAAATATATTCTGATAGATCACAAACTAACAGTTTAAAAAAAAAAAAACCATGTCTGACAACTAATAATTGGCCCAGAGAGATTTTTACCAAGGTAATTTTTATAATTACAACAGATGGATTTTACAGAGTTTTACAATTTACAGAGGTACCTTTCTCTCCCCCCTTCGCTTTTCCTGTGATAGTTCTGCGTCACCCCTGAGATAACTTTGCATTCTTTCCATTTGACATAGTGATTTGGGAAGCTGGCCTTTTATGCATGCCAGAAATAAATTTATTGTCTTCAGTTTCTTCTCATGTTGGGTCTTTGGAGGAGGTCTTTTCAACAATCCCCAGGGAACTGAAGATTATCATCATGTCTGTCATCTGGATTACTTTTCATTGTGAAGGAGACAGAGTTTGGACAGCTACTTAGTTCATCTCAGTCTTGTGTGTGTGTGTTAAAATACACATAACAAAATTTACTATCTTGGCCATTTTAAAGTATATTTCACTGGTGTTAAGTATGTTCACAATTTTTTTTTGCAACTCCTCCTGTCCATCTCTATAATTCTTTTCATCTTGTAACACAGAAGCTCTGTCCCATTAAACAGTAACATCTCATTCTCCTCTCAGCCCCTGGAAACTGTTATACTTTCTTTATGAGCTTGACGAATATAAGGATATCATATAAGTGAAATTGTAAAGTATTGTCTTTTTGTGACTGATTCATCCATGTTGTAGCATATTGCAGAATTTCCTCATTAAACATTTTTTTCGGTGGGGGAGTGGGTATAGCTCAGTTGTAGAGCACATGCTTAGCATGTGTAGGGTGCTGGGTTCAATCCCCAGTACCTCCATTAAAAATTTTATTTTTAGTTGAAGTATAGTTGATTTACAACGTTGTGTTAGTTTTTGGTGTACAGCATAGTGACTCAGTTACACATATATATTCTTGTTCATTGTAGGTTATTAACAGGATACTGAATAAAGTTCCCTGGGCTATACAGTAGGACTTTATTCAGAATTTCCTTACTTTTTATAGCCAATAATATATTCCACTGCATGTATACGCTACATTTTGCTTATCCATTCATCCATCGATGGACACTTGGTTGCGTCCATGTTTTAGCTGTTGTGACTAGTGTGCTATGAAGGTATCCAGATATCTCTCTTCAAGACCCTGCTTTCAGTTCTTTTTGACATATACTCAGAAGTGGAATTGTTGGGTCATATGGAAATTCTGTTTAAAATAATTTTTTCAAGGAACCTCCATACTGTTTTACACAGCAGCTGTACCATTTTATATGCCCACCCATAGGGCACAGGGTCTAGTTACTCCACATCCTTGCTAACACCTGTATTCTTATTTCTTGATAGTGGTCATCCTAATGGATGTGAAGTGGTAGATCATCTTAGTCTTTTAAATAGATAAAGAGCTGGGTTATTTTCTTAACTGCTTTGCTCTAAATGAGTCCCAAGGGGCTTTTGATTTTGAATCAAATCTGGTTATTGTATAAAATGGCACTTTGTTTTAGACAAATTCTGTTACGATACCACATGTGAAATCTAAAAAAATACAACAAACTAGTGAACATAAAGAAGCAGACTGACAGAACAAACTGGTGGTTACCAGAGAAAGGGGCAATGTAAGAGTTGGGGAGTAAGAGGTATAAACTATTAGGTATAAAATCAGCTACGAGGATGTATTGTACAGCATGGGGAATATAGCCAATATTTTGTAGTAATAATGGAATGTAACCTTTAAAAATATGAATCAGTATATTGTTCACCTGTAACTAATAATATTGTTCAGTAACTATACTACAGTTTTAAAAAACAGCACTTTGCTTTGCTTTGTTATAGATTGGCTTGATGGGCTTTTTTTTCACCCCATCCTTTTTTTTTTTAAAACACCGATCATCACATTTCCATATAAAAGACAAATTATAACCCTTCACATTCGCATTCCCTTTGTCTTTTTTTGATAATCTAAAGCAGGTGAATTGGTAAGAATTCTAGACAACAGTGTACCAAGTTCTCAGAATATCCCCAAGTGCCTTGACTTTTGTATTATGAAAGGGTATTGATCTCCATTAGTCATTTCATATACAGGATTCAAGATCAGATCATATAGTACTAGATGACCTAATACTATTAAGTCCCTAAGATACCATAGTCTTGTTAATTGGAAATATTAGAGTGTACTATAGACACTTTGCTGAAGTTTGATAACATAGGACACCTATGCTGAATTCCCCTTTATATATTTAATAAACAGACCTCAGATCTTCAGGATGATTCTTTGGGTCTCAGACTTCTTTATGGATATAACTAAATATTCTTCTAAATAGAATGGGCTGCAGAAAAAGGCCCTGTTGAAATTGCTGAGAATAGACTAGAATCTCTAGTTCTATCTAGAGGGGATCCTTAAATAGATTTCATTTATTTGTGATGTACTTAGTCAAGTGCAGAATATATTTTTCAATCTCTGTATTTAACTTTGTCTTATTTTCTTCATTCTTTTATCAAATGTTTGTGTGCCATTTATGTCATTAGATACTGTCCTTTTTGGGGAATAGAAAAAGACACAGTTTATGCCATTTTAGGAAGGTAATATTTGATGGGAAGAAAAACACTGATCAATACAGAGAAATATGCACATGGGTTGGAGAGCACAGGAAAGTTTCACAGAGTAAGATGTTTGAGTTTGATCCAGAGGGATGACTAGTTAGGCAAAGAGGAAAGGTCATCATTGGTCAACTGATCACCCTTTACATAAGGCAAAGCCAAGATCTCGCCAGAACCTTGAGTGACAGACCTTTTGAAGGCAGTGTCTGATGCTGTAACCTTTCTCTTTCCTTGGGGTGATTGCCTTCAGTATTTTTGGACTTAAGGATTTGTTTCTGTGAGCACACCACTTGGAAAGTTAGTTGAATATGGTAGTTTAGAAGGAATTAAGGCACTTAAGTTACATTGGTTTGAATTCTGGTTTTACCACTGAATAGCTGTATGACCTTAAGCAAGTTACTTTGAGTTTCAGTTTTTTGTCTTTAAAGTTGGGATTATGGGTTGTAACAGCTGGCAGACATTTTTTTCCATGTTAGAAGGTGTTAAAAGTTATGGTTATGACCCTGTACTTTTTTTTTTTTTTTTTTTGGCCACTCCACTCCGACCCTGTATACCTTGGTAGGAAGTTCGTTAATCCTATCAGTAAGTGCAGAGTCTGCTTATTTTCTCTTGACTGATTCTGAACAGTGTGCTTCCATCCTGACCTTGGATCTCATTAATTAGGAACTGTGGAATGGGCCTTGTGGTAACCTGTAGTCAGTCTGATAGGTGGAGACATGGCACCCCTTTAGATTTTTTTAAGACTGTTGAAACTCAGCAGAGACCTGTTTAACCAGCTGGTAGGGATAGCTTTGGGAGAAAAAGTTTACTGGGATGTTATAGAGCTATTAGTGGCGTGGGAATATCTGCTCTCCACTGGGCATTGGCAGTAAGTTTTTTGGAGATCTGAGGGGTTAACTTGTAGGTGGAAAAAGATGTGTTTTAAGCAGGAATGAACCACATTTTAATATTTTAAGCTTGTGTCTCTGTTGTCATTGAAGCCATTTATCTTGCATCTGTTCTTGTAAAAACAAACAAAAAGATCCCCTACAGGCGACTTCAAATCTAATGTAATATGATTAAATCAACACGCAATTCTGGAGTCGGTACCTATTGTAATCCACTGAATTTGTGATTTTGAGCAAGTTTCACCTCCACAGTTTTTGGTTTCCTTGTATAAAATGGGGCTGGTACCTATGTCAGAGGTCTATTTAGAAGATTAAATGCATTAATACATGCAGGATATTTGGAGCAATGCCTGCCGTGAGGTGTTTTATTTATAATTGAGTTTATTGAATGAATGTATAAATAGTTCAAAGAGCAAAACTAAGAACCAAAGCTAAATTAAAGTTGGGGTGAAAAAACATTTGACTCTTCTTCTGTCAGGATAGTCACTAACAAATAGAGGCAAGCTGATTTAATGTAATGGATGTCTAACTAGACTATTAATACAATGAAGGAGAAATGACCTGGGATGAAACAGGCTTATTAGCATTTGGTTAAGATGACCTTTGAGTTGTGAGGATTATATATTTCAGAGTTTCTGTAATAGTAGTGGTTTTCATTCAGCTACCCTTGGTCCCCAAACTATCAGAAATCCCTAAAATTATATTTTATTGCCTAAACCTCATGTACCAAACTGCCTGTACATCCACAAATAGTGATTTGACCGTGAGTTGCAGTTCTCTAGTTCATAAATTGTGACCATATCTGCTGCAAACAGATTTGACAACCTTCCCCATCCCAGAAGTGCTGAGATCACATTGATAAAATGCTGCAGAGATGATTTCATGAAATACTAGTTATGTTTGAGAAGTTTATATGACTGTAATTGGTGTTAACCTTCTGCTGATGGAGGTTTTAAGGATGTGGCCAGTCTAGAGTTTTGTTTTGTTTTGTTTTTTTTAATAAATTAGAGCCTTCACATAGTTTTGGGGTACGTTATAGAATGATGTTCCTGTTGCTGGTGTTAAAAGGATAAGGATGACACCAATGTTATCGTAAGAGTTTCATTATAGTCATAATTTGTACAAACTGATACCACGCACTGGTTGTAGAACTTTTGGGACAGTATGAAGCTCTTTCCCTCTTCTCATTAATGCTTTTATTACTATCCCTTAATCTGTTACCTTTAGGAATGGAGAAATTCTGAAGATGAAGGGCTGTGAGGAGTAGATGGGGTTTTAAAAGTAACTAACTCCTGGGGTGGGGGGATATAGCTCAGTGGTAGAGTACATGCCTACTAACGTACACAAGGTTCTGGGCTCAATCCCCAGCACCTCCATTAAAATAATTAAAAACCTTATTACCTCCTACCAAAAAAAAAAAAAAAAAAAAAAGTAACTCCTAAAACTCCAGTAATAAAGAGGCAAATGATCCAGCTTAAAAACTGGCAACGCATCTGAATAGATACTTTCCTAAGAGCATACACAAATGGCCAATTAGCACATGAAAAGATGCTCAACATCATTAGCTGTCAAGGAAATGCAAATCAAAATCATAAGATACCACTTCATACTCACTGGGATGACTTTAAAAAAAAGAAACTAGTAAGTGTTAGTGAAGGTATGGAGAAATTAGAATTCTCCATTGCTGGTGGAATATAAAAATGGTGCAGCCCCTGTGAAAAAGTTTAGCAGTTCCTTCCGAAAAAGTTACATGACCTTAGGGGGACAGTATAGCTTAGTGGTAGAGTGTGCTTAGCATGCACAAGGTCCTTGGGTTCAATCCCCAGTACCTCTGTCAAAATAAATAAACCTAATTACCCCTCCTCAAAAAAAAAAAAAAAAAAAAAGACAAAGTTACATGGCCTAACCCTACAGTTCTACTCCTTAAGTTTATATTCAAGAGACTTGAATGCATACTTACATGAATGTTCACAGCAGCATTATTCATAACAGCCAAAAATTGGAGAGTCAACTCAAATGTCCATTGACTGATGGATGGACAAATAAAATGGTATGTCCATTATAGTAAGTGGGGTATTGATAGATGCTGCACTAAGGCTGAACTTTGAAACATGCTAAATGAAAGGAGTCACAAAAGGGCAATATATTATATGAAATGTCCAGAATAGGTAAATCCATAGAATTGGAAAGTAGATTGGTGATTGCCTAGGGCTGAGGGATTTGTGGTTAAATGGGGAATGACTGCTAATGGATATATGGAGATTTTCTTTTTCTTTTAATTTTTTTTTGGAGGTGGGGAGGGAGGTAATTAGGTTTATTTACTTTTAGAGGAGGTACTGGAGATTGAACTCAGGACCACCCCGTGCATGCTAAGCATGCACTTTACCACTTGAGCTGTACCCTCCCCTTGAGATTTTTTCAAATGATGGAAAATGTTCTAAAGTGCATTATGGTAATGGTTGCACAATTCTGTGAATATACTAAAAATCATTGAATTGTACACTTTTAAATGGGTGAGTTGTATGGTATTTAATAATAACTGCTGCTGTAGTACTGTAATTTTTTGTGCATTGTTTTGTGGCTTTCTTAATGAAGGGAATTATATACTTACGTATACTTAATTGAGTCTGGGATAGTAGAATGTCATTTAATGTTTTAAATATATCCCCCCTTACATTATAAAATTATTACATGTTCATTGTTGAAAATTTCTAAAGCATAGAAAAGTGAAGAAAATCTAAATCACCTGGGGTACTAGCCAGAGGCATGTTGTTGAATCTTAATGTTATTAAATATTTGGGTATAGTTTTTCCATATATAATGTTGCAAAGCCCTATGATTTAGAAGAATTAATGGTCTTTTTTTTGTGTAGCTAGGTTACTTTTTAAATTGTTTTGTTGGGACCAGCTTATAAAAGTGAAATACTTCACTTCTGAGGCATGTTTAATTTGCTGTTAGTTTTTGAGAACTAGTATGGCAGTGAGTATGAAATAATATCCTCTTACTCCTCTGCCACTAAGTTTAGCCTTTTTTCATGGCAATGGTTAAAAAAAAAATTGGATGTTTCAAATGAATGTTTTCAGGCTTCCACCAGTCAATTAATAGTCTTAGTACCATATGCCTTAATATTTCTTTTTTTAAATGCTTCAGAATTGTATTTTTAAAAATCAGCTGTATTGGGGTAAAGTATATAAAGTACACCACTTTTCACATACAGTTCATTGTTTCGGTAACTACATTTCAGCTGTGTTGCCACCACAGTAGAACACTTCTGTTACACCCTTTCCCCAAATGTCCTGAATATCCCTAGTAGTGGGCTTGCTGAATCTTTGGGTGTTCAACTCTATAAAAAACTACTGAACTGTTTTCTCAAGACCATACCATCTTAATGTTTACATTAACTTCCTGATATTCCTGAAAGGATTGCTGAAAGGATAATTTTTTTTAAATGAGGGGAGTTACTTAGGTTGGTTGGTTTGTTTAACAGGGAGTACTAGGAATTGAACCCAGGACCTTGTGCATGCTAGGCATGCTACCACTGAGCTATACCTCCCCCCGTACTTCTTTATGTTTTGTTTTTTTTAAGTGAGAGGAGTTAATTAGGTTTATTTACTCATTTATTTATATAAGGATACTCATTTATTTATATGAGGATACTTTTTTGAAATGTGTTTTCCTGGAATTATACATAATTTAGCATGTCTTTAAGCAGTGGTTCATAAAGTCATACCTTAAAGTATGTTTATGCTTAGTGTTAATGTTTGCTAAGCATGATTGTTAAAACACAGATCCTTGGGTCTCATCACTAAAGATTCTGACTCAGTAAAGTTGGAGAGCTACATAGTAATATGGCATTAGTCTTTTCTGAAAGCATAGTTTTCATTATTTATTTAGTTAGTGTTTATTGAGCTGTTTTTGGTTCTTTGCATTCACATGTATTGCCTACATTTCCTATACTTGGTATCTCCCAAGATTTATCTGGGCCCCTTTCTTTGCTCGCCATCTGGTGGTAACAAATAGAAACATGCAGTTTTGCCAGTGAATGAATTCATAGGTGGACAGTGCCTTCTAAAGGAGGTTTGTGCTTCTAAGTTTGGTGTGTGTTTGACTAACGAAATGCTCAGTATATGTTTGCTGTATGGGTGAATCCCCTTTCCTCCCTGTTTTTGTTTTTGTTTTGAGGAAATTCAGTTTATTTGTATTTATTTGGGGAATAATTTATTTGTAAGAAAATACATTTTAGAGCCTGTAAGTTTAAAATTTTTGTGTTAAACTGCCAGCTCAATTATTTTACTGGGAAATGGGTAGATGTGCGTTCCTGTTTCTCGTACTTAATATGACAGATATCTCCAAGCTATACTAAATTATACTTGGTACTATGTAGTCATTCTGGTTCCATACAACTTACATTCCAGATCCTCTTGTTCTAGGCTCTTAAACTTTATTTTCCATGTTTTTAGTTTTTGATTCACATTAGTTTTGATGATTGTAAAGTTATTTTTGCTTAAAAAATTTTTTTGTCTTTTTTTTACATTAGCTTGTCTGAAAAAAGACCTACTATGATAGGGATGTCTTAACAAAACTTAGTTTGTAAGGTCTCATTTTACTTTTCCCTTATAGAAATGGTGGAATCAATGAAGAAAGTAGCAGGGATGGATGTGGAGTTGACAGTTGAAGAAAGGAACCTTCTATCTGTTGCATATAAAAATGTGATTGGAGCTAGAAGAGCTTCCTGGAGAATAATCAGCAGCATTGAACAGAAAGAAGAAAACAAGGGAGGAGAAGACAAACTAAAAATGATTCGGGAATATCGGCAAATGGTGAGATTGTCATATTCTAGACAACAAAGAATGGAGTCTTATGTGTTGGCTATTTAGATTATAGCCTAGTACACGTGTTGTATACCTGTGTAACATGTATTTATATTTTAATGGATTTGCATCTTTTACTCACCTGGATTAGGAATTAGAAGCTATACAGTATTTCAGGACAGAGGAGATCAACTTTCTTCCTTAGAAGCTACAGAGAGCAGTGTTCAACTTTGGGCACTGGACAAACAGAGAACTAATTTAATCTTTGTTTTTATTGTGGTAACTGCAAAATACTTCCTTGAGTGACTTGAAATTATACCATTCAGAACAATTTAGCAAATATTTGTGTGCCTCTTTTGTATCACACAACTTGATAAATACTGTGAGTGCAAAGATGGGACAGGTAAAGTTACTATCTTTATGGAGGGTTAGTCTAGTCATTGTTTAATGAATAGGACAGAAAAAAAGCAGAAGGCATTGAACATTATTTCATAAGATTGTTTCAGACAAAATATGTGTCTATGTTGTCTTTCCTATTGTGGGTTTTAGTCAAAAAAATTTGATCTAATGCAGTGGTTTTCAACCAGAGGTGATACTGCTCCTCAGAGGACATTTGGCAGTGTCTGGAGACATTTTTGATTTGTCACAACTTGAGGGTGCTATTTGGTATTTAGTAGGTAGAGACAAGGATACTGCTAAACATCTTATGCATTGAATAGTGCTGCTCAATAACAAGTATGTTGCCCAAAATGTCATTAGGGCTTCTGTTGAGAAACTGATCCTAGTGGAACAGAGATATATACATCTCATGTAAACACAGTACAGTAAGGGAAACAACATTGTAAATGAAGTTAAAAAAAAATACAGTGAAGGAAATTACAGAAGCAGGCACAAAAAGGAAGTTATAATTTAGTAGTTAAATACTAGAATTTAGGACTTCCAGTAGCACAGGAGTATTGACAAGTAAGGGTCATGGAGTTGAGATCAAGGAACTTTGTTGAAAGGAATTTTATTATACCTTGGGATGTTACCAGGAATTGGAGAGACAGGCTGTAGCTACTCGTGAATGTAGTGAAAGGGCCTACAGAGATCTGTTTATGACAGAAATTGAGAAAGTGTAGAGGCTGAGCTTCCAGGGAGGAAGGGTTTTGGAGTATTAGCACTCATACTGAGTCAGTGAGGAGTTAAGAGTTCAGAAATTGTCCTTCCCTTAGAACAGTCTGTCTCTACTTGAAAAGTCACACGGAAGATAGTTCATGCAGGAGAGAGCTAGTTTTACTTAGAATCAGGACAAGATTTTAAGAGATGAAAGAGTGGGAGAATTATTTACTGTGGCAAGGAGGTTCCAGAGGGCATGGAAAGAATTTAGAAAGGTCGAACAGTGTCATTGAATTAATATAAAATGGAGAGCAGAATGTGTATGTGTGTTTAGCGGTGGTATATATTTTTGGCATGATAAATTGAGATGAGTGGTGATACTTTAGTCTACAGATTTTGGGTGCCATAACTGGCTATAGAGCTCTGCCTTTAAAGTGATTGGCTGTTGAGCATAGTAGTGGTTAGGAATGTGAGCTTTGGAGGCAAACAACCTGGGTTTGAATTTTTATTCCATCCCTTACAAACTCTGACCCTAGCGATGCAACCTTCCTGGATTCAAGTCCTTAGTCTGCCTCTAAGTTCTTTAAGTTAGTGATCTTTGGGCCAATATAGTAATCTTTGCTCTCCCATGTAAATGGAGGCAACAGTTGCTACTTCATTAAAGAAACTAAAACTTAGTAGTAATTGGTGTTTTGTAGCTGACCTATGAGATTTTAGGGGGCAGGGTGAAGCAGGGGTAATTAGGTTTATTTATTATTTATAATTATAATTAATTATTCTTATTTTTGTTTTTAATGGAGGTACTGGGGATTGAACCCAGGACCTTGTGCATGCTAAAAACCACTAAGCTCTACACCTTCCCCGCACCCTCCCTTTTTCTCTTTAGCCTATATTTTAAAATTTTAATGATTTCCTCTTTCAAAAATAACCTTTTAAAACGTTTATTTTCATATTTGCCTGATTCTTTTAAAATAGTATCTTCCTGTTGCCCTCTTTTTCTCTGACAGTTCTCTAATTAACTTTATTGAGATCTAATTCCATACAATAGAACATACATGTTTTGAATGTCCTGTTGGCTGTGTTGTTTTTTAAATCATGGGCCGCATGCACCCTTCCTTTTTAAAGCACTTAGGTAATGTCACATAGAAAAATAATTTTTATAACCTGGAGACAATTTTTCTTTTGTATCAAGAGTGGGGAATGGGGGTTTGGAGAGAAATGTGTATGTTCTGTTTAATATGGTTCTCTTCCCCCTAACTGGAAATAGAATGTTTGAAAGTTTGTATAATTTCTTAGATTTAAACAGTTTTCGACTTTTCTTTATAGGTTGAGACTGAGCTAAAGTTAATCTGTTGTGACATTCTGGATGTACTGGACAAACACCTCATTCCAGCAGCTAACACTGGCGAGTCCAAGGTTTTCTATTATAAAATGTAGGTTCTATACTAGAAGGGAAAATGTCAGATTAAATGTTGGCCCTCTTAGAATCACTGCTTTTTCTATGTAGGTTTTCAGTATTTTATTTAATGGATACATGGGAGGAGTCATTCTCAAAACTAAAATTAACTTTTGAATAATCATTTGCAAATTCACTGCATGAGAAGAATCAATGTTACTGCTTTTAAGGTGGTCAGACTATTACTGTAAAAGTGTGCTAGGTTTTACTTTACTTACTTAAATTCATTTGCTTGTGAGGCGCTGCCCCCCTAGCTACAAGCAGTGCTTTACACAGTTCAGTCTTAATATTTTATATAGAAAAAGTTTTTATTTCATGATTAACAAACTGTTGTGCCATTCTTTGGAACCACTTTCATGTTTAATTCTGGTCTATCAAGTAATAAATTTACTGATTTTTGAGCATCTAAGTTAATTACTTGAGGATTTTGCTTATATTTGGCAATGTGAAATCTCTAAGGAGGAAAACTAACTAGATGTCAGTCATTCCTGAAAGAGACTTTTTGAAATTATTGGGAAATAATTGAAATATTGAAAAAAAGTTAATTTATGTGTTTTTGTTGCATATTTGATTTTATATAATATAGAAAAATGTAACAGTTTAAGAAACATTCCTAATTCTATTTTTGTTTTGTCTTGTTTTGTTTTAGGAAAGGGGACTACCACAGGTATCTGGCTGAATTTGCCACAGGAAACGACAGGAAGGAGGCTGCGGAGAACAGCCTGGTGGCTTATAAAGCTGCTAGTGATATTGCTATGACAGAACTTCCACCAACACATCCCATTCGCTTAGGTCTTGCTCTCAATTTTTCTGTATTCTACTATGAAATTCTTAATTCCCCTGACCGTGCCTGCAGGTAAGTCATAGAAGAGAACAAAAGCTCTCACTGGAAGTGAAAGAGGTTACAAAAGAGAATAACTACTTGTTTGTCTGTCTTGTTCCCTGAGACTGCCTTGTCTCGGTTATGTGATAAAGAATTTATTTTGGCTCTTAATGAAACTGTTTTGGATCATAGACAGACATATCTCAGATCATTAGGATAGCAGTTAGGATAAGTAGGTTGATGGGGGAAAATTTGATTGGTAGATTGAAAAGAATCTTGTTAGAGTAGGAGAAAGGAATGAGAGGAATTTTCATAATAGAATTATCTTCAGTTTTGTATATCAGCTTTTAGTCTTTGTAGGCATGTTTTTAATATAGTTATGCTTTTAGTGTACATTATCATTTTTTATTTTCTATTATAAAGTTTTCCATCCTTGACTTATGTAAAAATATTCCATTTTTATACTTCAGATTGTTCCCAATTTTTGATACAGATATATAAGATATATCTTTTATGTACGTAGCTTTTTACTTTTTAAATACATGTAACATGAAGTTTATCATTCTAACCGTTTTTTAATGTGCAATTCAGAGGCATTAGGTATACCCACAATATTGTGCAACTCTCACTACTATTTCTAAAACACTTTCATCAGCTGAAACAAACCAGCTACTAAATAGTAACTCCATATTCCATTCCCCTCTGCCTCAGTCCTTGGCAGTCTCCACTTTCTGTCTTATGAATTGCCTGTTTTTGGGTACCTTGTATGTTAGGAATAATATATTTGTTCTTTGTAACTTCAGTATTGAATATGTAGGAATCAGATATTCTATGAAAGGAGAGATTTTTATGATGTGAGGTATATTCATTTGAGTGGAAACTAGTATTATCTAAAAACATTCTAAATGACTAGTTGAATTTGTCCAGACAGGTAATGTCTTAACTAAAGAAGCTGTAGCTATTCAGTTGATGTATTGGTTGAATCTTTCATTGCCATTCTCTAGTCTGGCTGTCCCACGCGTAGCTTCACCTCAAGTCACTTCCATGCTTTTACTTTAATTAGTTCAAATATGACGTCTCCATTTGCTCCTCCTCTTGAGTCCCCAAAGCACTTTCTCAAGAATAGCATGTCATCCTTCTTTTATATTAGTTTTTTGTGTGGCAGTCCTTCTATTAGATGTTTTAAAAGTTCATTGTGGACTCAGATTGTGTCTCTTTCGTTTCCCCACCTTTGTCCAGCCTCACTTGGTGTAGATGAATGAGTATGGATTTTGTTTCTTTTAATTTAGTAAATAGCTTGTATGATTACATTTCCATGGGTTCTATATTACTTTTTTTCTTACTTGCTGTTAAGTTCTGTTGAATTAAACTGTGAGATCCTGTCTCACAGTTTTCTCTTTTTACATTAAAACTTTATTGAATAAGTGATCTGTTGACTAGAACTTGGAAATACCTTTATTATGCATATATTTTGGTGGTGGATTTAGGATGCAAATTGGTCTGCCTGTGGAAAGGATGTAAGTGGTGCTTCAGAAATTGCACTAGTTCCAAGGTTTCTAGATTACAAAATTTTAGAAGAAAGTTAATTTTCATCAGTTACATCAGCTTTTCCTTTATTTCAGTTCTTAAATGCAAGCATTCAAGGGTCACTGTTAAAATTCTGTGTGATAACTGAAGAAAAGACTGAAATTTAACTTAAGTCATTTCTAATTCTGTGTTTGGACTTGTTTAGTTTATTTTTGTAATACATTTATGTAAATACTTGTAGGTTGGCAAAAGCAGCTTTTGATGATGCAATTGCAGAACTGGATACGCTGAGTGAAGAAAGCTATAAGGACTCTACACTTATCATGCAGTTGTTACGTGATAACCTGACACTATGGACTTCAGACATGCAGGGTGATGGTAAGGGAACTGAAGTTAAATGTGTCTTTTTCAGTTGTCAGATGTGTTTACTCTTCGAAATTCCTTGGTATTTCTTTACATTAAGCTGCAATTTAGACTTAACCTCCAAAGTATCCTATCCTCCAAACTAACAATTAAATTACTGCCTTTATAGGAAATAATAAAGTACAGTCTTCGATTTTGGGCGAGAAGATGAAAAAGATTTGTTTGGGAAAGGGAATCTTTTGTTAATAATCAGATCTGAGGTTTTGCCTCTAATAATGATTGCTAAACTTAGTTTACCTCTTCTCTCACACTGTTTTGAAAGTCTTAGAGCAGTTCATATTATCTTTCTCAGATTCAATTTTAGAGGTGTAAAATTAATTGTATTTGAATGTCATGATGACTGCTTTGGCTAGTGGTAATCCTCAGGTTAAAACTAGATAGTACCAGTAGATATTTAAGAAGCATCTTTTCTGTGTGTGAAAATCTTTATAAAGGAACTAGTTTCCCTCTGTATTCTATACAACAAATGGAATGTCCTGCCCATAGGTCCTTATTTAAGAGATTTGGTATATGTTGTACTGTCTTTGGAAGCATTATACTTTTTGAAAGTGCCTCTCTTTGTTTTTCTGGAGTTTCAATTGTAAATAGTTACTGTTTTACAGAATTTAATCTTGTGAATGAGGGTGGGGTCGTTGCTTAAAATTTATTCCAGGCCAAATTTGTCACATTTCTTGATTTTAAGAGAGATTTTATTTTGCCCATTTCCAAAGATTCTTTTTTTATCCATGATAGATCATTGAAGAGGGGAGGAACAGGGAGATGGACACCAACCGGTGTGACAGAGTATTATGAGACTGAGTTTTTAATTGGTGGTGGTGATATGGGTAGTAGAAGCAAAGATTGTTGTCACTATTAGGTGTAGATCTTTGAAGAATATTACCCAAACTGAAGCATATGTTGCATTACTTGAGGTTTCTGTTGGTCAGACCAACATGTTGTACTGTCTCTGGAAGCGTTATACTTTTTGAAAGTGCCTCTGAAAATAGGTATCAGAATGTAGGTTGTCATTTGAAGGATAGAATCAGATTTTAGACTTAGTTGGTTTATGGTGCTCGAGTGAGAATTAGGTGACTCAGCTTCTAAAGCACGCTAGCTCTGTGAACTTTCTAGGTACTTGACTAGGATTGGCTTGAAATATGTGGCACATGTGACCTTGTACACTTTCAACAAAGCCAATCGGAGCCACAGATTACTTTTCAGTACAGAGCTTCAGGCAGCCATGACCAGTCTGTGGAACTCAAAACCAATTTAACTATCTCTGAACTAATGACTTAAGGTTCCTTCCAGCTTTAAATTCTGTTGTTTTCTAACAATAACTACTAAGAAGACTATCTAAACGGCTATGGACTCTTCATAGTCACCCCCAGTTCAGAGAAGACTATTATCTCTCTGCCTGTTTGAGGGGATAAAAGGAAATCATGTGGAGAGTTTGGTAAGCGATATTGACCTAGCTATATACCCCTCTGACTTCTGGGGACGTTTTTTTTTTTGGAGGGTAAAAATAACAAAAAGGTGGTCGGTTGAAAAGCCCGTTCTTAGATACCTAACTTTCTAGATTATAAAATTAAAATAAAAATAAAGTTTATTTTTTATTATCACTCATAATCAAGAATTGATTAATTGAAGTAGCCTTATAATACTTGTCACTCCAATTTTGTACAGAAACCAGATACTCTTTTTCTTAGTTAATGGATCATTTAAAAATTGGATGTCTTTAAACTGCCTGTGTTTTCATAGTTGGAACGGTTCTTTGTACAAAGATGTTTTATTACATTTTAGGGTAGATTTCTCTTTAATCCTAAAACATTTTTTAAAAATTTAGTGAAATTTACTTGCATCAATTTTTTTTAACATTTTTTATTGATTTATAATCATCTTACAATGTTGTATCAAATATCAATTTCTTATTACTTTGTAAATTGACCAGCTAATTTAATTTGGTTGAAATAGACTGATTTGAGAGCTGTCACAAAATATTTGGAATTATGAAACATAGTTTAACATGAAAAATGCAAGTAGTCTATTGAGATTTTAGTAAAATAACAAACACTGTATTTATAAAATGTTGTGGGTATTAGGAAATTGCCAGTTTTACTAAAACGTAGAGTATTATGTTTTATTAAATTGGTTTTGTGACTTAGAATCAATGCTTAATGTGGAAGAATTTTGCTCATGAAATTGGCTAAGATGTAGCTTGGGTTTAGTTTTTAAGGATTTAGATGGTTTTCTCCCTTTTTATTTACTTCATATGAAAAATGGTGTGCAAAAACATTTGAATTGAGGGTTTCTAAAGGAAGAAGAGTATGTAGTTCACAAGTTTTACTTACACAAGTTCGCTTTTTTAAACTGCAGGATATGTTAATGTCTGTCTGGGTGTGTTGGAGCATAATTCTTTAAGAGGACCAGTGCTTTTTCTTGTCAAACGATTTCAGCCTGCCCTTCTTAACCCGTGATCAGAGGGCTGTTTAAAACACAAGTCCTTTGAGAAGAAGTGTGTTCTCTCTGTCCCTTCCCCTCCAAAATCTAGAAACAGTGGGCAAAGAAGTACATATCTGAGGAAACTCCCCCCCTTTCTGTGTATCTTTTAAGAGGATATTATTTTGTCCTCTTAAAAAGGAACAGATTATTTCTTAGAGTGAAGTTTATACAAAATAAAAAGACCAAAATCTTGACTTCCCTAGGTCATTGATGTTTTTCCTCTGTCCTGCTCTTGGTTTATTTTTCTTGTAATGTTGCTTTCATATGATTGTTCTCCCTCCCTTTCTCCTTGCAATATAGATTCCTAAAGGAAAATCCAACTCTTCCTTTCCTAAAAACTCTACTTTGTAAGTCATTATCATGGCACAGTGAATTCTGCTTTTAGTTTTGGTTCTTCACTAATCATGCCTGCATATCATCATCCTGTTGCTTAAAAAAACTGCCTGTTCATTCCAGGATGGGAAACCTTCTAAGAAATTTATGATCTACTACCCTTTCTACCTCTGGTTGGGTGTGACTTATCTGACTATTTTTATGCCAAAGTTATTTGGAACTTTTGGCAAATCTAATAGTTGCTTATGAGTAAATTAGAGTGTGCTCTTTTGTTGTATGTTAACCGTGTTTTGGCAGTGTATTGCTGTAAAAAATGAGTGAATGTTGCTATCATTTCCTAAGTTTGAATACATTATTGTTCTTTGGGGGAACAATTCGGTGGTCTATCATTTCTTCCCTCGTAAATGGTTATTTTTGTCTTTCTTTGCATGTCTTTTTCTAAATATGAATCCAAGATCTTTATTTTAAGTACTTTTTTAGAGTCACATAATTAATGTTAAATATTTTTATCACCAAAGAAGTGTTATAATGACTAAAACTATCTTAACCATTGTTGCGGTGACAGCATTTATCAGATAATATCAAGGTCTTTAAGACTGTTTTAACAGCATTCCTCAGTAAATGCTTTATGTCTCTAGGCAGCCGGTCTTAGTGTCATTTGTCCATTCTAATTAAGTAATTTAACAAGCAGTATGAATGGATGGGTTGTCTGAACTGTCATGATTATTGGGTTAGTTAATTTTTTATTTTTGATCAAACCTGTACATAAGAATTATAAGTGGTTTGTTAAAGCACAAAAGAATGTAACTTCTACTGTTTTTAGCAAAAGCCTGCATGCTTCTTTATTATGGCTGACTTATTTAATGCTTTTAATAGGTAGATGACTCTCCAGTGAATAGGCTGGCTTTCTGTTGCATGTCATAGTGCAGTTGAAACTCCTCAGGCTAATCATCATGTTCAAAGGGAAAAGAAAAATGGCATGAGAGAACTGGTCCAAATGCCCTTCTTTAATAACCTCAGTGGTCTGGTTTACTTTGAGCATGCTGTGTCACTCTGGAGTGAAATCTGGTTTATGGTTTGGTGTGACTGTCCATAATACAACATATAAAATACTCATTTACAAAACCAGAACCCTCATTCCAAAACTATAGAATTCCTTTGAAGCATTTTGCTGCTCATTTCTCTTACTGAAACCTTTCTAATATAGAGCCTGTGGATAAATTAGGTTTTGCAAAAAATTACTCTTGGTTCTTGAAGAGGTTATTGAGAAAGAGTATTTTGACTCAAGATATACATGAAAGCTTGAAAATCATTTAAATAATATGGTTACCTTGGCTGTTTAAGAGCTTATTTAGCATAAAAACATTGAGTTTTTTTTTTTTTTTTTTCCTCCCAATCCTGTTGATTATTCAGGACCTTGATCCAGCAGCACCTCTTGGTTTAGGCATCTCAGATGTCAAGGGTGGTAGAAATCCTTTGCTTGTCTGTGTTTAAACCAATTGTAGCAAGTGTTAAGGAATCTTTATGCTTGGAATGATACCTTAGTGACCACAGCAGCCTAATTTAATTGTTATGAAATAATTTACTGTCATTTTTATTTGCAGGTGAAGAGCAGAATAAAGAAGCGCTGCAGGATGTGGAAGATGAAAATCAGTGAGACATAAAAGCCAACAAGAGAAACCATCTCTGACCACCCTACACCTTCCCATCCCACCCCTCTTGGAAATTCCCCCATTGTCACTGAGAACCACAAAATCTGACTTTTACATTTGGTCTCAGAATTTAGGTTCCTGCCCTGTTGGTTTTTTTTTTTTTTTTTTTTAAACAGTTTTCAAAAGTTCTTAAAGGCAAGAGTGAATTTCTGTGGATTTTACTGGTCCCAGCTTTTAGGTTCTTTAAGACACTAACAGGACTGCATAGAGGCTTTTTCAGCATTACTGTATTGTCTCCTGCCAAATGTGGCAAGATCACCATTAGAAATGGATTACATTCGAAACCATTAGACTTCTAGGTGATGGCAAGCATCTAAGAGAAAGATTAATCACACTATAGAGGCGTATATGGTATCATTTTTCCTTTTTCTAATTGTTTAAATTGAATTTTATACCAATGTTTAAAATTAATTGGGTGTTAGCTTGAGGTGGTTAAAAAAGGTTGTTTGGGGAGTTTGTTATAATGATTTTGCTGTAAAAAGTGTTTCAAACTCTGCTGAAGTGTTGCTGAAAAGCGTGGTGCTGGTAACAGTTCAACAATCCGTGGCTGCTCATTCTTGCCTACTTTTACTGTCCCTCTGAAGCAGGTAGCATTGAAGGTGGTATGGAAAAGCCTGCATGCGTGTTCAATTCTTTGTTTCTTCTTCTTCCCTCTCCCCCCAGGCCCCTCCTCCCCTCCTTCGCTCGCTCAACCTCTTTTGTTCAGTATGTGTAACTTGAAGCTAATTTGTACTACTGGATATCTGACTGGAGCCACAGATACAGAATCTGTATTGTTCTTACTGAAACACAGCATGGATTAACATTAAACTTAAATAAAACAAACCTAAATTAAAAATGCCAAATATTATTGCGCCTCCATCCTTTATCCTTCTAAAATAAAATCTCTAGTCTAAACACATTGACGATATTGTTTGCCTGAATGTGAAAAGATCCCCCCCTTTTTTTTCTTCCATAACTCGTCTGTTTCCCAAGAATGATGTATGTTTCTAGGGGGAGAAAATGTACCTATAACCTGGTTGTGAAGAACAGAAAGTATAAGTAGTCCAAGTATCCTGTCTTCTAAACCAGGTAGCAACATAGTACTTTAATTATTAAAGCACCAGTATATTTAATACAAGGTCTAATTATGGATCATCCTCTAGCATGCAGGTTTTTGGGTTGTATGACCAAATAAGGCCGAATGTGTCAGAATAATCCTTAGGCTGAGGTAAAACATCCCCCCATCCCCCCAGGTCAGTGGCAGGAGTGGAGAAGAATAATTAAATGCATTGTCAGTAGTACATGTCACATAGTGAACCATTAGCGGTCCCCTTTACTGGGAATGCTCACTGTAAGTATATTCCAGAGAGATTTTACACATCATTGTGTATTAGATACTTAGTTTAAATGGGTCATTGTATATCAGGCATTGAGATACCTCATTCGAATGACTGCATCACATTGTACTCATGATTTATGGAAAAAAAGTTGGTTGCTTTTGGACATTCAGATTGTTTCCAGCCTTGCAAATGTAAATGGTGCTGCAGTGAATGTCCTTGTAATGGTCTACTACAATAATTTCGTATATATCTGTTCAGTACATTCGTAGATTTCCTGTGTCAGAAAACATACTTTTCAATTGGTAAATACTGTCCAGGTTCCCTGCAAAAGGGCTGTTTGACATTATAGCCCTGTCAACGATGTATGAGAACTAGCTTCACCACAGTTGGCGCATTGTTAAATGAAATGTTGACACCAAAAGTATACCTTGGGTTAAGTTCTTTGTAGTGAAAACTTGGAAAATTAACAGGTGAATGATGTCTTAGTAGTTCTTATCTTACTAAAATAAGTGTGCCAGTAAGTTAGGATAAACGTTTTTGTGAATTGCTTTTCCGCCAGATATTTGGAGATGATTGTATATAAACTATTTGGAGCCACCTCCAAGAGATTTTCATAAGTTCTATTACAGATTTTTAAAGAAATCACTAATGGGATTCAGGGGTTTGCAGGCTTCTCCCACACTAAACACTGAGACGTGAATGCCTGGCTTGAAGAGTTCAAATAAACACATAGTTAATGGTTTTATAAAATAGTCTGGTTTATGGAGGCGATTGTCAAGTTTGTTTGTCACTTGAGTTTGGTGAAAAGTTTCCATAGTTGGCTGTGTAGACTTCATTGTCTTATTATTCAGCAATCTCAGGATGCCATGAACATTTTCAATGATGTAGCAATCTTGGTATGGAGAAGAAACTTCCAAAGAAATCAATGAAGGTACTTATGAAGGAGAGCAGTGATTGGGACAAGTCTTTTTTTAGATCCATGTCAAAGATTGAAAGGACCAGGGAAGACTGCAAGAAGATGACTGCCTTTGTAAGGGCAGTGTCTACTTCCTGTATCTGGTCTGCTAAGGTAGTTTCTCTTTTTCAGCTCTTAGTTTAGTCATCTTTGAGGATTAGTTGATGTCAATAGAAACTCCAGTTACCTTTTTAACTTGAATGCCGTTGTTTTAATTTTTACTTTTTTGGTAATTGCTTTGAAAAAATTTTAAACCCAAAGGTTTTCTTAAATATTAGGAGCCACCGGTAAGTGGGTTTATAAAATACTAGGAGCCACCGGTAAGTGGGTTTATAAAATACTAGGAGCCACCAGTAAGTGGGTTTATAGCCATGCTTGTATTCTGGGATGGATGGCTAGAGAAGCAAATCTCTAAAGGTATTTTGCTGCTTTCTAGGAAGATGAAAATGAATTTTGAGTTACATCATTATAAGGGCAAGTTGATGGAATGAATGTAGACATGTAATGACTCCTATTCCGGGCATACCACTTGAGTTTAAAAAACAAAAATCCTGAGTTAGCTGCTGTGCTGTTGGTCTGCGACAGTAGGGAGAAGAGTGAGCATGCTGAAACATTAGCAATAAAGGTGAACCTTTGTTTAGAAATTTTTAGTAAGAGTTCACAGGGGATCCCTAGTAAAATTCAAAGATGGTAATTTTGAGTTTTTGTTTGGTTTAGATATAAAGATTTTTAACTTCCATTATTTTTTTTAAAAAGTTGAGGTATGGCTAGTTTACAGTATTACATGATCAAGTGTACAACAAAGATTCTCAATTTTTAAAGGTTATGCACTCTATTACAAGATACTGGCTGTATTCTCTGCTGTACAATATATTCTTGTGGCTTTGGCTTATTTGTTTTATACATAGTAATTTGTACCTCTTAATCCCCAAACCCTATTTTTCCCCTCCCTTCTTTACTCCCCCCTCACTGGTAAGGAATTGTGAGCTTTTAAAGTGGTGATACTGGATCCAACCCAGATCAGCAAAATTAAATCTTACCTTGTTTTTTAATCTCCTTTCTTTTGAGTTTCTAGACTTGGGGTTGAAACAACTAATATTTACCTAACATTGAGTATCAGCTTTGTACCAGGTACTGTGCTCACTAAGCAGTATCTAGCACACAGGTACTCAGTAATTAGGTGAGTTGTCCACCTGCATATTGCAGATAGGAAAACTCGGATAGGGAGAAGTTGAGGACTTGCCCGAAGCGCCACAACTAGTGGCATTCAAACGGGATTCAGAGTTAGGTTTGTATGACTGAAGAGCCCATGGTTAGGACACCATTAAGCATTCTTTTTATTCTTTTAGGCTGTTAGTGTTTTATTGACATTTTCTCTATCCAAAATGGTCATTTAAATTTTAAATATTTTAATATTTCTGAGGTCAGTGTATGTTTTACAATTGATAGTACACCTTCAAAAACTAACATATATTAAGCTGTAATATAAGTCATTAGAATTGTGGAAGTAGATTATAAAGTGATAAGTATATTTAGGGCTCTTAGGTGGCTACTGTCTTAAAAAGAGAAAGGCTTACTCCCTATATTAATTTTTCAGCAATTTGTTTCTTAATCTGGAGCTTAATAATTTAGAAATTAGTGTTGTTTACACATGAAGCAATTCTTCCAGTTTAGTTCAGCTTGGACAAGTAGAACCATAATCCAAACAGATAACCAATGATTTATAGATTGTCAAGTTGCTGCAGTGCTGTGAGTGAGCTTTCCATATAACCAACATCTTATTTTTTCTTAAAAAGTGCCTTGTTTCTCACATAATTGATGTTAAGAATGTGTGCTTGCACCATCCGAGCGGTATGAATCATGCCCAGGAGCTTGTCCAGGAGCTTTCTTCCCCTGTCTAAAGGGTAAGATCATTTTCTCAGTTGTGCTGAAATTCCTGGTCTTCATGCATCCATCCCATGTTGCTTGTTTCTGGGTCTTCCACAAAGACCCTTTTCCATTTAGAATTCTGGTGCTAAACAGATGGGATAGGGCTTATTTCAGCACGTAAGGCTTCTTTCCCATTAATTAATGGTACATTTTTAGCCATAACAGACTACAATAACTGCTCAGCTTCCTCAGAATTTGCTTTCCGCAGAATTCTAGGAATAAACCTTCAAAAATTTTTTTCACTCAATATTGTTCATCATAAAGTAGAAATAAAGCAAAACATGCCAATTTCACTTAGGCAAAGGTTATAATTGGCATAGATTAGATTCTAGGATACTTTGTTGTGAGGATGTAGAAAGTATATAAGAATATTGGTACTTTTTTAGTTTTTATTCAAGTGTAAAGAAAAAATATATCAAAGATATACATCTTAATGAATTTTCGCAAAGGGAACATACCATTAAACCACCCTTCACATCAGGAAGTAGAACAAGGCCAATGTATTCCTAGAGGGCTCCCTCATGCCCTCTTCATTAATTTATACACCTGCAACCAGCGTCTTGTTCATTGCCATTGATTAGTTTTGCCTCTCTGAACTTGATATGTGTCGTCATACATAAATGGCATTTTACCCCTCTCAACACTAGGTTTGTGGGACTAGCTCATATCGCTTGTACTAATAGTTATATTCACGGTTATGTATGTAGTATTTTGTTGCATTAGTATAACACTTCTATGGATGGACATTGGCTTATTTTCAATTTTCGGATGTTACAAATGTTGCTGTGGACATTCTTGTACATGTCTTGGCATATATGTATATGAGTTAATGTTGGCATATTTATCTAAGAATGGAATTACGGGTCATAGGGAAATCTTTATGTTCAGCTTAGTAGATGTTGCAAAACAGTTTTCCAGAGAGGTTGTGCTGTTTTACAGTTCTACCAGCAGTGTATGAGGATCCCAGTTGTTCTGCGTCCTCAACAGGCATTTGGTGTGGTCACTGTTTTTGTTGCCTTCTAGGGGGTGTGTAGTGGTATCTCATTCGGAATTTAATTTGCATTTTTCTGACAATGAGGCTGTGTACTTTTTATTATAGTTACTGGACATTTGGATATCTTTTGTTAAATGTTCACTTTTACCTATTTTTCTGTGGATTGCCATTTTCCTATTTTATTTGTAGGAGGTTTTTATATATTTAAGAATAGAGTGTGTCTATAGTCCAAAATATCCATATTTGCCTTTAAGGTAAGTGCTTTATATGTCCTATTTAAGAAATAATTTGCCTACCCCAAGATTGTTATCTTTTGTTTTTCTAGAAACATTGTTTGCCCTTATCTATCATATCTAGATCTAGAATCATCTAGAATCTAAATTGTGCATGTTAATAGGGAGATGTTAAAAACATTTTTCACATTGGATGTTCAGTCAATCCAGCACTATTTATTGTTCTATTGGTCTGTTTGTCCTAGTGCCAGTGCAACACTGTGGGTTTAAAAGAATTCAATATGTGGTAAATGTAAGTCCTCCAGTTTATTTTTGTTGTTGTTCAAGATTGGTTACTCCTGGCTCTTTGAACTTCCATATACACTTTAGAATTGGCTTGTCAATTTCAGTAATAGAACAATAACAAAAACCTGCTGGGATTTTGGTTAGGATTTTATTGAATTTATAAATAAATTTGGGAAGAATTAACATCTTTACACAATTATGTTCTTTAATCCGTGAACACAGTATATTCTTACATTTATTTAGATCTTTAATTTTTTCCAGTAATGTTTTGTGCCTTTCTATGTAGAGATCAGGTACATTTTACTGTACTTACTTCTAGGCATGCAATTTTTTTAGTGTTATTTTCAACAGTATTTTTTTCATTTTCCAATTGTTGCTACTTACATTAATGTTGTTATATATTCACCTTGTATTCCATGACCTTGCTAAATTAACTTATTCTAACAGTTTGATGTAGATTCTGAGACAGGCTTTTTAGAGCATTATTTGACAGTATAAATGAAAGCTTAAAAAAAATGCATCCTTTGCTTGTGTGTGTATGCTCACAAGTATATGCAAAATATGTTCATTTCAGCGTTATATTAGCAAATTAGAAATAACCTAAATGCCCATCAATTGTGATTCGTCCTTACTATGCATATTATGTTGCTGTTTTTAAAAAAAATGAGGTAAAATATTTCTGCTAATATAGAAAGATGTCTGCATACAGTGTTAAGTGAGAAAAGTAAGATACATAATGTGCATCATCTACGTGTAAAACAAAAATATTCTATATGTGTGCTTGCTGTCTTTAGAAAATTTCTGAAAGATACAACTTTTTTTCATTTAAACAGCTTTTTTTTGACTTATTCAGGCATGTATATAAATGTTACTAGTTTAATAAATTTTGGCATATGTATACACTTGTAAAAGCATCATCATAATCAAGATAGTCCGTATAGCCTTCAACTCCAAAAGTTTTCTTGTTTTGCTTTGTTATTGTCTCCCTCCTGTTTCCCCTTCCTTTCATTCCCCACACAACCACTGATCTTTCTGTTATTTTACATTAGTCTGCATTTTCTAGAGTTTTATATAATCAGAATCATACAGTATGTACTCTCTCTCTTTTTTTTTTAGGGGGTCTGGCTTCTTTGAGCATAATTGTTTTGAGATTCATCCATGTTTTGTGTATCACTTATTGTTGAGAAGTATCCATTGTTACGATATACCACAATTTTGTCTATTCACCTATTATTGATGGACATTTGGGTTTCCAGTTTTTGTCTGTTACTAATAAAGCTGCTGTGAATGTGGACAAGTCTTTATGTGGGCATATTTTTTCTTTTTTTGTATGGCTAAATAGGAGTGGAATGGTTGGATAGTATGGTAGGTATATACTTAGCTTTTTAAGAAAATGTCACACTGTTTTACAAATTGTACCATTTTACATTCCCACTGGCAGTGGCTTGAAAGCACCTGTCCTTCCATGTTCCCTGCAGCACTTGGTGTGATTAGTCTTTTTAGAAGTCCAGCGCACTACCCGTTGCACTGCAGAGCCGGCTTGGTCAGTCTTTTTTAATTTTTCCATTCTAATAGGTGCATAGTGGCATCTCACTGTGTCTTTGATTTGTATTTTCCTAATGACTAATGATGTTGAGCATCTTTTTGTGTGCTTATTTGCCATCTTTTTGTGTACTTATTTTTGTGCTTATTTAGTGAGATACCTGTTCTAATAACAATATTGAGTCTTCTGATCCATGAACAAGGCATAACTCTCTAATAGTTTGGGTGTTTTAAAATTTCAGCAATGTTTTGTACTGTTCGGTGTACAGGTCTCACTTTTGTCATATTTGTCCCTAAGTATTTCATAATTTTTAATGTTTTTGTATGCTTTAAAAATCAGTTTTTGATCATTTGTTGCTAGTATATAGAAATAAAATTGATATTTGTGTATTGGTCTTGTATCTTGCAGCCTTGCAGAACTTACTTAGTTCTAGTAGTGGTGTTTTGTTTTTGGTTTTATAGATCTCATCAGATTTTCTTCATAGATAATTATATTGACTGACTATAAAGTTTTAACTTCTTTTTCCCTCCTGATTTTGTTCATCTTGCCTGATTTCACTGGCTGGAACCTCCAGCACAATGTTGAATAGAAATGGTAAGAGCAGGCATCTTTGAACTGTTTCTGATCTTATGCAAAGTATTCTTTCTCTATTAACTATGATGTTAGCTGCAAGTTTTTCATAGATTACCTTTCTCAGGTTGAGGAGTTCACTTCTATTGCTAGTTTGCTGAGAGTTTTTGTCAGGAATGGATGTTAGATTTGTCAGATGCCTTTTCTTCATCTATTGAGATGATTATATGTCGGTTTTCTTTTTTAGTTTGTTAATATAATGAATTTAATGAATATAAGAGTTACAATGATTTTAAATATTAAACCAACCCTCTATTCCTGGGATAAACTCCAATTGTTATGTATTGTCTTTTAAAAATATTTTTGGATTTTAATTGCTAAAATTTTATTTAAAATTATTTTGCATTTATGTTTGTGAGCTCATACCTCAAAGTTCTGGATTGATGAAATATTAATAGCAGCAAAAGTTTTTTTTCCTCTGTGGCACTAAGGACAAGATAGAACAGTTGGCATCCATGATAGATCTTCAAGAAGGAATGGAAGAACACCTGAAATGGTAATATTAAGGTAAATATAAAAGACTTATTTCTCTTTTAATTTCTTTACAAATCTAAAAAGTGTTAAGCAAAAATTATAATTATATTGTGGGATTAATAATATACGTAGGCACATCATACATATGGCAACTACAGATAGCATAAAAGGCAGCCATGGGATGGTAAATGGATACATTTGATTGTAAATTTCTTGTATTTTACTTGAAGTGATACAATATTAATTCTCAGAAGACCTTGAGAGGTTGAGGATATATGGTAATACTTAGGACAAGCACTATATAAGAATAATGCAAAGAGGTGTTGCTAAAAGTCAATAGACAACTAAAATGAAATTCTAAAAATCATTTAATCCAGAAGGCGGCAGGAGAGGACAAGAGCATTTGTGTTTACAGATCATCTCACAGAGAGGTTGAAAGCTTAATAAGACTTAATTTTGAGAGCTGAGAACTTCTGCTTGGCTTTTTTTTTTGGCTGGAAAATTCTCAGCAGCATTGACATTTGGAAATGAATCTTCTGAGGAATTCACAGAATTGTTCTGCAGATTATGCCATGTTGTGCTTTGAAACATTGAAACCAACATTTAAAAATATGCTCAATAGTTTTCTCATTAAAAAAATCTCTTTGCTGACGGAACTGAAATTTCAGCTGCCACCAATTGCTGGTGAGACAATTTGCATTTTGATTTCAGCTGAGTAACTGCTTGATAAAAATTTAAGTCTTCAGAGGAACATGACAGAATCTAGAGTCTCATCGTTTACAATAACCTAGATATAATCCAGAACTATCCAGCACATGAAAAAATAGGAAAATGTGACCCATACTCAAGAGACAATCAGTGGAGATTATCCCTGAGGTGACCCAGATATGTAAATTAGCAGAGTTTTATTGTCCTCTCACCATAGCAGACAAGGACTTTAAAGCTTCTATGATAACCTATGTTCAAAGATGGAAAGAAAATAAGTTTGTGATAAATTAAAAGAGGAAATTTCAGCTGAAATACTGAAACTATAAAAAATTAGCAAAATAGCATTTTGGAACTGAAAAGTGCAATATCTGAAATAAAAATTCACTGAATAGTCTTAACAGCAGAATAAGGATGAAAATAATAGAAGGATCAGTGAACCTGAAGTTAGCTCAATAGATTATACAATATGAAGGAGGAAGAGAGAAAAAGGTTTTTTTTGAACAATGAGCACCAGAAGCTGGTTGGTGCTTGAAAGTTCTTAGAAGATTCTTCAGTCACTGTCAACTGACACAGATGCTTCTCTTTCTTCATATGATAAAGATCGAGGATCTAAACTTACCCAAAAAGCTAAAGAGGCACCACTTGTCCCCACTGGAATGGTGGGTTTTGCAGCAATTTTTTCATGTGGATTATATAAATGGAAGTGCAGGGGAAATACTAAAATGTCCATTTATCAATGCACATGCGTGTAGCAGTCTGAAGCTTTGTTGTGGGAGCAATTACTCTTGCTTTGAGCTATTCCAAGTATTGGGAATTCTGGCCAAAACATAAATCTTAGAAGAAGAGATGCTGTTTTGGTCCTGTTGGTGTTGCTCGCTTTTTAGCTATGTCATACTGAGGTTTTATGTTTGTGTTGAAAATGAATCACTTCAGTGGGTCAATTTAAAAAAAAAAAAAAAGCACAGCCTTGGAGGAAACTGTGAGATAGTATCAATGTCAAAAGTTCTAGCATACGTGTAAATGCAGAGGGAGGGAAGGGAAAAAATGAGGTGGGAAAAACTCACATTTTGTGGAAGACAAATATACAACAGAAGTCCACTGAAAAGAAAATAAATACAAAGAAAATGAATACTAGGGCACATTGTAATCAAACTGCTGAAAAATCAAAGGAAAAATACTGAAAACAGAATATATACATATCAACAAATGAACAGATTATATACAAGTGAATAACATTTCAAGTCATTGACTTTTCACTAGAAGTAACAGAAGCCAGAAAAACAGCAACATTAAAGTGCTCAAAGAAGAAAAAAGCTAACCCAGAATTCTATACTAATGAAAACATCCTTCAAGAATGAAAGTGAAATAAATACATTTTCAGATAAAAGAAAACTAAAAATTTATTGTGAGAAGATTTTACAACAGGAAATGTTGAAGAGCCTCTTCAGGCTGAGAGGTTTTCTTGTTATTAAGTTGTATGAGCTGTTTATGTATTCTGGAAATTAAACCTTTGTCGGTCGCATCATTTGCAAATATTTTCTCCCTTTCCATAGGTTGTCAGTTTATTTTGCTTACGCTTTGCTGTGCAAAAGCTTGTAAGTTTAATTAGGTCCCATTTGTTTATTTTTGCTCTATTTCTATTGCCTGGGTAGACTACCCTACGAGAACATTGCTAAGATGTATGTCAGGGAATGTTTTGTCTATGTTTTCTTCTAGGTTTATTGTGTCTTGTCTTATATTTAAGTCTTTAAGCCATTTTGAGTTTATTTTTGTTTGGTGTGAGGGAGTGTTCTAACTTTATTGATTTATATGCTGCTGTCCAGTTTTCCCAGTGCCACTTGGTGAAGAGACTGTCTTTTCTCCATTGTACATTCTTGCCTCCTTTGTCGAAGATTAACTGACCATAGGTCTATGGGTTTATTTCTGGGCTCTCTATTCTGTTCCATTGATCCATGTCTGTTTCTATACCAATACCATGCTTTTTAATCTGATTACTGTAGCTCTGTAGTATTGTCTGAAGTCTGGGAGGATTATTCCTCCAGCCTTGGTCTTTTTTTTTTTTTAATTTATTAAAAAAATTTTTTAGTAGGGGAAGTAATTAGGTTTACTTACTTGTTTTATTTTTAGAGGAGATGCTGGGGACTGAACCCAGGACCTTGTGTATGCTAAGATGCGCTCTACCACTTGAGCTGTATCATCTCCCCTCCAGCATTGTTCTTTTTCCTCATGATTGCTTTGGCAGTTTGGGGTCTTTTGTGGTTTCACATAAATTTTAAGATTATTTGTTCTTAAAAAAAAAGATTATTTGTTCTTGTTCTGTGAAAAATGGGTGTTTGGTTGGGGATTGCATTAAATCTGTAGATTTCTTTGGGTAATATGACCATTTTAATAATATGAATTATTCCTGTCAAGAGCATAGGTTATCTTTCTATTTCTTTAAATCATCTTCAGTTTCCTTCATCAGTGTTTTATAGTTTTCAGACTACAGGTTTTTCACATCCTTGGTTAAATTTATTCCTAGATATTTAATTTATTTTTCATGCAATTTTAAATGAGCTTTTGGTTTTACTTTTTCTTTCTGATATTTCATTATTAGTGTATAGAAATGCAACAGATTTCTGTATGTTCCTCTTGTACCCTGCAACATTGCTGAATTTACTTATTAGTTCTAATAGTTTTTAGGTTTAGACTTAAGGGTTCTTTTATATAGAGTATTGTGTCATCAGCAAATAGTGACAGTTTTGCCTCTTCCCTGCCGTTCAGATACCTTTTATCAGCCACCCTACATCTTTTGATTGGAGCATTTAGTCCATTGACATTTAAAGTAATTTTTGATAGGTGTGTACTTATTGCCATTTTAGTACTTGTTTTCCAATTATTTTTGTGGTTCTTCTCTGTTCATTTCTTCTCTTTGTTTCCTCCATTGGTCATTTGATGATTTTCTTTTGTAGTATGCTTGTGTTCTTTTCTTTTTGGTTTTTGTGTATCTATTGTAAGTTTTTGATTTGTGGCTACCATGGGATTCATCTAAGTTGACCCATAATTATATCTACTTGGTTTAAACTGATAATCATTTAAGTTCAAACATATTCTAAAAGATCTACATTTTCTTTTTTACTCCCCTCTCCCACATTTTGTGTTTTTGATGTCATATTTTACATCTTCATGCTTATCTCTGCTGTTTATTGTATTTATAGTTGCTTTCACTTTTTTTTAAATCTATATATATAGTGGCTTATTTAAATGACCTTCAGTCCTTATAATAAATTTGCCTTTCCTATTGAGATTTCCCTTTTTCACAGCTCTTACTTCTTTTCCATTTAGAGAAGATCCTTCAACATTTCTTTAAGGGTAGGTTTAGTATTGCTGAATTCTTTTAGTTTTTGCTTATATGAGAAGTTCTTTGCCTCTTCTTCTATTCTAAATAATAATCTTGCTGGGTAGATTCTCCTAGGTTGCAGGTTTTTCCCTTTTAGGCCTCTGGATATATCATGCCACTCCCTTATGGCTTGCCAAGTTTCTGCAAGGAAATCAGCTGATAGCCTTATGGGGATTCCTTTGCATATGACTATTTTTCTCTTGCTGTCTTTAGAATTCTCTCTTTAACTTTTGCCATTTTAATTATGATGTCTTTGTGTGGGTTTTTGGGGTTCATTTTGTATGGGATCCTCTGTGCTTTCTGTACCTAGATATCTGTTTTCCTCCTTTAGGTTTTGGAAGTCTTCAGCCATTATTTCTTCAAATACATTTTTAACCCTTTCTTCTCCTTCTGGAACCTGTATAATGTGAATATTGGCACATTTTATATCATCCTGTAGATCTTGTATGCTTTATTTATTTATTTTTCTGTCTTTCTGGCTGCCGTTCTGATTGGATGATTTCCATTGTTCTATCTTCCGGATCACTTCTGTGTCATTTAGTTTGCTATCAATGCTTATAGAGTGCTTTTTTATCTCCGAGATTGAATTACCAATTTTTGATTGAGTCTTCTTTATAGTTTCTAATTCCTTGTTAAATGATCTGTGCTTAGATCAATTCTCTTTCTTAATTCAGTTAGCATATTTATTACCAACTTTTTGAATTCATTGTAGACCATCTCCTTTTCATTATTTCTTCAGGGGTTTTCTCTTGGTCTTTCAATTGAGAGTAGTTTCTCTGCCTTTTCATTTCACTTAACTTTCTCTGTCTCTGTGAATTTAAGTGGAACGGTTATCTGTTGTGGTCTTGAAGGGGTGTTTTTATGCGGGCGCATTCCTATGTAGACTGGGTGTGCCCAGTGTCTTTGGTGTGAAGATTGGATTTGATGTGGATGCCAGCCATGTCTTTCCACAGGATGTGCTGGCTACTATCGTCTTGATAAGAGGGTATGGCTGGTGTTGGAGGAGGTAAAGCCTGTGCAAGGTGAGGTGACACTTCCTCTCTTCTCACTGGCTGCAGTCGTCCTGTTGGGCAGGGTCTGCTCTCAAGTTGCTGGAGCAGAAGCTCTGAGGGTCGGGCTGGAGCTGGCTCTGTTCCCTTCAAGTGTGTGTTTTTCCTTCTCTCTACTCTGGGGACTTTGCCCTGAAGGAGGGAAGCACTGAAGTAAGCAGGGTTTGTGTGCTAACAGAGCTTCAATGAGCTGCTTGTGTAGGCATCTGTGGCTCTGCTCAGATGGAGCCCAAGTTTGTGTCTTTCTTCCTGTTGTGGACATCCCAGATGTAGTACAAACTTTTGGTGTGGACTGGGCGAGGATAGAGCATTTGCTCAGCTGGGACCAGGGAACGTGGCATTGTGGTTGCGGGAAGTGAAGCTGCCGTCAGAAGTTGGGGCTGCTTCTGTAGTGCTGTTTGAGTAACTGTCAACAATGGCTGCTGCCGCCCCACTTATACCACACCCCAGGCCCCCCGGCCACCTCTGTGTCCCTAGATCAAGTCTTTCCCCAGGACCTGGAGCTGCCCTAGATCCAGTGCCAAGCTGTGGTAGGGAGTAAGTGGAGCCAGGGTTTTCACTCAGCTTGGGCTGGGGAGCCCAGTGAGGTGGCAGCTGCATCTGTGCATTCCTCACAAGTGGGGCCTAGGCTTCACCCTTCCCGTCTGTCCCAACTGTTCTCCAAGCAGCCAAGGGGTCTTGTCTCCTCCACATAGGACCCCAGGACTGTCGCTTAACCTGCTCACTCCCCAGGGTGAGGACCTACCCCTGCAAGCTCCCTCTTAATCCCCTCCCAGGACACAGGTCCTGATCTGATGCTTTTCCTCCCATTCTATCGGTTTATGCGGAATCTTTCTTGCAGCCTTGGTTGTATGGGAGTTCTGCCAGTTTCCAGGTAGTTTTTGTTGAGAATTGTTCCACATGTAGATGTATTTTTGATGTGTTTGTTGGGGGAAGTGAGCTTACCCTACCATCTTGATCCTTCCTCCCTCTCTCCCCTCCCCACTTCTCCCTTTCTCTACTCACAGAACCTGTGGTTCCTGGGGTTCTTTTTCATCTACCCCAGGAGCAGGAGTCTTGTGCACATTCATCTGGGCTTGGACCCAGCATTATCATAATTTGGCACCTTTCAAAGAGTGTCTGTTGGCAGCTTTCATCCATTTGTTTAACAAATACTCATTAGAGGCCTACTCTAAGCTCCATCCTGGTCTGGGGCTACTGAGGTGAATAAGACAGATGTGGCCTCTGCTCTCATGAAGGTTAGTAAGGGGAGAAAGGAATGAGAAAATACACAAGGTGATTTCGGTGATACGTGCCATGAGGGAAAGAAAGCAGGGTGCTGGGGGAGAAAGTGACAGGCTGTCAAGGCAGGCCTCACAAAGGGGTGACACTTGAGACCTAGATGATCAGATTGCATCAACACCAGGCAGGATTCTTTGTTGCAAATAACAGGCTTTGACTCTGGTGAACGTAAGCAGAAAAGGAATATGCTGGAAGGGTATCAGGTAGCTCAGAGAATGGGCGGAAGGCCTGGAAGATTAGGCTGGCCACAGAGGCGGTTGCTAAAGGAGGCTGGTGGCCAAAACACTGACTGACCAAAGTCGTGCCACAGAGGACTCTAGTTAGGACCCGGCCACCACTGCTCTGGATACTGACCTTGAACCCTGGACCCACTGGCATGCCTCCACCAGAGGGACCTCCAAACTGGGCCTGATGGCCTGCCCCAGACCACAGGTTTGTTCACAGGTGAGCAGGAGTTCACATCCCTCGCATGCAGAGTGAAAGCCACAGTCTTTATAGTCCTACGTGAGCCAGTGCTCGGTTCCCCTATGTCCTTGTCTACTGCTCTTCCCTGCTCTGCCCACGCGGGTCTCCTTGCAAGTCCTGTCCCGCCAAGCCCACCCCCACCTCTTGGGGCACTGGCTCTTCCCTCCATTCGGAACACTTTCCTCAAGTCTCCCCCTAGCTCCCTCCTTCACCAAGTCTTAGCACCAAGTCACCTTCTCTGGAGGCCACCTGACCTCCTTATTTAAGCCCAACCTTCCCAGCCCACATGATTCCTTTATACCCTTTTTTCCCCCTGTCATCTTTTAATATATCATTATTATATTTACTATTTATTTACCGTCTCACTGATGAATCTGCCCCAGGTACCTAGACCAGTGGCCGGCCTTACAGTTAACACCCCACAGCTGCTGGGTGAATGCAGAGATGACTGCATGGTGTGCTGATCCTGCTGTAACAGGTCTTGGGAGGCATGAGGTGAGTCCTGGATCTGTCATTTGTGATTCTGCACAAATATTTTAACCCCTCAGAGATTTCATTTCCCCACCTGTAACCTCAAACGGGGTCTTGGTTCAGAGTAAACAAGACAGTTTGGGTGGAGCCAGTCCCGGTTGCCAGGCTCTCGTTCTTTTCTGCCCACCCACTCAAATCTATTAAAATGAGACTTCCAAGCCAATAGGATCTCAATGAACGTTTCCATTTACTTTGGATTATATGTCATTATAAATATTAACAAATAAGACTTAAAAAGGACACCTTTGGGTAAGTCAGACGAAAGTACAAAAGTTGTGTGTGGGGCTGCAGTTTAAGGACGGTTTCTGCAGCCGTCACATGATAGCAAAACGGTGGTAAGCAGTGCACGAGTCTGCGTCGAAGACAGCCAGAGTCCATGCATCGGGAGGTTCTCTCCGTTGGAGAAGAAACAAAGGGAGGACATGCTCGGGCCAGGAGATGCAGTTCCTCGTTCTCGCCACTAGAGGTCAGGAGGTTACCGCTTCGGAATTGGAAGACGGGCCCGCTGGGTATTGGCTAGTGGTGGCGGTGGACGGGACTAGGGAGAGGGTAGGGGTGCAGGTGGATGTCGAGCGAGCATCTGGCGACCCCCTCGTTACTGACACCTGACTTTGGAATGACTTTTTTTTGCTTCAAATTCCTTGACTGTGTAGGGCTGATGGGCCAGAGGAAAGATGCCAGTTTGGGGTCAAAGGCAGAGCTGATACTGCAGCTTCTCAAAGCGATTTTTCTTTAATAGAGATACAATCTGCAAGGGTTCCAGAATAGTGCCAGAGTCCTAGTGGAGGTTCTGTCACTGCCTGGGGGGCCTCCTGCCCCTCCTCCTCTAGGGTTGGCTGTTCAGAAGACCCACCTCCCAGCCCGACTGTCCCTATGGTCAACTGGAACCATTTTTCAGGCCTAAGTCTGCAGTAGAAAGCCTCAGACCAGGTGCCTTGAGTTCTTGTCCCAGCTGGGCCCTGTACAGGCACCTGCTTGCTGGGCCTCAGCTTCTCCATGTGTCTGATAAGGAAGCTGTCCTAGATAAGGCTCTAGGCGTACTTCTAACTTTGCCATTCAGCATTTCCACGTGTTCACAGGGATCCTGTGAGGCTCCTCTCTGAATGAGGCCACCCCCAAAAAGGCAAAGCTAAGAAGATACCCAGACCTCACCCAGACACAAGGCTCCTCAAAATAGACCATCTCTCTCTTATTTTGACTTTAGGCTCCCAGAGTTTCCCCCATTCCAGCTGTATGGAGAAAAGTGAAGACCTTGTCTCAGTCCCCTCAAGGAACCAGGGCCTGGCTCACAGGTTCAGAGGCTCAGTGGCTGAATTCTGGGACTGGGCAGTAGACTGCTGAGGAAGCCCTAAGTGGCACAAACGATTTCAAAGCCATCTAGAAGACAAGGCAGCTGGACCACAGGCTGAGTCCCCACACCTCCATCACCCACTGGAGTTTACCGTGTCTTCACCTGAGTATCTCTGCTGAGCCCTAACAGCCCAAAAGGGAGGAGACTGGGGAGTACTGTCCCCCAGGCAACCGGAGGACATGGCAGTCAGAAGACCTGAGCTTCAGTCCTGGTTCACTCCCTTGCAGCTGTGTGACACTGGTAACTACTCAGCCTCTCTGAATCTGTTTCCTCATCTATCAAACGGGGATGAGAGTTAAGCCCATCTCATAGGGTTGTGAAGAATCATTTAGACAGTGCATGTAAAACCCTTGTCATGCACAAAGACTTCTTAGGAAAAAAACGAAGGAGGTGGGGCAGGGGCCATGAACACGGTCTGCCCCAGCTGTGGTAGCGCTGGAAGGCCTTGGGTGAGTCGCTTTCCCTTTCTGGGCTCCGTTTCCCATCACTGCAGTGATGGGTTGAACACAAAAATTCCTGGGTTCTGCATTTGTTCATCCAGTATTGAAGACCCCTTGGTTGGCAGGAAGAGTTTGGGGCTTCAGGCCTGGGCCCAAGATTCTGATGCCCTCAACCCCTTCCTGGAGACCCTGACCTGGGGTGCAGGGTGGCTCTCTTTCTACTTCTGGAGGACAGAGCCAGCCCTGCAGGCCTTCCCAGAAACAAGGCCCTGGACTGCTGCCAAATACTCCTGAAAGGGACAGCAGTAGGGTGAGGATGCGCAGGTCACCACCTGGGGTCCTGCACTTCCCAACTCTGAACCCAGAAGGGCCTGGTGGAGGGTGAGAACAGGAGGACTTTTTTATTCTTTTTGTGGAAAGAAAAAGGGACTCTCTTCTTGACTGTAGCTGACCTGATGCCTCTGGGAACAAGAGGCAGGATCCAGCTTCCTCAGGAGGAGAAAGAGATCCAAAGGTGGGAGTGCTGGGCCTGTGTAAGCCTCCCCCCATGGCTACAAATCCAGGTTGGCCTGGCAGCTAGAGGTGGGGTGGGAGCAGGGCTGAGTGTCATGGCCCCTGTGTTCCACTCCTACCAAACCTTTCCCCTGCTTCCCGCCCAGAGAGACCGGTCCCCGACATCACTGGCCTCCCCCCGTTGTCTGCCTAGAAGCTGCACTCACCCTTCAAGGACTTGCTGAAGCATCACTTCCTCCAGGAAGCCCTCCCTGCTCTTCCAGCAGTCAGTCCAGAATCTGCAGCACGTGCAGGTGGGTCAGACTGGCCTAGGCAGTCCTCACACCCCTGTTGTAAAGGTTTGTTTCCAGCTCCCTAACTAGATGGCAACCTCCCTGAGGGCAGGCCCTGGGTCTCATTCATCCCCAGGGGCCTGAGGACTCACTAAGTGAAGTGCTTGCTCTTTGCCCACATTCACTGGGAGCTCCCAGAACGTCACCGGACTCCTGGCTCTCAGGTCAACTTTTCCCCTCCCAGTCAAGCCAGAGATGAAGAGATGTAGTCAGACCCTTTTGGGAATGAACTTTCCTCACAGTCCTGTCCTCCCCATAACGCCCCTCTCCCTGATGGTTGCCCCGCACTCCTGTTCTCAGCCTGGGGTCTCCTCAGCTCACTCCCTGCTGATCTCTAGTAGGTCCTTGTCCCCTAGACGGCCCCATCCCCTTCCTCTGGGTGGGTGCTGAGGCCAAGGTCCTCTCCCCCCACCTCTGGCCCTCTTGGGCCCTAAGGGGCCAAAAGCAGGCCCAGCCCTCTGCCCTTGCTGCCCCTTCGGAGAGGCTGGGCCTCCTACAGCCTCCGAATGGGGGCTGCAGTGGCTCTGTGTCCGAGCAGGCATCCTGGATCTCCCCCAATGTGGGGGTTGAGGCCCTTAGTGGCAGCTGCGGAAGCCCAGGGCCTGGCCGGTGCTAGGCCAGGTACTGGGCAGGGGTGGGCGCAGTGGGTGGGGCAGGTCAGTCGCTGAGAACAGCCCCCGGGAGCTCGTTGGTGAGTGTGTGCCAGCGCTCGATCCGCTTGTCCTTGTTCTTCAGGCAGTCAAACCAGTGTTTCAGACGCTCTCCCTTGGCGTTGATGCCCAGAACCACACCACCTGCAGCAGGGCCACAGTGACTCTCAGGGTCCTTGTGGAACCAGTGCCCCCCAACCCCCCCTCCCAGACTCTCTAGCCTGCCCCCTGGCTCTGAGGGTGGACAGTGGTCTGACCGCTATGCCACACTCTCGGCTCCCCTGGATCAGGGCCCGGGGATCCTGCCCTTCCTCTGCCCAGGACCAGGGCAGCTCCACTGTGCACAGCCATTAAGACCACCAGGACTTTGGGGCCACAAAGGCCTGGAGTCCAGCCCGAGGGGCTGACCACCATCACCTCTCACAACTGCTCCACCACAGACTGCTGTGTGAGCTGGCCAGGCCTCTTTCCCTCTCTGGGTCAGGCTCGAACTTGTCTGAGGCCTCTCTGGTGGCAAGATGTTTATGGCCCTGGCTTTCACCAGTGGCCAGGAAGGCAGGATTGGGGCCTGATTCAGGGCCACTGCCCTTTGCTAAATAGGTGTCTCCTCACCAATGAAATCGTTGGATTTTCCAATGTCATAATCCCAAACGGTGATCTCCAGGGTCTTCTTGGCCAGGTCCCCGTGCTTGATCTCATAACAGAATTCCTGGTGGCCAGAAGGGGAGTGGCTGGGAGGGTGGCCAGGGCACAGTAGTGGATGATAGTGGACTCTCACCCACCTCACCCACTTCTGTCTAAGAGCCCGGCTGGGGTCCTTAGGGTCCACTTCTCTCCAACCCACCTGTCACTGAAGCTGCTTTTCTCAAGAACTTCGAGAGTCTGCTTAGTGCCCAAAGCACACTTGGCGGCCTTGGCGTGCTTGACCTCTTTTGGGTCTGACTCTGGTGACCATTCCCCTTCTTTGTGGAACCCTCTCTGCCACCAGTTTCCTCCAACATCTGGTGTCCCCCTCACTCTGGCAGCATCTCCTCGGCCTTCTCTGCTGGCACCTGAGTCACTCAGGCTCTGCCTGAGGCCCCTTCTCCAGCTGTACCCACCTCCCCCTCCTGCTGCTGGGTTCCCCTTTCCACCTCCACATCATCATGGCTACAACCCCTTCCCCTCCACCTGCACAGCCTGGCCTCACTCCGCCACTTCCACATCCCCTGGCTGGGGGGCTCTCCTGCAGCCCCTTCCCACCCTCCAGCTCCCACAGTGCCCTTTGGAAAACCCAGTTCCTCCAGGGCCCCCAGCCCCTTGTACCTCATTGAACTCTGGGTTTAGGGTTTTCTTCTTTACCGCTGTCTTATGTTTGGATTTCTTGTCCACATCTGGTTTCAGGTATCTGGAATTAAGCAGATAAGCAGAGGATGGGACAAAGCTCTGGGTACACATGGAGCCAGCGGGGCTTGGAAGAGCTTTGTCCCTAAGAGAGATTCCCCGGCCCCTGTTTGTCCTAATCATTGGATGTCCCCAGCACTGCTCTGTGGGAAAAGGTGAGTGGTCAGCTGCAGTGGCAGAAGCAAGTGGTTCCTTCATCACCTGGACCCCCTGTTCACAGCGGCTTCCTGAGGCTTCCACAGAGCCCCTCCGTCTCTCCTCCTAGGAAAGAGGATTTCCCTATTTCTGAAAGTCTCATTTTCACAAACACATTTCCCACCAGAAGAACATTTTTAGCAGAGTTGGTCCCTTGTTAGAGCTTCTCTTTTTTAAATAGCAGATTATGGAGATAGAATTTGCAAGCTATACAATTCATTCTTCTCCAGGGTATAATGCAGCAGTTTTTAGTATAGTCCCCGAGTTGTACAACCATCGCCGCTACCTCACTGTAGCTCTGAGGAAGGAAAAAGTCCTTTTGGGCAGTAACAGTGCTGTTTCCTACAGGGAGAGGGAAGCCCTACTTGCAGACCTGTCCCCTCCACAGGCATCAGTGCCTTAGACTTTGATGCAGAACAGCTGTCTTCATCTGGGGCTGAGAGAGGTGGTGGGACTTGCCCAGGGTCACACAGCTGGTGCTCAGAAGTCAGGACCTCTCCTTTGCAAAGCCGCTCACCCTGTCCCTGCATGGACACCAGAGTGACAGTTGCCCTGCTCCTCCTGAGGGCGTGGACCTCATCTGTCTTACCTGCCACCAGCTGCCTGGTGCCCTGCCCAGGTGGGTCAGTGAACACAGAAAGTGGTGGTGTTATTACTACATAAGTCATAGGGGTTCATTATAGAAACATTGGAAATATGTATTGACAGAAGTTGGGGGTGGGGGAGAGAAATGAAGACATGGTCGCACAAATACCTGTTCTTTAGCAGCTTTATACAGCTATCAACAATTGGAAACCACCGCGTGTTCTTCAACAGGAAGTGACCTGGCTGACAGCTTTTCAGATTCTCTACCTGACGGACGACTGCTTGGCAGTACAGACCTACAGACCGAACTCCAGGCGCACACACCCCGCCACCGGCTCTCCAAAGTGTTAGGTTATGTGGGAGAAGCTGGAGTCAAAAGGCAACAGCCACACTGCGCAGTTGCCTTTATAGAAAATCTGGAAAAGGCAAAACTATTGGGACAGAAAATAAATCAACGGTTGCCTGGGGCCGGGGACCCTTCTGGGGCGACAGTATCTGTATCTTGACCATGGTGGTTATGAGACTGTCTACATCAGTCCCAACTCAGGGGGTGAAGCCTACTGTATGTAAATTATCTCAATAAATCTGACTTTTTAAAACAAGTTGGGGGTTCCCTTAAACCCCCACCCAGAGAGGGTGAGTTTCTTCAGTTCCTTACAAGCTCCCATGTACTTCTTGACTCATCTTTGCCTGTTTTGCTTTGGGGGCAAGGAGGAGGGACGGGGGCCCTGCACAGTGGCAGTGTCTCCCAGCCCTGCTTTCAGAAGCCCTGAAGGGAAGCTATGCTGGGCTCCCCATGCCCTCAGCACTGCACAGCCAGTGTCCATCTAGTGACCCTCACCTGGCCACCAGGCCCCCATGCAGCCCCAGCTAGAGGTTGTCCTCTGTTCTGCCCCCAGGCCTCTGTGCTGTCTCCTGGCCTGTGTGGGTGAGGGGTGTACCCTGGCCAAGCCCCAGGGACTCCCTTCCTGCCCTGGCCACTGGAGCCTCCTGACAGTGCCACCTCTGGTCCCTTCTGCACGGTGACTACTGCTCACCTGAGGCCCCCAGAAGACACCACAGGGTAGGAGAAGGAAGGGGTTGCCCAGGGCAGAACAGCAAGTTGCTTGAGTTTCCTCAGTGCCTCTGGGTGTAAACTGGAGATGGTAATAGCAGTGCCACCCGGGGCTGTCACAGGGGTCAGGGAGACTTAGCACAGCCCTCGGTGCTTGTTAGTGATGAGTGTTACCAACCCGGTTACCCCGCAGAGCTGGATCTGGGGTCAGAGCCTGGGGGAACAGGTAGCTGTCACCTGGGGTGAAGTTTATAAAAATAAGGGTGCCAACAAAAGGCCATCTAGGTTAGCCCCTCAGCATCCTCCACCTGGCACTTCCCTGAAGTTTTCTTGGGGGTCCTAGGTGCTCTGCTCAGAATCTAACCTGTGCCCTTGTTTCCCCTGCTTTTAGCAAGGAGGGCACCCATGGTCCATGAAGGGGCCTTGCAGAAATAGGGAGCCCTGAAGAGGCCTGAGCAGCAGCCCCTGCACCCCACCCCAGGGAATCAGATGTAGGGTTGCTAGGCCACTGGGAGCCTCCCTCTCATGCAGGGGGCCACCCACAGAGCTGCCTGTCCTTGGAAGGCCATGCTGACCCCGCCTGTGGCTACGGGGTGGGGCAGGGCTGCAGTGGGCCCAGCAACTCCCGCCCCTGTGGCAGGAGAGCCCCCGGTGTGGCGGACTGGCCCTGCACGCCTGCCCCTGCCTGCCGATGGGAGTTGGCTGCATCCTCTGTTGTACCAGGTGAAGCCCTGCTTTCTGAGTAACCCAGCACAGGACCCTGGGATTCCTGTCAACTTGGCAGGTGGGCACTAAGCCTGATTTTAAAATCTCACATCATTTTGATTCAGATCATATTTCCTTCTGTAAGAAAACTCTAGCATCACAGACACAGGTAGAGGCACCTCCCTCTCTCCCCAGAGACCATCACTACCGTATCACACTGCGTGCTCCCCGCTACAGTTTGCTTTGGGCTCAGCATGCTTGTCATAGCTGTCCACGTTAATTCACCTGGGCCTGATGTGTTCACTTCAACTGCATAGTACTCCATTGTACGCACATGCCACATTTTATCAATCTATTCCTCTGCTGACAAACACCGGGCTATTTCCAGCTTATCACTATCACAAGCAACGCTGCAAAAGCAGCTTTCCACCGTGCCTGCATCTCTAGGAAACAGATCTGGAAGGGAGATAGATGAGGTGGCCACAGAGCACACACATCTTCCTACGTTACCAAATATCACTTACTTTCCTGCCAATCCTTTTAAGAGTCTACTAATTGTCTTCTGAGTCTGCACAGCATTTCCTCTCAAAGTGGTCTCTCATCCACCCCAAAGCACTGCTTTGACAATAGTTAAGGTTGGGGCCCAATTTGTTTTTTATGTAGAAAACCAGTAGTCCCTGTTACGGCCTTTGTCACCTGGCCTCCTCACCATCCCCTGAGGCCAGGCCCATCCCTGTCTCTGTATCTTAACTCCCCATCCCTTTTCATGAGCAGAAATACCTCCTTTCCGCTAAGCCATATTCCTCCCCAAGTCCCACCCTTCAAGACAGTCTCAGCACGAACGCAGACCAAGATCCATCTTTTGTTCATGGACGGGCCCAAGGCACAGATGGTGGCCACCGGGACACCTGCTTCATGCCTCTCCAAATGGCCACCAGCTCCTGTCTGCCCCTCAGCTAGGATCACAGCCTGTCCTGGCACAGGTTCACCTGGCCCTGGGGCCCAGGTCACCTGCCATGGCCCCTGAGTTAGTGTCTGTCCCCAGCACCATCATGAGCCCCACCTGGCAGGGCTGGGTGGAGCCTTATCTGCTCCTGTGGCACCACATAGGCTGGGCACACGGGGGCTGGGCTAAGTCCTGGCAGAGCACCTTCACTGGACCCCTGGCCTCCCAGCATGACTCAAACTCACAGGGAGGCCTGAACTGGCCATCAGGAGATAACTCTCTCTATCTGTGTGGCTGGGGAGCCACTTGACTTCTCCAGGCCTCAGTTTCCTCCTCTGAGCAATGGGCCTGGCCAGACTCAACAAGGAGCTCGGAGGGGAGCACAACCTTGTGGGCGAGGCGCCCCAGTGCTTCATTCACACAACTACTTGCCACTCCAGCTGCTGATCCCAACACACGGGCCTCCTGTCCCTCGAGGAGAGGAAGGGGAGGAGGCGGCGGCCGGGGCCGCACACTCACGTTTTCACGTAGGGGTCCGAGTAGCCATTGGCGTCCATGGCAGCCAGGTGTGCGCAGCGCACGATGCCCACCAGCAGGCCCTGCTTCTGTGAGCTGTACTTGAGGGAGATGAGGATGCGGCCCCGCTCCTCCAGGGACTTGTCTTCCGACTTGTCCACCTGCGGGGAGGGTGGGCGGTCACTTGGCTGTCCTTGCCTGCTCCCCCAACTTTCACAGCCACAGACCCAGGCCAAACAAAGCCTGCAGGATGGTGAGCAGTCACCCTCGCCCCAGCCCCCTGGAAGGTGCCTCCTGGAGCCTCTCAGGGTGTAGGGGGTGCCCCACTGGGGAGAACCCAGGAGACAGAGCTTGGCACATTGCCAACCCCAGGGGCAGCTGGGAGGCAAGTGGGGAGTGGCCCAGGCCCCTCCGCCCCAGTAGCTAGCTGCCCAGTGCCCCTTCTGGGGTCAGATCTCAACTCTAGGCTTCCCACTCCCGCCCACCCCACACTTTTCCATTCATTGCCCTCCTGAGATCACCCATTTCCACCTTCCAGCTGCTAGTCACCTGGAGCCCCTCACCTTTACCCTCTGTCCACCCAGCCTGAGCCCCACAACCCCCGAGGGCTCCTCCTAGGCTTCTCTGCCAAGCTCCTCTCGCACGCAGTCCCTTTGCCCTCAACTGTCCTCTGCCTGGCACTAAAGTGGTGCCTCATGTGGCCCCTGGTAGGCAGGGGCCGTGCCTGCACCTCTGGAAACGGAGCTCCTGTGGGGTGAAGGAAGGACCACTACCCCAACTCCCACACCCAGCGCAGACATGGCTGGCTGATCACCGAACTTGCCCTGAGCTCAAACGCAGCCGCAGCACCTTCACACAGTGCTCAGGCAGCCTTGACCTGGGGGTCAGACGAGGCAGCTGAGATTTAACCATCTGCCACTCAGGCCCAGGGCTTCCTGTGTGATGGCCTCACTAAACCATGGCTCTTGTGCTTGCTATGTGATGTGGGAAAATTAAACAGTATAAAAGAGCAGGGATATTTCCAGTTGTTTTTCTAGGGTAGGATATACTTTGGATTGTTTCTCATGAAGACCATTGAACTGGGCATCATTCAGTGTCTACTAAGAATGAATAAGGTTTACAAGACTATGTAAAATCTAAAAGGGATCATCAGAATGAACCTGCACTGCTGAGCGATCATCCCCAGCTGCACGCTTGTCACTGTGGGCCCCTGAACCAAAGGGACTCCCAGCAAACTCAAGCGAGGTTCAGCAATGCCCTGACCATGCCCGTGCACAGGCACACACGCTCTCACGCACCTCCGTGCACAAAGCGTGCTCACACTCGCATTCCACACTCTCGCATGCAGATACACACATGCACACTCTGCTAATACAATTCACACTCACACCACAGGTATTTGTTTATGCCGGGGACCAAAACTCAGGAACACAACTCCAGCAGGAATTGGTGTTGCCTTTTGTAAGTGACATAGATCATTTGGAAAAACTGGGTCATCTGCGGTTAGTGACTAATAATAAAAAAGGTTATCTCCATCACACAAATGTCTCAGTGGGAGGGAACGTGACAAGGGAATCCAATATGCAAAAAGGCAGAGCTGGGATTCTGGGAGGAAATCTGACCTCAGGTCACTCATTTCAGGGCTTGATCAGGCCAGGGTACACTGAGCATGCGTCCTAGGGCCCAGGCCCTGCCAGGGGACGGCTGCTGGGTTCTGTCCTCTCGAGCTTTCCCCTTGCCTGGGCCTTCCAAGGGGGTGGGGAGGGGAATGTCCTGGGGAGAGGCCTGTGCCCTGAAACCACGCAGTCCCTGAAGGCCCAGGTTTCTTAGATCCTGGGGCCCTGAGGCTTCCTGGCCAACCCCTTCCAGCCCCTCTGAGCTGGGTGAAGGCAGGCCTCAGAGAGGGGAGGGAGTAGGGCGTGGAGAGAGGGAGGAAGGGAGGGATTGCTGAGAGACTCTGGGAGGGCTCAGCTGCTGCACACAGCCAGGGGGCAAAATCGGTTTTGACATCATTTACAAACAATTGCAATTTCTAGGAAAGAATTATTTTCTGTCTCCTCTGGGTATCTCACAGGCACCTCACGCCTAACATGTTCCAGTTGAGCTCCAAGCATCCCCCAGCTGCTTCTCCCACGGTCCTCTGCATCCCAGTTAATGACCCTCCATCCTCCCAAGTGCTTGGGCCCCACGCCTGAGGATACTGATCTACCCACACTTCTCCCCTTCTCCGCTGCTGCACCCCCCAGGCCTGGTCCTACTCCTCCCTCCTTCTCCCTCTCCACATCCTCGCCCTCCATTCCCTCCCATTCTTAGGAGCCTGTTAAAATGTGCTCAGAAGCCTTGGCACCTGCCTAGCACCCTCCCGTGGTCCTTCTCACTCAGGATAAGGCCCAAGTTCTCCCACGGTCCCTACCCTGACCTCTGCTCTCAGCTCCCAGGACCCCCTCCCCTCGTTCTCTCTGCCCCACTCAGCTGGTCTCTTGCCTGCGCCTCCCACAGGCCAGCTTCGCACTTTTCCACATGGGGCTTTGCACCTGCTGTTCCCTCTGCCTGGAATAGTCCCTGCTTGACGGGCGAGGCCTCCCAGAGCACCCATCCAACTCACTAGTCCTGCTCGTGCTTTCCTGCTTGGCCCTGATCCCTGCCTAACAGACGACCTGTTTGATTATTTTATCTCATTTTTGGTGCCCAAGCTTCATGAGGACAGGGAGATTTATGTCTCCCCAGCACCTGCAACCATGCCAGGCACATAGTAGATGCTCAGTTAGTGCTCCTGGCCCTGCACTCTCAGCCAGGCAGGCCCTAGACAGCTGCAAAGCCCGTGGCTGGAGGGAGCGAGCAGCCCACTCACCGGGAGCTGCTTCTCCAGGCAGATGCTGAACGTCTTGGTGTGGTTGGGCTTCAGCTTCTTGAGGGGCACCCGCGTCTCCCCAATGAATTCGTTGTGGCGGAATTTGTCCTCATCACACACGGAGATCCTGGAGGGCAAGGGGCCTCTCAGTTTGCTTCCAAAGTCAGTGGGGATTTGCAAGCAGTGGTGGTGGTGGTGGTTGGGGTTGCGTGGGCAGGGCCAGCCCCGTGGACCAGGCTGGGTGGGGTGGGGGGAGCCAGAGGCCAGGGGCCTCACCTACCGCAGGGTCTTTCGGATCATGTCTTCGTCCGTGATCCCATAGTAAGTAAGCGTCTCGTTCCATGTGGGGTTCAGAGTGTTTCGGAGAGTTTTCGTTCTCAGCTTATTTGCCTGGAGAGAGAAAAAATGATCTTCTGAGCATCAAAAGTGTGGTGGGCAGGGTAATGGCCCCAAAGAGGACCACATCCCAACCTCCTGAACCTGTGCATGTGTGGCCTTCCCTGGCAAAGGGGGTTATGGTTGTTAATCAGCTGACTTTAAAACAGGCGGATTGCCGGGGGAAGGTATTGCTCAGCGGTAGAGTGTGTGCTTAGCATACACAAGGTCCTGGGTTCAATCCCCAGTACCTCTACTAAAAAATAAATGAAAAATTAATTTAAAAATACATAAAGAAACTTAATACCCCCCTCCCCCCCACCCAAAAAAAAAAATAAAACAAAAAAACCAGGCAGATTGTCAAGATGATCTGGGTGGGTCACGTCATTACGGGGCCCTTCAAAGCAGAAGAGGGAGGCAGGAGAGTCAGAGGCAGACATGACGAGGGAAGAAAGGCAGAGGCAACACTGGCTTTGAATATGGAGGGAGGGGCCATGAGCCAAGGAAAGGGGGGTTCCTCTAGAAGCTGGAAATAGGCTGGAAATAGCTTCTCCCCTAGAGCCTCCAGAACAGAACGGAGCCCTGATGACATCTGATTTTAGCATGGTGGGACCTGTGTCGGAATCGCACCCTGAAGAACTGGAAAGGTAAGAAATTTGTAGTGCCGTGAGCCACAAAGTCGGTGGTAATTTGTTAAGGGAGCCTTAGGAAATGAAAATAGGGGGCTCCTGCCTCCTAGGGGTGCGTGTGTGTGTGTGTGTGGGGTGTGTGTGTGTGGTGTGGTGTGGTGGGGATGGTGTCTACAGGAGGCTGTGGGGCTGGGAACCTGCCTGTGGGACTGGATTCTCTCCCTCACACCTCTCTGCCTTCGCTAGGGCTGTTCCCTGCCTGAAACGCACCTCTCCTAGAGAATGCCTGGAAGCGCAGGGTAGGGAGTGGCCCATCCAAGCCACCTATGGCCTCCCCTCCTTCCCTGGTGCTTCCGGAGATCCTGGTTCTTAAACTCCTTACCTGTGTTCCCCCTGCAGACTCTGAGCTCCGTGTCTGAGTCCCTCTGATGTCTGCCACAGTGATCTAGGCTTTGAAGTTAGACAGCCCTGGGTTCACATCCAGCATCACCACTTACATAAGTTCTGTGGAGCCCTGTGGGTTACCTGCCCTCTGTGAGGGTCGGGCTCCCCACTGTGAAAAGCGCATGAGAACAGCTCTCTCTCAGCACTGTTTTCAGACCTCTTTCTAAGGAGGCTGAGCTCTGTGGGGAGCCCTACGGGAGGCCCCTAGGACTCAGCAGCCAGGTACTGTGGACTCTAGAGACGCACAGTCACTGAACTCCAGGGCTGGGCACCTGCCTTGGCCCTCGGCCCTCACAGCCTTGGGGTCCTCTGGGTGGCATGAGGATGCTGGGGCCTGGAGTGGGAGGAGGGCCACTGCCGCTTCCCCCACAGCCCTGCCCTCCCTACAGAGGGAATAATCACCCCTTTTGGGGAGGCCCCCCAGGATCAATGGGAGTCCCAGCCCGACACACTCATCCAGGGAGTTTGGGCCCCAAAGTTAACTCAGGCCCCAGCAGCCTGTGGGCGCTCAGCCTGGGGGTGGCCACTTGGGGGCAGGACTGGAATTGTCCTGAGCAGTGTCAGGGGAGGCCCTCTGCCCAGGAGGGTGCCCCATTGCAGATTCTTCTTCTCTGTCAGGTCAGGGCCAGGAAGGACGTCCCCATCTTTGGCTTCTGAGAAAGAGGCCAGGACTAGAACACCAGCCACTGGGCTCTGCTGCTCACACTCCCGTGTCCTGTGTCCCATGTCCCTCTGCCTCTGCCCTGGTCTCTACTCGGAAGCAAAGCTGCTGGACTCCAGTTGAGTCCCTGCTGGTGTGGGGTCTGCCCAACCCACCCCTTGGGATGTGTGTGGGTCCCAGGGCCAGGGCAGGACCCAATCCTGAAAAGATGATGTGACTTTCCCTCCCATGAAATTACAAATAAAACACTGAACAATAAGACGTACGAAAGGAAGTCTACTCAAGTTCTGATCTAGCACCAAAGGTCTCCTGTCTTTTCCTCTCTTTTTGTAGATACACCTGTTGGGCTGGCCTGTGTGTTGGGTCATCTGGCATGGGAACGAGGATTCTGTAGTCAAATAATTAGGGCAGATGCCCACCACTCCATCCCCCTTGTAAAGCATCACAGAGCAGCCCATCAATAAAGGCTCTGATAAGTCCCGCAGCAAAGAAACCTGTTTAACAACGTTTTCCAATGTTATTTGGCCACAGAACCCTTTGCATATAGTATTAACCTCCAGCTGAGGATGTTTTTTTATAAAACACTGGCCGGGAAATTCTCCGGGGGAGTTTCCTCAACTTAGCAGGCAGGTAGTGCCAACTCATGTTCCCTGGGAGGTCTGGAGCGTGTGGACTGACTGGGTGCTCTGGGTGGAGGTGGAGTGAACCCATCAGCTTGCTTGGGCTCCGAGTGGGTGTGGGAGCTGTGGGCCTCCCCGGATGTCCCAAGCCCAGCCTGGGCCCCAGTTGCAGGGCTGGTCAGCAGGCCTGAGGCAGGGCCCTCACCTTACTGGCTCCTGGCAGCAGGTGCAGCTTGACGTAGGGGTCCGCCAGCCCATTGTGGTCCATCGGCTTCAGGCCCTGAGCAGAGGAGAGGCAAAGGGTGTAACTGGGGGGCTGGGGACACAGAGCAGTCAGGGCCTCCAGGAACCTGGGTCAGCAGGCATCCTTGCTCCTGGGCCTACTGGCTGGGTCTGTTCATGGCCCTCTTCACAGAAGCAACCCGGCCTCGCACCCCCAGAACGGGGGGTGAGGATGGCTCGGTGCTGGTACACTCTCCCCTCCCCGCAAATGTCTGGCCCTGGGCAGGCGACTTGGGGCATCTTTGTCAGATGAGCTTTTCTCTTTCTCTCCTTATCATGGAGGCCAGGTGACTCACCTTTCTCTGAATAAGGGCCTCGTTACCCTGCTGTACTCGGGCCCTTTCCTCTTCCTGTCCCCCCTCCCCCAGCTCGGCAACTTCTCTCATTGACCCCAAGTCCACATGACCCTCTGTCCACTCAGCCACACGCGTTCCCCTGTGGCCATGGGAAAATGTCCTACATCTTGGACACCAGGCTCAGTTTCTGTCTGGCTTTGCCACAGCTCTCAGCCAGTCTGTGTCCATGGAGGCCACACAAGCTGGCTGGCCACAGAGGGTCCCTCCACAAGATGGCACCCCTCAGTGACTTCCAACAACCAATCAGCGTGAAGAACCAGGGTCCCCATGGGACCATCAACAGATGGGGCTCAGTGGACCTCACGTGGGCTCCTGTTTATATTTTCCTTCTGGGATGGCGCACAGGGATGTAGGGAGGCAGCTGTGGCCTGTGTGGGGCTGAGTGGGCAACCCCACGACATCATTCAAAGAGGAACTGCAAGTCATGACCAGGCCACCTCCCAGGGCAGCCGAGGTCCTTCTCTCTCCCTCCCCATCTTGGTTTGGAGGAGCCCGCAGGTGGGTCCTTCCAACTTCTAACAACCACTGCTCTGTTCCTGGGAAGGGGCACACAGGTTTTAGAGCCAGGCTGGCCTGGGTTTAGGTCTCAGCTTCTGCACTTACTAGCCGGGTAAGTGAATGCGTTCTCCTGAGCCTCAGCTTTTGCATCTGTAAAAGGGGTTAACAGTCCCCACTTCCCAGGGCTGGGGAGAGAGGTGAGGAGGCAATGCTGACGCAGGGCCTGGCTGCTGGGGGATTTGCTCCCCTTCCCTGACATGCAGGCCCCTTGGAAGATGCCAGAGAAGCAGCTGAGCGGGGGTGGTGAGGCATCTGAGCTCTGCCCTGCTCCGTGGGGACGGCTTCCCTCCCTAGCTGGGCGGCTCCTCCCAACACAAGTCTGTCATCCCGCCTCTCACCCTTCCCCAAGAAGGTGGAATTTCCCAGGACTGGTGGTTCTGTCAGAGTTTTCCCAGTTGCGTTGTGGATATGAGTGCCCGTGTGTGTGTGTGTAGTGGGTGGGGCGTCTGCATCAGGGCAGCATCAGGTCCTGAGCATTTACTTAATGCTCACAACAGCCGCATAGGTGGGGACAATTAATTGTCTTACAGATGAACAAACTGAGGCTGCTCTGCTCACCAAGAGGGAGGGTTAACAAGCTAGGGTCCAGAGCAGAGGCATCTGGCCTTCTCCCAGAGACCCCCGAAGGGTTCCACCTGTCAGCTTCAGCCTTCCCACCGCCTGGGGCTCCTCCCCACACCCCAGCTCCTCCCATGCCTGCACCACCACATTCCCTACAGAACCGGATCCAAGCAGAGGATGAACTGGAGAATGGGGAGCCACCATGGTCGGGTGCTCCCATCCCCCACCCGCAATGCCTTGAAAGACACACTCCCAAGTGGATATGCGGGCACACCACCCCCCACCCCCAGTACACCCACACCCACACTCTGGGGCCCAGGTAGGGAAGGCAGGGCACACAGCACAGGAGGGGCCTGGTGTCTGGAGGGGAGGAGAGGGCATGGCTCTGGCCAGAGTGGCCTGGCAGCCAGTACCCATTCCCAGCCCCCAGGCCTGGACAACCTCTATACAGCTGGGTGGAGGGAGACGGGAAGGGGTCTGCCCGGGCTGTGCAGCCTGCCCTTCCCCGTAGTACAGCTGAGGGTCCTAGGGCAGGTCTGGAGCTCCTGCATCACAGCCCAAGCAGCTCCCAGCTCCCAGAGAGAGCAGGGGCAGGGATGGCGCGGGCCCAGCAGGACACGACTCACCCCTGCCACGCATTCGGGCTGGGTAGGGCACAGCCGGGGCTATACCAGGAAGCCCGCCCCTCTGGGTGGGCAGAGCCACAGGCAGGATAGGAGGAGGGGCAGAGAAGCTTGTGGGTTGAGGGGCTGGTGGGGGAGCTGGTGGGGGTGCTGGGCCCAGGCCCTTGCACGGCTCTACTGGGAGGGTCTAGCAGGCCACATGGCCACCCTTACCTTGCGGGAGAACATCAACTTTGGCACCTTCCTCCCAGAGGGAGCGATGCAGTGGGGGGACGAAGGGAACAGTGTGGCTGAGAACACACAGCTGCCAGCCCAGGGGCGGGGGCGCAGCAGGGTTCACAGACACCCACCCCCACCCAGAGAGCAAACTCAGGCCCACCGTACCAGGACTAGCCCCCTGCCCGAGGGCGTCAGCATCCAGAGCCGGGAGGCCCAGGTGCTGGGAACCTCGGGAGGGAGGCATCTGAGTCCAACCCCCCTTCTTGGCCTGTAGGACAGGCCTGTCACCTCCCCGCCTTCCCTGTCTCTCTCCATAGCTCCCCAGCTCAGTCCCCTGAAGGCCCCCGCCTCCACCTCATTCTCTCCAGCTTCTCTGTTCTCTTTCCCCCAAAGTGCAGGGCTTTTTAGGGGCAGCTGAGATGACTGAGGCAAGAACTCCCTCCCGGCCCGGCACCTGCAGAGGAGACGCCACCCAGCCAGGACAGGAAACAGGGGTGGCCTGGCCTCGGCCCCAGCGCCTTCCCCGGGGCACCTACCTTGGCCTTGCTGATGGTGCAGTGGAGGGCGCTGTTCTCCTGGTCGTAGAGCAGGCTGAAGTCCAGCGTGCCCAGGGCGGCTGTAGACACGGAGGGCTCAGTCAGGTGGGGGCTGCGTGGTGGAGAAGCATCACCCACCCCGTGTGGCTGGACAAGGTGCCACGGTGACTGCCACCCACTGAGCACCTGCCGCGTGCTGATCCCCCAACCCTGGGAAACGAACACTCCCCCCAGTTTCCAGACAAGGAGCTGAGGCTCAGGAGAGTCAGGCCTGTCCTCCCCAGCCACCGAGGGTGATGGTCCAGGAGTCAAACCCGGGCAGTGGGCCCCTGACCCCCGCACTGAGAAGCGCAGCCTGGGGCTGGTCCAGTGGAGGGGCCACGTGTGCTGGGTGCTCAGCTAAAGGGGTTCCTGCCCTCCTGGTACAACTGCCAGTCTGGGCTAAATGAGGCTGCAGGCCCTGGCTGGGCTGACTGCCCTGTCACTTGCCACCCCCCAGCAATACTTGGGGCTAGGGATCCCTGTCTCTCCGGTCCTTTGGTGGCCCCAGGCAGGATGCAAGGAGTCAGCTGGGCCCTCGGGCTGCTACCCCTAACATCTGAAAGGCAGCGAGTGATTCCTAAGGGCGGGCAGAGGGTTAAGTAATCATTGGATGCAGCTGCTACCCTCGGGGGCGATCACACACGGCAGCCTTCCCCATGGATGTGGCTCCCAGTATGAGGGCGGGGTTGAGAGTGGGGGCAGGCTTTGGGGGCAAGTCTCCAACAGCAAGATGCACATTCACAGAATGTCTTTAGAAGTCCAGATCCTGCTGTGGGCTGCTGGACTGTCAACTGGCATCCCATTCATTCATTCTTTCCCAAGTGTTTACAATATGCCAGGCCCTAGGAATGAAGGTATCAATAAGGCAGGGTTCCCGCCCTGAGGAAAGCACAGCTTAATGGGAGGAACAGATGAAATAGATTTGCCACAACAGTCTGGTGGGCCAGGATTGATGAGGGGTCCAAGGGGAGGCCTGGCTTTGATGTGAACTGAGGCCATCAGGGAGGGCTTCCTGGAGGAAGTGACGTTTCACCTGCACCATGAGAGATGAGTAGGGGCTGGCCCATACACAGGGGGCTGGGGGAAGGGGCATTCGAACCACAGGCCAACTGAAAGGGTGGGTGGCTGAGTGATGCTGAGGGGAGGGCAGTGCTCTATTCTTCAGGCCCGGCATGCCTAGCAGTGGTCTAGATCAAACTACAGCCACCTGGCCAAGTCTGGCCACATTCATCTGTTTACATCTTGCTCATAGCTGCTTTGGCACCACAACGGCAAGAGCTGAGTAGATGTCACAGAGGCCACGTGGTCCCCAGATCCCCAAGCTAGAGCAGGGGTCCAGACATGGCAAAGTTTCGGGTCTGTGGAAAAACAGGCAATTAAGGCCCCTGTGTGCGGAGCGGTCCTTGATTCTGAAGTCTGGCACTGAGTCATGTTCACCTTGCTCCCCAGATCCTAACACAGGGTCAGGCACACAGCTCAGTGTCTCTATCACTGCCCGGCAGGGACACATGTGGGGTGCGAGACCCGCCCTCTGACGTCTGCCCCTGGGTTGTAATCCCAGCTCTGCACCTCCTTGCTGTGTGGCCTTAGACCGCTTACCCAGTCTCACTGTGCTGCAGTTTCCTCATCTGCAAAATGGAGACACATCCGTCTCCACCTCACAGCGTTGTGCTTTGACACCGAGCCTGGGGTACAGGAAGTACTCAGTAGATAATTATAGAAGGAGCAGGTCCATTTAGGTGATTTTTTCTAGATAACTGTACTTGCCCCTCTGAGACGCCTTCCGGAATGAACTCGTTCCAAACTGGATCACTCCCCTCCCAGCCTTCATGAGCAGAATATACAAATGGTCACTTACACTTTTCTGAATAACCTGAGTCATTGCTGTGAACAGGGCGACCGTTTTGCATGTCAGAGTCACAGCCCAGAGACAGAAGGGCATGTGAGATGGTTCCTCCACCAATGGATCCCAGATGGCCACTCTTTTTGAGGTTTTCTTCCTCTTTCTGCCTCCTGCTTTGCCATCAGCTTGAAATGCCTGTTACAGTACTTGCCTCTGGTACTACAAACAGCTCTCCCTCCTATTCAATAGTTACTTGGTTCCTCTATAAGACCAGGTGAGAATACTTGTTAAAACTGTGTCTAAACTAAAAGTCAATAGGCCTTGAGTGAAGCCTAAGGTCCTTTCTCCTGAGGAGAGCCTGTGTGCTTTTGGTCTAGCTGTATCCGGCCCTTTGCTGCCTGTATCCAAGCCGCCCTTGGTGCAGGTGGGCAGGTGAGGGTGCTGTAAGCGAGGCCTCTATCACCACGCCTGTAACAACTAACACAGCCACGGGCCCAAGATGCTCCAGGCCCAGGCTTTTGTAAAAATATTCTCCAAAGCTCTTGGCTTTGCACAACAGTACATCCATCTGCCGTTCAGTTCAGGCCTAACGTGTGGCTTGTTCCTTGTTCCTCCTGAGGGCAGGGACCATGCCTCCATCACGCCTTGTGACACCACCAAAGAGCAGATGTTCAGTTGACACAGCTGGTCCATCCAAACCCATTGGTTCCCCAGCCACTCACGGGAGCAGAGATTTGGTGTGATGCTCGTGGAAAACACCCAGTCCACGACCTCTGCCCGATTCTCCATCTCAGAGAAGGACAAGCCAGCAGAGTCCCTGCTGGGAAATTCAGCTCCAGGCCGTGAGGGGAGCCCCTCCCACTGGCTCTACAGACATCCCTGTTTAAGGGTGGGGCCAGGTGCTGCTCAGTGAAACCGACACCTGGTATCCCAGGAAGGCATAGCAAGCCCAGTGCTGCTCCAGGATGGGACTGTTGAATTTCTTTCTTCCTTTTTTTAATGGAGGCACTGGGGATTGAACCCAAGACCTCATGCATGCTAAGCACACACTCTACCACTGAGCTATACCCTCCCTTGCCGATGAATTTCTTTGCATTCCAATGCAAGTTTTATAAGAAATAATAGTTTATAATTAGAAGCTCAGTCACCATTTTCAGACACTTGCTGGTGGTGGAGTTCTCTTATGGAGCTTAGAGTCCAAAGTTCCCTGTATTTCCTATTTGGAGAAATGAAGCTCAGAGAGGGAAGGTGATCTGGTCAGGGTGGCACAGCAGGGCTGGACACAACCCAGACCTCTTCACTTCCATCCTGATAGCCCCGCCTTAAAGCCTGGGGGCTTCCAAAATTTTTTTCGTCTGCCAGTTTGTTAGTTCAAACCTTAAGAGGATGCAATGGAGAAACAAAAGAGGGAAAAACAGAATTGCTCTTGGGGCTTGGGGAGTGGGGAGAGCTTGGCTGCCGCCCTGGAGGGGCCTCTGAGTTGAAATGCACCCTGGGTTTGTGTAGATGAGGAGGGCCCTAAGGGCGGGTGAAGGTGCTTGTCTGTGTGAGCGACTCAAATCACATGTCCTGCCTAAGGTTTACATCCTTGGCAAAATAATGAGGGTTGGTCACTAATGGGCCTTTGAGAGTTGTCACCCGCTTTGTCGATAATTATAGAGCTTTAAAGGGGCTAATTCAGAGAAAATCGAGCTTAAGCCCCTGTCAGTTCCTCTAGGGCAGAACATGCCTTTCCTCTGCTGATGGAGACTGACAGCATCATTTTGACCTTGGTTTGCACCTGGACTTTCCTCACCCGTACACCCTTGGGAATAGGAAATCGGTCCTGTGTTTTGTTTTTGTTTTTGTTTTTTCTAAGAAAAATGTCAGCCTCTCAAATAGTTTTTAAGAAACTCTGGCAAGAACCACAGAAAATGATCAAGTCTGAGTCGAAAGCATTTCATAGTTGGGGAAACTGAGGCACTGAGCAGGGGCTTGCAGAGGGTACGAAGAGGAATGAGCCACACATTGTACATCCCTGCCTCCAGGAGCTCAGAGGCAGAGGGTCTGGACTTTTAGAAAACCTGTTCACTCCCCTGCTTTACACTGTTCAAAGGTTTTCCACTGCCTCCTGGACTCAGTTCAACCTCCTTGGCATGGCAATCAAGGCCCTCTGGGATATGACCACTTTGGCCTCATCGTCGGTCTTTTCCCCTTGCTTCTGCCCCTGGACTCTTCCTCCTTCCACTCTGCCGGCCTGTGTCCTCCCTCCTCCCAGCCTCAGGGCACGCACTCTGTGGGGGAACTCCGCTAGCCAGTGTTTCACATTTGGGTTCCTGCCCTCACCGCTGCGCTACCTGTGGGTCTCAGTCTGCATGAATTTCCTGATGTCAGAGATTATACCGCAGGCATTCCTAAGTCTCCATGCCCAGCACAGTGCCTGACACCTAACTGGTCTTCAGTGCATAAAAATAAGGTCCAGGTAGAACATGACAACTCCAAGGAAAGGGAGTCACAGCCAGTCCGGACAGGGAAATGCCTCCAGCTGACGGCTTTCTGGGCAGGCCTAACGGCAATTCCTCTTCTCCATCCTTGCTCCAGGCCTCTGTGGGCATCAGTCCTGACCCGAGGACAAATCATGCTGAGGCAGGTGTAAGCAGGGGGCATGAGATGCAATTCTGGCCATCATGACAGGACAGTTCTCCCGAGGACTTCTGGGAGTGGCTTCCTTGATTTTAAACTTAGACACGGGCGAGGAAATGGATCTTTATCAAATTTAGGCTCTTACTGTTACATGTGATGCCTGGACCTGCTGCAGCCACCTTGGACCATGAGGGAGATCAGCCTAAGAGGAAAAGGGCACGGCCAGGTGCAAAGACAGAACCATTACTAGGGAAGCTGCTGCTGAGAGGCTGCATGAATATACCCCAGTGCCACGTGACCTCGACAGTCCTCACTGCTTAAGGCGCTCTGAGTTTTCTGGTACTTATACCCCCCAGCATTCTAGTCATTACAGCTTGGAAGAGTGGACTGGGTTTCTGCAGATGGAGAGTGGGTGGGAGAGCATCTCAGGCAGGGGAGCAGCACATGTGGAAGGTGGGGCATAGGTCCCATCAGGGCAGAAAGCAATGGAGTCTAGCCCAGCCAGGCTACACTGTGGACCACTGGGAGGGGAGGGTATTTCTAACTCCAACATTCATGCATCTTCTCCTGGTCATCACTCCTCTATTAGATCAGTTTGGAACCTGTCAATTTCGTGCCTGTACCTTGAGATGACTTAATAAAGGATGGGCTTTAAAGAGAAGGAAAAAAAGACCGAATAAATAAATAGCACTTCACTCTCAGCCTTGAAAAACAGAGCAACCGTCCTAATTTCTTTTTGTTAGAACAGAGATAATCCAATAATTAGGGCAGCAAATAGCATAACCCCAGCTAAAGCCGTAATGAACCATCTGGCTTGAATCATTTAGGCTTATTGTAGGGATCTGGTTGTCAGAGCTGAGATGGGGGTGCGGCCTGGGGTACTACGTGGAGAGTGGTTTCAGCTCAGAACCTGGTCCTGCCACAAGCAAGAGCCAAGATTGCTGTGCTCCCAGGATGGGATGTTTGCTCAGCCTCTGATGGGATCCAAGCCCAGGGTGGCCACCCCTTGAAGGGAATCAGGGCCCCAAGCTGACCCTGGCTCAGCCACACGTCCTCTTCCTTTGCTCTTTTCAGCAGAGGGCCCTGGTGTCATGGGTGTGGCCAGCCCACAGCTCAGGCTGGCAAGACTGTGTCCAGACTGCCTTGTACTGCCGACCCCAAGTGCATCTGTCCCCTGCTAGGACAGTGAGCATTCTGGGTCCGAGGCCCCAGCCCTGTTCCCCCTCTGCTGCTGGCATAGTGCTTGGTGAAGGACTGCTGAGTTGACGGCCTGAAGATGGGGCAGCTGGCGTGAATTTTGAATTTTCTGACCCCTCTCCTTGCCTGTGGGTTCAGGGACAGCCAAAAGAAACCACCAGATTTCTCACGCCTTAGCTGTATGTCATCAGAGGGCCCTGGGTAGCACCAGGAGGGCCTGAGGCTCAGGTGGAAGCCCTGCCCTGCTTGCCTGCTCCCTTGGCGCAGCAGGAAAGGCGCTGGAAAAGGGACTAAGTTCCCCACCCCTTCCTCTAGAGGTGGCTGTAGACTCAGGGCACGCAAAGTGGGTGATTTAGATCTTAGTTAGGGCCTGCTCAGAGGCACAGCAAGTGAGGGGGATACCCTACCCAGGGGCCAGGAGCTGAAGGTGGGGAAGATCCAGGGTGCAGCCCTAAGGGCAAGAAACTCTCAAAGCCATTTCCCCAAGCTGGCAGGGAAATGAAGGGAGAGGCTTGCCTCCCATCCCCATGTGGGGGTAGGGGGCAGGGCCTCAATATGCCAGGCTCTGGCCATAGGGTAGTGGTCCAGGCCCAAGAAAGTGCAGAACAGGCAGCTTCCCAGCACAGGCAGGGGCTGCCATCCACTCCTCTGATAAGCTTCCTCCCACTTGCTCTTCCTGGGCCTCCCTAGGTAGGGTGATGAGAGGTCTGGCCCCATCTTTTCCCGCAGTGGTACTGGTAACCCCCACCATCAGCTTCCAGAGGCATTTTATGGTGGGGGAAACTCCAGACCCCAGGCCCAAGGCCCATGTGGGCACCCAAGCCAGGCGCAGCCACCCTCCTTGTACTGCAAGGGGGATGGAACCCGGCAGGCCTGCGAGAAGCAGGCGAGCAACCCCTGCCCGGAATGAGCCACATCCTGGGCAGGGCTGGCGTTTGACGAGGGTTTGCCAGCTCTCAGGGTGACGCGGCTGGGGCTACAGCGGGTCTGGGGGCCTGGCGAGCCCCGCTGCCCGATCCCCATCCCGCGCACACCCATACTGGACAGGGCGGCGACCTCTTCGTTCTAGGTTTCCCCTCCAGTCCCAGGGCGGGCAGGGCTGGCACCCTCTGAGCCCGGAAAGGCGTCAGGAGCGGCAGCCGACCGGGCCTTGGTCCTGGGGACCCCGGCGCTTGCCTACTCCCTGGGGCTCCGGGCTCAGCCCGGGAGGATGAGGCGCCGGCTGGAGTGGGGGAGCCCTTCCTGGCCGGGAAAGCGGGTGTAACAGGTGGGCAAAGGTCGGCGGCCGGGTCGAGCGCAGCGGCGAGATCCATGGACATGGGAGGAGGAATCGCCAAGGTTTTTCCAAAGGACAAGCGGCCCCGTGGTCTCCTGGTCCTCGGCCCGCGCTCCAGGCAAGCCGCTGCGCTCTGCCGCCGCCGGGCCCACCCAGGAAGCCGCCTGGCTCCGGCTCCGGCTCCGGGCGCCCTCGGCCTCCCGCCCAGTCCGACCCTCGGCCGCAGGGCCCGTCCGCCACGGGCTCTGGGGCGGGGAGCGACAGCGCGGTCGGCAGCAACTGGTGTTTCCCCGGGGCGCAGCTCCGCCCTGCCCGGGAACAAAAGCCGCCGCCTGCACCGGGGCTCCCGAAGGGTGGGCTGAGAAGGGGCGCGGGGCGGGCTCCGGAGAGCCGGGCCGCGGAAATGGGACACCCCCAGGGGGCGCCCCCAAACTTCCCACCTCTCAGATCCGCTCAAGGGAGTTGTCGGGGCTGTGTGTGAGGGGCGCGCGGAGAGCGCATGGCGCGGCCAGCGGCCGCCACCGGGGAGGGGTGTGCCGGGGGAACCGAGACCGCGGGGGGAACGAGGGTGGACGAGGGCGGCAGAGCGAGCAGCTGCACAGGGGAGGGGGCGAGGAGCCGGCGGGTGGGAAACTTACTGCAGTCGTCGGACTCGTAGCCGTCGGCGTCCGGCTCGTCCTCGGGTGGCTTGGCCGGCGGCCGCGCCGGGCTGGGGCTGGGGCCGGGGCCGGAGCCTGGGCTGGCGCCATAGGCTCCGAAGAGCTGGTCGACATCCTCGTCGTCGTCGCGGGCGCCGTCGGAGGGGCTGCGGCGGCCCGCGCTGGCCGCGGCCGGGCGCGCGGGGGCGTCCGGGGGCGCAGCGGCGCGGGGCCCGGCGTCCGGGGGCAGGCCCCGCGGGAAGCGGGGGAAGTAGTCAGAGATCTGTTTGATGGGCCGGATGGGGCCGGGGCACACGTCGATGGCCATATGCTCCTGGATGCTGATGGTCGCCTTCTCCCCGCGCCGCCGGAGGGTCATGCAGGCAGCGCGGCCCCGCCCGGGCGCGGCCCGGCCCGACCCGGCGCGGCCCCGGCCCGGGGGGGGCTCAGCAGGCCCGGCGGGGCTTGGCGAGGGCTGCGGGCATCGCCGGCGGCGCCCCCGGACGGCCCTGACGCTGCTGCTGCCTGCTCCGCGGCGGCCGGTGAGAGTGAGTGCCAGGGGCCGGCAGGCAGGGGGCGGGCCCAGCCCGCGTCACCGGCAGCCGCCGAGCAGTGCGAGTGTGCGGGCGGCGCGGGCGGCGCGGAGCGAGCCGAGCGGCGCCGCACTCACTCGCACTCACACCGGCGCGCACGCCGGCCCGGGACCCCGCGCGCGCACACTCGGCGGGCAGGGCCACCGGGCGCCTTCTACTTACGCACCGCAGGACGGGCGGGGAGCCCAGCGGGGAGCCCCGCACATTCCAGCGCCTGCCTGCACCTTCTGGGCTTCCTTCGCTCTCACAGGACACACGCCGGTGTGCAAGGACACTCCAGGCACACACAAACGTGTGCAGAACTAGGCGCAGGCACCCACTACTACACCTGCAGGACACACACGTACCCACACAGAGTTGGTTGAGGCTACTGTGGCACCTACACCCCCAATACACGCACATCCCCGACAGGGCACACAGACAGCACCGGTCCAGGTGGTCAGGGGGCCCAGTGCACCCATGCCCGCAGCACACCTAACAGAACACAGGAACACATCCCAAAAGTGATCAGGGGACTCAGGGCGCTGCTCCCCCCAATCTAGCAGGACTCACAGCCACACTCCTAGGAGTGCCGGGACAGGATGCTCACACACTAGCAAGACATGCCCATCCTCATGTCCAAGCCCGTCCAAGGTCACTACTGGCACAGTTTGTTCACACTTCCTCTCAGGTCACATACAAACACACTCTCTATAACCTTGAGTCAGTCTCTCACTTGGTCAGTGAGTAGGTTGAGGGACCCAGCCCCCTACCCACCATGGGGACAGGGTGGGTGAGGACCTTGACTACAAATGTGGTCAGGGGAGGATGGGGCAGGTAGGGCCTGGGCATTCCCAGGGAATGACAAACGAGGCAGAGGTGGAGAGGCAGAGTGTGGCCAGCCCACCGGCCCAGGCTTCACACACGGTCAGATAACTAAACAAACCCCAGACGGCCCGGCCCTGGCTGCTGTCCTGCTTTCCGGGAACACGGCGCTGTTGTGAATGGCTGCTGCTTATACAGGTGTGTCCCCAGGAAGCCCTGGATATGGACAGAATCTTGTTTACGCTCCGGTTTTCACTGACATCAGAAATACTTATCTTCTTGGCTGGGTCCCTTCCGGGAGACTGAATGAGGGGCCCCAAGCCTGTGCCCCTTCCCCGACCATAACCCCTGTGGAGCTGAGGGGAGCAGAGGGAAGAAAGAAGAGGTCTCCCTGCATCACTTCCAGCTGCGTCATTCTGGCAGATCATTGGATCTCTCTGAACCGCAGTTTCTTCAGCTGTGAAATGCGGCTAATTTCAACCTCGTAGCATCGTGGGGAGGCCACATCTAGCACAGAGCATGTCAGATAAGAGGTGCTAATCAGCATCAGTTTTCTCTTCACCCTTCCCTTGGGAGATGAGCCTCACTGGTGAGACACTTGTAATGGAGATCCACATGTTGTTTCGTGGCAAGTTCTGAACTGGGTGGTAACGGTCCCCCACACCCCTGAGACCTTAGGTGTACTCTGTCAAAAGCCTTAACGGCTGTCATCTCATAATTCCTTATATCGCCCCACGATGTAGGTAGGGTAAAATGTTCCCGTTTTGCAGGTGAGGAAATGAAAGCTCAGACATAGGGAGTTACCTGCCCAGGTGACTGCTGGCTGGTGGTAGAGCTGGGGTTAGAACCCAGGTGTCCTGACCTTTTGGAGGCTTCCACTGCCCTCACCCCTGCCTCTCCCTCCTCACCCCTAAAGAACAGAGCTGGGAACACAGGAAAACCTTGCTCCCCAAAGTGCTTCCTGAGGCTTCTTGGATAAGGACAGCCTGAATTGAGGAGGAAGAGGAGGGCAAGAGAGAGGGGGGCCAAGAGTCTTAGGGGTTGTGGTGGGAATGAACCAGCCTGAGGGCTCCCTAGGGACAACCTGGGCTCCTGGCAGAAGAAAAATTCAGCCTTCCAAGAGTCAAAGGCCAAGGGAGGCACAGGAGAGCCTGGAAGCCTAGTAGAGTGAGTGGGTTTCTCATTTCTGGGAATGCTTAAGGGGATTAGTCCTTAAATAGGCGCAGGGTGAATTCTGGGCCAGAGGTGGCTGCATCACAAAGTGATTATGTAATGACACAAGGTATTAAAATACAGCCACTGAGCCATCATTTCGTAATTCCTTCACTTGAGGAGCATGAGAGCATTGTCATCACCTGACAGATGGGGAAATGGAGGCTTCAGGAAGTCAAGTGACTGGGAACGACAGCCTGGATATCCTGACCCCTGACCCTGTGCCCTTTTGATGTCAAGACTCTACCCTTGTGCTCACGGGGACGGAAGGGGGCTGACCACTTCCTCCTGGCCTCTTGACCTTCAGTGAGTCTGGCTTTCTAGAGGATTGGCCCCTGGCTCTTGGCTCTGCAGGTGCTGGCTCTGGGAGGGTCCAGCCTCCAGGGCTCAGAGACAGGGAAAGACAGGGAATGCTGAAGAAACACGTGGCGTATTTGGGGCCAACCTCCGGCAGGTGGCAGAGTCGAGAGCCACTCTGAGGTTTGAGTTTATCCAGCCATGAGCCCCGCTGAGATGGGGTAGGGCCCCCTGGAGGGGTGGGGTTGGTGTTATCTGGACCAAAGTCTAGGTTCTAGAAAGAGTATAGACAGGGGAGTCAGGCAGACTTGGATTCAAAAGCCAGTGTCTCCCTATTCTTATCTGTGTCTGATTTGGGGTAAGTGGCTTCACTTAGGCTCACCTGTGGAAGGAGGGCGGCCACGAACAACCTCATGAGAAATGAAGGCGGAGATGTATTTAAAGCACCTGGCGCATAGGTAACAGGCACTCAGGGAATTGTCATTCTCGTGCCCCTGCCTTCCTGGTGCAAACCATTGTCATACACCCTGTGCCTGCCTCAGTTTCTCTACCAGTGAAATGCAGTTGGCTGCCTTCTCCCTGTCTGCTACAAGGACCACCTGAGGACACTGGGGATAGGGTGTTGAGAAGTGAATGTACTTGCCAAGGTTGGAGCACTGTCTGGTGTGTGTGTGTCTCTTTAAGCAGCTGGTTGTATCCAGAACCATCAATCATGTTGCCTTCCATTCCCTACACTGGGGTGGGCAGCTCGGCAGCTGGACCTGTCCTTGGAAAAGTTAACTGTGCAGAGTCACAGCCCTCAGGAACCCTGTATTCTTCATTCTCCCCTACCTCCTTCTCCCAACAGGCTTCTGAGTTCCCCCTCCATGCCCCCAACACGCACACAAAGGCCCTTGTCCAATTAGGTAGAAGTGGGTTCCTCGAAGGATGGCCCAGGCATCTGCATCACTGGGATGCCTGTTAATCATGCAGATTCCAGGCTCCTGCCTCACACCCACTGACTCAGATACGTGCCTGTGGACTCAGGCTGCATCTTAACGGGCACCCTTTGGTTATTTTTATGTACAATTATTTTTATGAGAATCGCTGGGTTAGAAGGTGCAAATGGTTTAATATTCTCACTTGTTTTGCTGCCCCCACCCTGTTTGATGTGCAGTACTTGGGGTGAGGGTTGGAAATTCTAGAGTGCTTTGACAAAGTCCCAATGGGGAGCCTGATTCACCCCACACTGGGCATTATGACTTCTTTCCTGGCTGAGAGTGACTAGTTACAGCCTTTCCTTCCAGGAGGTAACAGGCAGTTTAGAGGAAATGACCTCTACCCTGCACTTGGTTGGATGTCCTTGGTCAGTCTCTTTGGCTGGTGTCATGGGAGGAAGGCCCCTCCCTGGCCTTGGCCTTGGCCTAACATGTACCCCCAGTTTCCACCCTTCCCTGATTACTGGAGGAGCTCTTGGCCTGCTGCATCTCTGTATTAAGAGGAAATTTTAACAAAAAGGAGTGGCTGATTGAGGAATTCCAAGCACTTGCTGTTTGATGGAGAGGGACATTTCTGGGGCTCCTGTCCGTTCATTTCTTTCTGAATCCACACTCTAACAAATAATTATTGAGCACCTACCCCATGACAGGCTGCAGGCTGCATTCTGCAGGGGGTCTGATGATAAACAAAGACCCAGTTTTCTTTAGATTCCAGATGATGGAGGACAGATCAGGAATGGATGGGGGATGGTCCCCTGCCACTTCCTTAGCCCACACCAGGGCCTCTGCATGGGAAGGGCATGGGGAGCCAACACAAGCAAGTCACTGTAGGCATTTGCTGTATAGCCTGTGGTGGCTGCAAGGCAGACTGGATGTATTAAGCAATATTAAAAATGCAGCTCTTTCTGATAATTTATTACGCACATTTCATAAACACATTCTACTCGTCACAGTCCATTTACTGGCACTGGGCCTACCAGTGGGGAAAAACTGACACTTACCTAATGATGTTATTTCGCAGATGTCAAATGCTCTCGGAGATGCTGTGATGGCCTAAGTGGTTCCAAGAGATGCTTGTCTCCTTTCCCTCCTGGGACACGTGTCCAGTGGTCTGCAGACCACAGGTCTGGGAGCGCCTAGCCTCACCCACCCTTCTTGCTTTCCGAGGCCGAGAGATGGAGGACCTGGCCCCAGGTCACTGGAGGAGTCACACCCCGGGTCTGTGTGGAGGGACTTCGGCTCTGTCCCTCCCAACCCAGGCTGTGGTCTGGGCTGCCAGATTGGAAAGAGGCCGAGGTGAGAGGCTCACCTGCCAAGAGGGGCTTAGCCCAGGATCAGGCTGCCTCTGGCGGGAGATCAGATGCCAGGGAGGGATAATGCTGAATCCTTAGGGGAGGCTCCAGAAATAACCTGCAGGAGGACAGGGGTAGGGTGGGGGATGGGGGGTAGCCTGAGGCTTAGGTGACAGCATGGATGAGGCAGTGCCCCCTCCTCCCACCCCAAGCAGCCTGAGGAATGCTGGAGCCCAGGGTTTTGCTCCAGTGTCTTCTAGAATGGGTGAGCATTTCAGCATTATGAATGGGCTAGAATGGGCAGGAGCTCTAACTGGCAATTTTGAAACTCAGAGCCAACAGCCACAAATGTTCCCTCAAACAGCTTTGAATTATGGTGCCATTCAGAAGATAGTAATGATGCAAATGGTGGCTTCCAATTTTAACTCACTCTACTTTTTAAATGTATAAAATATTTCAGCCATACAGAAAAGGTCTAGAATATAATAGAAAGACTGCCCGTACCCACCAGCCAGCCTAAAAGCAAAACAGTACTGATTTCTCAAAAAGCTAAACATGGAATTACCATACAACCCAGCAATTCCACTCTTAGGTATAAACCTCAAAGAACTGAAAGCAGGGACTCAAACAGAACCCCTACACTGACGTTCATTGCAGCATTATTCACAACAGCCAAAAGGGAAAAGACCCATATGTCCATCAACAGATGAATGGAGAAAAATATGTGGCATGTTTATACAGTGGGACAATTACTCAGTCCTAAAAAGGAATGCAGTTCTGATCTATGCTACAACCTGGATGGATTTTGAAAACATGTTAAGTAAATAAGACAGATGCAAAATATTGGATGACTTTCCTTATATGAAATGTCTAGAATAGGCAAATTTATAGAGATAGAAACTAGGTTAGAAGTTACCAGGTCACAGTGAAAAAAAAAAAGTGACAATATATGTATGTTCATGTATAATTGAAAAATCGTGCTCTACACTGGAATTTGACACAACATTGTAAAATGACTATAACTCAATCAAAAAATGTTAAAAAATTAAACTAAATTAAAAGCTAAAAAAAAAAAAAAAGAAGTTACCAGGGTCTGGGGCAAGGAGAGTGAGGAGCTTAATGGGTACAGAGTTTCTGCTTGGGGTGATGAAAAATTTCAGAAATAGATAGTGGTGATAGTTCCACAATATTGTGAATGTAATTAATGCCACTGAATGGTACACATTAAAATGATTAAAATGGCAAACTTTAAAAATGACAAATTTTATGTTATATATATTTCAGCACAATTTAAAAAATTACAGATGCATTTGAAATCCCCTGATATTCCTCCTCTATTGTACTGCTGTCCCCCAGGGGCAATCACTGCCTTGAATTTGTTAATTATTACTCCATGCATTCATTTTTACATTACTAAATATGTATGCATTCATAAACAATATATGGTACTGTTTTGCATGTTTTAAAACTTCATATAAATGGTATCAGACTGTACATACCCTCATTCAACTGATTTTTCCACTTACCATTGTTTATGAGATTTATTCCTGCTGATGCACATAGCTATGGTTCATTTGTTTTCATTGCTGTATAATATTCCACTCTGTGACTACACCACAATTTATTTCTCCTTTGCCCTATTGTTGGCCATTTAGGTCGATTCCCACTCTTTGGTTATAAACCTGTTGCCATGGATAGCCCTGTCTCCTGGTCCACATGGGAGAGTTTCTTTGCAACTTCCTGGACAGGGAATTGCTGGGCTGAAGGACATATGTATCTTTAGCTTGACCAGATAATTTCAAAATTCTCCCTCTATGTGGTTATGACTACATCCATTCCCACCAGCTATGTCTGAGAGTTCCAGTTCCTCCACTTCCCCATTAACACTTGGTGTCATCTGACTTTTGAATTTTTGCTGGTCTGATTTGTATGAAAGGGCATCTCACTGTGTTTAATTTGTTCTTCTTGCTAACAAGGTGCTGTTGCATTTTTTTCTCACTAAGGGTGGGTACACACTGGCAATGGATAAATGTAGCAAATTGAAAATTGAAGCGTTTCTATTAATAAGGTATAGGTTAAATACCCTATGATTCACCTTTACAGTGGAATATTATTACGTAGCCATTAAAAAGGACAAGGCAGCTCTGAGTGCACTGACATGGAAGGTACACTGATATTCTGATGCACTAAAAATCTTTTCATTGCAGATACACTGTTTAATAAAAAAGGAAGAGGCATGAAACAGTGTGTTTCCTTTGTATATAAATAAAAGGATATATACACATGTATATTTTTAAGTATGCATAAGATACCTCTGGAAAAATAAATAGGAAACTGATAAAGCTTCATCTGTGAAAGGAACTGGGGGATAGGGAAATTGTTCTGTTCTGTGTACTTATACTACATACATGTATTACCCATTAAAACCAAGCCTAGAATAGGCAAATTCATAGAGACAGAGTAGATTAGAGATTACCAGAGGCTTGGGGAGGAGGGATGGGGGTTTATCATTTACTGAGGACAGTTTCTCCTTGGGATGATGAGAAAGGTCTGGGAATGGATGGTGGTGATGGGGGCGCAACACTGTGGATGTACTTAACCCACTGAATCATGTACTTAGCAATGGTTAAAATGGTAAATTTTATGTTGTGGATTTCTAACCACAACAAAAAAGAAGGAAAAGATTATTCTACAATGAAAACATTTAAAAATAATGATGATTTGTCACTCTCTGAATCTCTGGCCCCTGAGACAAGTCCTAATCCTGGCTCCACAGTGGGGTTGGTGGGAGCTGGGAGCCAGGACCTGGGTCCAGCAGGCAGGGATCTCTGCCATAGGGGAGCTGTGACTTCCAGAGTCCCCCAGAAGGCAGAGGTGCCAGCTCCTGAGGCCACATCCTTGGCCAAGCACTTCCTACTTCCCTACCAAGACTCTGGTCCCATCAACGTGGTGGCCTGGGTGCTCCACGCACCTCTGAGGTTCCCCAACCCCCATGCTTCCTTCCACAGCTGCTTCCCTCTCAGCCCTGTCCCTGTGCCTGACAGATCCCTGCTTCTATGTAAATAAGACATCCGAAGACCTGGGCCTCTCCCACCATCTTGCTCACCCTGGCCCTCCCTATCCCTTCGGGTGGAGTTCCCCCATATCCCTTTGAGGCTTTACCAACCTGCTGTGCTCCTGCCCCCACCAACACACCCACCATCCCCTCCACGTCATTCTCATGGCCCCTGACGCCTTTGCCCACCAACACGACAGCCCTGGTCTAGTACTCCTCGACTGGCAACCGCCTTTCCAATGGCTTCATTTCAGCCACCACTTCCCATGGCCACACCCTGGGCCCTGCTGTGCCCTGTGGCCGTGCTACTTCCTAAATCACGTCTGCAGTGCAGGCAGGGGGATCAGATGCCAGAGCAGGGGGTACTGGTCCAGGGGGCAGAGCAGCATCCTTCAGGCTCCCCTTTGCTGCTGACCACTCTCCCGCCTGCTAGTCCCTGCATCTCCACCTGCCCAAGCCCTCGGGTGGTCCCAGGCCCCCAGCGAAAGCCCAAAGCACTGCCAAGCAGGCGAGACCCCCTAACCTGGCATTCCCCAACCTCCATCACTCATAAACCAGCTTCTCATCCGGGACCGGCATTATTATTTACTATAAATCAGCTTGCATTAAAGAATGCTTTAAATACTCAAGTTAGCTTTGTCTTACCCATAATATCTGTGAAGGGAATTCATGTGCTAGTTATATTTCTCTATTATACATTGAAATCAACATATAATTATTACAATAAATAGTTTTCATTAAGTAAACGAGGTTAAGTCAATTGCCCGGGGTCTCATAACTGGAAAGAGGCAAAACTAACACTTGAGCCCAGGCAGTTTGGCTCCTGAATCTGTATGCTGATGTGTTCAGCCCTGTCACCTCCAGGGCTGTGACATTACTGTTTCCCCAACCCCCATCACCAGGCCAAGTTTGCCCCACGCTGAAGCTGAGGGTGACAGAACACAGCTCTGGGCAGGTGTGTTGGGGGTGGGGGCCGAGCATGGTGAGGTTTGCCTAGCATTCTCACAGCGTCTGCCAGCTCTGGACCAGCGCCTTCCTCACCGGGCAGTGGCCTAGGGGACAACACTCCTTCAGGGCCAAGCCTTAGGGCTCACCTCCCTCCCTCCTTGAAGAGCCCAGCGTCCGAATCCATGGCAGTCCCCCTCCCCTGCCCCACGGCTGGGTCTGTGTCCTCAGCTCTGGGTCCTCAGAGACTGGCTGGCCAGCACAGGAGGCAGAGACTCAGCCTCAGTCCTGCATTGTGGAGGTGAGGGAGTCAGGTCATTAAAGGGGGTGGAGGAGGGAGGAAGAGGTCCAGGCAGGACAGCTGGTGGTGGACCTGGCTGAGCTCGGGGTATGAAGCAGGGCCCTCTGGGGCAAGGAGGGAAGCCTGACGGCCCTGCTGACACTCACACTCTCCCTGGAGGCTCCCACCCATGGGCTCCCCCTGCCTTCTGGGCAAATGTGTGGAGTGATTTACTGCATCTGAATTTAGAGTTCAAGACTCCAGGACAGTGACAGGTCCTCACAGCTCATCCAGCCTCCCCTCCCAACGCCAGCCTGATGCACAGACACACCCATCGGCCCAGCCTGGCCGCTACACCTCTGCCTGCTGCCCTCACCTCCCCTACCTCCCCTTGACCCAAAGGCACACACCCGTGCTGCCCTTGACCCCTGCTCAGGTGTTGTTCCTTGCTGAGGCTGGGCATTCCTCCCACGATGCCCGCCCCCCTTCCCCCTGGCCACGTTAGAGCACTTATCTCATTTTCTGTGAATTTTGTTCAAGTTTCTGGAGGAACTGCTCTGCCTTTGTAGCTTTCAAAGTTGGTATGCCTCCAACACCCAGGGAAGAGTCCCAGGATTCCCCGCCAGGAGCCCAGCCTGCAGGCCCAGAGTGGGGCTGGGGACCACCCCTGCTCCTAGAGTTCTGAAGCTGGACAGCAGGCAGCCTTCCACAAGCATGGCCAGTCTTTGTTAACATGGAAACCTAAGCCCAGAGAGGTGACCTGCCCTGCCCAAGGTCGCTCAGTAACTCTGAGGCTGGGCTAGGGCTCGTGGGTCTGTGTCTGCATCTGTCTGGGGGACAAGGAGGGTAGGTCTACCCTCTCCTGCCATTTGGGATCCTTTGGGCATAGGCTTCAGCTCAGGACAGTTAGGTCAGTGGGATTTTCCTGGGACTGCGTCCTGGGCCCTGGTTGCGCTGGTGGTGATTGTACTTTGACCTCTTCCCACAGGGCTTTGTCAGAAGGTACTTAGTCCTGAAAAGGAATCCATTTCCTTTCCTTCATCCTACCCTCCCCTGTCCGGGCCAGCAGATATAAGCCTGGGTCTGCCTCAGGGCCTTTGCACTAACCAGTAACTGCTCCAAAATATCCTTGCACCACATTATCTGATGGAGGCTTATTCTCACCTTTTAGATCTCAGCTCAAAGCCATCTCCTAAGAGGCCTGACAACACAAACAAAGCAGCTGTGTTCAGGTCCTGTTTCTTGTTTATTGTCTGACAGCTCCTTGGAGGCAGGAACCTGGCACAGTGCCTAGCCCATGGCTGGCGAGCACTTGATCCACCATGGTGGAAGGAGAGAATCGAGCATATTGGCAGCTGGGACGACCAGCACCAGCTGAGGCTGTTGGGGAGAACCTTGGGGTTACAGGCAGGGCAGCTGGGTGGAAGGAGGGAGGGAAGGCCCGCAGAGGCCTCGCCAGCCTGCCCGGCCGGCTCCTCCCTGCCCGCACAAGCTCCCGCCCTGGGAAGGCTGTGGCCTTGGAGACAGCAGCATCTAGAGGGGGAAGGGGGGGGAAACGGAGGGTCATCTGTCAGCCAGGGACGTGGAGAGCCTGGTAAATCAGAGGGCTTGTCTGAGGCTCTGCCACCAAATGTCTGCCTGGTGCTCTAGACGTCTGGGAGCCTGGTGGGCAGGTGGAGGGGCCGCTTCAGCCCAGCTGCTCCTGTGGGGACTGGGGACAGTCAAGGGGACCCTAGGGCCATCTCCCCCTGGCTGTCCCCCAGGCACTTCAGTATGCGACAATTACCTTATACAACTTTCACCCCATCCTGCAAGGCAGGTTATTTTGTTTTAATTATATTGAATTTCAATACCCAAGTGTATAAAGGCTGACTTAGCAAACCCCAAAACACTATCCACCAAAATTTTCATCTTTTTTAAAAAGAGGTTTTAACTTAAAAAAAATGTGAACTCTAACATAGAAAATTGCCTAAAATGCAGATGCACAGTGTAATGACTAGTTATAAAGCAAACACCAGCATAATCACCAGTACTTCATCACAGAGGTCACAAAATAGGAAGTTACCACACCCCATCCTTCAGCCACCCATGCTGGGTCTCTCTCATTCTACGTGTCCCCTGCCTTTATATACTTTGATTTTTTGCCTAGACTAGTGTCTAGATTTCCTGGTCCTTTAAGTATATAAATACAATAAAAAATTACAGATAAAAATTTCCCTTCCTGAGTCCCATCCACCCAGCAGGCATCACTATACCATTCCAGGCTCTGTTTGATATTTTTACTATGTGTACTTGTATTAGAGAAATACGGTTTTATTTAGTTTAAAACTTTTCACAAGAGGCAGCAATACTGCATGTATAATTCTGCAACTTGCTTTTTCATCTGACTCTAAATGTTTTACCCAAAAAACATCTTTATTGAGGTATAATTTATACATCATAAAATTCAACTGTTTCAAGTGTACGATTTAATGGTTTTTAGAAAATTTACAGTTTTGCAACCATCAGCACAGTCCAATTTTTAGAACATTTACATCCCTCCAAAAAAAGTCTAAATGTTGTTTTCTCTGTTTCTCTAAGTGCTTTTTTGATACACATTTTGACAACTGCCCCCTATAAAGCCCCTACTATGTGCCATGGGTTCTAAGAGCTTTATGCACATCACTCATTTAACCCTTGGAGCACCTCTGTAAGGTGAGTTCAGAGAGGGTGAGAAACAGCCCAAGGTCCCTCTGCTAGAAATGGATGGAAGACCGGGAACCCAGCCGCTTGACCTCTGAGCCTGCAGAGCAGTCCCGCTCCCCAGCTGCTCGGAATCCGTGCATTTTGCCTGCTGCGAGCTATGTCCCAAGAACACGTTCATCCTATGGATGAGACACTGTGGCTCAGAGGGGCCAAGCGACTTGCTCGGCATCCCTGGGATGGGAACCAGCAGAGCTGGGTCTTCGTCCCAGGTCTGTGTGACTCCCAGGCCCCCTTTTCTGGTCCCCTCTGCTGTTTTTCTCTTCATTACAGAAAAGGGCAAAAGAGAGAGAGAAAGGAGGGGGAGGCTGGGCAGAAAGGGAGAGAGATGTCAGAACCAACTTCTAAATTCTTTCAGTGGCACACGCACTCGCCTGACCAGAGTCACTGTTCAGGGGTCCCTTGTGCTAAGAATGAAGAGAATGGCTGTGTGCGTGTGTGCGTGTGCGTGTGTGTGTGTGTGTGTGTGTGTGTATGGTGGGAGTCGGGGGTTCAGCCTTGCTGGGTCCCTTGGTGGCCCCTCTGTCAGGGTCCAGGCCTGGGAAATGCTCCATCAGGAGCGGGGCCCCTCCCTGCTAGGGGGGCTGGGTCAGCTTTCCCCCATCCCCCTCCAGTCCCGGTGCCAGCGAGGGACTTTGCTAAATAAAGTCTCAGCTCCAGGGAAACAGAGCTGGGCATGATCTCTAGGGACTTCACGGAGCTGCTGGAGCCACAGGGCCAGCCCGACTCCTGCGTTGCCAGGAGTTGAATCACTGTCTCTGCTCATTGGCCTAGATGCTTCCTGTCCCTAAAGATCATTCCTGTCCCGGGACTCACATGAACCTACAGAAACCTGCAAGGGGCAAGAGCAAACACAGCAGCATGACCTGTGGCCTCAAGGCAGGTTCACGAGGCATACGTTGTGGCTTCTGCCATTTTAAAGATGGAGAAACTGAGGCACTGGGATCCTACGGCTAACAAGGCTGGGCTGTGGGTCTGCTCCCCCTGGACTGGGGGGATACCCAGTCCCAGCTCACATGGCAGCACAGTGGCTGCCCTGAACCTGGAACCCAGGAGTTCTGGCATCCAGCCCCCAAGCCTGGGTCCTGCATGGCGGTTCACAGAAGCAAGGATGTTGACAGGTTCGTGATGAGGTTTTTACCCAGCACTGGCAAAATGGGAAAAACAGAGGACAATGTAGTAACTTTTTCACAAAGTTAAATTCCCTTCATTCAAAAGAGGTAATGTTTTTCTTGATTCTTTTTCCCTTCTTTTCTGAAATGAAAGTGATCTCATATGATGGTTATGATTTTATATTTTTATTCGGCAAGCTAAAAATGTTAACAGCTGCGTGCCAGCCCCCAAATCTACGGGAAGGTTTTTTCTGGCTTATGGACCCCCTAGAGTCTGGGCCTCTTTGGGGTCCCCACCACTCAGTCCACCTCAGCCTGGAGTTGGGACTTTCTTCTTTTGTATCTGTCCTCGCCAGTTTCATATTTGTATTTGCCAAAACAATCTAGTTGAGGAAGTCCTATCCAGGATGTTTGAAACCTTTATGTTACCAGCTCAAACTTTGGATCGAGTTAAGAACAAAACAGAGGAAAACTTTTTATCTTCTTCAGTAGTCGAACTTCAAGGCAACTTCCACCTGGGAACTCAGCCAGTTCCTGGGAAGTGAAGGAATCAAAGGCCTCTGAACAGTTAAAAAAAAAAAAAAAGTCTTTAGAACCGAGTTCAACTCAGAGTCCAGGCTTCGGCCTTAACAGACATTGAGAACAATGATTTGGTAAAGATTGTCTCCTTTTCACGGCAAAGGCAGTGTCCCTGGAGACAGCGCGCAGAAGGTTGGAAGGGAGGCTGGGACGACTGTCTGGGGCTGGTCTGTTGACAAGAGCATTTAGGGGAAGGCAGCAGCCCGAGTCCCTGGGGCCATGTAGTGCGGGGAGCCATGGGGTCTCCTCCCTTCCACAGCACCCTGAGTAGTCCGGCAAAGCTTACAATACACTTATACGTTGATCTGGAAAAAAGGGGCCTTCCTAATACATGTCAGAAAGGTTTCCACAAAATTGGCTAAAATGCAAGCATAAAACCGAAATGAAAAACAGACTAGGGAAAGGAGAAACTTCAGTGGTCTGGAAGCTTCAGAGACAGTGGGGAACACTATAGGGTGAGTGCCTGGGCTGGGTGGGAGGCTGGGGTCAGACTGGGGCCCCCAGAATGAGCAGTGCTGTGCAGGGGCAGGAGCTTACCTAGGGGAGCTGTCTCTTGGCACGGGCTGGTGCCCCAGACGGCCCCAGGGTCGTGTGTCCGCCCCTGCTGGAGCTACACTCAGAGTTTCCCTCTGATCGTGGCGCAGGAGCAGCCAGAGAGAGTGGGCGGGTCAGGGCATTTGTTGCCCTGGTTATGCACGAGCACCAATCAGAGCAAGTGTTTTACATTATCTCTTGTAAGCCTCACTACTGTTACTGCCAGGAGACTGAGTCTCAGAGAGGTTAAGTCACTTGCCTAAGATCATACAGCCGGCAGGTGCCAGAGCTGGGAAGAGAACACAGCTTTGTCTGACTCCAGGACCTGGGCGTTCTGCCCTTGAGTCCCTAGACTCTTCAGCCAGCTGGTGGCAGGTCCTGCCGCCTAAGTCTTCCAGGGAGGACACGCCTGCTCAGGGCCAGCTGTGCGCCCGGCCTGGGATTGACCTCACACTCTCTCCCACCCCTGGGGCTGCCCTGATGGCAGCCTGCAGAATGCTTTCATTTCTCTTTCCCTAGATACCAGCTCTGACATCTCCAATTTCTACTGTGATCACAGTGTTTTCTGAGTCAAGCAGGGTATAAGGAAAATCGCTCTTTCCTTGGAATAATTTATCATCTTGTTATTTTCATTAGCTGACTCTGTTTGAGCCTATTCCATGCTGAGCTGTTTGAATTCCCAGCCTGGAAATCCCTGGGCTAGGTGGGAAATACTATTTCCTGTCCTAGGAGTGGATGAGGGAGGTCTGCCAGCAGATGGAGGGCAGGGCAGGGAACCCAGTGGGGAGGGGGCTGATTAAGATCGGGGTTCTTCCGACTCCAGTAGAGTTCCACAGGGCTCTGCTGGGCTGATGGGTGGGAGTGGCAGAAGCTGGCTGGGACCCACAGCCAGGGGGCCCAAGGAAGGCAAAGCCTTTGGCAGGAAGGGGAGTGGTTCCAGAAAACTAGGAGATTCCTAGACCCAGGCCCTGGACCAAGGCACAGAGTAAGGCTGTTTGAGGATGCTCATTTCAACTTTCAACGAGTTAAGCATCCTCAGGGACCATGTAGATGAGCAAACAGCTTAAGTGCAGGAGGCTGGGCTTCAAATCCTTGCTCTGCCACTTGCTAGCTGTGTTATCTTGTGCAAGTGGTGTAACCTCTCCCAGCCTCAGTTTCCTCATCTGTGAAGTGGGAGGAATATGTCCCCCTCCCAGTGTTGTGAGGACTAACTGAAGTGAAGCGTGTAAGGGGTTTAGTCTAGCTTCCAGCGTGTCCATGCAACCCAGATGTCAGTTGTTTAGGATGAGTGACCCTTTCCAGGGGGCCTGGGACCTTTTCTGGCTTTGGCACTGAAAGTCCTGCATCCCAGAAAACCCCAGAATTGTGGGGACACTGGGATGGGTGGTCACCCCATCTGTATTCTCTGTGCTCCTCAGATCCAGGAGAGGAGGCTTCAAAGTCCACTTGGGCATCCTGGGAAAGGCTGAAGTCCTTGCTAAGATTTCCGCAAAATCCTGGAGCATTTGCATCACCTCTGGCTCGGGGGTCTTGCTTTGGCTAAGCTGACTCCATGTTGTGGGGTGGATATCATTTCCAGATCCAAGATTCTGGACCACGGGGATTCAGATGTGAAATCCAGCCCCTTCTTCCCCCAGATCCATCTCCACATGGTGTCTGGGTGTGCAGGCAACACCGTGGGTGTGTAGGGTGGGGTAGGAGTGGCTACGGCACCGCCATGCAAACAGCATCACAGGGAACAAGACAGGCCAGTCCTACCCCCTATGGGGGCATGTGGCCATGTTGGGGGCAGTGGCAGTTCTACTCAGGGATCCCCAGCCTCGCCCCATTTCTCTAGCTTCACTCTCTGACCTCTTTTCCTTCCTCTAAATCCCTGTCCCTTTCTATCTCTTTTGTGGTCTTGGCCCCTGGTTGTTCTCGGGATCCTCCCCAATCAGCCTTAAAAAGTATTTTCCCAAACAAAGACAGTTCCCTCCCCAAGAGGACCTGTGGGGACAACCATTCAGATAATAGCCGGTTGTTGCACACGGAACTGTGTTGAATGATCTGTTTAGACTGGGAAGGCACTCGGAGTAGGAAAGGCCACATCTGGGATCTGTTCCTGGTTGTGCAGGGCGCCCATCCCTGGCTCCTTCAGAGAGGCTGGTCCTGGTGTTCTAGCCCCGAGCCCTACCCACCTCAGACCCTGCAGTCTGGCTGCCGCTGTCGCTGTCGAGTGAGGCCTCCTTCCCAGATGACACCTTTGAGAGGCCCGTGGCCCCAGGCTGGCTCTCACCCCAGAGTTTAAGGACAGATGCTCCAAAGTCACCTCCTTTAGGGCCAGAAGACCCTGGAACATAGCTGGTCCACCTTTTATTTTTACTGTTTTTTACTGAAGTCTATTTACAGTGTTGTGCTAATTTCTGGTGTACAACATAGTCATTCATATATATATTCCTTTTCATATTCTTTTTCATTATAGGCCATTACAAGGTACTGAATATAGTTCCCTGTGCTATACAGTAGAACCTTATTGTTTATCTATTTTATGTATAGTAGTTAGTATCTGCAAATCCCAAAGTCCCAGTTTATCCCTCCCCACCCCTTTTCCCCCCGGTAACCATAAGTTTGTCTTCTATGTCTGTGAATCTGTCTCTGTTTTGTAAATAAGTTCATTTGTGTCCTTTTTTCCCCCTTGGGTTCCACATATAAGTGATAGCATATGATATTTTTGTTTCTCTTTCTTGCTTACTTCACTTAGTATGACAATCTCCATGTCCATCCATGTTGCTGCAAATGGCATTATTTTATTCCTTTTTATGGCTGAGTAGTATTCCATTGTGTATATATACCACAACTTCTTTATCTAGTCATCTGTTGATGGACATTTAGGTTGCTTCCATGTCTTGGCTATTGTAAATAGTGCTGCTATAAACATTGGGGTGCATGTATCTTTTCAGCCTTTTATTGAACAGGGAAACCGAGGCTCATGATGGCAAGGTGACCATCTGTACTCACACACTCTGGGGACAGTAGAGTCAGGACAGTGAGGAGTGGGGTGTCACAGCATATTTGAGTGATTTATTTTAAAAGACTTCAGTGTGAATGAGTTTAGCGGCTGCTCTGCATATGCATTTAGGGTTGGGCAATTAATATGTGAAATAAACCTATTAATCCCCATCTGCAAAACCACTTCAGTTGCTTTATTAGTACAAAGAACGTTGCAGTGGTTTGATGGGTGGAGTTTGTGAGGTTTAAGGTGGAGGGGCAGGAGATATCCTGCAAACTCTGGTAGGGGGTTTGCTGGGACAGGCTAGAGGGGCGCACGGGGTTAAGATCCTGACACAGGCCCTCCTACCTTCCATAGACCCCAGCAAGTGGCCCAGCCTGGAGTGGGAGCTGGACTGGGTGGGCAGCCAGACTTGTTACCCCCGCCCCCCAGGCAGCAGCTGCTGTGGGGTCTGGAGGCTGGCCTGGTGCCCAGGCAGGTTACCAATGGAGGACCTGAGGACTGGGTCCTCAGCAGCCTGGGTTTGTCTCAATGTCAGCTCTTCCCTGGGAGCCTATCAGCTGCTTGGAATCGAGTGAGCCCCAGGCAGGGGACCCCACAGTTTGGGGAAAGTGTAGGCTTCTGACCTGCTGGCCTTTCCCTAGGGATGGGGAACAGATGGGCCTGGACTTGGGAGTGTGTCCATCCATCCTCCCTCAGGACAGCAGTCCATCCTTTTGTCCATCCTCTCATATATCTTTCAATATATGGTCCACACATAATAAACCTTCACTTATCTTTCCATCCATCTGCCCAACACTCCATCTGTCCATTCCTCCCTCCATCTACCTCTCCCTGCCTCCCTCCCTCCCCCTATACCTCCATCTTTCCCTCCCTCCCTCCATCCACCCTGTCCGCCCACTTATCCACCTTCCCGCTTACCCATCTCTCCACCCAGCAATATTTCTTGACAGCTAACCAGGGACTCAGAGATGAATAAGACATAACCCTGCCTTTAAGGAGCCAGGGGTGGGGGTGGGAGTTGGGGGACGGACTCCAGGGAACTCTGCTCAGCTGCAGGTGCAGGGCCCTGATCCCAGCAGACCCTGCTTTGGGGGCAGGGATGACAACACCCAGCTTTATGTTCCCTTTTCCCCATTAAAGAGCCTGGGTAGAGGGGCAGAGGAGACGGCAGTCTGGAAGGAGGGACGGGGGAAGGGAGAGGCCTCATTTGTCAGCTGCTCAGTAGGTACAGTCAGATTTAAAATGTCCCCAAAGAGTGTCTGCTGAGAGGCAGGAGGTGAGCACGCTGAATTATTTCTCCAGTAATTGGCGCTGAAGAAGCTGCAGACATCCTGGGGTCTGCATCAAAGAGCTCAGAGCTCCGCCTGTCTCGGTGCTGCCTGCCGCAGGGCGGCTTGTCTGGGTCTCCCTGGGTTCTTCCAGCCCCCACCCCCTCTTTTCTCCCCCTCTCCCAGTACTGATGGGGCCACCATGCTCTCCCTGGCTTTCTGCACCAGGCAGCCTGGGGGTGGGGCTGGGCGTGTGCAGGCCAGAGTACCGGCCATCTGCAAGTCAGCTGCTGGGGAAGGGACAGGGATGAGGAAACTGGAGCACTGAGGCCCTTCTCCGCAGGGAACAGCCTTGCCCAGGGCTCTGCCAATGTCTGCCCGGCAGGGTCCCTCTCCCCACATGGTCTGGGCAAGGCCAGTGCCAGGTTTTCCTTTAGTCTTATCCCTCCCGTGTGCAGAAGATCCTCAGATGAGCAATTTGAACTGACTGGTCACACATGTTTTATAAACAGTTGGATCTTTCTGTGCCTGTGTGACTGCATGCGTGCGTGCGTGCGTGTGTGTGTGTGTGGTGCCTGGGGCACCCCTCCTGCAGAGGGAACCTTCATCTGGCCCCCTGATGCCCCTATGTTGGCAGTAGGGGTGGGGATGGGTCCCAAACTACCTCCTGGGACTACCCCCGCAGAGACTTCTGGGGACACATTTAGAAAACTCTCTATTTAGTTCAGCTCTCCTGTCTCACAGATGGGCTGGCAGCAGGGCCACGATGACCGGTGTCCCCAGGCAGCCCCTCAGCAGAGAGTGTGAGGACCACTCCCCACCACCGTCAGGCCTTGACTATGGATCTGGCCATACACTTACACAGTCTGTGCCCAGAAAGAACAGCCAGGACCAGCTACATAATCAGCAGGGCCCAGTGCAAAATGAAACTGTGGGGCCCTTTATCCAACATTATTGAGAATTTCAAGAAGCAACAACAGAGCATTAAACTGAGCTTGGGGTCCTGCGTGACCACACAGGTTGTGCGTGGGCCCGGGAGGCCGGCACTGAGGCCGGTGGGGTTCCAGACATTGAGGGAGCAGCCAAGGTCCCTGGGTGACTGCTGTTTCCCTTGCCATGAGCCACAGGGGGCAGAGAGACGCAGGAGGACAGCATCCTGCTTTAGAAGGAAAGGCCGAGTCTTGTGCGCTGCTGGTGGGGATGGAAGATGGTGAAGCCGCTGTGGGAAAGCAATGGTGATTCCTCAAAAAGTTAAGTGTTAGAACTACCACATAATCCAGCAATCCCACTTCTGGGGAGACACCCCAAAGGATTAAAAGCAGGGTCTCAAACAGATACTTGTACATCAATGTTCTCAGCAGCATTACTCACAATAGCCAGAAGGTGGAAAGATCTCAAATGTCCATCAACAGATGAATGGATAAACCATGTCATACTTCTAGCCAATGGAATATTATTTGGCCATAAAATGGATAGAAATTCTGACACAGACTGCAATATGGATAGATCTTGAAAATACTAAGCTAAGTGAAATAAACCAGACACAAAAGAACAAATACTATATGATTCCACTTGTAAGCAGTACCTAGAGTAGCCAAGTTCATAGAGACAGAAGGGAGAATGGGGGTGCCAGGGGGTGCGGGAGGGAAGAATGGGGAGTTAGTGTTCAACAGGCACAGAGTTCATTCTGGGAGGATGAAAAAGTTCTGGAGATAACGGTGGTGATGGCTGCGCAAGAATGTGAATGTACGAGCTCTACACTTAAAAATGGTTAAAATGGTAAATTTATGTTATATGCATTTTACCACAACAAAAAAATAAAGAAAAAAAAACAGGAAAGATGGGCAGGTGGTGTGGAAGACAAGACAGTCGTGTAGGGTTGACAGTGGAGATGGACGGGGGGTGGGGACTGTGGAGCTGCAGTTTCCCTGTTCTGGAGTTCAGGGGTCATGTTCGGGGCGGCCCCCACAGCCCTGGGAGGAGGTGCGGGTCAGTCCAGAGACAGGCTCTGACTCCAAAGGTGTTGAGGCTACTTGATTGATGGAAGCTTCTGGAAACCCTCGTAAGCCAAATGCACCTGCCTATACGTGGCCTGAAAAGACAGCCACTCCACTGAACCTATCCTGGGCAGACTCCCAAGAGCACAAGATATTCTCCGCCATGTGGGCCAGGGGCAGGAGACAGTGTCCGACATGGGGGCAAAATCTCTGTGCAGCCATTGAGGGTTATTCTCATTTGTTACATTAGCAGTGGGAGAATACCCCAGCGGGACAAGGGGCTGATTTTACCCTATTCATCTAGAAGTTTCAACCTGTGCCCTTCTCTGCCTGCACCCAGCTCCCTCTCCTGACTTGTTCTCACTAGCAATGCCCCCTCGCCCCCACTGCACTGAGCATGGTCTTTGGCAACCGTATCCGACTGCTCTGCACTCAAAGACAGTCTCTCTTGACCTCCCTGGGCCTCAGTTTCCTTTTCTGTAAAATGGGAGCATCGAAAGTATCTGCCTCATAGTGGGGTGAGCATCTCTAAATCTCAAAGCAGGTGCCTGACTCAACAGATGGTGGCCATGATAGTTATGACTCAGCAAAACGCTTTGGCTTCCCTGGCCTGGCTCAGTGGAACTGAGGGCTCTGTTTGTTGTCAGCAAACAAAGTTGTGTGAGGAGGCGGGGGCGGTGAGGGAAGTGAGCGAGGGCACTGCCTGGAGTCCTTGATGAGCCTTCCGCCTGGCAGCGCTCCTCTCTGCTGCCTGCTGCACTCCGGCTCTGGGGCAGAGCATGCAGCAGACAGTCCCCTGGAGAGGCAGGAACAGGCAGAAGTAGAGATTGCAGGCTTCTGGGAACCAAGGGATGCGACACCAGAAAGTGGGCGTTTTCTTGTTTGGGGAAGATGCCAGCCCCCACCTTTGTGGGTGGAAATGACTCTCACCTGCTGGGGCTGTGAATGCTCTTTTCCTCCAAGGCTAAGGAACAGCTGGGGGCGGCATCTCTGTTGAGGGGGTGGGATGAGGCAGCAGGGCTCAGTCCCAGGCTCGTCTCCTTCTGCCTGGGTTGGTCTGGGGGGTGTCAGTCCAAGGAGACATTGATCAACTTGTTCCACCAGGGCTGAGGTTTTCCAAGTTGGCCTCCCAACGAGGAGCATCAGCATCACCCGGGAACTTGAAAATGCATGTCCTCAGCCCCGCCCTGGACCTCTGAGACAGAAGCTCTGCAGTGGGGTCCAGGGATCTGTGTTTTAACAAGGCCAGTGGGTGATTCCGATGCCGCAGGAGGGTGGAGACGACGTCTGTTCTGTCTCCTACCGAACCTCAGCCACTACCACTGCACTTGGCACCCCAAATGCTGCCCAGTCAATGTTGCCCAGTCATCATTCCCTGAAGGGAAGAGCATGACCATCTCTGTGCCTCAGGCTCCATGCACTTACCTCCTTACATCCCTGAACAACTCCCGAGGCAAGTGCCACATCTGAATTCTATGGGAGTCATAACTAACAGCAGTGGTAGGAGTTTTCCATGGGCTTTCAGGTTTTTAACTTCCACCAGGATCCTGTGAAGGTATTATCCCCATTTTACAGATGAGGAAGCTGTGACAGAGGATTACCCATAATTTCAGGTACTAAGTAGTGGAGCTGGGATTCGAACCCAGGTGTCCAAAGTTCCTGAGCTTTCCCCCTGTGGCCTCTTTGAGGGACCACTTGGTTATCTGGTTTTGGGACAAATCAAATTTCTTTGCTTCCTGATTTTTACAGAAGACACAGAACACCCTCCACTCCTAGCCAGGAGAGTCTCAGGTCCCAAAGTTAATTTATAAGTTGGTTGCTTGAGACTCAGAAAGCATTTCTGTAAAGGAAGGAATTCTTGGTTCCCAGACCAGCCCACAAAGTACCCTTGACTCCTGGCAGCAACCAGAGCCCGGTAGGGAGATCTGTCCCATTTCTGCCTTAAAGCTGAGGGCTTCTGGGGTGAACTCGTGATAAAACTGCTTCAGAACCCTATCAACCCTGTGACGCATCTCTAGGAAACACATCTGGGACTCACAGGGGGCTGCAGGGATTGGGTCTCTCTCCTGGACTGGGTTTGGTCCAGGCACAGGGTTCTGGTGGGAGCTGAGTGTGGTGGCTTGTGCTGCATCAGGTCTGAGGGGTTAAGGGGATGTTTGTCCCAGCACTGAGGTATCTGAGAGCCGGGAGGCAGAGGCAACAGCCCCTTACAGGCTGGATATTTGGATATAGTGACCCCGGGGGCTGTATTTTCCCTGCTAGGCAAGTCCTCAACACCTCCTTACCTTACTTACGTGCTTTGGCCTCAGGGCTCTCACCTTCACTCTGTGGGTTTATCCTGTTTGATATGTATTTTCCCATTAAAAATTCCACTGTTAGAAATGTAATACAGTGTAAAGTTTAAAAACTGTCCTACAAAGTTTATAACACAGGGCAGCAATCCTCTGCTCCCCTCTCAAGTCTGTCTCTAGGCAACACTTAGAACTCTTAGCTGCTTCTGCTGGTGTTTACCTTTGTATTGAAATCTCATGCTGATTCTATTTCTTGATTCTGCAGTTTTATATATTATTATATATGTCCTGGTATATTGTAAAATATCATGAGATCATAGACAATCTCCCCAACACATGTATGCTTCTTATCCTTTTTGTACATTCTTGTGTATCTCCTCTGTCCTCATCCTCCAGTCTGGGCTGGCTGGCCTTGGTCTCTGGTCCAGCCACACAGCCACTGCCATCATTCTGGGGACTCTCTCTGCCCCTCTCCTGTGTCAGATCTCCAGTTTCCTGTTTCCCCCATATCCTCTTTCCTGGTATTCTCCGTTGTTTGGCTGGAGCACATCCTGTAGTAGCTGCCTGAGAAAGAATGTATGGGAGGTAAATTAAGGAAAAAAACCCCAACAACTCAAGTCTGAAAATATCTTCATTCTACCATTATTGAGATCTGGGTGGATATAAATCCAGATTAAAAATAATTTCCTGTCAGAATTCAAAAGCTACTGTTTCATCATGTTCTGGCTTCAAAATCTGCTTTGAGAATTTCAAAGCCATTTTAATGCCTAACCCTTGGTGTATGACCTGCTTTAAATTTTTTTTCTCTAAGTTTTTAGGATTTTTTTTCTTTAGGATTTTTTTTCCCCTGGTGTCCTGAAATTTCATGATAAGGCTTCCTATGGTTCTCTAATTTTTTTTTTTATTCTGAAAGATTTCAGACATACAAAAGTAATACAAATATAACATATAATGAAATATTATATTACAAATCCACCCATCCATCATCGAGACTAAGAAAACACTACCAATAAAAACCCCTCCTAATGCCTCTTCTTCTCAAGATGTATCTTGAAATCTGTTGTTTATCCTTCCTATGCATTTTATTCTTCCACTGCATAAAATATATGTTAATATATAACATTTTTGCATGTTTAAAAATCTCTGTGTAGACAGTGTCATAACGTACTTATTTTTTCTGCCATCTGTTCCTTTGCTCAGCGTGGTATTTAGGTTGTTTCCAGTTTTCAGCTAATAAAAAGTGCTGCTCCAAACATCCCGTGCATGTCTTCTGGAACCCACATAGAAGAGTTTCGGTCCTGCCAGCACATGGAGTCATCCTGATGTCAAGGCTGGGCCCCACACTGACTAAACCAGAATCTTTGGGGGCACGTCTGGGGGGCGCGTCCAGCGTGAGTGTTTATAAAGCTTGCCAAGTGATTCCAAAGAGCTGCCAGTGGTGACAGCCACTGCCCTGGACCAGGGTGCCTCAGAGTGTGGTCCTCCAGCCAGCAGCATCAGCTGGGAGCCAGACAGACATACACGCTCAGCCCCCGGCCCAGACCTAGGGGGTGAGAGTCTCTTTTAGCAAGACTTCAGGTGACAGGTATGACGCTGCGGCTGCAGGCCAGGTATTGTCACACGGCAACTCACAATGGTGGCAGCCGTCCACATGGCTATGGTTTTACATCACTGTGCGCGGCACGTGGTGAGTTCTTTCTCTACAAAAGAGTGTTTCCTTCAGTCCTAGGAGATATTCTTGTGTCATTTCTTCCACAATTTTCTCTCCTCTATTTTCTCCTTCTTGGTTTGAAATTCCTGTTAGTTGGAGGTGAGACATTCTGTGTGGATGGATCTGATCTTTTGGTTGTCCGAATGTCTTGACTTTTTCTTCCTACTTTTACATTTCTTTGTTTTGGTGTTTCATTTTCTGGGAGATTTTCTCACATCTTCCACCCCTTCTAATGCATTGAAACATTTGTGCTATTATATATTTATCTTTTAATTTTCAAGAGCTTTAACAGTGCCTTTTGAAAAATAACATTCTTTTCTTCCTGTTTCAAGGGCAAATATCTTCAGAGGATTGTTCTCTGACCCCTTTCTTCTGTGTGCTGGGGTCACTGTGTCTTCAGCTGTTGGTTTTGGTTAACTATGAGTGCAACATGGCAAAGCTAACAGGAAGCTCTGTACACCTGGGAGGGGCTTGGGAATGGGGGCCTCACGATGGTGACTGGGCAGAGATGGGGGAATCACCAATTTCAGCATCTGTCTGTCTTTTCTCTTTGGTCAGTTTCCCAGAGAGAAATTCAATAATGTCCTGCCGTGGGGGTGGGGGAGGGGCTGGATGGGAACAGAGCCACCTATGAGCAGGTGAAGAGGGCTAAGGGTCTCCCCATTAACTATCACTTCACCTCAGCTTTTGGTTGGGCTTAGGGTTCCCAAACCCAATCCTTCTAGCTCAACCTTGGCCAGCTGTAAACGCGTCTTCTACCAGAGGGAGAGAAGGGCCATCACGAGCCATCTGGGCTGGGAGACGAGGCTTGGGTGGCACTTCTTCCAACCGATACTATTTTCACACCCACCCTGAGCTTCCGCCTTAGGCATAACCCGGTCGCTCCACGTTCTGAGCATTTGGGGGATTCTGCAGAGTGAATGGGCTTGTTAATGGCTGGCTCTCCCTCTTGTAGACACTTTGGGGAGCGCGGGAAGCTGGCACTAAACAAGTGATGCTCTTCCATCTTCCAAAGTCTTCGGACCTCTCTTCCCTGCTGCCGTCGCCTCTCCTATTCCTTCTGCCTTTGTAGCTCATGCCATTTTCGCTCCTTTGTGTCGTTTTGGTGGGGTCTGGGAGGCAGAGGAAATACAGATGCGTTCAGTCGACATGTTTCACCAGGCATCCTTGTCCGTTGTTACACATGTGCCTACATGTGTGTATAAGTCATTTCGATTATTTGTACTCACACTTAACTTTCCCTTTAACGCAGGTGGCCTCAATTTTTCCATTCAGCATTGGCTTTGTGAGCCCTTCTAACACGCAGATCAAGCTCACACCTTTTCCTGCGGCTGGGCAAGTGTTCCCGCAATCGGTGTACCATATTTCCCCCATCCACTTCTCTACTGAAGGCTCTCAGAAACACAAGCGATTGTAGCCTTCTGGTCAACACACTGGCTCAATGCAAATTCTAATCTTTATTGTTTATGTTCTGAAGCATAACTTGTCGCAGGGCAACAGTGAGGTTTCCTACTGTCTGCCAGTGACAAAGGTAAAAGAGCTAACGGTGGGGGCCTGAGGGCCTGGAGAGGAAGGCCCTTCGAGGACCAGGCATGGGGGGCGGGCAGGAAGGACGGGAGGGTGTGGGCACCGCACACACATAAACACACGTTCTCTCTCCTCAGGGAAAGGGTTTTCTAGAAGCATCTGCCCACACTTATTAGATATTTTTTGAAGAGAAGTGAATTAATGGCTTAGGGAGGTTCACGCCCCAGCAGGGGACTCAGCTGAAGGCTGCTTTCCAGTGAGCGAATTCACAGAGTTCACCAGAACCCTTCCCAGCTCCACCACCCAGTGAGAGGCTGAGCAAAGCCGGGGAGGCCAAGGAGGCCTTCCAAGAAACCTACCAGCTGGCCAGGCTTAGCAGTAGCTCCTGAGCCAAGAGGGAGAAGGCTGCTCCACTCCCGGAGCTGCAGGGGGAGGGACGGGCGGGTGGACCTCTCATCCCACCTGCTCACAGCTCCTTTCTGGGGGCCACGTTCAGCTGTGACGGGTACCGCTCAGGGTAGGATGTCTTCCTCCATTAATACAACTATGGAGAAGGCCCTGCCTGGCACCCTCAGAAACTGCAGTGCATATGGGAAGGCCCCACACAGTGTTTTCGAATGCCCTTCCGGTGCAGCCAAGACGAGAGCAAACTGAAAATGAACACAGGGGTGGCCTAGGGGTTGGGGGAGGGCAATAAATAAAGGCCATGGCTGAGTGGAGTCGCTGGGGTCGGGGTGGAAGAGGGGAGTTCCCGAGAGAGAAGGGTGCAGAAAGGCAGTGGGTGGGGGAAAGCGGACTCAGCCCCCAAAACACTGGATGTTGAGTCAGAGGTCACGCTGGGCAGGGCTGGGCGGCACAGGCCTTCAGGACTGGTCGGGAAGGAGCCGGGGAGGGCCTGGCTCCAGCTCCCTCTCTCTCTCCCTCTCAGGCTCTTCCACTGGAAAGTCTGCTCCACGCACCAAACATGCCTCTGCCCAGGGCAGGCGGAGGGGACCGGCGGAGGCCACGTCAGCAGCGGGGACTCGCCCAGGTGTGCCTTTTGCCTTTGAGAGAGAGAGAAAAAAGGCCACTATAGGGTGAGCAGAGGTAGAGTCCCTCCCCAGTGACAGCTGGAACTTTGGGAATGAAATGCAGGGAAGGCGGACTCCTTGCTGGAATGGCCCGCACCTGAAGCGGCTTCCCCGGCTGAAACTAAGCCAGGGGCTACCCTGGAGGGGCTGCCTTTGCTGTGTCACTGCAGGCAAGTCTTCTCAGCCCAGTGGGGCCATCAATACCCCGCCTGTTTAACAGAGGTGGTCCTGGGACGCCAGAGGAGCAAGTGGACATGGGAGCATAGAACTTTCCTCCAGACCAGTCCCTTTCAAGTAACAACTGAAGCCCTGGAACCCTTTTTATGCGCTGGGCCATATGGCCTCCTCCATTTGTTACTGGACATTTCCTGAAGACCGGCTCATGGAGGCACTCCATGTGGACCCTGGACCTTACCCTCTCAAAGCCCCCGAGAGGGACACGATGTGGTCCCCACTTTAGTGATAATGGAACTGGGCGCCGAGAGATCAAATATTAAGTTGAATCATATGGAATTGCCAATGTTGAATTATTTCTGATTTACAAAAATGCAGTTTCCTGTGATTCTGCCTGATAGTTTGCCCACATTCACATGGGGATGGGTGGCAGGGCTGGGACTAGAACTTGAAACTGGTGGATTTCAAACTGCCTTCAGTGGAGGATTTCAGGAGGCGAGAGGGAGGGGAGAGGGTCTGCTCCAGGCAACGCCCAAGGTGCCTCCCTCTCCCTGAGACCTGCCTACCCACCATCACATCTGTGTTGGTCTCTCTCATGACCTACAGCTTCTCTTCCTGGGAACCATTGAGGTGGGGAATGAGGGAGGAGGGGAAAGGGTCAGGGGACGAGAGCCCCTGCGTGGTTTCCCAGTGGGTAGTGCCAGGCACTCAGGCTCCTGCAGCCACCCTGTCCATGTAGGCTGGGGGATCAGCAGTGTGTGTCTGTGGGTCCTCTGGTTGGAGAGGCACTAACTCCAGCTGGAGATTCTTTCTTAAAAGAGATTAGGGGCCGAATGTGGACCTGCACAATTTTCTCCAGCTTGAGTGTGAGGACCCCCTGCCCCTCAGCTGCATGATGATCCTAGGCTGCCCGGGGCAGGGGGCAGCTGGGGTTCTTGCCCTGGGCTTCCACACCCATCAAATGGGGATAATAAGCCTCCTGTGTGCTTGGCCAAGAGAATGAAAGTTGACCTTAGAGGTGCAAGGGCTCCATGCTGCCAGCTCCAGGGTCCTGAATTCTCCCTCTTAGGATTTGTCCTGCCCCGGCCTGGGCTGTTTTGGGTGAGCTGGCTCGGTAGGTTTCTGGAGGTTAAGGACTGTCCCCCACTGCACCTGACCCAGGCTGGGCGCATACAGATGCTCTCAGAACAGAGTTACTTCAGCTTCATGGAAATACTATGAAAGGTGATACGTTTTATAAAGCAGGGCACATAACAACTGTTGTTCCAGTTACCGAGAATGGAGAGGAATGGTCACCATTATTATTTTGGGTCCCTGTTTCTGTTCACTGCAGATGGGGTCCAGCTCACCTCTGCTCCCCTAGCACCCAGCACGATACTCAGTAAACACAGAGGACTGAAAACACCACCTCGCCTCTCCAGCTCTGAAGCACTGATGGGGGCGGAGGAGAGCAGATGGAGAGGAGATGGGTGGGTTGGAAGAAGCGGGGTGGTACTCACCGGGGCCCTTTGGGTCTGGCCAGGGCTGGGTGCCCCACTGCGGGTCTGCAGAGCCTGTCCCAGCCTCGCTGGCCAGGCTGCTCTGGCTCCCAGAGAGGTGGCTGGGCGGGCGGGTGGGTCCCATCTTGGGTGACTCCACGCTGCCACCTGCAAGAGACCACGTGAATGGCTCAGGGCTGGGTCCTTTCGGTCCTTGAACTGAGACAGGGATGATCTCAGCCTGACAAGGAGCTGAGCTAAAATCTCATTTGGAATTGTGACATGTGTCTCCGGAGCCAGAGCCCCTTCCCCTGGGAGCTGCCACCCCCTCCCCACTCGCAGGGTTGCCACATTCCAGCGGGACCCCATACTCTCTAGCCACTGCTGACTGGTCCTTGATCTACGAAGGCAACCAAATGGCCCCAGAGTCATCTGTGTGCATTTCTGTTCACCCACTTGTTGCTGCTTTACTAACTGAAGAATCCTCACCCAAACACGGTTGTTAGTTCCTGCCTGGCCGAGACAGCAGAGATGGGGGTCTGTAAGGCTCTCCATCTTCCCCCATCTCCCAGACCTGCTTGGTCACAGTGGAGAGTTGGTGTGAAGAGAGGGGACAAGAGCTATAGTAGTGGGGGGAGGGGGAGGAGCATAAAACCTGCCCCAGAAACCAAGGCTGGCAGGTAAGTTTCCTTCACCCTTTTCTAAGATAGAATCTTCAGCCTGAAGGGGCCTACAAAATCATCTAGTCCAGGGGCAGTTTTCACCTTACACATTATCCCTGCCTACTGATACTGATCACTGGGAAAACTGCGCCAAGGAGGATTCGGAGGCCATGTCAGGCTCTGTGGGAGAGAGAACCACAATCAACTAGTAATGTCTGCTTTGGGCACAGGAGGGGGAGTAGAAGCACGTGCACCAGGCACTTGCCAGGCACTCACCCAGACTGCCACCCCAGCAGGAATTCCTTCCATACCAGTGCTGGCAGATCACCCAGCCTTCCATTTCCTTCCAGTTTGGGGCAGTTATTAAAAACCCTTCTTTGTATGTACAAAAATCAGCCTCCTGGAATGTCTTGCAAATATCCCAGTTCAGCCCCAGACCCACTGCGCCTCCCTGATCTAGAACAACTCCATAGACTCCTGGTAGCCTGAGGAAGCAGCAAGGCCACTGCACCTGGGCTTGGGGAACAACAGTGCCACTTCCCACACTTACCTGATTCCCCACCAGGTTTGTCACCTTTTGGGTCCCTGACCCCAGCAGGCGGGTGTCTATCCTCTATGCTGGAGGAGCTGAGAGCTGAATCGCTGTCGCTGTCGCTGGAAACCACTGGAAAAGAGACACCAGCACAGGAGGTCACCCCTCACTGGCCACCACCAGCAGCCATGCTGGACAGAGGAGACCGGGCAGGCCTCCTCCTGCCAGGACAAAGTGGCACAGAACCTCCGCTGGCCCTTGTGTTTGGGGCACGGGAACAACGGTCCAGGGAGGGGGACAGCAGGGAACTCCTGCCTGCCAGTCAGAGGTGAGTACCAGTGCGAGGAGGCTGGGACTCAGGCCCAATGTCACCAGCACCAGCAGGGAGGGCTCACACCTTGGGCAGCCATCTCCACAGGTTGCCCCCTCCCTGGGGCAGAATCAGAAGCCTCCTGCTGGGAGAAGCTCGTTATGGCCTTTGGTGTAGTCACAGCTGCTCTGACATTTGCACTTGGCAATGCTTAAGGTTGCACAGCCAGGCTCTGCAGGAATGAGAATCCCTGTCCTAACTGCTGACCCTGACAGAGGGCTCCAGGCAGCTTGATGTACGCAAATTCACGGAGGCCTCAGAACAACCCCGCAAGGTAGGAAATAGCACTGTCCTCATTTCATAGGCAAGGAAACCGAGGCATTTGCCCAAGGTGGGCTTCTTACCCTGGCAGGCTAGCACCACAGCCCCTGTTTGTGACTACTCTGATCATGCTGGAAAAACTGAACCAGGAGCAGCAGGCCCGGGCTCTCATCCCAGCTCATCCAGTCACTCCCAGTGGGGTCTTGGGAATGCAGAAGGGAGCCAGGCTGATGGGGCTGGGATTCCAGGAGAGGGAGGAGGAGGGGAGCTCTCACAGTGAACACCCACTGTGGTAGAAATCCTCTTTTCTGGACTAACTGGGACCCTGTTTGGCTGGTAAATCAACAGTGGGAGTCATAAAACAGGATCTACTCATACATTAAACACTCTTTTAATTTTAAGCAGAGAAATGTACATCCACTCGCCAGGCTTTTGATGTAGGGCTTGGGTGCTTCTCTGAGATTGGCCCACATGGTCTCTCATGTTTAAACTGCATCCACACTGAGTTGTCTGTGATTCCAAGGTTCAGCTTCTTTAAATTGGAAAAGAGCTTAAACACACCCACAAAGCAAGATGAGGGCAGAGTCCTTCTCCGTTTTCCATTGCTTTCTCCTGTTTTTTTTTACAGCTGTGCTGCCCACACCTAATTCAACAGCTTTTTTTTTTTTTTTCAAGCAAGTGGTTTCTATCAAGACTTTCCGAAGTCTTGGTTTTAATGAAACAACTCTGTCTTTCCTGACTCTTTCCATCAGTTTACACGACATTTAATGAAATAATGTAATTGTTATAGCAAGTACAGCCACACAGAAAGGTTTGGGATCACAGGTGACCAGCTCTCACAGGTGACTAACTCAGCGGGTTGGGTACAAGTCGGTGTGTCTTAACCCAGAAATGAAAGATGCTGGTTACGGAGGGAGTTTGGAGGGGTTGAGTGTTCTGCCGGGCACTGTGCTAGGCACCTAGTGAGCATGATCCTACTGGATCTGTAAAACATCCCTGAGCCATAGGGACCTGTTTGGTGGGGGATGAGATCGGAAACAAAATCAGTCTATACCAAGGGCGGCTAGTAGGTTTCATCTGCTGCTCCAGGCCCCTTTGGAGCAGCGTGTAGAGGAGAAACCGGAAACCGTGTTAACGCCCGGCAAGGGGAAGAGCCCGGTCAGTGAGGGAAACCGACTGTGGGCTCAGGAGGGCAAACAGCAGGACCTGTGCCAGGTAGCTTCCAACCGGATCTAGAGCCTTCTGAAAAGCCTTCATGCCTTCAGCTCATGTCACCTTTCAGCTAAGGATGTCCTAGGTCCCAGTGCTAAGTAACCAGAGGGGCTGGAGCTGCCTGATCACTTCAGACTAAGAGATTCTCCACCCTGTACTTCCACAGCAGAGTGGCTGGCACACAGTAGGTACTTCAGGAAGCTCTGATGACTTGTTGGCTCCTCCCTCTCCCTCATCCCCACCTCCTGCCAGTTTCATCACCTAAGTGGGGCTTGAATCAGTGGCCTCCTCACCCTGGTCGCTGCTCTTACTTAGTTCAAGGCCGCAATGTCTCCAGCCTGGACTCCTGCAGCAACCTTCCTCCCCCTGCCCGGGCACCATCCACAGGCACCTCCCTCTGCACAGCTGGGGAGGCTCTGCTAACACATAAATCCCGGCTCCCCCTTCTTTACAGGCTCTCCGTGACCTACGGGATCAAGCCAAAATTCCTGCCCTCTGTCTACATCTTCAACCCACCCCACACAATCTGCTCTCCTACCTGGGGCTCCTCCAGCCCCACACGGCCTAGAGCTCCTGCCAAATGGTCAGTCAGCACCTCCCACAGTGACTGGCTTCCCTCTGCCCAGAATGCCCTCTTCTGGCTCAGTTTGGGTACCACCTTCTCCAGGAAGCCGCCACCTGGCTGGCTGAATGCCCTGTGTGTTCTGCTACAATGGCAGCAACCACTTCCTGCTTTAAGTGTTCTGTGTGTGTTTCCCCCTGCAGATTGCATGGTTCCTTGAGGGCAGGGCCAAACTATACCACGAACGAGGCTGGCGTGCTTCTCCTGGAGAGCATGATCCCTGGGGGTGGGGCACACGAGATGCTAACTGGATTGTTTCCAGCTTTGCCCTCCTCTGTCTGCTCAAGGATTTTGCCTTTTCTGCTCTGTTTCTTTCCCTTCTTGCCTTCAAGGAAGAGTTCTACTTTGGCTTTCTGGGCTTTTGTGATGTAGAATCAAAGGGAGATGGGGACAGGAAGGACTGTGGTCCACATGCCCCCTTCCTCGTATTTGAGAAATGCGAGTAAAGGACTGACTTATTTTGCAATTGCTTTTTTAGGTCTTGGACTGGGGTTCTTTGGTCATGAATCTGCTGAGACCTGACTCTATGGGCATCAGTTTTATTATAAGCATTTACGTATTTTTGACTCATTCACTGACTAGCTAAACGCCAACCCTGTGGGTCCCCAGACAAAGGGAGTGGGAGGTGGGGAGGAGGCAGCAAGCAGCCCACAGCTCCCTTGGGGCAGCTGTAAAGGAATCAGGGCGGCTTCTGCCCCCTCCTCTCAGCAGAAGGGGGATCCAGCAGCCTGTTAAGCAGTGGGGGACATGGTGACTAATCTCCACCTTGGTTTCCCCATCTCTCTGATAGAGATGCTTCTGGATAATTCAGTCCTTCTTCCTGGAACGTTCCATCTCCCCCATGGTTGATATGCAGGATCTTCATAATTCTGGGGTGGGGTAGGGAACATGGGGCTGGGGGCAGTGAGGGGAGTGGTAGGCGGACATGACATGGGGCTCCACAGGGTTGAAATAAATACTGGATCCTTTGGTGCTAATGAGCAGATGTCACGGGGCACAGCATACCAAGAGCCTGAAAGCAGATGATGGGAAAGGACGTGCCAGGACGTGAGTTACTATGGCCACTCATTCACCCCATCTCTTCACTCTGCTCCCTGTTCTGTCATCTGTTGTACATGGTCACACGAAAGTGGTCACGGAGTGGGCTTAAATTGTAAGAAGACTGTGCTGTGCCAGATTGGGGGATCATTTTTTACTGGGAGGAGTATATCTTATCCAAAGTGTCAACCCTGGAGGTGGGGTCTGGGCGCCATATTGCCTCATTCCCACGTGGTGCCAACGCTATGCAAGGTTTAGAAAAAAATAAACCTCCCCAAGTGACAGTCGGTTGGCTTGTTCTTTGTCTCCTTTTATAGGCTCCAAAGGGCCATAGTCATGGAAGCAGGGAACAGCCCCAGATGACAACAGAGCTCACAAAGGCATCACAGAGCAGAGAGCCAGCCAGCCGACGACCTGTTCCTTTTGGCTGCATCTCCCACGGCTCAAGCATCTTGGCTCATTGTGTCTGGGATTTGAGGCAGGGGACCAGACCTCTGCTTAGAGGTCTTTGTGGTGCAAACCCAATCCCATTTCTAATCCACTCCAATAAACCCCACTCGAAAGGAATAAACCAAAGGAAGCCGGCAGTGTCCACGCCTGGCCTTGGCACTTACTGTCAGCGGGAAAGAAACACACTGAGGAGACACTGCTGAGAGCATCCCTGGACACAGCCCAATGCAAACGCCATTTACCCAAATACTCCTCCGGTGGCAAAGGAAGAAGTTTTTCTTCTTCCTCTCCCTCCAAATGTCACCGTAAAACTGAAAACTTGGCTAATTTGCCATTTGATTACTGTTGCCACCTTTCTCCCTGCACAGCAGCTGTGATCGTAAATCCTCCAGTTCTATTAACAAAGCTTTTAGGCTCATAAATCTTTTGGCCCTTGCTCTTCCATCCTCAGCGAAGCACCGTGTGTCTGAAGGCTGATTTTTTTCCCCTCTAATTCCCCAAAGACTCAGTCTAGGATGGCTCGGTCAGTGGTGAGCGCTTGTATTCTGCCTGATTTTTTCAGACTGAAGATGGGAAAACACCAGGGAGAAGACTGTCCTGATAGCTTCCCCAAGAAGGAGGTATCACTAAATCGATTCACTGGGGCTCTGCCACAAGGCAGGGAGGAGGGGGGCCTCACCCACTGCAGGGGCCTGAGCCCCTAAACTACTCGCTTGGGGACCTGGCATCACTGAGATTTTCCCATCTTGCCCCAGCAGGGCTGCCCCACTCTGCCCAGCTCTCATCCTCTGCAGCGGACAGTCCCAGCGCCAGCCAGGCCCGCTTCTCTGGGGATGGGCCAGCTTTTTTCTTCCCCCTGGCTCACTCTTGGATGGATTTGCAATTTGACTATCACCATGGAAACTCAGAGTTTTGGTACATGAAGGTGGGGGGAAGTCTTCCCTTTTGAAAAATCTTTCCTGATTGCTTCAAAGGACATGTGTGGCAGCTGCTGTCTTGTGGAGACACCTTGCCTGGGATGATCCAGAGGACAGGCAGGATGCTAGCCACTTGACCTCACAGCACTGCATTGGGATTTGGGGGACCCGCTTCCTGGCTCTGCTCTGCCATCATCCTTTTTTGTGACCCTGGGGGCACCTCTCAGGGCTTCATCACACACAAAAAGAGGCCAACCTAGGCAGCTATTCTGGGTCTGAATCCTAGGATTCAACGTCAGGTCAGCTTTTTTCCATTAGCGGGGAGACCCAATGTCCCTCTCTGGTTGAGAGGCGGGGAGAGGTGACTTCTGGGCCACACAACATCCGCCTGCCTGGCACAGGGACAGCCAGCAGCCTGTGAGCTTGGGAGGCCCTTATGAGCTGCTGCTGCTCTGCTTGGAGGCTCCCAAAGCCCCCAGAAATTATGGGAATTAGAGAGGAAGAGATATTTTCAGCAAACATTCTGCCAAAGCAAAGCAGATGGTGGAAAATTTTGCATACTAAAAACAAAAAAATTTTTTTTAACGTAAAGGAAAGATGATAAGGCCCTGGGGAATGCAGAGACATCCCCAATTAGCCTTACTCAGCCCACCAGGCTGGCGCGGCTGCAGAGAAGTGTCACAGAGCCGTCCCCACTGGGACAGGCGAGGGCTGCCACACTTGCAAGCAGGGCCAGGCTGGCAGCCTGAAATCCCACTGAGATGCCACCTAAGTCTAGGACTAGGTTTGGTGGCAGCAGGAGGGAGAGATGGGGGTGGTGAAGAGGCACCACTCTCAGTTAGACAGTGTCCTGGCTCTGCCACTTGCCAGCTGTGTGACTTTGGGCCAGTTTCCTTACCTCTCTGTGCTCTGCAGGACCACCTATGAAATAAGGGGATGATGGATCCTCTCCTTGGCTTTCCTGAGCATTAACAGAGGTACCACAGGCAGTGTCTGGCATGCAGTAGGTGCTTGACAGATGGGAGCTATTTTATTTGAGGTAGATATCCTGAGCTCAGGGTCCACAACACCTGGCCTGGGGCTGGTCTCTGGGCTCACCATGCTTGGTGCTCAGGCCAACATCACAGGGATGGACTTGCCTTTTCCAGGGAAGCTTAGATTTCCAAGTTGTGCTTCATAGGACACCGAAGGCACTAGACGCCTTCAGAGGCCATCTGGACGCAAAGCTGGGACTTGAACCCAGGCTTATCTATTGCTGAATCTCTGCTCTCTCCTCCTCACCTAGGATGTAGGGCACCCCCTGGTCTGGCCTCATCCTAAAGGCTATGGTCCCTCAGAAGTACTCCCCTCCAGGCAGGCCAGTTTGTCCTCTGTCTCCCAGACATGCCCTTTCCTGTCAGAGGCAGGGGCTGCCACGTGGGTGACAGACAGCTGGTTTACCCCCAACAACTAGCGGGGAATTCCAGCTCTGCTCTGGGCACTTCTGGACCAACACCTTCATCTCCCTGAACCTCAGTCTTCTCAGCTATAAAATTGAGACAATAACAACTACCAATACAGTAAGATCAAGTAGGACAAAAGGCATCTCAAGTTTGAAAAGCCTGACAAGCCTCTAAATATTTTTAAAAATTAGATTCCAATTCACCCCCCCAGGTACCCATCCAAATAGCACCTCTACTGGAAAGTCCAGCCCTGGGGAGGGAAGGGAGGAAGACAGGCCCTCCCTTACTCTCCCCACAACTCTTCTGGCCCCTGTCAGACACCCTCTGGTACTGCATTTCTTTTATTCCAAATGCCTGCCTCAACTTCCCCAACTGTCCCAGGAACCTTGAGGGCAGGGCCACTTCTTAATCGGTGTCTGGCTCCTTCCCTCAGCCCCCAACACTGGGCCTTGGGCCAAGCAGGCACTCAGTAAATACTTGTTGACTATTTCCTGAAAAAACCTCCCCAGGAGAGGACAGGACAGCACAGAGAGAGAGGGGCTGGACCGCAGTCAGCAAGGTGGTGGCGAGCCAGCTTGGGCCGGGCCTTCCACCAAGCAGGTGCCTGCAGCCTCTCTCAGAAGGACACTCAAGTGGGATGAGCCAGGCAATGGTGGCCTCAGCCTGAGCCAGGGACAGACTAGTGGAGGGAGGGGCTGTTGGAAGCTGCTTGCCATGGATGTGGGATGAGTGGGCCCTGGAGGGGGTGCGGGGTGGAACGCCCAGCTCAGACAAAACCTTCTCCTCTTCCAAACTGGAGGCTTGAGGATGGGTTCTTCTTTTGTTTTGGAAACTCCCTCCAGGGCCCGAGTCATGGTCTGGATAAGGAGAAAGGTGGCCCCAAGGCTAGGGGGCTTGTCCTCATTGGGATGGGCTCCGTGGAGCCAGAGAGGCTCAGAGCCCTTCATCCTTCCCCCCTCCCTCCTAGGCCCGAGTTAGATCTGGATGACCCTCGCTGCCTAGATGCCTGACCACCCTGGGCCTCGTTTCCTTGTCTCTGAGGTGGGAACAGTCACAGGTTAGTCACAGTGAAGGGCCCAGGGAGCCTCCCTTCCTTGGCCCCCCTCTTCCAGGTTGCCACCAGGGACCTTGGCAGGGACAGAACAGTCCAGGCCGGAAGTTGAGAGTTGGGGAGTGGAAGGTTTCCTGTGTTTGCTTATTCATTAGCCATTGATTTTAATTAACTCCCTCCTTGGGGCCTGCAGACAGACAAGAGGCACCAGATAATGAAGACGAATCCTCAGATCAATAGTGATATAGTTGCCAGCAGTGAAATCCTGTGGTCCTGCTCTGGCTGAAGGAGCTCCAGATAGAATGGGAGACAGATGGATGGGAAATAAGAACAGCTCCTTCCAGAGAGAACATGATACTCTGGAAGGGAAGTGGAGAGTGTTTAGGGAAAGGAGAAGTCAGGGAGGGCTTCCTGGAAGAGATGGGATTTAAAGATGGTATGATTTCAATAGATAGAAATGCTGGGCCCAGGGTGTGCCAGGCACCCCTGAAAGAGTACAGAAAAGGCAAAGGCCAGGTTGTAGGCTTCTCTGGGGCCAGGTCAGCTGTGTGGACTCAAGAGGAAGGCTCCTGGTGCAGGCACTTAGAGGACGAGGGGCTGGTATGTCTTGAGTGTGTTCTGCACTGTTTCTCTCTGGCGGGTTATTGCTTCTGATTTATGGCAGAAATGAAGCCAAGCGGGTGAGTATCCTCTGCCAGCTCTTTTGCTGGGAGACAAAACACGCCTTCATCTGCTCATTACATCAGTACTCTCTCTGTCCTTCTTTCTGTCTCTGGGTGTCTCTGGGCCTTTGACTTCAACTCTTTGTGCCTCTTTTTCTGATGGTTTAAAAAAATCTCTCTCTGCCTTTGTTTCTCTTCTTTCTTTCTGTCTCTTGTGTATCTTTGTGTCTCTGCGTGTTCTGAGTCTTCTTGGGTTTGTCTCTTGGTTCCTCTTTCCATTTTTGTCAGTTTTGCTTACTCTCCAGTCCTTCCACATGTCTGCCCCTCTATCTCTGTCTCTCTGTCACATTTCCTCAGAGTCTGGCCTTCTTGGCCTTGGGCTCTGTCCCTCAGGTTCCCTAACCTGGGCTGGATTCTTAGCCCCTGCTCAGGCCCATGGGGTCTGATCTCAGAGCCTGGGTGGGGGGAGGGGCTGCCAGCTTTGCCTTGACCCCGGGGGCAACTGAGGCAGAGGTAGCCTGGCACCTCCTTCCTATATGAAGGTCACTGCGCAGACTGACTTTCCCAGCCTCTGCTGCCGCTCCTGGACCAGCAAGTGGAAATCAGCCCAGCCCCACCCTAGAGGCCGGCCTCCACCCCTTGATGGACAGGAGGCAGGGGTGGGGGTGAGGGGCAGGGGGAGAGGGCCGCTGAGCTGAGTGGAGCCAGCACTGTTATTTCCGAGGGCTTTACTGGAGTCAGATGAGGCAGGCGGGCCCAGATTTACGCACTTCACCCAGGTCCCCGAAAGCCAAGACATTTAGAGTGGTTGGAATTAAGTTGTAGGTTCACACGGTGAGACAGATGAGCGGCTGGAGAGGGCTGGGCTGTACTGCGCATGGTAAGAGCTCTATGGACATCCGCTGAACTGAAGCTGGCTAGCGGGGGTGGGGGGTGGAGTGGGCCCTGCTTTCCTGTTTCAGCTCAGATGGGGGTTGGGGGTGTAGAGGAGGAGTAAGGAGTCCCAAGACTGCACCTTGCAGCTGGAGTCATCCAATCAGCTGAGGCTGTCACTGGGTTTGGACAAATTAGAAGGGACAATCATCCCCTGACCTCTGTGGTGCAGCTAATGAGGGCCTTCTGCTCTGGGGAAATCAACCCCCAGGCCAGCCAAGACACTGGGACAGGCAGGAGTGGGGCTGGGGGCAGGGGTGGGGTGCAGCAGTGGGGATAATAGCGGCTCCTGGATGCTCAGGGCTTATGTTCTGGGGGCAGCCCCTCCATTCACATACTCCAGCATCGAGCTCATGTCTGGCTTCGCCAAGGGCTCTTAAGGTCAAGACAAATTAGTAATGCATGGGCTTCTCTTTCAAAACACAGCCACGCAAGACGTGGCCAGGCCTCTTTCCCTGAGACTTAGGGAAAGGGCAGTTTCTTGAAAACTGTGGGGATTTCTCGCTCTGCCCACGTCAAGATGACAGTGCAAGTTATCTCACCTCTCCAGGCCTCAGTTTCCCCTTCTATAGACTGGGACAACAGGACTCCCCCTGACACAGGTGTCGGGGGAATTACATGAACTCACAGCGCCCGGCACAGGCTGCAGTCAGTGGCATCTGAGGCCAGGGGCCTGCCTCTCACCTGCACAGACCCACAGGCAAATGGTACGCAAGCCCTCAGCTGAGCCTGGAGGAGTGGTGGTCACACGGAGGACCCACAACTGACCAACTGTCAGCGTTTGCCCCCGAGGGGCCCACAGGGGACTCGGGCAACTTGGCACCATACCACCCCCTTCTCCTGCCTCTGGGGGGATGGATGGCGTTCCTGTCCCTAAATGGCTAGTGGGAGCCATAGATGGGACTGTCCAACTATGACATCTTGGTTTATTTATTTTCTGGACCCAAACAGCAGACCTACATCACGAAGCCCGGGGTTAATGGCCTTCAGGGTGCGAGGCTGGACACACAGCACCCTGCTCAGGTGGCTCAAAGGCAGCCTCTCCTCCCTCCTCTCCAAACAGTGCTTTCTGGCTCACATCTGCCTGTGCGTATTTGGTGGTTTCTATTTTCTTTACGTATAAAAAAATCTCAGGCACTTTCAGCTCCCTGGGACTCTAGAACCCATGCAGGGAGTAAAAGGAACGGTGATAATGAAGCAGAAGAGGCGATCCTGGGGACAGGGCCGTGAAAGGAAGACTCAGGTGGTTCATAAGCGCTTAGTCAACCATTGCACAAGCACAGTGTGCAGGGCGGGGGCGGGGGATTTAGGAGAGGGGGTGCTGGGCGGTTTGATGGGATTGCACTGGCAGCACATACCAGGACTGCGTGTGTGTGTGTGTGTGTGTGTATGTGTGTGTTTGTGTACGCGTGCATGCACACGACGAGGGTGGGGCCGCTGCTGAAATAGGGCTGATCTTTCCAGCAGAGGCAGCCTCAGTGTGTGGGCTGGGAGCTGCTTTATCACCTGCAGAAATTCCTCCTCATCCCCTTGGATTTGGAACTGTCAGATAGGAAAGCTGGAAGAGAACGGACCCTCTGTCCTGACCCCTGTCATCCCCGTCCTACTCGTGGGGAAACCAAGGCCCAGAGAGGAAGAAGGACTTCTAAAGACTAAAGTTTTCCTGCCCTGGGTCGCGGAGGGGGTACCCTATTAAAACTCAGATGCTCTGCAAGGCTGACCTTTTAAGCCCTTACTGGTGAGGCCCTGGGGGTGATGATGGTGGGTCACCTCATAGAAGGCACAGAGCCACTAAGGGCAGGAGTTGTGGGGTCAAGGTTAGGAGTATGGATGCACAGATGTGACATGGTCAGGCTCTGGCCTTCCACTGGTCAGATGGAAGGGTCAGTGAGTGAGGTGGGCTAGATATAAGAAACCCTCACTTCCAAAGAGACGTGTGCCCACTTTTTTTTTTTTTTTTTTTGGCAACAGGTGTACCTGTTGGTCTAACTTCTATTCTCTCTCCTTCACAGGGATGTGGAAACAAGAACTATTTCACTTTCTTCTTAATAACCCAGCAGGGGTGATGATCAGAGTGTGAGAGACAATAGGGAGGGGTGGGGACTGCAGCAGACCAGAGACTGCCAGCCTAGGGTGAAGGGAGATGCTGCCACTTGCCTGTCCAGTTTTCCCAGGGAGGGGTGGTATCGCCAGACCTTCTGATTTTCAAAAAAGAAGCCCCAAATCCTTTTTTTTTTAAACGAGAATTCTCCACATTTAAATAAAGTTGAACATAAAGTAGTGAGCCAGATCGAGTCACCGTTCCACCAGCTGCGACCTCTAACACCGGCAAAAGTCCAACCCACCAAGGACAGATGGCATCCCCACTCTGAACATGGAAGCCCTCCTGCTTTGCTCTGCCTCCTTCTCCAAGCCTCAGCCAGCCTGGCCCCCTGCACGCAGCACACACTCCCAGCTGCTCCGAAGATGCAGGGAGTTCACGCACCACGGCCAGGCTGATGTGACAGAAACGGCGAGTCCCGAGTCTGCGGGGGAAACACTGGAGGTGAATGGTGAGGTGGAAGAGGGCAGCTGAACGCCCCGAGGAGCTTCCAAAATGTTACTTTCTCAGGAACAGAGAAAGAAGGAAGGTGGCACAGCAGCAACTGGCTCTGGGCAGTGAGCAATCCTGTCTGAAAATAAAACATTTTACAATCCACAACTGTGGCTCATTAGGAATGAACGGATTTACTGGTATAAATAGCCCACTGCGTTAAGAAGTCAGGAAACGGCTTACGCGTTTGATGGAAAAACGGCTGCCACACAACTGCTTATTAGCTCAGTCGGCTGCAGCTCTGTGCTAATGAGACAGAGGTCTCAGGTTCAAAGTTTTCGTGGGCCACGTGGCTTCCTCGATCTGGGGACATAGAATGTGTCCCCATCCCCCTAGTGCTGGGCACAACATGGGGGCATAACTCTGGGTATACAGTAACAAGCCCATAGTAAGCTTCCCCTATTTTCTGAACCATAGTATCCCTACCATATATCCAGCCTCTGCTTGAATGCTCCCTGTGACAGGGAGCTCACTACCCTGTCGGATACAAAATGCCCAATTCTGTGGTTCAGCGATTATTGATCAGGAGACACAAATTCCCCCTACTCTGTCCCAGCTCTGTTTTTGGGGAAAGCAGCCACAACTGGGCCTAACTGGCCACACCATCTATAATGTCTGATCAGGCTAGATGCAAAAAGGGCTGCCTGCACAGGAGGCGCCTGGGCCAGTCATGTCCTCCCCAGGTGTGGATGTGGGGTCCTGAGAGTGGCAGCAGAGGCTGAGACTGAAGGGCAGCCAGACTTGCGGCAGAGTGCACGCTGGGGAATGGAGCTCATCCCAAGTTCCCTGAGAAGCAGCCTCTCATCCCCACAGGCCTCGAAAGCCTTCCTCTCCATCCCGGCTTCTGGGAGACCTTCCTCAGCAGCCAAGCAGCAACCCCCTAACTTAAGCCGGCCTTGGTGGTCTCTGTTCCTGGCAACCAAAAACCCTCCAACCAAGTCCGAAAGGGTAAAGCCAGAATGTGTGGTGATTTGGGCAGTAGCTTTACTCCACATGACACTCAGAGGTGAGGAGCGTGGGCTGGGATTCAGAAGCCTGGGTCCCACACCCTCTTGGCCTCTGTGACCTTGGGTAGGCATCTCCCTCCTCATCCATCACTTAGAGTCGGTTTCACATCTGTAGCTGCCCCATAGGCTGTTCTGAGCATCAGATGAGACAATGGCCATGAGTCACAGAGCTCTGGCTGAGGTCAACGCAGCACCAAGAACTCAGCTTCTCCGGAGGGAACGGAGGTGGCAGCATGGGGGCGGACGGGCTGGCCAAGGGGTCATTCGCGAAGGGTGGCCCCAGGCAAACATTTGTAGCTGAGCTGAATGAGACCACTCAACCCAGACAACCCCAAAGCTTGCTTTCACTGGACTGCAAACAGCAACACAGTTTAGGATTTAAAAAAAACATTTTTTTTAATCTAGAGAGCCAATAAAGTGATAATGAAACTACCCAAATGGAATAAAATTTTCCTAAAGCTACGCAAATGGAATAAACCCAAAACCTCGAAGTACTTTTCCAGAACAGACCTTGAGATGAACCAGTATGTAATTCTGCTCAATTCCACCCAGGAAGCCTGTGTTGCAGAGCTCAGGGGGATGACAGAGGGCGGTGGGGTGGTGGCGGTAAGGATTCCTGCGGAGAATCCTGGGGAGGGACTGTTATCCAGGCCCCAGTGGGGATGGGAAAGTGAATTTGCCCTGTGGCTACTGGGTGCTCAAGGCACCTGCCTGTGCTTAGCTGGGGCTTTTTGGGGTCTTGAGGGGAGGACAGAATGGAAAGGCTTCCCTGATCCAGCCAGTTTGCAGGGCAGTGGTGAAAACTTTAGATGACGACAGGCCCCCTACACCTGACCCCAGGCTCCCTGAGAGAGGTAAATGCAGCAAAGCCTCACTGATCCAGGGGTCAGTCTCCTAGGAACCTTGGCTCTCCGGTTCCTGACTGAGAAAAGGACACATGTCCTAAAAAAAAAAAAAAAAAAAACCCTCAGAGTTCTGTATGGACTCAAGACTTGGGGCTTCAGCCTCCACCCTACTTGGTCTCAGCTGCTCAGCTACAACAGGCAAAGGCCGGATAGACCACCACAGAGCAGACCCAGGACAGGGCTGCCTCCAGGTCACAGCCCTCGGGGCTGAGGAAAACAAGCCCCATCAGGTTAAGCATCCTTGGCATTGGAGGCAGAGAAGCACAAAGTCCTATCTGAGAAAAACTTCCACATAATTACGTCATCTGCAAATAAGAGAATTTTTTCTTTTTCAGTAGTAACAGGTAAGTTTAGCTCTCTGTCACTAGGGAATCAGGCTCCACCAGCACAAGCACCAGCCTGATTCTATTATAATGCAAGGCTGCAGAAACTAAAAGTTTAATTTTTCAAGCCTCCTCTTTGATCTTTCTTCTTTTCTTTATAGTGATGGCTGGAACTGTAGCAACCATCTTGTGACCATGAGGGAAAGAACAAGAACTATAAAGACATCTGTTCTGATGTCTCTGAGCTGCTGAAACAAACCTGCGGTTGCCTTCTCTAAGCTTTCTAGGGTAGGAGGAAAAACATGTAATCTCTTATTACTCAAATATGCCAGATTAAAACCCCTGCTCCCAGTAAATATATTTCCATACACAGCCCAAGGGTGAGAATCCAGCTGAAAGGAAAGAAGCCTGTAGAAGAGGTGGGTCCAACTCTAAAGGGATTTAAGAGCCAAGAGCTGACCATACTGGTTCCACCATATATATCTTACATTTCTCAGGGGTACAAAGACACCTGGGAGTGCTCAAAACTGACTATATTTATTGCCGCCATAAACTTGGAGCCATGATCTGCCAAGGGAAAGTAGTGTGGAACACACACCCCTTTTGGACTGATTGCGTGGCAGAGTGGAGACCTCTCCCCAGAGGCAGACAGGTCAGATCCAGGGCCATCACCAGGAAGAACTCAGATCACACTTTTTTCCACCCCATCCTAGAGAAAGAATAAAGGTCCTGCTATGAGCAAGCTTGTCAGGGCTCACCAGGGGGTCTGCAGGGAAATCCTTGACCAAAATCAACACACAGTGTCCAGAGGAGAGAGAGAGTAGCAAACCCAGGCAGTCGGCCCACCTGTCCTGAAGGTACCAGAGTGCCAGCAGCTCTCTGAGCTTAACACAGAGGAAAGAAACACCTCCAGTCTTCTCTGATACGTTCATTGTGTTATTTTTAACATTCAGATCTTTAATCTGTCTTCAACGTGTTTCTGGATACACATGGAAAATCTAATTCTGCTAGCCCTGGCTGTTAAGTAAACCTGCTATTTTCCCACCGAACTGAAAAGCTACCTATGTTTAGCTTCCATACATCCTTAGGTCTGTTATTTCTCTTTTCTGTGCCATTATCTTTATAAATAAATATTCTATTTGTGTCAATACTCTACTGTTTCTTTTGATTATAGTAACTGTATAGCAATCTTTAACATCTGGTCAGGCAACTCCTCCCACTACCCTTGCTCTTCTTTAAAAAAAATTTTTTTTTGTTCAACTATCCTCTAGCTTCCTTACGAAGTTTTTAAATTGAAATATAATTCGTATAGTATAAAATTCACTCTTTGAAAGTACGCAATTCAGTGGTTTTAGAATATCCATCAAGTCGTGCAACCATCACCACTATTGAGTTCCAGAACGTTTACACCACCTCTAGAAGAATTCCCATGCCCATTAACAGTCCCTCCCCATTGCCCCACATCTTCCCCAGCCCCTGACAATCACTGATCTACTTTCTGTCTCCATGGATTTGCCTTTTCTGGACATTTCATATAAATGGAATCATATACAATGTGGCCTTTTGTGTCTGGCTTCTTTCACTCAGCATAATGTTTGCACCTACTTTTGTTGTTAAACTAAAAACAAAACAAAACAATCCTATATCAAGTATATGTTGGTAGGAACAAGGAGAAAGGGGTTTGGAGACGAGAGCAGGCAGAAGAGATTTTACTTTTTCATAGACTTTTGAATTGATCAACTTGTTAACAATATATTGTGTATGCTGATGTAATTAAAAATTAACAAAGAAAACTGAAAGGAGGAAGAAAAGGAACCTGCCTCAGAGACATCAATATATTTCCCTGAATGGCTCTGTGGACTGAAAAGTTCATGGCTATATCTATTGATGACCCTTTGTCTTCCAAGTGAAGGGAACTGGAATCAGGGGAGGAGCTGGGATCAGGGGAGAAGCTGGGAGATGCACCCACATCAGAGCAGCGACCGCAAATACCAAGGGGCCCCAGGCACAACAGTCCTTTGCTGTTAGGACCAGGAAAGCCAGAAGTTCCCCCCTTCCTGAGACACAAGATAAGCGCTGAGAAGAGATGGTACAGGCCTGCTTTGGAAAGATGCATTTTCATACGTTGCAAAAAACCTCCATTGACATCGCATTTCTGCAAAGATCCACAGTGTTGTTCACAGCATCCCCAAATTAGTGCTTGGTTGGCCTCCAGTGGACCCTCCCACTGCAAGCAAGCACCCTGTTGAGGTCCAGCTGCCCACGTGGTACAGGTTGGGGGAGGCCAAGGGCACCAAGGACAAAGACCAGTGTGAGCACATGGAGGTGTGGTGGGCATTGGCCTGGCACCCATGGCACTGCTCAGCTGGCTGACAGCACAAATGTTGGTTGCTGTCTCGGGACAGGGGGCAAAGAGACTTACCTCTCCCTCGGGCCCATGTGTAGACGCGGCTGGTCTCAGTGCTTCGGGGCTCTTGTTCGGCTGGCTCCACGGACAAGGGTCGGAAGTGGGGGTGATCAGTCTGGCTGGGGGTCTTCAGGGGCAGGATGTACTTGGGGAGTCCTTTGTAGAACCAGGCCCCTGACCTCTTCCAGACCTGGGTGGGGAGACATCTGCTCAGAGTACAGGATGCAGAACAGCCCTCCCTGTACTGTGCTCTCAGCCAGCCCACTCTCCCCTCCTGCTAGAACGTGCTGGGCACTGTGCACAGCACCCAGAAGGTGCTCAGGAAGCCACCTGCATTCCTCCTGCCAGCCCCTTCCCCTCGAGACTCTGGGTAGAGAGACAAGAGGCTAGAGGAAGGGCTGGGCTGGCCATGGTTGGCTTGGCCGTGGTCTTGGAGAGCTTCTCAGATGAGATCATCTCTGCAGGGGATACAGACGTCTCAGAGAGAGCCACAGATTAGAATTCAGAGCAGCAATGGAGATAAGGGTCCCTTAACCCTACTTCAGAAAGCGCCAAACACTCTGTAACCTCTTTTCTGATGAAGGAAATGCACTCAGGATATTTGGTAAGAAGAGTGTGAAGGGAGGATGTGACCTTTTCTGAGAATAGGAAGCCTTGGTGGTTCAGAGTAGATGTGCTGGGGTTGAATCCTCACCCTGCAGCCCTAAGATTTGGATGCATCAAGCTTCCTGAGCCTCAGTTTCAGCATCAGTTGGTGGGAGCGGGGAACGACGCTGTCTCCCAGGGCGGCCATGAGTACCAGACTCGTGAATGAATGTAAATTCCCACAGCCTGGTGCTGGGCACGGAGCAGCCACTCGACAGACTTGGTGACCATGATCGTTGCTGTCATCCTTCTCCTCTCATCTGACTAACGTGCGCAGCTTTACAACCAGGGGACCAAGTTCCCTGCTCAAAAGGGAGAATTTAAAATCAGAAGGCCAGAGTCTGCCCTGAATCTCTAGATAACAGTGTTTCCCACTCCCCAAACTTCCTCTGCACCACATTGGTTCTATAGGATGTCAGCAGGGGTCAGGCCAAAAACAGAAAGGAAAAAAAAAAAGAAAAAAAGAAAAAAAGAAAAAAAGAGTTCCCAATCATGTACCCTGGGAAACACTACATTAAACCAAGCTCTGTAACTGCAGGACTTCTCAGAGCCTTTAATCTACCAATGTGTACAGGGTTCTCCAACAGGGTGAAAGGATGTACAGTGCTTCCCACTTAGAATTTACCCAGCAAGGTTTCCTAAAGAAACTCCATCCTAGTAACGGGCGTGCACAACCTTAACTGCACAGCACTTACGCTTCACTTGTGGAGTGAGGCGTACCTATCTTTCCAAGGAGACAGCATCGCCTCTTTGTGCTCCAGAATGCCAGGTACAGGGCCACTGGGTCCAAATCCTATCCCTGGCACGACTCACTCAGCCCTCCCTCCCAGCTTCCCTGTGCAGAAGGGCCTGCTTTTCTGTGTGGCCCCGGGATAACACAGAACCCATCTGGTTGGATGAAGGCTTCATGGAGCTGCCTTCGGAAAACTCTTTCGGATCCTCTCACAGCCCCTCTACAGTATGTGTTTACTTTTTTTGAGTCGGTAACACATGCACATGATCTAAAATTCACAAAGTGCAAAATTCAGAAGTCTCCTCTCCCATTCCCAGAGGCGTTGGTTTGATAAGAGTGCTTTGTGGAAGCTCTATTATTATCCTCACTTTCAAGACGGAGAAACTGAGGCTCTGACAAGTTAAGCAATGCGCCCAAGGCCGGCCCACCATTCCATTGGCCTCTACTCCACACAGGAGGTCCCCGAGCCTCATCCCAACAGTTTACAGATGCAGAGTAGGGACTCACTAACTTGTGGTTGAGTGAGGGTTGACTCTTTCACGGGTCAGACATCACTGTCATGGACACTAAGTGTCTGGATGCCTAGAGGCCACAGAAGTGCCAAGTAGGGTGAGGAAACACACAAGCAGCTGCTGCCAAGGTCACCTTGTCCCTGCAGAGCTGCTGCGTGGCTCGTGAGAACAGGTGCCCAAGCCTAAGAGGCCACGGGGGCTGGCGAGGGGCTCGGTCAGCCCCCCTCTGCTAAGCCAAGGCCTGCGCGTCCGTCAGTGCTGGCTTGGCCTGCCCTCCCCGAGCACGCCAGCCTCCTGTCCCCTGACATGGACTGGGCCTCTGGGGACCACAAGAAGCCGGCCCTCCGGAGCCCGCTGTGGATGGTGGGGCCTGGGGGGTTTTAGGACCGGCACCGCGCTGCCTCCCTGACCCCCGCCAAGGAGGCTGCTTTGCCTTTTTTTCCCCAGAGAAATACATACACGGCATGCAAAATTAGGACAATAACAAAAACGCAAAAGAAAGAAATCTAAGTCACTCGTAACCTCACCACACAGACAGAGCCCTGCTTAGCACTGTGCTGTGGATTTTCTTACGCTCTTTCCTGGGCATATACACAATTTTGTTTCTTTCTTTCTCTCTTTTTTAAGACTAGGATCATGTAGATGCGATTATATGATACTTAACTATATATCTTAGCAGTTGTTTTGTGTTAATAAGTAATAGTCGCCACATGAAACTATGGGTCTGTTTTTAAAGTTTTTTAAAACAAAACAAAAATTTTGAGGGGGTATTTAGATTTATCTATTTATTTATTACTTTTGGTGGAGGTACTGGGGCTTGAATCTGGGACCTTGTGCATGCTGGGCACACACCCTACCACTGAGCTATATACCCTCCCTCCAAAACTATGGTTCCATAGCTTGGATTTATTAAACTTAATTCATTCAACCCCTCACTGGTGGACATTTAAATTGTTTCCAGTTGTTCACTCTTATGAACAGTGTGGCAACGATCATCTTGGCTCACCCATCGTCAGACAGGTGTCGGTTACCACCTTAGAAATACCTCCAGGAGCGGAACTGCCAGTCAAGGGATGTGTGTACATTTATACGATGACGTACATCATCAGACTGCCCTCCAGGAAGAAAAGTCAAATCCCCAGCGGGGCACTAAGTATCTTCAGTGGGGGTGGGGACCCCACACAGTGCTGTTAATTGTGTTAAAATACACAGAAAATTTATCAGTTTATCACCATAACCATTTCAAAGTGTGCAGTTAGTGTGTTAGACACACTCACACTGTTGGGTAGCCCCTCTCCAGGACTCTTTTTTATCTTGCAAAACTGAAACTTCACCCATCAAACAACTCCCCCTCCCCTTCTCCCCCCAGCCCCTGGTCACCATTCTCCTTTGTGTCTGTGAGTCTGGCTACTCCGCATGCCTCACAGAAGTGGAATCATGCAGTATTTGTCTTTTTGATGCACACACAGTATTTGGCTTATTTCACTGAGCGTAATGACCTCATGGCTCATTAACATATGTCAGAACCGCCTTCCTTTTTGAGGCTGAATCATATTCCATTTTATGTGTACACATTTTCTTCATCCAGTCATCTGCTGATGGACACTTGGGTTGCTTTCACCTTCTCACTGGTCCTTTATTTTTTTTTTAAATTAAATTTTTTTTCTTAAACCAGTTCTTTAAAGATGTCATTTTGGCTTACATGATTTTTTTTAAAAAATTGAAGTATAGTCAGTTTACACTGTTGTGTCAATTCCTGGTGTATGGTACCATAGTTCAGTCATACATATACATACACATATTTGTTTTCATATTCTTTTCCATTATAGGTTACTATAAGGTATTGAATATAGTTCCCTGTGCTATACAGTATTAACTTACTGTTTATCTATTTTATATATTGGTCCTTTATTTTCATCTGTCTCTCCCACTAGGGTCTACCATCCAGGAAGGAGGCTCAGGGCACCTCTGCTCACCACCGCATCCTTAAGCTCCTAGTGCACACCTGACACATAGTAGGTGCTTCTTCAACACCGGCTGAACAACTAGGCTCTTAGCTGGAATGTGTCCTAATGCATCGAGTCTGTCACCTTCCTGGGGAAGTGGCCTGAGGGTTTTGCCCAAGCTCTTGTAACTAATCAAGTGGGTTTAGACTGAAACAGGGATAAAGAGGGGGAGCCTAGCAGGTGCAGAGCGAGCTCCTGTGCCCCTCCCGACGTGCACCTCAGAGCACAAGCAGCCGCGCTCTCCCAGTCTTTCCTCCAGCACCAGTGAGCCCCGCAGCCCCAGCTGCCCCCGCTGGCCCTGGCACATCACAGCCAGTGGGCCCCACGCCACCAGCCTCACTTCCTGTTGTGATGATCCCCCTCCACCCCTACCACCCCTCTAAAAAACACTGATCACTCAAGTGCTTTTGGAAAACAGGATAAAGAGCACAGGACACAAAGTACTAGGTTGAATTGCAGGAAAATGCTGATATTCAACCTTTTTCTTTTTCTTTTTTTTTTGGTATTCATTTTTGACCTGTAAAAACTTCTGTCAATTTCATACAATTCCCCTCCATATTTATGCTCAGCAGGGGCCATGGCCCACAGGTCTGCCAGGCCTGCAGCGCCTCCCTGGGGTCCAGTGGGCAAGTGAGTTCACTGTAACGGGGCCTCAGGTCTGTCTGCTTCTCTCCAGCTGGCGCTGCAGTCCAGGTGGGAGCTGGACACTGCCGCAATGGGCAGAGACCGGACCAGATCAGATCGGCCAGCGATCCTGGACCAGCTAAAGGAGAAGCATTTTCTGAGTCCTTGAGGCAGGGGGACAGGAGCACACAGGTTCATCACCTGGTATGGGGGGCACACCTGGGGAGAGGTGCATTAAAGACACTGTCGATGTTTTGGAAAACGCCTTCCACATGAGAGAGCAGGATTGGGGAGGTGAGGCGTGAGGGATCCCAGTTCTGAGCAGCAATCCTTCCCCTGCCCATGCCAGCCCACACACATCCTCTCCATCCAGACCTTCTCTCGCCTCGCTACCCTACCCCCACCCTGCAAAACTCACAGCAGTAGCTTCTAATCACATGATTTCTGCTCTGTGCATCCAAGCCCATCACCTGAGGCCTGGCATCAACACCTGACCCCCTCCCCAAGGACAGTGGCCAGAAAAGCCCTCCGTGGGAATTAACCCCCCAACTACCCTGTCTAGGGCTACTGATGGGAAAACCTTCACTTCCTGGAGAAGCCCTGAGATTCTGCAGAGCCCGGCTCTGCTCCCCACGTGTGGTTTGCTGTGATAAGGCCAGCAAAGCAGCCAGCCTTGAAAATGCCATTTAGTGAGAAAAGACCGGCACAGTCGCCATGCTACTTGCAGGGTGGGGGAGGGGCGGGTTGTGGCCTTAAATCCTCCTCTAGCACCGTTTTGTGCCTTGTGCTCTGCTTGGAGGTTTTCATTCTGATTTCAGCTCACGGCCAACCTGACTGCAGATACTGATGGATATTAGCCAAGCTGTTCCCAGGGAATTTTAATTACCATGATAACAATCGCTAATCATAGGCATTTCCTAAACGGCTGGGGCTGAGAAGGTGGTAATTGGCAGGTCCTGTTGGACAGAAGGGCAGGCCTGGGGGACCAGCCACTGGGGAGGATGCAGGAGTGGGGGGCCTAAGACCTCTGTCCCTGTCCACTGCTCTGCCCCTTCTGTGTGTTACTGCCTCACTCCGCCTCCCATGCAACTCAGGAGTGGCCCTGCATGAACTCAGGTGAGGTGTCCATGTTCTCTGTCCCTCACCCCATGGGTCTGAGCAGGGGGACAGTTTGGGGCCTTTGCACATGCTGTTCCTTCTACCTGGAGTGCCCTTTACCTTCGGTTCCATGAGGCAGGGACACCTCCCCCAGGAAGCCTTCCGGGCCACCTTGTGTGCCACTGCTGCGCTCCCAGAGGCCACGTGGTTCTGCTGCCCCAGCACTTTACCCAGCTAAGGGGCTGTGTGAGCTCTTCAAGGGCAGGGCTGTGCCTGAGCCATCCCCATATTCCTAGGACCCAGCAAGGAGTCTGTCCGTGGCAGGAATGTTGCTGCCTGAGTGACTAAATGAACAAAGGAAGAAGGCAAAGCAAAGGAACTGTCCCCAGGGGACAGAACGTGGGACTCTGCCTTCAGGGAGACCATGTTCTGTTTGCTTAACAAGCTCCAGTCTTGAAAAGCCACAGGAAGTGGCCTGTTATTGAATATCTCTTAAAGGGTCAAACTACCCTGGCAGAGAGACAGTACAGCCCTCCTTATTCCATTACCTGAACACACACACACACACACACACACACACACACACACACACACACACACACACACACACACACGAGTGCTGGCCTCCCAGGAACTCTAATAGGAAAGCTAAACTCCACAGCAGGGCCAATAAGACCCCAGAGCTCCGCCAGCACCTGCCTCCCTCCCCAGCCTCATCTTCGCCTCCTCCCTCCCGTCACACTGGGGATCAGCCAGACACAGCCACTCCCACTCCCGGACCACACTAAGCTGTCTCATGCCCCTAGGCCTTTGTACCTGCTGTTCCTTCTTCCTTCCCTGGGCTGGGATAATGAAATCCAGCCTTTAGGAAATTACTTATACCCAGAAGCTTCCACAAAACCGTGCAGGTCTCCCACTGCAATGCACACACACTCTTATGAATGCCTATTTCTGTTTCCTGCAACTGATCAAGACATTCCATGATGCCAGGAGACCCCCAGGGCACCCAGCACATGCTAGATATCCAACAAATATCCATCATCTGAGACTACTGAACACGTGTCCAAATGTCAAGGCTTTAAGAATCTCAGGTTACTTAAGAGAAACACTGGCTCTTAAGAGTGTGCCATGGACCGAACCGTGCCCCAGCCCCAAATTCATATATTGAAGCCATAACCCCAAGGTGATGACATTTGGAGGTGGGGGCCTTTGGGAGGTAATTAGGTTTAGATGAGGTCATAAGGGTGGGGCCCTCACAGTGGGATTAGTGTTCTTATAAGTAGAGACAGCAAAAGATAGAAAAAGGAATATATGAATGTATATGTATGACTGAGACATTGTGCTGTACACTAGAAATTGAAGCAACATTGTAAACTGACTGTACATCAATTTAAAAAAAGAAAAAGAGACAGCAGAGAGTTTGCCTTTCTCTCCTCTGTGTGAGGACACAGTGAGGTAGAAGCCATCTGCAAGCCAGGAAGAGAGCTCTCAATGGGAACTGTATGTGCTGGCACCTTGGTCTTGAACTTCCAGCTTCTAGAACTGTGAGAAATAAACTCTTGTTTTCTAAGCCCACTGTCTGTGTTATTTTGTTTTAGCAGCCCGAGTTAAGACACAGGGAGAAGCTGCCTCGGAGGCTGAAGTAGATTGAAAACAGCCCCAAATTATTTTCCTCTCCTCCCACCGAGAAGTGGAGTCTATTTCCCTACCCCTTGAATCTGGTCTAGGCTTGTGATCTGCTTTGACCCAGAGAGTGTAGTGGAAGTAACTTGTGACTCTGACAGGTCTCGAGAGGCCCAGCAGCCTCTTGGAACACTGCTGTGGTCACCCAGTATCTGGAGGACAAAAGGCCACAGAGGGGAACAAAAACACCCCAGCCAACAGCCAGAGGAGTGAGCCTTCCTGGACCTCCACCTCAGTTGAACTGCCGGATGACTGCAGCCCATGAATGACACCAGAGATGCCAACAAAAGAACCACCCTGCTGAGCCCAGCCCAAACAGCAGAATCACGAGCAAATAAATGATTGTTATTTTAAGCCTCCACACCTCTGGCAGGACATCCAACCTACAGACACTTCTAAAAAAAAGAAGCAATCGGATATGTTGCTAATTAACTGAGTAAAGTAGGAAAGTTAAACTCAGGGACTTAAAATATACATAGACTCATTTATCAAATATGAACAACATGCTATGAAAATGGGACAGTGGGAGAATAAGAAGAGGTGCCTAGAAATTAAACATATAATGGAGAAATATAAAAATGTAAAATAAAGGAAGAAATTTGGAATGTGGAGCACAAAATTAAAGAGACAGAAAAAACTGAAAAGAATAAGAGACAAAAATGCTCAACTTGAAGGGTCAAAGTCCTAATAATAGATTCCCCAGAAAGACAGCAGTAAAAAACATTTCCAGGAGCTGAAGATGGACATGAGACTTCAGATTAAAAGGGTTTTATTGAATATAAGTCAGGAAAAATGAAAAGTAAAATAGACACATACTCAGAAAATCACTTCCTTACAAACATAAAAAGAAGATCCTAGGAGCTTCCAGAAAGAAAAAAATAGGTCTCCTCCAAGGAAACCAGAATTAGAACGATATCAGACTTATCAGCGACGACACTGGAGCTAAAAGACTGAGCGTGTACATTTCTATCAGTCAAACTATCAATCAAATAAGAAGACAGAACAGAGAAATCTTTAGACTTGCAAGGACTCCTATTTTCCTAAGCACATTGCCTTTTAAGAAGTTACTTCAGCATGGGCTCCAGCAAAACGCAGGTGAAAAACAAGAAAGAGGAAGGCAGGATCCTGGAAACAGTGTCTCCAACTCAGGAGGTGAGTCGAAGGGAAAGGCCATGAAGACAGCTTTCAGTAAGTAGCGCAGACTAGAGACGGAAAAGGGTCTGGAGGGGTTTCTGACAGGAAAAGAGAGGGTTCCATGCAACAGAAGGTAAAAATCAAGAAGCTGCATAAAAGGACATAGAGTTTCATTATTCTTTTGCCAGTGAGAAAAAAAGGTTGATAAAAATCTCCAGGGAAAACTAAAAATTATGCCAGAAAGTTATGGTCTAAATGGCAGGTAACTTAAAATGTGACATGGTTTTAAGATACAAAGAGTTAAAAAGAAATCCATTTGATCATGATACTAGGAACATTTTCCTTCGGATGGTCCAGGGATCACAAATTATCAAAATGTGATCCTCACGTATCATTTGACCTTGAAGTGTTTAATGTTTATAAAATAATAAAAATTTTAAAATCCCTAATAATTATTGAGTACTTTGTATATATCAGTACCATTCCACAAACTTAATATAGAACTTATTTGATTCTCACAAAAATCCTGTGAGGTAGGTCCTCTTATCAGCTCCATTTTACAGATGAGGAAATCAGGCCAGAGAGAACACACCACACAAACAGGAAGAACAAAATAGATTGGAACCTGGCAGTCTAGTTGTGGAAGCTGCCCTCTTCACCCTCGTGCCAAGTCACATTCAGGTTTGTGAAATTAAATGCTATTTATTGATGTTCAACTCTTAGCATTAACCTCGAGACAAAATGGTCTGTTTTCTTAGGTTCTGTATTTGTATCTGGCATCCATTAATCCCAGGACCAAACCAATGGCCAAAGTTGTTTACATCTTCCCTGTGATGGAGCTTTTGTGGGCTTGCAAGAAGCATATTATGAGCCCTCCAGCCAATCCTGAGTCCACACCCCAACCCAATCACCTCCTTGATCTAACTCTCAGACACCAAGTCAACACTCTCCCTGCCCTAACTCAACCCGGGACCAAGTACCAGACAACTAGGGCTAGCCCCTGTGCCCAATACCTGCTGGAGCTATTCAAGCTAGCCAATCCTAAGATACTTACCCTACTCTACCTTGCCTTTTCCTGTAGAAACCCTATTAAAGGCTATGGGCCATGCTTTCCCTTCACTTCTTCCCGCCTCCTGACAGAATCTGGTGCCTCCCCACATGGCCCTGCATGGACATGGCGTGTCCCCTTTTCTTGGGAACTGTAGGCAATAAACTCTTCTTTCAATGGCATTAGCCTTTCCCTATCTTCACTCAGTCACTTTTGTAAATTAAGATCCAGGCACAAATCACAAAGCGTGGAAGAATTAATTACAGCTAAAGAACAATCTAAACGTACAATTCTGGCAACCTATTACTAAAGGTATAACCTAGAAAAGGAGGGAGGTGAGAGAAGGGGAGGGAAGAATAGAGGCATTCCTACCCACAGCTCACACAGCAGGAGTCGAGGTGTGAATGACAAAGTTGATGGAAGAAGAAAGAGGCAAATTGTATATAAAGGTACTAAGTTGATCAGAGTTAAAAACAGTAACAGTATCAAAAATTAGGAGGCGAGATGGGAAGCCGAGTAGTCCAAGCTTGCCGGCTCCTCACTTTTCAGAATGTGGACTCAAATGAGAGGACCTGAAGTTGATAAATCAAGAAAGTCACGGCAGGAGCCCGCACATGAACTAAGACAGTGGCCTGTGCGTGATGGGCTGGGTGAGGAGGGGCTGGACAGGCGACTGCCACCCTCCAGTATAAACTCTATAGAACAACTGGATTTTTTTTAAGCACATGCATTTATTACTTTGATTTAAATTGAAATACAACAGATTGGTAATTGGATGTCGATGTTATGAAATCCCTGGGCTGCTTGGCCGGTTGACATATGGGGACTCGGGACAGGCTATGGCTCGTCTGTTGAATCTGGATGTGCTTAAGGGAGAAAGGCTGGAAGCTCAGGGAAGGAAAAGAAAGTAGTAATTAAAATTTTCTGTAGTGGAGCAACATAGGAAAGACTTGTAGTCAAGTCATGGATAGTTTGAAAACACCAGCACGAGTTCATAACACTGGTATTCCTGCCCCAGCAGAACGACAAGCTCCCCTTCGGATGTCACAGCACCCACCTAATCTCCAGGAATCAGAATTTTGACAATGGGAAAAACCTGGACAGCTTTTCAAAGGGAACCAGGGCTTCCCAAAATAAAGGCAGGAGGGGCTGGATCCCTAGGAAAACAGGAAGGGTCTGGGGCATCGTGCCATTGGCTGGAAGGGGGGCTGCTCTTGAGACAGCTGGGCGGTACCCTTTGAGCAGGTTTCCGTGGTGACAAGCTGAGTATGAAAAGCCACAGCTACTGCCTAGGCAGGTAACCTGATAGTGAGCGTCGAGTCCACATGAGATGTGCTAATCTAACACGTGCGTTTGTCTTCAGTATTATTTTATGCTAGAAATGCTCTCTGTCCAGTCAAACCAGATTGGGACCCTCCTGCTTTACGGCTGGGTTACCTGCGGCCCTCCTCACGTAGGATGGAGACTTGGAATTTACACGGTGTGTGTGACTGTGGCCTGGATGTGACCGTGTGTGTTGGTCTGTTCAGTGTGAGGAGCGAGTAGGGCAGGAGAAGGTCACAAGCCGTTTTACACACATGTAACCACACACAGGCAGCCTAGGGAAGACGGCACATCTACTGTCCTACGGGCGCGATGACACCTCCACCTGCCTCTGCAATCTGGAAAACGGTTGGGATTCTCAACCCAAAAGGGTGCTGTCGATCCCATCAGCAAAAACTGAAAAAAGATGCATCCGGTCTTGCTAAAAAACTGCTGAGAAGTATAGTTCGGCTGACTAACAGATGATTAAAATAAAAGGTTCCAGAATGGGAGGCCTCAATGATGCCAGAAAATTCACGGTGAGCAATGAAATAAATTAAAGACATGATCAGTCTAAATAACTAATGTAAATATAACTACAAAATGGTAAAAATGTGAAAGAAATGATGCTTAAAAAGTAGATATAAAATAATCAGGTAACAATAATAATCTGACCCCAAATTCCAGATTGTCTCTGGAATGAAAAAGAACTGACCAAAACAAACAAAAAAAAGCATTGGGTTCCTCATTCTTCATGACAGAGTTAACAGACACTGTTTCTGTTGTAATGTAAGCAATTAGACAAATGTTGGTTTGAATAATTTAAAAGTTACATATGCATACTACACTTTATTTATCTGTCTGTCTTTAAGACAACCAGAATTAAAACTAGGGACAAGGTTTGTCATATTGAAATACTCGATTTTCTGACAGTTTATTTTTCTTTCTCTTCCTTCCTTCTTACTTTCTTCCGTCCCTCCCTCCCTCACTTTTTTTTTTAATTGAAGTATAGTCGGTTTACAATGTTGTGTTCATTTCTGGTGTACATCATAGTGATTCAGTTACACATATATATATTCCTCTTCATATTCTTTTTCATTATAGGCTATTACAAGATATTGAATATAGTTCTCTGTGCCCCTGTCTCACTTTCTTGTTTTAAAATTTTTTCCTTGTTCTTGCCTTTTTTTTCCCCCCTTTGGTAGGAATTAAGTTTAGAGCAGCCATCTTTGCTCATGGCTTGTTTTCCCTACTTCAGAAAGGTGAAGCTTATGAACAACTTCTGCTGAGGGAGTTAGCACATACTAATTCATTCAAACAGCATTTATTCAGTACCTCCTATGTGTTAAGATAGAGCTACCGAAAGAAAAGAATAAATGTCCTTGAAGATGGGTGGCCCCAGGGCCTAAATACACGAAGGGCTGGGGTCTGGCTGTTTTTCTCTGCCATGTGAGTGTGTTCACACTGTCTTTGGGAGCCAGTCTGTCCTGGGAGGGTTTCCCTACATCCATCCCCCAAGCGTCTGGGGTGAAACCTTCAGTAAGCAATTTAGAGTCCACAAAGGGCTTTGAGCAGCCAGGGCAGCTGAGCAGAGGTCCCTCCTACCCCAGGCAACTATCAGGTTCCGGCTTTCCGCTAATCCCTTGTAAAGTGGTAACTAATAATTGAGGTGTTAGGGGAAAGCTAAGTGAGACCCCTCCCAGGAGTATTTGTAATTTAAAGGATAACACTTTAAAACCTCTGTGTGTGTGACTAGGGAGAAAGCCTCCAGCATCCTCCCAGTCCCCTAGGCCCCCCTTTCAAGAGTGCACAAGCTCATCCCGCCTGGGAGGTAGCCCCGCCCCCGTTCCTGCCTTCCCAGCTGCCTTTCAGGCTCCCACATGGGGCCAGGCCCAAGCCTCACCAGGAGATGGGCTGGAAATTAAACCCTCACCGCCGCCACAAAGACAGAGAGAGCACACACCTGCCCCTTCTACTAACCCTGCCCCAGCTCCCTGCGGGCAGCTCCTTGCTCAACCCAGGACCACGAGCCCTCGCCAGGGCCTGATCAAATTTCCCCTTCAGTTCAAGAGGGCTTTTGAGCAACCAGGTCAGTCTAGAAGGCAGGCAATCACCCGCATAACAGAAAAGAAAAAAATGCGGTGAGAAGAAATATTGAGGGGGCCATCTATTTTCTTGACAGATAATTTAAACACTTTGGCTAGATTATTTCAGAACCAGAGGAAACACTTTGGCTTCCATTAACCCCTGCTGAGGGGTTTGCTCTGGGGAGGCTTCTGCACAGTTAATGGTGAGGAAGCGATTGCCAGCTTCAGCAAGAGGTGGTACCCAAAAAGAGCTCTGGATGGTTGCGGATGGTTGCGGGGTCGGGAGAACCGCTGTGGTGGGTGGGCCAGCCTCCAGCACGGCCCCCATGGATACTCGCCTCCCCAGCCCTCACATCTCCCCTATTCCCTGTGACGTGGAAGGATCCCTGCAAGTCCCTGAGAACAAAGAGCACTATCTTCCTTCTCTCTCTGCTCCCAGGCAGACTGCCTTCTCCCCTGTCTAGAATGGTCTTGCAAGTTTAACAAATCCACGGAGGGGAATGACGCCTTCACGACTGTTCTTAATTACTTGCTTTGTCAACACTGTAGTCCGCCTCCTCTTACTCCTCATTTGCATGCAGCATGAAATCCCTTTGAATCCCAAATATTTAACTGTCTTCCCTGTTCCAAAACGGATCTGAGAGAGGGCAAGCATGCTGTGGTGGCGTTTGGCTGCGAAGCCAGCCTCTGCTCCCCAGTCGAGGGGGCCACATGCGGGAAATGAATAGGGCTGGAATCAGACAACTGAACAGGCCCGTTATACTCAGCCAGGTCTTTTTAGGGAGCTTTGTGATTTTGATTCAGTTCCCAGAACAACAAACGTGCCTCTGTTTAAACACAGTCTCAGAAATACATTCCAAAGCCAACGTGTGAAACCGTTTCTGGGCTGACCCCCTACTCGGCAGGGCTTGTGGGCCTTCCCAGGTGTGGTCTGGAATCACGGATGCCTTCCTTGGTTATAGATTTGGTTACTGCTTCATTACTAATTGGTCTTGTTCCTTTCGGGGGAAAATCTCTAATTCTAAGGTTCCACTGCCTTCTCTGTCTTGCAGATTCATCATTGTTTCCCTTATTGTTTTTAGCGCTTTGGGTTTTTTTTCCCTTGGCATTCTGGGAGATTTTAAAGGTTTTTCTCCATATCACTGATTCAAGCTCTTTTGGGCCTGATTTTTGGTGATCTCCTGTTATGTTTTTGGTGTGTGCCTGTGAAATCTAGCATACATATAAAAGTGTATGAAAACATAGAATGTTTCAAAGAACCACATTCAAGCAAACACCTGTGAACTCATCAAGAAATTAAATATGACCTTCCTGAAGTAACCACCATCAGGAATCTTGTGTTCAGCAGTCCTTGCCTTTCTTTCTATTTTAAAAAACTGCTTATGTGTGCATTTCTAAATAAAATATTTACTATTACCTGTTTTTGAACAACATATTTTTGAATCATTGTGTATTCTTTAGTGGCTTTCTTCTTCTTTTTTTTTCTTTGTTCATTGTGTTTTTTAATTCATCCTCTGAAATTTATCTAAACCACCACGTTTGGGGGGCTTCCAGGTTTTTGCTATTACAAAAATGCTGCTGCATGCATCCTTGGTCACATGTCCCAGGAAGCCTGTATGAGAGCTTCTCCAGGCTGCACAGCTGGGAGTGGGGTGTGAGGCTGAGCTTTGTGGATAGAAGACATTCATGCCAGTGCCAGGGGCAATGTGGAGACAACTAGCCAGGACCCCTACTGAATGGCCCTCTCTGATTTAGCTTGCAAATAGGAAGCATCAGGAGCAGACCCATGACCATGATGACCCTTGGGTCGATGCAGGGTTGGGAGCAGCAGGTAAAGTTCAAGGGTGAAAAGGACAATCAGGTGCTGGGACCCAAAACCAGGTTCAGGGATATGAGCAGTTAGATACTGGTCAGGGTCAGGCTGGGCTTCAGATGCATGAGCCCGGGCTGGGATATAACAACTTATACAGTCAGGGCAAAAAGTAGGATGGGGACCCCCAGGGAGTCAGGGACCACTACGCTGGCCACTGATGGTGGAACCTCCAGTCATCCATCCTGTCTTCCTCCAGCCTGCGGGCCGTCCGGGAACAGGAAAGGCAGAGGGCTGATTCCTGAAGTCAGTGGCCACCAGCTTGGTAGAAATTAGGAGGAGGAAGTCGGTCTAGTAGCAAGGGCCTGTCAGACAGCCCAGGTTCTGCACATCCCTGCTCTGCCACCTTGGACTTGCCACTTAAGGTCCCAGGCCTTCTGTCTGGCTGGAAGAATGGGGACACAGGGCCCCACGTCTGGCACAGACAAGAACCCCAACAAAGGCTGGTTCTCTTCTGCGTCCTTTTTCATCGAGGGATTTTCTGGCACTGCAGGAGGCACATATCTTGAGTTATTTCCTTAGGAGAGGGGATGGGTGTGTGTTTTCTAGGGCTGGGCACCAACTGGGAGCTTAATAAATCCCTCCTGAAGGAGGGAGCCACACTCATACTCCCCGGTTTCCATCTGTGAGACAGCTGGTGGCGGGGGGTGGGGTGGGCCCACTATGCTAGCCAGTGTCATTTGGCATTGGGAAAACGGGCAGAAAAATCTGATTATCCAAACTTTTATTCAAATTAATGCAGGAAAATGACCATATTCAGATGCTTTCTCTCTAGCTTTTCGCCTACCTCCCCAGGGCCAGGCAAAGGAGGGTATCATAGCAGGGAAAACCACGTGGTGCCGGCCCAACAGAGGGGGAGAGAGGGCGAGTAGGTTGTGGTATCAGGATGATGTCACAGGGACAGGAAAGCTGGTTCCACCTTGTTATTCTCAAGCTTGGTCACGCGGACCATGCAGTTTCCAACCCCAAGGACCGCCAAGAACATGGAGGTGGCTGGGTAAGTCGGGGTTGGGGGCGCCCAGTAATGTGATGGCCAAACACTAGGACTTGGGGACAATGTTCCTGGTGTGCTTGGACCAATTCGCCTCCTTCCTCCTCATGGCCAGAGAGTCTCCAACCCTCCCACATCTGCTTCAGGGGACCAACCCTCCCACATCTGCTTCAGGGGAACCCAGGACCCCACATATAGAAGACAGGGAACCTCGCTGGCTGCGTACTGGGTGCAGCCCTGTCCTGGGCTGCTCCTTCCCCAGAGAGCCGCGGGCCTCTCTGCTCTATCTCCTCCAAGTCTCTGCTCACATATCACCTCCTCAAAGAGCCCCATCCTGGCCAGTTTCTGCCCCTACCTTTTTCTTTCTCTGTGGTAAAATATACATAACAAAGCTGACCATTCTAACCATTTTTTAGTCCAGGGGCATTAAATGCATCTACACTGTTGTGCTACTGTCCCCACCATCCATCCCCAGACCTTTTTCATCTTCCCAAACTGGAACTCTGTTTCCATTAAACAAGAATTCCTCACTCCCCCCATCCCCAGCCAAACACCCTTTTACTCTCTGTCTCTACGAATTTAACCATTCTACAGCTCTCATATAAATGGCAATCTTACAGTATGTGTCCTTTTGTGTCTAGCTTATTTCACTTAGCATAATGTCTTCAAGGTTCTTCCATGCTGTAGCATGTGTCAGAATTCCATTCCTTTTTAGGGCTGAATAATATAGATAATAGTAGGCATAGACCACATTTTGCTTATCCATCCATCCAAAGGTAGATGCGTTGGGTTGCTTCCACCTTTAGGTGAATAATTGTGAACAATGCTGTAATGAACATGGATGTACAGTATCTGTTTGAGTCCCTGCTATCAATTCTCTAGGGTATATGCCCAGAAGTAAAATTGCCAGGTTATTAATTTCTTGAGGAGCCACCATACTGTTTTCCATAGTGGCTGCCCTATTTTACATTCCCACCGGTGATGCACAAGGTTCACATTTCTCCACATCCTCGCCAACACTTGCTATTTTCTGCTTTTTAAGTATTAGCTACTCTAATGGGTATAACATGGTTGCTGGTCTACTTTTAACACTGCTACCTCCCTCCCCACCCTGCACCTCATACTCCTGATCTCTTCGCCCTATTCTATTCTTTTTTCTTCCCATGCAGAATCTAACATACTATATAATTTGCTTATCTATTAGTTTGGTTATGTTTATTGTCTGTGCCTTTTCTCCTCCCCCAGTCTCTGCTAGAATGTAAACTCAAGGCAGGGATATTTGGCTGATTTGTTCATTGCTGTTTTCCAAGAGCCTGAAACAGTGCCTGGCACATGGTAAATACTGAATGACTGTTATGTGAATGAATAAAAAGAAAGTAGAGCTGTCAGAAGGAGTTTTGGAGGCAGATACACCTGGCTTCAACCTCTGGCTTCCATCTCTGGCTTCATCAATTGCTACCTGATGTCTTTGGGCAAGTGCCTTCCTTTCTCTAAGCCTCAGTTTCCCCACCTGTCACACAAGGACAACATTGAGCCCAGTGAAGATGAACCGAGATACTAACTGGCTCGTAGTGGGTATCCGGTTAATACCTGCTACTCAGAGCCAGACCGGACTCCCTTGACACCGGTCTTGATGGACTGGAGCGCTGCGGTGAGAAAGGCAGTTCCCTCTTGGATCAGGCAGCATCTGAGAGGAAAGTTCTTTCCCTAGTGCACGGACACAGGCTCAGGCAGGCACCCCAAACAAGGGGCAGGGAGGGGGTGGGAGGCCACTCTGCCTCCCCACTGGAGGAAGCGGGTGCTGGTGGGCCCCAGGAACACCCCCCTGCCATTTCCACATATGTGGGAAGCCAGGAGCCTGCACCGACAGTGACTCCACTTGTCACAGCCATGGCTCGTAGGAGGTGACCAATACACTGAGGAAGTGTGGCCATCCGGGTCCCCTGGGGCCGCGGCGACAGCAACCTAGAGCGAGCCAGACGCAGATGGCTGGGCGCTCGGGCGGGCGGTCGGCCTGGCGCCAGCCACCCACTCCTGAGCGCACTCACGGGCCTCCAGAGGGGGCACTCCGGCAAAGCTGTTTGCAGCAAAAATCCAAACTGCAAGTAACAGCAGGGCCAGGAGAGAACCAGCGTGGGGAGGCAGATGGCAGCCTATGATGAGCACAGGCCGCCTGCCTGGGAGGCAGGTGCCACAAGGATGCTAGGCTCCGCAGGCACGGCTGCTTCCTATGGGTGCTGGCTGGGGGTGAGGGAGCCCCCGAGTCTCCTGGCCTCCTACAGGCAGCTTGTGCCAAGGCAGGCTCTCCCCAGGGCCCCTAACTGGGCTACTGGTCACCCTCCAGGCTGGGTGGGTTGAGATGATTTAAAAACCACCAGGTGAAGCCACTTTCCTGCTCCACATCTTCCTCTTGCAGTCAGTCAACAAGCAGGAGAGAGGGGCGGAGGCAGGAGGAGTGGGCACTGTGGGACTCCAGCCAGGGCCAGTCTGTGATAAGACTTCAGGGAAATCAAAAGCCCACTGCTGGGAAAAGGTTCGCAAGTGATCTAAACAAGGACAGGCTTTCCTCCCTTGCAAAGGTCTCTTTCAATCAGCAAATGTTTTCTGAGCACCTTTTATATGCAACGCACTGCAGGGAATACTGTAAGTGTTGGTGCAGCCCAGCTTCCGCTGAGTTACAATCAGGATGCCGAGTGAAACACGGAAGGCGCAGCAGACGCTGAACGGAGAACCCTCTAATTGTATTAATCAGCTTCCAATTACTGACAAATTGGCCTTCTCTTTCTAGCTCATCCTCCCTCAGAATGCCTGCATCCTCCAAGAAGCCTTCTGACTCCAAACGTACATTTTAGAGGCTGGAGGAGGAATGGTTTCTAAAATCCTGGGGAATCTGGATTCCAGTTAACTTTCGCACTGATTACAGAATAACTTTGAGTGAGTCATTCTGGTTTTTTTTTTTTTTTAATGAATCGAGATGAAAGGCTAAACAATAAATGACATGAATTTCCGACTTGCAACGTCATGTGTTTAGAAGCCTCTGAGGCAGCCCTCCCCAGGCTCCCACTCACACACCTGGGAAAGCACGTGAGAAAAGGGCATGCAAACATCATTAGCACAGGAGGGATCTGATGGTCAATGTATGGACAGTCTCTCCTCCCACAACAGTGGGGTGGGATGGGTGATGGGTGAAGAGTGTGTCACTGGTCCACCCGCCGCTGACTGCCTGGCAGGGACCAGGGTGCAGTGTCCAAAGGCCCTGGGTGGCTTTCCTGCGTGGCATGTCTGCGGGTTTCTGGTGCCGCACAAGGGGGCTGTCCTCCCTCCTCCAACCCAGTCTTTATGGATGGATGACAGACTCCCAGAAAATAACCAGGCAGGAGTGGGAAGGAGCTGGCAGCGGTGAGCTGCATCTGGGAAGGTATATTTTTTTAAGTAAAGCTCAGTCATGGGAGAGCGAGGAGAGGCAGGAAGGGCCAAACCAGGGGCTGCAGATTTCCAAATCCTGCCTAGTTCTTATGGCCAGAGGGCCAGGTGGCAGGAGAGTCAAAGTGCCTTGCCCGTGGGGCAAAATTTCGGATAAACCAAAGGGACTGTGAACGGTGCTCGTGCTGGTAAACCTTGGGCCTGCACAGCTCACAGCATCAGAAAGGAGATGAAGGCGCATGACCACCAAGACCAAACACAGGAAACCACTAAAGTCAGACCGGAAAAAAAAAAAAAAAGGAATCAGTGATGTGGAAGAAAAGCTTTAAAATTTTTCACAGTGGAAGTAAGCCAGAAGAGAAAGAAAAATACCATATGATATCACTTATATGTAGAACCAAAAAAAAAAAGAAGACACAAATGAACTTATTTACAAAACAGAAACGGACTCACAGACACAGAAAACAAACTTCTGGTTCCCGGGGGGAAGGGCATGGGAAGGGATAAACTGGGAGTTCGAGATTTGCAGATTCTAACTACTATGTATAAACTAGATAACAAGTTTATACTGTATAGCACAGGGAACTATATTCAATATTTTGTAGTAACCTATAATGAAAAAGAATATGAAAAGGAATATATGTATGCATATGGATGACTGAAACATTATGCTGTACACCAGAAATTGACGTAACACTGTAAACTGACTATATATCAACTAAAAAAACAAAATTAAAAAATTTTTTTAAATTAAAAAAAGATTTTTCACAATGGAGGGAAAAATGAAGAGCTTGAAAATGACTTGGTAGAAGATGATGAAGACAGAGAATGGAAATGCATTCTTTTTGTTGTTGTTGTTGTTGTTAGAAAATTTCTTTTTTTTTTTTTTTGGGAAATGCACCCTTCAAATTAAAAGTGTCCCCAAGAAGAAACTAGAATAGTTTGAGAACAAAGTAAGAATCAAAAACATAATTAAAAAGCTTTCCTGAATCAAAGACCCAAATATGTTTGTTCTAGACAAAAATCAATGCAAATGACCTGGGTATATCCAGACAAACATTTTAATTTCCAAATATAGACATAAATAACACCACCAGGTTATTTAAAGGGGGATAGAAGCATACGTCTGGCTTCAGACTTCTCCCCCATGTCTCTGCTCCTGCCTTCATTAATTACCTCAGCTAATTATAGGTCAAAAGTAATAACTGAAAGGTCTATAAGAAGTTCTATAGGAACACTGATGTTTATTTTTCCCTTCTAGGTATCCATTCTGAGGATATAATCTAAGATGTAGGCAAAGAGCTATGTACACAAATCTACAGAGCAATTAGCAATAAGAAGGAAAAAAGGACATGACTCAGACAGCCTAAATTAGCAGAATATCCATGAGACAGAATGTTTACAAAAAGTTATTGATTACACTGAGAACTGCTTAAAATATAATGTTAATTTTAAAACACAGGTTCAACGATATAAAGAAAATAAACACAGAAAAAAGACCGTAATTACACAAAAATGTTAAGTGTGGTTGTCTCCGGATGGTAAGATTATGGATTTTGGGGCGATGTGTATTTTTTTATGGTTTCTAGACATTATAAATGTCAATGATCCATATTAACATATTATAATTGGAATAGAGTAAAATGTATATAATATTTTTAAAAATGAAAACTTCTAATGTTAACGACAGTCAAGAACTTAAACATCTGGGGTAATATTAAATAAGAAAGATGCTACTAACTCTGAGATTTATAGTCTATAATTTAATACCAACCCAGCAACCAGAGTATCCTTTAAAAATTGGGAGAGGATTCAGGTCATGCCTCTCCTCTACTCCAGACCTTCTGAGGACTCCCCATTTCACTCAGAATAAAAGCCAAAGTCCTTACAAGGGTCTACAAGGACCAACATGAACCCCTGACCCCCTGCCATGTCTCCAACTTCTCCTGACCTGACTTTGTTCCAGTCACACTGCTCTCCTTGCTATTCCTCAAACCTACCAAGGACATACCTGCCTCAGGATCTTTGCACTTGCAGCACCCCCTACTTGGAATGTTTTCTCTCCACACAACCACACAGTGTGTTTCAGACCTCAGCTCAAATGTCATTTTGTCATGAGCCCTTCCCTGACCCCTGTATAAAACAGCGCTACCCCTCCATGTCCCCATGGCCCCTTCCCCTTTACCCAGAGCACTTTACTTGAATGTGTTTGTGGTGTCCATCTCCCACTCAAAGAGCTCTTTTGCCTGGCACATAGAAGATGCTCGATAAATTTGCATTGAATGCCTGAATGAACAAATGCATTAGATTGTAAAGTCCTCAAGAGCAGAGGGGCTGAAGCGGACATCACTGCATCACTGATGCACACAAACCAGGCAGCAATGCCAACCTGACAGCCCCAGGGACATTTAACCCACATTCAACTCACTCTGGAAAAAATACAATTACAGCCAAAGATGATGGCAGTGAAGAGTCAAATGGAAAGGAAGGCAAGAGGGTTTGGGCAGAGTGCTATGAGAGTTAGCATCAGAAAATTTAAGTTCTTCCATCAGGATGTGGTTTTTGCTGCAGGACAAAACTCCACGTTTTTATCGCAGACTCAGAACCAGCTTATATGTGGCACTTAGGATGACATTTTAAATGCTCTCTCTATTTAGCTATCTCTTTGTTGTGATTAGATATTTTTCCATGAAAAAAACAAAAAGGCATTAGGAAGCCAATTACCTTGTCACTCTCCCACCCCAAAAAGCAGGCAGGAAAATGCAGCCCCTGGGTAGGGTACCCACAGGCACCCAGACTAGTAGACACGTTCTTTCAGGGCCCATCCATGCCTCCTAAACGTCCACGGTACGCCTGGGTCTGCAGAGAGGGCACAGAGCATCCTTGATCTTGCTCAGTTTTATCGGCCTCGAGAAATTCAAGGACAGACTGATAGCATAATGCACAGCCTCATATTCTTCGCCTTAGGAAAGATAAGAAAATTCATCCTAAGCTATTTCGGACTTTTCTGGGTATCGGAGGGCTCTGGAGATTAGGATGGGCTGGTGGCGGACATTGCTTGTGGCGGCTCAGGACTATTAAGAAGCGCAAGGGTAACTTGTGGTGGGGCTCGACAAGGGCAGCTGCCTCCCAAGCCCTCCACTAAATTATTACATTTGCTAAATTTGTCTTTCCTTTCATCTGCCTTTTTTTCCTTGACAGTTCCTTCATCTCTGTGCTCCCACAGCTCAGCCATGATCGTCTTTTCATCCTGCTAAGGTGTCTCCCACAGATCCTGTTTTAAGGAATTTTCCTCTCTCGTGGATTTTTGCATCTTAAAGGGGACCCTCTGAAGACCAGAAGGACCTCAAATTCAAGGGGGTGGGGAGGATTTTCCAGCTGGGTGAGAGAGAGAGGCCTCTAATGTATAATGGAGTATCTATTCTGTACTGGACATTTTGTACACTTTGTATACTTTAATGATCTTGCTGAAATCTCACAGTATCGCCAAGAAATGGGTATTATCGTCTCTATTTCAGGATGAGAAATCAGAGACCTCCAGGCAAGACAGAATAGAATGTTCATTCACAGTTGGAGGCCCCACCTGCTATCTCCCCTGTTTCAAAGACACAGCTGTGATACATGAAAAGGTTCTCACAAGTAAACTCAACTGTGCTCAAAAACAAGATATAGCTCTCAAGGGATCAGAAGGTCCAAATTTTTACTATTCTGAGGGGCTGAAGGCATAGCCCGCTGAGCTCAAGGTTCAGAAGCAGGTGGAGGCAGCTGGAAGATCGGTCTTCTAAGGGTATAGGGACTAAAAGTGACCCATGGGACGTGGGGGACCAGAGCCAGTGTCCCTGTAAATGGGGGCTGGTGAAGGCATTTCCCATGTGGGAAAGGCGGCTGAAAAAAGGCAGAGATACCACTGCCCCTCACCCTCCCAAGACTAAAGCATATCTAAGAATGCGAACACTGATGGAAGCTGGGAGAAACACACACACACACACACACACACAGCCTGGCCAGACTGCCAACGGCTTTGATGATCGGCTCCAGGAGTAAACCCATTATCACTGTGGACACGCAGCTCATCACAAACCCAAAACAGCTGGACCTGCAGCAGGGTACCCAGGACCTGGGTGAAGGCAACACGAAATCACTCGGCAAGGAGAGCAGAGGGGAGGTGATGAGCAGGGAGAGAAAGAGAGAGAAACTGACTCCCACTCAAGATGAGTGTACAAACTGCAATCCCAAAACACCCGAGGAGAGTGGTGGCTGAGAGAGACAACCAACGGAGAGTCTCAAAGAGTTAGTGCACTGGAAGGCAGTACCAAAGAAGTTACCCAGAAAGTATCTCAAAGAGATAAAAGTAATAACCAAAAAAGTGCAGTTGGGAGCTACAGAGGATGTATGGAGACACTCTGAAGTGTATTTGACAGGGTTTCCTGGAGAGGAGACATGGAATGATGGGCTAGCAATATTCAAGGACATCATGGCTGCAGATTTTCCGTAACTAAAGCTATTTTATGGATCCTCAGATGGAAGGCACATATTAATCACCAAGCAGATAAGTAAAAAATAAATCCACATGTGGAAAACCAGGGGCATCCTCCCTCTGCCCAACTCCTGTTTCTGAAATCCCTGTCCCCTGACCCTTCCCAGGAGCTGCCCGACCCTGTCCTCCACTGTTTCAGCCCCACTTCTGATTCTGGAACAGTCAGGAAAGCCCTGGGTTTGGGGTTAGGAGACACAGGTTCGAGCCCCCCATCTGTTACTGCCTCAGAGTCCTCACTGAACCTTGATTCTTCCCTTAAAATGGGATCAGAACTAGAATTATAGAAGCTTAGAACCAGAAGGGACTTTGGGGGTGGTGCCATCCCAGCAGACCACGGCTGCGTTGGAGTTCCAGCTCTCCCACTAACTAGCTCGGGGTCCGCAAGACACTTGACCTCCTCCTGTCTCTCCAGTTCCCCATCAGGAAAAGGGGGTAATGGCAGCACCCACCTACGGGGCTGTATAAGGATGAAATGGATTTATACTTGTAAAGAACTTAGCACAGTGTCAGGCGCACAGTAAATGTTCAGCCTGGGGCAGCCACTTCTGTGATTATAACAATAGCCCCCCAACAAAACGCTACTTGCACCTGTGCTCAGGGCAAGGGCTTCCCACTGAAGTCACCGACCCCGGCCATAGCAGAACCAGGGTGCACTGCCACCTCTGCACTGGGGGACGGACAAACCAGCAGGCTGCACCTCCCCACCCTTGTCCCTGGCCTCCAGAGAAGCCCCTCTCAGTGACCAACCGTGAACTTCCCCAAATTCGAGCATGCCCTGCCCCCGCCCCAGCCCGCCCCGACCCTGTTGCCCGGGGTACCCTACCTCTCTCTGCTCACTGCAGATCTTACATAGCCACAGGGGCCGCTTCTGGCCAGGGGAGGCCTCGATCCCACATTTGGTGCAGACTTTCTACAAGAGAGAGGACATGGGAATGTAAACACTTCAGCCCCCTTTCCCTGCAGCTGACAGGCTGGGAAAACTGTAACCAAGGAGCCCTTTGGCAGCTCCCAAGGGGATGGTTTTTGCTTCAGGCCAGAGGGCCAAAGGGCACAGATCATGTAAAACCTGTAGCTGGCTTTGGGGCACAATGGATTTACCCACGGACCTCCATGATATAAATGCACCCCGACAAGGACGTCCTGTTGGGATCACATGAAAAAAAAATCAGCTCGCTGATAATCACAGCTGCATCATTTTCAATAGCAAAGCACTGGAAACAGCCCAAACGCCTGATACTAGAGGAAGATCCAGGCAAACACAACAGAATATGATACGGTCTTAACACAGCAGACTGTGTCGGATCCCGGAAATGTGGGCAGGAAATGATGTTATTCAACAAAGAAAACATACATTTGTATATAACCGTGCGGAAAATTCACCTGTGTGCCTGACGTGGTGAGAAGACGATATAGGAAGAAATACCAGTGGCAGCTTGAGCACTTCTTTGATACCGAGGCTCTTCATTTACTGATTCCTGGAAACCCTATTATAAGCATCAGGCCCATTTTACAGGCAGTAGTTTGAGAATTTGCCCAAGTTCACACAGCAAGTAAGTCACGGACGCAGGTCTGCCTCTAGGGCTGTTGCACAACCGCCTGCGGCCACATAAGTAGCCAGGACCTAGTTTCCGTAGTGTTTTTCCTTCTACAGAGTTGCTTAAGCTCCTAACTTCTAAATATGTATTTTCCTTCCCCGAAATGCACAGGCACCAGCAGCAGTGGGAAGAGCTAGATGAAACGCACCGGGAGGCAGAGGGGGACTTGGTAGGGCTGAGACCTGTTCCCAACTAACCCGGGTCCAGGCTGATTTGGGGACAGCTGTCCTTAGGTCACACCAGCTGATCAGTCTTTCTGCCATGTGGAAGCTATCAGTCCCTGGGGGGCTGGGGGCTCTCTCCTGCCTCTGGGCCAAGGCAAGGCTGGATCTGTTGCTTGGCCTTTCCAGCAGGCTGCCAACTGAGCGAGGAATATACCTCTCTGTGGAGAAGGAAATGTCACCAACTTGGCTTCCCAGAGCATGTTGTCACCACCTGACTGGGTGGCTGAGCTGCAGGAGGTGGGGAGCCAGCTCGGGGCAGAAGGGAAGCTATGATACATCCGTGGGGGGCGGCGGGGGGGATCCATTTGCTTCCACCCAATGCTCAGGTTTAAGAAATGTCACTTTTATTTCTCCAAATAAATTGACGTGGTCCCTCCTGGAATGTGCCAACCTGCTGGAGGGAAGAGACACACAGAGACAGGAAACACTCCCTCGGCAGCAGGGGGAGGTGCGCCCCGTGCACACTGAGTGATTGGCGGGGCGGCAGGAGATCAGATGAGGGAGAATCTCATCCGGGGTGGAGTGTCCAGGGGCAGTGGGACCACTGTCTCTCTTGGCATGTGGGGCAGGAATCCAGGCTGGCTTGGCTCCAGAAGAAACGACATTGAGGGTCCCTTGCTAAGGGTGGGGGGCAGACATGTGTGCCCCGTCCTCCATGTGCCTGCTCCGGCCTGCCTCCCCAGGGGTGCATCCTGCAGGTGTGTGTAGACTCATTCCAAGGTCTATGGGGTACCGTCCAGTGCATCCTCATAATCCAGGCCACTTTGGTCACTCCAAGTTTCCCTGGACCCCCAATTCTCCAATCCAGCATCATCACCTTCAACTTCCCACACTGCAGGCCAGAGTCAGAGGCACAACAAGGCCTGAGACCCCACGGCTCGGGCACCTCATTCCTGGGTTGGGACTTCATTGTCCTCACCATGAGCCCCCAGGTTCCGAGGCAGGGTTCCCCAGCTGCGGCCGATTAGCAGCAGGGAGCGGGTGCTGTGCCGGTGCAGGGTGGGGAACGAAACTGCTCGGAAGCGGCCGTCTATGAGCACTTAGTACCCGGGAATCAGCCACACCCTCCTCGACAGGCCCCGAAGGCTTCGCCGGACCCTCATCCATCACACAGAAAGTGGTGTTTGTGATGTTCAGCCAACCAAAAAGAGATGAAATTGTGCTCAAATGTTCCACACAAGGAGCCTGGAAAAATGTACGCTGTGCTGCAGAAATGAATACTGGAGACAGTTAATTTGAAAATATTTGATGCTTCAATTCAACAAGCATTTATTCAATACCAGATGGAAGGCACTGTTCTAGGAATGATGAGGATGAGCAAGGCACAGCCCTTTGTCCTCAATGAGGGTCACATCAAACGGAGGAGTGGACGAAAGAGCAGAACGCATCTGGAAAAGGACTTGCCCAAGAGTTACAATCAACTGAAGTGTGTCGGTGAGACGGTCTCTCATTAGGAAGCAGGTGGCAGTGATGCTCGTCCCCCCAACCCTGACTGCAGGAAAGCAGGGGAAGAAGACATGACCATGTCCAGCTGCTCTCAGCACAGGCACAGAGCCACTGTGAAGCAGTCAGCCTACACGTGTGCATTTCACGTTGCACGGTGTGTTCCCGACGCTGGAACTCGAGTCTTCAACGAGGAAAGATCCGATTGTTTTGGGACAAAGCTACATGGCAATAAAAACGATGACGGTCTCAACAGAAAATCAGGACGGCACCATGTGTTCACTGACACAGAGCCACGTTCACAGTAAGTTAAAGAAGCACGTTATAAACAGTATGCCTGGTGTGATTCTCTACCATATGTAAATATGTACATGTGCCTGTATCTACTTAGAAGTCGGCACGGGCACAGGCAAGTATCTGCACGGGTATTGGTCCAAATGTAAGCCAAATTGTGCTAAGTCAGAATCTATTTTAAATGGGCGAAAAGAATTCTTATTTAAAGGAAGCCTGTGCTAAATGCTTTAGGAAACCACTTGCCCCCAGCTTCATTTTTTGACCAGATCTGGATTTTTGGTGGGTCAGGATGGATTAAAGAAGCTGAAAGCATATGCACAGGTAGGAGGGAGACAGGACTTAACGGCTGAGTGTGGCTCAAATGTAGACACTTAGCCGTGCCTCCAACCCCTCAGCCCCAACCCCCATAGATGGTGTCAACGGGTCACTGACCCCTCTGGTCACAGGCTCAGTGCTGCTCGGCCCCCGAGACATCATCAGCCAGGCCTGGAGATGCACCACCAGCCCCGGAGTGCGGGGGTTAGAAACGGCCTCCTTGCCGTAGACAGACTCCATCTCCAGAACCCAGGTCCCGCTGCCAAAGGGCTTTAAAGACTTTAGATATTGATGTACATATTATAAATATTTATATACTTTGTAGAGCACTGATGCTACACTAGGCACCAGGCTAGGTGTTTAATGCAGAACCTCATTTAATTTTTATAACCACCCTACGGAATGGGTATTATTGTCCCTGTTTCATAAACGTGGGATCTGAGACCTGAGGCTAAGTAAGTTGACCACGGGGAGCTGTGATGGAATCCCATGCTGTTTGAGCCCCAGGTTTCAGCCCAGACAAGAGACTCATCCCAGCCTTCATTCTCCCCTGGAGGCTCAAGTGCAAGGCAGGGACGGCTCTCGGCTCTGGGGGCCCCAGCCCCTCCTCCAGACTCCAGACTCATCAAGCCTCAAGTGGGAGAGGGCACAGCCAGGCCCCTCCTCTGTTGATTCAGACGCAGGCTGAGGGCCAGCAGGGCTGAGGGCACGCTGACCTGAGCCCTGAGCACTGCCAATATCAGGGCCCAAAGATGCACGGCCTTAAAAAGGCCAGCCACCTGCTGCTTGGTGTGAGACAGAAGCCAGGAGGTGACCAGAGAAGAATTTCAGAAGGAAGATAAGTCTCTCTGTGCTTCCACCCCAGTGCCCTGCCAGGGAGACGCCAGCCTTCCTCCATCTGGGCTGCGGGGGGGGGGGGGGGGGGCAGGTGCACTGCCCACACAGGGCTAGGCCTCCTTTGTTCGCTCAGGCCTCGGGAAGGCTGCACCGCCTTCTTTGAGTGGGCCCTCCCCCGCCCCTCTCCAGATGAGCCACTGACGCCAAACACACGGGGACCACCTGTAAACCCCAGGCCCTAGCAGCCTCTCCCAGCTGAAAGGCAGCACTGCAGATTTCAGAACCAACTTCCACCCCCGCCCCCACCCGCTTGCCACCCGCTACAGTCAGTACTGTGTCCTGAGTGGAGAGGAGGGTTAAAAAGGCAATGGAAGGAGCTGGGGATGAGCACTGACAAGTGCATGATAAGAAATCATGCCCTGGATGTGGCTTGGGCTCACCTCTGTGCTTGTGCCCCACTCTCTGATGGGCCCTGGATACCCGGGCAGGATGAAGCTGCTGGCTGCCTGGAGGTGGGGAGTGGCTGTTTCTCTATCCGCATCGGCCCCGGTTAACCCTTCCAGGTCCAGGTTATCCTCAGCATCATCTCTCAGGACGGAGACTCTGTGCTCGGTTTCTGCCTCTTTTCTAGGCAGTCATGGGAAACAAAGATGTGAGCTGTCTTGATGGGCCCCGGGGGCATGCAGGGTGGGTGACAGACAGGAGCATGAGTGGAGGCAGCCGTGGCTGTAAACAAGAATTTGGGCAAAGGAGTGGAAATGGGTTATTCAACCTGAAGCTGAGAGGGAGGTTTTAAAAACCAGCAAATTTATTAATGTACCATCAAAGGGGGACCCCATGAGACACAGCTGGGTCTCAAGGAATTCACTCATTCCTTCAACAGGCATCTGTGCAGGACATGGTGGGTGCCTGGTATGGGCTCAGCGTGGGTGTCAAGAGATGCCCATGACACAGTCCCTCGTGGGGAAGAACGCTGGCCTGTGTGGATGGAGCACTAAGTCCGGCCACGACTGCAGAGTGACAATGCAGACACTGAGTACAAGGGAATGACCAACCCAGACAAGGAAGGGACGGCGAGCCGGAGGAGACAGCCAGGGATGGTTCCCAGAGCCGGCCTGTCTCAGGCAAGGGCCAGATGTCACTGGGGTGCGCCTGTCACCGGGTATTTCTGTGACCATTCCACCACGGCCACTAGTCTGTGACTCCAACTGGGGTGCCTCTCCCCTGGGAGGGTGTCAGACCCTCCAGGCTGGAGGACAGGACACTTGTGGAGGGAAAAGCACATTCAATGTTACGCTCACTTTTTTCAAACGTAGAATATTATTTTGAAATTTCAAACAGCATTAAAAAAGTAGGAAGGTTTCCACCTCTACGAAAAGGGAGCCTGAGGTTTGACAGGCTCAATGATGCTGCTCTAAAGTCCTGGTGGAGAAGAAGCCCCACCTGCCCCCAGTCAGGCAGCCGGGTGGGGCTCCACATTTGTCCCTCTCAGACATCTAAGGGGACCCTGGGGCCTTGTGTGGGGCCAGGCGATAGCACGGACTCCCCCTGGCTCCCCGGGTATGTGAAGATAGAAATTGATGCATGTAGAGAGAACGGTTCTATCAGACACAACCCTCCTAAAATGTCCCAGGCCTGGTGTGCACCCCAGGGTCTGCGCCGCCCCACCCTGGCCCTGAGCCAGCCTGCCCAGGGAGGCAGACTCCGCAGTCAGTGCAGCACCACCACACTGAGGGCTCCCTGCCTCGCACCAGGCTTTCCTTAGGCTTGGAACACAGCCTGCTCCCCCCTGACTCGTGTGGCTCCTACAAGTCCTTCAGGAACTAGACTCCCTGAGCCCTTGTTAGCTCCTTTCAGCCCTAAAGAAAGAAACCCCTTGCTCCTGGAACTGACGGGGCTGTGACTGAGCTCATCAAGTTCTCCAGACTCCCGGCTGTAGGTCCATGTGGCTCCATCCAAATTACTGGGGGAGGACACTCAGGCCAGTGGTCTCCCAGGACCTCCACATCACACTGCTGCTCCCCAAACCAATTCTGGCCAGGAGGGAGTCAGGGTAGAGGAGAACCCAGGTGGTAGGACGTGGGCTCACATCCTCTTGCTCCCTGCCGTGTGGTTACTTAAGAGTTACGACTCATAATGATAACAGTCACCATTTACAGAGCACTTAACTCCATGCCTGGCCCTGAGCTCAGCGCTCAGCACACATCATGATGATCACTTTTAATCTCGTTTATGTTCACAACAGCCCTGCGAGGAAAGTTTTATGATCTGAACACGGTGGATGATGAATCGGAGGCCCAGAAGATCTTGGGTGGCTTAGCTAAATTCATGTCGCCAGGAGGCGGCAGAGCCAGGATGGGGACCCAGGTGCACAATCATAAAAGCAAGAGCTTATATAACACGTCCTGTGTGCTGGGCATGGCAGGGGTGCTTTCCGCGGATTAGTCACTCAACAGTGACAGCACTGGGCAGACAGCTCAGGTCATCTCTCTGGGGTCACACGAGGATAGTAAGTTGAGGGCCGGACCAGGGTCCTACTCCCAATCTTGCCTCCCACCCACACCCTCTGTGACCCCTGCTAGTTGAGAAGGATGCTTATGAGGCCCGGGAATCAGATGTCACTGAGAGAGAGGAAGTGGACTGAGCTGTCCCATGGACAGCCGTGGTCTGAAGACGCACAGCAGCCTGCTTGCCGAGACAGACATTGGACATCCCGGGAACATGAACTCAAGGAACTAAAGGCCCCACACAGCCAGCTCTGGCCTCTGCCAGCCAGGCTCTGGTTGCATAACCAACCTCTGTTTTCCCGAAGTGCCGGGCTGGGGCCTCCCACAGACAGTTTCTCACCCATGCCTGCCACCTGGCAGCCACCTGGCCCAGGCTCTGTTGCAGGAGCCCGGTTCTTGATTCTCAGAGCCACAGCCAAAGGAGCGGCTGGATCATTCTGCTTTTGTTGTCCTGAAAATGCTTTGCTCCTCTCAGCAGCACCCCGAGCTAAGGCTCCAAGTGAGCCTGGCTCCTCTGGGCCTGCCACAAAGATGCACCTTGGAGGGCCACACACGGAGCCTCGGGTCGGGTGTACTGGGCAGATCCCGCCTCAGAAATTCTGCGGTTCTCGGGTGCGTGACCGATCTGTGAGCCTGACCCCAAAGACACTGAAGTTGCAGCCCTGCTCTTAGAAGGCTTAAAATCTCCATGAGAAGGCAAAGCAGGGGCCTCTGGTGAACCTTCCACTATCCCTCCCCCTGGAAGCTGGTAGGCTGCAACCTTAGCTGCAGGTCGGGACCAATGACGTGAAGAGCATTCAGTAAACACTTTAATACTTCCTAAGGTCCTGCTGCTGCCAGGCCCTGGACTAGGCAGAGAACACGGCGAGGCTCCCAGGCTGAGGGCACAGATACAAGAAGACAGATACACACGTATGTGAGACCCTTCCTGCTCGGCCCCCACCTGACTCTCCACCCTAGCCAAGCCCCCCGTGCCAGCCCCCCGCGCCTCACTCTCCGCTCCCAATATCCTAGGTACTCCCCTGCTTCCATTCTTCCACCCAGGCTGTGCCTCATGGCTAGCAAACTCCTATGTATCCTCCAGGAACAACTCAAATGTCTCCTCTTCTGTGACGCCTTCCTTGATTTCCCCCCAGGGGAAGCACAAATTACTCCCTCCTTTGCATTCCCAGTATGGGTCAACATCTCCAGAGGACTGCTGATTGCATCACATTGAAAGTGTCTGTCCCATGACTGTGCCGCCTCTAGAAAAAGAACTTTGTTGTTCGTGTTTAAATCCCCAGGTTCAACAGGTGCCTGGCAGGCAGTTGGCTAGGAAGGGAGTAGAGGGCTGACTGACAGGCATCATGTGCTATGGGGCTGGGATTCCACAAGCATCTGGGGGCTGATGGTGGCTTTTAAGGAAGGGAGGGGACAAGATCAAATCTGAGTTTCAGAAAAGCACTTTTGCTGAAAATATGGGTTTAGTCACTCTCTCCTGGTCAACTTGTCCCCCATATTCTCAGCAGAGGCTCTTTTTCCAGAACATTCCCAGATGCCTGTAGAATTCCAGTCCCTTGCTGGGTATGGAAAGTGAGGAAGAGGAAGGACTCTGGTTCACTCTGAGGCTACCAACCGGCCAACAGGATGGACAGTAGTGATATTAACATAGTGGGACAAACGGCAGGAAAAATATTCGGCGTTGGACTCACTGACGCTCGCGGTGCGAGTGGACTCCTTGGCAGAGCTGTCCAGCAGCAGCTGACACCCAGGACCACGAAAGGGAGGAAAGCAGGCACCAGAGAAGAGGGAGGGCAAGCACGTGGCGTTGGCTGAAGCTTAGGAACTCACGGGAAGTGAGAGGTCCTGGAGATCAGTGAACTTTCAATATTGATCTGAGTGCATCTTCTGTCGGTTTCGCCACCCCCGAAACAGGTGCTTCACGAGGGCCAAGGCTGAGCCTGACCCTGAGGTCACTCTGGAACCCAGACTGGTGCTTGGCACACTGCAAGTGCTCAGTGAATGTTTGTTTAGGCTGAAGAAGACGTGCACACTTGGGTTCTGGTGGAACTAGTGGAGGAGGAGAGCATAAGAAGGGGAAGGGGCCTTCACGGGGGCCGGGGCCTGGGGCAGCAGGAGGGGCCCCACAGCACAACCACAGGGCCGAGGCTGGACGTAGCCAGCCGGCCAGACAACAAACTTGAGTTGCTGCCCAAAGGGAATAGGGTGGGGAGTGGGGAAGGCCAGTCCAGGGTCCACCAAAGCCAAGTCAGCACCAACACCCCTGGCCAAAGACAGGACGTCCTCCAGCCCTGCCCCCACCAACTCTGCGTGGACGCGGCTCCTCGGCAGCCCTGCCTATTCCAGGGCTCAGCACCATCCTCTCTGACTCTCCAGGATCATCGTGACTCTTAAAAGGTCAGTTTATGTGAAAACACCCCCTCCCTTCTCTGTGCCCCTTCCAGGGCCTGGGACACAGTAAATATCTGCGAAATCATGAAGTACCTGTCATCGGAACCGATTTTTTTTTTTTTTGGAAAAATACAGCAGGCTTGACAAACACCCAGGGGCTTCTCAACATTCCAGGAGCAACAGCACTAATGATCAATTAAGGACCCTGCTGATGTGCAGGAGCAGAGCTCAAAGGAGAGCGGTGACAGGTCTGGGCCAGGTGGAGTCAGGTCCGATCCTCAGGCCTCAGAACTCCCAGCCTGGGTAGACTGTTTATGCAGCTAAAGTCAGCAGCTGGTGCCCAGGGAATGAATGGGCTGAGGGCCCTGGATAACATGTGGAGGTGGTTAGACTTTATTCTAAAGGCAGTAGGGAGCCACTGAAGACTTCAGGGGGAGGGAAAAGCCACACTTGAGCAAGACAAAGAAGCAGAGAATGAGCTACAAAGCAAATGAGACTCCACTGCAGGCGGTCAGGAGCCTGGTGGTGAGGCACCCAGGTGCTTAGGCCTCACTCCTTAGGGGGCCCAGATGACACTCCTGTCTGCGCCTGGAAACTCAGCCAGGCAGAGGTGGTTCTTGGGCAGAGGGGTCTCTGGAAGGTGTGGCAGATCACAACCCCTCTCAGCCTTAGTTTCTCCATCTGTAACCTGGGTGAGTCACCCCTCCCACAGAAGGCAGGACGACAAGGGTGAGGAAAGGGTTTGGGAGGGAGAACACTCACAGCTTCCTCTGAGAAAGGCCGTTCTTTCTAGGTTTGAAGGCTCAGGTTAAAGGGTGCCTTGGGTGAGGAGCCGGCCTCCCCGCCTCCCCATCCATCGGCCCATCCACAGGAGCAGCGCCCCAAAGTCCCCACGGGGAAACAGACTCAATCCACCTCCAGTTAAGGTCAGTGAACGGCAAACAGCTGTGCGGGAAACGACGCAGCAGGAAAAACAGGAGCAATTTGAGAGCGCTGAAGAATCGCAGGCTCTCTGAAGTGTGGCAGCTGGTGGGGCACTGCCAGCGAGGTGAGGGCCATGTGTGCGGTGCCGGGCCACAGCCCGGACTGGAAATGTCATTATCTGTTATTTACCCCAGCAGAGGACAAGAGGCCGCACCAAATTGCCGTTCCTGGTAACAGCTGCTAAACAGATTTGCCACCCCTGCTTCCTGCTGCTGGCGCTCCCTTGATGCTATGCTGACCAGATCCTGGGAAGAGCCACTGAGAGGGGGTGGCAAGGGTCCCAACGGTGCTGGACAGGGGTCTAGGGAAGAGGCCTGGTCAGTGTTCCCAGCCCAAGCCTACAGAAGCTCTGCCCACTCAGTAAGGGGGTGGCCTCACTCAGACTGGTCTATGACTCAACAACCACAAATACCCCACGTGTGTCTGGCAGCTGTTCAGCCACTTTGGGGGTGTGACAAACTCTGTGGGGAGGTGTACCTGGGGAGGGGGGGTCCCAGGGCGCCACACCTGACTATGGGAGGTCAGTAGCATTGGGGTTATATCCCTTCCCCAGTGTTGGGGGCACTTATCCAATAGCCTTTGCACCCCATGTGTGATCTGGCACTAGACAGCACCTTCCTCTGGGGGTCTCCTGCATGTCTTTAGCTCTCTTTACTTCTCAAAGGGCACGTGGGCAGAGTTCTGAACCAAGCAGTAGGAGGAATGGCAAGGCCCTGGCAATGCCACCAGGAGCAAGTCATCTCTCCAAGCCTCAGTTTCTCCATCTGGAAAATGGGCATAACCACAGCCATTTACCTACCGACCCCCAGGGGATGCAAGGGGCTTACAGCATCACAGGAACATCAGAGGCAAGGGGGGGCTCTCAGAAGCACATGCCAACCCCCACCCTGGCTTCCTCCCGCTAGGAGGACACAGAGTCCATCACAGTCTCCGCGAAAGCGAATTGAGAAGCAAAGCCACCATGGCTTTAAAATAACAACCACCGAGCTGTGTTCCGGAGGTGCGGACAAATGAGCTTCAGCCCACAGCTGTGGCCACTGCTGCTCTGGTCTGTGGGGGCCAGCTCTGGGGAGGGGATCCTGTAAGGACTGGGCTGACCTGAACTTCACAGCAGGAAACTGCTAGAAGGCCAAGGAAACCCTCTCCTCCAACCCCTCTGGCCGCTTCCCTTCACAGGGAGTATAAGAGGCCAGCACGGGACAGGGTTCTGATCCGAGGTCACAGGGGTTGTCCAGAGCAGAGCACTTCTGTGCTCCTGACTCCTGGTCCACTCAGAGCAGGCGCGGGTGACGTGGGCAGGGCCGGCAAAGATGCGGCTGCATTTCACCCATGATTTCAGGCAACACTGCCCCCACCCCACCCCCACAGCTATGTACACAGGGACCAGTGCCCTCAACTGGACTTCTGACATGAGTGGCAGGGGCGGGGGTGGGGGGGACACGTGTGTCAGGAGGAGAGTGCTGAGCAAAGGAAGGCAGCGGAAGCCGAAATTCAGGGGGCCACCGCCCTGGGAGAGATGCAGCGAGGGGAGAGGCCAGGCCCAACAGGGAGCAGAATGGGGGTGTCTGCAGTGACACCAGGAACAGCACCCCTACCCCAGTCCTGCCCCTGACAGGTATCTGAGCAGCCTGGAAAAGAAGGAGCTACAGGGAAGGGCAAAATTCCCTTCCACCTCCCTTATATCTAAGGATGGAATTAGATTTCCAGGTATAGACCTGGAGGAGACATCTCTGATATGTTATTAAGTGAAAAAGGGAATTACAGAATGAGTATATTACAGTCCCATTAAAAATATGTATACACATACACCTGTGTGCATTTGCAGGTGTGTGGAGAGAGAAAGGTATAGAAGAACAAATGTTTAGGCTGCTGAGGTCGGGGGTGGGGCAGGGGGTTAATATTTTCCACGCTCTGTATTGTTTGATTTTTTTTATAATTTGTGTGCAGTTACTCTGGGCCAGGGACTGTTTCTAAGAGCTTACTGTATACCTCACTCATGTCTGTCCTCACCACCTTATGACGTAGGTCATACTGTTATTCCCTATTTCCAGGTGAGAAAACTGATGCCGAGAGGTGAGGTGACTTGCTCAAGCCAGGAGATGAAGCCAGGCAGCCTGAACCCAGGGCTCTTAACCTCTATGCATGGTGTAATACTTTTTAAAAATTCCAGGGAAAGAAAGCCGATAGGATAGTAAGAGGACGCCATCTCACTAAATTCTTTAATACTCTGGAGTCCAAGAAACCGACCCTGGCACCGCCCACCTGGTCCTCACTAACAGGCAGCAGGGAGGGGCCGGAAGCCACGTTCCTTCTCACCTCCCAGTGGCCCAGCGCCCTGGGTGGGGGCTCATGGTTAGGACAGGGGTGGCACTGTTTTGTAAAGGGCTGTAAAGTTCAGATCATGACTTCCCAGCATGGCTGATAACTACAGGGACAAAGGCCTCTGTTAATAGTGGCAGCTTTTGTTATTTATAACCCTTAACTGTCTTTGGAGTCCCTACCCTGGTGGTTCCTGCCTGAATTCAGGCCTTTTTGTTGCTAATTGGTTAATTCAGCATCTGACAGGCTCTCTCCAACGCACTAGACATTCCCTCCTCCAAATGTGCCTCTGGGCATAAGCTCCCCAGAGACCCACCTGGCTGTCATCCCCTGCTTAGCCCCCTCTGATGCCAAAAGCCTGGCACACAGGCCCTTCATGGCCCCCACTTCATTCTCTCCCTCCCTCAGCCTGTGTCTCACCATCACCCTCTCCTTTTCCCTCTATCTCCCACACCCACCAGCTCTGCCAAGTGCCCACCAGTCCCTGCACTTCCTCCACCACCCTTCCTCCTGAAATGCCCGGCTCCACCCGCACCCTGGCACCTGGGTGCCCACCCTTCCAGGCCCAGATCAAAGTGAGCCCCACCCTGCAGCCTCCCACAGCTCTCAGGTACCCGCCCCGCCACCCCTCTGCTCCGGGATTACCCCACGCCACCTGTGTCTACAGCACTTGTCACGCTGGGATGCAGGCTGTCACCAGCAGTGAGCTCCTGGGGGGCCGGGCTTGGCCTGAATGTGAGCTAAGCAGGCAGTGTCTCTAGAGGACCAATGACTGTGGGTTCCTGATCCCAGCTCAGCTCTCAGCAGCTCCTCAGCTGCCTTTGTCCTGATGACCTTGAGCTGAAGGTCAGCGGCAGAACGAGTGATGGAATGGGCTGTGAACTGCACAGAGTGGCAAGAAAGAAGCTACCCTGGGGGAGGAAAGGCCATGGCGCAGGCACCAGGGCAGCAAGAAAGAAGTGTGTCTTGATGGAGACGTTCTGTTTGTTAGACTCCTGAGCAAGGCAGATGTTCCAAGATGCTGCGTGGTGTCTGGTCCAATCCTCCCTTCCCGGCCGCGGCAGCCAAGTCAATTCCAGCCAAGCAGCCAGAGCAAGCCCTCGGGGTAGACGAATTAAGTGACTTTTTCCGGGAATTTGGGAAACATCAGTAGCTGAATGAAAAATCCATCTTCATAATGAGGCACAAACACACGTCTTCAACATCTGAATTAGGTCACGGAGGAGAAAGGACATTGCGGGGCCAATCTGGAGGCAGCTCAAATGAAATGGCTGATGTTCAAGGAGGCGGCTGCTCTTGTGGCCACCCCTGAGGGACAGAGGCGCTGAGGACTGGGTCTGGAAAGGGAGTGGGGGATAGGGAGCCACAGATGACTTTCACTGCACCCTCATTCGAGAGGGAGGCCCTGCAAAAAACTGTCCCCTGCTGAACCTTGTGCACTGCTGGTGGGACTGTAAAGTGATACCCCTGCTGGGGAACACAGCATGATGGGTCCTCAGAAAATTAAACAGAATCACCATGGGATCCAGCAATCCCACTGCTGGGTATACACCCCCAAGAATTGAAAGCAGCGTCTCAAAGAGGTATTTGCACACCCACATTCACAGGAGCATTATTCACAGCAGCTAAAGTGTGGAAGCAACCCGAGGGTCCACTGACAGATGAATGGATCAGCAAAACGTGCTACATACACACCGTGGAGTATTATTTGGCCTTAAAAAGGGAGTTCTGACACATGCCACCACATGGGTGGACCCTGAAGACATCATGCTAAGTGACATAAGCCAGTCACAAAAAGACAAATACTGCCTGATTCCCCTTATATGCAGTATTGGAGAAGTCACCTGCACAGAGACAGAAAGCAGAATGGGGGTGCCAGGGGCTGGGCTGGGTGGGAGTGGGGAGTGATTGCTTAGTGGGTATAGAGTTTCAGGTTTACAAGATGAGAAAGCTCTGGAGATGATGGTGGTGCTGGTAGCACGACAACGTGAATGTACTTAGTGCCCCTGAATAGTACACCTAAAAATGATTAAAATGGTAAATTTTATGTTATGTGCATCAATTTAAAAATAAATATATTTTTTAAATTGCCTCTGATTGGGAGGAATTCAAGTTAATCCAAGGAGGAGGGTGGGGCAGCCCCACTATGGAAGCCGAGCAGGGGCCAGGGTACAGAGCTGGGAAGGGTCATTTGTAGGGCCCTCCCCCTCCCCCTGCCTCCCTGGCCTCCTTTCTGTTTCTCACTTACAACCATGCTCTTTCCCACCCAGCGCCTCGCCCATGCCACTCCTTCTGCCTGGGATACTTTCTGCCCCATCTGACTTTTGCTCATCAGCGCCTCAGCTCAAAGGTCACCTCTTCACACAGGCCTGTGCTGTGCATCCAAAGTGAAACAGCTGCCTTCCCACACCCTCCCCACTGGCTGTCACACTGTCCCCCACCCTCAGTTTTTATATCTCTGCCTGTCACTCTCTGGAAGTATTGTATTTACTTGTTTTTTCCACCTCGACTTTCTCAGTCATAAGCTCCATGGAGGTGATATAGCACCGCAGTTAATGGTAAGGATGCTCAGAACCAGACTGCTTGGGATCAGATCCTGGCTCCAAGACAGACTGGCTGAGTGGCCTTGGGAAAGGTACCTAACCACTCTGTGTCTGTTTCCCCATCTGTAAAAGGGGGATGATAAAGGTGCTGAGCCCACCGGGTTGGTAGGAGGCTCAAACGAGTCAACACGTGGAAAGCCCTTGGAACAGAGTCTGGCACAGGCTCTTATTATGCTAGTGCTGGTCCCAAGGGCAAGGCCTCCTCCCACCCTGCTCACCACAGTACCTCCAGGCTCTGGTATAGAGTCAGTACCCAATAAAACACTGTAGAATGAATGCATGAAAAAAATTCTGCAGAGAAATAAGCTTTTCATGAAATTCAATTTCATTTGCAAGGCTGGGCCTACGGAGCCGAGTCAGCTCCAAAGGCGGTAAAAGCCCTCCCAGGAGGGCTGCTCTGTTCTCTGGCCTGCACAGCCCCTGTGCCCCATGCTGCGGGCTCCACCCAGCCCCGGTGCTCAGCTTTTGCACTGGGAACATCCCGAGAATATGCAGGCTGCTTCTGAAGGTCCTAGGAAAGTAGGTAGAAAAGCTGTTCCCCTCCAGTGGTGGTGAGGGCAGCCAGGAGGCCACTGCTGGTCCTGGAGGGAGGCCAGGTGGGAAGGTGGCCTCCCGACAGGGCCATCTGGGTGGACCCGGGTCCTCAAATCTTCCACTGCTTCACCTTAAAGTGACTCCTCCTGTGTTCTTTCTTATTTATTTGTTTGCACATTTACCTATTTACTTACTTATTTTTCCTCTGAAATATTATTTTACCTTCCACACTTAAATCTGAAATCAGTCTGCAATTGCCTCTTGTGCCCAGTGTGAAGTGGAGGTCAAGCACCATTTTTTCCATACGCGTATCCAAATGACCTTGCATTTATTCAAAAGACCATTCTTTTCCCACTGCCTGTCTGTGTCCCCTCTGTCTTAAGTTGGACTATTTATTTTCTCTCATTTTGTCTTAGGTGTATAGACATACAGGCAGGCCTCGTTTTATTGCGCTTTGTGTTCTACTCCACTTTGCAGAGATTGCTTTTTCTTTTTTACAAATTGAAGGTTTGTGGCAACCCTACTTTGACCAAATCGATTGGAGCGGTTTTTCCTATACCATTTGCTCACGTTGTGTCTCCGCGTTACACTTTGGTACATGTCCCAATATTTCAAACTTTTTCATTATTAAAGTATTTGTTATGGTGATCTGTGATCAGTGACCTTTACTGTTACTACTGTAATTGTTTCGGGGCACCACACACTGCACCCATATAAGATGGCAAACTTAATCCATAAATGTGTTCTGTCTGCTCCACCAACCAGCTGTTCGCCGTCTCTCTCCCTCTCCTTGGGCCTTCCTATTCCCTCAGACACAACATTATTGAAATTTTTTAGGCCAATGAATAATCTTACAAGGGCCTCTAGGTGTTGCAACTGAGAGGAAGAGTCACACGTGTCTCACTTGCAATCAAAAGCTAGAAATGATTAAGCCTACTGAGGAAGGTACGTCAAAAGCCAAGACAGGCCAAAGCTAAGTCTCTTGTGCCAAACAGCCAAGCTGTGAATGAAAAGGAAAAGTTCTTGAAGGCAATTAAAGGGCTATTTCAGTACACACACAAATGATAAGAAAGCAAAACTGCTTTATCACAGATATGGGAAAAGCTGTCGTGTTCTGGATAGAAGATCAAACCAGCCACAATGTTCCTTTAAGCCAAAGCCTAAGTTGGAAGCTAGCTGAGGTGGTTTCATGTGGTTTGAGGGAAAACAACTGCCTCCATAACCCCAAAATGCAAGGAAAATCAGCAAGTGCTGAGGCAGAAGCTGCAGGAAGTTATCTGGGAGATCTGCCTAAGAGAATTAATGAAGGTGGCTACGCTACAGGACAGAATTTCAACGTAGACAAAACAGACTACATATTGGAAGAAGATGCCATCTAGGACTTTCATAGCTAGAGAGGAGAAGTCAACGCCTGGCTTTAAACTTTCAAAGGACAGGCTGACTCTCTTGCTAGTAGTTAATGCAGCTTTAAGTTGAAGCCAAGTTTCATTCACTACTCCGAAATCCTAGGGCCCTTGAGAATTATGCTAAATTGACTCTCCCTGTGCTCTATAAATGCAACGGCAAAGTGTGAATGACAGCATATCTGTTTATAACACGGTTTAAGCCCATTATTGAGACCTACTGCCCAGAAAAAAAAGATTCCTTTCAAAATATTACTGCTCATCGATAGTGTACCTGGTCACCCACGAATTCTGATGGAGATGTACAATGAGATAAATGTTTTGGGTTTTTTTAATGAAAGGACTTGAGAGTCTCTTTTTATTTTATTTTTTGGGGGAGTGTGTCTAAGTAGGTTTATTTATTTATTTACTTTTAATGGAGGTACTGGGGATTGAACCCAGGACCTCGTGCATACTAAGCATGTGCTCTACCATTTGAGTTATATATACCCTCCCCAAGATTAACGTTTTCATGTCTGCTAACACAACGTCCATTCTGCAGCCCATGGATCAAAGAATAATTTCAACTTTCAAGTCTTATTATTTAAGAAACACATTTCATGAGCCTTTGGCTTCCATAGACAGTGATTTCTCTGATGGATCTGGGCAAAGTCAATTGAAAACCTTCTGGAGAGAATTCACTGTTCCCGATGCCATTAAGTACATTCATGATTCATGGGAAGAGGTGAAAATGTCAGCGTCAGCAGGAATTTGGAAGAAGCTGATTCCAGCCCTCACGGATGACTCTCAGGGGTTCAAGACTTCAGTGGAGAAAGTAACTGCAGATGTGGCAGAAAGAGTAAGAGAACTAGAATTAGAAGTGGAGCCTGAAGATGGGACTGCACAGCTGCAGCATCACGGTCAAGTTTAAACGGATGAGGAGCTGCTTCTTACGGGTGAGCAAAGAAAGTGGTTTCTTGAGATGGAATCGACTCCTGCTGTGAAGATTGCTGAAGTGACAACAAAGGATTTAGAATATGACATAAACTTAGTTGATGAAGCTGCAGCAGGGTTTGAGAGGATTGGCTTCGGTTTTAAAAGAAGTTCTATTGTGGGTAAAGTATTATCAAACAACATTTCATGCTACAGAGAAATTGTTCACGAGAGGAAGAATCCACCGAGGTGGCAAAATTCACCGTTGTCTTATCTTAAGAAATTGGCCAATGTTCAGCAACCACCACCCTGATCAGTCAGCAGCCATCAGCACTGAGGCAAGAGTCTCCACCAGCAAAAAGATGACAGCTGGTTGAAGGCTCAGATGATGGTTAGCATTTTTCAGCAATAAAGTATTTTTAAATTAAGGTATGTACACTTTTCAAACATAACGCTATTGCACACTTGATAGACTAATAGACTACAGTGAAGTGTAGACATAACTTTTCCATGCACTGGGAAACCAAAAAATTCATGTGACTTTCTTTACTGCAATATTTGCTTTACTGTAGTGGTCTGGAACCAAACCCACAGTATCTCCGAGGTGTGCCTGTACTGATTTTATTGTATGCATATTAAACTTGTACACAATCACCTTGCTAAATTCACCAGCTAATACTAACCATTTACATTCAGTCTTTCAGATTTTCTAGTTACATAGTCATGTTTTCATGGATAATGACAGTCTAAGCTATTCTTTTCCAATCATACCATACGTTTATTTTTCTTGCCTGATTGCACTGGCTAGGCCTCCAGTGTAATGCTGGATAGAAGTGGTGATAAAGATACATAGAACTTGTCTTCTTCCTGATTTTATGGGAAAAGTTGTCAGTACTTAACTATTGAGTATGTTTCTTCTCCTGTGTTCTTTAGAAAGATATTCCTGCTTCTCCAAGGAGGGGAAAGCATGAGATGTGAATGCCTTGGTCTGAAGGAGTGGAGGGGCAGCATGGCATAGCTGTGCCCGGGGGACCAGCTCCCTACTACCTGGCCACACCACCTCAGCTGAGCCCCTGTTCTCTACCTGTGAATGTGGAACAATCTTACCTCCTCTGCTTTCCTTACAGCCTTGTCCTAAGGACCAAAAAGGATGGTTTTTGTGAAAGCACTTATAAACTTCAAAGGACACCATAAGGTAAAACAGTGGCCTCAGTGTTCACTGTTTGCAAGAGCGAGGATGGCCTGAGGAGACCCTAAGTTGAAGGTGTGTATGGGGGGCACTGAGGTATATGTGGTGGGGGTTAAAGGGTGTGTGACATGTTTGTGGTGTTTGTGTGTGTGTGTGTGTGTGGTGGGGGAGGTCGGGGCTGTGGTGCAGAGAGGACAAGGGGAGAAGACAAGCAGAGGGAAGGTGGAGTCACCTGGGTCCTTCCCCACCGCCCTGAGCCAGGCCTGGAGCTGGAACCTTAGAGCAGGGGTTTTCAAGCCCAAGGAGGATCAGAATCCCCAGGGGTGCTGCTTGGGAAGCACGCAGAGTTCTGGTTCAGGAGGTGGTATGGACCAAACATGTCCCCTCAAGATTCACGTACTGAAGTCCTAACCCTCAGTGTGACAGTGTTTGGAGGTGGGCCGCTGGGAGGTGATGAGAGCTCAGTGAGAGTGCACGAGGGTGCGGCCCTCACGATGGGATGAATGGCCCCAGGGCTACAGCCTGCTGGGGGTCTGTGCTGACCTCAGCAGGACAGACCTCCTCAGAGCCTTGAGCAGGGTCGGCAACAGGGATCAGATCAGGCTCTGGCCTGGCTGCTTCCCTCCAGAGGCCCCCCATCCTGGCCAGGGGATGCCTGAACCTCAACTCCCGAGCTAGATGTCCCCTAAAGGCTTTGGGCAGAGGATGGGGCTGCCTCCTTCTTTCTCACCAGGACTCAGCCCACGTTACTAAGAGCATCATCTCACGGGCAGGCTTTTCTGCTCCCACACCATGGAACACATTTTAGATGAAACCGGAGAAAAATCTGATTGCTTCCCCAACACAGTAACAATGCCACCCTGGGCTCAGGCGGGCTCTCCTGCAGCCCTGCCCAGCCTCCTTATCATGGGTGAAGCCAGACTCTCAATTAAACAGAAAGCTGGCGGACTCAGATCCTAAGCAATTAGGAGTGCCAGGCCTCTCTAATTAACCAGCCAGCCCCTCTCCCTTCCCACCACAGCCTTCTGATAATGAGAGCAAGCTGCCTGGCCACACGGGCCCAATTAGAGTGGACGCTGCTCTGAGGACCCGCATCACAGGTTCCACCCGCACGCTCATTAGCTTGTGGCTGCTAAACACTGCCAGGGCTCTTGCTGGAGTTGGCTCCATGCGGCCGGGAGCACCTGCAGCCCTGCTCCCCCTTGCCCCGCCAGGCCTGCATCTGGACACTTCCATGTCAGAGACCTCCCAGCATCCTGTCTCTGCAGCCTGCCTGTGCCCACCACCTCCCGGGACCCAGGGCTGCGGGCAATCGCAAAAGGTGGGGAGGTCGAGAGTCAAGATAGAAATAAATAGGGAGGCACCCCAGAAATTAGTGAGCCCAGAGTGGAGGGCTCCTGACACCCCCAGTTAAACGGCCAGTGCCTTGTTAGAGCTCTCTCCGCCCCCAAGGGCTCTTTCCTTCCTGAGCCCCTCAGTCACCCCCTCGATCCCTTCCCCTTGGCTTAGAATACACTGAAGAGATGGAGTCTCTTGGTGTATGGCCCCTGTCCCTATATTGCCTTGTCCCCAACCCCATCATCTCCCAGTGGCAACCATCACCACCTAACTCATCTCCTGCTTTCACTCTATGTCGCCTTGCAATGCACTTGCCAGAGAGCAGCCAGGCTCACCTCTTAAAAACACAAATCAGATCACGTCACATCCCTGCTTAAAATGCTCCACTGGCAACTTGTTAAACTTAGAATCAAATCTCAACTCCTGACCTTGATTTACAAAGCTCTGTGTGATTGGCTGTGCCCACCTCTCGCTCCCTCTGCCCCAGATACCTTCATTAGTTCCTTGAACGTGCCCAGCTGGTTTCTGCTTCGGGGCCTTTGTGCTTGCTGGTCCCTCTGCCTGAAGCACTCTTCCATCTGGGTCGCCCTGGGGCTGGCTCCTGCTTGTGTTCTGGTCTGAGCTCAGAGAGGCCCTCCCAGTCACCCTCTGTCACATCACTCTGTTTTAATTCACTACAGAGCCCTTGTTATGCTTGATGTTATTTTATGTTTGTCTGTTAGTTTGTTGTGTCTTCTCCCACCCCTGGAAACAGTCTCCATGAGAACAAGGACTTTATCTTGTTCACGGCATTGTCAGCACCTAGGACAGGGCCTGCACACAGTAGGCTCTCTCCTATTTGTGCAGTGAGTAAATGAATGAACGGATGGATGACACAATCTTCTCAAGGATGAATGAAGAAAAACCCCAAATGCCCATCATTCAGTTACGGCCCCAACTGGCTCCCTCTCCCTCCACTTTCAACTGGAACAAGTCCCCTCAGAAGCTCAAGGGCTCCTCATCTCACCACCCAAGCCAGGGCCAAATCCTCGGCCTTCTGCAAAATAAGAACAATTTCAAATGGGACTGTTCTCCAGACCAGCCTCGTGCTCCAGGGTACGACGGGGTCGGGGTGGTAAGGGTGTCTGGAAGAGCATTCCCCGGCCCCTACAAGAGCTGAGGTCCTCCCCTGGGACTGCCACTGTTGCCTAGGAAATGGCTCTGCAAGGAGCCGCCGGCATTAACCCCTCAGAAACCAGGGGCAGCAGCCTTCCTCTGCCGCAGAGGCCCTGGACCCTTCCAGGGGAGGGAGACCAGGCTCTGACCGCCCTTCCCAGTCCCACAAACCTGGACATCTACAGCAGTGGTGGGGTTGAGGGGCAAAAGGAGGAAATAGGCTGTTGGGCCTCATTCTCCCCGGCAGAAGTCACATAACCCCACCTGCCCGGGTGCTGGGAGCAAGACATCCCCGAGTCCCTGGGCCCACTCCTGCATCGGTGTCTTGTCCAGGCCTATGGAGGCTGTCAGGAGGAGCTGGCACATGAGTGCCTACCCCCTCCCTGACACACAGGCTCCTGCCACACTTCCACTGTTCTTGGGACCCTTCACCACTTAATTCACATTCCTCAGCCCAGTTCCCCACATGTGACAGAACAGGGGTAAAATGACCTTAGCTGAAATCCTGGCTTTCCCACCTATTCGTCCAGTATCTTAACTTCTTTGCACCTTGGTTCTCTCATCCAGCTTTTGAATGTCACTGAAAATGCCCTTATCAAGGCTACCAACGGCCTCTGTGTTGCCAAGTTCATGTTTACTTCCTTGACTTCCCCATATTTTACAGTCCTCTCAACTCTCAACACCCCACTGCACCCCTAGTCTTCCATCTCCTGTTACTTCTCCCCAGAATTTACTTCTTCCTGAAACCTTCTTATCTATTGAATCATTACTTGCTTTTTGGTTCCCTCACCCAGCGTAATCTCAAGAGAGAAGATTCTTTCTCTGTCTTGTGCACCAAAGTAACTCCAGGCTTAAAACAATAACTGGCACATGGAAGTTACTTGAGGATGGATTCCAGTAAAACTAGAGTGAGGAAGAAAAAAGAAGAAAAGAAAAAGAACAGTGTCTCTAACCTGGGAGGGCAGTAAAGGGAAGTCCCATGACGGCAGCTATGCAGCAACTACTGTAGGCTGGAATGGGGATGAGTCTAGAAGAATTTTTGGCAGAGAGAGAGAAAAGAAGTAGGCCTCATGCAATAGATGCTATTAATATCTTGCTAGATGCTAAATAATCTTGAGAATTGGAAGGCATATTATTCTTTGGTCAATAAGAAAGGCAACTAGAAACTCCAGGAAAAACAAAAAGTTATTTCAAGAAGTCTTGGACTCAATATGAAACAATTTAACATGTGGCATGAGTTAGAACAATAAGTGGAGTCTAAGAAAAGAACAAAATCCATTTGAACTTGCTGCAAAGATCATATTCATTTGGGTGACCAAGGATCAAGAGAGCAGACTGATAGAATAGGAAATATAATCCCAGCAGACTGGCCCTGAGGAGAATTGTCTGTATTTAATAACAGCTAATAACATCCACTGAATACTTACATGCCAGACAAGGTTTTAAGAGCTTTTCATATATTTAATCCTCACAACTCTCTAATGTACATATTATCATTATCTTATTTTATAGATGAGGAAGGTGAGGCTTGACATAGTAAACAAATTTTCTGAGGTCATGCAGCTAGTGGAAGAGCTGAACTCACACCCAGACCATTTGACCTTCAGGCCCCAATCTTTGCCGAGAAGCACAGGACACACATGCGCAAATGTGTGCACAAACACACACACACACACACTCCTGGGAGCCAGGATGCAAAGCCACAGAGCAGCAGGGCTGGTCCAGGCTGGGGAGCCAGAGCAGGCAGGGCCTTACCTTCCTGCAGTCTTTGCAGAACACGGACGAGCTGGCCAGGAAGCCCAGTGCCTCCCCGCAGAGCAGACACTGTGAGAGGCCATTGCCCATCACGTTGCGCCTCATGGTCTCCAGCCGCTCCACCAGCCGCCTGCAGCACAGGACAGAGTCAGGTGGAGTGAGCTTCCTGTCTCCAACTCAACCACTGCCCAGGCACAGCTGCTGTGGGGCGCCCACAGTGTACCATGGCCTGTGGGCTGCTTCCCACGCTGGGGTACTGTTCCCTGCCCCACCCTGGCCTCTGGCTAACTCCTAATCACTCATTTACTCACCAAACCATTAACTGCACCTTTGAGGTACAGACACTGGGAATATTGTAGCAAACAAGCCAGAGATGGACATGGTCAGGAACTTATGTTCAATAAAAGGAGAAAGTCCATAAACAAACAAACTGACTTCAGCTAGGGAGGGGTGTTATGAAATAAGTGGGGGCGGGAGAAAGACTGAGGAGGTCGGGGTATGTTTGATGCTGATCAGCGAAGGCCTCTCGGTGAACATGCGAGCTGAGATGCAAAGGATAAAAAGGTCTAAACCATGTGAAGAGCTGGCAGAGCAGCCCGGCTCTGCACAGGAGAACGGCCGACAGCCAGGGGGGTTCCTGCCTCGGGAGCGGCTGGAGCCTGGGATAAAGGAGGCTTTAGGGGCGGGGAGGGACCAGATTACATGGGTTTTCTAAATCGCCAAATGGAGTTTGGATTATTTTCTAAGATCACTGTGAACTCCCCGAAGAGTTTTAAGTAAAGGAGTGACGTGATGTAAGTGACACTTCTTAAAGCTCACTCCAGCTGCTGTGGGAAGCTGGGCTTCCAGAGGGAATCAGGTGAGGAAGCCGGCAGGAGGTGGTGGGAGGTCCAGGGAAGCCGACAGAAACTGGGACGGGCTGTATTTCAGAGGCAGCACCGATGGATTTGGGGTGAGGGGAGGTCTGAGAAAGATCTGAGATGGAGTAGAGGTTTTTGGTTTAAGCAACTGGGCAGATGCAGAAGTTGGAGGGAGAAAGAGAAAGAGATGCTCTTTGAACCTCTGATGCTGGAGTCCAGAGGTTCCCTGAACCCCACTGAGCCTGGGATCGGTGCCTTTCCTCGGGAACCCCGGCCCCTTGGCCCACTGTGACCTGTTTCAGGACAACCTGTAATACAACACTGCCACGCACACGACACGGTGGCCACTTCTGTTTCACTGACCACTGTGTCTCCAGTGCCCAGTGGATTCTCAGTGAAAATTCCTGAATGAATGGAGGGTAGTGTGTGGGGACTGTTTCTCCTCTAACTGTCACAACCCCCCAGTGAGGAGCACGCTGTTTCCCCCCATTTAATTTTTTTTATAGTAGGGTAGCTGTCTGTATGTATTTTTTAATTTAAATTTTTTAAATTGAACTATAGTTGGTTTACAGTGTTAATTTCTGGTGTATGGCGTAGTGACTCAGTTATACATACATATATATCCTTTTCACATTCTTTTTCAATATAGGCTAATACGAGGTATTGAATATAGTTCCCTGTGCTATGCAGTGGGACCTTGCTGCTTATCTATTTTACATATGGTAGTTAGTATCTGCAAATCCTAAACTCCCAATTTATCCCTCCACCTTGCCTCCCTCCATTTTAAAGATGAGAAGACTGAGGCTCCAAGATGTGACATCACTTGCCAAAGTCGCACAGCCCCTCAGAGGTGGGACCGGGGCCACACCCAGGGCTCCGTCTCATTGCAACCCCACACTCTCCTCTGGGGTGATCAGGCCCTGCTGGGGGCTGAGGGTGGGCAGATTGGGCACTGAGGCTGCCTTACCCACGTGCTCTTCAGCAGGCACTCCTGAATTCCACAGGGGTCGCCGTCCCTCACCCAGGGAACTGCAGGGCCCTGGGAGCAAACCCAGCTTCAGCCCTGGCCTGATCATCTTGTTCTCAGGGACACCCCACCCTGTGAGTACTACCCTGTGTCTCCCAACTCATGGAAACACACAGGACGTGCCTCCTCCTTCTGAGATGATTAATGTGAGGCAGTACCTCCTGGGTCATTCCTGCCCCAGCCAAGCCCAGCACTCGCAGCCAGGGCCAGGCAATGTGGGCAGCACAGGGGGCTGCCTAGATGGATGAGGGGGCGCCAAAGCTTCCCACCGCTCGTGGGTTGGGGGGAGTCCACATGGACCACCCCCACCGGCTCCCAGCACACCCTCCTGGGAGAGCCCGAGGAGTAGAGTGCTGGCCCGTCAATCATCAGCACAGGCACACTGGAGATCCGTTGTACCTTACAGGACCCTCGGGCAGGTCTGAGAGAGGGCGGAGCCCCAGCCAGGGGCGGTGGGGAAAAAAGAGCCAAAGACCACTAGCCCGCCTGATATAAACCCTTTCTGTAATGACACAGCAGTCATATGTCCGCATTCGACAGGCACACGCAACCAGCTGGACAGCAGCGGGCTCTACAGTGGTTGCTTTTGCTTTCTAGAACTGGGCATTTCTACAATGTCTGGCTTTTTTAAATGGTCGTAAATGTAACAGAAAAAGATAAATAGAAAAAGAACAAGGAGCCCAGAACCAAATTAATTCCTGCCAGTGCCCGGCATGCATGTTTGCCTGCTCGTGTCTGTGTTTTTCAGATTGTCTGGGAAGTATGAATTGCTTTTGTAATTAAACAAACCCCCAAAAAAGACACAACAAAACTGAAGACTGTGTAGGAGTCAGCTCTAGCTGCCAGAGGCCAGGGGAAGAGCTTAGAACAAGCTGGAGAGCGGCTCCTGTTGGTCTTTGGTGGAACCACGGTTCAGCCCGCACATCAATCCCCCTCCAGGCTGAACCACACAGGGACCCTCTGGTGTGCAGAGCTGAACAGAGCCTAACATGCTTCGCCACACTCATGCATCCTCCCCACACATCAGCTGCTATCCCCATCTTGCAGGGGGGTATGCTGAGGCTTCGACAGGCTTGATCATGAATCAATGCCTCAGGGATATTCAGGCAGAGTTGACTGGCTCCCAGAGGTGAAAAGCCAGCACGAGGACTCAGGGCGCCAGATGCCCAGCTCCCCAGGCCTCACTCCTGCCCCAGCTCAGGAGCAGCCCATACCCGATTCTCTGCTGCTCCAGGACGTCCAGCCGTTCGGCCCTCTGGATGACCTGCAGGATGGCCTCCACCTCGGCCGGGCTGAGGCATTGGCTCTTCCTCTGCTTCTCCGTCTGGTAGGTGTGCACAGACCAGCCTGTCTGTAGCCTCAAGAGAGAACAACATAAGAGGCGTTGAGGCCATCCTGGTGCAAATCAGCACCCCCACTGCATCCACACAGCCCCCTTGAGGACAGTATGTGTTCCCAAGGCTACTGTAGCCAATAGTTCTTGCTTTGCTGACACTGTAGGAGTTCGGGGAGTAAAGAGCGTGTCCTTTCTCTGAAAGAGAGAAAGCCATACCGGGCTGGTGAAGGTGAAGGACACAGATCCTCACGTCCAGTGGACGGCCTGATCTTACGGCCCTGCCCCTTCCCAGCCAGCAGCTGCTGACAGCCCCACCAGGCTCCCCAGGGCATCCTCCTCCGAGCCTCCCTCTCTGTCTCCGTCTGATCTCCCACAAGCCCCAACAGTTTATGTGCTCTTCTCCCAGGCTTACTGCTCCTGGCCAGTCAGGCCCTGACACCCACTTACAGCCACAGCTGCCACCAAGCACCTTGCTCCCTGCAGCGCCCTCCACACAGCCTTGAGGGTCAGAAGTAAACAGGGCTGCAAATTCTTGGGATGAGACTTCAGAGGTGCCCAGCTCCCATCTGTATGTTCCCCAACTATGGTGCCCTTGTCTCTGGGCTCGCCCGGCCAGGGTTACCGATGATACTCCTACCTCCCTTGTGTTCCAGGAGGTGTGTAGTCCCCAGGACTTTGCTCAGGCTGTGCCCCTACCCGGAAGCCTGACCCTCTCCCTAACCCCCTTTCCACTGCCTCATTTCTACTCCTTTTCAGAACACCTTTTAGACATGAACTTCACAGGAGGCTTTTCCTTGATCCCCTCCAAGTCGGATTAAGAGTCCATTCTCAGAGCTCCCAAAGGGCCAGGCATAGCTCCACCACTAGGCTTAAACATTACTACAAGGCAAGGTGTCTCCCCCTTTAAAATGAGAGTCTCAAGGATCAGGCCCTGCCCTATCTGGCCCCTGCCCATCTCTCTGTCTTCTTTCCACATCACTCATCCCCTCACTCTCTGCATTCCAGCCACACTGGCCTCCTGCCCAGTCTTCTCCATGCCATGTTCCTTCTACCTCAGGGCCTTTGCACACACTGTTCCTGCTGCCTAGATGCTCTTCCCCCCATATTTCCATGTAAGAGTTACCCCTTCTCTAGGACTCAACATAAAGCATCACACCCTCAGGGAAGCCTCTCCAAATCCCCAGATTAAGTGAGCACCCCCATTCACCTAATTGCCTGTTTCCATGGTCAAATCAGCTGCACATGGGTAATTATGTGTATAATACTCATTCCTCCCCATCAGTGCCTTAAGACAAGGGACCATGTTGGTCCTGTTCACTGCTGTGCAACAGTTGGGCACAGAGTCGGGGTTTTGAAAATGTCTGAGAGTGGCTGGAGGACAGGAGGACAGACGTGAGCTGGAGCCAGGGAAAATAACTTCCCCAGGTCTCCCCTGGGATCCTTGGTGCCCAGCCTGGCTGCAGGGATCTGTAGCGCTCTCTTTTAAGGAGCCTAGCATTACAAGGAACCTGGCACTACAAGGCAGCACGCCCCAGGGAGGAGATAAAAGTGTTTGCTCTTCTAAAATGTGCTACAACAGCTTTTGGCTGCTGCTGAGCGTGAGACAATGTCAGGGAGAACTGAAGGCAAGGCTAGAAGGACACCAGGGGTCACACGGGGCCCTCCTACAAGAGTGCAGCTCTCCCCAGCTCGTCCAATCCAGCCATGGAGGACACATCATCTCGCCTGGTGTCAGAAGAGAGAGGGAGAGGGATGGTTTCATCCCAAGCTCTCCCCGCAGGGGCTACATAGGGCTGGAAGAACTGAGTCATCTGGTAAGACGAATTAACTACAGGGCAAAGACTCCTGCAAATCACGCAGGTCTCCACTCTTCTTGGGCATCTCAGATGAATTTTCCTATCTTCCTTTGATGTTTCAGCTCTGTCCCCTGCAGGCTCACAACATCTAATTGCAAATTTCTTGAACTTGGTCCCACTGGGAAATGCTTGGCACGGTGTGACAGATAAAGAGGTGCTCTTGGGCTGATCCCATACCAGGGACCCCCAACTCCTTGGAGGGATAGGAAGAGGCAGCCCTGAGAGGCCAGTAGGTGGAGACGGCCTGACCGAACCAGTGCTGAGGGCTCATGGGGCTCAGAGATAACAGGAAAACTGGAGGCAAACCAGAACTGGAGAGGCCCTGACACAAGCATGGCAGAAACCTGCAACGCTTCAAGGTGGGCTGTGCACCCAGCCCAGGGGGCAACTCTTTGTAAACTAGACAAGCCATTCCTGTCTGCCAGTGCAGGCGCTTGACCATAAAGTGGGCATCCGGAGATCAAAGGCTCCCCACCACCAGGGACATGGGGACTGAAGGCTCGGTGCCAGGGGATGGGTCCTCTTAACAGAGAAGGCACAGGAAGCAACCTGGCTCCGCGGAGCCTGCTGTGATAGGAAGAACACAGGCCTAGGGGTCAGATGGACCTGGTGAGCCCCAGCCCCGCTGCTCACAAGGTAAGTGACTTGGGGGAGGACCTCAGCCTCACTGTCCTCATCTGAGAAATGGGGGTAAATTCCGTATGATGGTTAAATGAGTGAATGGCTGTTAAGTACCCAGCTCAGGGCCAGGAGTGTGGTGTGTATTAGACAGACCCTTGCCTCCAAACTGCTCTTTCTGGGGCCCTGAATCTTGTCAAAGAAAGGAGGGGAGTAGGGAGAGAGGGGAGGAAGGCCTGCCCGGGTCTCGGAGGTACTCACTTGGCTCGCAGGGCTAGCTGCCGATCGTTGGGGCAAACCCACTGATTACTCCCGCTGCCGAAGATGGTGTCGGCCATGGCTTGGAGCGCCCAGCCAGGGTGGGGAGTCACAGCTGCGGTGAGAAGAGGGAAGAAGAAAGAGCAGGTCACTGGCTGGGGTGCAGATGGCAGGCATGGTCCCACAGGCACCAACGTCGGTACTTTCACCCTGTCCTCATACGTTGCCCGCCCCGCCCCCACCCCACTCCCGACGATGTCTGCAATCTCACCATCAGAATCACTCCTCTAGCAAAAGGCTATCCCTCAAAGCTCCTTTTTCAAAAGACTCATGATTCTGGGAAGGGTAGCTGAGGACCGTGCACCTAAGTGACAAGATTGGGCTTGACGGGCAGGACATCAAAGGGACAGAATCAGAAAGGAGAGAAGAGTCATTTCCAAGTCAGTGGGCAAGCCCCAAGCGCGTGTGATCCCTGTTCCGTCTGAGGACAACCCCTGCTGTACCGCTCCGTCCCCTGGGACCACAATGAAAATGACCCCCTCCCTTGGGAATCCTGCAAGGAGGCAACCCTGTTCCAGAACTTCCTGGTGGTTTAACTTGTGTGGTCTAGCTCAGCTAGCTTTCTCCTTGCCGCCAGGGATATGTGCTAGGGGAGAGGAAGGAGGGGAAAGGAGAGATGGCTTTGAGAGACTCCCAATCCCAGAGCAAAGAGGGGTGGTATTGAGTTATCCACACTCCCCTGGTCTAATCCCATCCAGACCAGTGGTTTTCAAACACAGGACTCCTTTACACTCTTAAAAACCACCGAGGTTGGAAATGAGCCTGGCAGTTCCTCAAACGTTACACAGTTACCATTGAGACCCAGAAATGACTTCAAGGTATAAACCCAAGAAAACTGAAAACATATGGCCACAAACTTGTACATGAATAGTCACAGAAGCGTTATTCATAGTAGCCAAAAAGTGGGAAGAATTCAAATGTCCATCAGCGGATGAATGGATAAAATGTGGCATATATGTACAGTGGAGTATTATTCAGTTATAAGAGGAAATGAAGTACTGACAGAGACCACAACATGGAAGACCCTGGAAAATACGCCAAGTGAAAGAAGCCAGTCACTGAAGACCATACATTGTACCGTTCTGTTTATGTGAACTGTCCGGAACAGGCAACTACACAGAGGCAGAAAGCAGACTGGGGGGGAGGGTATAGCTCAAGTGGTAGAGCGCATGCTTAGCATGCATGAAGTCCTGGGTTCAATCCCCAGTACCTCCTCTAAACATAAATAAGTAAACCTAATTACCTCCCCCTCAAAATAAAAAACTGTTTTAAATTAAAAAAAAAAAAAGGAAGCAGGTTAGTGGTTGCCAGGGGCTGGGAGAGGAGGGGAGGGAGGAATCCGAGTGACTGTTAATGGGTTCGGGGATTCTCTTTCAGACGATGAAAATGTTCTGGAATTAGATGGTGGTGATGGTTGCACAACTTGGTGAATTCACTAAAACCACTGTGTTGTACCCTTTAAATGTCTGAATTTTATGGTATGTGAACTACATCTCATTAAACAGTTATAGAAAATTCTCAAGAACTTCAAATGATGTGGGCTCTATCCATTGATATTTACCATGGAAATTAAAACTGAGGGAAAATGTTAAAATTATTAATTCATCAAAAAATTAACTTCAGTTAAAAATAAAAAAAACCCACATGAGATGATTACATATTATGTTAAAAAAGCTATATTTTCCAAACAAAAACAATTAGAATAATGGCACTGTTTTACATTTTTAAGATCTACAATGTCTGGCTTAACAAAAAACAGCTGGATGTTTGCATCTGATATTTCATTCAATCTTCTGTGATATGCGGGGTTGTAAAAGTGGATGAAGGACACCCAGACTCTCACAGACAGGTACTGTAGTTGGAAGAGGGTGGAGTATTTTAATAGCCTTCCCAGATAATTGTGGATATTTTTCTTTCACAACGCACCCAAACTCAATAGATGATCATTTCTTGAAGATTAGTTCCAATGTGCCATCCTAAACCATGTCAATGAACTTTTCATCTGTATATTTGTGGGAGAACTTGACCAAGTGTTTATTTTTTTCATTATTATTACAATAGTTTTGACCTTGTGGACCCTCTGAAAGGCGCTGGGAACCCCCAGAGAGCCTGTGGTTTGAGAACTGTTGTTCCAAACCAATGTCACTCACTTCTGCAATGACCAGCAGGGAGCAGCGTGCAGACCACAGTTAACTGACTCACACAGGGACTGAGCCTACCACCTCCACCGCAATGGTCTCTGTATCCCACTCGGCTGATCCGGGCACACAGTCCCCACACTGAGCCACCTCAGGAGAGAGACTTGGGTACCTCGGGGCCCCAAAGAGCCAGCTGTGGAGACCCCATGGCCAGGCCCAGCCCTGGGAGGGCTCCTGGTGCCACTGTCACCAAAGGCTTCTGTACATTGAAAGTTATGACCTCCCAAATGAGGCTCACATTTAGTCCAGGGAGACACAGCAGGGTCCAAAATGACACAGTCATCAAACAGCTTTAAATCAGTCGGTGTTCCACTTCTAGCCTTCAGTGTGCTCCGTTTTGTTTTGCTGCTTTTTTAAAAAAAAAATTCTGGTATTTTGTGAATAGCAGTCACACTGCTCCATGGGTGTGAAAATGTTACTCTATTCCAAGGAAACATTCAAGACATACTAGTAGCTCTGTTTCCTTATCATCATTTTAAAAAATATTCTGGGAGCTTCAAGAAACAGAAGTGATGGGGTCTCTCTAACGGGGGCAGACTGTACCTGGGGCTTCCAGGCAGCCACCTGTCGTCCCTGGAAGACGTTGCCACTCCTGCCACAGCCTGCAGGGGGGCACCACGACTCAAGCCCCTGCTCCCAAGACTAGAAGACCCTGAGCCTTCCTGCCCATCCTGTGGCACCCGGTGTAGCGGGTATGGAGGTGGCCCCTCTGCTCGGCCAGGCACCCCCACAGAAGCAGGGGTGCACCAGCGGTGACCCCAGAGGGGAGAAGCAAGCCAGGGGACCTCAGGCTGGGAACAATTCCATCATCTGCAGAAGCTTCTGAATCAAAAAGGAGTGGAGCTGAGCAGGGGGAGGAGGCAGAAGAAAGAAGGCATCCTGTGCTCCCATGCTCGGACCTTCACCACCTTTATGGTGGGACAGGTGGGGACATCCAGGAGACAGCGACAAGCACAGGGGGAGATGCAGCAACTCCCCACGGCCCCAAACACATCACCCCCAAATGAATCTCTAGGGAATGAGCCCCTATTGTCCCCTTGGGGTCACGTTTGAGGGGGCCAGAGTTTGGGGACCACTGGCAAGAGAACCATAAACTAACATTTATCTGTCCTCTGACTCATATGAAGTCTATTCCTTTTCTTCCCTTTTCTTTGTTTTTTAACTTCAGTCCAAACAATTCTGCAAACCACCCACAGGCTACCATCCTGCTCTTTCTCAATCTAATCATTATTTTTGCTGTTCAGCAAAAGAGAGAAGAGCGAGGTTAAGAGACTGAGAAAAGGTGACACCCCTGCAGGTCTGCTCACCCTTAACCAGTATTACCTTCTCTGCATCAGGTCACCCTGCACCGTGAGCAGGAAGGGAAGGGTTTTGTGGCAGTGAGGATGACTCAACCAGGAGAGAAGAGACCGGGAAAGTCTGGCTTTTATGCAAACTTACTGGAAGACCAGAAACAAGTCAGTTATTTCCCCTTTGGTTCCCAGGGGAGCTGAGACAGACAGGCTAGAGGGATTGCCCCGGGCAATTCCAACAGATTCCCACCTGTCGAGAGGCAGGAGGGAGGCAGGGGTGGCAGGTGGGGGACCAGAGAAGGGTCCTGGGGCAGGAGGTTGGTCGCTGCTCCAACCTGTAGGGGGGATCTGAGCTCCCACCCCAGCCTAGTCCCTGGGGCAGGGAGGAGGAGGCATCCTGTGTCCCCCATCCCTCTTGCTCCGGGGGCTTTGGGGCCAAACGGTACAGAGAGGTCCAGGGAGATGAGAGATGCCACCTCCCAGAGCCTGAGGCTGTGGGCACTGGCTGGCAGGGTCTTCAACAACAGAAGTTTGTGTCGGAGCACATCCACAGTGGTGGCTCTGATTGAGAACCTAGGCCCAGTCCAGGGACCATGGGGCCGGCTCCAGGCCACGGCTGGCACCTCGGAAGGCACAGCTGTCCCTCGTCCATACGGGGCAATCTCAGGACAGGTGGCGAGAGAGGAGAGGCAGCTCGGGAAACACATTTTAGGAAACTGACAACACAGTCAGCGTAAGTTCCCCAAACCTCTTCAGTCTGAGCCACCTGACAGCCCCAGGACCAACCAGCCCACCCCTGTCCCCAGCTGCCTGCACGAACCTCCTGGGCTCTGCTCCCCCCGCAGTGGGGACATCAAGGAGGACGAAGGCAGGGAGGGCCCCTTCCCAAGACCCTGCTGCATCAGGACCAGGCCCTCGTAAGAGTCAGGTCCTTCAGACTCCCAAAGAGCGGTCCACGTGAGCAGAACATGGACCGCACCCCTGGATTAACACACGTCAGTCTGCCCAGGACAAAAGTCAAATCACGAGGGACCAAAACGGGAGCTTAGAGAGGGGAAGTAAAGAGTAGGGAGCGAACCCACACATTCATGAGGGGAAGGACAGAACTGGCCTGACGCCGCCAGGAGGGGAGCAGACAGAGGGCTGAGTGGGGGCCTGGCCTTGCTCTGTTACCCAGGGGAGAAGCAGTTCATGGGGCCAGGCTGGAGGTCCTTCCTCTGTGACAGCAGAGATGCTAGGGGTGTGTGTGTGTGTGTGTGTGTGTGTGTGTGTGTGTGCGCGTGTCCATGTTCTGCTGGGGAACAAAGACCTTCCTTCTATTGGCATCTCTCCCTCCATCCTCCCCGTCTAGACTGGGGGCTCCTGGGGGGCTGCCCTCCATCCCGGCACAGGGCCCGCTACAAAGTAGATGTTCAGTGAATAACCCGGCAGTGGAACTGATTTCATAGGAGAGAGCCCTTCCCAGACAAGCAGGAATTCAGACAAGCCTGCATGCTCAGAGCAGGGCTGGGCTCTGACTACCCTTGTTCGCTTGTTCACTCCCCCGGCAGTTAGTTCCTTAGGACTCCCCATGTGGCAGTCAGCGCCCAGGGGCTCCGTCTGACAGCGGAGCCCCCTCCCTGCAGAGGGGCTGGTGTGCCCACAGGGCCTCCAGGTGCCGCCTGCATCCCGCTGGGCGAGACAAGCTGAGCAGAGGCTGCACCCTCCCCTGCACTTCTAAACCCTGCAGCATGAGAGCTGGGGACCCTGCGGGGGACAGAACAGGAGGTCCTAGAGGGTGGAGGTTTGTGAGCCCCAGGCAACTTTCCGAGGCAGAACTATGAAAGCAAACACATTCTTACAGGGAGATCAGTTCTCTCCTTAATGTCAAAAGCTCATCACCCTGGGTGTTTGCTGCTGCAGGCAAATGCTGGAGTCACAGCCAGACTCCCCCAGGCAATAGTCAAAATGCAACCTCCTGTGGTCGCTCCCAGGTGCTGTAGACTATGCACCCCAAATGCACTCACCGCCCACCCCCAGATGAAGACGCTTCCCACCTTCATGTAAGATCTCCCCATGTTTCCCTAGGTATTTGTGCAGAGATTTTAAATAAAATTGAGTTCTCACCACATACGCTGTTTGTTCTGTTGTCTTGATCACACTGTACTTTCTCACATTATTGAAAGTCCTCAAAAACATCATTCTTACTTATAACTTGGTATTCTGAATATCTTTTATCATTTTCCTGATGGGGGAGGCACAGAGATGGTTTCCAATTTTGTTCTATTATATTTGACACTAAAATGGATATCCTGGGAGATAAATCTTTACGCCCACCTCTGATTATTTCCTTAGGATAAATCCCCCAAAGGGAAAGGAAGTGCATTTTTTTTTGAAATGTACTTTTGAGATGACTCTCCCTACAGGTAACGTTCACAGCCGCTCAAAGGTGTCACCTGCAGGCCGCGTGCCCGCTTTCTCCAAAGCGCATCCTAGAATCATTCGCTACAAAAAGTTCTGTTGTGTCCTGTTGGCCTCATGTGGATTTTGTATTTTCAAACTCAGAACTCAGAGATGGAAGAATCTATCTGTCAATCTCCAATAAGTTGCTTTTAATAATGTGTACAGTCCTAATCACTAAAAAAAAAAAAAAAAAAAAAAGACCTTTTCTCTGCAAACATTCAAGTCTACTTAAAAGAAGGCTTCGCCCTCTTAATGGACTTCGTGCACTTTGACCCTGGTACAGGGGCAGTGGACTTAATGCCTAAGGTACCTGGTGGTCAGGTAACCCCATGCCAGCCGAAAGTTCTTGCCACAAAGGGGCAGGGTCTCCACTTCCACACAGGCCCGTGGCGAGGATGAAATGAAAACATACCTGTAAACTCCAGAGAGAGGCGCACATCACTACTAACCCAGGAAAACGCTGCTGTGTGACCCAACCTTCCAAATCTTACAACCACTTTAAAAAAGTGTGGAAAACCCTTCCGGCCTGCAGCTATCTCTGGGATGTACCAGGTTCTGAAAAAGATACCAGAGGGCAAAACAAACTGCCCTTTGAGAAGGATTACACCCACTCCCTGGGGCCATGCCCTGCCTACACTGACTGCCAAGCGAGGACAGCGCCTTCTCACTCGCACCTTCTCCTGGCGGGGGGAGGTTCCCTCTCCCACCTTCAGACCCTGGCATTTTTACCTCCTTGGTTTTATTTCAGGGACACTTTCACTGATACAACTGAGCACGACTGACGCCCCAGGGTGGGATGTGAATGGATGAGCTTTTCTGGAGCCATAGGGTCCGACCTTGTGGGAGGAGCAGAGAGGATGCAGGGAGAATGGCGGGAAAAAGGCAGGTGGGATGGCAGGTGCTGAAGAGAGCCGCAGGGTCTAGGAGGGGCCACCATGTGGAAAGGCAAACACAAGGCACCAGCAAGTGCAGGATTCCACGTCAACAAAAGTGCATCTTTCCACCAGGTGCAGGGTTGGTGGAGGGGTCTTCCGGGAGCAGATGAACCATGATGAATGAAAGACAAGGCCCGGCCAAGAGCAGCAGCCTACCCACAGACTCAGGTGCAATGAAGAAGTGGTGTACACGCACCCTGATGTTCACAGCAGCACTATTTACAGTGACCAAGACGTGGAAACAACCTAAACGCCTGGCGACAGATGACTGGATAAAGAAGTTGTGGTATATTTATACAATGGAATACTATTCAGCCATAAAACGACAACATAACGCCATTTGCAGCAACATGGATGTCCCTGGAGAATGTCATTCTAAATGAAGTAAGCCAGAAGGAGAAAGAAAAATACCATATGAGATTGCTCTCATATGTGGCATCTAAAAAAAAAAAAGAACATAAATACAAAACAGAAACAGACTCATAGACATAGATACAAACTTGTGGTTGCCAAGGTGGAGGAGGGTGGGAAGGGATAGACTGGGAGTTCAAAATTTGTAGATACTGACAGGCATATGTAGAATAGATAAACAAGATTATACTGTGTAGCACAGGGAAATATATACAAGATCTTGTGGTAGCTCACAGTGAAAAAAATGTGACAATGAATATATGTACGTTCATGTATAACTGAAAAATTGTGCTCTACATTGGAATTTGACACAACATTGTAAAATGACTATAACTCAAAAAAAAAGTTTGAAAAAAAAGAAGTTGTGGTATATTTATACAATGGAATACTACTCAGCCATAAAATGAATAAAATAATGCCATTTGCAACAACATGGATGGATCTGGAGATGGTCATTCTAAGTGAAGTAAGCCAGTAAGAGAAAGAAAAATACCATCATATCACCCATATGTGGAATCTAAAAAAAGAAAAAAGAAAATACTAATGAACTCATCTACAAAACAGAAACAGACTCATAGACATAGTAAACAAACTTACGGTTACCAGAGGGAAAAGGGGTGGGAAGGGATAAATTGGGAATTTGAGATTTGCAAATATTAACTACTATATATAAAATAGATAAACAAGTTTCCTCTGTATAGCACAGGGAAATATGTTCAATATCTTCTAGTAACCTATAATGAAAAAGAACATGAAAATGAATATATGTGTGTATATGTATGACTGAAACATTATGCTGTACACCAGAAATTGACACATTGTAAACTGACTATACTTTAAAAGAAAAGAAATGTTGTAGAAAGAGACTCACAGATGTAGAAAACAAGCTTATGGTTACCAGGGTGGGAAGGAGGGAGATAAATTGGGAGTTCAGGATTAGCAGATATAAACTACTACAGACAGAACAGATAAACAATGTATAACGGAATCACTATGCCATACACCAGAAATTAACGCAACGTTGTAAATCAACTCTACTTCAGTTTTTTTTTAAATGGAGGGGAAAAAAAGAAATGTTGGAAATCATCAAGTTAGGGAGTGATTATTATGTGGCATTACCATGGCAATAGTTAACTGGTACAAACGGCATCTGGTAAACAAAATCCCAATCCTGACCTCAGTATATTGCTGAGCCCCCTTCCCAGAAGTTGTTTGGAGTTTGATTTTCAAACTGAGCAGTGTAAAGGCCAAAAGACCACATGAGGGAGACAAACAGAAGCACAAAAAGCAAGAAAAACCCACTTTACTCCCCACCCACGTGCCAGAGGAAGGGCCTGGAGCCTTCTCAGGTGGCCTGTGCAGGGCTGGAAAAGGGGCACCATCCCAGTGCCAGATCCAAGCTGCGGCCTGCAGAGCCGCAAGGGAAAGGACCGGAGCCTGCATTCAGCCTCTGGAAAGAACGCTGTGATCCTTTAGTCATGTCTGCCCTGGGTGGAGCAGGGAGAACGGCTGCACATTCACTGGGGCTGCTGAGTTTGCCATCCAGACAACTAGCTGTGCCTGGGCTGGGGTGTCGGGGGAGGAGATGAGGGTCTAAAGGAGGGAGAAAAGGCAGAGAGGAATATGAAAGAATACTTGCCTCCCAGCCGGTGCTTCCAGAGGCCTCAAAGACACCATGTGAGAGCCCTCAGCTCTACACCCAGGTATTAATATTCCAGGGAACCCTTAGCAACAGGCCCTGACATCTGCTCTGTTTCTATGATACGGGAAACACGATCATAGCGGCAAGATAAGGTGAGCGGAGATACCAACATTTCCTCCACCTGTCACGTGGCGCTCAGAGGATGAAAGATTCAGACAGGAAGCCTCAAAGGTCTGTCTGAAACCCAGGGGAAACTCTCTGTGGGCTAATTATGCACAAGGCAGGGCTAGAGAGCATTCAGGAGATGAGACAGGAGCCCCTGGGAAGCTACAGACTGACAAACATCCCTAGGACTCACCCTGTCAGCAGGCGTCCTGCCAGAACGGTTTCCTGGGATGACAGCCCTCCCACTCCCGGTTTCAATTCTTCCCCTCTCTTGATCCATACTCTGGCAAAAGCTTCCCAATTGGACTTTGGACCTCCTAGGGCTCACCTCAGCCCCTTCCCTTGCAGCCAGAGAGGTCACCCTTAAAGCACAGGTCAGACCATGCGATTCCCTTGCTCCAAAACTTTCAATGGCTCCCCAGTGCCAAAGCAAAAAACCCCAAGCTGCGCTCAAGGCCATCCATGCATGACCTGACCCAAACTGCCCTTCCAGTCTCACCTGCCACCACATCCCTCCACAAAGCCCATGGTCTCATCACTGGGAACCTGGACGCATTCTGGCTGCTCAGCTTTGTCTCTGGAACTTCTCCCGTGACCTACCTTCTCTGCACCCCGTCTACCTGCAGAGGCCCAGTACCACCTCCTCTGGGAATTCTCTAACTCCTCCCCACCCAATCCTCACCCAGAATCGACCCCACTTGTCTCCCCTCAGTGTTTCATTCCACTCTGGGTCCCAGGAGGTATTTACTTCCATTACCCCTATGAAGATTGCAGCTCTCAGGATGAGGGATGCAGGTTCACCTTTATAGAATGATTGCTGGCCTATGAGAGCTTACTGTAGCCCATGCAATAAAGCCCAGCCCCCTGGCTTGGAATTTAAGGCTGCACAGTATGACACCCCCCCGCACTCCCACCTCTTAATCTTCCTCCCAGCCACACGCAGGCCCTTCCACTGAACAGGTCTTGCCTGTCCTGTCTGGGGCGCCCTCTGCAAAGAGGTTTACACCAACTAATGCTGCAGGGAAACCCCCAAAGAGCTCTAACTCTTGAAGGGCCAACAATGGCACACCCAGGAATAATGTCACAATCAATATCAAAAATGACAAATGACCTGGAAAAGGGCTTACAGCAAGACTAGATGCAAGAGGTACACTAAATGGTAGACACGCTGATGGCACAAGACAACAGTCATGTACCCACGAAGAGAATGCAGAGTTCATGCGTTAGAGAGCAGGGTTTGGGATTATGGGTGAATTCACTTCTGTTACCATTTCCTAAGGATGACTTAGTAAGAGTCAGACAAACGAGGGCCCTACCTATCTTCCTGGCCCTCTCAGATTCCTCCTCTCAGGTGGGGCTCTCTAAGACCCCGCAGCCCCTGTTTACATTCCTGCGGCCTTTCCTGTCTGTGCCCTGCAAGGTAGTCAATCCTGGATGCCCCTGGCGTATGTATTCCAGAGCACACCCTCCCTGAGTCCCAGGGCTAAGAGTCTCCTGCTGTCCTCAGAAAGACAAGAAGTACTACTTTGAGCTCCACTGCCCTCATTCATTCATTCAACAAACAAGCTCTGAGCACTGACTCTGCACCAGGCACATGGCACATCTCAGCTGACTGCAGAGCAAGCCAGGGCAGCTCCTTGCACCCCCAGAAGTCCTCACGTGGTGCACAGGTAGGAGCCCCACTGATTGCTGCAGGGTCTTCTCCCCAGGAAAGTAAATCCTCACCCCAAAAACCCAAATCACCGCCCGTCTCTTTGTTTCACTGAGACCATTTTCCCCCTTCCAAGCTGAAATGGTACCTGCAGCTTCCAACTGAAATGAACTGCAGAGCATCCCACTTCCTCCCCCTCTAACTTCAGGTGCCAGTCCTCCAATTTTAACAGCCACAAGCTCTGCCTGCATGTCCCCGGAGGCACAGCTCACTTCTGTCATTTCTAAAAGGCCTGTAACAGAGCGAGAGGAAGCCCCGGATCAAGATGATCACAGGGCTGACGGCAGCTGACTGCAGGGCAACCACACTCCTCGGGCAGGACTCGCCCTCGAACACACAGTGAGGAGGGGAGCCTCACAGGCCCAAAGCAGTGCTCCGCTCCCCGCCGGACTGCATGGTATTAGCCTCCTAGGGCTGCTGTCACCAAGTACCACAAGCTGGGAGGCTTAAAACAGTCCCAGAGCCTGGAAGTCCAAAACCAAGCTGTTGGCAAGGCCAAGCTTCCTCCGAAGGATCCAGAGAAGAATGTGTCTAGAGAGGAATCAGAATCGCTCTTAGCTTCTGGTGTTTGCTGGCAATGTTTGACATCCCTTGGCTGGTAACTGCATCAACCAATCTCTGTCTTCATTTTCATGTGGCATTCTTCCCTCGGTGTCTCCACATGCTGTCTCCCTGTGTCTCCTGACATAGTGGATTAAGACCAAAGCAGATTCCAATATGACCTCATCTTAACTAATGACATCTGCAATGCCCCTATTTCCAAACAAGGGCATATTCTGAGGTTCTGGGCATTAGGACTTCAACATGTCCCCTTGGGGGACACAATTCAACCCATAATACATGGGAAAAAGAGAAGCCAGAGCCCTGCCTTGGGCTGGGGACAGCAGACACAGTGGCCCTATATGTATGCACAGATGTTTTAACGAGTCTAAAATGCCCCCTGGGGTTCCTGGAGTGCTAAGGTCTATGTCTAATACAGGGAGTTCTTATGGTTGATGCAAAAAGAGGATTCAGGAAAACCATCTCCTTTGGTCACTGCTTGTCTTGGGAGTTCTTAACCGGGGAGCTGTGAACTTGGGTGGGAACAAATGACATCTTTATTTTCATTAACCTGCAACTAAAAGGATCTATTTCCCTTCATTATGAAAGTAGGCAACACACTACAGTTGTATTAAAAGGACCTGTGTTTTGGTCATTAGTAGAATCACAGATATTTTCATATCACAATACAGAGAGATATCTCAAAATATTATTTATGCTCATCACTACTTTAAAATTACAATATTTATTAGACCTACTGCAAGGCCATTTACTTAACAACTCAAAAAAAAAAAAAAAGCCCATAGGTGACTATATCAAAAGCTTGTTTAAAAAAAAAATTCTGATAATGATACATCAATATAGTTGGTTTCCTCTGTAATCGTGATTGTGCACTGAGAACCATTATTTTGAGAAAGGCTCCACAGGGTCAGACTGTCAAAAAAGAGGTCAGTGGCACAAAAAATAAAGAACAGGAGATGGAATCAGAACTCAGCTCAAAGGTTACCAGTATAAAATCCAGCCTTCAGGGTAAGCAGGAGTCCGTGGCTCTGGGGGATTCTGCTCAGAAAACTCCCAGTCCTCCCAGGGGCTGCTAGGCACCTGGCTCGGGGAGCACGGTGAGGGGTGCGAATGCTATCTGCCTTGTAATGCACAAATGCAAGCCTGCTCCCATCGATGCAACTTGTGTGGAAAGACCTAGGCAAATGGCGTTTTCGCCAAGGAAATCACACCTGAGAGTTGCTTGTCAGAGGAGCCCAAGAGAACCCTCTTCATGAAGCAGAGAAGCCTCTGGAAGGAAAAAAGGCCCACCCCTTCTCACCCAAGCCTCAGGTGTGCTGACAGGGGCCGTCCTCCGTGCGCTCAGGTCCCCGGGAGCAGCTCCGGCACCGCTGCCTCCCGCCGCGGCCTCTGCCCGGCCCCGCAGGACACCAGCTCTCAGGTGGCCCTACTTGGGCTCTGCCAGGTCCTTCATCCTTCTCCTGCCTATGTCCCCAGAGCCGGGCTGTTTGCTTAAGGCCAGCAGCCAAGGCCACCCCACTGACCCAGCTGCTATCTGCAGCCAGCTGTCCCCTCTCGTTCATGGAAACACAAACAGACGTTTCTCTGTTCCAGCTCCAAGGTTAAGTATGGTGCTGCCCGGTGCCAGCTGTCAACTTCTCTGCCCGCTCCCTGTTCCTCTGGTGGAGGCTAAGACCCCAAAGAAGCGGGGGTGCCCATCACAAGTGACCACGGTGGGGACTGCTCAAGACTCGGGAGAGGTGGGGGGCCCCTGAGAGTCAGAGCAGGGACCACCTCCAAAACGTGGCTTGATAAGAGAAGATGAGCAGGGAAAAGGCCAAACAGAACCACCAGCATTTTGCCAGTGGTTTCCGAGTCTTCTAGGAGGTGCCCACAAATTAAAACATATCTGCACATGCTCAGCCTGGCCCTGAGCTACCAATTGGGAAGGGAAGGCAGCCGACCCACTGAAATTCGCTGCAATCCCAAGGAGGGTGGCACGATCACCCTCCCCATCCAGAGAAGGGGCTTGAGAGGTGCAGCCACCTGCTCAAGGCCACACAGCTGGCCCCTGGCACTTTCTATCCCCCTCCCTGCCTCCAAAGAGCCCTGGCTGCAGCGTGTGGGGCCAAATGAAAGCAGGAGGCCAGGGCGTATTCTCCAAGCCTCTCCCTCTCCCATGCTCCCAGCACTCGAGAGTGTGCCAGGAGTTCACGGAAACTGAGACCTGCAGGAATTGGCTGAACAGGAGTTCTGAGAAGGCTTAGGGTTACTGGGGCCAGACCAGAGCTGGAAGTACTGCCGAGGAGGCAGGCTGGCATGGATTTCCCAGAGCAGGCAGGCAGCAGCTGGGATTAGAGGTGCGAGGCCCGGGAGAAGGGCGGCAGGGCCTCAAATGCCGCTGTGGCTGCACGTATGCCCACAGACAGATTGGCACAAAGCCACAGGTCTCTGACAGCCCCTGCTCCCCACCATTCCCACGGCCTGACCCAGCTGCTCACCCAGACTTGAGTCATAGTATGATCCTAAATGGTTCCCCTGCCTCCTGGCTCCCCTACTCAGACCTAGCCCATCCTGCCACCAAAGGGGCCCTGCAAAAGCCTGGCTCTGCTCAGACACTTTCAAATCAAGCCCAACATCCTCACAGGAAAGTGCACGGCCATTCACTGGCTCTACATCACCTAGCCAAATTTTCTCCAAATGGAAACACTTGGCATCATCCCCTGTGTCCAAGCCCATGTCTCCTCCAGGCAGCCCTCCTGCTGCTCCCCGCTCCACACCCACTGCCCCAGCCTGAAGCAATTGCTCCCTCCTCAGTATCTTTACAAACACTCACTTTTTACTTCTTCCCAGCACTTCCCAGTTTCTGGTGATTTATGGATGTGTCTGACTGCTCCTACTGGACCAACACTCTTGGGCCCAGATGACACTCCAAACGTGCACTGGAACAGAGTTGAGAGTCCAGAAATAAACCCATGCATCTATGATCAACTGATTTTTAGGCAAGAGTGTCAAAACCACTCAATGGAGAAAGAAGAGTTTTCAACAAATGGTGCAATGACGACATGCAAAAGAATGAAGCTGGACCCTTATGCTACACCCCTTAAAAATTTTACTCTAAATGGACCAAAGACCTAAATATAAGATCTACAACTATAAAGCTCTTAGAAGTTCAAGGGGGCGGGGGGTGGGAAGGGATAGACTGGGATTTCAAAATGTAGAATAGATAAACAAGATTATACTGTGTAGCACAGGGAAATATATACAAGATCTTACAGTAGCTCACAGAGAAAAAAATGTGACAATGAATATATATATATATATATATGTTCATGTATAACTGAAAAATTGTGCACTACACTGGAATTTGACACATTGTAAAATTATTATAAATCAATAAAAACTGTTAAAAAAAAAAGAAGTTAATAGAGGGGCAAATCTTCACCACCTCAGATCTGGCAGTGGTTTCTTAGATATGACCCCAAAAGCATAAGCAACAAAAGAAAAAAAAATAAAGTGGATGTCACCAACACTTAAAAAAAAATTAAAGGACTAACCCTAATCCGAAATGTTTTCCTGAATACGTATCTCTTTCAATATTTTTATGGTACATTTACAGAAACATACTAAAAGACAAATGCTCACCCTACATACCTTTTATTAAATTTCATAAACAGCAGAATTATTGTTGCTTTCTGACTCTCACCTCTTATGTCTGACTTCCCTGTTGCCACAAACCTGATTCAAATTACTGTCCTGATTTTTATGGCTCAGGTCTATCTCGGGAATTTGAAAGAAAAAAGGTCTATTAATAAGTACTGCCTTCCAAGATCTTGAACAAAACAGGTGGCCTCATGGCCTGTCCCTTGCCACCCAGGCCCAGACAGCCAGCACAGCCCACCTGAGTCTCATGGGTGTGAGTCTCTAAAGGTGACTATGTGACTACATAGTCCTGGGAGGTAAGAATGCTAAAAAAAAACAAAACAAAAAACTGTTACCCTGGTCTTGGAAATGTTTTCACCTCTCAAAAACGTGTTCCCATGTGCAACAAAAGATCTGTACAAGTATGTTTACAGTTCAATTGTCTTTAATGCACCCAAACAGAAAATTTAAAAAAATATTTTATTTTAGGAGGGAGGCAATTAGGTCTATTTATTTATTTATTTTTAGAGGAGGTACTGGGAATTGAACCCAGGACCTCATGCATGTTAAGCACGTGCTTTAACACTTGCGCTACATCCTCCCCCCAGGTAATCATTTCTAATGTCCATGTAGAGTGAAACACATAACTAAATGATTCATAAAATAGGGAGGGGGGACAAGAAAGAAGGTGAAATGATAACTCACAGAATGGAAAAAAAATATTGGCAAATCATATATCTGATAAGGGTCTAGTTTCCAGAATATGTAAAGAACTCCCACAACTCAACCAAAAAAGACAACTCAATTAAAAAAATGGGTAAAGAACTTGAATAGCCTTTTCTCCAAAGGAGATATATACATGCCTAAAAGCACATGAAAGGATGCTCAGCATCATTAGCCATCAGGGAAATGCAACCCAAAACCACAAGGAGATACCACTCCACGCTCACCAGGATGGCTATAGTTTAAAAAGTGGAAAATAACATGTGTTAGCAAGGATGCAGAGAAATCGGAACCCTCATACATTGCTGGTGTGAACGTACAATGGTGCTGCCACTGTGGAAAATAGTTTTGTAGTTTCTCCAAAAGTTAACTATAGAATTACCATACGACCCAGCAATTCTAATTCTAGGTACATACCCTAAAGAACTGAAAACAGGTTTTCAAATAAAGTACACAAATGTTCCCAGCAGCACTATTCACAATCGCCAAAAGGTAGAAACAACCCAAATGTCCATCAGCTGATGAATGGATAAACAAAATGTGGTGTAACTGAACAATGGAATATTATTTGGCCATAAAAGGAACAAAGTTATGATTCATGCTCAACATGGACAAATCTCAAAAATATTATGCTGGAAGACACTGGCCACAAAATACAACATAGTGTATGACTTCATTTATGTGAAAGGTCCAGAACAGGCAAATCTATAGGGACAGAAAGACAAGCCATTGTCTAGGGCTTATTGGCGGGGTGGGCAGGTAAGAGCCAAAGGATGTGGGGTTTCTCTTTGTGGAGATGAAAATGTTCTAAAACTGGCTGGAGTGATGGCAGCACCTGTCTGCGAATATACTAAAAACCACTGAATTGTATACTTCGCATGGGTGACCTATGTGGTATATGCTTTATACCTCAATAAGGAAAGCTGTTTAAAAAAGAAAACATGAGGCACAGTGGAGAATGAACTGGGGGTCTGGACAGGGCAGCCAGGTGCACAGTCTCCAGGGGACAAAGAGCTGGCCACTTACATTTTACTGTCACCCCCTGATGGTCTGGGGACAGATTAACTGCAAATTAACCTCAATAAAAAAAAAAAACAACAGATGGTGCATTTGTGAAAACACCGTGGGAGAGGGGCAGGGGAGGGAGAGAGAGAGAGAGAGAAAGCAAACATGGTCAAATGCTAAGAATTACCAAATCTAGGTGGAGGGATTTCTTTGTACTGTTTGTCAATTTTTTTCCTGTAATGGTTGAAAACTTTCACAACTTCCATAATGAGCTCTCAATGGGTCCAGCTGGAACAATTTGAACATCAACAACAAAAAATAGTACTGGATTATAACCAATAAGATAAAATAATTATCTGAGCCCCTATGATATAAGTAATTGAATAAGTAAACATGGGAGGGTGACAACTCTCTCCTACAGAAGGGCACCAGTTAATAAACATAGGCAGACCTCAGTTTATTGCACTCCACTTTGTATCTGCTAATCCCAAAGTCCTAATTCATCCCTCCCCTGCTTTCCCTTTTGGTAACCTTAAGTTTGTTTTCTATGTCTGTGTGTGTTTCTGTTTCATAAGTAAGTTCATTTTAGATTCCACAAATGAGTGATATCATATGGTATTTGTCTTTCTCTTTCTGACTTACTTCACATAGAATGACAACTTCCAGGTCCATCCATGTTGCTGCAAGTGGCATTATTTCCTTCTTTTTTATGGCTGAGTAGCATTCCTGTGTGTATATACCACATCTTTATCCATTCTTCACAATAAAGTATTTTTTAATTGAGGTATATAGCTTTTTTTTAGATAGAATGCTATTGCACACTCAACAGACTACAATATCATGTAAACACAACTTTTATATGCACTAGGGAACAAAAAAAAATTGTGACTCACTTTATTTCAGTATTTGCTTTATTACTGTAGTGGTCTAGGACTGAACCTGCAATATACTTGAGGTATGCCTTGTATAGAAGGAATGAAGGAAACAGAAGAATCAGCATTAAAATATTACAGTAATAACTGTTGCAGGCTAGATCCATGGATGGATACTAAAATTAGTAGGCAAAAGTTTGAGGAGAAACAGGACATTTACATTGTCTCCTCTAGATATTTATTAATTACAAAGTTAAAAAAAAATAGTAACTTACAGAGGAGAAGCTTGGCAGGCACTGCCTTAACCAAGGGATCAAGACTTAACATCACCAGTGATAAGACGTATTACGGACAACATGTCCCTCCTGATACAATGGACTAAGAAAGACACAACATCCTTTTGATGATATTCTTGCCAGAAATGGGTAACTACAATCTAATCATGAGAAAATAACAGATGAATCCAAACTGGAGGGAAATTCTACAGAACAACTGACCAGGACTCTTTGGAAAGGTGAAGGTCATGAATGATATGGAAAAAATGAGGGGCAGTTATATCGTTACATCAGATGTTAACGGGGCAAACAGGGTGAGAGGTCTGCAGGAACTCTCTGTACCATTTTGGGGGCAACATTTATAGAAGCCTAAAATAATTTCAAAATAAAAAGCTTTAAAATTTTTTCATAATTAAAAAACAAACAACTTTGATTAAAGGTGTCTATTGTTTGGAATCACTTCTACTAAGCGATATGTGATGTGAGGTGGCCTCATAGGATGGTGCACAGTCGAGGAACATCCTGTCCTTGCCCAGATCAGCAGCTGAGGGCCACCTGGGAAAGGTGAGAGGGGATTCAGGGGGTGACTGTGGGGCTCCCCCACTTCTTGACATGGACTCAAGGCTGAAGGGAGCAGGAGTTAGTGGAGGAAGGGGTGAGAATGTCTGCCAAAGTCTTCGCTTATTTCTGAGACAAAGGATGATCCACACAAGGAAAGAGAGGATGTAATCTAGAATTCTACCAACGTGGCCCTCTTGATGTCAGACAATTTATATGACTTCTGTTTGTTGGAAACAATTTCATGTGTATTATGTCTCTACTTTAAGATGGTGTGGGTTAAATACTAGATGACATATTTAATGCAACAACTTTCCAATCTGCTTAGTAACTTGTTTTCATTAGTTTTGCTTAAACAGTGAGTAGGGTCATGCAAGACCCTTTATCTCCCCCCATTAACCTGGTTAATGAAGACCATTCTGTCTCATAACCACTGTCTAGGTTATTAATGTCTTCTCCTTGTGGAGAATTTATAGCGTGCTCACTGACCCACCAGCCAGAAACGACGCTGACCCGTGTTCCAGGCAAGGGAAACAGAAGTGTAGTAAAATGTTAATAGCAGAACCCAAAGGGGTGGGCATAAAGGTGTACACTGCAAAATGCTTTCAACCCTGCCTTAAAGTTTAAATTTTTCATACTAAATTATTGTTTAAAAAAAGTAAAATCACAAATGAGTATTTTGGGCATTCAAACCGTAAACCCAGATTCCCAGCCTCAGTGGGAGAATGTTCCCAGGAGGCCCCGTTTGCAGAATAACACACCCACGCCTGTTCCTTTTCCCCACAGGCGTCCACAGGTGACTGGGCTGTCCGAGGGAGGAGGAAGCAGTGGGGCTTCCCTGCCACGGCCAAGGCTGGGGGCCTGTGGAGACAGTCTCCACATAAATGCATTCAGCTCCCTGGGTTCAGACTGAGTCAGGGAATGGACAGCAGTCACCATTTTTATTAGCTCCAAACGAATTTGGCAACAGATGCCTGGGCTGACTAAAAGGCCCCAACCTGGTCACATACCCCAGGTGGCCCTGCCAAAGGCTGATGAATTCTCTTCTTCTGCCAGATAATAAAGGGCACTGGTTCATTCTGAGTCTGTTCTTTGGGTCAGGCCTCTGGGATCTGCATTCTGGCTGTGTGAATGACTAGCTCAGTGACTAAGCCTTAGGCCGCTTCCTTCATTTCTCTAAGCCTTGGTTGCCTCACCTGTAAAATGAGTAGCTGTCTCCTGGCTTGTTGGGAAGAACAAATTAGATCAGTGGTTCTGAATCAGGGTATTTTTTGTTCCCCAGGAGACACCTGGCAATGTCTGGAGACATCTGTAGGGCAGGGGTGCCACTGGCTACAACTCAGTGGGTAGAGGCCCAGAAGCTGCTAAATATCATACAATGCACAGCAGAGCCTCCCACAATATAAAGTTATTCAGCTGAAAATGTCCCAGTGGCAAGTGTAAAAAACCCTGATTTAAGTGGCGCATGTAACCAATCTAGCATAGGACCAGTAACACTGTGCACTCTCAGTGCAGGATTGCCTCATCATCACCATCATTGTCACCATCACCACATCACCATCACTGTCATCGTCACTGTCATCATGTTATCATCACCATCATCACATCATCATCATCATCGCCATCATCATCACTATCACCATCATCGTCACCACCACCATCATCATCACCATGTTATCATTATCATCATCACCACCAGCGTCACCATCATCATCACCATTACCATCATCACATCATCATCATCATCATCAATATTATTAGCCTGGAATTCCTGGTACCCAGAAGAGCACAGGCAGGGAGCATCAATGAACACTGCTGTACTAAACTGAATAAACAGGTCATTCCTTTGGGTTAAGGAATGCCCTCTTCCAAAATGTCCCTTCAAGTCTTCAAGCTCACCTGAGGGAACTGAAGCAGTGCGAGGCAGGAGGTGGGAGGCAGGGGAGGGGAGTGGGAGCGGGGGTGCCTTGGTGGAAAGGATCTGAGCAGATGAAGATGATACCAGCTAACATCCTTATTCAACACTGAACATGAGGTCTGTTATAAGCATTTCACATGTATTAATTCATTCACTCTCTCAATGACCAAGGAGGTCCGTACATAATAACCTATCTCCCCGCTACCCACCCACTCACTGTGATCATACCCACTGAACTGCTGCTTCCCTGGCGAGAGGGCAGCAGGGGACACGCTGGTGAGGCCAACTCAGAAACCAACCCACAGGCCCATCTCTAAAGGAGCCAGGAGCCGGCCAGTCTGGAGCCACTGCAGGGAGGATCCCATCAGCCCAGGCACTTTCCCGTCTCTGACTTTCCCGCCTCTCTGACTTTGCCTCACTGCCACCGGCAGGAACTCCCTCACACAAAACGGGCCTAGGGTTCATCCTCAGAGAAGTCAGAAGAGGGAGCAGCTGGGGTGTCTACACACATAGCCAGGCTTGGAGAAACAGCAGTCCAGGGGACACGGCGGGAAGAAGGGGTGACCAAGAAGAGGAGAGTGAGTGAGTATGGGGCTCCCGACAAGGGAGTGAGAGGAGGCTGGGGAAGGGGGCACTGCCAGGGCTCCCCACATGCACGTGCACCCCAACCTTGCACTGTAAGCACAAATGGGATTCTAGTGGGTTCTGGGGTCTCAAAGACAAGGATGCAAGGGAAACACAAAATGTCACACGGGAGAAGCGAAAAGTACGTCTGCTGACTATCCACAAGAAGAACCACCACTTACTGAGCGCTTACTGCTTGCCGAGCTCGGTGCCAAGTGCTTTACAGTCCCATCTCCTCTATTTTTCACAGCAGGTTTTTTTTTTTTTTAAAGAATCATTCATATTTATTACCCAAGCTGGATATAACAACAATGAAACGTAGGTGGAAAATACATATAAATCCTATCCTAAACACGACACAAAAGTTCCTCCTTTGCAAAATACACATGGGCACTATTGTGTTCTATGAGACGGGAATTGACCTTGATCACAGAAGGTTTTAGCAGCTCCATTTTACAGGTAGCAAACAAGCTCAGAGAAGTGAATGATGCACACAAAGGCACAGTTAGTTAGGGACAAAGCCTAGGATCTGAACTCCAGGCTCAAGCTCTTAATCTCAAGGGTATCCCAACTTCTTGACATCAAACAGAACTATGTGTGTTTGGGGCCTATTCCTCTCCCAATCACCCCCAAACACACACACAATCTTTCCTTATCCTTTCAAGCAAGTCAGAGACAATGAATAAGATTCTAAATAGGGAAAACACAATTTTTTTTTTCAAAAATAAAACAACCTAGTTAAAAAATGGACAGAAGATCTGAACAGATATCTCACACATACAGATGGCAAATAAGCATAAAGATGCTCAATATCATATGTCATTAAGGAACTGCAAATCAAGAGAACAATGAGATACCACTACACACCTATCAGAATGGCCAAAATCCAGAACACTGACAACACCAAATGCTGACAAGGATGCAGAGCAACAGGAGCTCTCGTTCATTGCAAAACGGTCCGGGTACTTTGGAAGACCGTATCTTACCAAACTAACTATACTTTTACCCTATGATCCAGCAATTACATTCCTTGGTATTTACCCAAAGACTTGAAAACCTACATTCACACACACACACAAAGTGGCACACTGACATTTATACCAGTTGTATTCATTATTGCCAAAACCTAGAAGCAATGAAGATGTCCCTCAATAGGTGAATGGATAAATAAACTGGTATATCCAGACAATGGAATAAAATTCAGCAATAAAAAATGAGCTATCAAAAAAAAAAAAAAAAAAGAGCTATCAAACCATGAAAAGACATGGAGGAAACTTAAATGCATATTGGCAAGTGAAAGAGGCCAACTGAAAGGCTACATACCATACGGCATTCTGAAAAAGGCAAAACTCTGGCAGCAGTAAAGAGATCAGAAGTTTGGGGAGAGAGAAGGAAGGATGAATAGGTGGGGGACGGGATTTTGAGGGCAGTGAAACTGCTGTTCCGTATGATACTGTAATGGTGGATACATGTCATTATACATTTATCAGAATCCATAAAATATACCACCAAGAGTGACCTCTAATGTAAACTACAGACTTCAGTTAATAACGTCTCACTATCGCCTCATCACTTGTAACAAATGTACCACATCAGTGCAAGATGTTAACAATGGGAAACTAGGGGAGGTAAGGGGGCATCTGGGAACTCTGTACATTTCACTCAATTTTTTTTCTGTAAACTTAAACTGTTTTTAAACTGAAACTGTTTTGAAGGAAAGTCAAATGCTACCAGTGCAATGGAAAATTTTTTTTAATTTCCTTCTACAGAGGAAAATACTACTCTAATCTTCATCTATGGGAAAGAGTCTTGTGATACTACAAATACTATTAAAGTTAGATTTGTATAATGTGTCCTACCTTCAACATGTTTTTGTGCCAGTTAACAATTTGATCTCACCATCCCTGACGGCAAAGGAGGCCAGTGCATCCTGTTCATGTCTTTATTCCAGAGTGTCTTCTCTCTCCTCCCTACACAGCCCACACGGGGGACACAGCCTAGTGCTGAAGACGGAAAGGTCGACAAATACTAGCTCCCAATTCTTTTTCTTCATTGCGTGTATCACAATTTGAATGTGTGCATTTATTTCTTTGCTTACTTATTAATCTCTGTAAAGTCCACAGGGAGAGGGGCCACCTCTGTTTTGTTCACTGTGAATACCCAGCGCAGACTGTACATGAGTGGGATGGATCCTGAATGAATCAGACAATGGCTCTGATACATGCCAGGACTATGCAAAGAACCGTGAGAGCAAAGGGCAGACTGGAGATTTCTCTCTGTGGCAATCCCAGAGGGCTTCCAAGTGGAGGAGGGTCTGATAAAGCGCTGAAAGGGAAAAGTAGGGCCTTGGCAGGCTTTAGGCAAGCATTCCAGGTAGAGAGTTGTCCTGGAAGAACTGCCAGAAATGAAGAAGCCTCTGTGAATCTTAGAGCTGGACAGTAACTCAAAAGACAGCTGGTTGGCATCACAGGCAGTTAGGACCCAGCTCTCAGGCACCAGCTTAGGGGCCTCCTGGGAGCCCGCGAAAACAGCGAAGTGCACCTTTATTCTCAAGCTTTCACCTAAGTAAGACTAGTGACAGGGGAAAGCGAACACAGATCCCCTTCCTTACTATACACACATCCCCCGACATCCAGGTCAGACCAGACATAGCCAGCCCGAGGGCAAAATGTCTCCGAGGTCAAATTTTCCCATTCTATGTCATATGCACTATTTCAAAATTAAAACAATGGTTCTCCCCCACCCTAAGTGACTAGGCAGGACTGCATAAACTCCAGTTCTCGCCACACTAGCAGTAAGAGCAGCTAACACTTACACAGCACCTTAGCTAGAGCATAACTCATGTAATTCCCACGGCAACACTGTTGCGTGCTCAGCACCCCTTTTACAGACGCACCCACCACGCTGCAAGGAGCAACCCCACACTAGACAGGGGAGGGCAGACGGTGAGTTATTTCTCTCAGGTATGTATCTGGTCCGCATTCTCACTCCTACCAACAATACCAGTGTGTGAGTTTGGAACCAGGCTCTGCAGTCAATCGACTGTGTCATTTGGGACTGGTTAAATTTCCCCACACCCTGTTCCGTCCTTTGTACAATGCAAGTAATAATACCTTCCCCAGCAGGCTTTGTTCAGGGTGAACTCTGACAACAGAATGAAAGTTACAAACACAGTGCCTGGCACATAGTAGACCCTCAAAGGAAAAGAAAAAACAAAAACAACCCTGTTTTTTAAACCAAGGCTGTCTCTGAATTCCTGGTGAATTTTTCTGCACTAGAAGGAAGAAATGAGAGAGTTAAACAAAAAAAAAATCTGTGACCCAGATGATGGCAGGCCTGGTTGATGAATGAAATCTTGGCCTGGGGCTCTCGGCCAGACTGCCTGGGCCAAACTCTAGGACAGGAAACTGCAAGCTTCCTCCTCCTGCAGGAATCAGCTCTCTGACCCAGAGAGGAGCTTCCTGCAGCCGACCTCACCCACATCCCCCAGAACATTCCACACTTAGCCAGGAGACCAGGAACAGACCACTGGGCCCAGCCGGGAGAGGCAGGAACCTCCCTTCCAGGCCTCCGCACAGAGAGACCTAGAATTGGCTCGTCCACCCCAGACCTGCCTTTCTCCAATGTCTCCACGCTGTCGGCCAGAGACGGCGGGAGATGGGCCGGGTGGCTGGGCTGCTGGTCCTCAGCCTTGGCCCGAGTTTGGCCTCTTATGCTCTCTTTCCTAGGCCCCGGGCTGGTCATCCTCCCTCCAGCCCTGGTATCCACTACAAATAAGTAAGTCTCTTTAAGGACAATCATGAACCACTCCCCCACTCCAGCACCTTCAATGGCTCCCACTGCACCTTGAATTAAGTTTGGAGTCCGTACCCTGGGATTCGAGATCCTCCACAATATAGTCCAGACCCACCCTACAGGACTCACACGTCCCAGCTATAATGGATTCTACCAAGATTTGCACACACACACCTCTGGACCGGCCAGTACAGATCACGATCTCCCATCTCCACCTGGCTGGATCCTACTCCTCCCCAACCCCAGTTGACTCTTCCGTGAGCCCTTTCCTTTCAGAGCCTCTGAATTTCTCCAGCACGCTATTCCCAAACCTCAGGCATTCCCATGACACCTGCCATCCATACTATTCTTAATATTCTCCTTTAAATAAACTCACCCTTTAACCTAAAGTTATTTTCGAAGGAAACTTAGTATCACCACCATTAATAGAAAACCGTATCATCTGCTATAAACAGAAGGGAACTTTTTAAAAAGTTTTGTTCTAATGCACATGAAAATAACTACTTAATCCTTAAAACGTTTTAAACACTCATCTGTGTAGAATACTTAATATTACTGTATAATATATTTAAAATTCTCTCACACACTAAGAAACAATGCCTATGCATTTCTTTACTTTTGCCTCCTTCTGGCCCTTGGTTTTTTCTGGTCCTGTCTCATAAACCATCTGGGGACTTGTGAGTCTTATGCACATTGACCCCAAACATCACCTGGGGGGCTGTGTCCCCTCTTCCAGTATTACACAAAGCATGATGTACAATAAAAACATTTAATGGACAGAATGTTCCAATTTGGTCAGTTGTAATAACATGGTCCCATTCTCCACCTGACCCTGGGCCCACCTGCTACCCAAGTTTCTCCCAAAACACACATCCCCTTTGCCTGCCACTCCTAAATCAACCCCTGTCCCCTGGGGTCTCTCAGAGGACAGGACACAAAGTGCAGCAACTGTCAGGGAGGTGATGGGAGACTCCCGGCTCTTCTCCTAGCCCTGCTGCCTCTTCCTGGGAAGAGCAGGCCCTGGGGTAACCCGGAAAAAGCAAGTCAACCATTAACGACACTCTCCCAGCACAGACACGCCCTTCCCAGGACTTAGCAAAGTTCTGGGAAAAGCCCCAGCTCCAGAAAATACAAAAAGTCATCTTCCTGTCCCCTCGTTGTCGGAGACCCCAAAACACCTACCAGAAACCTAGGGGGCTTCGCTGGGGGCCTGGCCCTACTGGCGTCCCAGGCAGAGGAGGTCAGGCTCTGGCCCGCCCACCACGCGTTGTCAGGGACGACCCTGATGAAGATCTGAATCACTCCAACTTAAGTCAATAAGTGGCAGCTGCAGGAAGGCCCAGCTGCAACCAAACCAAGGCCTGGATTCTCCTGGGTTGGACGGCAGCCCAGCTGGAGCCCGCCCAGACCAATCTGAGGTCCCTGACGACAGTTTTCTAAACCTGAACAGGTGAAGGACAATTTCTATTAGAGGGAGGCCTCGTTTGGGAACATTTGCATCCTTTTTGGTGGTGGGTTTTTTTTTTTAAAGTCTGGCCACTTTTACAAATTTCAAGGATCTTATTGTTTAAAAAGGGCACATTTTATGGGAAGGTACCTGAAATAATCATTCCTGGCAGCACTCATCCACAGGACGTCAGCCTCTCATAACTTCCTGAAACTTCTGCAGCTGGGGGTGGGACATGCATCTGGGTGTGGCTCCCCAGCTCACTTGACCAATGCCGTAAATGGAGCGGCCTCCCACGTGCAGCTCAGGAGGACGAGGGTCGTGAAGGGAGGCCTTGCGTGGCTGGGGAGCGCTACACCCTGATGCCTGCCCGTGGGGTCAAGGAGGATCTCCTTATCGACCTTTTCAGAGTCTGAACAAGGTCATGATAGGAAAAATGGCATGGTGGGAAGAAAAACACCACATCTAGCGGTTATCCCCCATGGGGAACAAAAGCAGGTGCTAATAAAAGGGATGGTTGGAGAGAATCATGCAGAGGTTCTCAAACTGGGTTCCACTGAGTCCTCGGGGGTACCATGTATCTCTTTGGGGCTGCTGATCTGGAATAGGTTGGGGAGACGGATGAAGGGGGCGTATTCCAACCTAGCCCAGGGCAACTCTGCTCTTGTCAGCTTCATATATTGGATTTTCAGGGAAGATAGCTGTTGAAGAAAAGGTTCTGTAGCTAAAAATGTTGCGAAGTGCTACTGTGTGCTGCCAGTTGTATCACACAGCAGAATATGATGTAAGTCTCTCTGAGTTTGTGGAAAGCAGTCGCCACATACCCAGGTGTGCCAGGAACCAGCTGGTCCTTCACTCTGACTTTAGGAGAAGCGACGGAGGAGAGGATCTCCCCTGCCAGGTCCAGCCTGGCCACCCTGCCCTTCCCCTGGCAGGGCCACAGGATAGAAACTGCAGGTGACACCAAAATCAGGCCAAGCCTTGGGGCAAGTCAGGCATACAGAAAAGAGACTCAAACCTCAGCAGGGATGGGGGCCAAATGCAGACATCAGAGCCAGATTTGTGGATCCAGGGACCAGAGGCCAAAGAGATGTGAAAAGTGGTGTCAGAGCCTGGAGACAACCTCTGGGACAGACATGGTGATGAGAGGTTGGTTTCCACATGCTCCCAGCAGCTTGCTGCACAGAAAGGCCGGCTCAGTTTGAAGGTCCAGGATGGACCAGACCTGAGAACATGAAGACGTCTGAGTGTACAACCTCTGCTCGACGGAGGACAGCAGGCATGCTGCCTCCCTGCCACGTGGGTGGTGCCCTGAAAACTTCCTTCAGCCTCCAGATGGCTGTGCACCCAGGGCCTCTGCTGGCCTTCCACAATGGAAGTACATTTGTCTGCCCAGCACTCCTCTCTTTAAGAATGATTTCCTCCCCAGGGCCAAGGAAATCATGCTCAGTTCTTCTAGGTGGGAGAAACGGGCCCCTCCCTCTTCCTCAGGGTGATTATGGCTGGGGCCCGCCAATTAGAATATCCCCACCCTCTGGGCACAGTGACTGGCTCAGGGCTGGCATGTGACCCAGGCCTAGCCATACAGAGTCTTCCTTGGGCTGTCACCAGAGTTACTAAGACAGACCCTCTTTCTCTGTGACAGCAAGCTCTAAGAACAGCATTGGCCTGGGATGGCTAATGGCCCTCTTGTGGCCGCTTGGAAACAGCCTGAGAATAAAGCCAAGCAGAGCTGAGAGATGGAGGGAGATAACCCTGATGGTGTTGTCAGCTGCTGGATCCAGCCATGCCTGAACCATTCTTGTGATTCCCAACTTGTCAGGTCTACAGAGTCCCCTTTTTGCTTCAGCTAGTTTAAGTTGGGTCTTTGTCATTTGCAGTCGAGTGTCCTGAGTAAGTCACCTATCCAGGAGCAGGAAGGAATAAGAATGCACCGCACTAACTACCCTGAGTGAGCCTCTTACAAACGTCTTAACAGAAATGACAGGAGCATTGAGAGTGAGCTGCTCCTGTGCTGACTTGCCCCTCTGGAGTTTGTGCCAGCAGCTGTCTGGCCCGAGATGCCAAGGCAGGAGCCGCTTTCCTCTGAAGCCCCAATGCTCATTCCTAGGGCTATTTTGCTCCTGTGTGGCAGTCTCATGGTCCAGAGGGAGCCCTCCACTGCGGGCTTCTTCCACGGCCCCTGGATAGTGCGGCAGCCTCTCCTGTCTCAGCACCCACCCAGACCGCTGCAGGAAGTTTCCCCACGTGTTCACACTCCCAGGGACGCATAAAGGCTCATCTCCCAGGTTCCACATTCCGGCTCCACTGTCCACCCCTGACCGCCCAGCTCTGGCTAGTCTTCCGGGTTAGCACAACCAGAATGAATGTGGAAAGGAGGCCTTGCATGCCGCCTCAAGAACCTTCCATGCTAATATGTGAGGAGCGTGTGCATCCATTAGCATCTCTCCACCCAGTGTCATCCTAGGATCCAGGAATCACAAGCAACGAGGCTCCATTGCCGCTGCATCTCCAGTCAGAAACCTCACTGAGGGCGTCTGAATGTGGAAGTAGGTGCCAAACTGCTTAGCAAATCCATGTGTGAGGTTTGCAAGAAGGAGGCCAAAAAGGATCAACTGAATGACTCATGTGAAATGGAGTAATTTGATAATTAATATAAATAGAAAATAAAAGTTCCCTAGATATGTGACTGAAAAAACACCTTAAAGAGCTCAGGAGGAAAGAAGTTAGGAAAATCAATCTCTATCTGGAAGATCAAAGACTATGCTCAAGATTCTATGCTACGAATATGATCCATACACATTTGACTTTAAAATTAGAAATGTGTTGGCAACAGTGTAATTGGGTGAACTAGCTACTCGGAGCGCCAGAGAGAGCTGGGCCAGGCTAGGGGGAGGGGAGCAGCATGGCTGGGGCTGGCCTGGGGTCCTGGGGCCAGAGCCTGCCCAAAGGGGGTCCCCAAGGGTCGTCAGGCATGGGAGAGGAAGGATGTAAACCAAGTCCCGGGAGCAAAGGCTGTGCATTCCCCCCAGGCACTGCCTTGATCTTCCTCCAGCCCCCAGGCCTCCCTGATCTCTGTGGCTCTCCTCCAGCCTGCCTCTCCTGCCTGGGGCCCTTCCTTCCCCATCCCTGCTCCGCTCACAAATCTGCTGTCTCCCCCTCTGCTGCCCAAATCAAGCCTGTGGGCAAAGCTCCAGCAGCTGGCTCAGACCCACGTTCCCTGGTGTCGCTGCTCCTGCTCCCCAGCTCTGCCCCAGGAGCACCCTACAGTCACTCTGGCTCTGCTCTCCTCCAGCCCTGCCTCCCTGCTCGGCTCCTGCTCATCCTTCCAGACCCAGCACAGGGTCCTGCTCACCCTGAAGCCTTCCTTGCTCTCCCCTTCCCTCTGGAAGAAGCCTTTCCTCCTCTGAAGTCCCTTAGCTCCTCGCCTGTCCCCTCCCTGCAGCACAGAGCACTTGCCACCTTATGTGATATTTATGTTCTATCGTCCACTTCATCTTCGTGCCCTCTTTATTCTTTCATTCCTTCCTTCCTTCATTCCACAAATATGTATTGAGCACCTACCACGTGCTGGACCCTGTGCTCACACTGGGGATACCATGAACAAGACCGACGGTGTCCCTGCCACCTTGAGACTCATGTCTTGGCGGGGGGAACACTAAACAAATAAACAGAACTAAACACATCTGTACACACAGTGATACAGGCCATGGGAGAAAGGTGCAGGTGATGTGATTTGTGAGCTCTGACGCAGAGGAGTCAGGAAGTCGTCTCTGAGGAAGTGATGTTGAACTGGGATGAGGGAGTGAGGACAGTGGGTCAGGCACTCTTTCTAGGCACATGGTAGGCATTTGCTAAATATCTGCAGAACAAGTAAGCAACTGTGATGAGTCAGAAATTCCTAGTGTGTCCCCTCAGTCCCTCCAAACACACAGAGCATGTGCCATCACCCTGATGGGTCCCTCCAGCTGTCCAGGTTTTACAGTGAACACACCTCCAATGGACAACAGGACAACAGGACATGGTATCCACTCATGCCACCCCTGCAGAGGTGCTGGCCCTGACTTCGTGTGGCTCTCCACTCAGCATTCCCTCATGACTCCCGACACCACCATTACTCCAAGAGCTGGAATGGCAAGCGGGTTTCGTCCTGCATCCTGACCCAACATCACTGGTAACGGCTGCCTGGACCACCATGCTAGAAGGCTGGAAGGCTCTCTCTGGCCTCAGTGGGAAAGAGCTGTGATTGATTAGTGATGTCTGTCATGGGAGGAGGGACAGAGAACAGTGGTTCACATGCCACGTACTTCCCTCGCCGCTCAGTCTTGTAGATGACCACCCAGGCAAGAAATTTCCTTCAGATCTAATTGCCTGGAAAAGCACTCAGCATCTGGTCTCCTGCTCCTTATGGACCCCATGAACCGTGTAAATCATACATTTTTTTCCTGCTTTGACCACTCATTAGCTCAAAGCTAAATCTGTGGTTCACATACAGTAAACTGTACCGCTCTATGGCCTGAATATATATCCTAACTGTCTCCCTGGCTGTGACCTTCCAGTTAATTTACGTTTTTCCTGGTCTTAATTCTTATGGGTTTCTATCTAATGACACACACACACACACACACAAGCATATTAAAAAAAAATGTATGCAGAGCTCTGACATTAAGTATCTACTTTATCTTTTCATTATAAATACGTATTTCTATTTTTCTTGTATATCCAACATACACAGAGAAATATATGTTCTTGTTAGTATGTCAATTCCTTTATAGAACAAGATGGAGGAATAAATGGAGAGATGGATGGATGACAGACAGGAAAACCGGGAAGAATAAGCTACAGTCCGTGCCTGAGAGAATTCAGAAGATCATTACACTCTGCCATGAACAGTCTGGGGTCTGAGATCAGAAGGCAGGCTTTTAGTCCCAGCTCTGACCAGCTATGTGATGGTGAAAGGGAAAAAATTACTCACACACCCTCTCCATCCCACACCCAGGCAACCTGAGGTTTATCAACTATTAAATGCATATAAAACAATCTGCCCTTCTTCCTTCACTAGGTTATAACAGACATGAAACGGAGGGGCTCATGCTTGCTAATCAGAGGGAAGGCACGTGCACATCACCAGCATCATTATTAGTATTAGAAACATTCCAGGCAACCAGTACATGGCTGTGAATAAGAAGATGCCAAACCGCACAGCCTCCTATAAATGCTGCAGGAATTGAAAGAGACATGAGCCTTCGGAACCCACATCTGCATGCAGTGTCCTTCCCTGTCTCCCCCTCTGATGTCTGAGAGAGCGCCTGACTGAAGGTCTTCAATGCCCTGCTTCTCACAACAAAAGAAAAAGCCCCATCCAGGATCAATCTCCTCCCCAGCACTGGAAACAGTGCCCCGGGTGTGAAAGGCCTGGGGCTCCCAGCACCCCCGGCTCTCTCCTGACCACAGCATCCCCTGCAGAAAGGACGGCTGCAGGCCAGCTAAAAGGATTGAGCTGAGGCTGGAAAAGGTGGGGCTGGGGCGATGACTGGCAGCTGACCCTCACACCTGCCTTCCACTGGACTTCACAGACATTTCCTGTCCCCTCCGGTCCCCAATCAGAGGCCCATTTATTCCACAGTCACCAGGGTTTCCAGGCACCTGAATCAGCTCCACTGAGTTTCAAACAGCAGATGAAAATGAGACAATGACAATAATGGAGTCCCTTTCAACAAGCTTTTCAGCAGGGCATGGGCTCGGCCTTGCTCTTCTGGGGGAACTGACAGAATGCACAAAGGTAGCAAGGCTAATGCTGAATTCTGGAATGTTCCCTGCCCAGTCAAGGGCTGAAAGTGATGGCCCAAAGAGGAAGGCAGAGGGACAGGCAGAGGGCTGTGTTTGCAAACCAGTTTCAGTGACAAAATAAGGTCTTGTGTATCTAATCACTAGGGACAGGCATCCCAGGCGGTGAGTTCTTCAAAGTGGGGGTGGAGGGACCCTTGACACAGGGTCACTTGGCATCCTATCGGATGTCCCTTCCTGTCCCTGGCCTTACTGTAGCTGCCCAGCTGCCTCTGGGGTGGGCTCCAGAAGCCCCGAATTTACACTGGGTCCAGACCCTCAGGCCCAGCTGACTCCTCCAGAGGTGCACTCAGCCTGAGCCGGTGTACCGAGGTCCCCCCCTTGAGAATCTGGGAAATGGGCTAAGAGATTGAAGTCTCAATTTAACTGCTCTCTGAAATAAAAAGATGCAAACTTAGGAGCTGATGCAGGGGCCATTTTCCCCAGGTGGAAGTGCCCGGTAGGAGAAGGGTGGCCTGCAGTGAGAAAGGAGAGCAGAGGCGAGATAGAGGCTGAGCAAACACGAGGCAGCGGGAGGGCTCCTGGGTTTCCCTCTGGTCCATGCGCTTGATTCAGCCGTTCCAGGGGCCTGGGCTTCTGTGAGATACTCCAGTGTCCTGGCAATAAATCCTCATTTTGTTTAATGTCTACTGTTTGCAACGAGGCTAGCCCTAATTAGCCACCAGTCCTAGTTAGCCTGATTAACATGATGTCCACTTCACCTCCGCCACTCTCCGGGCTGATTAAGAACACTTGTGGGGATGTAAATTAGTGGCCGGCGGAGAGCAGAGGTGGCGGTGCCAGAGGGACTCAGGTCTGGCTCCATCTAGTGGGATGACCTTGAACAATAACCTCCCTGTCACGCAGGTTCATCTCACCTGGGCTACTGGAGATGCCTCCCCAATCCCACTCCTGGCCCTCTTCAATCTGGTCTTCTCACAGTCACACTGAGCTCTTCAAATCCTCCAGGAGCTTTCTACTGCTCTAATGATAAAACCAAAGGCTTCCCACCCCACCCCACCCAGCCCACCTGGGGCCTCTCTGTATTTCCCTTAACGCACCACACTCTTTCCCCTCCGGGCCTGCAGACAACCAGATGCTCCTGCTGGGGGAATGCTTCCCTTAGCTCTGCCCCTCCCCAACCCCTTATACCTAGTTACCTCTGTTTTGACTTTTTTTTTTTTTAATTAACACTGGTATTGAGATTTAATTTATGTATCATAAAACTGACCCTATGAAAATGTACAATTCAGTGGTTTCTGTTTATTCAGAGTTAGGCAACCATCACCACTATCTCATTCCAGAATATTTTCATCACCCCAAAAAGAAACTCTACCCATTAGCAGTCACTGCCCATTCCCCCGTCTCCCCAACTCCTGGAAACCACTAATCTACTTTCTGTCTTTATAGATTTGCCTATTCTGGACATTTCATATAAATAGAATCATACAATAGACGGTCTTTTCTAGTCTCTGTTTCATTTTTCTGTGCTCTAATCTTTATGAATTATTTCCTTCTGTTTGCTTGGGATTAAGTTTGCTCTTTTTCTAGTTTCTTCAGGTAGAAGAAGGCTACTGATTTGAAGTCTTTCTTCTTTTTTAATACAGGCATTTACAGCTATAAATTTCCTCCTAAGCACTGCTTCTGCAGCATGCTGTAAGTTTTGGTACGTTGTATTTTCCTTTTCATACATCTCAGAGTATTTTCTAATTTCTCTTATGACTTCTTCTTTGACTTATTGATATTTTAGGAACCTTTTAACCTTCCACATATTTGTGGATTTCCCAAATTTCCTTTTTGTTACTGATTTCTAATTTTGTTCCACTATAGTCAAAGAACACACTTTGTATGATTTCAATCCTTTTATATTTATTGAGGCTTGTTTTATGACTCCTGGAGAACACTTCGTGTGCACATGAGAAGGATGTGTATTCTGCTGTTGCTGGGTGGAGCGCTCTGTGGATAGCTGTTAGGTCTGCTTGGTTCACAGTGTTTTTCAGGTCTTCTATTTCCTTATTGTTCCTCTGACTACCTGTTCTGTCCATTATTGGAAGTGGAACCTTAAAGTCTCCAACTATTGTTATTTCTTCATTCACTTCTGTTACTTTGTGCTTTGTATATTTGGGGTTTCCTGTTGTTAAGTGCATACGTGTTTATAATTGGTATATATTCTTGATAGATTGACACTTTTATCATTACAAAATGTCCTTGTTTGTCTCTAGGAAATATTTTTGTCTTGAAGTCTATATTATCTGATATTAGAATGGCCACTTCACATTTCTTTTAGTTACTGTGCATGTGGTCTATCTTTCTCTATCCTTTTATTTCCCACCTGTGTGTATCTTTCAATCTAAAGCAGAGTTGGGTTTTCGAACTTGTTCTTTCAATTTCTGTCTTTTTATTGGAGTTTTTAGTCCATTTTCATTTAACATAATCACTGATAAGACATGATTTATATCATTTTGCTATTTGTTTTCTATATAGTCTTATGTCTTGTTCCTATATTCTTTCATTACTGCCTTCTTTTGTGTTAAATAGGTATTTTCTAGCATACCATTTTAATTCTCTTACAACTAACATTTTAAAACTTAAAACAATCTAGTTCTGCTTAATGCCAACTTAATTTCAATATATACAAAACTTTGCTTTAATACAGCTCTGTTCCCTCCCCCTTGTTTTATGCCATTATTGCTATACAAATTACATCTTTATACATTATAAGCCTGTCAGCACGGTTTTATAATTATTACTTTATACAGATAGGAGAAGAAAAGAGTTAAAACAAAATACATTTATATCTTTAAAGGTGCTCCTTATTTCTTCATGTGAATTTGAGTCACTGTCCAGTGTCCTTTTGTTTCAGCCTGAAGTACTCTCTATAGTATTTCTTGTAGGGTAGGTCTTACAGCAACAAACTCAGGTTTTATTTATCTGGGACATCTTGATTTCTCCATTCATAAAGGATGTTTTTTCTGGACATAGACTTTTTGGTTGATGGTCTTTTTGTCTCAGTACTTTGTTGTTCCGTTGCCTTCTGGCTTCCATGATTTCAGATAAGAAGTCAACTGTTAATCTTATTAAGGATCCTTTGCCTAACTAAGTCTTACTCTTCAGTTCTGAGCTCAACAATCTCTTCCTCCCTGGACTAGGTCGGGTCCTTTTGTACATGCCCCCCAGTGCTCTGTACTTGTCCTCTGTAGTGGTGATCACAACCGCAATTAAACAGTTAATGGTAGAAAGAGCTCTCTAGTTTGCTTCCATCACTAGAATGTAAGTTCCATAAGGCAAGGGCCAGGCTTGTTTTGTTCACCACTCTATCCTCAGAGACAATACAGTGCCAGTCATATTGTAGCCTTTCAAAAAATATTTACTCAATGAATGAAGGAAACTCATCCTAAAGTAGGCTGAATTATTGGTGTCAATTCTTCACTCTCTGTAACAGTATGAGATAGCCACACTCTGCCATGGCCTAAGAGTGGACAGTGTACTTCCCTGTCCCTTGGCTTGCAATGGGTTATATGATTTGTTTTGGCCAATGGGATGTCAGTGGATATGATATGGGCAGAGGCTTGAAATGGACTTGTGCAACTGAGCTTGCACTCTTGCATTCCTGCCTGTAACTGTGACACAAATGTGCCTTGGTGGTCAATGGTCCAAGTGGGATAAGAGACACAGGAAACAGACCTAAACCCAGCTCACAGCTTGAAGCCAACCATGTCCCACTGAGAGCAGCCTAGGTCAGCCAAAGCCCACCCAATCCACAGATACGTGAGGGAGGAATAAATATTTATTGCCATATGCCCGTAGGTTTGCGGGTGTTTTGTTACACAGCAATATTGACGTATAAATGACTGAGACATATGCCCTGACAAGTCTGAAGAGTGGCAGGATGTCCTGGGGAAGGTCTCACATCAGGTCCTTCACATGGCCCACAACTGGGTCCAGGCTGATTCTACAATCAAATCCACATCCCACTTACAGACTTACAGATTAAACTTTCCAGAATTCTATAATCCCACACCTAGGATAGTCATCTACCAGCCTCCTGAAGCAGCCCAACGTGTATTAAGTACCTACACAGTGCCAGGTGCACAGTGGGTGCTTAATAAGAATTAGTCTTTGTCCTCCTCCACCTACCTTCTCACCAATTCCAGCACTGGAATAGCTGCAGTTTCTTCTCACAGCCAGAAGATCTTCACAGCCAGAATATCTGTTGTGAATCCTAACTTGTCCCAGGGGCAGACTTTTCTTACTGCCTCAACTGACCCTCCAGACTCGGGTAGAGAGGAGGGAACAGGGACATGGGTGGGCAGAGCATACATGCCTCCTTACACCATAGCTCTGACTCAATGTAGGACCAAAAATTATATTTATTCATTGGAAACTTATTACTGCTTACTTTAAGGAGGAAGTTTAGGGGCTGAACACAGTAAAAAATAAACCATTTGAGGATCAAAGAGAACAGAGGCCCGGCAGAAAGCAGAAGGAGGAGGTGTCACTAGAAATCAGATGCAACACATCTGACTGAGATTTCCAGCAGCTGTAGAAACAAGGCAAGCACGTGGGCTGCAGAATTCAATATAAAATGAAAGCAGCAGCCTTCAAGGCTGAGTGTGAGCCCCATTTGCAGGCAGCTCGGGGGCCAAAGGACACACATCAGGCCAAACTGGGGAGACCTCAATACTAACAATAATAACCACCATCCACGCACCAAGCACTGTTCCAAATGCTTTGTACACAGCTGTTCATTTAGTCCTCTGGACAATGAGACACATAGTGTTATTACTTCCATTTTACAGATGAGGAAACTGGGGTCCACAGAGGCAAAACAACTTCTTAAGACCACAGGGTGAGCGAGTAGTAGAGCCAGGATGAAAGCCTACAAGTCTGAACCCAGAGTGGAGCCCTCAGCCACTTAGCAATTCAGCTTCTGCCTTGCTCGTGCTGGGCCCACCCACATCTGGAGACACTGAGCACTGGGCTTCTGGCCAACTCTCCTCCTTGTTGAGGCCTCATCCCCCGCACTTCTGAAGATCTGTCCTAAGGCTGCCCATTGCTGGCCTGGCCTGTGTGATGAGCCTCTGCAGAGGGCCCGACTCAATTCCCATCTGCCAACCTCTGGAGATGCACCTGACCTTCCTTCCCACTAAACCTACACTCTCACCACGTCCCTCATGCCAGCCAGCCCTCCCTGAATCTACTTCCAGCTCCTCCAACCTGCCTCAATCTGCTCCCCACCCCCATGCCTGCCCCAGATTCCCACACTGAGAGTCCACATTCTACATCTGTTGGCAGAGCCCCCCATTGAGAGTGAGGTCCAGTGAACATCCTCTAAGGCGATGGTCCCTGGAGTGCAAACCTTCAGCCCCTGACAAGCTGCTGTGTGAGCCTGTGCTCTGGATATCAAGTCAGCCCACGGTTGAGTCCTGGCTGCCCCATGGGCCTGTCCTCTCTGCCCTGACCTCAGAGTGACCTAGATGCAAAGTCTTAATTCTATAAAGGCATTTTAGAGTCCATACAGGACCTTCTCACTCCCAAGTTTCCCCTTTTGCTAAATTATGCCCCATCACCCTGTTGAAGGTGACCCAGTTCAACCCATGACACCCAAACCTGAAGTCTGGGGAAGCCTGAGGCCATCCCAGACCACAAGGCCCTTTTATGTGACGGAAGAGGAGATGCCCCTTCATGGAGAAAATTGCTGTCATAGACTGATGATGCTAAAACAAGATGTTTCATGTCCGTTTGTGAGAAAATCACCATCATAAGCTGCAAATCGAAGCCCTCTTCCATGCAGTCCCCTCATATGGCCCTCAACCGGCAAAGATGACTTTGGCAGCCCACCACGTCCACAGCCACCTGCAGCAGCTCTGGCCAAGCAAGATACTCAAAGCCGCTAGTTACCTACTCCACGGAACCCTAGAGATGGGGGGATCGTGTGGCTAAGCACCACATCCATTTTCTACTGTGCTCAAGTTAGAAGTGCAAGGTCCTTACAAGCCCAGAAAATGGGAAAAAGGTCCTCGTGTCCAGGCAGGAGTCATCGGCCCTCCAGCAGTGGCTTCTGTGAATGAGGCCAACCACCAGCAGGATTAGAACTGGTGGGGAGAGAAGGTCACCGTGGGAACTGCCTCTCGAGAAAAGCAGAGGAAGGACACCTGGGAGACGTGGGCAGCTTGGTGGCTGCTCCAAGACACAGCCTGGATGGAGTGCTGCCATTTGGGGTTCAAAAGAATTTCACATTCATCTCTGACCTTTCCTGGGCGAACCTCACCCACGGCACCGTCCCTCTGATCAAATACCAGCCCAGATCCTGACATTAACAAGGACAAGCACTGACAACTCAGACCAGTTGAAATTGGGTCATTTCCTGTCACTAACCCGTGTGATTCGATGACAGTAAAGAAACCAGGAGAGAATTCATTTCCTATTTTACCTGTAAATGAGGCCCCACTTAGAGCAGAACAATTTCAATGTTGAGCCTTCTTAGGCAAAGGATTCCTGAGGGATGGCATGAAAGAATTTGGGGGTCTAGCCCTAGTGTTCTGATCGCCGCACCAGACGCCCCCTCACCTAACCTCTGTGCTCTACACCGAGGAGCAAGAGAAATGAACCTGGTTTCCAAAAATGAAGTCTGGAAAATAATACATACACCTACCTTTCACCTTCTAAATTAAGCTGGTGTTCTCCATTAACTTTCCACTGGGGACAGAGAGAAAATTATTTCAAAACTGGGAACTCAATTTAAAGTTAGGGATAAACAACAGCATATGTAAGATAAATGAAAATATGTGTTAACTAGAAGACTTACGGCCACTCCATTTATTATAGCCCAAAACTAAAAACAGCCCATGGCTCTATGGCTCTATTAATAGGTGAATGGAGGCACGGAGGGTGTAGCTCAGTGGTAGAGTGCATGCCTAGCATGCACAAGGTCCTGAGTTCAATCCCCAGTACTTCCATTAAATAAACAAACCTAATTTCTTCCCCCCACCAAAAGAAAAGAAAAAATTTTAAGAGGTGAATGGATAAGCAAATTATACATATTCATACAGTGAAATACTGCTCCACAATAAACAGGAAGCAGCTATTGATACAACATAACAACAGGAAAGAATCTCAAAACATATGTCAAGTCAGAGTGAAAGAAGACCTTGACAAAAGAGTGTATACCGTACGATTTCATTTATATGAACTTCCAGCACAGGCAAAACTGACCTGGGGGAAAAATCAGAATGGTTGATTCTGGGAGTGCAGGGAAGGGTCCTGCCTGGGAGGAGGCATGAGGGAACTTTCTGGAGTGATGGCCATGTTCTTTAACTGGATAGGGGTTTGGGTTGCACAGACATATGCATTTATCTGACCTCTTTGGATGAAACACGGAAGATTTGTGCATTTCACCGTACACACATTTTACCACAAAACAAAAGAAACATAAACAAATATTGAAACCCAGTTAATGATAAGCTTGCTAAAGTATCTGACTGTTTTGTTCATCAAAAGATGCTATTAAGATAGTGAAAAAGCAAGCCACACACCGAGACAAGCATTTGCACCACATAATAAACAAAGGATTTGTATCAGAATGGGAATATGGGAAGATCTTTTATGAATCAGCAATAATCTAATAGGAAAAAAAATGGGTAAAGAAAAGTACGGGCGTGTAAATGAGTAAACACAAGTAGCCCATAAACATGTTCAACCTGAGCAGTAATCACCAAAACGCCAAGTTAAACCACCATGAGATACTGGTTCACACTTAGCACACTGGCAAAAACTGAAAGTGTGGATGGTACTAAATAATAGTGAGGGCGTAGAGGAATAAGCATTCTGGTCCAGGGCTGGAGGAAAGACACACTGCTTCAGACTCCGGAGAACAAGGGAAGGTGAAGACACACAGACCCTATGACCTCACCATCCTGTTCCCAAGTACACATCCTAGAGAAACTCACACACAGAAAAGATGTTGGCAACAGTGAAGAAAAGCGGAAACAACCCAAATGCCCATCAACAAGTGGAGGGGATAAGTAAACTGAGTACCTTTACACAGAGCAGTAAAAAAAAGGAATGAACTATGGCTACATACTACAGGATGAATCTCAAGAACACACAGATGGACCTATTAAAAAACTGGAATACATTGTGACTGCATTTATAAAAGTTCAAAAGTATCTAACATTTAAAAAACATATTGTTTCCAAATATACGTATGTATATGCATGACTGGGACATTGACACATTGTAACTGATGGTACTTCAATTTAAAAAAAACAAACAAACATATTCTTTAAAGACATAAACCTACAGTGTAAGGCTGTAAAGAACAGCAGGTTAATGATGATAACAGAATTCAGGCTGGAGTATCCCCTGGGGATGAGGAGAGACGCAGACTCACCTAAGGAGAGACATAAAAGCAATTTCTAAAGGGCTGTTGATGCTCTAATTCTTCAGTTAGCGGGGCATATGTCTGCTTTTTTCTTCTTCTTTAAACTGTACATACATGTTTTATTTGCATTTGTATATATAGAGAGATTTCACAATAATTTTTTAAATTAAATACTTTCTTATATCCCAACAATACCCAATTATAAATAAGATCAGGGAGAAATGATCCCATTCTCTAGCAATAAAAAAACATGAAACACCTAGGAACAGTGGTAGAGTGCATGCTTAGCATGCAAAGTCCTGGGTTCATCCCCAGTACCTCCTCTAAAAATAAATAAATAAACTTGATTACCCACCCCCCAAAAAGACTCACTGATATAAAGGAAGGGTGAGAATAAAGAGAGAATGATGTATTTAGATTGTGAAAAAAAAAAAAAAAAAAAAGGCACCTAGGAACAAACGTAACAAGAAATGTTCACAACCCCCATAAAGTAATCTAGGAAACTTTAGTGGATGTGATTAAAAAAAAAAAAAAAAAGAGGAAGGAAGACATGAATCAACATGGGACAGACCATAGTTCTAGGGAGAAAAATTCAATATTATTATCTTATAAATTTAATGTCACTCCAAATTACATTCTAATGATATGTGTAGAAAAGCTATAAAATGATTATAAATTTCACCAAGAAGAATGAATAAGTAGGCATGCAGAACCAAAAAGATGTTGAGAAAGAATCTGCACTGCCAGGTGTTGTAAAGTCATAATAAAAAAAAATGTGATAGAGGAAGGAAAAAAGATCGGTTAATGAAAAAAGAGAAACCTGGAAGCCCCTATAGGGTTTGCTCTACGATAAAGCCACCATTTAGAGTCAGTCGGGGGAAGGCAGAAGGAAACCTAGTGTCCAAGACCGAAATCTACTAACCCAGTAACACAGGTTACTGGACCTGGGAGGCTATGGGAGAAGGAGAGGGAGACTCTCATTGTTTGTCATTGTTTTTGATTGTAATGTACAGTTGACCCTTCAATAACATGGGGTCGGAAGGTCAGAGGCACCTGCCCTCGTGCAGTCAAAAATTTCTGTATAACTCTACCCTCGGCCTTCCATATCCATGGTGACACATCCTCGAATTCAGCCAGCCCCGGACTGTGCAGTACTTATTTAATGACAAAAATCTGCATATAAGTGAACGCACACAGTTCAAACTCACGTTATTCAAGGGTCAACTGAATATTCAAAAAATAAAAATGAATTTTCAAATGTAGTTGGTAGGAAGAGGAATTGAACTAAAAGAATTGCTCAACAATTTGGAAAGAGATAAAATCAGAGTCCGACTTCATACTATAAAATAAAGTAAATTTTGGTAGGATTAGAGCTCAATGGAAAAGAGAGAGCTGAAAAGAAAAGCTGACACCAAATGAAGAACTAGAAGAAAATACAGGCGAATATTTATCTGAACTTGGGGTGGGGAAGACCTTTCAAACCCAAAAGCAAGGGAAGAAATCATACAATGAAAGGACTGATGGACTTAACCATGTGGGTTAGTCTTCTCGGGCCACCACAAGCAAATACCATCGACTGGGTGACTTAAACAACAGATACTTATTTCTCACAGTTCTGGAGGCTAGACGTTCAAGATCAAGGTGTCAGCCAGTTCAGTTCTCAGTGAGGGCTCACTTCCTGGCTTGTAGACAGCAGCCTTCTTGCTGTGTGTTCAGCTGGCCTTTCTTCATTGCATGGGGGGGATGGCAGGAAGGAGCTCTCTGGTATCTCTTCTTATAAAGGCACTAGTCTAATCAGGAGGGCCCCATCCTCGTGGCCTCACCTCACCCTAACTGCCTCCCAAACTCCCATCTCCAAATATCACCACACTGGAATTAGGGCTTTGACATATGCATTTCAGGAGAACACAAATATTCAGTCCACAACACTACATAAACATTAGAAACTTCTCCAAGTTTAATAATAACAAGAAAAACAAACACTGGATTGAGAAAAAATTATATTACATATATCTCAGTTAATATTCCTGGGGTAAGAAAATGTTAAATAAAATGCAGGTTATAAAATAATCTCTATAGAGTGATCTCAACCTTTAAACATTAAACAGTGGTTATCTCTGGAGGTTGGGAATCGCAGATATTTATTTTCTTCTTTGTGCTTTTGTGTATTTTTGAAATTTTCCATAATGAATATGAATTACTTTTAAGATTCAAAAAAAAATAAACCATTATTTTTTAAAAAGTGTTACGTCATGTTCAAGCAACATTAGGGACAATGGGTCCAGTTCTGCAAAACTTTAGGCAGATGGTTGACAAGACAGGTGCCCAGCACAGCCTGGACTGTGGTCCCTATCACCCTACAGACTCTACAAGGAAGCCCTAAAAGAGGCAAGTCCCTCTTCCCAGAGGAGGCAGGAATGAGGTCTTGTACCAGTGAAAACTCTGCCCCCTGCAAAAGGGCAGACTTACCTGAGATAGCACCAAAGAGACAGACCCAAAAGCAGAGTGACAAAGAGGCAGATCTCAGCTCAAAAGAGGAAAGAATTTCTACCTATATGAGCTGCCCCTAAATGCAAAACACCATACAATGAGCTTTGCTTCACACTCCATCCATGCCTCAGGGATGGACAGAGGAAGGCTTCTTGCATCAGGAAGAGGGTTAAATTAGACATTAATTTTTAATTATATAATTACTTTCCCTTTAAAAAATTTAAAACAGATTGTATACTGAAGATGAATGAATAATTTGAGGTATATAAATTATACATCAATCAAATTATTTTAAAAATTTAAAATGACAGAGAAGGCTAAATTTTTCTTTGATCATCCCCCTCCCCCAACACACATACAATCCTGGGTCCCCTCCCCCTTCCATGGAGAGAACAGCTATAAGTCTGGAATGCATTTTTCTAGACCTTTTTGTATGCTTTCACGTGTAGATGTGTGTTACAGGTATTTGTATTCACATGAAGTATGGGGGACTATGTGTATCCATTTCTATAAAAGTCATCATAATGTACTTAGCACTTAGAAACTTGTTTTCTTCACCTTATAATCTTAGAGATTCATCACTATTGTTACAGAAAGGTCTAACTAATTTTTTTTCAAAGCTGCAGAGTATGAATGTATGTATGTATATGCATGACTGGGACATTGCACTGTACATCAGAAATGGGCACTTTGTAACTGACTATACTTCAATTAAAAAAAACAAAACTGCAGTCTTCCCCATACGAAAATGTGAGTCAACAGACGGATCCTACCACCAGCAAACATTCAAACCGCGCATGCACCGTTTTTCACTGCTGACTGCAAACTGTCACAAAGGCTGTCCCAGAACGTCCTCACCTCTGTACACATGCCATGGTTCCTTTAGGACAGATCCTGAGAGGTAGAATCCTATGATATAGGGCTTTTTACTTTAACAGGTCCTTCCAAATTGCTGTCCTTTCCAAGCCTCCGATCACATGGGTTTAAAAACCTGATCACTGTGAAATGTCTTCTTGTCAGTTTCAGCTTTTGGCCAACCTGGCATGTTCTGCACCTTGGTTTTGTCCCATCGCTCTCCCTTAACTATTCAAACATCATCCAACTATGAGATGGGCTGCCCTGCTCACAGGCAGCACTCAAGCCAATGGCCACCCTCCTGGCTCCTCACAGAGGGGACTCTTGAATGGGGAGGAGGCCCTCTGAGCCCCTTCTGAGCTTCAGAGGATGCTCTATCAGTAAATGAGAAGGGGATGAGGGCTGAGCAAGAAGAAAGTGTACAAACCCTGGCATCAACTCGGCTGCTTGGATGGGCCAGGCCCAAAGGTGAAAATGCATGGACATATAAATGAGGTGTGAGCGCAGTTGAGGGAGTCAGGCGGGGCTGGATACTGATGGTCATTCACCCTCCTCACCTGGCAAGTCAGCCACCAACTCCATGGTGATGTCCCCCACGGTCACCGCAACACTGATTCATTAATTGTCCGTGGTTACTAAGTGCTTTTACATAAGGTGATAACTACGTAAGGGCCGTCTTACATAAGGTGCTCCAGTATTTTTAGCAGCTTATAACTGCCATGTGAAAGGAGGGGCTGATCTCCCAGTGAACACCACTTACACTCTAGGCTGGTGCAATCCTTGAAATACTGTGTTCTGCAGGCAGTGCGCGGCTATGGGAGGGGTGAGGATGTCTGTGCAGAGGGCTGCAGCGTCAGCTGTGTGCTGCGGTTTCTCCACGGCAACCAGACACCCTTCAACCAGCAGAAGGCGAAACACATCACCTCCTTGACCCCTAGTCTCTGTTGACAACAGAGAGAAAAGGACCACTTCATGGACTTAGTGGAATCCAACCAGCCACCTCCTAGCTTTGCAAACTCACCCCAAATCCAACAGAGTGGAGGGGGACGGGAGGAAACCAGAGCTGCCCCTGGCCCTGTTCCCACATCCCCAAAGCCAAACTCCAACCCAGAACCTGGGCTCCCACCCTCACATCACCTTCCACCTCTCCGAAGAAATCCAAGATTCCAGGTACAGTGATGTCAAAGGAAGTGATGCCCCTATAAGGGAATGGAGCGTCGGTATTCATTCCTGTGTTTAGGGCCACTGCTGTCTGTTTCCGTTTTGGTAAATGATATAGAAGTATCTCACACACACACCCACACACACCCACAAGTACACATACCAAAATTGGTGAATTTTGAGAATATAAACACACCTATATGACCAACACCCAGATAAAGAAACCGAACATCACCAGCCTCCCAGGAGCCTTCCTTGTGCCCCTGGGACCAACTACCCTGACTTCCAACACCTTATACTCATTCTGCCTTTTTTTGCTCTTTATATAAATGAAACCACATGTTACATGCTCTTTTCCATCTGGCCCCTTTGCTCGACAGTGTTTGTGTGATTCGTCCACACTGTTCCGTGTGGCTGTAGACTGTTCTGGGGTACGGTGTTCTGCTCCACATATTCACCCCGGTGTATTTGTCCATCCTACTGCCCATGGCCATTGGCTGATTTCTAGTTTGTTGGCCATTACAAACAGTGCTGCTGTGAACATTCTAGTACATGCCTTTTCACTGCAGCCTTTTGCCTCTCAGAAGACATAATAAGTTGAAAACTACTGCTTTAAATCAAATCTTGAGAAAGCTAACCGCTCTGACCTCTCCAATTCACCCTTTCATTTTTTAAAACATAGTCCTTTCACTATCTATGTGGTGCCAAGTAAAGAGCACTGGCCACAGGAGTCCAGCTTCCTAGGGCTAAAGCCCAACTCTACTGCCTATTTGCTGTGTGTCCTTGGGCAAGCACTTAACCTCTCTGTGCATCATTTTCCCTACCTGTAAAATGGGGAAAATAATAAGACTGCTGCTTCTACTGGGTTGAGGATTAAATAAGGGAACAGGGTCTGCACACAGTAAGCACTCATCAAAGTTAGTAGCTGTGGTTACTGCCAAAGGCACCCTGTCTTTCTGAGCGCCCTGCCAGGAGAGGTGCACAAGGCCCTCCCACAGGAGACAGCCTCTAAAGACAAACAATGTCACCACCTCCAACTGGAACAGAGCTGTCTCAACAAGCCCTCCCCACCACCAGACGGCTCTCCTTCTGCCTCTCCAGACACTGAGGATGCATGGAGGCCGCAGCCACTGGCCTTGTACCCACAGGGCACTGGATTTCACTCAGCAGGTGACCTAAACCAGAGGCACCATTTGGGGTCATTGTTAATGGTGTGCCAGCAGTCTGGTGACAAGCTGCTGGGGCACTAACAGTGCCTAGAAATCGCTGCCTGAAAGAAACAAATGTTTTAAATGTCCATGCAAAAGGAGTGTAAAGTAGAATATTTAATTTTTTTTTTTTTAGGCGACAAAGGCTGAAAAAGCCCCATCAAAGCAAATGGTGCAGAGACCTTGGAGCAAGAGACTTGCACTACTGGTTGCCATGGCAACAGTGTTTCACAGCAGGAACTCATTTTCATATGACAGTGACCTGTGAAGGGATGGGCAGGGCAGCGCCTAAAGAAACTTAGTTGAAGGTGGAACTGTTTGGGGATGTGGAAGGTGGCGCTGATTTTGTTTACCAAAAAAAAAAAAAAGCATTAAAAGTGTCCAAAGAGACAGAAATGATCTGAGGGCTCCATGGGGGTTCTCTGTTCCACAACTTTTACCTAAGACACACATACACACGTTCACACACACACAGCCTGTTTCAAAGGCCTCTGGGACAGTTGTCACAGTCTCCCTTAGTCACTGGTCCCACCATTAACCATCTGCTTCTGTCCCAGAGTCCTTTCCTGGAGTCCAGCGGAGTCCCAAGCAACCAGGCAACCCCACCACCAGTACTTCCCAAACACCTGGGCCAGGTGCCAAGAGGACCTGTAACACACTCCCTAGACTGAAGCATATGCTTTCCTGGACAAGCAGCAAATCCTACTATCAAAAAATAGGCTCAGGAGTCAGACAGACTTGAGTTCCAACCTCTGTTCTGGCCACCTACAAGCTGTGAGGTTTAGGCAGGTCCCTGGTCCTCACTGGGCTTGTGTCCTCACAGGCAGAACAAAGATAAGAATCGTAGCACCGATCCCTCTGGGTGTTGCAAGGATAACACACACAAGGGAAGATCAGCTTGGAAAGAGCAGTGCACATCCAGCACGTACTGACCACTCGATAAACAGCTGCTATGATTAAGAGCTGGAAAAGCATCTCTCACACCCATGATACAATCAGAGGCTAACAGTAGATAACAAAAGATCAAATTGGGTGGCACAAAGTGTAATGAATCCATCCGTGAGCCCAGCAGGAGTGCAGGCCAGTGGGAATCTGGAGGTGGGCCATGAACCAGACTCTTAAGGATGACCGGAGATATTCTTGGAGGTCTGGGGAAGGCAATTTCTTCACTGAGCATTGACAGGGTACCAGCGTACTGATCCTGGGGATCCAGAAGGAAGGAAAGAGGGTTCAGGGACACAAAGGGAACTGTGAACAGCAGACAGACAGCTGCGGTCCTGAGGCCAAGGAAGGGGTCCCCAGTGCAGCTAGGAGAGGCAAAGCTTTCCCAGGAGACATCCTCTGAGCTGGGTCCCAAAAACTAAGGCCAAGAGGGCCAACCACGGTAGAGAGGGAAGAAGTCTGAGGACTGGAAATTCGTTCCAGAGACTGAGGCCACGTGACTGAGGAACTAAACGAGGTGGAGGAGCTGAGCTTTGTGCGGGAGGAAACTGGGAGCCTCTGAAGACTTCCCAGGGGAGAGGGTCAGTGACAGGGGAAAAGCAGCAGTTAGCCAGGGACCATGGGTCTAGAGGCAACATGCCAGATGGACGGTGGGGCTGGAAGGGATTCTAGCATCAGACAAGTTAAAGGGCCTCTGAACTCTGGCCTGAGATGTTTAAGGCCTGGAGTAGTTGCCTAGTCACAAAGGTGCAGGGAAAAGCGAGACAATTCAGGGAACAGTGTGACAAAGGCAAGGGGTGGGGGAGGGAGGACCCACCGCTGAGGAGTGAGAGAGGGCAGTTGCCTGCGAGGAGGACATGCCGAGTTTGGGGTGTCACTGGGCATCCAAGGAGCCAGGACTAGAGCTCAAATCCAGGGTCGGGGGGACTTTCCTGAAGGCTCCTGATGCCATTTCTCTGAGAAGCTAAACACGAGGGCTCACAAAACATCCCAGAAAAGCGGGAAGAGGGGTCAGAAGAGGAGAAGAAACGATGGAGAAATACGAACAAAACCAGGAGAGAGGGGTGTCCCAAAAACCACAGCTGAGATGGCTGCAAAGACAGCACAGGCCCACCGGGGTCTGCTTCCTGGGTAGAAGGACCGGCAGCAGGACCAGGCCAACAAAAGAGTGGTGTTTGGAAACAAGCTGACTTTCAGGGAAGCAGTTTCAGCAAGTGGTGGGGCCAGGAGCCAGGCGTGAAGGATTAAGAGGGGCGGCATGGAGCCAAGAGGCAGGCAGCAGGTGCAGAGCACTTGTCGGGAAAATGTCACAGTGAGAGAAAAGAGGAAATGAAGCTTATTGCTCCGATGAATGTGATTTTTCCTCCAAGAGATGGGAGGCCAAGGGGATGTCAGAGGCAGGAGGATGGAGGGGGCATGGACACCCGGGGAAGGGCACAATCGCCCAAGGTGTGGGGGAGGGAGGGGCAGAGACTGGACTGCAGCCCTGGCTCTGCCAATGCTCTTACCAGGGTGTCCAGGGACACCCTGACTCCCCCAGATCTCTGGATGCTGGGAGGTTCCCAAGTAGCTACACAGATGGAGTCTGATCTCTCCCTGAATCCCCCTGGCCCTGAACTCCCTGAGGATGGGTTTCCACCTCCAGCATCACACCCCTCTCCAGGGCTACCTCCGGGACTGGGGGGGAGCGGGGGGAGGATGGAAGTATTACAGACCACGCAGGTCCTCAGCCATCTGAGCAGCCAGGCAAGGGACAAAATTCTCCAACTTCCATCAGAGACCTCGCTGCAGCCCAAAGAAGGGTTCCACCCCAACAGCTCAGGTGTCACCAGCACCGCTGTGAGCCCAGAGCCTTCATCCTGAAGGCAGTGAGGCACCCGGGGTGGATTTCTACACTTCCTCCAAACCTTGGCCTGGGAAAAAGAGGTGGGCCCCACAGGAGAGCACAGGGTTTCGGGAGGACTGGAAAAAAAAACCTAGGGCAGGACTCTCAGGCTGAGAGGTGGCGAGGAATCCTGTCTGGCCAGCGAGAGCTATCTCCATCCCGCCCTCCTCACACCCTCCTGTTCACCAAGTGCCATCCTGACCACCTAACCAGGGGCGAAAGCCGCAAGGGCCAGGGCCCAGGCCCGCCCGGGTGCCCACGCCCATCACCTGGGCTCCTCACGGAAAGCGAGGCCGAGCGCGGAGGGGCGGTGCGCGCCGTCCCCGCGAGGCCCCGAGGCCCCTCCTGCACACGTGCGCGCCTCGCAGGCGCTCGGTAAACACCGCACTTGTTGACGCGCCCGCCGGAGCGCTCGCCGCAGCGCCGCCTGCTGGTCGCCGCCGCCCTCGGCCGCCCGCTCCCTCCCCCACTCGGCCGCCCCCGCCCGGCCCCGCGGTCCCTCAGCGCGGGCGGATGACCGGCCCCCTCCTCCCCGAGGGCCCCCGGCAGGCTGCGAGCCGGACGCGGAGCGCCAGGCGTTCGGGGGCCGGGCCCAGGCGCTGCCCCGGGCCGCTCGAGACCAGCCCCGGGTTGCGGGCGCGCGAGGCGGGAGGGAGGGAAGGAAGCAGGGAGCGCGGCTCGGGCCCTGCGCGCGCCCCGCCGCCCCCGGGCTCGCCCCCACCCCGTGCGCAACAGCTCCCGGCGCTCGCCCGCCGCTCCGGGGCTGCTCTGCGTGCCCCCGAGGTCCCCGCCACCGAGCCTCACGCACTCCCCAGTCCTCGCACACTCGGCCCCGAAACGGGGGCACCCCCCCTGGAGCCAGACTCACCTGGGGTCCCGCCGGCCGCCGGCGCGCTCCCTGGCTGCCCTCTGGCGGCGGCCGCGGGAACCCGGTGGCCGCCCCGCCCCGCCCCGCCCCGGCCTGGGGCCTGAGAAGCGGGCTGAGGGGCACCCTGTAGGCCAGGGCCCCTCTGGGTGGCTGTCCTTGCCATGGAACCGGTCTCAACGGCCCCTTCCTCTTATTAGGTTACAAATATTACTGTCTGTTCCCCAGGCAGCTTCAAGCCCCCAAGCCCTCAAATGACCCAACCTAACAACCCCAGGAGGCAAAAGGAGGGCTCTATGACTTCCGGGGCCTGAGACAGCACCTGGCATCAGCTAAGCTCAACGCGCATTTGTTGAATGAATGAACGCTCCACTGATTGATGGACAAACTGAGGCAACTTGCCACAGTCACTAAAGGAAACAACAACGACACCCTAAAGCTTCATCAGCCCAGTGTCTTGCTCCACCATTTCAGGAACATCTGCCACAGTGTCCGCTTCCACCCACTCTGAGCCTTGGTGCCTGGCTCTGTGTCCAGGTGGGGTGGGAGTGAGAAGCACGGAGGCGCAGCGCTGAGGCCCTGTCACCCTTCATTCTCTACCGGAAAAACGATTCAACCAAAAAATTGTTTATGAACTGATTTCCTGAGATAAGCCCAGAAAATGTACCTGAGTGACGACCACATCTGGAAGTCCTGGTTCCCAGACTCACACAGCAGCCTCCACTAGTACTTGGGTCATTTAGGTTCTGCATCTCGTCTGTGGGAGATGCGATCTTGGGCAGGTGCGCAAATCTCTCTGAACTCGCACTGTCCCATGAACTCTATGCCGTGACGGAGATGTCATCAGGCCGTGCTGTCCACTAGCCACTGGTCACGTGGGATGGACTTTTTCATTTCATTTCATTTTACTTCATTTCAATTTAAAACTGCCAGTGTAGCTAGTGGCTAAGCCTCGGTTTCTTTATGTGCAAAAGGGAGGCGAGGACTGAACGAGATCATATAGGGGAAGCCCCTGATTCTAGGCCTGGTTCACGCTAAGAGCTCAGTCAGGAGTTATTAACGTCATGCTCACCACCATCATCACCTCCCTAACCTTATGACCTCAAGCTGCAGGGATTCTACAGGTCCTAGCTCACGACCCACCCCACAACCACCCCTCCAGGAGTTTTTCACACCATTGCTTGCACAGCCCGTGAGAGAGCGCTCACCATCTCTAGGAAGACCCAGCCTCTCTTTGGACTGCCGGCCACCTGAAAAAGACTGCTTCGCTGAGCTGAAGTGGCCGCCCCGCGGCACCTCTTCCTGGCCTACCTCTTTGGGGCTCAGACAAAGTGAATCCCCACCTCCAGCCTTTCTTCCTTCAGTATCAAAACTTTGAGCAAACCCCTCCCCGCACCTCCCTCCGCTGTGTGCCAGGCTCCGGCCAGCCTGGGGATTCTCACTTGTTTCGCTTAACCCTTGTTTTCCCAGGTTTCACCGCGTAGTTCCAGTGATGGTAACAAAACAGCACTTGTCTAGCTGTGTCCTGGGGTAGCTCATGTGGGAGAGCAGATACAACCTCCTAGCTCCATTAAAAAGGTTTCCTCCTGTCCTGGCCCAGTGTTTCTCCTCTTGGCGCAGGAGGCAGTACGTTGGGCCCAGCCCATTTCTCCACCCCGCCCCACCATCATCACCACATCCTCTTGGTGGTGGGTCCTGTCATGCTCACTGCAGAGGGACACGTGCTTGCACACGTGTGCGCACACCACCATACAGGGACACACCACCCTCAACGAACCAGGAGCTGCCACGCAGCCTCTCACCCCAAGGTCATGGCAAGAGTCTGCTGATGAGGCCCTTTGTTTTGAGAACACCTCTTTCTAAAGCGTGGGAAAGAGCGCCCACCCCCTACCCCTCCACTGTGAAGTTCAAAATGGCTGCCTCACCTCTGTTTTTGCAACTTAGTCCAAACAAGCTCATGGCTTCTCTTTCTTCAAATGGATTTACGGGATGATGGGGCAACAAAAGCAGAAAACCCCTTCGAGAAACTGAGGGTGCCCGGAAGATGGGCATCTCGCACTCCCCCGCAGATGTGGGCTGAGCTGGTGACACTCCGTACCTCCCGGAGGAAAGTGTGGTGAGCAAAGACGTTTAGAGGAGTTGACTCTGCCTCCTGGAGATTTGGGGGCCAACATGAACCTAGAACACGGTCACCGAGCCACAGCTCTGTTGCCATTTTGGGCTAGTTAATCCTATCTAGTGGGGAGGGGCTGTCCTGTGCATTGTAACGTGTTTTGCAGCATCCCTGGCCACCCACTCCCCAGTTGTGACAAACAGTCTCCAGGTGTTGTCAATGATCCCAAGAGGGTCTACCCTCCTACCACCACCTCCTATCATTAAAAGCCATTGGCCTAGAGCCTGTGTCTCTTCCTAGCCTAGAGAATTATGGAGGGGAGGGCAGGGTGCTGCTTGGTACTTGCAGTAGTGGGTAGGGTAGGGTAGGGCAGGCCTGCATTTCCACTATTAGGCCAGAGGAGTTTGCTAAAGACCGAGAGGAGACTGTGCAAGAGAGCTGGGTTCAGTCTTGAAGAGGTTCCTCACCAAGAAAGTGGCTGGTAGGGCAAGGGAACCCTGGTCATCAAAGGCTGCGGGATACGGCGTTTGGGGAGACGCTCAGAGGGAGAAAGAGAACGTATCGCGTAGGGCTTCCTGGAGAAACCCTAAATGCTCTAATCTGGAGGAGATCAAAACAGAAAAAAGATTAAGGGAGGGAAAGAAGGGAGCTCTCCTCCTTCCTCCCTCGAGAAAAACAAGGTAATTTCCTGTTTCAGCCCCATCAAGTTGAATTTGTTCAACAAATTCTTTGCACAATCAAATAAGAATATTTTTACCCAGACTTCTGCTTCCTTCAGGATGGAGTAACAGGAAACAGAGTCAGCTTCATGCCTGAAACCATTAAAATATCAGGCAAAACATATAAAACAACAACATTCAAGACATTGGACATCAGGCAGCAAAGGGGAGTGATCCTCAGGAGAGAGGAAACAGCAAGGTGAACCCTGTTACTGCCTAGAGAGAGTCCAGGCCATGGTTCAGAGAAGGAGAAATAGGCAGAGTCTAGCGGTTAACCTGAATGGAAGAGACAGAGCTGGAGTCTAGGGAAATGAAACCAGCTAGAGTTCGCAGGGCAGAGTGCTAGAGAGGCGAGAGATGCAGAGAGAGAGAAATCTAGAGGGCTGCAGAAGGTCCCCCCGCCCTGAGAACTCAGTGAGTACTGCTCAGTACGGATGTGGGAGAAAGCTTCTGGGGCTGGGAGGGTGAACCACCCAAAAGGATTAGTGGGAACAGCTCCCAGGGCCCCCACAGGGCGGAATAATGCCTGTTCCCGACAGCCAAAGTGGAAAACATCACAGTTCAGGGGCCACTAGTTAGAACCCTAAGAGTCTTGCCTCAGGACTAGAAAAAATTAACCTTAGACTAAGTCCAGAAATCCAGTTCTGGCCCCACCTAAGAAAGCTTAAAATCAAAAGTGGAAAGGATCAAACTCTTTCCAGGTAAGTTAACTGCCACAACCAAGTTCAAGAATGTTTATAGGAATTCAAAAATATCCTGAACCCAACAAGGTAAAATTGATAGTGTCTGGCATCCCATAAAAACATTACCAGGCACACAAAGAAGCAGGAAAATGTAACTCATAAGAAGAGAAAACTCATTCATTGAAACTGATTCAGACACAACACAGATGACAGAATTGTAGATAAGGGCACTGAAATAGTTATTAAGGCCGTTATTTCATATGCTCAAGAAGCTAGAGGAAAACTTGAATATGTTAAGTACAGATATGGAAGTAAAAAAAAAAAGACCCCATCTGAACTTCTAGACATGAAATCTATAATGGCAAATTAGACATTGCAGAAGAAAAAATGGGTAGCTCCCCTACAAAATCCTCAGCAAGGTCTGCTTTTCTCTCTGACACTTCTGTGTGAGTGGATTTTGGTGGACAACTCAAAGAAAATGTTGAGGAGAGTGCAGAACAACAAAGACCCGTAGGGCTCAAGGCAGGGAGTCATGGGAGAGTAAAGGCTTCATATTAGGGATGGGACTGCTTTGATTTCCAGACTTAGGGGAGCCCCAACTGACATCCTAGTTATTAAGAAATCTTTCCCAAATTTCCTTTGGTTGCTTCTGCAAATTGGCTCCCCGCGCTGCCAAAAAGGCCTGGTGTTCCTGAGACCACAGCAGATGTGCAACTTGGAGGGGCACTGAAATCTGCTACATGAAGAAGATGGGTAAAACACCTGGTCTTCAAGAACCTCATGGTTCAGCAAGGAAAACAGAAACATGAAATAATCTCTGGACAGCGGAGTGTCTGCTGTAACATGCTGGCTACCATGTACTGATCACCTGATAGACAGGTACCATGGACATAGGACATCGTTTATCTCCATTTTTCTGCTATGAAAGTTAAGACATAAACACCTTAAGAAATATACCCAAGGTCATCCAGCCAGGTAGTGGCGGAACCACTACGCTATCCTACCCCTGAGGCTGCATAAGATACAGAAGAAACACAGAGGCGTGAACTAGAGTGTGGCAGGGCTCAGCGGGGGCTTTTTTGAGGAAACACTTGTTCAGAAACTCAAAGGAGTAGGAGTTTGCCAGGTGGGCCAGATGGGAAAGGACATTGCAGGTAGAAGGAACCGCAGGTGCAAAGGCACAGAGAAGGCAGGAAAGGGAATGTTGAAAAGTTGGGAGTGGAGAACAGGGAGGTGAAGCAGAAAACAAGCCCAGAATTGTGGGTCAGGACCAGTATGAAAAGGGTCTCAAACACACTGCTAAGGATGCAGATTGTAGCCAGCTAGTTGTTTCCAGTCTTGGGTCTGAATTCTGAGGCACCATCAAGAAGTAAAGGGAATCGGAGGGGAGGCTATAGCTCAGTGGTAGAGCACATGCTTGGCATGCACAAGGTCCTGGGTGCAATTCTCAGTACCTCTGTTAAAATAAATAAGTAAATAAATAAAACCTAATTACCTCCCCCCAAAACAAAAACAAAAATAAATAATTAATTTAAAAAAAAAAGAAGTAAAGAAAATCAGCAACCTAGGTGCAGGTGTGTGAAGAAGACATGCTTTTCTGTTGAGTCTGTGAGACAAAGGTATATAGACATTAGCTTCCACAGATTCACTCACAGTTGGAACTGCTTGCTAACAGAAGACTTTATGAATAAAATGCATCCTCGTTATAGAGTTTTATAGATTTCCAAGTGCCACTGATTGATGTAATTATCTGTGGCACAGATATTCATGTCCTCAGGTTACAGACGTGCTCATTTATGTGCCCAGAGACACGCTGGCAGGAATTAGTGGTTAAAGCTCAAACTCTTCTTAATTCAAGGTGTATGGTGTTCTTTTGGTCCAATAAACCACAGCTCCTTCTATCTGTTTCCTATGACACTTTCAGAAGGTTGGAGATAGGGAACAGGCAGTGTGGACAAGTTAGGTGGCAGGACACCCCCTCAAGAACCCAAGAATTTCCAGTGTCCTTAGTGATCCAGGGCCCCAATGGCTAGTACCCTTTGGCCACCGGATCATTTAGAGGACCCAGAAACCCTCACTTCTGGCTTCCCAAACTGGATCTCTCCAGGTTGGTTTGGAAATACAGGCAGCCCAGGACATTTCTATAAATGCCCCAGCCCCCTATGAAGTGTACACTGATGAGGTGGAGGGGTTTCCAATCCCTCACCTTCCCTGCTCTGACACCTTTGGAGTTCAACAGTACTTTTTTTTCCTCCCCATTTTGCCTTTAAAAAAAAAAAAAAGTAAAAACTATTTTTAGAACAGTTTTAAATTTTGTTAACCTAAACCAATAAAACAGCTGGTTATTTTACAAGCAAAATGTGCTTATTCAGGAGCAGCACAGAATTGCAATTTGGAACATGTAACTATGGTGAAGCACGAGCAAAGGAGAGGAAGTTCTTTTATAGAGGAGAAGGAGAAGATGGGAGGGGCTATTATAAATAAAAAGTCCATTGGAAGAAACTGGGAGTTCAAAGTATAGTGGCTTTTCATTGGCTGAGTCTTAACCATCTCTCATTGGCTGAGCTGTTGCCAGGCAAGGAGAAAATCTTTCTTCCTCCTGCTGGCCATAGCAGTGTAGTACCTCCTGCCATACAAGGTGCAGCTCTTCCTGTTGGGATCTGCATTTACGTTGAATGGTATGTGGGTGACAGTTCCCCTTCTGACTTCCTGACTCCATATTAATGAGGTATCCTTTCATTAATTTTTACAATGTACAGAAAAATTAAGCAGATAAAATAGAGTTCCCATATCTCCCTCCCCCCACCACACACACACACACACACACACACACACACACACACACACACAGTCTCCTTATTATTAACATGTGACATCAGTATGGTGCATTTGCTTCTAATGAATCGATATTGAATCATTATCATTAACTAAAGTCTACAATTTATTCAGATTTCCTTAGTATCTGCCAAAAATTCTGTTTATGTTCCAGGATTCCATCCAAGATACCACATTATGTTTAGCTACCATGTTTCCTTAGGCTCCTCTTAACTGTGACAGTTTCTCAGACTTTCCCTGTTTTTGATGACCTTGACAGTTTTGAGAAGTACAGGTCAGTTATAGTGCAGAATGTTCCACTATTGTAATCTGTTTGATGTTCTTCTCATGGTTCCACTGGGGCTATGAGTTTTGGGAGGAAGACAGTAGAGGCAAAGAGGCATTTTCATCACGTCATATCAAGAGTACCCACTACTCAATGATTTATCATTGGTGATGTTGACCTTGATCACCTAGCAGAGGCAGTATTTGTCAAGTTTCTCCACTGCAAAGTTACTCTCTCCCTGGAAGTCACAATACACAGCCCACATGCAAGGAGTGTATATTCTCCCCTCCTTTAGGGTGGAGAAGCTACATGATTTACTTGGAATTCCTCTACATGGGAGATTTGCCTCTTTCCCTCTGTGATGCTGTGATATAAGAAGAAATATATATTTTGGACTTCTTCCTGGTCCCAGGTCAGAGCTCCTGAAAACACCCTCTCATTTCTATGTGATTAAGAGCTATAAGATCAGCTCTTATTAAAATAGTTTTTGTCCCAGGCTCCTGAAGCAGCTCCAGAGTGATCAAGGTGGAAGGAGCATCTTTTGTCATTCAGAACAAGCCCCTACACCTGAGTTTCTGTTCCTTCTGTGACTTTTGAGAAGCCCGGAAGGATGGGTGAGCTGGTTGCTATGGGAACCAACCTTGTGATTAGAGGGTGACCTCTGGAGATTGACTTAATCATCAATAGCCAATAATTTGATCAATCATGCTTACATTATGAAGCTTCCATAATAACCCTAACTGAAGGGGTTTGGAGAACTTCCAAGCTGGTGAATCAAGCTGCTGGGAAGATGGTGTACCCAGAGAGGCCGTGGGAACTCCGCACCCCTTCCCACAGACCTTGCCCTGTCATCTCTTCATCTGGCCATTCACCTGTATCCTTTAATATAGCCTTTGTGATAAATTGGTGATAGTAAGTAGACTGTTTCCCTGGGTTCTGTGAGCCATTCTAGCAAGTTCTTGAACCTAAGAAGGGGGTCATGGGAACCCCCCATTTATAACCAGTCAGTCAGAAGTACTGGACTTGCAATCAGTATCTGAATGGGACAGGGACAGTCTTGTGTGACTGAGCCCTTATTCTGTGGGGTCCGCACTAACCCTGGGCAGTTAGTGTCAAAACTGACTTAAATTGTAGGTCATCTAGACTGTATCTGCCGAGAATTGCTTAATGTGGAAAAACCCACATATCTGGTGACATGAATATTGTGTGACTAAAGGAAACAAAGAAAAGTGTTCCTTTTGTTGGTGTCAGAGAGGTGGGATTTGCTGGAATGGCTCTGGCTCATGGGAAAAGGGTTTGGGAAGACAAAGGGTGAAAGTGTGGGGGCTGAGGAACCTTTGATCCCTGGGTGGCTGCGTGGTCACCCAGGGTGTGAAGCAGCAGCTGTGCAGCAGCAGTTACTAAAGGTAAAAGTGACCAATGGGACTTAGAGCCGAGGCCCTTCCCAGGGAGCTGGTTCACTGGATGCGTAAGGAAATGCAAACTAGTAAGGAAAAGGCAAAACATTCTCTCCCTTGGCTATTGTTACCTGGAACCGCTAAAATGAAATTAAAGAGCATTCTGGTTTGGACTTTGATGATAGACCAAGTGCAGATTCGGGGGGGGGGGGTGTCAGTCTCAACTTTGGCCACGAGCCTCAAAGCCACCTGGCAAGAGGAAAATTATGCAGTGACAACAGAAAGTACCTTTGAGGCTTCTTAAAGAAGATACCAAGAACATACTCAGCATGGGAGGAAGGCAAAGCCACGGAACTACTGAAGGCAGAGGGTATAATGTGAAGGAGTGGTCTCATTTTGCAGGTCAGCATCATTGGTACAGGTTCCCAAGGAACCTTTATTAAAATGGATTGTGAGAGTTATTTAGAGGCAGTGACTTTGATTGGAAGTGCTGAAGAATGGAAGAGCAAGTTTGGGTTGGTACAGGACCCTCACCTCACTGTGGAGTAATTACAGATGACTTATATGTGATCTGGGCGCAAAAGCAGCTTCTAGGGGGAAGGGTGTATATAGCTCAGTGGTAGAGCACGTGCTAAGCACGCATGCGGTCCTGGGTTCTAATCCCCAGTACCTCCATTATATAAATAAATAAACCTAACTATCTCTCCCCCCAAAACAAACAAACAAAATCAACCAATAAAATAATTTTTTGTTTTTTAAAAAGCAGCTTCTTTCTGCCAGAACAGCCAGCCTGGTGGACTAGAGAAGAGCCACTGTAAGACCTGTATACATTGAGAAGGGGGACCATCCATCTTTCCCTGTAAATGTCAGGTGGTGTGCCGTCAGATGAAGCAGCTCATGTGTTTTGATGTAAGCCACGTGGGACGGGCTTTATGATGGCTGGGAGAGTCACCCACCAAATATGTCTAGTACCCAGGTCATGGTCAATGCTGTGGTTAATGGGGTGCCTTTTCTATGAGTACCTCATAGAACCTTACTGCTGCAAAACCCAGCAGCAGTTCAGGAAGCCTTATCGCATTTGCTGTCTTGGCTTTCCCTCATGAGTCTTCCATTAATAAAAAAAACACATTATGTTAATTAATGAGAGAATGGGGAAAGTTAGAGAGAGGCAAGGGACTGGTTTAAGCATGGTGAGCACTTTTAAATGGTGATTAAGAAATAAGGTGAATAAAGCACACACTGTTAGGAGCAAAACAAAAAGGAAACAGAAAGGGAGTCACACAGAGACTCATCCCCACAGGGTGAAACGGTTAGTAGAAAATAGGATGAAGACATCAATGGAGTTAAAACAAAGGTTTTAATGCAGCACTACCAAGGGTTGGGTGGGCCAAAGGGACTCCCTGCTGGTTCCCCAAATTTAAAAGACACCAAACAGGTCCACTCTATTGACTCCAATTTGGAGAAAGGTAAAAAGGCAGAAGGCAGAGATTTTAACTAGAAAGCTGACCAGCAGTGCCTTGGAGCAGCCGTTAGATAGATACATCGAGATAAAGGTTGAGGAATGAGCCAAGGTGGCCTGACGTATTGCCAGGGGCCCCAGGCCTTTTGCACTTTAGGTGGTAAAATGGCCAGGGGGCAGAGAAGAGAAGTTTCTGGAAGTCCTTTAGGTAGGAGCCCCACAAACTGCGGTAGGAAAACCCCCGGGCAAAGCTCCATGCTGCAATTAGGCTATGAAAACATAAAAATGTGGGGGTTGACGGGGTTATGAAAGTTGGAATGTTTAAACAGGCTCTATGTAAAGTTGCGTCTCCTTTATCTGAATGTTTTATGGGAATGGATATTACGTCTGGCTGGGGAGTACTTCCTCTACCCAGTATTATAAAACCAAAGCCTGGTGATAAAGTCCACAGGAATATGAGGGCTGATGGAATTAAGGTGAGAGTTTGTAGGAGAACTGAAATGTTCGAACAGGCTTCGTGTGGAGTGAGTGGTTGTGTAGAGACCCGGTTGTACTAGGGGGAGATGGACATGTATCTGACTGGATAATGTTCCCCACCTCGTACTATAAAACAGAAGGCATGCAATGCCACCCTTCAAGCCATATTACTTGGACACACTAAACAGGCCCCAACAAGATACTGGAGCCCACATGGTGTGGAGCAAAAGTTGGAGCGCTGGTAGGGAGAAATTCTCCGACATTTATTTTATAGCTGGATGTTGGTACCTCTTAATCCTTTTCACCTATTTCATCCATCCCTCTGCCCACCTCCCCTCTGGCAACCACCAGTTTGTTCTCTGTATCTAAGACTCTCTTTCTGTTTTGTTTGTTTGGTTGGTTGGTTGGTTTTTTAGATTCCACATATAAGTGAAGTCATACGGTATTTGTTTTTCTCTGTCTGAATTATTTCACTTTGCATAATACCCTCTGGGTCCACCCATGTTGTGGCTAAATGGCAAGATTTCATTCTTTTTATGGCTGAGTAATATTCCATTGTGTGTGTGTGTGTGTGTGTGTGTGCGTGCACGTGTGTGTGTGCATGTGCTACATCTTCATCCATCTTATTGCAGAGATCGTTTCACAATGTATAAAAATACTGAATTATTATTGTACACCTGAAACTGATATAATCTTGTATGTTAATTACAACTCCAAAATACTCTGCGTGCCAGCCCTTTATGGAGTGTAGACTGGGCTTTGGTAAAAGCCTGTGAGCACCTCCCAGCCATGACTACTGGGACTTTGGACTAGAGAATTTCCATCTGAGAGGTATTTACTAGCTTGCTATATGATATTAATTGAAACTGCCACTATGACTAAAGGACAAAAAATAATCTTGAAACCTGAAATACCTGTGATGTCTTCTCGGCAATGTCAGAGAAACACTCTAAGGGGGAAGGCAATGTCCAGAAAAGTTCCAGAATAACACAGAAGTGGTTGACATGGGGTCATGCTGCCTGGGGAATGCAAGGAGGAGATAGGCACGGGCAGGGAGCCTCTTTTCCCCCAGGACCGACCCTGGAACAGTGTGAGGAGCTGCTGGCTTCTACTGTCACTTGGACAGTGCCCCGTAAACAGCTCTCGACTGGCCGACAGAGTGCCTGCTTTGTGAATACCAGTTCCAAGGTGAGTGAACATCCTATTTGAAAGGCTACCTCTCCAGTTGAAGAAGCAGTTCCAGGACCAGGGCTGCAACTACAAATCTTGGAAGCAGGGATCCTTAGCAAGAAACTGTAACTACATAGGAGAAATAGCAGGATGGTGAGTGCGGCTGCAGGGAAGTGAGGAGAGGGTAGCAGGTGTGAGCAAACCATTCATAAAGCTCTCTTCTTCTCCACGGACACTCTCTTGGCCTTTGTCTTGAATCAGCCTAAATCAGGCTGCCTCATTTTGCTTTAGAAGCTCCCCAGTTGTCCGCCACATGGATATAATGCAATTTATTCAATAGGTTGTAGGGTTTTTTTCTTCTCTTCTCTTCTCTTCTCTTCTCTTCTCTTCTCTTCACTTCACTTTTCTTTTCTAAGGGACCAGGAGGTACGAAATGAAGATCAGGAAGCAGTTGGAGTGGGTTATAAAAGGAGGAAAAATAAAGGGCAAGCCTACTCTTAACAGTTGCAAAGCCAGGGCAAGAGTAGAAATGGAGGTCCACGTGCCAGATGTCTAAATATTAAAAGTTATGAAATAAATTGACATACTATTAAATAAAATATGTCCCATCTTCTCACCTTGACAAACAGACCTTCACACCAGTCTGGAAGGCCAGATTTAAACTGAGAATTGCAGGCTCTCTGGGGTTCTGCACCCAGTCCACAGCCTGCCCCCCCTCTTCTGACTCAGCTCCATCCTACACTGAGAAGGCCCTTGAATGCGCAGGTCTGGACACCTCAGCCTGCCTGTTGAGTTTCTACCTATGCTGCCCTCGGCCCGGGGCTACTCGAGAAGATGGGCTCAGGAATGAGGTCCTACAAGCAGGCAGGGGCCCTTTGGGCAAGAAATTCCTAGGGGCCAAGAACTCAGATTGTGGGTTTGAAGTTGGGGGAGGAGTGGGAGGTGCTGGGTGGGCAGGACCCCTTGATTTCCAGACTTCCTGTCCCTTAGGGAGGGATACAGCTGGGGGAGAGTCAGAGCAGGGTCCTGTGAAGCACAAGGCCCAGGGGGGGCCTACTTGCCCGAGTCTAAGGCTGGTGCTGCTGGAGAGTGGACATGCCTGCCTCCCTTGGGGAAGGAACTGACAGCGTGGAGAAAGTGGGCAGCAGAGAGCAGGGAGCCGGCGCCAGCAGCCCAGCCAGCTGGGGTGACCTGGGCTGAGCAGACAGCAGGAAAGGACAGAGCTGCCAGCTCTACCCAAGCATGCCATGTCAACAGTGGCCAAAGGGGCAAACTGATCCTCATAGAGAAAGAAACCTCAGCAACTACCTGCTCAAAACAGTAACAGCCGCTGAAACCGCAAAGAGAAAGTGTAAACAAGGAAGCTGAAACAAACAATGAAAATACCATCATCTTTTCTGCTGGTCAATGAACATCACTGTAAAGCTGACTGCTCTCCCACAACATGGGGATGTGGATTCCTGGCCCATAGTGGTAGCTAAGTAGCACTGAGAGGTGAGCGGGTCACTGTGCATCTCTGTTTCCTCATCTGTCAAAAAGGGATACACTTGTCCTAGCTCGCTCTGCTTGCAAGGGACTTTTATGATAATTTTAAAAAATGTATTCCTTTGCTGGATGTGAATTTTCTCTCTCAAAGTTGACGGGCTGGCTCAACATAACCTTGATGCAACCTTCATGAAAAGTGAGAAGAGAAGTGGTCAAGCTGCCTCATGCTAGATAAGCATCCAGGCAAAGAGGACTGGCCGAGAGGGAAGACAGGCCAGCCTTTCTTGGAAAAGGAGGGTAGCCGCTCTTTGTAAGCACCTGTCTGCGAGCACCAGGGTAAGTAGGGTATAGAGCATCTGGAAAGCAAACTGCATACATCTGCACTAGCAGGTCATTTACACACAGGACCTCTGTCATTTACATTTCACTTAGCTTCTGGGTACAAAAGCAGACAAGCGAGGAAAGATTTCAAGTACTCGCTGTGTGCAGAGCTGTGCTGAATACTTTAGGGAGCTTGACAGTGGATGAGCGACTGAGGAAAACAGAAAAACAGAAAGGCCCTTTACAGAGCAATGTGTTTATCCATGCCTGTGTGTGGATCAGTAATAATGACTGTCACTACGGAGTACTAGGAGTGACGAAATTTATAGATTTGATGCCCTCCCCATACAAATCGCAGCTGGCTATTTTGAAGAAATAAACAAGATGACTTGAAAAAGTATATGGAAAAGCAAGGGCTCTAGAATAGTCAAAACAACCTTCAAAAAGAACGAAGTTGGGGGACTTAACACTGTTTAATATCACGACTTACTGTGGGCGGGGAGGGTATAGCTCAGTGGTAGAGTGCCTGCTTAGCAGGCACGAGATCCTGGGTTCAATCCCCAGTACCTCCATTAATAAATAAATAAACCTAATTACCTCCCCCAACAAAATAAAAAAAGACTTATAAAGCCACAATAATCAGGACAGTGTGGTATTGTTGTAAGGAAAAGACAAATAACTTAATGGAACAGAATAGAGCCCAGAAATAGAGTCACACACATACAGTTAATCGATTTTCTACAAAAATGCCATGTGAAGTCAATGGGGGAAAGGAATGTCTTTTCAATGAAAATTGCTGGAACAACTGGAAATCTCTTTGGGAAAAAAAATGAATCTTGATCCCTATCTGACTTTATCCACAAAATTTATTTGAGACGGATTGTGGACCTAACCTAAAACCCCAGAACCATAAAGCTTCTTAAAGAAAACAGAAGACTATCTTTGTGATCTAGAAGTAGGGAAAGGTTTCTGGGCCCACATACAAAAAGAACAAAATTTTAAATGGTTTCATCAGAATATAAAATTTCTGCTTATCAAAAGACACCACTAAGAAAATGAATTGACAAGCTGCAGACCTGGAAAAAAAAAATCTTTGCAGCAATATACCTGACAAAGGATTTATATCCAAGACATGTAAAAAGCTTTTACAAATCAATAATAAAAATATAAACATTCCAGGGACAAAATGGGAGAAGACTTCAACAGACACTTTACAAAGTAAGTTATACAAATGGCCAATAACAGTTTAAAAAGTGCTCAACAACATTAGTCACCAGGGAAATGGCACTTAAAACCACAGGAAAACACGACTTCATAAATACTAGAATGGCTAAAACCAAAGACTGATGTTCCAACTTTCTACTGCTCCATAACTTATCACCCCAAAACTTAGTAACTTAAACAATTACAATCATTTTTTTTATTTCTCACAGTTTCTTCGGGTCAGGAATTGAGGAATTGTCTGGGTAGGGCTGGTTGGGGAGTCTCTCCTGCTGTTACAGTCTGACTACAGCTGGAGGTGGGAAAGTGGGGCCTGGAGCGGCTAGGACATCTCTCTCTCTCTCTCTCTCTCCTTTCGTATATTCTTAGGATCTCTCCATGTGGTCTAGTTCGGGCTTCCTGGGGGCACTCAGACTTCTTACCAGGAGGGTCAGGTCTCCAGGAGCAAGTCTTCTGCTAACCACGTGGATATGCGTTCTCTTTTATGACCTGGCCTAAGAAGTCACATAGTGTCACTTTCGCCACATACTAGTGGTAACAAGTGGGTCCACCAACCCACCTAGATTGAAAGGGAGTGGAATTAGACTGTCTCTTGTTGTGGCAAGATTCTAGAAGAGCAAGTGGGATGACAGATGTCATTGCAGCCATGTTTGTAAAATACAGTCTAGTGGATAAACCTGGAAAGAAAAGGTTACAGCTTCTACCAGGCCTTAAGTCACACTAAAGTTCAGTCTTGATACTGCTTGTGATGGGGCCCCACTGGAGGCTTTTAAGCAAGAGAGTGAAATTGTCCATCATCTTAAGAAGTTCATTCTAGCAAATGGGTGGATAAAGAATTTGTGGGCGTGTTTGGAAGCAGAGACCACTTAAGAAGGGCGTCCAGAAGTTCAAGTCCTACCTGTGGTGGTCAGCCCTGCCCTAGGTGAGCGCACAGGGAGAGAGTGGGGGCAAGGAAGGCTGCCAGGTCTCTGGCCTGACCCTCTGTTTCTGTCACAGAGATGGAGAATGATGGAGAAGTCAGTTTGTTTGGTCATGGGCTTGAAAGGCCAGGGTAGACGTACAAAATTTGAACTCGGGGTAAAAATTTAGGAGAGAACACACAGCATTTAAAAAGGCGCAGGAGTGGACGAGATGTCCGTCAGCCCAAACATTCAGAACCTCTACCCTCTCTTTCCCTTGGCACCGCCGACCACGCCAAGCGCGCAGGCCGAAATACGCACGCGCACATCTGCGTCTACAGCAGCTCCTGGGTGACAGCCTCCGGAATGCGCACGCGCGGTGTGCGGCGGTCGCCATGGAGACGCGTGGCTTGGCCGGGTTCTTCTCGCCCGGAGCCGCGGACTCAACTGCAGCTGCGGGTCTCGGGCTGCCCCGGGCGCTGGGGGTTGGCCCAGCGGGCGGATGGAGGGTGGTGGTGGGGCCGGGGCGTCGGGGTATGGTGAGAAGGGCGAGGACAGCGGGGACGAGGAGGAGGAGCAAGAGGGCGGCAAGGCGGGCTCGCATGGGTCCAGACTGCCCCCCATCGCAGGCTGCGCCTCAGAACTGACCAAACGGAAAGTAAAGAAGAAAAAGAAGAAAAAGGCCAAGGGGTCGGGCAAGGGGGACGGTAAGAGGAGCAGCTAGCGCGGCAGCCTCAAATCCCCTACCTGAGATTCTTCTCCATGGACACCCACTCCCACCTCTCAGAGACCCCCCACCCCGTCTACTTGGGGGCCACGTCAGCCCAGAAACAGAAACTTGCCAGTCCCAGTCAGAGGTCTTCCCGCTCCCCGCACATACCACTTACCGCTGCACAGTGATGCCCCAGCCCTACCCATAGAGATCACCCTTGTCCACAGAGACCCCCAAATCCTGCGTTGAGAATTCTCAACAACCATGGAGACCCTTAACCCCACACAGAGACAACCCACAGATACTCAGTGTTATCCCCACAGAGCCTCCCCACCCAACACTGTGACTCCTAGCTTTACACATTCATTCAACTTTCTTAATCCCTAAGTCCAAATTCAAAATCCTAACATCCGTACCTTCTGTACAGAAATCTCAAGCCCTCCTACAGAGATGCCTTTATCCTCACACACAGACTTTCCCAACCCAAAGATACTAAGGCACTAGTGACAGCCACTCACACACAGAATCGCAGACTCCTGCCTTCCACCTAGAGACCCTCCTTATGCCCTCGTACATTAGGGCACCTGCTTCTGGATGCTGTGTTGACACTCAGGACACGCATATAAAGTATCCTCCCTGCACAGACCATCCTCCCCCTTCCCTCATTCACCAAGGCCGGCCTTTGACTGCATACACCATCACACCAGTCACAGCTGCACACTCTCTTGTAATCCCCAACACCCTCAAAAACACCCGCTTGAATCACTATAACTACCAAACAAAACTAAAGCGCAGATACCCCAGCAGGCACACGCATTCACAGTCTGCACAAACAAGCAGACACTCTGGTACACACTCACCGCATAGACCCCTCCTGCACACATATAATCACACACACGGGGTTCTCACTCCAGGCTCTCCCGGGGACACTTCACAGGTGTACACACACCAACAACTGTCACAGACCCACAGAGTCCCTATAGCTCACTGAGCTCCTCTCATAGAACCTGCTAGTGTCATGACAAAGGCCCTGAGCACTCACTTTACAAAGAGAGAATGTGTCTGTCCTTGGGTGCTGTAAGTCTCCACTGTCTCTTGTGTGGTCCACTTCAGGGTCTCTGTCAGAGAGGTGGCTCTCATTGACCCTGGCACAATGGGCCTGACCTCCGGCACAGCTAGTCCTGGGTTCAAGTTTCTGGGCCCTGGTCCTTTCTGTGCAGAGCCGGCTCCCCTGGCCAGCTGGAGGCAGATGGAAAAGCATCCTTCCCTATATCAGCCTTGCAGTATGGGGAAGGGAGCAGTGGGCAGACTATAATTCCTTCTTCAGGTGGAATTGTAATAAAAAGGGAAGAAAACAATTCTAGAGTTTAGGTCCAAAAGCCCCATGTGTAGCTGCCAAACCAGATTAGGAAATTTATTATCTTTGGGGCTTAGCTTCTGACTCTAGAAATTACAGTGGCACGTACCTTATACTGTCAGCAGGGGACACCAAATAATTGTTGGGTAGTGGGAAAGTATAGAAATATCAAGAGAGGATTTTTTTTTTTTTTTGGTGGGCAGAGGGAGATCCCCCCCCCAAATAGGATGAGCTGATGAAGGAATCACAATTTGTAGTGTTTTATATGCATGTTACATAATTCAGAAATTCTATTAATATTTTCCCAAAAATCAGTACAAGCCACACAGCAGACATATTTCCTGGCTTGGCAGAATGCTTTTGGGAGTCAGATTTAGGAAGCTTTCCTCTTGTTCTCCATTTCTTCCATCATAAAGTGTCTAGACTAGGAGTAAGTCACAGACTCCCAGAACTGGAAATTACCCTGGTGAGCATGTGGAGAGAGGAAGAGGGGGGTGCCACACGGAAAGAACAGGGCACTGGGAGTCAGGCCTGTGTTCAGATCCTGGCTCTGCCACCTGCTATGTGACATTGGCAAGAGACTGAAACTTGGAGTCTCTTTTCCCACCTGGTAAACAGGGCTGATAGCCTTTACCCAGAGGACCTGGCTCATAGGACATGCTCGATAAACAGTTCCTCCCTCCCCAAAATGACAACCCAAAGCATCTAGGCAGTGGGTGTGTAGGAGGCTGGTGGGATTGGCCACCTGAGCCCTAGGTGAGGAGGGGCCTCCACTTCCCCTTTACATCTTTGGTGGTTTGGGCATCGTCTCTGAGCAGGCTGAGAGCAGGCACCACAAACGTTCACACTACCCATCTGCTCAGCAGATAAACATCAGAGTCGAACCCTGAAGAATCAGCAGCTGTCTTCATCCTTCCATGACATCTTAAGACCCAGCAAAGATCACGGGGCGGGGCCGGAGCACAGACAGGACAGGAATGAAAGCAAGCTCACCCCTTCTTACTCCTCCGCCGCACGTCTCTCCCACTTTACCGAAATAGAAGAGAACCTTTCCAACCGGGTCAACGAAAGTCTGCGTTGGGATGGAGCTCTCGCCGACCCAGAGGCCGAAAAAGAAAGGATTCGCATCTATAAGCTGAACCGGAGGAAGCGGTACCGGGTTTGGGCCCTCAAGGGCTTCCACGCGGACCTCGGTGCCGAGGAGACCCCCGAGAACCCAGCCTGCCTCTTGGACCAGGACGGCGCCCGAGCCGCAGGCGGCACGCACTGAATGCGGGGCAGCCGAATTGCTGCTTTAAAGGAAACCTTATTCCGAAGCTCCTACACTCCGTCCGATCTAGCTACAACTATGCCGGAGTGAAAACCCACCCATGACGCGGACAAGCTTATAATTTATCCTAACCACGAGCTGATGTGTTTAAAAAAATAAATAAATAAAAATAAAAGGAAATCAGACCTACCTCTGAAGCAAGCAGATGTCTGAGGTCTTGACGAGCTCAACTCTCCTCCCGCCAAGACAGACTTCGTTGCTCAGAAAAGCCACAGCTGCTTCAGAGTGAAAGCAAAGCCGTGAACTAAACTCTTTCCCGAATTTCCTGTTTTTCAAATAAGCTGGCATCCTCTAGTTATGTGACTTCCCAACACAGATATCTATAATCTCCCCCCCCCCAACAAGAAAAGAGTGTGTAGATGGTATCAATTCTAAATCTTAAACTAATTTCATGGGTAAAACTCCTCACGTAGCATGTTTCTGTAGGCCCATGGAAAATGCCCCAAATATCCTGGAGACCATACTTTAATTAAATATACTCCCTGCTCTTATGTGGCTTTCAGAATAAACGAGTTCTGGGGTTGGGGGTATGGCTCAGTGGTAGAGCACATGCATGAGGTCCTGGATTCCATCCTCAGTACCTCCACTAAGAAAATAGAATGGTAATTAAAAAAAAAAAAAGGGTTCAGCAAAATAAGTGAATTCCAGAACGGCATCTCTGGGAGGTTATGATGTGACGTCTCAAAGGAATATTGCTTCTCTTATCAATATGGTCCTTCCCTAATCCCCCAAGACAGCATTTTGAGCAGAATTCTGGAGCATTAAAAAGACCCTACTATACTACTTGCTCTAAATTAGCATTCTTCCCTTCCACAAATACTGAGGGCCACGTGCTGCCTTAGTTTGGATTCTTCAAGAAGTAAAGACTCAAATGCAAGTAGATTGATTACCTGGGAGGTGAAGAAAAAATCAGCAGAGGGGATACCGGGAAGGAGAGAGTCAATCCATGGATCCTATTAAACCAGCTTCCTTACTGGGCAGCTGGGCCTTAGTCCTACCAGGAAACAGTGTCGGGACTATCCTGCCCGAAAGGGAGGGAGCTGGGGTATTAGACTCCCCAGAGGCCTTGGTTCAGGGGTCCTGGGGACTGTTAGTTCCCTGGCATTCCTAGAGGCCAACTTCAGTTGGGGAAAACCACCTTCAGGCACAAAGATGCAGCCCAAAAGTTCCAAGGGATGGGGTGGTCTCTGGGGTGGCCTCGGTCCCCTCTGTCCGGCACAGTGCAGGCCCTGAGTGGGACAGAGTGGAGGTTTAGGATGAAGGTCCTGCCTTCAAGGCATTAAAGACACACCGTGTACTCAGGAGAAGCTGAAAGCCAACGCCAAGCATCATAGAATGTGTATTTGAAAGTTGAGCAGAAGTGGTCCTCTTGGTCTCTGCCAGCCCCCAGCCAACAGGCAGCCCTCATCCCCCTCCTTAAAAGGTCAGGTACAGAGTTTTCTCCTGTCAGCCCTCGGACCCTGGGAAGATACACTGAAGGGCCTTTCAGAAGAGGCCTGTCCTCCCCAGGCCAGGACCGTCCCCTGCCACCAGGTTGGGGGGTACCCATGGAATCAGGCAGAGGGGACCAAGTGCTTGGGTGCGGCTCCGTGGGGAGGAGCAGGTGGGCAGTGAGCTAGTACTCAGCCTCAGACCTCACCCAGTGCCCCAGGTTCAAAGTAAAGACAGCAGAGGGTGGGGCAGCTGATTTGGCATTTCCTGTGTCCTCTGGCTCAGCCCTTGTGGCTGCAGGTGCTGTGTGTGGAGGCGTCGCATGCCAGCCTCGGGATGCTTTGATCACTTTGCACTGTCTTCCACCAAGGGTGGGGAAGGAGGCGGCCTGTGGTCACCTTTCTGCTTTGAGATATCCTGCGAGAGTGGTGAAAATTATGCGCTTTGATCTCAGAGCTGCATTTACCTCTTTCCCACCATATACTCACTGTGTAACTTCAGACAAATTGCTTAACCTCTCTGAGCCTTAGTTACCATATCTGGAAACAGAGATGCAAATACCTACCTTAGTGTTGTGAGAATCAAATGCAGGAATTACATACAGCATTTAGCATAACCCCTGGCCCTCAGGAAACACTTCAGTCTACTGCAAAAGTTTTTAAGCAATGATGTTTTATGTTGGGATAGCTACACAGCCACTGGGGACTGTCCTGGGTGATGATGTAGCGCTCACCTTGTCAAAGGGTGAGCTTCAAAAAGAACGTGGCTACAGTGGCTGGCTGATGGAATTCTAACAAACTGCAAAACAAATTACAAGGGTCTGGAGAAGAGGGAATATAGGAGGAATTAATCAAGGCTCTCGAAGCCCAGTGTTCTGGGAAGGGGGCTTTGGGCCAAACAAGAATGTGCCTACTTGTATCCTGGAAGCAAGTGGGAGATACAAATAAAGGAAGCAGATGGGGGTTAACGCTTCCACAAGCACAGAAGTGGCTTCAACTCAAACCACATTGGGTTAAAAGTTTTAAGTATCTTTCTGACACCCAGCCTGTTTCAGTGAGGACCCTTCCAGTGGCAAGGAATAGAAAACCCAGTGAAAACTGGCTTGCAGACAAGGGACTGACTGACTTATCAGGCCAAGAGTCCAGGGTTGGTTGTGGCTTCAGGCATGGCTACATCCAGGAGGTCATACTGTGTCATTAAAATTTGTCTCTTTCTCCACATCTTGTCCCTGCCTCCCCTGATTAGCCTCATGTTCAGGCAGGTTCTCATAGCAGGACTGCAGAGATGACCACTGACATCCTTACAGTTCATTCAAGAAAAGAGAGTCACTCCTGTGTCCCTATTTAGTGTCACTATCAACAACAGAGAAGGTCTCTGGCATGGCACAGGTCATATGCCCATCACTGGACTAATCACAGAGTCCAAGAAATTGAGTGCTCCACAGACCTAGCGTATGGTGAAGGCATGGCGGGGGGAGGCAACCCCAGCCGACACATGCACTGAACAGATTGTCATAGAATCTATATGAAATCTACGTAGAATTCAGGGTGGCTCCGTAAAGAGCTGCCAATGATTCATTTTTAAAAGACCTTGACTAAGGGTCATGGGAGTGGATTGCATAGCATGAGTTCATCTCAACGGTCTGGATTGACTGCACACTTATCTCCAGAACTACTGACCCTTGGCCAACACTCGGGAATCTATTAACTACAGATGAACAGTGCTGTGTAACCCTGGGTCCAGGAGTTGTTTTGGAGCAGAATGTATCAGCCGGTGAGCACTGTTTAGTAATCATAATTGGGCTCATGATTTGCGCCTGGGTTGGGTGGCACCTAGGGGGTGGGTTTCAACCTTTAAGGCTGATCACGTCACTAGAATGTGCCTACGTGACTAGCTCACTATAAGACGCTCCCACCATGAGTAGCCTTTGGGTTTCCACACCAGTCATGGTTGGAGACTTGGAAACAAAGTGCTTCTGTGTGAGCCCTGTGAATATCCATGAGGGACATCACAGGAAGACAAATTCCAGGGATGAAATGACTGGTGTGGATTGGCGTGGGAGATGTCCCCTGTGATCTCTGCCTCCTAGCGTTCATACCCTCCCATCGGGTACCTATGGACTCTAAGGAATAGAATGTGGCCAAAATGATGGAATGTCTCTTCCAAGATGGGGTTTGGAGCATCTTACAGCGTCTTACTGGTCACGTAGGCACATTCTAGTGACATGATCAACCTTAAAGGTTGAAACCCACCCCCTAGGTGCCACCCAACCCAAGTGCAAATCACAGAAAGAGACTGTGTTCAGGGGAAGGAGGGGAAGCTGAAGAGGTGGAGCACAGGTGGGTGGAGGGATGAACGGGGCTGTGAAATTCTTCTGTGCGAAACTGTAACGGTGGATACATGTCCTTACACGTTTGTCCAAACCCATAGAAAGGACAATGCGAAGAGTGACTCCTAAACCCTGGACTTCAGTTAATCACAACGTGTCAGTGTGGGCTCATCGGTTGTAACAGATGCACCACACTAATGCAAGGTATTAACAACTGGGGAATCCCGAGGGGAGGCTCACATGGCAGGGAGCTGATGCCTCCCACCAACAGCCGTGCAGCTGAGCTCGGAAGCAGGACCCACCCCCGTTAAGTCCCGAAGGACACCTTGATTACAGCCTGTGAGACTGGACACCAGAGGCATCCAGCTGAGCTACCCCCACATCCCTGACCCACAGAAACTGCGAGATAATAAAGTTGTTTGAAGCCACCAAGTCTTGGGGTCATTTGGTCGCTAATACACTTGGCCTCTTCCTTCACCATCAGCTGTGCTGATTCTCAGCGAGCTGCCTCCACCTTGACCAGAGAGTGGAAACCCCACCGCCCGACCTTCTCAGAAGCAGCTGTGTGTTATTCGGCACCACAGGGCTCCGAGGAGGCCTCAGTGTATTTCCAGGGCAGGGGGCGCTGCTGGGCGAGTTAGGTGCTAGGTCCAACTAAATGGTTTCTACCTGTTATGCTCACAGGTGGAGCCGTCAATAGCTGTTTCTGCTTTCCCAGTCTGTGTTCTGTGCCCTGCCCCCCACCTTGTAATGATACTATCTTAGGTCATTTTCTAGTATATAGATCTTCTACCTGATTTGTCCCTCCGTTGAAATATTCCCTGAGTGGTGGGGGTTCTTATCTCCATTTTACGGTTTAGGCTTAAAGAGAAGAGGTGACTTAGAAGACTGGCCCCAAGGTCTCCAGGGGTCTTTTTAGAAAACGTTTCTCCAGCAACTGCTAAGTATGCAGCTCTCTGCTGACTGCTGCCAGGATACCGGCAATGACAGCCTTCTCCCCTGCCTCGGCCTTCTGTCCGTCTGTCTGTCCGTAACGCCCGTGATTCCATTTCATCTCTGCAACCATCTCTGAGATGCGAGATGTCACGGTCCCAGTCACACAGGATGAAACGGGCCCAGACAGGGAAGTGACTTGCTCAGAGTCACACAGAGACTAGGGGGAGGCGCTGGGATGTCACACCCAAGTCTGGCTTGTTCCAAAGGTCCAGCTCTTAATTGCTCTGCTGTGGTGCTCAGACAGGCTCCCCAAGCAGGTGGGAGCCAAGTTCCTTCCATTCAGTCCCAGTGTTCTACCACCATGGAAAGAGGTAGCAGATGGCACTGGGGCTTGTCAGGAGGGCTGGCGGCTGAAACAGGTTGATGTGTCATCAGAAGGAGGGAGTCCTTCCTGGGAACTCTGGCCAGTAGGGAAGCATCCTGGGGAGAAGAGGTCTGCGGAGGAAGAAATCTCTGCCCACTGTCTCCAGAGGGCCCGGGGGTGATGGGAAAACAGTCTCTCAGGCCTCCTGGCCACACTGTGTACTTGTTCATGGTCAGATCTGGCCTTTGAGACCTCCGACAGCCCGCCTTCTGACCAGCACGGGGAAGGGCTTGGGAAGGTTCCGCCTCCTCACAGCACCCGAGGCCCGCCCGCCTGCGGCTACTCACTGCACGAGGATGGTGAGGAGGCCTCCCTGCTCAAACCCTGGGCCTGGGGCCAGCAGCCCACGCATGACCTTGTTAGGAGCTTGTTAGAAATTCTCGGGCCCCAGCCCAGACTTCCCAAATCAGAATGTATAGTTTAACAAGTCCCCAGGTGGCTCACATGCAAGCTGACATTTGAGAAGCTGCGGTGGTTGGGAGGTGATTCCCCACAGACACGTGTCTGCGCGTCCGGAGAGGAGAGACGCTGACTGCCTGCGTTCTCTTGCTCTCCATTCCAGTTCCTAAGCTCAGAGTTCCTCTCCCCTAACACGACCCTTTATGTCCTGGTACCACCTGGCCCCCTCTGCATCATTCTGTGGGGATGGAGGCCCTGGAATCCAACAAACAGAGGCGGAATCTCTGGCTATTGCTGTGACTCACAAATCGTCCTTTGTCACTGACCCAAGAGACTCGTGTCTTCAGCCAGCATCCATGAAAGTGAGGAGGAGGCTAACATGTTAGCTTGCAGTTAGTGTAAAAGCCCAGACTCTCCATAGCTCTTAACCCCGGTCTGAGGGACAGACACACTGATCATTGAGCTCTCTGGCTTCTCTACGCTTAACTCACCAGGAAGTTGTATCATGTTCCACACACAGGTTTTACTTCTCAGATTACCGAGGAAAGGCCTACATATTACAGACAAATTAGCAAAAAAAAAAAAAAAAAAAGTGTTTTTAAAACACCGAATAGTCCCACCATTCAGAGAGCTCTAGACTCATCCATTTGGTACCCATCCTTCCAGTCCTTTACTAGTCATGCAACTACAAACAGGAAAATAAAACTAATGGGGTGATAATACATGTGCTGTCCTCTGACTGGCGTCTGAAAAATACAGCAGGGACATCTTTTCAAGTCCCTAAATTCACATCCACCTCATCATTTGTGATGCTTCCCTGGTATTTCATTATAGAGACTATTAATTCAACCCCTATTTGTGGACATTGACTTAGTTTCCTTTTTTTTTTTTGGCTATTCTGAACAAGTTTGCAAGAAACATCTTTAGATGCACATTTTAGTGCAGTTTTCCAGTGCTTTGTGTACATTCTTGGGAGTGAAATCACAAGCCAAAAAGTAATTAAAACAAGAAACACTTGTATAGTTTTTAACTCATGGCCAGTACTGTTCTAAGCACTTTGCATGTATTAACTCATTTATCTTCACAAGTTCTCCATGAGAAAAGAGGTCTTCTTATCCTTATTTTACAGAAAGTTTAAGGGACTTGCTCAAGGTCACACAGCTCATAAATGGTGGAGCTGAGATTTTAATCTAGGCAGTCTAGTGAAGGCGTCCAGGATACGTCACCCCCAAATCTGCCACTTTGGCATAAGGATTATTTTGAGCTGAAGGCAACTAAGAATCAACAGATGTAGATTGCTCTCCCCTTATCTGCCTAAAAACAGGGCATAAATTTCCCTTTGTGAAGGTGGCAAAGATTGTACCCTTTTGAAAATAAGTGAATACAAATAAATCCATGAAAAACAAATATACAAAAGAATCCATCTAAACTAACTTTTTTGGACATTTCTTGCTTTGTAAGAACTTCTCCAGGCTGGGAACAGTTGCGTGGACATTCAGAACATCCTGTTCATTGTGCTTGCCAGCTTAATTCTCTACCCTCAGCCCCAGGGCTTTGGGAGAAAAGCAGTAATTTGTAATTATCAGCAATCGGTTTGATGCTCCCAAGACCCCTGCCTTCTCACTGGGCAAAAGAAACCAGCAAACATAAAGAACAAAAATCTCCCACTAAAACAAAACAAAACAAAACAAAACCAACCCAGCCCCTTTATGCTCTGATGACTTAATTCCACCCCTACTATTCCATGCTACTGTGAGGTTGAAAATAGCATTTGCCTTGTCGCCATCTAAAAGCAATGTAGTCTGTTAGATTGGTCCATTGTACCACCATCAGAAGCTACAGTTCTCCAAAAATCAGTAATGCTTTATCTCCTGGGGAAACAGGAGTGATTTTTATTTTTGCAAATATGTATTTTCCAATTTGTTTTAAACAAGCACTTACCAGTTGTGTCATAGAAACATTATTAAAGATATACTTCTTCCAAGTTTTACTGTGGAAACCTTCAAATATATATAAAGTAGACATAGCATAATGAAACCCCATGTATCCATCACCCAGTTTCTAGAATTTTCACCTTCTACCATTCTTTTTTTTATCTGTATCTCCATCCACTCCCCATTCCTCTCATTTTTTATAATTCTCTTTTCTTGGAGGAAAAAATTACATTAGAATGCACGGATCTAAATTGTACAGTTTTGACAAAGTATATACCCAGGCAACTCACTCTCATCATGATATAAAATGTTTCCATCTGCAAAGAAAGTTCCCTCACTCCCTTCCCAATCATCCTCATCACATACACCTCGGCAATCACTATTATTTTTTTCAACTTAGATTCGTTTTGCCGGCTCTAGATGGTCATGCATATGCAATCGTGTGGTCTATAGTCTCTGGTGCCTGTCAGCATCATGTCTGTGAGATTCATCCCAATGTTACATGTAGCAGTAATGTATTCCTTTTACTGCTAAGTGGTATTCCACTGTAGGAACACAGACCAAGGTGGATTACTTCTCCTGTTGATGGATGGACATTTCAGCTCCTTCAGCACATGGTGAACTAAACTGCCATGAACACTCTCGTATTTTCATATGAACACTTTCATTTCTGTTGGGTAAATTATCTAGTGGCATTTCATTGTGATTTTAATTTGCATTTCACGATCACTAATGATGTGGAACACTTTTTCACAAGCTTATTTTCCATCTGTAGATCTTCCTTTGTGAAGTCTCTTGCCTGTTTTTAATAAGGCTGTAATTCTCATGTTGACTTGTGAGAGTGCTTTATACAGTCTGGAGATAAGTCCTTTCTCAGATGTGAATTTTTTTTTCAGTGTGTGGCTTATTTTTTTTCTCAATGGAGTCTTTGAAGAACAGAAATAAATAAATAGTTCGCTTTTTTCAGATTTTCTATTTCATCTCATGCCAGTTTGGTCAGATAAAGTTTTTTTTTTAATTGAACTATAGTTGATTAACAATGTTACGTTAGTTTCAGGTGTACAGCAAAGTGATTCAGATATATACATATAATATATTCTTATATATTCTTTCACAGATTCTTTTCCATTAGAGGTTAGTACAAGATATTGAATGTAGTTCTCTGTGCTACACAGTAGGTCCTTGTTTATCTATTTTATATATAGTAGTGTGTACCTGTTAATCCCAAACTCCTAGTTTATCCTTCCACCTCCTTCCTCCTTTGGTAACCGTAAGTTTGTTTTCTGTCTGTGAGTCTCCTTCTGTTTTGTAAATAAGTTCATTTGTATCATTTATTTTTTAGATTCCACGTATAACTGGTATCATATGTTATTTGTCTTTCTCTGACTTCACTTAACATGATAATCTCTAGGTCTATCCATGTGAATGCAACAAATAAAGATTTTTTTAAAGGAATTTTTCCTTTTTATCTACGTTGTCAAATTTGTTGGCATAAAGTTTTTCCTAAAATTATTTTACTATGCTTTTGGCACCTGCAGGATCTCTATTTAGTTATAATGTTGGTAATCTGTACTTTCTCTTTCTTGATCAATCTAGCTGAGGTTTACTAGTTTTTTTCAAAGAATCAAATTTTTCTTTTTAAAATTTTCACAATTATTCGTCTGTTTCTATTTAATCAATAAAAATATTATTTCCTTCCTTCCTCTGACTTTGGGTTTAATTTGCTTATCTTTTTCTTAAGGTGGAAATTGCCACAGGGGGGGCCTAGGGGTGGGAGCCGCTTCCTACGGTTACTAACAATTAGGGTTACTTAAGGTCCCCTTTTTGTTCTTTTAGCCTTCCCACATCCGTGTGACCAACTCTCTGTATGAAATCCCTTCTGCTGGAAATATCTTGTATGGTTTTGGTTTTCCTGACCGCACTCTAATTGTTATACATATAAACCAGCATTTGTTAAAGTGTATTCCAAAAAAACGTGAGTCCTGTGAGATGCACATGGGTTCTTTGGTCCCATGAGCTTTGAAAATGCTACATACTAGATCTTCCCTTTTGAAGATCCTCAATGCCCTTTACCATATTAAAGGCTATGGTAGATTATTGTACAGCAAAAACTCTCTCCTTCTCACATCCATGACTGAAGTATGGTTCCCCCACCCACTGCTGTGAGGTGTGGCCACGCACCTTGCTCTGGCCAGTAGAACGAGGGTGAGAGTAACAGGGTGCCAGTTTCTAGTATGGGCCTGAAGAGGTATTGCGTGTTTCCACTTGCCCTTCTGGGAGCTTTTGACCTCTTCCAGAAGACTGTAACCTTCCCAGCCTACTTCAAGGACAAGTGGAACAAACTTGAACTCAACATCCAGCCTTGGGCAGCAACGCCCTATCAGACCTACAGACTCGTAAGTAAGAAAAAAATGCTTACTGCTGTGTGTCACTGTGATTTTGTGGTGGGTGTCAAGCAGCGACAGTTGTTAATACAAGGGTTCCCAGAAGCCTGCAATAAACATATTTAGTATTGGTCAACTGTTCACTTCCCCAGACTTATTTGATCAGAGCACCTTATTTTATTCTGCAGAAAGTACTGTGGGAAATAGTGATATAAACAAACCGCTTGATAATGATTACACTCCAAAATGAAATTATTAGAATTTAATTTTACAAGAGGCATTCCATGCAGTAGGAATCATTACCTAATCAATAGAGTTATTCACTTAAATGTCTGGGGAGTATACCAAAAAGGCTTTCTAAGATTTATTGTATTATTGTTAACTATACCTACTACTGTTTCTCTTGAGGGCATCAGCTTAACATGATATATACTTAGATAGTTTGGAAAAATTGAAACATTGTTAGTTTCAACACACTTTTGCTTCTTTCTCTCTCTCTCCACACACACACAAATTATAGTTTTAATCTTACATGCTTTACATATTTTTCCATCAAAACCTTAGAACTACTGATTGGCCCATTCATTTTATGGAAAGTCTACACCATATAATCTAATTGGCAAAATTAGCCCTCGTTGTCATCCAAGTCAGCCAAGGTAGACTTAATTCCTATTAAAAAGAGACTGATCTTTAAAATCTATTTGTAAGAATGATAATATGCATTCCTGGGACATGTTTCTTTGAGTCGCAACTCAAGACTAACGGACAAGACACAGAGCCCTGCTGTGGATTTGATGCTGGAGTGAAATCAGACGCCTTCACTTCCCATAGCGCTTACCGACCCTCTCTTCACTTTGCCCAAAGGGACTTCTCCTCAGGGAAGACAACAGTGAGATTGAAGAGATGTGGGTTCCTACCTGGCGTGTCATTGCTCTGACCATCTCACTTTACTAGATGTTGGAAGTGAGACCCTCCCGACGCAGGCCCACCTCTGCTCCCACCACCAGGACAATTTATGTGCAGGATGCTGCAGACAGACAGACAGACAGACAGACAGACATGAAGCCTACAGACACCATGTTTGTAGCTGTTCCTTTGTCCTCCCTATTGATTTTTCCAGCCCAGAGCAGAACTCCACGATAATAATTCAGGCTGGGTTGGACTAAGGCATGTATTTCTTACGCAAAGTGGAAAGAAGGCAATTTGAAAGGGTAGAGGGGAAGGGGCTGGCCTGATGTCGCCGCTCACAGGTGAATTTCAGGGCAGACTGCTTTGGGGAGGAGTAAACGTGGAATCTGGGAACAAATCCCTTAAAACTACTGGTGCCCAGGAACCCCTTGAGAAATCTTCTTGCACCCCCAGGAGTTCGCATGCCCCAGTCACAAGTGTTATACTATTAGTATATAATCTTGTCTTAAAACTTCTCAAGGAGCAGCCATTTATCTCATTTTTCTTAACCAGACATTCTGATTTTATTCCAAAAAAGAGAACCATTTCCAAGGTTTTTTTTAAAAGATAATTTATTATTAAATGAAGAAGTCATAAAGCCAAATGGTGTGGGACAGATGTCAAGGATAAATTTTAAAAGTAGTTTCCATCAAATACTATTCCTAAGGTTAGAAATAGGAAAAGTATTAAATGAAAAGGTATTTAGTCTTTTGAAAAGGTCTGTGATTTAAAAAGAAAATCTTTCTCTGAAAGTACAAATCATCCTTATTACAGAGAAGACATTTAAGAGTCTGAGGGGAAAAAAGGCTTTTTAATTCCTAAGTAAATGGTATTTCCCAGACACGCTCAGGGATGTTTGCTTTTAATCAGTGAGTTTTGAAAATCATTGCTTCCACCTTGCAAACTAACACGACCTCTGATCAACGTCATTCCATCCCCCCGACAGGTCCTGTTACAATCTCACAAACGTCCTTCTCTGCAACTTTTAGCAAAGCAGATTTGGACAAAAAGAAAGGATTTGCGGGAACTACAGTTGGGTCCCTAGTGAATAAGTTAACAAAACAAAAACTGCTTTTCCATTCACATGACACATCCGCAATTGCTCACGCCTACTTACGTTACTGATAAATTTCGTATCAAAAAAAATCTCATGCGTGCATCTCAACATGGGGCTGTGTTCAAAGGCCACGTCCTCCCACCCTGGTCTCTCTAGCCGCGCTGCCCACAACATCGTTCTGAGCTCACCAAGTGTGCCCCCTGGGTCAAAGCCAAACCCCGGGAATTCTCTTACCGTACTTCAAAATTTACATTTACCACTTGTCTTAAATGACAAGATTGTGAAATCAGTGGGGAAAAAAAGCATTTCTATCAATAAATGCTGTGTAATTTGCTCTTCAAAATGCAGGAAGTGTTTGTTGCTCTGCACGATGACTGAGGGGTCCTGGGGTGCCCCCACGAGGGGTCCCTGCTGAGCATCACCCCAGCAAACTCGGGACAGTGGAGCCAATCGCAGGGTCCATGGAAGGGATGGTTGGTTCCAATCAGGCACACAATGGACTGAAAGCTATTCACTCGGAAGAGGACAGCAGACACTTTGGCTCCCAAGGCCTCTGATGACTTCAAATGAGAGTGACCATCATCACACCTGCTGTCCTCAGAACAAATGTCCCTGCTGTGGCACCAGGGGACCCACAGAGCCATCACTTCTGCTTTCAGGACAGATGGAACCCATCAGCAGAAACCTGAAGATATAGCAGAAGCCTGAGCTCCCAGGACTCAGCAACCTCCAAGCACCAGATATAATTTGGATGCAATCAAAGGAAAATACCCGTGGCTTCATTCTTTCCAGTATCAGAAGAACCAAAGCCATCTGCCACTTCCTTTACTCAAAACCCACAGGGATGGGAAGGAGGAAAAAGGGCCAGGGCGAGGCAGGGCAGGCAGGAGGCTGAAGGCCAGGGCAACCTGGTCACATCGCCCTCCTGGCCTGGCCCAGCCTGAGGCCCTGCTTCTACGACCCGCTCAGCTGAATTCACAAAGTTCCTTCAGCTCACAACCAACGACATGACTGTCACTTACACTAAAATGAATGCTTAAACTTGTATGGCCACCACGGCACCTAGGTTTTGGAGTTTGACTTGGGACATCATTCCCTATTCTGAATTCACCTTTGCTTTACTTGGGTTGGGGGTAGGGGGGTGTAGAGTTAATTGCTTTTCAGCTGAGACCTCAGGCGCCAGCAGAATTCCTCTGCAGTGTTGACACGACACAGACCTAAAAGCAGTTGACTCAAGGTCTCTGGAAAGGACACCCACCCTGCTGAACCAGATCACCAGAAACATCTATGTCCGCCTCCTCCCAGGGGGTGTCCAGTGCCAGGTGTGGCCACTGGCTCTCACTGTGAGTGAGTCCCCCATTGTGAAGTCCCCCCTAAAAAGTGTTTTTCCTAATCGTTCTTGCAAAATGCCATTTCTCTCCAAAGGGCCCTCTGCTATATTTTGCCTTATGAAAAAAATGGGAAAGTATTTGGAAACCCAAAAATATAGGAGAGTTACACAGGCCTGTGGAGACTTTAACAGATGCCAAGGCTTCGAGGTGCTTCACCAGAGCCCAAGTATGAACCCACCCAGGGAAGGAGCTGGAACCAAAGCTGTTGCTCTTAAACTTGGCCATCCGTTGGCCTGAGCCCTCTGCAGAGCTGAGAACAGGGCGAACCTTTTCTTTCTTCCTTCCTTTTTTTCAAGACATCTTATATTGGAGTTTGGGGTTTTTCGATATCACAAAAAAGATTTAGAGAATTCCAAGGGCTTTGGTTTAACAGGAAATACAAATGGAAATAAAAAACGGAATGGAACTCAACTCTCCACAGATTGAACCCATATGGGTGTCACAGCTCACTGAATTAGCACCACTTTCGTAGCAGTGAAGCCACCCGGGGCTGAAATTTCTTCAAACTCACTTTTTCCATCTCAGAGATTTCCTCTTACACTCCTCCTCAGAACTACTGACCAGTGGAAGGAGAGCTATCCCTACCATCCCTGCTTCAAATTGTGGCCATTTTCCTGTTGCTCTAGCCACTCTTTTATTTTCTCATCACATTGAGACTTTGGGGAAGCCAGGTAGCAGCAGACTAGGAAATACACTCCTTTGAAAAACAATTTGAAAAAATTGTAAAAACCAAATTCTCTGAATAATTAGAAGATACTGTGACTTATTTTTTCCTTCCCTAAGCTGGGCTCAGAGGTATCTCTGGGTTAGACTCTTCTGGGGCCAGGATGACACGTGAGGGCCACTGGGCCCCCCTCGACCAGGACGGCTAACGCTGGTCCAGCCCCCCCAGCCCGCTCCAGTCAGCTCTCGTCCGACAGGTAATCGCCGCCCACGAACTCCGTGGCTTCCAGCTCCACGCTGGACAGGAACCTCCTCAGGGTCTTGTGGCGGTTGTAATCCAGGGTGGTGGTATAGACGGTCTTGGGGTACTTGGGGTAGACAATGGTGGTGCTGAGGAAGCGGGCGGGCTTGTGGCGGGGCTCAAAGCGCACCTCGGCCTTGTAGTTGCGCCACGTGCAGCTGGGGACGCAGGTGATGGTCTGGCTGCAGGAGGCCACCGCCAGGCCCAGGGGCAGGTGGACGTCGTCGATGAAGTGCCGCTCTGAGTCGTACTTGACCGAGGACGTGTACCTGGGCAGGAGACATAAGGCCGCGTGAAGCCGCTCCTCTGAGCTAGGGGCCTGGGGGTCCCTCCTGTGACCTGGGACCTTGAGATGGGGGGGACTCCAAGGAGAAGCAGCAGAGTTGATGACACACGTACTGTGTGGTCCTGCACTAAGCACCTGACTTTCAGGATCTAATTTAATCTTCCCAACAAGCCTGGGAGAAGAAATCTGCACCTGGGAGGCACAGAGGTTAAGGTCACGTGGGAGGGGGCAGCGGAGCTGGGATTTAAAGGCGGCCGTGCAGGGCTCCCAAGTTTACCCGACACTCCCTGGGCCTCACCGCAGGCAGCAGCCCCTGGGGTCAGCTCCCACTTACTTAAGCTACGAGACCTTGGCTGAGTTACTTAACTACCAAGCCTCAGGTTCCTCTCTGTAAAAGGTGCCCATTGTAACTGGGAGGGCGCTAACCCACAGCAAGCGCTGTCGATGGGAATTACTGTATGACAAGGCGGATTCTCCTGTCCACGACGGGTGAGTGGTCTCTCCTTCTGTTCCCTGAAGTGAACAATCAGCTCTTTAATGAGAGGATGAGGGACCCAGACATCCTGAATGCTGGTTCTGGAAGCTCGGTGACACCATGTGCTAGTATGGCCTTCAGTCTGGTGACCCCTCAAACCCAGGGATTCCGAGATCTGACCTTACCCATCAAAGCCAATCACAGTCTTGATTTTCATAGAATAAATTAACATCCACGTTCCTCAGCAGCCACATTAGTATTTTTTTTAAGTCCTTCTTTGGCAATTTTTTGGTTAATTTTTCAAAGTCCTTCTTTGGTTAATTTTCTGGGGGGAGGGCGAAGCATGAATTCATTTTACTTTCTAATTATTGCATCTTCACAGATACCAAGAGAAGTACAAGCATCGCACAGAGGCCTGGGACAGCACTGGCCCCCAGCAGCCCCCTCCCACTGGTCAGGGAGTAAGAATCAGCATTCTTTTAAAAATGAGTCAGATGGAAACATCTATTCTCCCTGGGCAAGTAGGTTAAGAGGCTGGTGGAAGCTGATGTCATGAAGTCATGTCCTCATTTTGTTCAAAATACAAGCTCCTCAGGAATAAAAGGCTGAACTGCTCACCTCCAAACTGGTGAGCCTCCTTTGTTCTGTGTCAAAGGGCCCTTTGTGTTCACGCAACTGAAACTCCAGCTACCAAAAGTAAAATGCCTTTCTCTAAAAAGACATATCTTGAATGGAGCCTCTCAGTGGAGCTCTGCCCCCAGATGATCCTGGATGAGATTAAATTCCCCAGGGAAGACTGGTACTATAACTGAGACAAGGTTCACAGCACCTTGATGCTGGGGTAGGGTGGGGGTGAGGGGATGTGGGAAGCAGCTTCTGGAAGGAGGAATTACATCATCACAAAATTTTCAACACCTGATGGTCACAATCTATGAAGCCCAAAAAGCAAGTTGTAGGACTTGATGTATAAAGTGATCTCGTTTTCATTTTAGTAAGTATATCTATATTCAAATGGTTAGAATACAAAAAAAAATCTGAAAGGGTACCCCCTTAAACTAGAATAGTATTTGGTACACTTTTGTAATTAACTTTTTTTTTAATAACGAGCATTAATTACTGGAAGAAAATATGAAAACAGAAATAAAATGCAATCAGGTCCTGCTATATTTACCTTACTTCTGTTGGTGGTAAGGGGTCAAATTCCACTCCTTCGCCAAAGGACAGGGGGCATAATCTTGGTGAGTAGCCGGAGGCCAGGGGGTTGGGGAGAGAAGCTGGATTCTGCAAAGATGGAAAATGCAGTTAGACCACAGGCCCATCTGATGCATTCCCCACAGAGGGTCCTGGCTATGAGCCTCCAGCTGATGGGCCCAACTATGATTTGCATCCCCGTCCTGGGAATGATGCCAGAGAAGGGCTGCCCCATAGCCTGGGAAGAGCCCCCAGAGAGAGTGCCGAGGGGTCTGCTCGAATCCCAGGTCTGTCACGAATGTGCTCTGTGCCCTCGGCAGAATCACATTAGAAGCCCTGCGACCTCATCTACACACCGAGGGGGTGTCCCCTTCCATCGAGGTTTTGGGAAAGGATGAAAACAAGATATGAAGTTGAGCTCAGCATCACAACCGTGGCCAGACCCTGGGGCTTCTGCCTCTGCCTGAAGCCAGGCAGTAAGAAAAACGCAATGAACTGGGGCTTCCCCACCCCAGAACCCTCAATTACGTGTCCCCAACCCCGTCATTGTCTCAGCAACTCTCCAGAAAAGGCCAAAACAAACAAAAAAGAAAAGCTAGCAGAGATATTTTTTACACTGGAGTTTCAGTCCAACTTCCCCCACGTCCTCTGCCTCCAGGGCCACCAGGTCAACATCCAGCCAAGATGGACGAAACTCACTGGTAAGACAAACACCAAAAAGTTCTCTACGTCACCTGCCACTACCCAGAAAACTCAAAGAACCAGGGCACAGCATCCCAGGTGAACCATCTTCCAGCCTGGTCGAAGCATCTCGTTTTCTGATTTACCAAGTAGCCTGAGTAAGAGACAGGACCCGCCTCCACACAGGTCCTAGTGTTTTGCTCTTTCTGATTGGAATCAGGGCTTCTGTGTTAAGTGAGTGACAGAAAACAGCCCTTTGGGTTCTTAGCTTTACCAGGAGCTGTCATTTTCTTGGCCTGATTTGAGAGAAGGACCCACACTTGGGTCAGGGTGTGGCCATGGCAGCCCCACCCCCATGTCTTCCAAGAAGCAGACATTTCTAGAAGGTCGGCTCTAAGACTGTTACGTTACCAGGACAAGGTGTCAGGTTGGGGCGCAGGGTGGCTTTTTGCAAAAGCCAAAGGGGACCAGATAGGACAGGAGGAGTCAGGGAGTCCCCAGGTCCAGAACTGAACTCGAGGGAAGAGTTTAATAAGCCCTCACTGGGGCGTGAGAACTAAGGTGGGTGGTGGAGGGAGTAAGGTGTGGGCACTGGCTGCTGGAGAGCTTTTGGAAACAGCCCCCTGGAGTAACAGTGGGCCCTGCTCAGCCCCCAGTTCTCTGGCTGCCAGACACTCCCCAGCCTAGGCAGTCCCCTTCCAGGCAGTCCTGGGGGTGCAGAATGACACAGCCTCCAAGAGGAGGCAGACAGCTACCAGCACTCACACTAGATATAGCCTCCTTCTCGGTACCCATACAAGCACTCCTGTTGTGTGTTCTCTTGCTTTCTCTGCTCCCGCATCCCTGCCTGCCCAGCAGACACCCTGCGCACACACCTTGCTCCAGGGAAGGCTGGAAGGGGGTGGGGCAGCAGGAGTTAGACTCATAACAAGGTGCCACCAAGGAAAGGGGACGAAGCCACAGCCTCTGGCATGGCTCTGGGAGGCATCAAGGAAGACCTCCTAGAGGAGGTGACAAGTTGGGCATTCAAGGGCTGGCAGGAGTTTGACAGGTAGAAAAGCCAGCTGCGTGTTGGGAGAGGTAGAAGTGTGGCCTCAGAGGGAAAAGACTCGCCAGTTGGAGGGAGCAGCATCAGAGGCACCGATGTGTGTATCTGCCTGTGGTCAGGGATGTGGAAGATGAGGCTAGAAAGGGCTAGATGGTGAGGCTTCTGTAGGCCAAGATGAAGCAAGTGCTATCTTCTAATGGAAATGAGAGAACCCACTAATGACCACTGAGAGACAGGATCAGTGGCCAGGAATTCATTCCACCCACCAGCAAAGTGGGTGGGTCCCTAAGGAGCAGCAGCTGCCACTGAGTACTTCACCCTGGGGGAGAGGGCTGTAAATACCCATCCCCAAGGAGGAGGGGGCAGGCTCAGAGCCCCACTTTGGGTTTGACTGTAGACAGGATGTGGCTTCCCCTGAGCTCTAGGTAAAGGCAATAAACACCTCTGCCTGAGAGATTCCTAAGGTAAAAGGAACTTGGTGCTTTTTTTCTTTAAATAAAAGTTTTAAAGTAGAAGGATTCATTTTTGAAAGGTTCCACTCATCTAAAGGCCTCCCACTCATTATGTGCCACACACATGCGTTAGTGACAGGACAACGGCCACTGATCTCAAAAGGCCCTCTCCAAGGCCACTAACAGTCCCCCAAGGCTGGCCCGCTTTGCTCCAGAGCAGAGCGAAGCACACGGCTCTCCCCAGGACCGGCCGGGAGGGGGCAGGCCCTTCGGAGCCGACGGGAGCAAAGCTCTGGGGTGCCTGGGGTTCCCTCTCGACCCTCCAGCCCGCCGAGTCAGGAATGTGGCTGGGTCGCAGCCTGGCAGCCCCGGGGGGCACCACCCCAAAGGGAGGAGGCGGCGCCTCGCCTCTCTTGGGGCTCCCGCGCCTCCCAGGCGATGACAATTTTCCAGCCACCGGCTCCAGCTGGCCAGGCTCTCGCCGCGTTCCCGCCCCGGGCTCCCGGCGCTGGCCACGCCGTCCCGACGGGCGGGCGGCGGCGCCGACAGCGCGCCCCTGGCGGGCCTGCACGCCTGGGTGTCCGGAGCTCGGCTGCAGGGGATGGAGACGATGGGGAGAAGGGGCCGGGGTGGGGCCACTCACCGGGGCCGCGGGGGTCGCCGCCGCGTCGGGCTCCAGCGCCCCGGGGGCGGGCGTGCGCTCCCCACCGCCGCCGCCACCGCCCCCGCCCCCGGCCGCCGCGAGCGCCCAGTGGCTGGGGCTGGGGCTGGGGGGCAGCCCCGAGTCCGGACTGTCCAGCACGCCGTCGCCCTTCTTCTTCGTGTCCACGAGCTCGGGCACATCCTGCAGGCTCAGCCGGCCCACCATACTGGTGCGCGCGGCGGGGCCGGGGCCGCTGCCCGCCCGGCCGCCCTCCCAGCCCGCCGCCCGCGCGCCGTCCGGGTCCCCTGGCCGCCGCGCTCCCGAGCCCGCCCCCCGCCCCGCCCCGGTCCCGCCCCAGCCGCCCGCCCTCAGTGGCAGAGCCGCCGGGCCGAGCGCCAGGGGCCGCTGCTCTCCTGCCGTGCGCCGCCCGCGCTGCGCTCCGCCGGGCCGCCCAGCCCGCCCTGAGCGGCCGATCCCAGGCACGGGGGGCGCCGGCCTGGACCCCCGCCCCGCCCGCCTCCCTGCCACGCCGCAAGCCGACACGCGACCCCGCTCACACCCAGCCCCGAGGGCGCCTTGCCCCTCGTCCTCCCCAGCTGGGCCGGTAGGCGCTAGTATCTGGAGCCTTGGCGTCGGGGGGAGCCCGAATAGAGCCCCGGCCCGCAGAGGCCTGGGGAGCCGGCTGAGCCCAGCGAGCAAACAACTGGAAATTATTAATAGTTAATGCGCTTCGTATGGCTCCAGCCGCCTGTTGGCTCAGCCGGGCGGGCTCTCAGTCTGTCTCTGGCTCTCATTTCTGCCCCGAAGTAAAAGAGCGCCTACTCCTTTTATCCTCATGGGACTAAGGGTAGGGGGGCAGTTGGAGGTGAGGGAGACACATCACTCTCTGGCCTGGGTGCTCAGCTGGACAGCCTGTGGCCACAAAGGGCAGGGAAATTCTGCATGGGGGCAGAATGGATCTGGAACCAGATGGACCGCTCAGAAGACCGTCCACCTGCTGTCTGAAGGGCCAGGGGCTCCCTGGTGGGGGGGGTCACAGCTTTTCAGACGGGGGACTTCTTTCTTCCTCCTTAGTTTGACAGAGAAGCCCTATCTGAGTGGAAACTCATCGCAGTAACTGCCAGCTGAAGAACTGGGTTGTGCTCACATCTAAAACTACCAGGAAAATCGTGTACTGTTTCTTACAGAGACCTCCCTGATTATCAGTAAGTGTAGAGAGCCCCACTCCCCACCAGCCACCCTACCCTGAGGGTTTCTGATGGGTGTTCAGCTGGGTCCTCAAGCTGGTGCTGTGTCCAGACCTAGCTGGCAGGTGCCAGCTCAGGAAAGGAGTAATGCCCTGGGCTAGGGACCTCTCTGGTGGGATGAGAGCTGGGCTCCATGCATGCCCTGCCATGGTGGCCCAGGCTGTGTCTTTGGCAAAAAGAAGGATACTTGTCCTGCTTGGGACCTCATGAAGTCAAAATTTAGAGCAGGTAGATGTTGGAGATCTGCTGGCAAAGTTCAGTCCTGCTAACTTCCTCACGCATCACTTTCAGGTAAGGAAACAGAGAAGGAACTTGACTTGCCCCAGGTCACACACACAGCTGGTACAAGGCAGCTTGCCATGACCAGGAAGCCCAGGACCATCCCCTCCACAGAGAATAAAACCTGGTACATGGCTGTATGCTGGGAGGTCGTACATTCATTTAGGGCCTGTGGGGATAGGCTACGGTGCACAGTCCTAGATCAGTGGTTAGTGCAAGGACGTGCCGTCAGCAGTGGGTCTTAGAAAGTGGGTCAACCATGTGGCTACATCTCCCTACCCCTGTTGACTCCATCATCTGCACATCCCAGACTGCCCCCAACCTGGGGCATCATAGGAGGAATCTAAGAGCTTCCTGGGGGTGTGGGGTCTGTTGGCAGCGGGAGGACTCAGTGCAATAGAGGGAGTTTGCCCACCAGGTTTCCTAGACAGGTCTTGAAAGCTGGTCCCTAAGCCTGGCCAGGTGGGGAAAGGTGTCTAGGAAGATGGCATTTGCTCCAAGTCAGTGGTGGCCTTCAAGCTTATCAGTCTGGAGGAGGAGGATGAGAATGAGGAAGGTCAGCGTGCAAGGCCAGTGCAGCCGCTGTCTCCATCAAAGTGTGGATTGTTGTGAAGATCTGGGGAGGGATCTCTCCCTGGGGAAGCCCTGCGTTGCCACCTTCTGATGGGAATTCTGAAGGGTTCAGATTATTCATATTCTGACAAAGGCCCACCAAGACATTAAAGTTGCCGCAGTGAGCAAGGGGGTGTGAAGCTGCCAGCTTTGGAGGGTCCAGGCAGATCAAGGGGATGCCTTTGAGGCACCCTTCCTCCTTGGCACTGGGGTCATCAAGGAGGTGGCCCAGGACTTCACACGGGCGTCTTGGCCCTCACACTGGACCAAGGAAGCCTGCATGTGCTGAGTTCCATCCTGCGAGGGTTCTGTCTGATCCCCAAGATAGCCTCTCCCCAACTCCAGAGGGGTATCTCAGTAAACGTTTTAAATAGAGGTCAGGACAATTACCAAGTTGTTCCCAGAGCAGAAGATGACTGCACGCCATGACCTCCTGCCTTACAGAGGAGCCCAGTACTGACAAACACACACAAGAATCTGGTGAAGCTGGAAGAGGAATTCAGCCCCAGGACCTGATGCTGACAGAGAAGCAAAGGTGGAGCCCGTGGTCCCATGGACCACTTAAGTGCCCCTCCCTCAATAAGCTGCACCAAAGTCTCCCCCTCCACGGCCCCTAGGACTCTGTTGAGCCAATTAAAAGGCAACTGGGACCCTGGGTTTGTCCCTTCCTGTCCAGACTGTCTTCAAAGAGACAAGCCTGAGCTGACGGGAAGCTGCGTGGGTTCAGAGGAGAACGTGGAAGGCACGTTCAGCCTGGCCCAGGCATCCTTGAGCTCACGGTGTTCCTGGTGTAGACGAGCAGAGGTGCTCTTAACACGGGAACCATCCAACTTCAACCTGCCCCTGAGTCCCCTGGGTGGGACAGCAGGGACACTTCCCTCATAACCTCACGGGAGCCCTGCAGCTCAGACCCTGGAAGTCAGCTGTTTCCTCAGCCCAGAGCAATGAGTCCGTGCTGCTGCGAATCCACTGTCGTCCTTTGTAAGAGCCCTGCTCCCTGGGCTTATCATTGTCCTACATCTTATTCCAGATTATTTTCCAAAGAACATTTCTTTAAAAAAAACAAAACAAAACAAAAACTAACCAAAGCTTGAGAAAGACAACAGATTTCACTTTCCCTCTCCTGGTCTGGCTTCAAAGACAGGCCTTCTTTTCAGGCGTAGCTGGGGTTAACCTAGAGACCAGGAGTGAACTGCACAAAACCAAATGAGACCAGGGCACCTGCATAAAGAGTGGCCTTTTCTCAAAGCTGTCCTTTCAGAGCAGCCATCGTCCCCTGCCTGGATCACAGGGACCAGTGTCCTCATAGGACTTGGCTTCTGGCCTGAGGCCTCTCCCAGCAGGGTCTGAGAAACAAAGCTGCGTAACAATGAATGCCAATCCTGCATTTTCCCTTTTTCTCCACTAAATTAAGCTGATGCCCAAATGGGAGTTGAGTCAGGCAAGAGTAGGGCAGGACCCCCACAACGGCTGCTGCTTATTGTTTTTGGAACAGCTTGTCTTGGGTAAACCCAGCCCTCCAGCAGATTAAAAACACTCCGGCTCCAGCCTTGCTGGCTTGTGCTGCATGCCCAAGGCACCTTGCAGCCCTGGCCCCTGGGTCTCTGTGTTCTGGGATTTACAACACAGTGGATTCATCTTAGTATTAAACCAGGTTCCCCCCTTGCCTTCCTATGCACCCATGTCAACCAAAATGCTCTTAAAAAAATAGAACTTTATTTTGTTTCCTTAAGCATTTTAAGATTAAGGTTATCATTTTCAGAGAACATTGAAAAGGACCTGCCATATTCGTTAAAGGAACTGAATTAAAAAGATGTACTCGGACACATTACAGCCCACAGAAGTCTGTGCACATGCGGCAGTGAGGTTGGTTCATAACTCTGTCCGAAACTCACAAAGGTGACATGAACCAGCTCAAGGCAATGGACACCAAAGCTTGGTGATTTCAGAGCAAAGCGGGCCTGAAGGAACAGGCCAGCTCTTTTTCTGACCTCTCAAATGGGAGACCACCAGTTCAAGTGGAGACACTAACCCAGATACTGAATGCTGCTTGGGCTGGAGTCAGGCCAGTGACCAGTGTGTGGGGCACCCTACGACCCCTGTCAAATATAGGCTCCACCCTCGAGGCCTCCTATTTGCAAGCTGAGAGCTGTTCTCCCAAGTGCTCCCTAGTTACACAGAAAAGGGCCATGGCCTCTGCATAATAAAACCCAGATGGGATTTTGCAAAGAGCTGGGGCACATGGCCTCGTTGGAACAGCATCTGTACACTTGCACTCCTGGCTCTGTTCTGTGTATTCACGCTGGACAAGGACTTGCAGCCCAGAAAAATAGCCCTTGGTTGAGCCACTGAAGTTAAGACCCTTGGCTCACTGGCTGAAAAGGCGTAATAGAAGGGTGTGCTGGCGGACAGATGGCAGGTCTGCACGGACACGCTCCAAAGGCAGCCTCCAGATGCCATCATGTGTTGGGACCCTGGAGATTTGGGTCTGTGGGGACTGCATGGGAAGGGGTGGAGAGTGGGAGCCCGGGGCGGCCAGGGGGCTCCACTGCTGTCTGACCCGCCAGCCCTCGCCCCTCAGTGCTTACCTCTCCCACCCCAGATTCAGAGCAGAATCCATTCCGGCAGGAGGTGGCTGTGGTTTGCAGCTATGTGCTGCTGGGAACTCCTGATACTCGCCGAAGACATTTACATGCCTTTGAAGAAATGTTTTTCAGTTTTGAGTCTCTGCTGAGAATTAGCCAGGGGTGGGGAGAGCATCTGGGGTGAGAGGAGAGATACAGAGGAAGAACTCCACGCGTCTCATTTTTCTCAGGTTGTATCCGCTGGAATTTTATTGCCTCTCGACTTGCACTCCTGCAGGCTGACCCCAGCCATTGACAAGTATTTCTGGAAATCTCTGAAGGTGTCTCTCCTACGCTCATAGATAAATCTGGTCAGACACACAGGATGTCTGCCCTTAATTTTCTTTTCCTTTTTCTGCCTCCATGGCCCCCTGACAGGATGCCCCGGTGGAGACCACCTTCAGCTCCACCAGGCACCTAGGAGAGGCTGCAGCCACACCACAGTGGGCACCACTTCTCTGTCCTTGGCAGGCACTGCCCAGGGCCCTGCACGCCGCTGCCAACGCTGGTGGTGGGGGAGGGCCTGGAGCTCAGAGGTGACGGAGCTGTGCTGTGATCTGCAGCTAAGTGCCTCTCACCCCTTCTGGTTCCATTTATCGGGTGGTCCTGGGGCAGAGTGACTTCCTTAATGCTTGCCTCCCACCCTAGGATTCAACTCAAACCCTGCAGGGCTAGGCCAAGAGACATATAGCAAAACAAACAAGCTAAAAAACCCTGAATTCCAAATCCCTCTCCCTTGAGCCAGGCTTATGCTTCTGGCCCCTTCTCCTCGGACTTCTCTCAGGGGCTCCCAGGTCCCACGTGCAAAGAGGGCGTCTGGACCAGAGAAGGATGGGGATGCTCAACCTCAGTCCCCGCTGGGACCCGTGCTCCACCAGACACCCACCAGACATCACCAAAATCCCATCTCAACACCTTGCTTTTCCAAGACTGAAAGGTAGACTCTGCTACTTCCAGGGATGTCAGCTAACTTTTTTAGCACCAAGGCTATCCTGTCACCTGAGAAAGAACCCTCTGCTGTTAGCAGGCTGTGTTGGGAGCAGAAATTTCTAAAATGTCAGACATCACCATCTTCCAAACCCTAAGACAGTGCCTACCTGTTCCACATGCTTGTAATAAAAAGAGAATTCACAGAGCCCAGCCCCGGCCTTCCAGCACATATGGACATTAAGGAATCTGGGCTTTGTGCTCCTAGTCGGAAGACTGTTTATCAGCAGACATCCAGGTCTTGTTCCCCAGACCCACTGCACCTTTGCTCCCAAGGCTGGTAGCTCTTACCCAAATCTGCTTTGGGTTAGAGTTTTGGAGGTTTGTGTCTGCTCTCCTGCCAGACCCATTCATTCAATCAGCATCTACCAAGGGGCTACTGTGTGCGAGGCAGAGTATAGGAGCACAAAGAGAGCTCCACCGGCCTCGTGAGGGGGTGGGGGTGAGGCCTGGGGAAAGATTTCCAGAGGAAGCAACTGCTGGTATTAAAGCACCAAGGAAGGTACAGACCGTCAAAGAACGGAGTGGCAGGGTGCTCCTTCCAGGCAGAAGGAGGGGCCTGAAGAAGGCTGGGAGCTCTGATGGTCTTTTTCTATCCCCGAGTTGTGGACCATAGGCATCCTCCTTATCAAACGCCACCTGCTTCGTGGTCAACCTTGGGAGCTCTTGGTGGCTGCACCCAGCAATGCCCCTGACTGCCTGCACCGTGGGAATAAAGGCCAGGTTGGAATCCAAGCATGTTTCCTCGAGTTTGCCTAATGCTTTTGGCACAGATCTTCAGAGACCTCAGGGCAGGGCTTTGGTGGTCATCTTTCTCCTCTGGCTTAGATTCATTGGGTGGAGAGCATTGCAGACCTGACCAGGGCCCCAAGTTCAATCCCTTCTGGAGTCAATCAGCTCCATTCCTGGACATGCCTCCTGCAAAGATGTTGCACTGGTGACACAGGGAAGCAAGAGTTAGGGGGGCTGGCTTAGTCAAGCTGTGCTCCTGGCTGGAATTGCCATGTCAAGGACACAGTGACAAACTTACTTCTCCTTTTGCACTTGTAATGGGTATTGTTTTGTGGCTATGTACTCTGCTGTATAAAAGGTTAATGTCCTTTTTATTTTTTTAAACTGAAGGATAGTTAACTTACAATGTTATGTTAGTTTCAGGTGTACAGCAAAGTGATTCCATTATACATGTATAGATACAGCTATTCTTTTTCAGATTCTTTTCCATTATAGGCTATTATAAGATACTGAATATAGTTCCCTGTGCTAAACAGTATATCCTTGCTGTTTATTCTTTTTTTTTTTTTAACTGAACTCAATTTAGCTCATAAGCCCCCAGTTTCTCTCGACTGGAAAAGTGTCTTGTCCGTACAGTTTCTTATCTTCTGGGAAATGACAAGTGGCTCTTCGGTAATTACTCCTCTCGGCCTTCCCTTTGGCCTGCGTGGCATCTGGGGAGGCTTCTGTAGCATCACGGCAGCAAGGATGGGGTGGCTGGTGGTGAATGCCTGTTCCCTGGTCATCTTCCTACCTCCCTGGCCTCTACTGAGCCGTAACTTGTTCTGCTTGGTCATGGAATGCCACCCTCTGCTTTTGATGTCCCTGTGCCACCTGTTCTGCCTCCTACTTGTCCCAGCATAAAGTTTCTTCCAGTGAGCTGGCCCTTTCACTACTTCAGGGAGCTCGGGGAGCTTGGAAGCCATTGCCTCCCCATTAGGGGTGTGAAGGACTCTGAGAGGTGCGCCCTCCCGTGGGCTTATGTGGCTGGACAACACTCTCAGACACAGTCTCTCCTCCCCAGGGGCCTGGATGAACACCTCACTTCTCTATGGGAACTGCAGTCTCCCAGGTCAATTGCTGGAAGGCAGGCCATGGCTTCTAGATCAGGACTTCCCTCAGACTTATGGGGTTCTTCTTATATTGGGCTCAGCCCTGAGTTGTGGGTTCTGGATGTCTTCTTGGTGACCTTTCAGCCTTTAAACCAAGTCACATCACTTTAGATTTCCTTCCTTACCTGCTGATCAAAAGTCTCTCTCTCTTTTTTTCTAATAGAAAACATGTTTATGTCAGGATGCACTGTCCCTGTGATGATGTGTGGACTGTGTGCAAAGTCCTCCAACATTTTGGCTCTTAAAATGTAAAGGTCGAGCAAAGATTGCTGCCGGGTCCTGCCTGTCATTTCATCACAAGGAGCAGAGTGGAGTCCAGTCTCTCTCCCACTGCGCACGAGCTGGCCCACCACCACCTGAACGTCTCCATCACCAACACAACGACCAGAGCAAACTATTTGGTCTCCAGTTTTTCCTCCAGGGAGGCCTTCATGAAGGTTCTCTTGGCTAGCAGCTCCATGCCCACTGATGCAGGATTGAGCCCAGTGGAATGAATACAAAGGGTAGAAGTGGGGAGGTCGGCGGCATCACCGGCAGGCTGCCCGTCCTGCCTGTGGGCAGGACAGGAGCTCCCGGTTCAGTGAATGGTTGGACATCTCCCCCCAGGACAAAGGGCAGCTGGGGGAAAAAATGCAAAGGTCCACTTTCAGAATAAGGAACAAAACCAAAACCAAATGCTGTTCCAACAATTCTTGCAGCTCGTGGCTTTCAAGACTTTCTTCTCTACTCTAGAATCACAGAAGTCTCTGTGTGAGTTCAGAGGCGAGGGGTGTCAGCTATTATCCCTATGCTGTCCATCACTCTGAGGACAGTGCACACAGGAAGCCCTGCCTGGTGATGGGGCACCGGGGGGGGGGGAGGGCAGCACTAAAGAACAGGAAGGATGCCCAATTTAACATCAAACTATTACCTCTCTACATATACAAAGGATGACCATTGCTTTTGTGAGCAAACATGCACATTCTCCAGGAGCCCCGACCAGGAGGGAAGCCACAGGTCTTTTGCTCAATTAGAAAGTCTTCTAGCAGCAAGACACAGCACCAATTGGGTTATATTTGGTTTTGTGCAATGACAACCAAAAGGGAACTTCTGCTGGCTGGGTTTCTACAGATAGAGCTACAACTACATCCTTGAGATCAAAAAGCAGGAAAAAACACGGAGGCAAGTGAGGGTGTGGAGACGAGGGGACATTTGTACACATGGCTGATGGGAGCGTGCGGCAAACCAATCTTTGCAGAGGGCGTTTGGCAGGAGCCAGCAACATTTCGAACGTGCCTGCCCTTTAATCTTTTGAAATAGGAACTGAACAGTTTTAGGAGAGTATCCTACAAAAAGGTGAGAGCAAGTAAGCAAAGATGTTTACGGAAAGATTTCCACTGGTGGTGTGTTTCTAATTGCCAAAAAACAGAAACCTATTTTTTCCTATCAGTATCAGATAGGAGACTAGGTAAATGATGGTATACCTGAACTATAAAACATCATGTAGCCATCAAAAAGAATGCACAGATCTAGGGGGGAGGGTGTAGCGCAAGTGGTAGAGCACATGCTTAGCATACACAAGGTCCTGGGTTCAATCCCCAGTACCCTCTCTAAAAATAAATAAATAAGAAACCTAATTACCTCCCCACTAAAAAAATGAAAAAAAAATTTTTTTAAATAAAATAATTTAAAAAAAGAATGTATAGCTCTATATATGCTGGGGGAAAATATGTCCAAGATTTACTGTTTAGCTGTAGAAAAATACACAAATAGGCTTAATATTAATTTTGTTTGCAAAATGCCCCTCCTCCACAGCATAGACACAAAGTCTGGAAGGGGAGTAGGACCTCTGATATATTTCCATATTGTTTAAACTTACTAACGTGAAGAATGCTGTATTTTAAAACTGAGTAACACTATTGCAATATTTTATAAGGTAAAGAAAGTAGAAACATCAGCGCAGAAACACTCAGAACCACCAGTGTTACCAGTAATGAGTGAGGGGAGGCCCAATGGAGCAGGGTCTACGGCAGCTCCTTCTCAGAAACCCTGGGTACAAAGAGGGACCAGATGCTGGCGCTGATGCAGCTAAATTGCCATCTATAACCTTAAGCTGTAAAACGCTTTCTGTTTACTGAAATAGTTTCAGTGGTCTCACTCATTGGCTTTGAACTCGCAATATATATTAAAAAAGTACTTTTCTCTGTTGTGTAGAGTGAGTTCCATGTAAAGCTGGGTCTCATAGATGGGAAAACCACTGTTGCAGTGCAAACAGCATGGGTGCTGGAGTGAGGCTTGAGCCAAGCCTGGGCCCCAACACTTGGGATGCGCTGACAGCATCCCAACAGCATCCCTGCTGCCAGGATGCAACAGGGCGTGGCTATGAGGTTGTGTGGGGGGTGTCTCTGAATGCGAACTCGCATTCTGTTCAGACAGCATTGGGTATTTCCCCATTTGCCTGCTGAAGCACTCTGGTCAGCCGGTCGCCGGACTTCAGCTTGTGAAGAATCCTGGGGAATGCAGTCTCCTTAGCAGCTGGTAGGCTTCCCTTCCCCTCTCCCGTCCTTTTTTCCTTCCTGCTCCAACGGCACAGAGCAAACAAGCGGAAGCAGCTGGAGTTGCTCTCCACCATTTCACCTGGTACCCGGGAAAGTTGCAGCCCACTTGGTAAATACTTTTCTTGGCCCCAGGAATCAAGGGCAGTTTTGTGGAGAAGCTGTTCTTAATTTCTCACTTGCTGAAAAATTACCCTGAACAGGAGGAGGCACGGCTATCGTGCAAATTCCACTTGACTGCTGAGCAGAGGCTACCAGGGCTCTCAGATTAAGTGATAAACATTCCTAGGGCACAAAGCATTTACTCTGGTTTTCCTTCATATCACTCACTCACCCAGCATTCTCTGTATCAATATCCCCAAAGGGGATTGGAAGAGCCTGGTGGGTACTTTCCAGCTGATTACAGGGATACAGCTGGCCTTGGGCAAGGTCTAAACTTCTTTGAAAGGCAACTGTCAAGTCATCCAAATAGCTGGTGAACTTCTGGCTTCCCTGTTAGGACTGCCTGTCTCAAGATAATCTTGCTTAAGAGTTTTCTGGGCAATGAAGTTCCAGAAAAAACAAAACAAAACAAAAACCAGAGGCATGCAGGCAAGAATTTTGTCTCTGCCAGGGATGGCCAATTGAAGTCCATTCTGTGGACACTAGACACCATATCTAAAGACATTTTTGGGGAAGGAAGCCTTTAATAATCCTTCCAATTTGCATTCAGAGGAAACGTGCCACATTTTCCATCATAGGCAGCCGAGCCAACACCAGGGGGGTGGGGGGAGGACGCTCCTTCCTCAGTGTCTGTAGGTTTATCCCTAAATGCTATGGAAATAGCAGCTGCCAGGGCAAGAGGAAGAGACGACGGAGAGCCTTAAAGCTGTTGAATAAGTTGGCTACCACAGGCAGGACCTAAGAAGGCAAAGGCTCCATATTCCGGTGCTTGCTTCAGATGCAGCCTGCACCCAGCAGCGGGCTGTGTTGTCACTTGGCCATCCTATTTGAGGAAGCCCAGGGACAGAACAAGCCCTGTGGCCCCCGCCATCCGGTCAGGTCGGTCACGTGTGGTTCAGGCCTGGCGAGTGGAAATGAACATGTCACACTTCACAAGGCCTCGTGGCTTATAGAGCATGTGCACATCACAGGCTCTTGTGTGACCCTCAACGCCCTGCTCATTAGAACCCCTTTTACAGACACTGAAAACTACTTGTGTTTCAAATGGGCACGTTCTTCATATCCCACCGCTTACCTGGTTACGTGGGTGACAAGGGAGAGAACCCGGCAGGTAAATCACCAGGCAGTGCTCTTCCAGGTGGGGCACACAGAGACGTTTCTTTTCTCATCAGGTTGATCTCTGGCTACCCGATTCAAGTGTGGAGCTGGTGAAAAGTCAAGAATGGAAACTCAGTAATGGTCTCAAAGCCAACTTAAAGGAAGTGCAACCACAGATTTTCCACAACTGAGAGGAACAGCAGACTTCTCCGGAAGGTCACTGCAAAATGCCCACCCAGCTTTATTAAGGAAACGGGATTAACTTACCGCGCACCGGACAGGAGGCATTTGGCAGTCACGCGGAGAGGCAGGCTGTGGTGGGAACGGTGAGAAGGAGAATGGAAAATCACGGGATAGAAATTCAGAGCACCACGAGGATTCCAAATCAGAAGCAGAACACTTTATATTTACAGAGGATTTCCACCACAGCTGGACACGCCGGGACCTTGCTGATGAACATCACATTCCGATTCTGTGCCCTGCTTCCTTAGGCTGTCAGGGAAGGGGAGCGGCTCCACCAGGGAGACGGGAGCCTGAGGTTCATGGGCTTGCTAATTCTTTCCTACAGTCCGTTCTGTTTTCTGTCAACAGGAGGGAAATATATCCGAGCAAGTGACATCCAGTCATGCCTTAATTAACTGTAGTATTTTATGCTCCAATATGCACCAAGAAATCACTTCCAGATGGGAAAAATGAGCAATATTTACACAAAAAAGCAATCTATTTTAAGGAAATCGATATCTCCCAAAGGTATAGAACTTTGGGAGCTCTGCGCAGCTTATCTATTTTGATAAATACTAGAATGAGGCTGGAAATCTTTCTATATAAAATGCGACAGTACTCTTTCTGCACACCAGTTTTTCAGTGGCCATGTTTCCAAGGCTATTGTTTAAATGGCCCGATGCAGTTTGAACGATTTTATTTTTAGCCATCTGACTTGGAGGAGACAAGAAGTGTGAAACACTTGCTTTCACCCTCAAGCAAGCTAGTTATTTTGGAGATTTCTGTACCGAGGGAGAGGAATTACATTTCCAGCTGTGAACGTTTGGCATCTTCCCCAGCGTTCCATCAACAGGGCACTCGGGCTCCTTGTCCAAAGGCCATTCAAGAAGGGCCAGGCTAACATCCTCACACCCCCTGCTCGCTCACCCTGCCTGCCCCGTAAGGGTCACACTGGTCTTTGGAAGCCTGCCCTCGTCCTGCCTGATCTGCCCCGAGGAACACCCTATTCTGGGTGGTGGGCAAAGTCCCAGGTACTGGTTCTTTGTTCCTCAGGAGAGGGAGGAGCGGCAATGGTTAGCTTCTTCAATTCCAGAACTGAATTTGGAGGTCAAAACCACCTGGCCATCCTGGTCCCTGTTCTACCCTTATGATCCAAACAGAACTTTCTCCAGCCTGGGCACTTCTAGCCAGCTCTCAGGAAGTCTGTCCCTAGTGAAAACAGTAGCCAACTTTATCCATTATAAATTACCAATATTTATTTTAACCACATAAGGCAACTTCAAAGATTTTTTTTTTTTAAGGAACCAGAGAAAGTAGGGGGAAGGAATGGGTACAATATCTCACTTAGCTGAATAACAGAGTTGTTAGCTATTGTTTTGATCAATGAGTGCTCCTTTATATATATTATTATTTCAAGGTGACAATAATAAATAAACCTCTGTTGGGGCTTGGTCATCAAAACAGGAAGAATCCTAGTCAGTATGGGGACAGCATGATTTCTGCCATGGTCCCCACCATCAACACAAATTCAAAATTAAAGCTGCCAGCTAGCGGCAAAAACTACCATTTGGGCACCAGCTCAGTGGTACAGTAATTACACTTGCTTGGAGTCAGAAAAAAAATACATATTTATGAAAATGTGTTACAGGAATAACCCTTCAATAAAGCAAATTTCTCTCTATACAATGGTTCTTCATAAGGAGTAAACTTCATAATCACCTGTGGAACTTTTAAATCTATATGCTGGACCCCACTCCAGACTTACTGATTCACAATCTCCAGGCATCTGTACTTGTTAAAAAAAAGAGCCCCAGGTGACTGTGATGCATACCCCAAGTTGAGAAACACACTGGCTTTACAGGATGCATACACAGCATTCGGATCCCATCAACAAGACACTTAACATAACTCCTACTGACATCTGTTGGCTCCTTGGAGATTACTGACTGTAATAAATCAAGAACGCAACATCCCTGGCTGTGACCACCAACCGCCGCGGGGGTGGGGTGGGGAGGGTGGACAGCGGCTTGACATCTCAATGACTTTATGGAGGCATCCAGAAAATGACTCCCCATGAATGAACCAAGAAGAGAAGTGTGGATCTGTAAACACTGAATGACAAGAACCAGGTGCAGGAGTCCACTGGCGTTTCCAGCTCCCCTGGTCGATGACAGACGGCTGAAGCGGCTGTTTGGAGATGGGCCCATAGCCATCACCCCTGCTTTCAGGAGCGGGGAGAGAACTGTGAATCTCCATGAGTGTGGGCGGGGCAACTTTACCAGGCAATCCGACGGCGGCGGTCCAAGCAAAGTGAAACCTGTCCAGTGCTCCCCCAGTCCCCTCCCACCCGTCCTGCCCTTTCCTCACATAGCAAACTTCTTCTAATAGGGCTCAGCTAAAGGCCACATCTCTTTCTTCCACCACGTACTTTTCTCAGTGTTCATGAGCCTGAGATGCTCCATACGTAAGAGTCATACTAACAAGTGAGAACAGGCCAGGGGCTGATGAAGAAATGAGGCCCAGGATCAAAGCTGGGGCTGACAGACTGAGTCTGGAGGAAAGGCTGCTGGAGAAGGAAGGAACAGAGCAGACTGGTTCTACTGGGGAGACAGGAAGGAGAGAAATAAGCAATGTTTCTGGACAGATTTTCAAACCTTCAAGTTCCCCATTGTATGGCTGTCACTAGAGTTATCCTGTGTGCGTCCCGTGCATTCTCCGCCTTCCCCCCTTAGCTCTCTCCCCACCTGAACAACACACTGCTCCTAATTCCTGACCAGATGCTGACCAGGCGAATCAGGACAACTCTGTGGCCCGTTTTTGTGATACAGGATGACCTGTGGAGACTGAAGCGGTTCCGCAGGGCACGCTCTTCTGCACAGATGTGTCGCCAAGAGCCTGTGGTGACAGGATGGGTGGCCCAGGGGCCATGTGGGCTCTGCCTGGTTCTGAGGTGGTGTTTAAGGTCAGTATTCTGGTCTTCGGTATCCATGGACCAGGGTTCTCCGTCGTTAATGACAAAGGCATATGTCACCCTGGCAGTGCACATCACCCTTTGCTGTTTCAGACGATTCTGGAAAGTGCTTTGGATTTGAAAATGAAGGGTGAAGTAGGGGATTAGAGGGGACAGGCTTCTTGGACTTCACAGCTTTATCTGAGCAGAAAGCCTAGGAAAGGTTTTCTAGGAAAACTTCCTGGCTTCCCTTCACAGAAGGCAATCCCTACCCTAGAAGTCAGTCGAGAGCAGAGTGGGAAGAAAGAAAGAATCAGTTTACACCACACAGTGTGTCAAACAGAACCCTCTCTCCAAGTCAGATGCGGGCCTGCCCCCACCCCCAGGCCAGGAGCCCCAGAGCAGAGGGGACACCTGCTTCTGAGGCTGCCACAGACAATCCTCCGGGGAGGCAGACACTCAGACAGAATCTGTGTATCTCCTTAGTCGTACATAGAGAGGGGGTGGGATGAGCAATGAGGCGAACATGGATAACTAGGCCAAGCCATAAAAAGTACCAGAAGCAAAATATGTCCCAGGAAACAGGGATTTACCTGGAAGATGCTTCCTGCTTCCACTGCCTCCGTGAAGAAAGGCTAGTTTCCCACACCCGTCATCTGCCACTTCCTAACTCGGGTTCCTAACTCGGGCCCTAGAGCCAAGCCCAGAGGACATCTCTTAGGGCTCCGGCCTCAGAGGTGACCTCAAACAGCAGCAGGTGGAGGAAGCGGTGAGATCCAGGCTTTCTCACTCAAGTTGCCAGGACGGAAGCATGGAAGGGAACAGGGCCACAGGCCAGAGGGGGTGACCGCGGAGGTGAGGCTTCAGAGTCAGTGACAACAGCCTGGGAACAGCAAGTGACGCACGGGGAACCTTTCACTGATGCCTCTGCTGCAGGAATCAGAGACCATCTAAACTGCCTTCTTATAATCCAGCCCTGACTCGGCTTCGCCCACTAGCACAGGAATTAAGATCGGGCATGGGAGAGACACATGAAGGACCCAAATGTCCCAAGTTTCAAGGCTGACAATCTGAGAGTCGGGGAAGCACAGGGGAGGGGAGGGCTTCCAGGGATCTGGGTGCTGGGGGGTCACTGGCCAGGGGGAAAAGTGCCCCCCGGGATGCTCCTACAGTCTCTTTTTAATGAGTTTCTCCAGTTTGCGGATGCGAGATGATTCCTGTTCTGGAGTTGGAGTCAGGAGGGACAGGGAGCTGGAGCCTTCGGGCCCTGAGGGTGGGGTGGGGAGCCGCTGGCGGAAGAGTTCCAGCATGCTGCTTTGTTCACTTCTCTTCAGCCCCTAAGGTTGAGAGAGAAAGGAGGGTAATGGTCAAGTCTGGCTCCAGAAGGGCCAGAGGGAAAGTGCGGTGCCTGGTGTGTGCGTAACTCTGCGGACAGCCTAATTCCTCTGGGCTGGGGTGGGGTTACCAGCGCCGGGGGGTGGGAGGTAGCCGGGGAGAGAAGCAGAGGAAGAAGAAAAGGTAACAGGGGAGAAGAGAAAGAAGGGGTAGAGAGGGCAGAGGCCAAGAGGCAGCATCCGGGAGTGTAAGGCCCTGTGTGCCCCATGCCCCGCCAGCTCCTCATTGGGCACAGAGACGTCAGAACAGGGACATTTCTGTACCCTGGAGCTTCCTCCTCTAAGACTTCTTAGAATCCGCTCTGCAGCCTGGGCCAGGCTCCCCTGCGGCCCGTACCCCACCCTCCAGTGAAGAATCACTGAGTGTGCGGAAAATGTGCCCGAGGACAAAACCAGACACTGAGCTAACCTTCATGTCCAGTATCTTCTGGAAGGTTTCTGTGTTGCAGTCCGTCAGGAGCTTGATGTAGTTGTCCACAAACACCACCAATGGCTCGTGAGGGGCCATCACGACCTACCCAGGGAGAGAGACGAGAGTAGTCCCTCCAGGAACGCTCAGGATGGGAGCCTGGGACCGTCTTTCCCCACTGGTGAGCCCATCACACAACGGGCCTGCGAGACTGCCTGCAGCTGCAAACTCAGAACCGCCCTGACTCCCCGATTCGTCTCAGCATTCAGCGACAGCCACGTGCCCTCCATTTGCTCAATCATACACGTCACCTGGAGTGCTTTTTAAGGGCAGGCTCCCAGTGACTTTTAAAAATATCAGAACCATGGGAAACACTGTGTGGGAGTGTGTCTCTTTGAGACACTTCCTGGGTTCATGATACCTGCACACGCTTTTCAAGACTTAAAGTCTGGAACTTCATTTAACTACCTCCAATTCATGTACCAACAGCAGGAAAACAACGGCATCGCAGGCCTCACGTTCATTTCCACTTGGCTGTGAAATGCAGTGTCTGATCTTCCTCCTGCAGCAGACTGGCTTTGTTTTGAATTTCTGAGAATGTAACTCAGAGCGGCAAGGAGCAGTTCACTCAGAAATTCTCCCCAAGCTCTGCTCCCCACCTCCCCCAGTGCGAGTTAAACCAGCACGGGGAGAAACGGACTAGGCTGCTTCCAGTTCCCTCAGGCCAAGAGCCCAAGGTGTGTGCAGGCCCCTCACTGGTCCCACCCAGGTGTCAGGTCCGGCTGCTACTTTTGACTCTTGCCATCATCGGAGTCCCTCTGCTTGTAGACAGACCTGAAGAGCCTGCAGGCCTGGACTTCTAAGAGCCTCCGCCGACAGCTCCCTTTGTTCTCTGGCCTCCTCCTCCCTCCCCAGCCGGCCCCCTCCCTCCCGTCTTAACAAGTACAGGTGGAAATTGGATGCAGGTGCTCAAGGCTTCAGACACTCTCAGCATCATCACCCCACGTACATTCTGTTAAATGAGGCCTTAGAAAACCCATTTGCTGATTAGAATCAGTTACTGTGACATCTGTTGGGGTTTCATGTAAAGTGGCAGAGTTCAGAAAGCCAAAGAGGCTTATGTGGAAGGGAGTAATCGACAGCGGGGCCGGAAATCCCTGCTGAGCAGCAGTGATCCCTGACTTAGACGCTGATTGACAGTGACAACCACACCCAACCTCCAATCTTGGCCAAATCTTGTTACAACAAGAGGATCCCATTACAACGAAGAATTCATTTGTCAGATAGAATTACTGACCCCCGAGCAACAGTCCACCGACTTTCAATAATGTCTGATGAGACCAAAGTCTAGTGCAGCCAAAGGATGAGGACAATCTTTTGGGACAGGTGGGGACAGGCCCTAACCTGTGCTGAGACCAGAATTCAGTGGTCCTTGGAATAAGTGATTGGATAACCAGACCCTTTTAACTGCAACCCCGAGGAAGACACAAGCCCCACCTTGAGGATCATTTCCGCGCGGGTCATGCCTTTCACTACGATCTTAGTGTAACTGGCAGGGGCCTTCCTCACCACCTGAGAGCCAATGGAGGGCAGATCGAGCAGGACCATCTTCAGGGAATGGGTGTCCAGCAGCAGCTGCGGGAACAAGGTAGAATAGTACCAGCCACTTCACATGGACACAACATCTAGTACAATCACGCCGATAAATAACAGTTTCCTGATTTTAAATGTAGTACATTCTCAGTGGAGAAAACTCAGAAAGACAAAAGGAAAAACATGAGTTCTAATTACTATCACCCAGGGGAAAAAAAAAAACCCCAAGAAGCCACGGTTTAATGTGGTACAATTCCTACCACTCTGTTATGTGTATAAAAAACTAGAATTATACTGTAGGCACAGTTTTCTTTTTTTACAACCTGGTTTTTCCACTTAATATATGAAATTTTTTTAATTCTTTTTCCCCATCCTGGCAGCCTTTAAAAACAATCGTGATTTTTAATGGCTATACAGTACTCTATGGGGTGTGTGTGTGTGTGTGTGTACTTTAACATTTAACCATTCCCCTATACTTTGTTCCCAGATTTTCATTATTATAAACAATGAATGCTGTGATGAACAGCTGTGTGGATGTAATTCTAGGTCTATCAATGGCATTTCGTTTAGGAGACAGTCTTTGGGACAGATCAAAGGACAAGGACATCTGCAAGGTTCTGGATATGTATCTTGAACTGCTTTCCAAATGGAATGCACCTATTTACATATTTGGCAGCAGTGCAGACTGCACCCTCATCATTTCTGAAAACTGCCATAAAATTTTTGCTTATTTGACAGGCAAAAATGGTAACTCCCTACTGCTGTACCTTGAATTTCTCAGGGTGCTAGTAAGGATGCAGGAGATTAAACCAAATTTAAACATCAGTATCTTGGCAACAATCTGCCTTTTTGTTTTCTTTTTTCTTTCTCTCTCTCTTTTTTCTTTTGGTTCTCTTGGATGCCAGTTATTTGGAAGGATATCAACTTTCCTGACTGACTGCCCCCCAACTGCCAGGGATGATGCTAGCAATGTTTCATCTACTAGTCTTTATAAGACAACCTGCCCTGTAGGCATTTATTCTTCCCATTCTATAGATGAGAAAAATCAAAGTTCCAGAGGTTAATCAACTTGCTGAAAGAATCTCACACGATGGATGCGGGTGAGGTAACGAGGTGGACAAGAAGCTGTATATCCATCTCCTGCTGCCCAGGGGAGTGCCATGCGACAGCGTTGGCTTACAGCTCACACTGTTTGCTCCCGACTCCATGTGGACTGCTAAACTGCTGCTGCTCTTGGCAATCAGGGGGCATAGAAATGGCACAAATACATGGCCTGCTCAGATAGTTTAGGAGAATGGAACCACATGTCACCCAACCAGACCAAAGCAGCAGTGGGGAGACAGTCCCACTGCCGCCACCACTATGACTCTGATGGTCAATCTTATGTTCGGGACGAGGCTTTCTCCTCTCGGCAAGTCTTTGAATAATTACATCAAGCAGGGATGGAATGGGATCCAATCCCTTAAAGCCTTATAATGCTCTCCATTTTCTCATTCTCCCTGTTCTTTGCTATAGACAGGAGAATTAACTACATAATAAGGTAACTAAAGAGAATATGAACTCACTAATGGAGATACTATTAACTTAGTGGTCATGGTGATGATAATTTTGACAATGGTATAAAAACTTGGAGAAGACATCAATGTTTTACTTGGAATAACTTAGAGGGAGATATTGCTCTCAAAAACTGGTGAGTTATTGACAAACTGATTCTAAAACTTGTGTCCAGAGGCAAAAGATTCAGAATAGCCAACACAATACTGAAGGAGAAGAACATAGCTGGAGGATTGACATGACCCGACTTAAAGACTTATTATATATAAAGCTACAGTAATCAAGACAGTGTGGTATTGGTGAAAGAACAATCAGATCAATGGAACAGAAACAGAGAACCCAGAAATAAACCTACACAAATACAGTCACCTGATCATTAACAAAGGAGCAAAGACAGTCTTTCCAACAAATGGTGCTGGAACAACTGTACATCCACATGCAAAGAAAAAAAAATCTAGACATAGATCTCATACCCTTTACAAAAATTAGCTCAAAATAGATTGCAGACCTAAACGTAAAACACAAAACTATACAATTCCTGGAAGGTAACATAGGAGAAAGTCTAGATGACCTTGGGCATGGTGATGACTTTTTAGATATAACACCAAAGACATGATCCACGAAAGACACAACTGATGAGCTGGACTTCATTAGAATGAAAAACTTCTGCTCTCCAAAAGACAGTGTCAAGGGAATGAGAAGACAAGCCACAGACTGGGAGAAAATATTTGCAAAAATACAGCTGATAAAGGACTGTTATCCAAAACATACAAAGAACTCTTAAAACTCAACAATAAGAAAAAAAACCCAATTGAAAAATGGGCCAAAGACCTTAAAAGACACCTCACCAAAGAAGATACACAGATGGCAAATAAGTGTTTGAAAAGATGTTCCATATCATACATCACAAGGGAAATGCAAACTAAAACAAGATACCACTACACATCTGTAAGAATGGCCAAAATCTGGAATACTGACAACAACAAATGCTGGTGAGGATGTGGAGCAACAGGAACTCTCATTCACTGCTGGCAGTAATGCAAAATGGTACAGCTACTTTGGAAAACAGTTTGGTGGTTTCTTACAAAACTAAACGTACCTTACCATACAATCCAGCAATGGTGCTGCTAGGTATTTACCCAAAGGAATTGAAAACTTACATCCACACAAAAAAGCCTACACAGGGAAGTTTTTTTAAACAGCTTTAATCATAATTGACAGAACTTGGAAGCAAACCAGATGTCATTCAACAGCCAAATGGATAAACTGTGACACGTCTAGTCAATGGAATATTACTCAGTGTTAAAAAGAAATGAGCTATTAAGCCATGAAAAGACATGAAGGAACCTTAAATGCATATGACTAAGTGAAAAAGACCATTTGTAAAGTCTGTATACCTCCTGATTCCAACTATATGACATTTCTGGGAAAGGCAAAACTATGGAGAAAGTAAAAAGATCAGTGGTTGCGGGCATTGGGGGTGGTGCATGGGATGAACAGGTGGAGCACATGGGATTTTTAAGGCAGTGAAAACTACTCTGTGGATAAGTAATTATACATTTGTCCAAAGCCTCAGAATGCATAACACTAAGAGTGTAAACTGTAACACTGTAGTGTAAATTATAGGCTTTCAGTGATAATGATGTGTCAGTGTAGGTTCATGGACTGCAACAAACCTACCACTCTGGTGGGAGACATTGATAATGGGGGTGTGGGGGGCTATGCACGTGTTGGGGCAGAAGAGCATATGGGAACTCTCTGTACCTGCCCCTCATTTTGCTGTGAACCTTAAACTGCTCTAAAAAAAAAAGCCTCAATTTAAAAACAATAGTGAGGAAGTTATACTAAATAAAGGAAACAGGAATATTGTGCACTAATAGTGCTACTCAAAGGCCTGAACTCTGCAGGTCATACAGTGGCTGACCAGGAAAGTGCTGGGGCATTTGGGACTTCTCTAGGTTTCCAGAGATGAGCATTCTTACTCTCCTCATGGCTGTTTTTTGAAAAGGCCATGGGCTCACAGAGAAAGGTAGCCAACCACGCATACAGGACAGATGAGCAGACACTGCCTGAGGCCCTGCGAAGGGCCTGGGATCAGCACACTTCCCAGACCCCACTGGAAATGATCACTGCTCGTCCCCAGGGGGATCCCAGCACATGCCACTAAAACACAAGTATGCTCAATTCCATGCAGATTAAAAAACCTAGATATAAAGAGGAAAACTTTAACAAGAAAACAGAGATTATTTTTGTAGGGAAGAGAAGAATGTGAAACAGGGAAAATGGGAAAAAAATACTACCTTAAAATAAGTCTGTATCAAAAGAGACATAAACAAAGTCAAAAAACCCCCCACAAAGCAGGAGAGGATATCTGCAAAACTGGCAAAGGGATACTATTCAGAACAGATAACGATTCCTGAAAACCAGTAACAAAAAGGCCACCAGCCCCAGCAGCAGCAGGAACAACAATAAACAATAGTGAGGCGAAGATCCGAACAGGCAACTCAGAAAAGCGGAAACTCGAGCGCGAACAAGGCACGTGAAATAACACTCAACCTTATTAGTAACCCAGCAAATGCAAATCAAAACCGCAGTCGTATACTCCACACCATTTCACAGCAAAAGGCAAAAGTAAAAAAGATCAAAACCAGCAAGGGTTGGCATGCCTATGGCACAATGAAACTCACATTTATGATGAGAACATAAGCTGGTTAAGGCGCTTAGGGGGAAATTCAGTAATATTTCCTTACTGGAAGATGTTCATAACCGTTAACACAGCACTCATACTTAGATCCTTTTGAGAAATTCTGGTCCAGGTCAAAAAATGTTCCCTGCACCCACTGTTTGTAAAAGTAAAAGACTGGAAACAACCTAAACGCCCATTAACAGGAGAATGGATGAACAAATGGTGGCATAGTCACACAATGGAATATGATACTGAAGTCAAAATGAGCGAACTCAAATAACCTATATCAACATAGATAAATCTCAAAAAACATCAAGTTGGGGAAAAAAACCCAAAAAAACAAGTGGGGAAATGATATGTATAGTATCATTTATGTAAGGTTTAAAAATGTGCAAAACAAAATTATATACCATTTGTGAACTGATATACCTGTAATGTATCATAACACACATGGGAATGATAAAAATCAAAATCAGAATAGTGATTACCTCTGGGCATGGAGGGAGGGGAATGGCAGGGCAGGGCCCACGGGGGCTTCAGCAGTACCTGTCATGATTTACTTTATACAGAAAAGATCTAAACAAATGAGGGAACATGTTAAGATCTGAGTAAGTTGAGTGGGAAGCTGGTATTCTTGACATTATTTTCTGTACTTTTATTAACTGGAACTATTTCTTTTTTTTAATTTATTTAGTTTTTTCAGTATGCTATTTGAGCCCAGTGAGGATTCAACTTTATCTTCTATGTTTCAAATTTTCAGAGCCTTGTCAAAATCAAAGCCGTGTCTAGCATTATTTGCTAGTAAGAGAAAAAAATCAAATGATTGTATTTTAAAACATATGGGGACATTTCCTAGTTTTTCTATACTTTCTACTTTCCAGAGATGTATTATATGCATAAATAATTGTACAGTCTTAAGTGACAAGAAGAGTTTTGAATAAACCAGATGTAATTCTCTAGAGTTTCCCATATTTTGAGAGATAGGACATTTTCAATTCCTGGCCAGTCACAATAAAATTCTGTCCTCACCAGACAGCTGAACAGATGGAAACCGTGGTCTCAGGTGTTACAAAAAAATGATGCAGTCAGAAAAGGCGGGAGCTAGTCTGATAGGCTTAGCAGCTGTCTGTGGGAAGGGAAGGTGAGAGGCCCCATTTATCATGAAAATCTGCTGGTTTTCATCTTTGAAAAAAAGCTGAAAGGTCATCCCCTTAGGCACGAGGCATTGGGCAAGGGGTGGCCATCGGTCAAATTTGCCTGAGCCTCAGGGATAATTTTTGGGGTGGTGGGACTCATGCTGACGGGCTACTGAGGTGCACAGCTGGCCAGCACGCCATGCCTTGGAAAGGTATCCAGCAAATCACCCAGCAGCAAAAGCTTTCAGGGGTTTACTTCTTAAAAGAGCCCCCTACCACTCTTGGGAGACACCATGACTATGACAGTGATGGAAACCTTGAATAGACAAGATAAAGGCACACTCCTAGAAGGTGAAGGACAACACATATATGGCAAAGTTCTTCAATGAGGTGGCACAGAAGACAGTCAAGGTATGAGGAATGGATGGACCAAGGTGAGGACATGCCCAGTTTCTTTCCTCTTTTTTTCTTTTTTTTTTTCAATTTAGGTATAACTTTCATACAGTAAAGTGTACAAAGACCAAGAACACAGTGTGAGAAACGTTTACATATGTATACATCCTGTTGCTTAATTAAAGACATAGGACATTTTTCGCATCCCAGAAGGCTCCCTCATGTTCTCTTCCAGTCAGTGCTCTCCCTTCCTTCACAACAAAGGAGACCGCTCTTCTGGCCTCTGTCACTCAGGACTGGTTTACTGCTGGTTAACCTGCTATGATCATTCTTGTGCATGTCTTTGGTGGTCATATGCCCTTGTTTCAATGGGGTGGAATCTGCATAGAATTGCCAGATCATGGGGTGGGCATATGTTTAGCTTTCGTAGAGAGCCAAACAGTTTTTCAATTTGGTTGTGCTTATTTCAATTCCCGGCAGCAATGTGTGAAAGTTCCGGTTGCTCCACATCCTCACCAACACTTGGTATTGTTGGTCTTTTTCAGTTTAGCCCTTCTGATGTTGTGATTTTAATTTATATTTCCCTGGACATTAATATGCTTTTTGGTTTTCTGGAGATCCTCTTTTTGAAGTGCCTATTCAAGTCTTTTTGTCATTTTTCTACTGGTTGATCATCTTTTTCTAATTGATTTGTTGAGGTTTTTTTAAAGTAATATTTTCAACTTTATCGAGAAATAATTGACAAATACACTGCAATTGTATATATTTAAAGTGTACAATGTGATTATTTGATATACATATCTATTGTGGAATGATTACCAAGATCAAGGTAATTAACTCTTCTTTTCTGTGTGGCAAGAATGCTTAAGATTAAGTCTCAGCAAGTCTCAAGCATATCATACCATATTATTAGTTATAGTCACCATGCTGTACATCATGTCCTTAGAACTTATTCATCTTGTAACTGAAAGTGTGTACCCTTTACCCTACACATCCCCGTTTCCCCCTTCCCCTAGCCCCTGGCAACTACCATTCTTTTCTCTGTTTCTATGAAACTGTTGTTTTTCTTGGGGTGGGTGGGTGCTGGGAAGGGGTAATCAGGTTTATTTACTTATTTATTTTAATGGAGGTACTAAGGATTGAACCCAGGACCTGGTGCATGCTAAGAACGTGATCTCCCACTGAGCTATATCCTCCCCTCAGGTTTTTTTTTTTTAATTCAACATATAAGATAAGTTAGAGGTTTTAAAAAGTATATATTTAGAATATAAGTGCTTTGTTAGTTACATATATTGCAAATATCATCTGTTAGTCTGGCTTGTCTTTGGATAAAAACATGTTCTTAATTTTAAGTACTCCAAATAACCTTTTACGATTAGTACTTTTAATGTTTTGTTAAGGAATCTTGACTAACCCAATGTCATAAAAATATCCTCTTATTATCTTCCAGAAGTTTTGTTGTCTTATCTTTCACTTTCAGAGCTATAATGCAGTTGGAATTGATTTTTTAAAATTTAGGTATAATTCATATACCATAAAACCCCATCTTTTAAAAGTGTACCATTCAGTTCCAGACATCTCATCACCCCACAAATAAATTCCATACCCATTAGCAGTCACTCCCCATTCCCTCCTCTCCCCTCACCCTTGCCAACTACTGGTCTACTTTCTGTCTTGTGGATTTGCCTGTTCTGGACATTTCATATAAATGGAATCACACACATGACCTTTTGTATATGGCTTCTTTCACTTAACATAAAGCTTTCAAGGTTCATCTATGTTGTAGCACCAGGAGGTGCTTCATTCCTATTTATAGCTGAATATTCCCTTGTAAGTTTATAGCACATTTTGTTTATCCATTCATCAATTGATGGGTATTTGAGTTGTTTCTACTTTTTGGCTATTATGACTGCTGCTGCTTTGAATATTTGTGCACAAGTGTTGGCGTGAACATACTTTTCCAGTTCTTTTGGGTTTATATCTAGGAGTGGAATTGCTGGGTTATATGGCAACTCTATGTTTAACTCTTTGAGAAACTGCCAAACTGCTTCCCAAAATAGCTGCAGCATTTTACATGTTCACCAGCGGTGCCTGAGGGTTCTAATTTCTCCACATCCTCGCTGGAACTGATTTTTGTATGTGGTGTGTTGTAAAGGTCAAGATTAATTTTTTTCCCATGTGGATATTCAACTGCCCAGCACTGTTTACTGAGAAGACAACCCAACCCAACTGAATTACAGTGCCACTTTTGTCACAGACCAAGGGTCTACATACGTGTGGGTCTATTTCTGAACTCAGTTCTGTTCTGTTGGCCCATTTGTCCCTGTGTGCTTGATTACCTTAGCATTAAAATCAGTCCTGATATCCTGAGGTTTAAATTCTCCAACCCTGTTCTTTTTTTCAAGTTCTGTTAGCTATTCTTGGCCATCTGCATTTCATCATCCAATTTCTAGAATCTGCTTATCAATTTATCTCCAAACCCACACCCACCCCACCCCTGCTGGGGTTTTACTGTATCTATAGATTGATTTTGGAAGAAATGACATTTAAAAAATACTAAGTTCTTTAATGTATGAGCATGAGCTATCTTGCCACTTTAAAGGTCTCCTTTATTGTCTCTTAATATTGTATCATTTTCTGTGTATTAGACTCACGCATGTTTGACAGACTTATTCCTAGCTAGTCAATGTTTCCTGATGCTGCTGTACATGGTTTCATTAATAGATTTTTCATTTTAAATTGTTTGTGGCTGGTACATACAAATATTAAAAATAATTTAAATACTGACCCTATATCCTGTACCCTTACTAAATTTATATTCTAATAGTTTGTCTGTAGATTCTTTTGGTGTATAGCATAGGTTTTTTATGTTTTGTTTTGTTTTTTTGCGGGGAGAGGTAATTAGGTTTATTTATGCATTCTTTCAAGAGAGGTACTGGGGATTGAACCCAGGAGCTCATGCATGCTAGGCACACACTCTACGTAGATTCTTTTGGATAATGTCATTCACAATTATGTTTCTCTGTGAAATGCGAAAAATGACAGTTTTGTTTCTTCCTTTCTAGTCTGTATACCTTTCATTTCTTTAAACATTTATTTTATTTTTTGCCTTATTGTTCTGGCTAGGACTTCAAGGGCAATGTGGGACAGAAATGGTGACAGCAGACATCCTTGTCTTTTTCCTAACGTCAAGAGAAAATTTTCCTATATTTGGCCATCAAATGTGGTTTATTGCAATTTTTTTCTATCAGCTGATTCACTTATTTCATGAGCTTGCTGGGCCCTCCCATCTCCAGGACCTTGATGGCCCTGCTGATGGCTGTAAATGCCTCTCCTCTGGAGTGTGGCTGTTCCTGTCCCTGCTCCATGTGGCACAGAGAGAGGACCCTTTTGACTGAGTGACAGAAAAGGCTTCAAGCTCTCACTGGGAAGGATGGTCTCATAAAAATCAAGATGGGCCAGAGCTTAATGAGACAGAGAGAACTGAGCAATTGGGTAGCTAAGAGATTCAAAACACTCTTTAGACAGACAAAAGGGCTGTGCAAAAGGGAGAAAGCTCTGCTCTGGGGACAGAAGCACATCACACAAAAAAAGGAAGGAGAAAGTTCAGCTTCTCTGAACATATATTCTATAATCAGAAAATCTAGAAGGAAGCTAGCTTAATTTCAGGAAGCATGGGAGTTTTGTGTCAATTTCCAAAATAAAATTTTATTGTGGATTACACCTGAGTGGGTATATGTGTGTAGGGGAGTGTACCACTATTATTTATTTAAAAATCTTGTTATTATGGAGAGTTTCAAACATATGTGAAGTAAATGAAATTGTACGGTAGCTCCTTACGCACCCAGCTGCAACAACCAAAGACATTCTGTCATTCTCATCTCACTTCTATGTCTCAGGGGCTCCTGACTGGGGGTGATGTGGTCCATTCTCTCACCCACCCCACACTCGGATATCTGGGACTGTATGGAGACATTTTTGGTTGTCAGAATTGGGAGGGTGTTACTGGCCACCAGTGAGCAGTGGCAAGGGATGCTGCTGAGCATTCTGTAATGCAGAGGATGGCCCCCACCACAAAAGCGTCTCTATCCCAAAATATGCACAGTGCAGAGGTTGAGAAACCCTGCAGTAACCACTTCCTGTTCCTCACCTACTTTTTTTTTTTGAGGTGAAATTTACATACACGGAAATGTACAACTCTTAACTGTACAGTTTTAACAAATGGATTTACCCACGGAATCCTGACCCTCTCATAAGTTTTTGTATATACCCTTTTTTAATTTTTATTTAAAAAATTTAAAAATTTTTTTTGCTGAGTTATAGTCATTTTACAATATTGTTGTATATACCCTTTAAAAAAATCAGATTCAGCACATTTCCTTCTATTCCTAGTTTGCTAAGATTTTGTTGTTCTTTTAAAAAATGTATCCTTATGTTTATTAAATTTTATCCATTTTTTTTAAAAGAAGTGCTACACCCTGCCACATTTAGGAGATCTACCTAAACTGAACTATTAGATGAACTATGCCTGAGAATAACCATCCTATTTTCTCATTTTTCTAACTGCCATGCACAAACTACCTGATTCTTTTTTCTCTCTTTCCTTGGTGTTCGGGCTTTAAAAAAAAAAAATCTAAAATTTGCTTTAAATATTTTTTTCCAGGTGGTTTTGAATTATGTGCATTTAAGAGTCAATATGGTCAAAATGTGGTAATACATACAACGGAATATTGTTCAGCCTTAAAAAGGAAGGAAATTCTGAAACACGCTACAACATGGATAAACTCTGAAGACATGCTAAGTGAAAAGAAGCCAGACACAAAAGGACAGATATTGTGTGATCTCACTTATACGACATCCCTCGAGCGGTCATACTCATAGAGATTGAAAGTTAGAAAGTGGTTACCAGGAGCTGGGGGTGGGAGGGAATGGGGAGTTAGTGTTTAATGGAAATGGTGTTTCAGTTTGGGATGATGAAAAAGGTCTGGAATTGGATGGTGGATGGTTGCACAACAATGTGAATGTACTTAATACTACTAAACTGTATGCTTAAAGATGGTCAAAATGTTAAATTTTATGTTATGAATGTTTTACCACAATAAAAAGTCAACATGGTATATAAAGACCATACAAAGCAAAAAAAATTACTTCATAGATGTGAAATATACTGCTCAAAATATTTTCGATCCATAATATGATAGATGTAGAAGGGGTGTGTTTAGAGTCTGATTCAAGGCTCTTATTTAAATGTGAGGAAACTGAGCCCAGAGCAGGGAAGCAACTGCTCATGACCACAGGGACCATTAACAGCAGGCTGGGGACTGGACCCCAAGTTTTAGAGTCCTTTTCCCAGTACCATAATGTGCTGCTTCCTCTCTGGTAAGTTTGTACAAATGGATTCCATTTCTACTGTGTGCTCAGTCGTAGATACCATGGCCAAAAGACTAATTAATGACCCTGCAAATCCCACCAGATTCTCTGAAAATTGGAAACTAGCAAGAAGCATTACAAATACTGGTATGGTTCAGTTCCACGTGCCCCTGCAATTGCCCAGACGGACTCTGGAGCCCAAAGATAAATAAAATGTGCTTTATACAGTAACCAGGAAGAGAATAAAGAGCAGGCAAGTGTCTCCTTTCCTATTTTCAGCACAAGTATTAAAGCATAATCTAAATTTAGGACCTAGTATTTTCATGGCAAAGCAGAGGCATCTGAGATTGGGCCTAAATCTCAGCTCTGACTTTCACAGCTTCTGTTAAAGCGTGGATTATAAGACTTGAGGCAGAAATCTGTTTTAATCCATGAGCATCTCTTTGTTAACTTCTTGATTCCTAAGGTTTTGCTGCCTGAGTGATCATACCTCCAGCTATATGACTGCTTGGGTTTCTAAGCCCAGATACTCGGGGCAAGTGTGGACCCGGCTGAACCTGAGCTTCACGTGGGAAGCCTCCAAGGGCCACACTGCCCTTTAGTTCCCATCCATGGCCTCCCCCAGGCTGGGCCTGCTGAGGTCTACGCTCCCCTGTCACCCACTCATATTTGTCTGGGGTCTGAGAGAATAAAACTCCAGTTCCACAGATGGTTTTCTCATCCACAACTCAAAGCAGGAGTAAATACTGGCCAAACTGATATTTTTCTGAAGATGTGGGCTTTGGAGTCTGCTCTGATTATTTTAACATTCCTTTAAAGAAGAGAAAATCTGAGGAAAATAGATATGACGTTGGATTTACGTGACGATAGGGAAACATGGTTACTAGCCACTAACCCAGCTGGCGAGGCCTGGGCAGAGCCACAAACTCATAGAAACACATTCCCAATGAGTCAGCTTTGTGTTCCAGTGGCTTCATCAAGTCTAGGGGCAGAAACCTGGTAACTGAGAGTCTGAAGCTTCTCTCAGACACACGGACAGCAACCATTCCACCTCCTCCCATCACACACAACAGTGAGGTGAACAGGGTGGATTCCCGGTAAACATGTGCTAATGAGACTGGGGACAACGTGCTGGGGCACTATCTGCTGTTTCCCATGGAATTCGTTCTGTGCTTATTACGACATGCAAGGGGCAAGAATTTCCAAACAAACACTGACACTCTACACTCAGACACAGTCCGTCAGTGTCTGAATCCACTCAACCTCCCAGGAAGTCTACTGAGACAATACTTCTGACTCTGCTCAGCTGGTCAGCCAGACAGCCCGAGGCAAGCATCGACGAGCTGTTACTACGTGGGGAGACGGGCGCTGACAGCAGAGACAAACTAGTAAGAGCTGGCATCTGTCCAGGGCTTCCCATGCGCCTGACGTTGTTGGTCCAGCACTTCAGTGCGTTGTCATGTTTAATCCTCATAATGACCCTGTGAGGCGGTGCTGTGATTATCCCTGTTTTATAGATGAGGAAACTAAACTGCTGGGAGGTTAGTAACTCGTCTAAGGACAAACAGCTGCCATGTTGCAGAGACAGGCTTCAGCATCAGACCCCAGTGATTCTGGAGCCCAGGACCTGAAGGCTCACACATTCTGCCTTCTCGTAGCCTAGGAGGGCCACTCCCCGAGAAAGAGTATAAAACATACTGCACTTATCAGAGCCAAGAGATGCCTGACAGTCACAGGTATTACATCTCCGGCTTTGACCCTCCCTGAGGGACCCGTGATGCACTAGGGCACAGGCCCACTTCCCACCTTCCTGAGGCTCCACTCAGGCCAGCACAGCCGAGGGCCCAGGGCGAGGGCAAGTCACGGAGCTGGGAGGGAGCGGTGCCTCCACCAAGACCACTAGTTTGGTGAAAGGGCAGGAGATATGGAAATGTCCTGAATTATATATTCTTCTTACTCAAAAACATAGTTCTTACTTAAAAATGCAGTTCTTTCCACTATTGAATATATACCAAGCTAACCTGTTTACCAATCTTACAAATTCATTTCTTTATAATTAAAAATATTTAATTGTGATTATTTATTTCAAAAAGAATGTAGTTCTTTCAAATACAGAAAGTAACTGAAAAAGGTTCTAAGTATTGCTAAAGAGAGGTCTAGAGAGGATCTAATTTTATAAGAGTCATTTATGATCAGTACATGAATAGTTTGCGTCTAAGTACGTGTTTAAAGAATTAGGGGCTGAATATTATTGTTTGTTTTTTTTTAAAGTAGCTTAAACTGCTCCCCAAACTCAAGCTGCTCAAATCTCAGAGTGGGAGCAGGTGGCAGCTGAGAAGAGGTGTTTTTGTTGGAGCACAGAACTCAGCTCATCGGTGCTGAGGTGATGCCATCTATGAAGAGATGTCCGGAAGCACAGAGCTCAAGAGAGCAGTGGGGTTAAACAAGGAAGCCTTCTTGGGTGAGGTGACCAGAGTTTCTCAGCACCAAAAAGATAAGCCTTTCTTTGCTTGCTCCTCTCAAGTGGTCTCTGCCCTGGCCACTACGGGATCCAAAAAAATCAGAACTTTGCTGCTCCCTCTGCCTGGACACTTTTCTCTGAGTCCTCCTCAAGCCGCAGCTCTCACAGGCGCCTTCTCGGATCATCTGATCTTAAGCCATTGCTCCCCCACCCCACTAAGATACTCTTTCATATAACCTAGTTTTATACCCTGGAGCATACCTAAGTTAAAATGATCTTCTAATTTATTAACTTGTGTATTATCTGTCCCTTCTTACTGGAATGTAAGCATCATGAAGGAGAGATCTTTTCTGTCCTGTTCACTGTGGTATACACCCTGCGCCTAGAACAACACCTGGATACTCAGTAGGTGCTCAACAAAGATGCTTTAAATAAATGGATAAATGAATTAAGCTGCCAGGTCATCCTTCTGACCTCAAATAGGGGAAATCATTTTATTTCAGACTAGAAAGGTATGTGTCTGATTGATGACAAAGGCCGTGAGGAGAAGCCCTGTACCAATTTCATCTCACCTGTTCTGCTCCCACCATGCTAATTGGCTTGCACTTGAAGAGGTGGGTGATGAACTTGGGAATGAAGGAGCTGTGGATTAAAAAAGAAGTGACAAATTAGGCTTATTGTCTCTTTGGTAAAGAACTGCAGAAACTTTTTTTTTTTTTTAAAGGCCCCACTTCCTTCTATAAGAGAACTGAGAACTCAGGTAGATGTGACTGTGGCCCACCGGCCCCCACTGCCTTCTTTTGCTTTCCAACTGAGGCCCTGGTTTTATTTAGGTAACTCTGGCCTTGGGATGCTGGGGAAAAATTGATCCCTCCTAGACCACAGAGGTGAATTCTAATTAGCCTCAGGTAGTCAGAACATGGCGTTCCCATGGTGATTGGTGCTGATGTGGGGACATGGTCCAGGCCAGTCCAGTAGGGCTGGAGGGAAAGCCTTCACTGCACGGTGGGGGCAAGACTCTCTTCTTCTGAAGGGTATTCTTGTGTTTGGAAATAACATCTAGAGCTGCCATTGTGCCACCATTCTAAGGATGAAACCAGTCTCAAGGAGAGCAGGGTAAGCGAAGATTTGGAGTCCTAAGTGACACTGCCGAGCCACTGAACCAAGCATCTTCGGCTCTGTCCTGTCTCTTGGCTTCTGGGTATGTGATATAAAACATTCGCCCTTCTGTTTAAGTCAGTCTGAGTCAGGGCTTCTATTACTCTTAGCTGAAAACATCCTAATAGATATGATAGTGGAATATCCATGAGGTAGTTATGGGATCTTAAATACAAAAATAGGAAATAATTACTACGGGAGTAACTGTCAGATCAGGAGGAAAAAAAATACATGATCTCCAAAAAATTTACTGGGGACTGAAGGGTGATGGGGGCCAGGTGGCCTGATGATGCTGGTTTGGGGGAAAGGGAGAATGTCATTTTAATAGGTCAGGAGGGCTTTTTAGACAACACTGAAGAGGACTGAGTTGGGAAAGCTGAGCTGTACTGTTGCAGGAAGGAGGATGTGGGGAATAGAGATCCTGTCATCGGGCCAGATGCGGAGTGAACTGACCAGGAGAACTCAGGGCCCAGGACCACGGGAGAACCCCAGCCATGAGGCAGGAGTTGGAGGTGGAGATAAAGGCTGGCTAGTATCCTCTCCTCACTCTTCAAATGCTGCTCTCAGGCTTGTGACCTCTGTCCTCTCTGACCTCTCTACATCTTTTCCTGAAGCCTTGTGCCCACTCTGACATCCAGTGACGTACTGGACCTCTCACCAGAACGGCACTGGTACCTCCACCCCAGCATATCCAAGACCCAGTCCTGCTCAGGATTCCAGGCTTAGTGGACCAGATCTCATCTACCCAGCCACCCCAGTCAGAAACCAGGAGGTTTTCCAAGACCATCATACCCTCGCCTTCACCCACAGTATGCAGCCCTTTCCCAGCCCTTCCCCTGAACGCCCACACCCACCTCTCCTGACCACGCCCATGCTGCTGCCCTCATCTTCTCTATCGATTGAGAACTCGAGTTCTTTCAACTGTTTCCCAACCAGTCTGCTTGCCTACAGCCTCATCATTCCTAGTCCAGCAGCCGTCAGAGGGATTTATTTCAGGTACAAGTATGATCAAGACCCTCCCTGGATTAAAACTCTTATGACAGTGGCAGACAGGGCTTCCTTGATTGTCTTGATTCTCTCTCGCCAGCCTGTCTTGCTCAGCACCGGTACCCTACGCTTCAAGCCGGCTGAGCTCCTTGCGTATCCTATGATTCTGTAGGCTACTTAATGCCTCTATGCCTTTGCTTACCCCTTACACTGCTCCCGCCGCCTGAAATGCCCCTCTCTAAAGCCTTGTGGGTCAGCACACACACATCTCCTGGACCCTGATCAAGGACATCTCTCCTGTGAAGCCTTTCCTCTGTCACCTCCACCATACTCTGCAGAGTCCACAGATCTAATACATTACCTACTTTGTTAAACTTATTTGCTTACATGTCTTTTTCCCTCCACTTGACTGTAAGGCAAAGGAAGAAGGACCATGTCTATTAAGCCAAAGCACTTAATTCCGTGTCTGGAATGTAGCAGGTGCTCAAGTGACTGCACGTTGAATAAATAATACTGGGAGCAGCTAACACTTTTTAAATGTCAGCTTGGTACCAGCACTTTACCAGGAAGTTTACACATGACTTCGCATTTTATCCTCTCCACCACTATTAAGAGATCTGTCTTATCACCTCCATTACTGAACAGAGGAGAATCAGCTTAGCGGATGAGGGAAGTCGCTTAGGGCTCAAACAGTAGTTTCAATCGGGGGGGGGGGTGATCTGGATGTCTAAACAGAAGAGACTGCTGCTGCTTCAGAGACCACACGGAGGCAAAAGGAAACATCTATGGCTTTGCATTAATGAGAGAAGAAAGGAAGTTAAAGGGAAAGGAACGCAAACTTCAGAGATCAGACCTAGGGGAAGGCCTGCTGATCAGGAGGGAGTGAGAACAGGGACTACCTGGAAGAGATTCTTCATGCTCTAAACCAGAGCCAGGCCAAAACGAGTAACGTGAGATTAAATTCATGACTAATTGCAATGGTACACGCAGTTCTTAACCTAAGTTACTGCACACTAGAGCAGGCATTGATTGTGCCCTTGAACTGGCACTGTGCGCTAGACCACAGCGGTTGGGGTGAGAAAAACATAGGGACCAGGGACGTGTCTTTGGGGGAAGAGTTCCAGCAAAGTGATGGGTAACTGGCTGGGGCTCCCCCAAGCCATCGAAGTGGTGGCAGTTATTTCTCTTGGCTGGAGAAGGGTCTTCTCACAGCCCCTCATTTGAGGCTTCTGGGCTTCAGCTAGGATTTTACAAGGATGAGAGGGTACCATACATTAAATCAGAACACCACCTTCTAGATCAGAGGTTAAACTTTTCCAGATGTGAGACATGGGCATCTAACTCCCAGCTCACCCAACACGGGCTGAGTGATAGAAGCAAAGGGCCCCGAGAGGACGTGAGGCTTGTGCTGGGACATTTGAAGCGAGAGGACCCCTTCCTCACTTTAACATTAACTCCATCATCAGACCCCTGTGCAGCCATGCTGGAGATTCTTGGCCACAGTAAAATTTTATAGACACTGTTTCTCCTGGGGGTTGTGGGGAATGTCACAATGTGATTTATCAGCAAGGCTTTTAACCACACTAATGAGCACTCGGAGAGGGAAGGGAATGTCAGGTCCTGGTCCATCGCCATCCTGCACACGTTAACGCCTCCCTGGAGGGTCCGCTGGAGCCTTTCCTGACAAACTGGGAACTGAGGCTCACGCCACAAGCCACTCCGTAAGTGTTGCTCCTGAGGGGCTGATTTGTGACGGAGAGGGAAAGCCTTAATTGAATACAAACTGGGAGAGACGCAGGGAGACAGAAACTTGGAGCCCTAAATCACTCTTTGGGACTTGGATGAGAACAACCTAAATTCAGTAGCTTGGACGGGGCTGATTTTCCCAAAGCCCTTCTCTGAGAAGTTTGCCAAAATGGTTGTTTGATAATTGGTCAGAGGAGACGCTGACCCTGTACGTTGTCCGGTCTCAGGGGAAACTGTGCTCCTGCCGGATGCTGGCTGGCAAAGGACCAAACTGTTCCCCCGATCTACAACAGCAAGCCAGAAATGGCCACACACAAGGACGAGGCAGGAAGACACAAAGCTCGGTGTTCACTCCACCTGCTTGGCAATGCGCCTGTCCCTGACTTGCTCTGTCCCCTTTCTAGCACCTTCCCTGGGCTCAGGGATGTCCACTGGTGGACACATTGTGGCAGCTACAATAATAAGTCCTATGGGGAAGGAGGAAGAGAAGGCTCAGAAGAAACAGAAGTGATGGTTCCTACCCTTAAAAAGCTTATAATCTGCATCCATGAAATCACTGAAAAATAGTTATAATTATCCAAACCTGGGAGGAGGCAGGGGTGCTGTTAGGCCTACAAACAGAAGCCCCCAACTCATTTCTCTCTGCCTTGATGGGGTGGGTGATTCTATTGTTGTTACTGTTATTTATGAATTTAAGTGGCAAATTTAGTTTTATTATCATGCTTCTTCGGGGCACAAACAAATTAGGTGGCTGATGGGGACCTCTGGACTGTACGTTTATCGGGGTCAGTGTGGCAGTCAGAATAACCCAGGGATGGGGACGTTTCAGGACTTACTTTGCAAATTTAATGCAGAACTGAGTGAAGTATTTCCGTGTGGAAGCCAGGTTGTCACGGATGATGGGGACGTTCTGCTTAATGTGAAGAATGACAGAGGTGACGTAGGGGCTCTGGTCACCAACGTGCTCCACATTCTGCCACTGCATCTGAAAACAGAGACAGGGCAGGCAAGCCTTTAGAGCCTTCGCAGAAGGAGAGCCTTACCTGTTACCAGGGATGGGGCAGGTGGAGTGGAAGTGAGGCCACGGTGTGCTGTCACAGCTGCCATTTTGTCTTGGGGAGCCTGTCTCTCCCAGTCTATAGGAGCTAACTGTGAATAAGACAGTGAGGTATGAGTCAGATACCTCTTCCTACCTTGTCCCCCTCATGCTTGAAACAGCCTTCCCTTCCCATCTGTGAGCCTTACAAAGGAACCCTCCCCAGGCAGGTGAGCTGGATCCTACTCTTCCATGAGTTGTTCCGCAGGGAAGGGACTGTGGGGGGACAAAGGAGGGACACCTGCTTCTGAGCAGACTGGCAGCCTGGGAGGCCAGAGAGGTGGCTGGGTGTAACAAAGTGAAACTTGGACGAGTGTTAACTTGGGGCTTTCTTTCAAGTAAACTGGGAGGAGTCGGGGATTTTAGAAAAGGAAACCAGAAGTGATCTGACTTGTGAGATCAGGCTTGGGAGGAGCAGATGAAAAGTGTGTGAAGCTGGGTGACGGGTACATGTGGTTTAGTGTACTGTTTACTTTTTTGGGGAAGCATTGTTGCTGTACAATATTACGTAAGTTACAGGTGTACAATACAGGGAGTCACAATTTTTCAAGGTTATGCTCCATTTATAGTTATTATAAAATATTGGCTATTTTCCCTGTGTTGTACAATACACCCTTGGAGCTCATTTTCTCTACTTTTTTTGTAGCTTATTTCTTCTACTTTTCTGTTTTCTCTACTTTTGTATATAATTGAAAACTTCCATAATCAAACATTAAACTCTTACTCCAAGAGCCTTTGGGATTATGTGGGATTTCAATCAAGGGAGAGGGAAGAGGATCTCTGGCTGACAGACACGAGGGGCAGGTAAGAGGGTAAGACCGTGAAAAGCAGGGCACTCCCAGCCTGCCCGGAGCTGACAGGGCCCGGGCCCCTCAATCCTGGAAAGGAGCGGGGATGCGTGGAGGAGCTGTGCTGAGTCGGCCTCTCAGAATGCAGCTGGGCTGTCCGTCAGAAAGATCCTAAGCCAAACACACACCATATAATACGTTCATAGAAGGAGGGCAGTCATTCTGAGGGCCTTGATGTCTCTGGCAAGAAATACAAGTTTTACAGAGCTCTCGGGGAAAGGAAAAATTCAATACCAAGAGAACTTGTTTAAAGGAATCATCTTGTATGTGGACGATCCCCCAGCTCTTGGGAAGCTCAAATGACTCTATGTTGTGTCCTAATGTTTCTTCAAATCAGCAAGTATTTCCATCCTAAAAGCTTTAGGTGTGTGTAAGCACAGAACCACAGAAAAGCAGGAAGGCGTCTCCATCTTCACTTCACAGAGAAGAAAACCCAGGCCCAGACACGTGACGTCTTATGCAGGGTTTCATAGCAAGGCTCCAGAAAGAGAAAAATCTCTATCTTTTTTTTTTAACTAGGAAAAAAATAAAAACAAAGAATGGAGAAATGGTAGAGAGGTCTAATACGAATGGACTTCACGTTCTAATGTTTTGGTTAAGTGTAATGTTCTCCTCACTCTCTCCTATTTAATTCAGGAGGCTTCTTTTCCCACCTGATTTGAGAGATCTCACCCATCCAAACAATGAGCATCCTCAGGGGTTTTAAATGCGCCCATTGGGTGAGGCCAAAACTGACAGGTACTGTCAAACTTCGGGGCAGAAGGCCCTGGGACCGCAGGCCAGAACGGGCGGAGAGCTTGCCACCCCACCCTCCAATCGACACAAAGCTCTCCCATAGTAACGACTTTTGCTTCCCAAGCTGGTAGCAGTTTATGTTTCAACAGCTCAAAAAGTTCATCAGCCACGGTCTAAGCATCACAGTCCTCCATTAACAGGAGATGGCCACAGAGAGAGGTGGTGACATAACCTGCCGTGAGTGAGAAGGCATCGCTGGGGCAAGATGCACGTGGGGCGGGGGTCCACGTTCCGCTGCAGGGCTCCCTCCTGCTGATCAACCCTGGCCACGTCCGCACGCGGCCACTCTGGGAATCTACGTGAAAAGATCTGATCTGCTTTAATGCTTTATCCAGGTGGGACTCCCCCAGTCAAGTTAAGAGAAGTATTGGCCAAAGCCTTGCGGATTTGTGATTTTTAAATCTGTCAGATTAGTGAAGGAAAAGAACTTAAAGTCCTGGAGAACAATGAAAGTTGACACTGCTTTGATTATATTCTTAAAAAATATGTAAAATATAGTTGGCACAGATGCTGTCGGGCCACGGCCTCAGATGGACACCTGCCTCGCCCACCCCGCTGACTTAGGTCTGGGCTGTAATGTGAATGGCCCAACAGCCCGACATCAGGACCTACCACGTGCAGGTTGCCTGGCCTGGCGCTTGGCCTACATCATCTCCCATACTATTCATTCGTGATCTTAGTTCTCACCACAGTCTTGGAGACTAGGGGACTCAGAAAGGTCAAAGAGGAGAGGTAACCTGCCCAAAGTCACACAGAGGTCAACGGCACAGTGGAGGGAGCCCAGGCTCACCTAAAGCCCAAGCACCACACCAGGCTGCTTCCTAGACACTGGTCAAAAATAATTTAAAAGAAAGAAAAACAAAAAGCACTGAACTGGGCCTTAGTTTAAGGGGAACCCGGTTTCTCAAGGAGAAGCTAATGGAATACACAGAGATCAAGCAAACTTCTCTTCCAAAAGGGGACACAAAGGGCAGCCTGTGCTTAAGAACACACATCGTGAAAAACCACTGGTGGAAATAAGACGCCAACTTTTCCAGGTAAACTTTGCACCTGACATTTACCACTTACCCCTCCAGATTTCAAGTTTTTCCTTTTGTGCTTTTTGTTTAAGGGGCAGGGTTTGAACACTACTGGTGCTACAAAGACAACAAGAAAAACAGTTTGCAAAAGAAGTGGTAACTAGGATGCAGGCTTGACAGAAACAAGCAAGGGAAGGATCAAGATGACGATGCCAGGGCTCCTGGGACCCCACATGGAGCCACAGGGAGAGGCTGCGAGGCCTGGGGCATCGCCAGTGCCCGTGGTTTCTGCTGCCTGAGGAAGGAGTGTGTGGCTGGTGTCACCATGTCACAGGGAAGGTCAGGGAGACAACCGCTCTCCCCACCGCGAGCCTGCGGTGGCAGAGTATCCTGACCGACGCCCTGATCCGAGGACGGGCTCCATCACCAGCTTTCTGTGGGACTTGTCTTTCTCCATTGCCCTGTGGAACTTGGAAAGAGGCCTCCTGAGAAGGCTAACTTTCCTCAACTGAAAATTCAAATTTCCACACGTTCATCTGGATCACAGGACTAGAGACACAGAGAGCGCAGACTCAGATATCCGGAGTCTGGGACACTCGGGCGACCAGTCAGTGTTACGGTTCTGGCTGCTTTGTGGAGGCTGCACGAATGCTCACCTGCACTCTACTGTGTGTCTCGGCTACTTTTCTCACACAACAAGCACCTGCTGTTTCTAGGCACCCTCACCATGTACAGCAAGGACTGTGTTGGAATAACCACTGAACCAAGTACCACGTGGGGAATAAAAAAGAGGAACATTGATCAATCACCTCCTATGTCCCAAGCACCATGACTGACAGGTTCCTGTGAACCTACTGCTCACAATGATGCCGTGAAGGAGGTATTATCACACCTGCTTTCTGGATGAGACAGGCTGGAGGACAACCCGTGACTTGCTTAATGAAGCAGGATTCAGAGTCAGCAGGGCTGAGATCCAGACACTGGTCTGACTGACTGCAAAGTCCATGTTCTTTCCACTTTACCATGTTGCTTTCCCAAAGAAGTGTTACTACCTTAAATGAACTGGAAGTGGGGTAAGCAAAATCTAAGTTCAGAACGAGATGATGTGGTCGTGGTGACGGTGGTGCTGAGGGGGAGAGAAGAATGACTCTTCTAACCTCTGTGCTCGAGAACACACGTTCCTTAACTCCAGGAAGAAAATCAAGAAGCTCCAGGATAGAAAGCGGAGCGATAGAGGCTTTAAGAAGACATACAGACACAGAAATATAGATACAGATTTTTTTCCCCCATTCACTGCAGGGCCAATGGGAAGATGAATTTGCATAACCTTTCTTAAAGGCAATTTGAAAATATCTACCCAAAATCTTAGCATTTTACATGGCTTTCGATCTCTGCAATTCCCTTTATGGCAATTAATCCAAATACTTATGAATGCTCAGAAAACACATACACACACACAAAGCTGTCCATCGCCAGACTTAATAAACGTGAAAAATTGTAAATACCCTAAAAATCCATCACAAGTGAAATGAACATCTGCACTGTAAAAGCAGCAGTAGAGGACAGTACTTCAGATACGGGAATCTGGAGTCATCAGTCACGAGTTCTACTTCTGCCTGCAACCTGCTAAGTGTGTGACTTGGGCAAGTTACCAAACCTCACTGAGCCTCCGTTTTCTGATGTAAAATTGGGATGATGGTGATATCTATAAGCTATTTAGTTACTGGAAGACAGTGCATGGAATGCTCTTAACATAGTGCCTGGCATGTACTAATTCCATGGCAAGTGTTAATTATTGTTACGATTTTAACAGTAAGTACTGCGTACTGTGGAATACTGCATAATCTAAAAATACCCTAGCTCCATACTAAATGATGCAGAAAACTATTAAAATCTGCTAAATGAGAAAAACAGGTTATATAGCACGAAAAGTATAAACTTTTTATATTTAAAATATATGCATAAAAAGAAAGATAGACATATGTCTATTAATTGGAATTATGGGTGATTCAAAATTTCTTCTTTTTAAAAATCTGTAATTTTCTATAATGAAGGTGATTTGCTTAAGTCATAATGAAAAAAAAAAAGACTCCTTTATGAAGAAAGAAAGAAATGTGTTTTGATTATAGATGGAAAGTGAAACTGAGGGTTTCTAACCATGGAGCTCTGTGGGCCTCCTGAAACAGATCTACATTTTAATGACTGGGGAAAATGAGAACAGATTTGAGGACTGTTCTAGCTATTTTGAAATGTCTTTGGGGGATAGTAATGCAGCCTCCTAAATGAGTACATGTTCACAATCTTGAAAGTTCGCAATCTTGAAACCTAATAGAATTTACATGCCAGACTGTAAGGAAATTTAATTTGTTCAGTTTCTTTTTTTTTTTTTCCCCTCTAAAACTACCATTAATGGGCAAAAAACTAAGTCTGTTTGATTTTGGACAGAGACTTAGATTCTTTCAACTTAGTGATGTGAGAAGCCCTAGGAAAATGGATAGAATGAGGAGCGGACCACGGGACCAATGGTTCCTTTTAAGTAAGCCATGGATTTTTTTAAAAAAATCCTACTTGTAAGGCCATAATCAGACATACTAATTCTTTAGAATTTGCAGTTTACATTTAAAAGACAGAACTCTTCACATTTCGACCAAAGCACTCCAACAACTTCCTTGTCAAGAATCAAGAGACTTGGTTTTATTTTGACTTCTTTGATTATAAAGCTTTACGGCTTTGGGCGTATTATGAAAAAGAAACTCCATCAACAAACACACCAGAATGACAATTCATTGGTTTTAGGGAGAAATACGCAAAGCAGATTGGAATACTTGGGTTGGCGGCTCAATTATTTTTCTCCCCTGGAGAAGTCATGGTGGCAGATCAAGAAAAGCTTAAGACCAGCCCCTAGCAGATGACCGCTTGAAGGGCTCACGGTCAAGTGAAGTCACACTCGCGTGAACACAGCAGAACCGGGTGCACGCCGACATCACTCTCCTGGTTTTAGGTAAGATACTTAACCTGATTTGCCTCAGTTTCCACACATGCCAGATAGACTAAGTATGGTGTGGTACAATCCTATAGAGAGTGAGTTTGAATCCTGGCTTTGCCAAAAGTTAGCGAAGAGATCTGACACGTGACCTAACTTCTCTGAGCTTCAGTTTCCTTATCTGTGAGAGTGAGAAGGAAGTAACATAGTTACCTTACGTATTTCTCAGAATTCAATGAGATAATGCATTTGGGTGCTGATTCCTGGTAAAATACTCCATAAATAACAACTTACTATCATCTCCCAGAGCTCAGCTGAGAAAATAACTGAGAAAATAACGCAATATGGGAGGGGAAAGTGGTCTGAAAGGCAATTTTGACATAACTTATCAGCAACACTACTGTAATCTCAAGTTTCAGAGAAACCACTAAACCCATATTTCGCTTTCTCCACGTGGGCTGGGCCCATTTAAACCTATTCCTGTGGATTTTCTACCAACCTTTGCCCCTCTGTGTTCTCCGATCCACTTTGGTGAGCCCAACGCTCATTTTCTCACCATTTATAAAATACATTTATTTACAGCATCGGTTATTCTAAGTTTTTGCTCCACCAGAATATAAACTCCTTAAGGGCAGCCCTGTTTCCAGGTTTTTTTTTGGGGGGGGGTAATTAGTTTTATTTTTATTTATACATATATATTTTTAATAGAGGCACTGGGGATTGAACCCAGAACTTCATGCTTGCTAAGCACATGCTCTACCACTGAGCTATACCCTCCCCTCATTTCCAATCCTGACTCTGGGGATACAAGTACATACAGAGTTTCTCCACGGAATTCTAAAGATGTGTAATGAGACTGGCAACTTCATCAAGGTTCTGAGCTTTCCTAACTTTATAAACCTTCGCTCATATCGTCACTCAGTTCAGAATGTCCTTCTTGCCACAAATTCGTTCAATACTTCGCCATCATTGGTGGTCTATTTCAAATGCCACTTCCTTAAGAAGACAATGTTTGCTTCCCCACCTGGCTGTGAACTCTTTCCTTTAAGCAGGATGTATTTTGTACTTTTCTTATGGTACTGATTTCTGTGTACCTTACACTGCAGTCACTGGGGCCTTCCTCTCATCCCACACATTTCTCATCCCACACTTTCTGGAAACTAAGCACCTTGGAACAAGGTCCACATCTTCTCCAGCCTTGCAACTCCTGGCACCGTGTTTGGACAGAGTCCGAATTGAACTGTTTCAACTAGCAGCAAAAATGATGGAATCACAGACAGGAATAAGCATGACCACAAAACAGAAGTTTTAAAAAATCCTAGAAGAAAGGACACAGAACAGAATGCAGGCACAAATAACAGAGAGCTTGTGCTCAGTCAGTTTGTGGCCACTTGGCTTGTTTATATCTGGTCATTTTCATCACATGGATTTCATTTTGCTAGAACTCCAGAAGACTCAGACAAAGAGTAATGGCTGCTGCGTTCCCAAGTCTGTGGTTTTGCTAGGATATAAACAAAAGATTCTGGAGGTATGGTCTCTGTTAATATTTGCTGGTGTGAGTCTGGGGGAGAAATGGGTGGTGGGGGCAGTTTGAAGGAAATCCACCTAATGAGCTGACAGTTCATATAAGCAACACCTGGAGTGTTAAACGCCCTACAACTGTTATTTTACTGAGAAAAAAAAAAATCCACTCTTCCTCTGGTAAATGTAAAAATTCTTTCGCCAGCTGCATTCCAATCTAAAGTGTGTGGCAGGTCAGGAGAGATGGCAGCTGGAACAGATCATATTCAGGATGTAGGGAAGGTTCACCAGCAGCAGGGGGATAATCAGAGCCCACAGAACGAATCTTCAGAGTCACGTTCCTTTAAGAAAATGGGTGAGCCTCAGTTTGCCTGCTCGGAGTATCCTCGTCAACACTAGGATGCTGGAAACACCCATCCGCATCTGATTTTTGAATGGAAACTTTGTGATGGCAGCTCTTCAGGACTCCCCACTGAGCTTCCTAAAACCCTGAAGCTTAAGTTTTGGTTTTCGCCCTATTTTTGTTAAATATTTACAGTCTACTACAAAACCAAATTCAGACCAAATGTCTGCTAACACACCCTTGTGACACAGCTGCTCCTCCTGACAAAAGGACCACGGTTCACAGGCACCAGGCCAGGAACTCTCCTTGGGCTCTGTCCTCACAATGCTCTGGGAGGCAGAGGCCCCATTTCATGTACCGATGAGGTGACTTGGGCCCAGAGAGGGTAAGTTATTTGCTCCACACACCCAAAGGAAAAATGAAAAAAGTTAGGTCTGTTTGACTCTGAAGCCAGTGTTCTTTCCACTGAACTCTGCTACTGGCCGGTATGCCCCAGGGAAGGTCTTCCTCCAGAATTTGTAAGAATGCTGCAAGAGTCTATGACTCTAGAACAGCACTGGCAAACTTCCTCTGCACAGCACCGGGCAGTTAATATTTTAGGCTTTGCCAGCCGTGTGGTCTCAGCTGCAATGACTTAATTCTGCCACTGCAGCACAAGAGCAGCCACAGATAGTAAATAAATGAATGTGCACGGCTGTGTTCCAATCACACTGTAACTGGCCATGGGTCAGATGTGGCTCACCGGCTGTAGTTCGCTGACCCCTGCTCTGGAAGAGTGGGCAGCTTCATGTTATTTGGCTTAGAAATCAACAAAGAACTGCCTATTTCCAACTAATTAATTAACAAATGAATCTTCTATCTTCTATGTGGTCCATGCACTTCAGGAATTTAGAAAGAAAAGACATAGGCACTTAAAAGCCAAATAGCCAAATGAGGCAGCACGTGGTTAAGAGTCAGTCAAAGGAGGGGGCTGGGGACTGAGGGCTGACTGGTGGGCCACCAGGGTATTAGCAAACCAGGGTCCACAACCTAATCAAATAATCCTGCACTGGCACCAGAGCTCAGAAGGAGCTGGAAAAACCTCTCAGGAGGCAAGGATGAAGATGGGTCAGGAGTGACACCCCTTCTGGGGAGGCCACACTAAGGGTTCTCAGCCCGTGTCAACCTCGCCTGTAGACCTACGAACCACACCCGCTCCCGCTTCATTCTCAAAGGACCAGCAGTTGACTTCAGGTGCAAGATCAATGGGGCACTTGGGGAAACTCCCTTCTCCTCCTTTCAGCATGGAAGAGTCGAAAGGAGCTAGAGGCAAGGGCCGGGAGAAGCCGCCTGGGCTCACTCTTGGACATTTGGGGCGGAGCACCTCCTGAAACTCACCTTGCTCATGGCCGTCAGGGCGGGGTCGCAGGCGCCATCCAGATCCTGCACCAACAGCTGGATGCTGCTGGAGATGACACTGCAAATCAAACACACGCTGTGGGCACAATGGACAAACGGGACTGCGGAAAGAGAGACACAGCCCCTTCCAGACGTTTTAGGCATCCGTGTAAAAATCACTTCACCAGGAAAACTTGAGTTTCCTTTCAGAGGAGAATGAATGACCATGAGGAGCATTTCGTTCTTGCTGTGTGTCCTGGTCTTGCTTGGTGTGTCCCCACTTGGGCAGGACACAGGACTCCATGGCTTGTCTCCCTAACTTCCACACCCAGAACCCCTCTTCGCAGCCCCCTCCAAAGGTACCTGTTGGCCCAAAATGTTTAAATCAGATCTTGGGGGGTGGGCGGAGCTGAGAGAAAGAGAGGAAATGAACTAAGAAGAGAATTTGGATTTTTCCTCAGTACATGGTAGAGGCTTGGGCTCCCCGGATCTCACTTAATGACCACAACAAAATCCTGCAAAGTAGCATCAGGGCAAGAACTGTTTCAAGAAAGCTTTACCACTGTAACTCCTTGGACAGACACCCTCCCACCCCAATACACACAACCCCCACGTGGCTAAAATCAGGCTGCTTCCACTTTATATCCTAAAACCCTGGAGGTGGGGCTGGTCCTCTGGGGATTTAGGGGGTAGAGGAGGCCCTGGGCCTGACCTTCCTGCAGGAACAGCCAAGGAAGGATTTTTTTTCCCTCTTGTTTTTCAAGATAATGCAACCACAAAATCCCCAGAAACTAAAAATGACTGTAGCTGAGGAGGCAGAATGAGGGGCAGCTGCCCCAACTTCCACGGCTTCTCAGTAGCTGGTGGAAAAAATAATCCTGATCCGACAGAAGGCCCTGGAAACCTCTCAGATTCTGCAGAGACCTAAAGCCAATGGCCTGGGATGTGCTCTCTGCACAGGGGTGAGGGCAGGCCTCGAGCAGAGATGCACAAATACATACGTGCTGAATGTGTCCATTTCTCCAGTCAGATTGATTCGTTCAGTCAGACTTACGTCAACCTTCTCCTTGAGTTTCTCTTCCAGCTATTAGAAAGTGAGGGAAAGGATAATGTGCTTAATGATTATTGGAAGGAGCACCATGATAAGACTACGTAACATCTACCGAGAGTGATGGTTCCGGTACAGTTCCTGGCACTTTTCGTGTATGGACTCATTCAACTGTCACAGTTCTATGGGGAAGATTCTGTTATTATTCCCATTTAATAGATGAGGAAATGGAGGAGTGACCGCCCCACGACAGTGAGTGGTAGGGCCAGGAATCAACCTTCCTCCAAAGGGCTCTGGCTCATCACTGTCCTTGATTCTCATGACATACTGACGATGCGCTTCATTAATTTAAAAAAGACCCCCCAGTTTTAGGATACTTCCTGCCCTGTGAACTGCAGGCTCAGCACCGACACTGGAAGCCTCCGGTGGTGGGTGGCAATAAAGCCAGGTAAAGTATTCCCTGAGCCCTGGGATGGGCCACCCGCCGTGCTAAGGTGTTGGGGACACTGAGGTAAACAGAGGGAACAGCCCCTGCCTTCACCAGCCCACAGCCAAGGGGAGAAATGCTCCCAGCCGCCTCAGAGAAATATACAACTGACTGGGAATTGTAAATATCTCCAGACATCCTGGGACCTGCTTCCCCTAGCATTCCTAACACCTATTTATTACACAAACTCTCAGAATAATGAATGTTTTGTCTTAAATTTAAAAATGCCTCTTAGGGGTGGGTAAATTAATGTAACCTTTTGGGAAGGCAATTTGTTTAAAAAGCGAACATTTCAATATACCCCCTCTTTAAGCCAGCAATTTCACATCTAGAAATCAATTTCAATGAGTAATGAGAACAAGGTACGAACATCCGCACGTGTTTTTTGGTGCATTCATGAATTCAGCCAATATTTACGCAAAGCCTGTTCTGTGCCAGGCTCTGTGACAGTGGAAGGGAGTAAGTCAGTGGACGAAACCAGATAAGATCCTTTTCTCATAAAGCTCACATTCTGGTGTTGTTTATGCTTCCAGTTTGTGAAAAACTGGAAACAACCTACACCTTTATGGGGAAACAAAACATGGCACAGGCTACAAGGCTTAACCCTTCGGCAGCCTTTCCCTGATAAACTCCCAACTTATAACTATGATTTGGGTCCGGTTGAGCTCTCCAGCCCACATCCTGCTTTGTCCCTTGCCTGCCTGGCTTCAGTTATACAGACCCCTTAAGGTTCTGAAACACGCCAAGGTCTTTCCCCTTCTAGGGCCTTCACATTTCCTACTTTCCCTCCCTGAAACACTCCCTGCTCACCCCTCCTCACCAGCTCTCTTACTTTGCTCCCACCATCCCCCCAGCCCTTCCAGGCTCCTCACTTGGCCGTCTCCTTCCCAACTCTCAGGTCTCTGCTTCAATATTACCTCCTCAAGGAGGCCCTCCTTGACTACTCCACCTCAGTAGGCAACACCTGCTGCCTTCCTGGCACTTACCACAAAATTAAGGTTATATCTGAGCTTACTTATTTATTATTTGCCTCCTTTATCAGTTCTAAATTCCATGACAGTAAGAAATTTGTCTCCTTTGTTCATTGCTGGGAACACCAATTCCAGTGCCTGGTGCACAATAAGTACTTCATAAGGATCTCAGGAAGGCATGCCCTATGCAGGTGTTAAGTGTAAAAGTGTTACAATTAATCAACAGATATTGACACATTATTGGCATTGGCTTTTTAAGTATTATTTTTCAATTCTTCATTGCTTGGATTCTTAAGTCTCTGGTTTCTTCCTCCATTTCTTTTTGCACATCCCCCCACCTCCTGTAATTTTTTCTCAAGGAAACTGGGTTGCTTGCTCTGTAGATTTTCTCATAGTTTGGATCGTGACTGCATCCACAAGGTATTTATTAACATGTTCCTCTGTCCCTTGTATTTCCTGTAAATTGCAGTTTGATGTAGAAGCTTGATCACATTCAGGTTCCTTTTTTTTTTTTTTTTTTTTAAAGAAAACTACTTCATGATGGTGTAGTGCATTTGCATCAGGAGATACATGATGTTTGGTTGTCTCTCTGTAATGTCAGCAGCCGCTGATGGTCAGTGCCCAGATCTATTATTCCATCAGGAGATATAAAAGAATGATATTCAAATTCTACCTTTCCTTCTTCATTTATTACCTGAAAATCTGCTACAAAGACGTATATCCCATTGTTAGTGATCTGGTTATCCTGAGGCACAAGTCAGATCAGAAAGGCTGGGTAAAAACTCTCCCTTTATTTACCAGTATTCAATTTATACCAATGGTTTCTTAGTATCTTCAAAGGTGACAAGTGAATTAAAAAAAAATCATTACAATCAAATGGATTTAAACATATTTGACGTTTTCAATACATTGTAGCTAATATTCTCACTGATCTATTCATACGTCTCATCTTTGGTCATTAATGCTTATTCAGGTTGTGCTCCTATAATTAGCTTCCCAGGACTGCCATAGCAAAGTACTACAAATTTGGTGGTTTAAAACAGAAATTTGTTCTCTCACAGTTTTGCAGGCCAGAAGTCCACAGGGAAAAACGTATTAGATGTTCTCTGTAGGGTAACTCATAAAAGTGAAAACTTGAAGTATGCATAAACAATTATCAGGGCTACTGTTAAATAATTTATGGGACAGTCCCTTACTGGAATATTGCATAACCATAACCATCACAGTAATGGAGACATGACAGCAACAGAAATGCTAACACTGTGATGTGAGGAACAACAAAAGGATACGAATGCGAATTAAGTTAATTACAGGGCACGAAACTATGTTCATGAAAAGGGATTGAAAGAAAATACTCCAAATTGCTAATATGATTATTGGAGGGTGATAGATTAAGAGTTATTAATTTAATAGATTTTTCAGTACCATGATTATTTCACTTTTAAAATACTATTTTTCTAAGTGTGTAAGTTTTTCTCTTTCTGCACACACACAAAATAGTTCAATTGTGTTTCTCCATCAAAGAACTCGGGGACCCCCCACCTTGGAGGTCCTCACAGATACTGTCATCCTGCCCTGGGACTTCTGGGACTAAACGGATTGCTGTCTTGGGCTCCAAGGCCCAACTTTTATAGGTCATTTCCTGTGTGACTCAGTGTGATCATGTCCCCACGCAGAGCATGCTCCTGCCTTCACCTCTAGTTGGCTTAACCTCAACTGTGAAGTTTTGGGGGGAATCCTTATTTGGCCTCCTGTACTCCTGCTCTGGCTCACAGGTGCCTGTCTGAACCGTAAGTTATGACTGCCTTCCTGTGATCTAGACATGTGCAAATAATAAACCCAAAAAGGGAGGAAGAGCAGAACCTTCCCCAGTTATTTTCTTTCTCTTGGCCTTCGGTGAATTCCAGGCCAAATGTGGAAAGGAACGTCTAATCCCACGTCTTAGGCTGATGGAAAATTCTTCTGGGTCTTCCTTCTGCTAATGGGAGCTCCAGTAGCGGCATCACCCTTTCCTGCTTCCCAGTTCCTGAACGTCAGCATCCAAACAATGGTTATTTGTTTAGGCAGACTGAGAATGCCATGTAATATTTCAGGAGAGGATTTTCGCTGAGCCTAGTAACACCCCTGAGAGTGAATGACTGGCTGGGACACCCTGACCGAGGCTGGGGCCTGGTACCCTCATGTTTGCTACTGCTTTTCTCACATGGGAGATGGTGGTACTGGCCTACTTTCAAGAGGGCAAGTCACGCCTGCCCTTGCTGAACACAACTCTGGGAGGAGACCAGTTGCACTTTCTTGTCCAGTCTCCTTTTAACAAGGTCCTTCTGCAAGATGGCTGCCTGGGCTGTCTCCTCGCTGGACTGCAAGTTTCCCACTGTGGGAGGCCAACTGGTCTGCCCCAGGCTGTACGTGGCCTCGTTTGGGCCTATACTATTACCTACTGAGCCCAGTGGCCCGGACGGTTCTGGGAAGGGAGGTGGCGAGCGGGCAGCGGGGCTGCTCACCTGCTGGGTGGTGGCCAGGCAGTACTCTGCTGTGCTCAGGATGCTGCAGATGAGGCAGAGTTCCTCGACAGTGAACTTGGCGACTTCTGAGCCCTCCTTCTCCTTGAGGAGGCTGCTGATGGTCAGCCCGCCACTGCTGCTGGTGGTTCTAGGGAAAAGGAACAGGAACTAGTCAGGCTGGGACTTCTTGCTTGCTTCCTGAACTGGAAACTGCACCTCTTAAGACAAAGAAAAGGGGGAAGGAAAGGCTGGACATGGCCCAAATAAATCCACACACAATGAGTCCCTTTCCTACTGACCTTACCTTGGCTGTCATCTGTTTAAATTCTCTGGCCATCAGAAATAGGAAGAGACGGTCCCCACGGTGAGCTGGTCATCAGTCCTATGAACTACGATGATGCCGAAGCTCACAGAGAAGGCTGCTGTGTGGCCTCGGCTTAGCTTGAAATTTCCTGATCTACAGAGCTCAGCCAGGATCACCTGAAGCACAGCTGCTTCTCTCAGTTAAGAAAGTTCTGCATGGTAATTTGTATTTGTGTGCGTGGAGGGGTTCAAAAGCGAATGTTAAGGCATAGTTTCTGTCCAAAGGCCTGGCTACCTCCAGAAGCCAAAAAACACCTCATCCCTTCCTGTTGATCTAATAATGTGTTCACAAAATATAAAAATGCAGGTTTAAAAATCACTCCCTGCAGTTATAAAATTTCAACTGTAAGATGCTATGTTTTTAGAAGATAGAATTCAATGACATTTACCTTAAAAATAAAAGAGAAGTATTTCCTTAAAAAAGTTTTTATTACTAGTAATCAAGGATTTGAAAATACCTCAATTTCTAGCACTTATCAGGGTGTGAGGACACCAGCTCTCTCCTTCCACTGTTAGTTAGGGGCGCCAAACTGGACAATCTCTTTAGAGGTCTATTTTAGGAGTTTAAAGAAATGTTTAGACTATGTGACCCAGCAGTTCTCCTTCTGTTCAAGGGTGCTTTTCTGAGTGTTATTTAAATTATCAAAATAGTGAACCCAGTGTAAACGATCAATTAAGAGAATGATGGATAAAAACCTCAGAAGTTAGCTGAGGTCCTTCTGTAGGTTGGAACATCAAGGCACCACTAAAAGTGTTCTGATGAATATTTTTTACTGTGCTGACTGTTCTCTGCTCTTCTCTCCCCTTCTCTGGCGCTTGGAAGGAAGACTGACCTCTACAGACTTACCACCCAGGCTACCTGGCCCTCCTGCCTCATGTTGGTTTCAGACGACGGCAGATGCTCCAGGATGTCGGGGAGGTTGAGGAGGGAGAAGTCTGAGTATCAACTAGTCCTTCTGGTCCCTCTGCTTCAGTGTGATCCTGGCGGTGACTGTGGCCCTCCATGACTACAGTTTCTGTTGGCCAGCTCTTTGTCCATACTCCCAGCTCTCAAGTGAGTTTTAAAGTAGGTACCAATCACTCATTAGTGTCTGGATGCTTCAGAATCCCGTTACTTCCTTTCTCCTGCCCCTCTTTCTGTGAACAGTCGCTTTACAACAATATCCTAGCTGAGTACAACGTTTGTTTCCTGCTGTGACACTGGGAAAATGCTCATAGCGTGATGTTAAAGGAAAGCAGCAGGCAATAAAACTGTAATCAATACAGGCCCGCTTCTGTTAAATAAACAAAAGCACGCAATCACCCATGTTATCCGTATCAAGAAAGAACAGAAAAATATATACTGAGAAGTTAAGTTTGTTTTCTCTGGGTGGTGAGATTACAAGTGATTTTTATCTTCATCTTTGTGCTTTTCTGTGTTTCCTAAACTAAAATGAACTTGTATTATTTTGAAAATCAGGGTAAAAGTATTAAACATTAATTTTTACCAAAGAAACTCTCATTTGTGAAACACTTCTGTTACTTCAGATCTCTTGTAGAGTGTAGGGATTTTATTTTTCTTTCCTCCAAATAATGTGAAACTCCTATATATGACCCATTTTAGTGACAACAGAAACGAATTCCAGAACTGATGAATTTAGCTACGAGGATGACTTATAAATTACTCAATTCTGAGACGTTACTTTAGGTCATATTCTATTACAATCGAAATTGGTATGTAACCAAAAACATCTCTGGCATTCAAGTCGATCCACTTATTTCAAGCAATAAGGACTATAACAATAATCTAACACTCTAGAATAACACAGGGAAGCCATAATTAGAAGCTATAATTAGGAGCTGTGCTATGCTCTTAATTATATGCTCCCCTCAAATCCCACATCTTTAAACATCAGACTCCATCCAGCACAGTAAAACACACACACCGTAAGAGAGACATTGGCATGTAATCAGACGGAGGGAAAGGCAGACCTTCCCATCTACCCATCATCCAGGGCACGCTCTCCCTGAATGGGGCCTGAGTGAAACTGCCCTTGCTGTTCAAATGTCATCTCTACCATCACCCTACTTTTTTCACCAAGTACCTATTGCCAAAGCCACTTAAACCAAATATACATATAATGGGACTGACTCCCTTAAGCCCACTATGGGGGATCTGAACCATGCTGGGAGCCAGCGTGGGCATCTCTTCTGCGGGACCTGATCAGCTGTGGAATCCCATTCGAGAGGAAACAGTCTCAGACCCCTGGGAGCTCCCTAAGGGCATTTTCCTCCCTGACACTCTCAGTAGTTCAGTAAACAACTTCAGAGTGGATTTCCCTAAAGATCGCCATATTTGGATATATTCAGAATCCTACGTCACCCCTCAGACCAGGAAGAAGAGGACTCACTTGGGCAGGTTGCCAGAGAGGATTTTCCAGGCATATTCTCGGAGGTACTTCTGGAAAATAGTGGTCAGAGCGATCATGGGCTCCCCGGTACTGAGCTGGGAGCACTGCACCATGCACTTCTTGTAGTAGACAAAGAGGTCGGCGCAGCTGGGCAGCACGGCTCCCCCCTCCTCAGGGCCCGGCTTAGGCGGCCCCTGGGCTTTGAAATCAGCCACAAATCGGTCTATTAGTTCTCCAAGGTTTCTAAGAGGAGGAAAACATGAAATGTTATTCTATTTCAAGAAAGATAAAGCAAATGTGCTTGACTGTCATAAGGAAATCAGTCCTAATGCTTCTTACATTTAAAACAAAAAAAGGTCATGATGGCAGCAAATATTTAGATATCATTAACCTAAATGTACCGAGGAGAGAAATGCCTAAACAAAGAGAAACTGTGAAGAAATATTCTAACGCTCTTTCTCCATTAATGCAGTTTCCTCTTACAACTTCCAGAATCAGAGGTGGAACACATCTGGGGAGGAGAGAAGGTATGAGCAGCTCCAGGCTTGCCCCAGGTCACAGTGGTGATGATGGTTGCAATTTTCTCCCATTTCCCATTCAAACATCACTGAATTTGCCTCAGTCACACTGAGTCATCACTAGTTAGAATTCCTCAGGGCTGTGTAATCGGTCCCTGCGCTGTTGTGCTGTATGAAAGGTGGAGGGTGGGAGGGAGGATGTTCCCACCCCTCTCGACATTTTACGTTGCTGTCTCAGGCTACAGGGAATCTAGCTGTGATTTTAAAATGTATTTATATAACAGGGAGAAAAAGACAAGAACCACACATAGTATCAGTTAGCAGGAGCAGGAGAAAACTGACGGAAGCTTCACTCAAGAGCTTTTGTCACTGAAAGTCTGTCACCTCTGGATTCAGCCACTCTGCTCTCATAGAACCTCAGGCCTGGGCACGTTCCTGGTGATGGCGGCAATGGTCAGCAAGTGGAGAAGGGGCTCATTGGCTGATCGCCCCTTCCTTACACCCTCTTTTTCCCTCACCTTCCTGTTTAATCGCCCACTTCTCCACTGTGACCCCACGCTCCCGCCAGCCTCGCCCCAACTGCCCATCTGCTCCTTCTCTACCCCAACCCTGGCCAAGATGCTCTCCCGTCCCCAGCCCTCCGCCCATCCTTCATGCTCAGCTTGGGGGCACTCAGATGACTCCTATCCCAATTTCACCTTCTGTCATCTGTAACACACTGACACTTTTTTTTTTTTTAAACACTTTACTGTACGGTGGAAGGACGTCAAATATTCAGGAAACGTGCTGACCTTTGCCCTTTCCGGGCCCACGTGGGCAAAACTCATCAATAAGGGCTCTTCTTCACTGGTCTCTGGTGTGATTTCACCTGAGACAGCAGCGCTCTGGCCAGTCACTTCTAATGAGCTCCAGTTGCTACAAAAGGGGAAAGCTGTCTGCTCAGAGGGCTAGAATCTTCTCCTCTGTGTCATGGATGTTACCGTAAGACTCTTGAGAGGAGAGATAATGTTTATGTGACTGCTACGCCCCCTAGGCCCACCCCTCATGCTTATGTGGGAAGCTAATCTCCCATTCATGCAATTTCCCAATACATACTCAGCTGATCAACCTCTACATTTTCTTCCTGGGAAGGGAAGGGCGGGAAGGGGTGGGGGAGGGGGGCAGGGCTGGTGCACTGGCGGAGAGCATGCGACAGAAGGCAAAGGTTCCACTTCTTATGAGAGATTCCAATCTCCGAATCTAGAGTGCCAACCAAAATGCGGGCCCGAGCTCAGAAGCGTTTTTAATTTAACCATGCATCTAATTCCCCTGGAAGCTGAAGTCAGCTTACCTCCTCACCTATCTCCTATTTCAGAGCCAACCTGATGAGTAAGACTGTAAATTAATTATGACCGCAGAGCAGAGCAAACTTCCACTCAAAAAAAGGGACTCTAAAGATCTTCTGTATTTTGCCGAATGTCTACTGAGTTATTTCCAACACTGTTCTCTGGTGTGAATGAGAAATACACCAGAGGAATCAGCCTCTCCCTTCCATCTTGCACTCTCCACCAGCCTGCTTCTATGCCATGCAAGACACTAGAAAACAAGTAATCAGTGTCACAGAGCAGAAGAGGAAGAGTTATCCGCTTGGGAATGGGTAAGGTTCATTCGTTTGTGTAGAGGATCCAATCCAATCAAATGCTGATAGAACACTTGGTGTGTGCAAGGCTCTGTGGGCTGTAAGTATGAGATATAAATGAATTCAACTAAAAAAGGGAAAAGATTATCATTTTTCCAGGCACCAAACACTAGCTTGAGTTTTGGCAAGTTCTTACAGGAAAGACGACTGGAGAAGGGGATGTGGGCAGGTTGACCCGTTGACTGGAGTCACAAGGATGCGCCTTTCATACCTCAAAGCAATTCCACTCGGGTAAGAGTTTACAAAGGATCAAGTCCTGACTACGGTGCTGTGGGGGTTAAGACACAGCATCTGCCCTTTAGAAGCTCTGACCTGTCGGGGGAGAGAGGACCTCTGACTTAGGGTCTCCAGATCTCAAGATGGTGACAAAATGCTAATTTTGTGGTACAGGCTATGAATAATTTGTTATAGACAAAGGAAATAACAGGAAACTAGAGAGAAAATCTCATAGCAGATCTAGGCAAGAGAACAAAGGCCTGGGGTCAGAAGTACAGAATACAGTGTGAGAAAGGAGGATGGGAAGGAGGAGAGGGGTTGGCTAAGGAGAAGATACAGATGGAGAAATTCTGACCCACAGCTTGGTTTACACACGCCTCTGGACTCCTACAGCAAACTATTCAGACCTTTATCCCTCCATTCTGTGTTCCTATTTTTTTGGGTCTCTCTCTCCCACTAGCCTATGAGCCTATAAACAAGGTGCTGTGCTGGGTGCACTGTAAATGCAATTCCATTTAATCTTCACAGCAGCCCTGGTACAGGGCATTAGTACCCCCATTTTATAAATGAAGAAACTGAGGCTGAGAAAAATAATATAACTTCCCCTAGGTCACAAAATTCATTGGAGCTGGAATTTGAACTTGGGCCTGTCTGACTCCAAAGCCAAGCTCTACCCTCTCTACCACGCTTTGATTTAAAAACTCTATACAGATATGTGGTATCACGATTACTGCTGTGATTCACTCTCTCCAGCTTAAAGAAACATGTCAGGGATGCAGGTGGTGTCTTCTACCTTCTTCCCTGTAGCTTGAACTTTTTACCTGAGAACGGGAGAAGCCTTACAGGCGGCTATGTGAAATCCTGCTGGGAGTTCCACGGATACATAGAACGACCTAGGAATAAAGACGATGGGAGCAGTGATAGCAGAGGGAAAGATTAAAACATGAAGCGAGGAAATTAACTCAAAATAAACAATCAAAAAATTTAGTTTCAGAGAGACTCTAGGCTTGACAAAGCCAGAGGAGGACTCTATTTCAACAAAAGCTACTACAGGGAACTCAGGAGAAGGCGCAGAGATGGAATCACTAATAATTTCTTGGACTGAGAATGTCACTGCCTGGAGTGAAGAAAGGGCCTGTGTAGAGAAACCTCTTCTGCAAGAGTCAGCCAAAGAAAACCATCACAGCCCCAAGAGTGGAGGAGAGACCACTGACTTCCTCCTTGAACCCACACAAAAACTGAGAAAGTCGCTCAAACAGCTTAGCCCAGCCAGCTCAAGAGGTGGCTTTGGGACGTCCCCACTCCTCCTCCCACCGGGGCCCTGGCTCGCAGTCCTCCTACTGCTGCTTGGCTTGTGTCTGGGGCAGGTGCTGCCAGAACCCTCCCTACGCAGGTGGGAGGCTGGGGAGATGGGAGAGAGCAGACCCTGTGCCAGGTCCAGCGGAGAGCTGGCAACACCGACTGGCCACCCAACTGCCTGGGAGTCCGGAACAAGATCACAGGAAGGGCAGGGCAGGCCCAGTTCCCAAGCGCTGTTTACTTGTGCCAAGTGCCAGTATGTCACCTCATTTCATCCTCACCACTAATCCTGGGAGGGGGCATTATGAACCTCACTGCAGAGGGAGGTTAAGCACTGTGTACTCGAGGTCCCAGGCTAACGAGTGTATAGCTCGGACTGAAATCCAGGTCCATCCGGCCTCCAGGCCCACACTCCTTCTACCACACTGTGCTGGGTCTCTGTCATCTGGGAGTTTGTGAATGGCCTAAGGTTTTCCTCCCTAGCTCAACAAGAGTAGTAACTTGAGCAAAATCCCCACCTGAGTTCCCCACTCAGTCCCCACCTGAGTTTCTTCCCCAGTCTCAGGATTCTCTGGCTGAAGGGAGGAAGGGCTTTGAAGAACCTCTTAAAAAAAATTGTACTCAAAATAGTGTGTGGGTTTATGTGGATTTTTTTTGGCAGCCGGTCTGCGGCTTTCATCGGGATGTATGACTCAAAAGAGGTTAACAACCTACTGCTTTAGGCATTATTCTGTCTGATGCTCTCCTTTAACAGACGAGGAAGGGGATTTCTGGAACCCTGTTTTCTCCTTCAAGCTCCAGCTGCTTATTCTGGAGCAACAACAGCACGACCTGCGTAGTTCTCCTTCAAGTAGCTTCTGCTGCTGCCCTAGTGCTGCGGAAACACCCCAGTGAGGCCAGATGGCAGGGTGAGGGGCCAGCACCTCATTTTTCACAGAGAAATGGATAGTCCCTGAGGAAGGGAGGGCTGGCTCTTGGCCCAAAGTATCATGAACAATGAGTATGGCTTTATCTGAATCAAGGCCACGTGAAAGAGCAGATCCCAGAATTATACCAGACAACGCAGAAAAGTGACTCTGCAGGAGCCGGGTACATTGGGGGAACGTACATGGTTATCTCAGATAATGCACTTTAATAACCCCTGGACCCAATTGCTTTTAAGCCTTTTTAAAAATAAGAATTTGGATTGATAGAAGAAGGGGCTATGTCCAAAAACAGTCATACAGGAGGTTGCTCCAAGACCTGTTAATCTAATAGGCAAATAGCTCCTCCTTTTTCCTGCCCCACAAGGGTGTCATTAATATCCCGAGAGAAAACTTTCCGAATGCAGGAGGCAGAGTGCTTTCAAAGGACTAAATGGCAACAGTAACTACTGTCCATTTATGTTCCTTCAGACAGAAGCCCAATGGATAGAGAGCAGGAGAAAGCTGGGGCTTTACAAGGCCAAAAATGTCAAGACAGCTTTTTTTTTGGCGGGGGTTGGGGGAGGTGTGGCAAGGAGGTTGTTTTCAGTAACATGGAAGCTCTTCTATAAAGTTCATTTTCTGGGGTTTTACTATGAAGCATTTTGTAATCACGGAAGGAGTAGAAACAATCTATAAAATCAAATAGGTTAAAATCATAATGTTTCATGTAACATACAAATACCCACCTGAAATGTTCTCTTAATCTTATGGTTTACCACTGAAACATACTTGAAGCAAGAATTTGATAAAATGAAAGAAGCATTAAAAAAAAAAAAAAAAAAAAAAAAAAAAAGCTGGGCTTCAGCACCAAAATGCTTTTCCAGAGAACTCCCCTCAAGAACTTTCTCACAGCTGCTCTTGTCCCTGTGTGAGCCACTGTCTGGTCCTCCTAAGTGCATGCTTCAGGCTATGTGGCCTCTTCTCGGGGCCTGGACCAGCCTATCTCCAGTCAGTTCAGCTGTTCCAGAAAACCAGCCTTTCCAAAATCTGCCTCCTGGCATGGAAGGGCCTGCTACAGTGGCCCTAGCTGGGGACGGAGATCCAGGGATGAGGAGGGGTCTCCATCCGTTGCATGAACAATGGACACTGGAAAAGGAACCTGCTCCCTGGCTGTCAGGAAACTCGGCGGCAGTGGGCTGCTTTGTAAACACTTTCTGGAGGCCCTGAGTTTATAAAATGTATATATATCAAATGGATGACAATCCATAAAAGAAAATAAGAACCTATCAGTCCAAACTGACATAAATAAACAAACCAACAAGTGGGGGAGAAGGGGAAGCTCTTCCTTAGAGTAGAACCCCAATGAGTAAATGCAGAAGAAATAAAAGAAATAGACTATCAACATGTAGCAAACATTACAATAATAACTGCTTTAGGCAGGAATCGTCAAGGGATGTCAAAATGAGTGGGCAGAGTATAAGAAGACATGGGACATATTTACACAGTCCCAAAGTATCCCCCACAAGACACTTATTAATTACAAAGAGAAAAACAGTAGCTTCATAGGGAGACCGCTAGCAAACAGAACTTCAGCAAGTGGTCAAGGTCAACCTCAGCAGTAATGGGGCAAATCCGCGTGAGGTGCCTCCGGACATCATGCACTGTGCACTGAGAAGGACGCAACGTCACCTCTGTGGTATTCTTGCCCCAAAAGCACTACCTGGATTTAATCAAGAGGAAACACCACCAACAGAAATGAAGGGCACTGGATGAAATAGATGATCAGCACTTTTTAAAAGTGTCAAGGTCATGAAAGACAAAGAAAAGCCTGAGGAATTATATCTCAAAGGAGACTGGAGAGGCCTGACAGCTAAATGCAGGACTGGATCTTGGACCAGAAAAAGGATGTTCGTGGGAGGAGGTTACCTTCCTGATTCTCATAACTGTGGTTATACAAACTGTTAACATTCTCTGGGCGAAGGGCAGGTGAGAATTTTTTATAACTTTTTGGTAAGTCTAAGTTACTTCAAAATGAAAAGTTTAAACAAATTATACTTGAGAACACGTACATCCGAGGTGAGGCTTTCTTTCCCCCCTTCCCAGTGCCTGGCGCTGCAAGGCCTATGGGCAGACACACGGAGCTAGATGAGGACCCAGTGCCCGCCTGGGAAGGGGGTGCTGGCATCTGTTTGGGACGTCATTAGAGTCAAACTCAGGCTGCTAAGATTTATAGGCACAACACACGATAACATTCAAAAGGCATAAAAATATCCTTAACAGGTTTCCAGGGATGGTCCCAGGCAGGCCAAGTGCCTCCTTCCACCTCTAGAAGGAGCTGTGCCCTTGTGAGGCCCAACCCGGACCAGAGGCGCGAGAAATGCAGGAGAAAGTGGCAAATACTCGTCACTCACTTGTCCTGGGACTCAATGTACACGTAGAGATGAGGCTCAAAACACTTGGAAACGATTCCATGAAATGGATTGTCTGGGGCTTTAGGCTTCCTTGGCTGTAGAGGAAAAAAAAAAAAAACCCTCTGCTTGAGCCATCTTTGCAAATTTTCAAGTGGTTTCAAAGAAAACATCCCTTCAAAGTTCACTCCTAACTTATACATAAGAAGCACTCAGTGTAACTGGACTGGGACTATGTCCTGTACTATGATTCATGCCAGTTTGTGAACAATAAGCCAGCTCCGCTGGCATCGTTTGCGTGCTCTGTTTGTGTGGTGACAGATTTTCTGCTACTTTAGTAACACACGCATTTTCAATTTGGAAGATCTTCATCATCTGACTGATATTTTAAAAATGTAAATCCGAGCTAATAACAGCAACTTATAGCTGTGCAGTGCTTTGGAAAGTATAGAGTGCGCCCACAGGATCTAATTACAATAGCCTCCATGTAATACATTGTCATCACGGGCCCAGCACTTTGACACAAAATAGTATATCATCTATTCCTCACGACAACTTTCCATGTAGGAATTACTACTACTATTTTATATCTAAAGAAAGGGAGGCTCGGAAGGTTCTAGCAGTCTGCCCCAAGGCATGTGGTGAAGCTTCCCATCTCCTAAACTAGAACTCTTTCTATCAGATCACTGCTTCCTGCAATGCTTCCCAAGACTGCTGAATTTCATCAAGTGTAGGAAAAAGAAGGGTAGGGGGCCAACACAGGGTTGCTAACTTTTTATTTTGCTACTTTCTACTCTCACCACAAGTTCCTAAAAGAAAGAGTATTTTACACTCAAACATCTAAAGAGAGAAGACAATAGCATAAAGGGAGTCCTTCCCAAGAAAAGATAGTTGGTGACTTTATATCAGACAGAAAGATAGACAAACAGAGGAGCTCGTTGTTTTGTCTTTATTTTTTGCCTTGGACCATGAAAACCTGGCTCAGCACTGGTCCCCAGCTGATAATGGGAAACCACTCGATAAAAAGGTCATCTGGGCAGGCAAGCATTGAAATACTGTATTTGCTACTTAGTTCCCTTCCAAAACATCTGAAAAATGAGCAAGGATCGTCCCACAGATTTCTTTCTGTTCCTAAAAAAGAGTCAATTCTACCTATTTCCTTTTGTTGGCATTTGAAAATAGAGGACCCTGAGCCCTTGCCCAGGGTTGATACCAGAATACACTTTGGGTATAAATTGGCACCCAGAGTATGTAAGCATATGAGTTAAACTGCTCATATTTTTAAAATTAAATATAGGAAAAGCTAAGCCCCTAATGACAGACAGAAATAATGATCATCTTCTTCTAGTAATTAAAAAAAATATAGTAATGGTTAAATACATCTATAAAAGCTGGTAATGATCACCAAAAATTAAATGTTAATCATAGATATAGCCCATTCCATTCCATATTTAGCTTTCTTCCCTTTTTACCTTTTATGAATTCCATATCTTTAATTTTTTTGTAGGATTTGGAGAAACTCTGGTCCATCCCAAGAATGGCTATTCTCTGGGCTATTCTCTCTTTTCATCCAGAAGTCACTGCCAAAGTCAGGCCCTAGGCTGAGACTGTAACAGACTCTCAAGATTGGGTTCACTGAGTTACTGGTTGGCTCCAAAGTTCCACTTCACTTCAGATATGCCTTAGGAGTTTCCCCACATTTCTATTCTATTCTATTAAAATGACATAGTATGATGGTTGTGACGGTGTGGTCCTTATTTATTAGTTTTACATTCCCCAAGTCAGCTATTTAATTTTCATTATTTTATTCTTTTCAATAAGATGATCTGCCAAATGAATAGATAAATGTGATTTAATTTGTCTAACTTTTGCAGGATTAGATATCCTGATTTTAAAACTGGAAAATATGGCCACTATACCCATTTAATTAATTCATTAATTAAAACAGAATCTCCATAATTATAATTATTCCTTTATTTATATTTTGTTCCCTTGATAAAAATAGTCACACGTCTTCAGAATAGCTTCCAGAAATTATAACTGGGAGTTTATATAATATAGAATGCCGTCATGCTTTAAATCAACATGCATATTTTTGTATTGGGCTTCATTTACTTACTAATTTATGTGTACTTTTCCAACTATTGACAATGTTTTAATTTATCACTTTAGGATCACACTATGAAATTTAAATAAAGTCTGTAAATGAGATGACAGTATTGTATACTGATGTAAAAATTTCTGATTTTGATCTGTGGTCATTTAAGTGGATATCCTTCTTAAGTAAATGTATTTCCTAAAGGAAATACATGCTGAAATACTCAGAGGTAAAGGGCATGATACCTATAAACTTACAAACTGTTCTGAAAGAGAGAAAGAGACAGGGACAGAGAGAGAGACAGAGAGAAGGAAGGAATGGGGAGGAAATGATAAAGTAAATGTAGCACCATATTAATAACTGGTGAACCCAGGTGAAAAATATTTGAGAGCTCCTTGTAATATTCTTAAAACTTTCTCTAAGTTTGACATTCTTTTGAAAAAAGAAGAGAGAATAAATTAAAAATGACAATAAAACATGTTGGAGATGGGTGTGCCAACAGCCTGCAGATAATCCCAGATACAGCAGTGGAGCATTTTGAGAAATGATGCCTCATCCACACTCCGGATGGTCCGGAGGACGATAACATGTGGGAAAACACAGATGTCCATGCCTGAGTTAAAACAAGTTAGAATCAACGTCCAGGTTCTAAGGATGCTCTACGGGCACATTAGCCACCACGGGGGGAAGCAGGACCTCTCTGGGCAACTTCTTATGAATCTATAATTATTTCAAAACAGAAAGTTTTTTTTTTATTAAGTGGTTCGGGAGAGTTGGACTCTGAATGTGAAGAAGTTTTAGGATATCTAAACCTATTTATTTTGCTTATATTTCCCTTTTATGCATGCACAAAAGTGATATATGATAAAAATTTATGGGTAAGTCAGAAGAGCTCATTCAGTGTAAAATATAGATTCTAATGATAAAGAACATGGCTACATGATAGTCCCAACAAACTCATCCTGATCAGTCTCCCAGAGGCCCCGTGCTCGATGAGGCCCCACAGAACCCAGTGGGTCTGGCACCCCGAGAGCCGCATAACCAGGCAGAGCAGGCGTCCCGGCCCTGCCCGCCGATGCCTCTGTTCCGCCTGGCCTCTAACGGAGAGCCTGGCCGTACGGAGGGACCTGTCACCACTGCTCTCTGTCCTCTCACAGCGTTTTCAGTGTGATTTGGAAGCAAGAGGGGGACAAGGGGAGGGACTGCCTGAATTTTCCTTTTTTTCTTCTTTCCCGCAGGGCTGCCTCCTGCCTATGGCTGCTTTATAGATGTGCTCATAGTCAGATAATCGGGGCTGGAATTTCAGCTTGCACTGGTGTCTCCCTTGGCACTGCCCAGCTCCCCAGAGGGCTGCTTCTCAGCTTAAAGAATATACTAAGTCATTTAGCAGTAGCACTCAGGCTGGATTTTGGAGTGTGTGAATTCTGTCCAAAAGCTGCAGATGTTTAAGCTATTTCCTCCTGGAGTTTGATGGAATAATAAAAGGTTACTGTTGTCACAGTAAGGAGGTCTGCAGCTGGTCCCATTTCCTTTTATTACTATCCAATGTAAACAGATTAAATCTAACTGCTCGGATCACCAGAAGAGTACGTTTTAAAACTAGAAATTCCTTATTTCTTCTGCCTTTCTCTTATACTCTGAGCACCCTCAGTCCCCTTTCAGATGCCATTTATTTAATCATTGGGAATATGTTTGGCAACTGATTGTTCAAATTAAATCCCTCTTTGCAAGTTCACTCTCCCTCTCTCTGGCCTAATGGCAGTGGTGAGCAGAAAGTGACCCTTACCTCGAGGGCCTCCGGTCTGCTGACGGCAGTAAGGCAATGGGCTGGTGACCCAGGACAACGGCTGGGGCCTTCCTCTGCCACCTCTGGCTGAGCTCACTGCAAGTACCCTAGGGACTTTCTCCCCAGCGCCCCACCCAGCTCCTGATCTTTCTGTGTACCCAATTCTGGGAGCCAAAAAGTAGCCGGGAAGAGGGGAATCCTGGAGCTCCTACCTAGTCAACCACAAGCAAGACGGTGCTGGAGAGGTAGTGGGAAGGTGGGGATGGGCGTGTGGGGAGGCCTTAGTCCCTGGTGTGTAAGTTTTATTACTAATAAGTAACAGCCCATGAAACTATGGGTGGATCATCTAGTCCAGGTTTTTTTTTGGGGGGTGGGGTGGGCAAGGGAATTAGATTTGTCTACTTATTTACTTAGTGGAAGTATTGGGGATTGAATCCAGGACCTTGTGCATGCTAAGCACATGCTCTACCACTGAGCTAGACTCTTTCCACCTGGTCAAGGGGTTTTTAGTGATTTCTTTTAGAAAACATCTAAAACTCCTGATCCAAAAGCAATTTCACCTGGAAGTCCATGAAAAACCTGACTCAAACTAGAACTGTTCTGTTTGCAGGGACAAGGGGCTCTGGTCTCCTCCCAGCTCCCCACAGTGACACCTGACGGGGTACCAAGGAATACAGTTGGAAAACCACTGGCTCTCTCGAAAGATGAAGAAACTAAGTCTCGAGAGAGTAAAAACCAACCTAAGGTCACAAGGTCAGCTATCGGCAGACCAGCGTCTGGCATCTCCCCCAGCACGCAACTCTGCTTTACCCTGTGTACCTATGTTCTGTGTCCTCAGAATGAGCAGGTCTTTGTCCTTAAGACAATAACCCCAAGCTTCCTAAATGAGCAAAAAGTTCCACAAAAAAGAAAAATCACACTTTACCTGGCAAAACCAATTTTGTAGCTAATGGGGAATTCCTAAAATGTTTTTTAGGTAAGTAGACAACAAAATTTATTCAACTATTCATCAGAAGTATCGGACGACTAGTTACTTTTCATGGCAGCAATACTAAGCACCTGTGTATTCACCTACACAATCCTAGACATGACAATGACAGTCACTTGCACTGGGGAGCCATGAGGGCCCTGAAAATGGTCCTACTACACAAGGCCAGCTCAGATGGTACAGGTGACTGAGTGTGGGTGGAAGAGACACCAGAAGAATGAGCTCTACGCCTGGACTCTTCTTTTCCATCCCAGTCCATCCTCTCAAAGTGTGATAGGTATATTCCTCTAGTTAGAAGAAATCTTTTGTTTTCTCCCAGGTTAATTTATACGACGGCTTTAAATCAATTACATCTAATCCCTGGGACAGCCTCAAGGCATCCCTTCAGCTTTATTCATTCACTTCTTTTCACAGGATTCATTTCTATGCCTTCCAGTTTTCGGGGAGACATCATGGTATAACAGCAAGAGCTCCAGGAAAGGAGGTCTAGTCTCTGACTTCTAGGCCTGGCTTCCGGGCCTAGCTCCTCCACATCTAAATTATGCAACCCTGGGTAAACCACTTAACCTTTCTGAGCCATGCGCACAGCAGCTCATATTAAATCCTATAAAAGGAGAGGCAGGCATTGTGAAGATGAAGTGAAATAAAGCCTGTAAAAGACTTTTCAAGTCTAAAACACCATAAAAATCTGAGGCGTCCACATTATCATAATTATTTAATCAGTGAATCAGACACACTTTATTGCATCACTTCAGAACTGCTCCTGGAAACTCTGCTCTGTGGGCTCCTACCAGGACGGTCCCCCCACCCTCCCTGTGCTCAGAACGCAGGGTTAACCACCAAGTGCACGGGTCCGGGTTTCCCAGAGTGGCTCTTCCTGGCCAGCCTCCCTTTCGGTGGTGTCTGGAGCAAAACAGTCCCAGAAAATCATCCTCCAGCAGCCAAGTGGAGAAAAATTAAAATGAAGGATCACTAATCCAGACAGGAAAAGTCCTGATTTATTGCTCTAACCTCTGTTGTCATAAAATGGCAGTGAGACAAAAACACCCTTCTGTAGGATGAAGGGAGAGGAAATTTAGAGTTGGACAGAAATAGCCGAAGGAAATGAAAGTGCTAGTGTTCCCTGAAAAGTCACTCTCCAAATATGCCATTGGTCAGCTTGGTGTCTCCGGGCTGCCCCGATGGCTTCCACAGGGCGGAGGCCTCTCCTGGCTGGTCGTGTGCTAACTTCACCGGGGATCTTTCAGCCTCTCGTGTCATCACTGGGCCAGACGAGGGGACAACCGGACGCTCAGCTGACAAGTTCAGGGGACACTGATGGGGGGGTTGGAATTCTGCTGCCCCACCACGTGGGCTCATGAAGCTTGTGCGTGTGTGGCTAATTCCAGTGATGGGAGCAGAGGGCTGGGGCAGGAAGGGCTGCTCTTCCACTCAGTTTTCTAAACGTACATTCAGATAAAGGCTTTCTACGAAGACCACCAAAGCTGTAATTCCTGAATGTGGTCAAGAGCCAAGGGATCATGTTTAGAGCGAGCAGACCCACTGTCAGGAAGTGACATTAGGTACGCTGCACGAGGAAACCCAACCCAGGCTTACCTGCTCTAATTCTCCTTTTTCCATCGCCAGGTCCTCCATCTCTGGTGTCGGCTCATCTTCCAGGAACGGATTGGTGGAGGCAGGTGGAGACTCGAGTTTTTTCTGTTAAGAAAACATGAGAAAGAGATGGGTATTGTCTGAGCATATTCAAAAGCTTTCCCCACTGAGCTGCTCTGCCAGGTCTCTCCCACAGCTGAATCATGAAATCTGAACTAATGGGCAAAAACAGACAACATGGGCCACATCCTCACCTCCAGGCCTTCACACGGCTTTTTCCTCTTCCTGAAACCTTACTGCCCACCCAATCCCAATCCCAATCTAACTCAGTCTTCAAGTCAAAAGTCTCCTCTTCTGAGAAGCCTTCCCCATCTGTCAAGTCCAAGTTAGATGTCCCTGCCACTTGCTCCCATCCTACCTGGTACGTCACCTACCCAGATATTTACTAAAATCCCACAACTGCTCATTTCTCCATCTTCTCCCCACTAGATTTTGTGACAGCAGGGATCTTGTCTGTCCTGTTCCCCATCCTGTATCTGGTGCCTGGCATGGTCTTCATAAATATGAATGAATCAAAATGCCAGATGGGTTTGAATTCAAGAACAAACTACAGGGGGGTGGGGGGTTTTGCTCAGTGGTAGAGCACATGCTTGGCGTGCATGAGGTCCTGGGTTTAATCCCCAATGCCTCTGTTAAGAAAAAAAACAAAAAGAACAAACTATAAAGCTAATCTTTTGTGTTTGAGATTACAGACAGAAGTCCCTTCCCAAATAAGTCCCTTATCACAATCACAACAAAATCTTCTGGAGAAAAATGACTTCCCAGCTCCTGAATATGACCACTCTTGCAAAAGATATCACTGGGTGGGACCACAGGCCGGTGGGAAAGCTGGAGGCAGGAGGTGTGGGTTTCAGCTCTAATACTGCTGCGTTGGCAAAAACATCTAGCTTCTCTGAGTCACAGCAGCCTCCTGTGCTGGATGAGGATTCAGTTACAGGACTACTTGAAGGATTAAATGTGATAAAGCGTGTGAAGTCCTGGAGGAAGCACATGATACATGTTAGTGATGAAAATTGCAGCGCAACAACAGAATCGAGGCAGCTCTTTGGAATTTTTTTTTTCTAACAATTTGACCTCCAGATGTTGTTTTTGCCAGGGAGCTGGGTGTTCTGTCAGAAAGGAAACTAGATGGACAAGCAGGATAAAAGGGATTGGCGGGTGCTGGGGAAAAGGGGGAGGGGAAAGGAATGGCTCTTTGGAGACAAGCCACATGGAGAGGGAGTTTCTAAATGTACCTGGGACATCGAGCATATATCAGGGGAGCAACTCAAACTAATCCCTAAGCCAAGAAGGATGGCAGGTGGACTAGAGTGTGTGAATGACTCTGTCAGGTGCCAGGATATCAGCTGAAGATATTACTAAAAAAATAGGAAGAAAGAAAGGAAGAAAGGAAGAAAGGAAGAAAGGGAGGAAGGAAGGAAGGAAGGAAGGAAGGAAGGAAGGAAGGAAGGAAGGAAGGAAGAAAGAAAGAAAGAAAGAAAGAAAGAAAGAAAGAAAGAAAGAAAGAAAAGAACAAAACAAAAAGAAAAAATAAAACTTAAAAAACAAAAACCACACCTGTGTCTGGTTTAGGCTTTAACACAGTTCTGCTTACACTCATGTAAACGACTTCATTCTTGGCCAAAACACTTGGATGCTATGATGTGGCTAGACAAAGCCTCAGTGTAGCAAGAAAGTCTTGTGATTAATGCATTAGCTTAAGGTAATCAGTAGCAGGACAATGATTTTTTGTGGCACCTTGCTGAGAAACAACAGGGTCTAATAACCCAGCAAACATTTCCAATGTACACGCTCCAAACTCTGGCTTCCTTACCTGACATGGGGGAAAAAAAACCCAAAAAATGTAAAGCTATTTATATTTACATTGAGAATTAGGCTATTTTTAGAAAGCAATTTTTAAAAAAAAATCGTATTTCTAAGTTTTAGTTGTCTTTGTGAAGGCTGCTGGTATTTCAGGGAGAGGGGAGTGGTGAGAAAGGGAATCTGATGCTTACGCTTCAACAAGTTAAATTAGTTAATAGCATTGGATTCCTGATCCCACTGGCTCAACAGCTGGTTTGGAAATCATACTGTTAAGCAGAACCCCAACGATTCTGAGTCTTTTGGTCCTCTGGACATAAGGAGAGCAAGTCAACAAAAGAAGTGAAAAGCTGTGTTCAAAATCATTCAATGATAGAAACGGGATATGGATTTTTGAACTAGACGTTCCCCATATACTGCTAGGTCTACCAGGGTTGACAATAACATCTCACAATTAAATACAGGTGGGTCTCCTTGAAAACAATGTGTTACTGGAAATCATGACAAAAGGGGGACATTGGTGAAGTGGACAGAGGGTGTTGCTGGGCTCCACGCTCACCGGTGGGGTGTCCAATGGATGGATGTAAGTAGTAAGAAGCAAACATAAAGGGTATCATGGAAAAAGCAGAGTAACATGGAAGGCAGTAAGTCTCGCGGGGACTAGCTGTTTGGGGTCCCAGGTCAGAAGATTCCTAGGAGTAGATGGGTCTTTCCTAGCCCCCCAGGCTGGCTCTATGAACATCCTGCTGGGCCTGCCGAGGGCATCGGGGCACTCAGGAACTCCTTGTTCATTCACGTGAGGCACACACACTCCAACTGGGGACTAAGCTGTTACCAGAAACGGGACTCATCCTCCATTCACTAGCTGACAAAGGGATGTGCAGGGCAACAAATATAGCAGGGAGCAGGGCAGACCGCTCTCTGCCCTCAGGGGGGTCACACTCGGGCAGGAGACAGACTGGAATCAAATAATCACATGAGCGGGAAAAGTAAAGGCAGAGGGTCACAGAAAACTTCCCTGAGGAAAGGACATTGAAGCCAGAACTGAGGGGTCCCCCAGAGTTACATACGGGAAGGGTATGGGACGACGGGGCTTTCCAGGCAAAGGGCACAGCTCATGGTGCCCTCCATTCACCTGCTATGCACTGAGCATCTACTCTACTCTGGGCATTCTTCTAGGCACACTGAATAAGACAAAGTAGGGAGGATTGTGATGAAAATAAAATTTAGGAACAGGGGTGGGCTGGGGGTGTGGCTGGGGAAGTACTTCTTTTCATGGTGATCCGAGAGGGCCTCTCTGAGGAGGTGAGATCTGAGCAGCCCTGAATGAGAAGGAGCCAGTCTGGCAACAATCTGGAGAAGAGCATTCTCACTGGGGGCATCCAGCGCTCAGGCTGGAGCGAGCCTATTGAGTCTGCGGGACGGAAAGGAAGATGGGGGCACGAGGAAAGGACGCAGCAGGAGCCCAATCACACAGCCTGCTGTGGGCTGTGAGAAACACGGTTTTCTTTTCACTGCAACAGAGCAATCAATGGGGGTTTAAACAGGGCAGTGCTAGGATCGAGTTTTACATTTTGAAGAGGCCGCTGTAGTGTCCTGGGTCAGAGGCTGATTTGGGAGAGGCTAAGCTAGAGCTGTGGAGATGAAAAAAAGTGGCCAGATCTGGGACATATTTAGGAGACAGAACCCAGAGGACTTGTCGAGAGAGTGGATGTGAGGGTGAAGGAAAGAAAGGAAGCAAGAGTCATGCACCTTTCTGGTCTGAGCAACTGTGTGGCTGGTGCAACCATTAACCGAGGGATGGGCCTGGGTTCAAGTCCAGGCTGCACCACTTGGGTATGTTGCTTAACTTCTCCAAGCCTCAGGCCTTCCAGCTGCAATGTGAAGGGATATTAATACCCGCTGCCTGGAGCTGTCATGGAAATGAAATGAGGTAACATACATATAGCATGACTATGTATATTAAGCAGCTTAACATGACGTCTGGCCACAGGGGAAGCTCGGTACATAGGGGCTTTCACTGGAGGTTAAGAGGGGCAGGCGAGTAACTAACCCAGAATTGTGGCTGTGCCTCCCTCAGTGAAGCAACCATCAGGAGGGAAAGAGATGGGAGTGCAGGACTTAGAAGACTTGTAAAAAGAATTCTTTTTAATCACAAGTGAGATCCTGTCCCTAATTTTCCATCACTTTGGGATCTCTCCAGGAAATGAAAGCAATGGGCCCATCAAATTACAAGGCAAAGGTCCCCAGAGTGTCTCTGTTCTCCCCTAGTCTCCAACGAAGCCCTTGAAGTACTGCATGCACCGCCATCCTATTGGCAAATGTTATATTACAAAACCCTGAGGGGTGGGGAGGGACTCCTGCTATTTAGGGGGCTGTGTTACTGCTCAGATTAATTTGCTGTGATGAAAGGACAAGTCTTTGCAGGGAGCAATCACCAGCACGACTCAGCCTCCTGTGTAAGAGCCCTGCTGTCAGAGCCAACCAGTCCACACTTCTCAGTCCTGCTTTGCAGCTATCCTGGACCACAGAGAATTACAAGTTTAGGTTTAGGTTTTAAATAACTCAAATGACATATTCCATAAGCTCTGGGGCTGCTAAGTGAAACTAAAAACTTGTCAAGAAATGAATGACTTTCCAATTTTAAAAGAATTCATTCTTTTTGCTATGATGATGGTTGATTTCAAGTCCATACAGGAAGGAAAAATTCTTCATACTGCAAGTTAATTCCTACTAATTAAACCACTTGGGATTCCCAGCACCTCCAAAACAAGAAGTGCCACAGGACAGCCAAGCTATCTAATTTACTGCTGGGAAGAGAGAAGCTGGCCTTAGGCAGTAGTATATTCATACCTGGGTCTGCCTGCACAAATCCCTTTCACAGGCCTTAGCTGGACATTTCAAATTATCAAAGAAGGAAAGTAATATTGGCAAGGATGTGGAGAATTCTGAACTCTCCTACACTGGTGGTGGGAATGTAAAATGCTGTAGTTGCTACAGAAAAGTCTGGCAGCTCCTCAAAAAGTTAAAACATGGAGTTACGATTCAACCCAGCAACTCCACTCCTAGATACAACCCTGAGAAGTGAAAACATGTTCACACAAAAACTTGTACACAAATGTTCATGGCATTATAATAACCAAAAAGTGGAAACAGCTCAAAAGTCTAACAACCGATAAATGGACAAGCAAAATGGATATCCATACAATGAAATATTAAAACTGCTGGGGGGCAGTTCTTTGGGAATGATGGGAATGCTCTGGAATTGGGTAACTGGGATGGTAGCACAACCTTGTGAATATACTAAAAGCGGCTGAATTGCACACTTTAAATGGTGAGTTTTTTTGTGAAATTTTGTTATATGAATTCTACTTCAATTTTAAAAATGAAATAAGCAGTAAAAAAAAAATGTGCTTCAGAAGTACAATTTCAATGGAATACTACTCAGCCATAAAAATAATAAAACAATGCTATTTGCAGCAACAAGGATGAACCTGGAGAATGTCATTCTAAGTGAAGTAAGCCAGAAAGAGAAAGAAAAATATCACATGATATCACTTACATGTGGAGTCTTAAAAAAAAGACAAATGAACTCATTTACAAAACAGAAACAGATTCACAGACATAGAAAACAAAGTTATGGTTACCACAGGGGGAAGGGATAAATTGGGAGTTCGAGATTTGCAGATACTAATACATATAAAATAGATAAACAAGTTTATACTGTATAGCACAAGGAACCATATTCATTATCTTGTAATAACCTATGGTGAAGGAGAATATGAGAATGAATGTATATATATTCCTATATGACTGAGGTATTGTGCTGTACACCAGAAACGGACACAACATTGTAAACTGACTATACTTCAATAAAAATATATTTTTAAAAAATCAAAAAAAAAGAAGTGCACTTTCAACTGTATAAAATGTACAGAACAAACACAGCCAAATCCTCATTTCTGACTAACGGTAAAACAAATGACTTTTTTCTGCTTTTCCATTCTTGCCTATGACTTGCAAATTTTCTATCTTGACCATGGATTACTTTCTTCTCAGAAACAAATTAATTTCCTCTCAGGATGTTATTCAAATGAAGGACTATATTCCTTTAGCATCAAATAAACCATATATAAAATATTCTGCAACACCAAACATTTGTGGCTCACCAGGCAGGGAAAGCTACTTCCTTGCTCAGGACGGAAGTCCTTGTTCTGTGGCAGGACTGCTGAGACCCTGCCTCTTCCTCCTCCTCCAAACTCTCCCTAATGCAGCTGTTCAGCTGTTGGACGACTCAGGCATAGGGTAAGACGCACTGTGTGGCCTTTCACATGTAGTGAGCCTTTTGCAAGTACTCTTATGTTTAAATCATATGGTCGAAAATCATACCTATATTTATAATGTAATTTTTTTAACTGGGCAAGTATAAATGTTTATTAAAATGACCCCTATAAGCCAAAGGACGATTCTATTTAAAAAGGCAGCTTATGCAATGCCAAGAGGAGGGGAAATTCAGCTGCATGAAATGGGAACACTTTTAATTTTATTTAAAAAGAAAAAAAAACCCTCCCAAGTTCAGTGAGCCAGTTATAAAAACTTAACCCAACCTACTCTGCTTTCATAGAGGCTGAGTATAATGTTTACCCTTAAATCTAATCATCAAGTCACTAATAATGCATGTGGGTATAGTTAAGTCATATGCAGACATTTGCTTTTAATTTCAAGGCATTTTAATTTACAGACTATTTTAAATCCCTCCTAAAGGGTCAAGAGTTTAGGCAATTAGCGAGAAGTCCTGGCAGCTCCCTTCTTCCACTAACAGTTACAGGACATTATAAACCTGTAGGGGCTGGTAGAGTAAAAACAAAACAAGCCCTGTCTGTCCTTCAGGTTCTTTCAGTCTGTATTTCTAAAAGATGTCAATTTGCATCTGTCAAAAAAGAGCAAAAGATGAATGCATCACACTGATCAGTTAGGAACAGCCCCCTCACACGCTCACCCTCACTGTCTGTCAATCAGTCACCAAGGGGCTTAGAAGGACCTGAGTGAAAGGAGGCAGGAGGCAGGCCTGGGAAGGTCTCTGGTCACCTTGGCCCTTTGGCTGACTTCTTACCTTTTCTATAGTTTTCCAAGGAATTCACTAACATTCTATGAAATTTGGCATATGTTAAAGGGTATCAAGATATACTTTGGTTCATTTTGTAATTTATTCTGATAGCCAGAAACAAAATGGTGACCACAAAAGATTTTGCAAAAAGCATATCCTGGGATCAAGGCAGGATGGGGAAGAGCTAAGGAGACAAGGAGCAGCAGGTCTTCAGGTGGGGTGTCCAACTGCTAGACGAGGCAGCAGGCAAGTTGGAGCTCCTGGCCCAGCCCAGGCCAGCCTCTTCCCAACACTGCCTGTTGGGAGCAAAGCCAGGGGTCAGGACTAATCCCCCAGGTCCCTGACACAGAGGCTCACAGGCTACGAGTGAAGGTGTGGCCCCATTTGGTCCCCCAGCAAGGTGCTGGGAGGACCAGGCTCAGAGTGAACACCACCTACACTGAGGAGCACGACCTTCACATCGCCCCACAGCAGGGCTGCGGTGAACCGATTCCCCAAGACCTGGCCTGCCTTGTGAAAGAGGCGAGGGGTTCTGCTGCCTTTCCAGAAACTAATCTTTAAGGGAAAAATCCTGGAAGGCTATGGAGCAGCCCCCATCAGGACTAGGAAGGCAGAAAGACTGCTGGGTCATGATAACTGGGACAAAGAACAGTCTGGGGGAAGAGTCTGACTTCAAGAAGTTGAGTCATGAGGAGAAGTCTGTGCAGAAGACAGTGGGCAAATTGGAGGGGTGACTACAGAGCTCCCGGCTCAGCAGGATTTTCCGGCCAAGGATTTGTAATCTGAAGCTCTCTGCAAACTTGACGGGAGAGGAAAGTCACAGCTGAATAACTCGAGGAGACGTTGTCAATCGATCATGCCAGGAAATTTCAAAAACAGAAGTCGGAAAAGGAAGGGATTGGTGGGAAAGGTTCAGGTGATCCATGTGACCCCGCCCGACGCCACAGAGCACGGGGCACCCAAGAGATGGAAGGCTGCAGTCCAGGAGCCTGGTCCTGGCAGTGAGTGACTGTGGAAGGAGGACAGGCTGCCAGGAGAAACAGGTCCCTCCAGCCCTCTTCTCCCTCAGACACAAGTGGGTAAACAGGTGACCAACTGCCACTTTGACATCTCCATACCGGTTTTCAACAAAAAAGCACTGTCTCTGAAAACTTACATTCAGCTCCTGCCAGTTATTCATAGTCTCCCTGTGGTGATTCCGCACAGTAGCCTCCCCTTGTCTAGAGGGGGCCCTTCCTGCCCACATTACTCTAGTTCCTTTGACCTGTGGGGCATTTCCTAGCACAAGTGAGACCTGACGTGTCCCGGGACAGCCCCAAATCTACAGGCCATCCTGGTCATCAGATACAGGGGCTGGTCATTTGTTCCCCTGGCACCCTAAAGCTCCCCAAATCACTAGGAAGTAGGGTCCAGCCAAAGGAGGGGAAGATGGCTCAAAACAGGTATTTAGCACTTATGTTATTTAAGCACTCTTCACAGGGACAGATTTCCCAAACAGTTAGCTGGACAGAGCCTGTCCATGTGACACCTACTTCCTACAGGGGATGAAGCCAAGGGATGGACAGCAGGCAAACACAGCCAGCACAGTGTGAGACACATGGGGATGTGCAAGAATTGTCAGCTACTAGTCTGTGTGGATTCCACATGAGAGTTTGTTAGAGGAAAGAGTTCAGACTCACAGACATAGAAAACAAACTTACACTTACCAAAGGGGAAAGGTGAAGGGATAAATTGGGAATTTGGAATTAACACATATACACTGCTATATATAAAACAGATAAACAAGGACCTACTATACAGCACAGGGAACTATATTCAATATCTTGTAGAAATTTATAATGGAAAAGAATCTAAAAAGAATGCATATATATGTATGCATACATATATACATATAACTGAATCACTTTGCTGTACACCTGAAATTAACACAACATTGTATATCAACTATACTCTGTTTTTTTAAAAAAGAAGAATTAGAAGAAAGAGTTTGGAAGTCAATGTTTGGGCCATCTCCCTCATTAAAAAAAATATTGAAAAAAAAACTTTGTTACAGTATGTAAATGCAAAAAGTATGTTTAAAAAGTATGTAAATATATTTGTGTAAGAAAAATTCAAACAACATACAAGAGTAAAATGAAAAAAAAAATTCTTTGCTTCTCTACCTATTCTCACTCCAACGTCCTTCCCCAGAGACATCCACTGTTACAAATTCCAGCTCTTTTTCTTACATATATACATACATAAACATGCTATTTACATGAATGGAATTATACCATATGTACTGGGCTGCAGCTTACATTTTGGACCTAAGGTATCTGAAAGGTATTCTTCCTATGATTACACATCTAGATCTAACCCCCATTCTCCCACTTCCAAACTGCTGTAACCCCCCCACAGGGTGGATATGCCACACTTTTTGTAACCACTCTTCAATGATGGACGATACAGAAATCAGCATTTTCTGCTTTTCAGGGTGTAGTTCGCCTCTTCCTTGGTACATCTTCCTCCAAACATATCCTAATTCTAATAAAATTCAGGAGTTGATCATGTGATAAGGTATTTGCGACTGAGTAAGTGGGGTCTCTATGACTCACAAAATTACCAGTCTGTAAAATGGGGCTAACTCTTTGATAAAATGATGAGAGGACATTCTAGAAACATGAGGCACTGCCTAGTAGACAAATAATAAATCCACAGAGTGCTCTGTATGACTATTCACATGAATTCAGTGAAATCCCTAGAATAGGGGACTAAGCACTTGAGCCAATGGATGGAACCACCATGCTGTGAAAAACTTCTGAAGTGAAGCCCACCCACCCAACCCAAGCCATTGATTTCCTGGTCCAGCCTCTCTCAGGATGGTCTTACCAGAGTTCCATCTGTCAGGGTGCATCCGGAGAAGCGCTTTGCAAGAAATCCCTCAAAGTTAGTCGTTCTCTGAATAGCAAAAAGAAGCAATTTCACTTCAATTTCTTTAGCTCTGGTGCGCATGATCTTGGCAAGTTCTGTCCTTCAAATGAGAGAGATAAGAACGCTGTCGAACAAACTGATCATTCGAGACAAAACAAAGCAAGTGATTTTAGCTTATACTAAAAACAAGCAAACAAACAAAAAACTTTATGGTCATTTCAAATCCTGAGGTCTATTACCAACTAAGTTTAATGCTTGAGGAATAGAAATATATCTTCTAAATAAGAATTTTAAGGTGGGAAAAAACCCATCAAGGATTATGGACATCAATCTGTTTACATAGCTACTACTATTTTTATTATCTCTAAACCTTTTGATAATTTGTTAATAATATATATGAAGCATTGACATGGTATTTTATAAAAATGCATACATTCTATGTAATTACACAAGTCATTAATTACTGACTCACAAAGCCCTCCCTCTTCTAGGGAGCTCAATAACTATCTCTCCAACCAGAGAGCAGGAGCCCTAGAAATAGACATGAGAAGTGGGAATCCCCATGTGGCAGTGACATGTACATGTTTGGGTGGTTCCTGCCTATAAAGCTCTCGTGCCACTCTGGCGTTGCGTTCTCAGAATGTAAGCTGGAAGCGAGCAGGGACAGGAAGAGCTCTCAGTAACTGCTGAGCTATGACCATCATCTCATGCAATTATTGACGAAAGTCAGACAAAGAGCCTCTGAGTTTATTTGAAAATTATGTATCTGTAGGATTTTAGCCAAAACTTGAACAATGAAAGCTTGGCTGCAACACTGCCATTAGCTGATACAACAGCAGCAGAATATTGGCTTCAGTATACTCCCAGTCTCCAGCCGACTTCATTTTTCACAGACAATAAATTCTGCAAGTCACTGAACTGTAGGCTAAAGAGAATTAGTTATCAATTTCTCAAGGAATTCGCTCCTTCTTTGCTAATCAGGACTTGGAAAGTGACAACCACAATCGACCTTGAATCAATACTAAAAGGTTATCTAAATCTATGGTAGCAAATGTGTTTCTGAAAACAACCATCACATAGGATGTACAATGCCAAGGGTGAACCCTAATGTAAACTGCAGACTCTGGATAATAATGATGTGTAAAAATAAATAATAATAAAGAAATGAAATGTGTAACAATGACGTGTCAATGCAAGTTAATTGACTGTAACACATGTACTCTGGTCCGGGATAACTGATGATGGGGGAGGCCATGCATGTGTGGGAGCAGGAGTGTACGGGAAGTCTCTGTATCTTCCTCTCAATTTTGCTGTGAATCTAAAACTGCTCTAAAAAATAAAGCCCATTTAAAAAAAACACAAAACAAAATCACTAGCCAATGTCCCTTAAGAAACCCCCCCTCCCCACACACAATGTGCTTTCAAAGCATACAACTTGACTGTACTCCATGACTTTAAGAAAGATGACTACCATGAATTGCTCTAAGTTGGTGGAGTTCTGCTTAATATGGGACTTTTTGTTTTAAAGAAACTTGGAATTAATGTAAATGTGCACCATTAGAAGGACTATATAACTAATAAAACCCAGTTACACCACTGTTGTGGTACAGCTGCAAGGCAAGATTAAGAACTTCTGACTCCAGCTTGAGCTTTGTCCTGGATACACAGATCTATACTTCCTGGGCTTTAATTCTTTGATATAAATGGACTATCTGGCCCTGGGCTACACTCATGGAAACTGAAGACAGGATGAATGAGAGAAGCTCTTTAAAATACTCAGAACACTCAGATACCAATTATATTAACTATCCAAAGACTATAAACACTGTACTAGGGGTAGGAAATTTGCTCAGTGGCTATTTCCTGAATGTCCACTATTTCACTGAAGTAGACGCTGCCCCTGTCCCTCTGGAACCATCTACCAAGCAGGTCAGAAAAGCAGAACGATGATGGATATACACTCACTGCACAGTGAAATATGTGGTACAGACACATGGGGAAATGTGGGGCCATGAGTCACTATAGGGAGATCTGGCTGATGAGCTTTCAGTTGGTTAAGTCAGAAGGCAGGCTGTTCAAGGCAATGTCTTTTCACACAAAAAGGAAAGTCCTAGAGCAAAGATAAGAGCAGACTTTGCTGCTGTGTGTGCACGTATCGCTCTTCCGGCAAAACAGACAAATGAGTGCTCTGGATACAGGCTACTGGTCCAGGGCTCTCATGGGCCCTTTTTCATTTTTCTTTATCAAGTCTTTACCCTTTCTTCACATGATGCTCTCTCCTCCAGGGTTGGAACCCTGAAGTTGGAGAAGGTGGGATACAGCTACAGTTGGAGTGTGGGAGTTGGTTTGGGGTACATAAAATCTGACTTTCAACAAAAAAGGAGTCTTCTGAGGGAAGGCAGTTCAGCATAGGTGAAGAAGTTCTCATTAGAAAGATGACTTTCCAGGGTGGGGTGTAGCTCAGTGGTAGAATACATATTTAGCATACATGAGGTTCTGGGTTCAATTCCCAGTACCTCCACTAACAAAAAGGAAAAAAAGAAAGAGAAAAGCATAATGACTTTCAAAACACACAAAAAAAGTCAAAGTGGTAATCCACAAGAGAATATGGAACCCACAGAGATGCAGGGATTAGTTTCAATCAACTGATTTCAATTGGTTTCGGTTTACACCAAAACCAGTAGAGAGCTGGCATCTACCTTGTGATGTGGCAAAATTCTACTGCAATCCTCTCGGCCATGTACCACTCGCGTGGAAACATCCGGCCGTATTTCTCCTCATAGTCCACAAGCTGCCGTTTTATCCAGGCATAGCGTCTGTCGATTTTGTCCAGCCAGGCAACCTGAGGAAAGCAGAGAACAAAAGCCACGCCAGTGCTTAGAAGCAGTATTGACAGTTTAAGGAAATAAGCAAAAACACAAAACCAAGAAAAATACAACCAGTCTATTTCTCATGGTTTTAAAGAGTCTAGGCTACTTTTTCACTTGATCCAGAGGTTCTTTACCTGGGGCTTATGCCTGGGCTTCAGGGGTCTATAAATTTCCTGAAATGTTCTGCACAGGTGCATTTTTGGGGAGAAGATCTGTAGCTCTCATATAATTTCTCCAAAGGGTCAGTGACCCCCAGATGGTTAAGAATCACTGAACTGTACAGTCAGCCACTAATTCACGGGTCAACAATCAACACTTTAAGACAGTAATACTAATAAAGTATAAATCATAGACTTGAGGGCATTCAATTTTCAATAAAACTCAAATGTAACATCTGATTTCATTTTGTCAACACTTACATCTTGGTTTTCTTGAAAAAGTACCAGATACTCTGACAGATGCTGTTTAATAAACTTTTTGATGATTTCCTGCTTGATTCTGGGGTCCAAAATATTAGCAACCAGACACGCATCTCGTAGGACATTGCTGGGTCCTCCCGGCCTCTGGTAAAATAAACACACACACACACCAGTCCAAAAGCCAGAAACAACCTTTAAATCTTATGGCCTCTGACAGCTGCTGCTTCTTGTTCCATTCGTGATGTTATTATTCCTTCCACTCCCCTGACACTCATTCTTCTGCTGTGGATGGATATTTTAGTTACTTGTTCCTCGATGAAAGAATCATTAAGCTGGTCTGCAGAAGCCAATACAAAAGTTAATCTGCAAATCAGCAAGGAGACATTTTGGAACCAGGGCCAGCTATGATGGTAGGAAATGTTGCTTTCTGAGTACCAGAACTGAAATCACTTTCCTGAAGAGCCCCTGAAAGTCAGAGCAATACCAGTCTCACTCCATGTGTTCACTTTCCTGATTCCAACCTTGAATTCCTGTTTTTAAATGCTATATTTGTGTCAAACAGTATGGTGGCATTTAAAACCTAAAACCAGGTTCCAAACCACCAACTTTGTTTCACTGGTAGTCAACCATGCAGACAGGCAGCCAAAGGTAAAATACTCTGCTACTGGCCCCATGACCTGAAAAGAACAGTGGAAAACTATAAGGGGCTATGTTGATACGTCATGGGGAAGGCCTTTGTTATTACTGAAGGCAATTCAAATCTTGCTGAACCTTTCTTTATAGTAATTTACTGAATGAACGTGGTTGGCTGAGTGGCCTATGGTAAAAAGAACGCTTGGCATCTACTCTCGGCTTGGCTGAATAGTCATGTAGCTTTGGCACAGTTATTGAAATTCATCTGAGAAACAAATGAAAAAAATGGACTTTAACTAGGTGATGAGTAAGGGTCTTCCAAACCTCTATGAATTTTTTTTTTTTTGGTCAATTCCATCCAGTTTATCTATTTCAACTGAAGATCAAGAGTTTCTTAAGTGTGGGGAGGGAGGGTATAGCTCAAGCAGTAAAGCACATGCTTAGCATATACAAAGTCCTGGGTTCAATTCCCAGTAACTCCTCTAAAAACAAATAAATAAATCCAATTACCTGCCCCCCACCCCCAAAAGAGTTTCCTAAGTGTTACTTAAGCTGCTGGAGAGCTAAATTGTTAAAATGCTGACTTGCTCTGTGCCAAGTGGCTGAGCACTCTGCCTGCTCAACTCTGGTTTCTGGATGAAAATATTTGATCTGATGGTGACCTCACACAAGTTAAAACCTATGGGTTCGTGGGCTCAGAGTTTTTCATTTAAAAAGGACTTAAGAGGTAACCTTGGGTAAGTTTTTTTAAATCTTGATTTTTCCATTTATGAAATAGTAATAACAACACAATGCTTTTAAAAGAAGTCAACAGTCACTATCAGGAAAAAAGAAAATTGTTAAAAAAAAATTAAGTCACTCAGTCTGAGAAAAGGGAAATAAGTTGTTAAAGAAAACCATTTTAACCTCATCTGCCTGGTGGGGTCTGAGAAAAAAGATATAAACTAGGTCAATGTTATTTTTTCCCGAAGGATAAAGCTAGACTTCATCCACATCTTTCTGAAACTTCTTAAAACCAGGCTGGACAGCACAGGATAGTAAAGCAGACCCTGGACTAAGAAGAGCCTAGTGTATACAATTTGTGAATATCTTCTAACTCCTTTTTACAGAGCAGCTTTCCAACATCCACTCCCCACAGTTAGAGCAAATGAATAAGGAATATGAAGTCTGCAAAGGAACATGCTTTACAAATAAAATATCCGATTGCTAGAAGACAGCCACGATATATGCAGACATTAAAGTCAGGGGGAGGCTTCCTATAGAAAGTAATCGACAAAGCCAGGGCAGCCACCCCCACCTACTTCCTAAGTTTCTTTTATGAGGCACCAAGAAAAACGAACAAGATATTTCCAGTTATTGAATTAGTAGAGCAGACCCAGGAAATGTTCCTTGGCTGGGTAAACGGACACGTATCCCCCATCTCCACCCACCAAGTGCTGCCTGCCTGCCTGTGGTTCAGGTCTTCTGTGCTGCACAGTTCTTTCTCTTGAAATCGCTCAAATAATTGACAGAAAAAAGCTTCAGAAGGTTCTCCTCTCCCTGACACATGCAAAGCATTAAGATTATGTCTGCTGTAATTCGAGGGATGGAGCTAAAAGCAGTGACCCCAGCACAATGTTGGCCAAGTGAGGCAAAGCTTGTTACCTGAGAAGTGTAACCAATAGCTCACAAGTGAAATACTGCGGACTTTGCAGACACAACACAAACAGCTACCCTACCGGTGAGAGCTAAGGGGATTAATTCCAGAGAACAGGATTCTGATCATTAAGAGTGAGCCTCCCAGCTGTGTCACTCCAGGAGTTATATAAGCCTGGGGATGCTCCTCCCAGCTGTCCCTTCACCAAACTGAAACCAAAATGTTATGTAACCACCCTAACACATGAAGGCCCGAAGTTTTATGGTTTTTTTTAAAACAAAGCCATGAGGAAGAATTTACTGGGCAGACGAGATATTAGGCTTGACACATAGTAAATTAAACCAAAACAAATTCTCACTTTTTGATGCTGGTAGGACATAGAGGAGGAATCGATACTGCTTTGGGATTATTTAAAATCAAGGATGGTCTCATTAACCTGAATCTTTAGCAAACTGACTTCATGGCTGCCAGCAAAGGCTTTGGGGATGCTGTCAATGAATAGCAATTGCACTGAGTGTGAATCAGACGAGAATAGGGGTGGTATCTAAAAGACTGAAGGGAAAACGCAAAACAATACCTTGGTACCCTGGGAAGGGAACGCTTCTTCAAAATCTGCCAGGATTTGCTGTCCTAACTCAGTCTGAGCAGCCTTCACCCTGTAGGGAAAAGAGAACATATCACTCACTGCCTGGCATAATTTTCAAATGTCTGTGAGTAATTGTGCAAAGATCCACAGGGGTCAGAATGGCTGCAGTCTTTAGGGACCAGCCAGGAAGGAGGGGGGAAGCTGTGGCGCAATAAGAGGGGTCACACACTAGTTAGTAGCAGGTTCAGGACCAGGACCCACTCAGCTGACTGATTTTCACTATGGATTTTCCACAGCTTGGGCTCTACGACTTTTCACTTTGGTGGCCCAAAGTTCTTCTAGGCCACCCCTCACCTGTCGAGAGGTAGAATGTGTTCACCTTTACAAAATGTCATCAGGGGGTAGTTATGCTGCAGGAAAACGCTATGTAAGAATGCCCAAGCTGGATAGAAATCCATTTCAGGTTACTGCTCTAACAACTCTCCTGCTCCCTGGAGGACAAGAGGGGAGGGGGCTCCGTACTGCTTCGGAGTGGTTGTTGTTTCAACCCAGAAACCAACAGTAGGGTCCTAAATGTTAACAAATGAACAAAAAGAGTGTTTTCTAAATAGAAAAAGATCCAAATGATAAAATGAACTGCTAACTGAGCGTGAAGGCCACTGAATGAAGATCTGAGTTCACACAGAAGACCATGAGGATGAAAACGCATTAGAGAGGGAGGTCAGTGCTGAACATGGTGGTTTGTATGGAAACTCAGAGCTCAAGAAACAGTTTCGGGCTTGAAGGAGAGAGGAGGGAGGAGAAGCGGCGGGAGGAGAAGGGAAGTGCTAGTCAGGCCCCCCGCAACGGTCTCCACCAGCCCCAGGAGCTGGACGCCTCCCACCAGCCATCCTCACAGAGCCAGACTGCCCTAAGCTCAAGGCACATATTTTATCTTTGCTAAAAGCACCATAAAACAGTGTTCTTCCTTTTTTGGTCTCCACCCTGTTACTTTGGAATTAACTTTATGAAGTTTCTAGAAATAGCGAACAGCTCAAAACCACAATTTCTTTGGCTACTAGGCAGTGCCTGGCAACCTACAGTTTTTTTTTTTTTAAATGAGGGGATAGGCAAGACCTAAATCAGTCCAGTTTTTTTTTCCCCCTGTGGCATAGTTATAATTATCCCTTATTCCAAATACTTTCCAGGGTTTTTCCACTATCTTCAAAACTTTTAAAACCACTTTCACAGGTGGGTTTGTAGCCTCTTCAGTCACTTTCCAAGGGGGCTAGAAATGACAGAGATAAGGCTATTATTGGGGTAGCCTCCAAATCAGAATCAGGGCCATGCATCCACAGTTGCCCAATGGACCATGGGAACCTACCCTGAATGTGAGCCCTGACAGGAGAGAAGAGAACATGCTTCTGTAAAACCGTACATACGAGGTCTTATGACTCCTCGTAATGGGCCAGGCAGACAGACTCCCCTGGTGCCAGGTCACAAGACAGAGCTTCCCGAGTCTCGGCCCCTCTGTTCCTACCCTCCTTCTGGCAGCATGTGGAGAGCATGGGTTCCCTCCTAAGCCACAGGATAATTCCTGGAGGGGAAGTTCCACCCCCGCCAGGGACAGTCACAGTCTTAATCTCAGGTCTCCTGAGCATGCCAGTGATACAATGGTTCCAGCTCTGCCTGTCACCTCACCCACCCCTCCACTCCCTAACTCCATGTTCTTTACCAGATTTGAAATTGGAGTACCTGAAAAGACAATCAGAGCCTGTGATCAGTGCAGGAGAGAGTGTGAAGTACCAGACTGTGATCAGCAGACCCCCTTGCCCTCTTCTTCAATCCATTTCCAAAGTCACCTCTTGAGATAGTCTAGACTCAGCTGCGTCACCAGTGAGCTCTGTGTAATCCTAACGAAATCATTTCCCCTACATGGGCCACAACTAAGATCAGTTGTGAAATAAGGGGTTGGGGATGGAGGTCTGGACCAGAACCAGATGCCTTTCAGTATCCTCTCCTGGTCTGATGATCCTATGACACTCGTCTTACAGCGCCAGCTGGCAACAGCATCCATCTTTATAGGTGACCACAAGTTGGATGTATAATTAATGCTGAAGCAGAATAATAAGCTTTTGCACATAGATGTTTCCATGTGTACCTTTAGAAGTGTCTCTCAGTGACTCAGATGAAAGAGCAACCATTTCCCTTATTGACATTAATGATGGTACCTACAAATCCAAACCATGATTCATGCACTTTCGGGGGTAGGATGTGAACAGTAGTCTTTATAGTCTGCTGCCTGAGCAGGATCCTAGAAAGAAGTCAACATACTTAAAAGTATACGTCTTGAGGGGAGTGGGTAGCTCAGTGGTAGAGTGTGTGCTTAGAATGCACGAGGTCCTGAGTTCAATACCCAGCACCTCTGTTAAAACAAGTAAATAAATAAATAAACCTAATTACCTCCCCCTCAAAACAAACAAAACCAAGAAATTAGAAAAAAAAAAAGTACACATCTTCAGCCTCACCCCCGTATACTCCTTCCTCCTTTAACAATGAACACAAAGTTCCTATGGTAGAGAGATGGATCGACAGACTCTGTTAGCAGAGCATGTAAATGAGTTCAGCCACCATGCTCTCCTAGTCATCCTTATGAAAATCAATCTACAACTAAGAGAAGAGGGAGAATAAAAATTCCTCCTGGCATCCAGACCAATGCAGCCTGGTTGGCTGGTGACAACTCAGGGTTGCCCACTCCTCAGGAATGGAAGATTCACTGAGCTGCCCAGTAAAAAAGGTCAACCAACTGCTCCTGGCATCCTCCATGGGTCAATCATGTGACCACAGGTAGTCCAAAGGCGCCTTTCCCTAAATGCGCTGTCAGATTTCATAAAGGGGACAGCAAACCATGAAAACCATTTAGACATTTATAGATAAAATAACCTTGATCCTTCCAATACCTTGTGAATGACAGTCCCAAAGAAAATACCCTCAACTGTTCGCAATAAACTGACTTCCCAAAATACAGAGCCTGTACTGGGCAGAACGGTTAGTCAGTCAGATTAGTCAGATGCTCCGTTTCCAGACAAACAGGCTCTATAAAGAATCTCAACCCAGAATCTCTGAGTGACTCAGTGGGACACTGAGATCAAGCAAAACCTTCACATTTTTGAAATCCTTACTTTTGAAACTCAAGTTCTTTCAGAAAGAACCTGTCACAGTCATCCAGCCAGCCAGGCCTTTTCATCCTGACTTTAGTTTCTTTTATCACTTCGCCATGTGATTCCTCTCAACTTACCAAGTATCTCTCATGTATAAGGGGTTAGAAATAGCCCTGAAAGATCTGTTTCAGTCCAAAGGTTTCAGGGGGTTCAAGAGAATGCAGGAATCTTCTCATCTTTCTCAGGAAATACTGACTGATTACTAAGACGCATTTGTTTTCATGGATATTCTTAAGCCAGGAGGATTTGAAATGTAAAGATGACATTAAAGAAAAAAAATCTTTCCTTCAACGCTACATTAACGTGTAAGTATTTTCCAGAAGGGTAGTTGGAAGAAATAGCTATATTCAAATCAAAGTCCATGACCTTCATATTTCAAATGTACAGGCACAGCTTTCAGGACACAATCTTTCCTATGACTTTCACAGTTTACAGACAGCGAGCTATTAAGTCAGAGAAACCGAAGCAGTGTACAGGGTGTAACTCTCCCGCCCTCCCGCCTCCCCCCAAACAAACAAGCTATTTCTATCACTTCCAGATGGTTCTACCATCACTATGTAAACATGAGAGGAAAATTCACCAGAAATGATGCTAAAAATAAGAAGTCTGGACTTTCCTCAGACTTTCAGTACCTCTTGAGAAATAATTGTAGTCAGGCACTGAAAACAAGAGAAGATCTCTTCTCTTCTGCTATTTTTCATGTTACTTAATAGCCCGCATTCTCTATTAATCAACACACATTTTTTTTTGCAAATGGAAGTTGTGAAATGAACTAAAAGAAAAGCAAATCCTCCCGTGTGTGCAGCAATCCTACACGATAAGGAATGGCTAGGGCACCGAATTATCTTGATAGAATGCTCTATTTTTCCCCTTTTAAAGGGAATGTCATTGCAACAGTGACCACAAAGTTCCTTCAAATTTATAAAACCACCTCTTCAAAAAAAAACGTTAAAAAGCAAATAACCCTAAAAGACTGCATTCTTTTGTTTGTTTTATGAATCAGATTCAGTTCTGCCACATCCTTGCCATCAACGATGCCCATCCCACACAATCTTCTGGTAACTAACCCTTCAACACGTCTCCTTGACCTCATGGTCACTGTCTGGTTTGGTCTTTGTCTTTTCTAATCCAGAACATAATCTCAGTCTCCAGGCTCTTGTACCTACTAGAATCCACAAATCTTTTACAAAATACATATGAGATCAGGCCTCTCCTTGCTTAAAATCTCTCATCGTCCACAAAATGAAGAACAGATTCCTTATCAAAGCGGCTAAAACCTGACCCTGCCTACCTCTACAGTCTTTCACCTTCCACTGTCTCCCCATGTTCCATGATGTTTTCTCTCTTCTATTTCCCTCCCACCTCTTCTTGTCTTGGTGGTAAGATCCTACCCATTCTTTTAAGATCAGATTAAAATTGAATTCCTCTCTGACCTCCCCCCTTGGCCCCTGAGACCTGCTATGCCTGTACAGCAGAGACCAGTTTTGTTATATCCATACTATACTGGAATTTTCTTAGTATTTCCCTTCTCTACACAAAAATGGTGAACTCCTTGAGGGCAGAGAGTATTTATTTCTTGTTTTTGTGCTCTCAATATGCCAGCACAGGACCAGGATACAGAAACTGAATGGTAAAGGTCTCTTAGGTAAACGAAGGAATGAAGACATGAATGGGAAATGACTAACGCTGGGTTATCAGGAGGGTAACGGAGGTGCTGCTGCACTCCCGCCCCCCTATCCACTGACAGCGAGTCTGCTTCTCCACCCGAGCTTCCTTCTTTCTTGCAGCTCATAAAGCTCTGTTCGTCTGCTCTCTTGGCCACTTCCTACCCTCAGTGTGACACGGCGATCGGCCAGCTCTAAGTGTGAGGGGTTAGGGGCGATGAGGGAAGGGTGGTGATTTCCCTAGCATCCTGCCCAGCTCCGCTCCGACATTCCTGAACAGGGCTCTGGCATTTCCACTGTTGGATGGCACATGGAGAACGTGATGTATCCTCTCCCTTTCCCGCCCCAGATCCTCAGAAGCAATGAAACGATTTTAATAAGAATCCAGAACCAGGCAAGAAAAGAAGTGGCTGACTAAGAACTCCAGGAGGACAGGACTGAAGAAGGACACCCCTCCCTCAAGTGGCTTCTCAAAGATGACAGACACGAGGGGAGCCAATACCAAGGTGGGGGGGCACCCTGGGCAATGAAGCTGGGGTCCAGGTCTGCACTCTGGCCTTGAACACCCAGGTTGGGGTGGGTGTGGGTCTGAGAAGCCCAGCAGTGGCCAGAGGGCTGACAATATCCAGGCGGATCGGGGAGACCACAGGCCCAGAAGATGAGCCACCAGCATATCCACCCGGCAGCTCCCCGCTCCAGCCCCACGGGCTTGGGCAGAGCCGTGGGCGGCACACCCAGCCGAGCGGCGCCTGCCTTGCAAGTGCATGGCAGCGAAAGCGTATCCCTGACCAGACTGGCAGGAGCTCACAGCCAAAAAGGTGCCTTCAGCTAGAAACCCCCGAATACTGCAAGAGTGCTAACACCGAGCAAAAGAGTCACCACGCTCAACGGAAGACCCTACGTGAGAGAACAGAGGCATGGAACAGGCAACTCAGAGCTTTGAAACACATGTAATTTATACTCACTGAGAAATTTAAGAGGATACTATACCCATGAAAAAAGATTGACAAGACTCCCTGAAGAGTAAGGTGGATCACTGAGATAAAAACTCAACAGCTGGGCCGAATAACAGAATGGGCACGACTGAGAAATAAATTAGAACAGGAAGGCTGAGTTGAGGAATTCAGCTTAACACAACAGAAAGATACAAAGGATAGAAGAAAAATTAAGAAACATGGCAGCAGACCTAGAAGTTCCAATGTTCAGGTACTGGGAATTTCACAAGAAACATTTAGCATGTTTTCAGGTTCATTCATGTTGTACCATTCATCAGAATTTCAGAACCTATCATCCAGAAACGATCCCAGAGAAATACATGCAGATGTGCAAAGGAGAGTGTATTCTAAAAGTCAGAAGCCAAAAGTCTAATGATATGAAAATGGTTAAATAGCCTGTGGTATGGTACACCTCAGAATTCTGTGAATCACTGAAAAAGAATGAGATAGGTCTATATGCACTGATATGGGAAAATCTCTAAAATACATAGCTAAATTAAAAAGAAAGTTTCAGAATGAAGCATATGGTATGAAATCATGTATTCAAAACAACATAAAGCAAAATAAACCCAGAAACTGAAACTATACATTTATGTAAACGCACAGAAAAAAAAATCTGGAGGATAAGCAGGAAATGGCTAACAGTAACGCCCTCCACGGGTAGCACTGGCATGTGAGGTACCGCTAAAGAGGACTTACGTTTCATCTGTATATTGACTTTTTTTAATAAAGAAATTGTACATGTGTATTACTTATATAATTAAAAATAAAGAAACTGAGAAAAAAAGAAGCCTGCAACAATCAGGCCACATAAGAAGGCAGAATGGAAAACAATGGCTCCTGCTGAACACTGGCCCCTTCGTTTCTTCTCTGCTGCAATAAAGATTAAGATCTGCCAACTGTGACTGTCTCTGTCTTCTTAGTATTTTCCCTGCTGCTACTTCTAACAGAAAAGGCATTAAATTCCCCACCCCCTCATCTTCCTTCAGATCCTCATCTTCCTTCTCTTTAAGCATCTGCCTTTCTTGTTATTGGCTCTGAATCTGGATTTAAAACTCAACAGAACAGGAAGAACAAATTTAAAGAGGCTAAGTCACTATTTTGTCGCATCTGAAGTTCTAGTGGCAGACTGAATTTTCCAAAGACTGCCACAGCAGTGTATCTCAGCCCACGGGCTCTTTTTACCAGCATGACTTGGACATTCCTCTCATTAGGGGTAGGGGAGACTACGTTTCTTCCTCTTGAATCTTGACAGCCCTGTGACTATAGGAGTGACACTATGTGACTTCTAGGACCTGGTTCTCTTGGGATGCTCATTCTTGGGCCACAGGCACCTCACCAGGAGGAAGCCCATGCAGCCCATGGAGGATACCCCAGCTGCGCTCCCAGCCGACAGTGAGCGCTAATGTGCCACCCACCCACGACAGTAAACCAGCGGATCCTCCAGCCCCAACTCGAGCTGCTCCAGCTGACGCTGCATAGAGCAGAGACGAGCCGTTCCCGCTGAGCCATGCCAAACTACATGAGTGAAATAACTGCTGCTGCTAGCCACTAGGTCTTGGGTCTTGTTGGTTAGCAGGAAACAGACAACTAGAACAGCTTCTACTACAAAAGTGGACAGCTGAGAGTTGTCCACATATACAACTCACCGGCTGCCACTCTAGGGAGCCAGGCCAGCAACTAACATAGGCAGCTTTAGAAGACATGGTAAGCAGTTGGTAAGGGTACAGCAGAGGGGGTGTCTGCAACAGGTAGAGTCAGATCAGGTGACATCTGAGGTTCCTTCCCACGGTAAGATTCTACAGTGACCATGCCGAGCTGAGTGCTGGAGCGCTGCCCGGCACCATCTTTCCTTACAAAGGAAGATCATTTTCTCCAATGACATTTTACCTTTCTGAAAGCTGCCGGATCTGTGGAATCCCCATATATTTGTGGAAGTGCTCCAGAACATTCATTACACCTTGAAGAAGATTAGCAACTTCTCCATACTGTCTTCTCCTGGTCATGGCTCTGCAAGGAAATAAGAAGTTGAGTACTCTGGAAACACACTAAAGACACAAGATACAGACACGGAACAACCTATTCTGGGCTCTAAAACAGACACCAACTCAATTTGGTAAGTGTTTGCTAAGCACTGAATATATATGGTACTGTGTACTGGGAGAGGGAAAAAAAAATAAGACCTGGTTCAAATCCTTAAGAGGATATCAGCTAGTAAGGAAGAGTACACATCTAACTAACACCAAGCAAGATGAACTCAGTTCTTACAAGAAGTCCAAGCTACATGCCATGGGAGGTACAATAGAATGTGTAAGTGATGGATTCTCATTGGGTGGGGAGAGAGGAAATTGGGGAGACCATGGATTTGGGATTTGGGTTGGGAATTATGGAATCAGTGGGCTTTTGACAGGTAACAGGGGTAGGGATGTCATTATTTGAGAGTTACAGGACTTGCGCAAACCAAACATCTTCCCAGGTTACAACAAAGAGCATTTATATGCAATCTATTAGCTGTAGATTTTAAGCCAATGTTAAGCAACTCTGTGTCAAGTATGTTTAGTTTCCCTACTGCTAAGGTTAATGAGGCTTAAATAAAAGGATGCTGATAAAGTCAACAGTTACACACAGCAAGGAAGGAACAAATTATTAGACCTAAATTTTTCATTTTTTTAATTAACTGTATAGTTTATGACTTCCCTGAAGAGGCATTTAAAAAGATAGGATCAAGTTCAAGCCAAGGTGTCATGTTGCTACCACTGCCTGGTCTGCTAGTTGGGTGGAGAACACTGAGCACCTGAGGAAAGGGACAGGGACACTGCTCTTCCTGTCTCCCGCTGGCCTGCCCACCTCTGATCACTACTCGCAGGAGAATGGACCAGGTTTCGCTGAAGCTCATGCGATGTCTGGGGGAGATGAGGCAGGAATCTGTCCTCTAATCCCCTGACTTCAAATCCTGTATCTCAATTTCCCTAAAGGCGCTCTTTCTCTGTTCACACATGAGATTACACTGAGACTTGGACGGGGGATTCTCAGCCTGAGAGGGACCACAGAATTGAGCAAGAATGTCAGAATCTTGCTAGTAAAGGAGGCATTTGGACTGCTTCTGTGAGGTAAGCAAGCAGCTCTTCCTTTTAACACTGTTCCTAATGTTCTCATGTACCATTCCCTATAGGTCCTCTACAAGCGAAACAGGGAACTACTGTCTTTGAAAAAGTGGGTTGAATGATAGGCCTGTTTCCATGTGGCGCATTCAACAGTGGTGCAACTCCGCCCAACACAAGCAGGAACATTTGCCAAGGCAGAGACCGTGGGGGTGATTAGGGCCCCACATCACCTCGTCGGCTGGCACAGTACAGCTCTACCATGTGTAAATGATCCGTATCCTTGGACTCATTCTCCAATGCTTTCCCCTTTAGACTCACCTGGCCCTCACTTCAAAGTCTCAGGTGTCTGTCACACACTGAGCACCAGAGGGCACAAAGTCAAAGTGGTGACTAAACATTTAAGACCGATTTGCAGAACGCAGGGCAGGATGGTGAGACTTTCTGGGCTGAGAAGTAAACAGACCTAGGCTGCTGCTCTCTCTGTGACACAGTCACTTCCCCTGGACCCACAAGAGAACGAGACATGCTTACTCCAGGGAGTCGACACCGCCCGCCAGCATGTGCAGGTGGTTCAGCGTCGTGATCGAGGTGGTCAGGTGGCGTTTGGCATGATCTAACTGCTTGATGTCGCGGGTGATTTCTTTAACCTAAATATTGAAAAACCACAGGAGGAAAAGGAGGACAGTTAAGAAAGACGTAAACCCATCTGGAAGTGGCCTCACAAGAAACTAATGCAAATGAAGTGAGGAAAAGACATGTCAGGTGAGCCCTAGGAGAAAACAGGTGTTCCCCCAGTACATACTCAAAATGATTTCCAATCAGCCTGTTTAAGTTTAATTTGGCATTTCTTCAGCAGACAGACTTTACTTAGGGTTACAAAATCGTCAGCTGTGAGAATGAAATGAACTTTACTCTTCACCCCAAATGGAATGATCCAAACAGCAATTTAGAGGGTTGTACGGGGTCCAGGAGCCAAGTGCATCGTGTCTTCTCTTGAACAAGGTCAGAGAAGTATGCCTTCTGGCACTGGGGCTACTATGTTCGCTACAAAATGGACAGCATTGGGGGTGGGGGTACGGTTCAGTGGTAGAATGTGTGCTAGCATGCACGAGGTCCTGGGTTTAAGCCCCAGCAACTCAAGTAAAAAAAAAAAAAGGACAGTACTGGTCAGCTAATACTATTGAGATGGTCTTTATTCATGGTATTAAAGTTTTCTGCCCAGTCTCCAGTAAAGAAAGACTTCTCAAATGTCAAGAAGAATAAAATGCACAGACTTAGAAAACATGGTTACTAGGTGGGGCAAGGGGGTGGCAAGGGATAAACTGGGAGTTCAAGATGTGCAGATACTAACTACTAAATATAAAACAGATAACACGTTTCTATTGTACAGCACAGGGAACTATATTCAATATCTTGTAGTAACCTATAATGAAAAACAACACGAAAAGGAATATATATATATATGTATATGTGTGACTGAAACATGATGCTATACACCAGAAACTGACACAACATTGTAAACTGACTACACTTCAATAAAAAAAGAAAAAAAAAAGAGTGATCTGTAACTCCTCTAACATCAGTTTAACAGGTAATGTAAGAGGAGAGGCACAGTCTTCAGGGAGACAGAAGGCAATCAGAGGAGTAAAATTCTAAATGTTGACCCACCGGGTCCAAGACAAAGGAACTCCGTAGCTGGGAATGTAAGCATATTTCAGTCACTAGAAAAGTACATTCAGTAGTGAGCGGGGAACAATCCTCCAACTCTGTTAATGCCCAGGTGGACTCTTCCACTGAACTGTCTGCGTCCATGCTGACCAAGATACGGTCTAAAGAGCAATTTGGCTTCCCAGGTTCCCAGAGGGAATGGGGCGCCCTGGAAACTGGGCACAAACATTCTAGTCACTAGAAAGACAGATCTCTCTTTAAAAGTGGAAAAACCCTCTAGTGAGTGACCTGGGTTTTTAGAGCCCGATCACCTGGATGGAGTCATGAAGATTACGACCTGCACAGCTCAGTTCCACACCCACAAACCTGCTAGGCTGACCTGGATCTTAGTAGAAAAAGCCTCTTTCATGGGGACTTGCCCCATGAAGCCTGCTCTTTCTCCATAACCCTCGGGCCACCAAAATATCTTTATTTCTATTGTGGGGGAGGGGAGCGTGGGGTTAAGAACCTACCACCTCTTGACTGAATAACCAACTGAATTTTGGGAAAAAGCAGATCAGGAGTGGTATAATAAACTACATATGGGCGTTATTACAGGCCCTATAATCTGATCATTCCCTCACAAGGCTGAAATCATTCTCTTTCCCACTGAAAAATCCCTGTGCCATCCCCTGGGTTCCTTAGCTCCAGTGCTAACATCAAGGGGTCTTTAACTACTGTGTTAAAAGCCAGTCACTCCACTAATTCCTGCATCGTTAGTCAATAAATCCTGAATATTCTTCCTCCGCCTCACTAGCTCCCTTCTGCTCCTCCTTCAAGTCCCTGTGGCTCTGCACCAGAGCTGACTGGTCTCTTCACTCCCAGTGTCCCCCATCCCTCCCCATCACATAGCCTGTGCTTCTCCAGACACACTCAGCTTTTTGTTACCCCCCTAAACCAAACCCTTAATGGCAGCTCACACAAGGGGTGCTCAGGCCAAAGGCACATGAGACTGTTCTGCAAAACTAAACACTGGTAGTTAATTTACCTTAACTCTTATCCCTGGGCAGCCAAAAAAGGATAGAACTCAACATGGCAGGTTTGGGTGTCAGAGAGTTCTAGGGTTGAATTCCAGCTCTTCTGCTCCCCAACTCGGTGTCCCAGATCAAGCTGCTTAGCCTCACTGAGTCTCAGTTTCCTCACTGATAAAATGGGCGTTCATAAAAATAATAATGATAATAAAACCTAGTTCATAAGGCTGCTGTGAGGGCTAAATTCGTTCACTTGTATAAAGGAACGGGTACAGGGCTGGGCATGCTGAAAGAGTCCACAGACATCAGTTCTCTTCACCCTGCCTCCTCTTGCCTTTAGCAAAGTACTGTCCAGGAAAGCAGGCTGCTGGAAAAGAAAACATCTCATGACATCAGCAGCAGTCTCCTCAAACTGCCGTTGCATCCCCACGGGGCTAGAAGAGGGAGTGCAGTACAGAACAGCAGATCAGCGTCATGAGGAAATCTAGGAGTAAGAAATCTGAGCCCAAGAAACGCTGGCAGAAGTCACATCTGATTGTGGCACCTGAGCATCGAGCTTTAGTGGTCCATGGGTGGTGCTGAGTGCAGTGCCTCCCCGGGGAAAGGAGCACAAGTCCAAATCCCTCTCTGACGACACATCACCTCCTCTCAAAGGCTATTTAACTCTGGGATGAAGCACAAGTATTCATTCTGTTTTCCTTTGATGGAAGAGTTCTCCTCCTTTGACCCTAGTTTGGTAGTGACATCCCTAACGCCACCTGCCTGGGAGGAGCAGGAAGAGCTAAAGGTAAGAACAGCTATGACGGACACTCAGCCAGTGCCTGCCTGTGTGCTGGCATTATCTCACCGAATCCCCACAATTCCACAATGCACACACGACCATGATCCCCACTGTATGGTGAGGAAACTGAGGTACAGAGGCGTCAAATAACTTGTTTAAGGTCCACGGTCAGTAAGTGGAGGGGGTGGATCTGAAGGCAGGCAGTCTGACCTTGGAGGCTGTGCTAGTCACTAACAATATCAAACTGCCCACCCCGCCCCACTGTCCCCTCCGTGGAAGCCTGGCCCTCCCGCCCCGCATCCCAGACCCTGCTCTCTTGCCAGAATGGCCATTGAAGAGAACGGAAGGATACACAGGAGCGTGACTTCAGATCTGTTCCTGGAGTAGATTATAATAAAATGGAGGGCAAGAGGTCTGCAGTATTTTTGTAACCAAAAAAAGTAGGGGGGAAAAATGACATTAATTATGGCTTTCGTTCACTGAGCAACTAACACCAGCCCAGGACTATGCTCAGCGCTCTCCGTACATTTATTCTTACAATGACCCTTTGAAGCAGTATTATTCTCACTTAGAGTGGAAGACACTGGCATTCAGAGACATTACAGTCTGTAGTCAGAAGGGGAGCCCCGGAGCGAGCATGTCATAGGGCCTCCCGTGGAGCAGGGGTATGCGAGGATGGCCCCTCGATTGGCAGAGAGCTCTGAGCACCGCACCGGGGGTGGCGGGACACCACTGAGCAGAGGGAGGACTTAATCAGAACCAGCAGCACATATCACGGGCAGGATGCATCCCACCCCCAGATTCAGTTTTCCAGTGATACCAAGTTACATGTCAGACATCTTAACTGAGAAATATGTGATACAAACCAATGCTGGAGAAAGGAATCCAAAATGACTCGGAAACTATTTTGGGGAAAGGAGAAGAAAACTTGCCCTATTTAAAACCAAGGCTGCAAATGTAGGGCAGCAGGGATGGTGGGTCACTCCACGTCCAGCAGTGCCTCCCGAATGGATCTGGAAAGTACTCCCAGGGCTGGCCACGGAGATGTGGGTGTGGGGTTGGCAGCAGGTGGGAGAACAAGCCCATTAATTAGCACGATGGGATGAGACGCCACCTTCCTCTTCCGGTGCAGAAATGGCAGGAGGAAACCTAAACTCACCATTTGCTCCGATTTTTCTGCTTTGTCCTTGATATCTTTGATTTTTCCAAAGAGTTGCTGAATAGCTTTCTGGGCCTCTTCAAGTGCCTAGAAGACGAGAAACAAGTGAAAAACAAGACATTATCAGTCCCTCCACCGTAATCAAGTGGAGCCTCAGAAGAAAATTACAGAAGCTCCCCTGATTCATTGCACTTGCGCTGACAGTCTTACCAGACCCAAACAGTAGAGACAGAGAGAGTCCAGTGTTTGGATACAGGCAAAAACTCAGGATTCTTGCCAAGCTGCATCATAACGTTTTAATTTAAAAACTAAACAACTTTCCTCTATCTCAGTGATTACTACACCTACTGATGATAATAAAGAGGACATGCTCGTGTGTGTGTGTGTCTGTATGTGCGTGTGTGTGTCTGGGTAGCAACCTTCAAAAGCCTGCAGAAAGACAGAGGTGGCTCTGAGTTGGGGGCGGGGGAAGCTCTGGATCTTGGGAGTTCTAGAAGATGATGCCTTCAAAAAAAATCACAACTGTGCCTGGGGACCCCAGAACTGTGGCAAATCTTAAAGACATGTATAGTACCCCACTTGGAAACCAATGAAATGAAGTTAGAAAGGGATTCTTTAAGCTAATGGTGACCCAAATGTTTCCACTGAAATAAAAACCTACAAAGACGGGCGCTACCCATTAAAAGCATTACAACCCACAGTAGCTTCTGCGAATTTGGAAGCAAGATTCAGGGAGTTGAGAGGGTGCAACACCGCACACACATAGAATGTGCATTCTCAGGAAAGATGCAGTGGCCAAAAGCAGCACTCACTCTTCACTTCATCAAATGCACTTTGTTTATTTTGGATTGAAGAGTGGCCTGTCCCAACTGGACCTCCTGAGCTCTTTACAAATGTAATAAGGCCAGTGTCACCATAGAGCTGTGTGTGGCCATCTTTGTCTGTGCGGAGGAAACAGCCAGCCCCCTGGAGAAGGACACCCTAACAGAGGAAAGACGAAGGTGAAGCTGAGACGCAGGGAGAAAGACAAAAGCCCTTAGACAGTTCTCTGAACCTCTGCCTCCAGTGGTACCCAGTGCAAGAGCTACCTCTGGACTACGAGCTAACACAATTTCTTCTCTGCTGAAAAACATCCTCCAAAAGCAAACCTAAGCCGCTTCCTCTGCACGAAATTCAACAAGGAAGGACTGTAGCTCCCTTTCCTCCCCAGGTAATCTGGGCTGCCCACTTCTTCTGGTACCGGGACTCCTTTCTGGCTCTGGAGGTCCTCGTCCTGTGTGTGGCTCAGCCCCAAACAGAACTTTGTTTTGCTCTTTTCCCATCGCTGGGGTCTACAGGAGTTTCACACGTGGGGACAAGGACGCTGAGCTGCTGCACGTGACAATGTTACGGCTTCTGAGGTGAACATCTGGAAGCCCCTCTGCGAAGTTGCTCCTTTGGGCCATTTGCCGCCAAGTCTGAGGTGACACTACTCAAACAGGTGCTCGTCCCACCCCCTGGACAGGCAGGGAGAGGGCATCTGCCCGATCGCTTTACTTACAGCTACCAAGGCTTGTGAACAAAGGAGCTTTTAAACTTGTCATCTCTGCCGTCTGGACACAGGTATTTTAATCATCAGAAAGTCTGGTCTTAGAACAACAGATGGCATCACTATCAGAGCCAAAAACTTGTAACTTGGGACATTTTACCTGAAGAGTAGTAAACAATCAAAAGTGCTGATGGAATGGAACTGGGGCTCACTGAGCAGCCCCTCTCAACCCCATTCCAGCCCAAGAGGATGCCTCACTCAGCAACTGCTTCCTCTTGGCTTCCTACCATCCTGCCTTTCTCAATCCCAGATCCAGCAGGCCTGAAACAGTGGTGGCAAAGTGAGAAATTCCTGTACTTTCCAGCCGGAAGGCAGGAGTCTGAGGCCTGCCTCTGCTGTCACACACCAGCCATACGGCCTCTCTGAGTATCAGTTTCCTCGCCTGCAAAGTGCTGACAGGGGCACCTACTTCCAGTGCTGTTGGGGAGATTCAATTCCCTAATAGGTGTAAAGAGCTACACAGACATTAAGTTTATTTCTGAGCAAATGCACGCATGCACACACGGGTATGCACACACAAATGCCCTGTTCTTCCTCTCACTCGCTGCCTCTAGGCCAGGCTCCCTGATACGTCCTATCCTTAGCTACTCCCTGAGCGAATCCACGCCCACCCACACCACCTCCCCACCCTCCTAGGAATTCTCTTCCTCGTTTCTAATACTCGCCTCCTCAAAACCAGGATACGAGACTCAGTTGAGCACTGCTGACTGCCATCCGCCCCACCTTAGATTTCATAAGGTTATGACAAACTAAAATCAAGTCCTGGCCAAATTAAAATGAGAAAGAGGAATAAATGATCAAATGTCCATTTACAACCAAAGGAGCGAACCTTTAAAATAAAACGCTCAACACACCTATTGATCGCACGCAAACCTTTGTTGTCTCCCGTGGCCATATCTTCTCCATCCTCCTCCCCGACTTCCCGTCCCTCCCAACACCCTCTCCCACAAATGTAAGTGCAGCAAACAGCAGAGTCAATTCCGTCATTGTCTGGGTGTCCATGGTCCTTTACATATACTTAACGATTGTAATGATTTTTTTGTGGGTCTGGATTTTGGTTGGACCAAGACATTCCAGAAGGCAGGAATCTGTCTCGTTCACTGTGACTCCCTGACACCTGGGACAGTGTCCAGAGTAACATAGGAAGTGCTCAATACGTGTTTATTAAGTTGCAATTTAAAACCAGTCAATCCTGGTGTCCACACACACTCCACCTCTGCCCTCGGAGACAGTCAGGCAACACATTGGCCATGGTAATTAGGGCTGTGTCAGCACTTCAATTGCAGACTTTCTTTCAAGCAACACAATTTAGTGTTGCAATCCTCACACACTGAAAAAAATTACTGGGTCATTAACTCAGGACAAAGATGTTAATTAGCCATGCCATCAAATTATAAAGTTGTTGCTAGAGTAATAAATTATTGTAAACCATTGTTTTTTATATATGTATTTTTTCAGATGAACTTCATCTACCTCAGACGACCTACATATATTCTTTTCTCTCTCCATTTAAGAAAGGCACTTTTCAATGAGTGTCTATTAATAATCTATATTTTTAGATTCTTTTAGACACTTGACTTTTTTTAAACATTGGATTACAGTTTTTCCTTTTGCAACAATTTAAAATCTCTTTTTTTTCCTTTTGGCCACCTCCCTCAGGAACTAGAACCAATTTCAATATCCATTTCATTCAATCAACAAATACCACACTGGAGATGTAGGGATGAAAAAACATAATTCCTGTTCTCAAGGAGCTTACAATCTAGGAAAGGAAAGAGGCTACTGAATACGAAAAAGCCGCATTACTGAGTGTTGAGGGAGCCCAGAGAGACCATCACCAATACTGGCTTTTCTGTTTGTTTGCTTGGTAGTAGGAGAGAGAAGGGACGGAGGTCCAAGAAGCCCCCTGAAGGTCACAACTTCGTAACTTACTTGGGCCAGAGCATTTTTACACAACAGCAGTAAGAGGGCGTGTACTAAATGCATTTGATCTGAGCCAAAAGGCCGACAAGTGGGAAGAGTAGCAGGCACCAAATAAAAGACTATTTTTCAAAGCCATACTCCACCATAAACAAACTCCCACTTTCCAGCAACATAGATCTGCACTGTCCAGTGACGTGACTGAAGACTATCTATATCCAAACTGTTATTCTGAATTCCTGCGCCAACTGGAGTCCCATCTACATTAGTCAACATTTCATTAACTCAGTCCTTCAATCATTCAATAAATATCTTCCACATACCAGGCATTATTCTAAGCGCTGGGAATCCAATGGTAGACAGATGGACATGGTCTTTCTCCCTGTCCTCAAGGAACCTACTTTGAGAGGTGGCAGATGGGAAGAGATATTGGCAAAACAACTAAAGAAAGAAAGAAGAAAACGTCAGAGTGTGACAGGCATGATGGAGGAATTAAGCAGAGTGAGGAGAGTGAGGGAAACGGTGGTCACAGGACTCCTGAGAAAGAGCACATGACTCAGGACCTGCAGGATGAGGAAGAGTCGGGCTTTACAGATCTAGGGGAAGAGATTCCAAGCAGAGAGAACAGCAAATACAAGACCTTGATACAGAAAATACTTGGGTGGTCTGGAGACCAAACAGTCAGGCAGCGGATGGCAGGATGGTATTGGAGCGAGAGGTGTTAGTAACTTGGGGAAGGAGGGCCTCAAGGGCCACACAAAAAGCCTGGGACTTGCTCTAAGTGCAATGAGAAGCCACTGAAGGGCTTTAAATGGGGGGCTAGCAAATATGTGAAAGACTGCCCTAGCCACTCTGTGACAAGAGGGCCGCACAGAGGAGAGAAAGCCCTGTTAGGAAGCTGCTGCAGTGTCGTGGTGAGGAAGGCAGGGGTCTAGACCAGGTGGCCAGTGGTGACGGAAGAAGTGGAGCGATGTGGGATTTATATGAAGATATAATCTGCAGGACTCACTGATGGACTGGATGTGGATAACGAGGGAAAGCAAATAATCAAGGGTTACCCTTAGGTCGTGGTTTGAAAAGCCAATGAATTATCCCATTAGCTAAGTCAGAGAAGACAGGAGCAGGGACAGGCTTGAAGCAAGAGTCCCCATTTCCGCACGTGAAAGGCGCAGAGTCTATTCGATATCCAGTGGAGATACCAGGTTGGACATATGAGTCTGGAGCTTGGAAGAGAGGTGCAGACTAGAGATGAAAATTTAGACATCATCAGTTTATAGATGATATTTAAGTCTGTAGGACTAGAAGTCACCTATCAAGAGAGCACAGACAGAAGAGAAATGGCCCAGTGTTTCAGAGTCTAGAGGAAAAAAGGAGGGAAGAAAGATGCAAGAGAAAAGCCACCAGTGACAAGAGAAAAAACCAAGGACTATGGTGTCACAGAAGCCAAACAAAAGTGTTGGGAGGCAGAGGAAAAGACTGATTATGTCTTATGTTGTTGAAAATTCACATTACAATTAGGACGGGGGCTGCTACTGAACTGGACACCAGGGAGGTCACTGATGACCTTGACAAGAGCAGTTTCAGTGGAGTCAAGGGAATGGAAGAGGACAGTGACGAGGGGACGAAGTGGGGACAGTGTGTATGAGACAGGGGCCAGCACACGATGGCCTGAGGGCCAAATCAAGCCTGCCGCCTGTTTCTGTAACTAACGTTGGCTTGGGACACGCCAATCCCATTCGTTTAGGTATTGTCTGTGGCTACTTTCACCGTTCGACAGCAGGGATAGGAAGCTGTAAGAGACCACATGGCATGTAAAATCTAAAATATTTACTCTCTGATCCTTAACAGAAAAAGTTTGCTGACTCCTGGCATACACTAGTTTTTTAAGAAATTCTTGCTATGAGAAGATGAGAGAGAAAACAAAAGAGAAGAAACTGGGAGGTGGAAGGTGGGGGTGTAACGGGACAATTACAGAAGAGTAGGACTTTTTTATAATGCTCTCCAATTGTTTACTATGTGAGTATCAGCTCTCTAACAGAGCTGTAAGCATCCTTTAGAGTGCAGACCAAGGACGTGAATGGCATCCTTACACCCTCAGCTCAGGCGATCGTCCATTCCAGTTGCCAGTTATGACAACTGTCCCAGTATAATCACCAACAGCTCCTTCTCACTCTCAAAAGTGACTCTGGTGATAAATCATACCGTCACCTCAACTACAGCATCTAACCAAAGCTGGAGCACAGCTGGAACTTGACAAATGTTTGCCAAAAGATTAAAAAGCATCGTGGGGCCCCTCTCAGGAGAGGAGCAGTGCCAAGACCACCAGCCTGAAGGAGACGTGCTGATGCTGCGGCTTTCCCTAACTTCACACACAATGGGAAGCACCGGTTCAAAAACACAGCATCACACTTTCTGTAACTGTTACCTAGTTGGCTAATAGGGAGTCTAATGCCCAGGATGCTGCTGGGGGTGAGTAAACCCACTGGAACCTTCTAAAAAAATGTTGGGTCATGATGTGAGAAAGCACTACAGAGGCGCCTGCCCACAACTGCCCACCGGAAAGCACTGGCCTTCTGGGGGCACAGCTTGCATGAAATTCTCTGATATTGTTGGTCCTGTCATGTTGAAATGATGTGCTGATGGGATTATAGGCACCGTCTTCCAGATAAACACCCTCGGACACATGATATTCAGCTAAGAAAGGCAAAAGAGCCAAGTTCTATACTTAGACCTGAGGTCTGAAGAAGTTTCCATGATTCCTTCTCAGAAAAAGGTTTCTACCCCTATTTCTCTCTGGTTCTCAATCTGGCATCCGACCAGAACTGTCTCTACTCAAGGTACCACTTTCTTCTTTCAGCAAACAAGTTAGACTCACACAATCTTACATTTCACAGTCTCAAAGAAAGATAAACTGTCTGCCAGATTTTTTTTTTAGGCTGGAATACTTTTGCTTGTTATAACCACATACTGAAGTCAAGGAAATTTAATATAATTCATTTTCCAGAGTCAAAAAGGTTTGCATTCACTCCATCAAGCAAGTCTGTTCTCTAAAGGCACCCTAATATTTGATATCTAATCTCTAATAATCAATTACACAGGAAGGAGTGTTTTGTATTTGAAAAATCGTTAAGACCTACAAAAGGTTAAGATTTTATTTTTAAATAACACTCAAATACTTTTACTTCCTAGCTAATCAGAAAACGTGTTGAAAGAAAGATTCTGGCACTGTCCCTTGACACTCTTTAAAATAAAACGTGGCTACTTTTCCATTCCAAGCTGCATGTGGATTAAAAACAGAACTAATCACCCAAAAATGTCTGCTTTCAATCCACCCTTCCCACAGTGTCTGAACTGAGCACTGGAGCTTGGCTACAGCCTGCATTCGAGGCTGTTAGTAGGAAGCAGTTACTGTGGTGGTCCTCCTCAGTAAGTCAAATTCTGCAATCGGGAGATGCGAAGTGACCCACTGAGCTGGCCTGGAAGATGCAGCAGAACCAGTTCCGCTATCTCTGTATTTTTGTGCATCATTAACTATAACCATTACTTTAAATTTTCCTTGGCTCCAGAAGCTGACTTTGAACAGGCTTCCAGAGCCACGCTAGGTCGTGTGCACCGAAGATAAGCAGCATGGAACCCGGCACCGACCCCACTGCTTTCTTCCTCTTTCATCTTTTTTCTTTTTTCAGAACTGTTGTCTGCCACCTGTGTAGACAGAGGGGCTCTGAGCCAATGGAAATGCCTTGAGAAATTAACATCTCCTCTAGCTCTTAGATGCATCTAGTTCTGCAGTTTGCTCTGTGAGATATTATCCTGGGAATCCAGAGGCAACCTAGAAGAGATTTAAAACGGAGATTCCATTTGCTGCCCCTACAGGAAGGAGGAAAAGGCTACTTATTTTCAGGAGAACTGATACGCCTTTATGTTCTTTGGAAAAAATAAGGTGCTAATATTCAAGGTTAATGGGAAGAAAGTCTTATTTTCCCACTATTATGCTATCATTTCTGTTGTCCAACTTTATACCTGTCTGCTGGTCCCTTTCTTTTGTTTGGAAAGGCAATGCACCATATTAGTAAAAAGCAGGGGGTTTTTGAACCAGCAGACTGGACTTCAAATGGTGGCCTTGCCACTTCCTGTGTGATCTCTGTCAAACTACTTAACCTCGAGGAGGCACGGATGCATCATTTCTAGAGCAGGAACAACAGTCCCGACCTAAAGACTTGTTCTTAGGAAGGAATATCGGGCTTAGTAGTGAACACCTTCGGTACTGTTTACCCAGTACTCTTCCTTCCTCCAGGGAACCTTCCTCTCACTGTGTTCTGAGTCCACTGTCCCAGAGGCAGGCCAGGCCCGAGCTGGGGCTTTTCTGTGACTTTCCAGAATGAATTAGGAAAGAAAGTTCACCTCTCTCTGGTGGTGGCAGCCCAGGACGTGAAGTCAGGTTAGACAGTAGCTGGTCTCTGGGTAGAGATGATCAAGCCAACACCGGGAGACAGACAGACACAGAAATATTCAGAAACCTTTATATTCCAAGGCCGGCTCCCGTAGTTAGAGAAGCCCAGAAGGGACACTACTTTTTCACAGACTTATTGTTCAACTTCTCCTTCAAAACAAGAGAAGAGTCTTCTGAAGACTCTCCCTTTAGCCAAAGCCAGTTTGAACTGGGATTTTGTCTTCTACAGCTAAGAGAATCCTGATGGAGGACTCAGCTCATAATAGGGGCTCACTAAATGGTAGTTATTAATATTATCCCCAGATCTCCCAGATGGAGTGTGATGTTTCAGATGAGACCATCCCTCTAAGAACCAAAGGTTGTCGACGCACATTGTAGAGCTTTGCAAGCTGGTTATGTTCAACATGTGCAGGCAAACACAAAAGAATGGTTCCTGGGTTCTTCAAATCATGTTGAAAATGAGCCGTTCTCCAGGAAAAAAAAAGTTTCAGTCTTTTATCCTTTCAATAAAAAGTGCGTGCCTCCTGTATGTGCTAAGCTAGATACTGAGAGAAAAACATCGCAAGATGGGGATATGCCTTTAAAGAGCTTGTTAGGGATATGTAAGAAATAGAAATAGCTGAGATGTGAATGATAGAAAGAGGTATGAATGCCAGAATCAACTGAAAAGCAAGGAACTCGGCAAAAACATTGCTGAGGGCTACCACATCTGATGAGCCCTAAACAGAGGGCCCTGGGACATCCATTAAAGGCAGACACCTAAGGGTAAGTAGCCTCATTTATCGAATGTCCCTTCTTTTGATACTGCTGGCCAGCCAGGCACCACTGAGAGCTGTTGCTATGGAAACAAGACATCCCAGCAGGAGGAGAGGTGCTTTAAGGAATCTCAGCAATAATAACAATGCAGCCCATTCCCCACGATGGTGCCAAACAGCAGCAGAGGCTACAGGACTCTCACCGCCATGGACGGCTGCATGTGAACAGCAGCATGCTTCCCTGTGTCCTCGAACACCCCAGGTACTGTCTAGGTCTGGTGGCCCTGGTTAGACACCAGGCAGGCACCCATCAGATGCGAATCACTGGTGCTAACACTAATTCTGCCACAGTCCTTTCAGAAACCTTGAGTATAAAGAGCCTTTATTTAAAGCACAGATTTCTCTCCAAGTTTGTGAACCAAAAGAATGTGAAGGGCAAAAGGAGTAATTTTCGCCTTGTTAAAAATGCTCTGTTCCACCTAAGTTACTTTAATTTATGATTTCTGTGAATCACAACCACTGAAAACGCGAACCAAAGAGTTCATTTTTACTGTTTTTAGGAAACAAGCCAGAAGTTAAAATCATAAGACATGACGGGGACACAACTCCAGCGGTGCCCAAACAAGACGAAACATTTACATTTTCAAGTCCTGCTTGTATGTTATTGTCCATAACTTAAAAGTCTGTTCGCCCTGAAATAGTGGGGAGTGGTGAATGCATTCGTGCATGGCTTCCTTTGATGAAGCGGAACCCTGGGATGAGCGTGTGTGAAGCAACAACTCCAAATGGAGCTGGAGAAGGAAAGGTTAAAGCAAGAGTCTCAGTTGCTTTTGCTGAATAAAAGGGACAGAAATTCAATACTTTAGAAAATGGGGCACATTTAAAGGAACAATCTACCCAAGCTTAACAAAGGACTACTTCCCACAGCCAGGACTTTTCAGCTGCCAAGTTAAATTTGAATCCCCCATATCTTACTATTAGTTCTTTTTTTTTTTTTGGAAAGGGTGGTAGTTAGGTTTATTTGTTTGTTTGTTTGTTTATTTAAATGGAGGTATTGGGGGTTGAACCCAGGTCCCCCTGCATGCTAAGCATGTTCTCCACCACTGAGCTATGCCCTCCCTCCCCTCCTTTTCTTTTTCTTAAAATTTTTTTGAAATTTTGGGGCTAACTAGGTTTGTTTGTTTGTTTGTTTGTTTGTTTGTTTATTTAAATGAAGGTATTGGGGGTTGAACCCAGGACCTCATGCATGCTAAGCATACACTCTTACCACTGAGCTATGCCCTCCCCACCCCTTTCTTTTTCTTAAAATTAAAAAAAATTTTTTTGGAGAAATGTTTTGGGATAATTAGATTGACCGATTGACTGATATTTAATGGAGGTACTGGGGATTGAACCCAGAACCTTATGCATCTTACTATTACTTCTAAATGTAGTTACTTAGTAACAGTCATCTATATCACAGGTCCTCATTCAAGTCTTCACTTGGGGTTGATAACAGGATGTTCCTTCAGTTGGTTTTTAGAGGAAACTTATGTACCAAAGCCCTTTAGGCTATGGCCTGCCTTGGGGTTTCATCTGAGTAACTTTCCCTCCCTGTTGCACTCTTCTTCAGGACTGCTTCCTGGGCGTTCAGGACCACAGGTGTGCAGTGAACACAGTTTTCTCCTTCCCTCAGTCCAGTTTCTTCTCCGCTAGCTGGTTAATGAGGTCACAGTCATCATCAGCACTTGGATTCCCTTATGAACCAGTTAACTTTTCAGATTCCACAGTGAGGAAAAAAAGAAGAAAAAAAGGCTCCCAAATGTGTTTTTACAGTTTGTCACTGTTTAAGAAGAGAATTTGGTACACACAAGCACGGACAGATCTGAAAATCTGGACCCGTGATTAACTCACTGGGTATGATTTTGAGCATGTCATAGAACGTATCTGAGCCTGTTTCTTCATCTATAAAATGGGGAGAATGACGTCTATATCTAATTCACATCTTTGTGAGGATGAAGTGATCTATGCAACAATATTTTGTAGAATGAAAGATAAGCATACTTGTATTGTAATAAAACATTAGCATTATAGATAAAGACAAATAACCCAAAAGATACCTTCTGCCATACAACTCAAAATGTGTCTTTGCTTACAGTGACTCATCAAGAAAGGCATTAGTCTTCTGAAGTATGTTTTTCATTTTAGAGATCTGGATAACTACAGAGCTGACGAAGGTACTGGAACCTGACCACAAGATGCTAATCCAGTCACCAAAATCTCTAAATATCATAATTTCCAAGTAGTCGATTAAAAAAAAGTAGTATAGCACTTGGCTTAGCATAAATGATATTACTGTGTGAATCATAGTTGGCTATCTGTCCCTACTGCTCTCATGTGACTGAGAACGAGAAAAGTTCAGAAATATGACAAGAAAATAGGTGTGACTAATCAGGTCAGAGATGGGATAAAGACCCCTCAATTCATCTCTTTTGTTTTACAAAAGATGGTACTTGGATCATCAGATTTACCTGTCAGTAAGTTTATCTCTAGAAGAAACGTTCCCCTTCTAGTTGGGGGCCATTATTAGAGTAGCACTCATGTGGTTAACCTAACATGCATATTCTAGGTACCACATACAACCCCTAGAGGTGAACACAGCATCTGTTCAGAGTCCACAAAAATCAGCAATCCCGGCACGGGATCCAATGCTATATGAATGACGATAAGTGTCTTGTATATTTTAGAGCTTTAATCTGGATGACTATAGAACAGCAGACTGAGACAGACCAAAAAGGCATTATCTGCAGTTTTGCAAAATTAATCTCCTTCCAGAGGAAACCTCGGCGTCCACATTAGAGCAAAAGAAATTTAATAGCTACATTACAGACTCCTGAAAATAGGGATTTATGAATGGAAATGTTGACAGAACCATCACAGCACTGAATTCATGCTGCTCTTAATTCTGTATTTCCATGGATGAAAGAGGGGAGAGGAAAAAGGAGGTCAAGTTCTAACACAAGGACAGAGTTTCAAATTCTCATCCACTGTTCAAACACACCTGAATGATTTCTTGTGTCAAGAATCTAAAACCCAGAAAGCTTCGCCCTGTCAGCAGTGATACTGCAATTTTTCTACTGTGCAACCTCAAACTAAGGATGGAATTTTCCTTCCACCACTAACTACGAGCAGTCAAAAGCCAGAGGAAGCTGGGTAACAGCCAGAGCAGTTTCAGTTGTGATGAATTGCATCTTCCTCTTTAGATGCTGAGGCGCGCATTTAAACTCGTGACTGCCCTTAACGTAGAAACAAACAGATGGCAAAAGTTATGCTTGACCTTTTTTCTTGGCTCCTGAAGAGTGCCAACTTATATGGAGATGGCTCAGAAGAATAAACTTCAGTGTTCCTTTTTGGCAATACTATTTTCCTAAAACCATTTTCAATAATCATGTTGCACACAAGTGGGGACTTCATGTGTTTCTAAGGCCAGGAAGGAAATAGTCCAATTGCTGGACATGCTAACCAGAAGAAATCATCACAGGGGTTTTCTTCTTTGGAGAGGGCAGCATCATTATTATTAGGTAGTGAACACAAAAACGTAAGACTATAGCTAATCCGAAATACATCATCTGTATAGGTTAAATGAAGACAAAATAGGAACGTATGCTTATCTGGAATAAAAAAATATTAAAGTTCAGAACAATATGGAAAAAATGTTTCCAAAGAGATTAAATGTTGAAATGATTAAAAATTACCATATGATCCAGTAATTCCACACTGAGGTATATACTGAAAGGAACTGAAAGCAGAGACTCAAATAGATATTTGTCAGTATTCGTTATAGCACTGTTCATGTGTCCATGAACACATGAATGGACAAAGTGTGGCACATATAATGGAATTTTATTCTGTTGTGAAATAGGAATGAAATTCTCGAGCATGAATGGAAAATTCCAAGTAAAAATACCAGAATTCAGCAATATATTAAAAGGACAATACACAATGACCCAGCAGGTATTTAAGGGGAGTTAATATTCAAAACAAAATAAAACAAAACTAATCACCAAAATTGAAAAATCATATGTTCATACAGTAGAAGATGCAAAGGCTTATGATAAAATTCATTATCTTTTTTCTGGCAAACAGGCTTAGTGAACCAAGATCATGAGGATAAGTCTTTAATACAGAATTTGGAAATAAGAGAATGTCACGCTTCGTGTCAGCTCTAGAACAGAAGGCTCTTTGCTTTGCTCACTGCATTATCCCCAATGCCTAGGATAGAGCTCAGAACAGAGAAAGCATTGACTTTCTGTACAAGTGAATGAACTAATAGACTAACTGGAGCCATTGTTATTAAAATCAAGAACTGCCTGCCGTTCCTACTTACTTAACATGAAATATTATTCAGAAAGGGCATTTAGAAAAAAAAAATTTAAGCTTAAAAAAAATACTATTCCAATGAGGAGGGGTAATTAGGTTTATTTATTATTATTTTTTTAATGGAGGTACTGGGGATTGAACCCAGGACCTTGTGCATGCTAAGCACACTCTACCACTGAGCTGTACCCTCCCCTAGAAAAATTTTTATCTCAGGATCCCTTTATACTCTTGGAAATTATTGAGGGTCCCAAAGAGATTTTATGTGAGTTATACCTATTGGTACATACCATACTGGAAATTAAAACTGAGAAACTTAAAAAAAAATTAATCTATTAATCCATTTAAAAATAACAATAATATATCTACTACACATCAACATAAATAACATTTTTATGAAAGGTAATTATATTTCCCCCAAATTTCTTGAGAAGAGCAACACCATTTCTGTGCCTTCATAAACATCTTTGGTGTCTGCTTTAACAGACACCAGGTGGATTCCCATATATGCTTCTGTATTGAATCCACTGATGCTGTTTTAGTTAAAAAATATGATGAAAACCTGGCTTCACATCAGATTTGTAGTTTAAAAAGAAAGAAATATTTCGATACCCTTTTCAGGTACTTGACAATCCTTTTTTAAACTACATCAAAACTTGAAAAGTGGTAGATTCTTTAAAAAAATTTTTTTAAACTGAAGTATAGTTGATTTACAATATTTTTTTTGATTTACAATATTATATTAGTTTCAGGTATACAACATAGTGATTCAAAAGTTTTATAGATTATACTCCATTTAAAGTTATTATAAAATATTGGCTACATTACCTGCACTGTATAGTAAACCCTTGGAGCTTGTTTGTTTTGTAGATAGTAGTTTGTACCTCATAATCCCCTCCCCCATCGTGCCCCTCCCCCTTCCCTCTTCCCACTGTTAACCACTATATCTGTGAGCCTGTTTCCGTTTTGTCATATTCATTTGCTTATTTTTTAGATTCCACATATAAGTGATAATATACAGTATTTGTATTTTTCTGTCTGACTTATTTCGCTAAGCATAATACCCTCCAGGTCCATCAGTATTGTTGCAAATGGCAAAATTTCATTCTTTTTTATAGCTGAGTAGTATGCCATTGCGTGTGCGTGTGCGTGTGCGTGTGCGTGTGTGTGTGTCTGTTGATGGATACCTTAGGTTGCTTTCACACCTTGGCTATCATAAATAGTGCTGCTATGCACACTGAGGTATATGTATTCAAATTAGTGTTGTCTTTTTCTTCAGGTATACACCCAGGAGTGGAACTGCTGGATCGTATGGTAGTTCTATTTTAAGTTTTTAGAGAAAAAGTGGTCGATTCTAAAAGATTGAGTACAATGCGGACTCTGAAATCTTATTAATGAACTTCTGATGCTATGCTACATAAAAATCCACTGGTCGGTTGTGCTTTGCCTGGGATGCAGAAAGTTGGACTGTTGCTCTTACATTAACCATGAGGAAAAAATTAACAGGAAAATCACTTTTCTTGAACTCATCAGAGAGCTGAAGGCAACCAAGTATCTTGAAATCCAAGAAGAGACGAGGACACCTGAGGATTGTCCCATGTGCAGCAGAGCCTCAGAGGAAAATGGGGATGTTATTCAAGCAGACAGGAAGGACTCAATGGTTTTTTTAAATTGCTAGGTGCCAAACGTGGGGCTGGTGCAACAGCAGGGAACCTCTGGGAACTGTGCACTTGACAGTTTGCATCCCTCTCAGGCTCCTTCCCAAGGCCTCTACTGGGTGCTTGTGAGAAAACCTGCAGACAGAGGGGGAGACCAGAAGGAGACTCCCTTAGTGGTACAGATGTGGAGGCAGGGACTGACGGGCACTGCAGGAAAGGCATGAAGCCCTGATAACCCTCACCCTTGCTCGAACCCACCTCTCAAAGGCCTTAAACCTCTGAGTGAGGGGCAGTCCTGGCAAATGTCTGATGTGGGTCCTAAGGACAGGAAAAGAGAACAGAGCCTTTCACCACCTCTGAGGCAACAATTCCAGACCACAGGCAAGCTGTGCTGCAATGCTCATTCATGGAGAACAGCACACTGGGGACAGTAAGGAGGCTTCCAGGGCAAGGAAACTTACAGGTGCTGTAAAGCAGGGCAGTAGGGATGGAAAGGAGGGGAGCTGATGGAAAAGCCACAAGAAGCTGAGAAATGCCTGGATGCCTAGGATGAGGAACGTGGATATTCCAGTGGGTTACATCGTAATCAGCAGCAGCGTTATTGCCATTTACAGCTGTGCCTGACACTGTGCTCAATGTTCTTAAATAGTTAACTCTGATCCCCACCACCCTGAAGTAGGTATTTTCATCTCCATGTCACAGATGAAGAAACTGAGGCTCAGAGAAGTTAAATAACTTGTCCCAGATCACACAGATTGAGAGTGGCATAAGCCAAAACTTAAATTCAAAGCTCAGGTGTTTTCATTTGACCAGGCTGCCATCTAATGTTACATTAGGGACAGTGTCTAATTCCTCCAATCCTTAGAGAATACAAATAAAACGCTCAGTCCTGTACAGAGAGGAGAGAGAAGATAGCTGTTTGGATTCCTTACAGACTGTCTAAAAATGAGACATCTTAGAGGACAAGTGGCAAAAGGTTCCAAGATGCAGGAGACATGCCCAGAATCACTATAAAGGCTCATGTGCAATAAACAAGATGAAATATGGTGACAAGACTGAACCCAGTCCCTACAGTGCTAAATAATGAAACTTCTCTGTGATTCTGTGCCGTAACTATCGTCAACAGCTCTAGAAGTAGGCAAAACTGAACATCCACCTGGATGCAACTTGCCAAATAAAGAAAGGCAAGCCAACCCTGACCTCTGCACCAGACGTAAGAAATCCAGGTTGAGGGATGGCGGAGCGCCCCAATCAAAACCAGGGACCCTGTTCCCCTGCAAGAGACTGAACTACCACCCGACCCTAGCACCACCCCACTGAGTCCCAGGGCTTTCTGCACTTCCAGGTCATTCTCACGCCGTAGCAATTTCTCAAGTTTTTGTGTTATCTGCAGACAGACTGAAAAATATAATTCAAAACTATTAAAAAGAAACCAAAAAATGCTTAACCTTTCTCAGACACTAACGAGAAAATCTGAGCCTAAAGGGTCAATTGCTTTAGATTTAGTATGTTTCAGTAGGAGGAAGCAAGTGACAGTTGCCTCCCCCCTACCCCAAACTATTTATGGTCCCTTTACTACTAACTGCCATTTACTTTCTTCCATCAAAAGGCTTCATATTCCTCCCAAAGAGAGGATGAGAGAAAGGATGTATCTGAAATGACGGAGGAGAAGAAGTTGAGCCATCCTGCCAGAGAGCAGACAATAGTAAATTCATGATCCCACATGATGAATGTCTGGGCTGTACTGTGAGGCCCACCGCCTACATTGTTCAGGGCCCCAGAGAGCACAATTACTTTTGCTCTAAGGCCTCAGTTAGATGATGTGCTGGTTTTGAGGGTAAAAAACAAGGAACGCTTTCTCCCTGGAAGGTAACCTGCTTTGCTGACTTAGTTAATAAATCTTTATCATGATGTCTCCATGTAAAGAGAATGAGGCAAATATGATGAACCTCCCTTTCTGAGGGAAATGAAGACATGGAAAAATTAAGAAACATGGCCCTGGGAAGATACTGAGGGCAGGAGAAAAATCCTTTGTCCCCTGAGCCTGGAGCTTGGTACTAAAATGAGGATAAGAAAGAGAAGAATGAACAGTCTGGAACAGAATGCCACATGGCTCTGAACCCGGCCTGGTCAACTTTTTCATCAGCAACATGAATGAAGACGTAGAAAGCAGCATGTCTGGCAGATCTGCTCATGATACATGAAGGTCATCAGGATCCCGAAGGGTCTCAGCAGCCTGGGACAACCCAGCAGAGCTGGCAAGGTGAACCCGGGGGAGACACATCAAGTCCGGCATTTGAGTTCAAAGACTCCCTTAAACAAACAGAAAAGGGAAGGGCTTAAAAGCAGTTGTATGAAAAAATATTGCAGATATTGCAAACTGTTGGCTCACAAACATATTTTGTTTGGCCTTTGCAGTATTTGTGAAAGACACTAAGGCAACATTTAAAAATTGGGAGAGTCTCATAAAAATCCGGATTTCCGGCTGCTCTTGAAAAACTGACAGATCTGGCAATGCCATGTCTGCGTTCAGACATGACAGCAGTTGCTTAGGAATGAGTCGCTGCTGTCCCCCTTAGACAGGGGTCCACTCCCCCAATGGAGGCACACAGACCAGGCTGGACTGGTTACCTCCTTAGCTCTGTGGGCATCTGTCTGCAACTCTTGACCTGGGTGTTTCAGCTAACTGCTAGCTTAACAGAGGCCAACAGCTGCCAAAAACTTCACCCAATCCATGGTAAGGGGAGAAAAGCGTCCAGATCAGTGGCCCTTAACTTCTGAAGAGTCACGGACTTGTCAAAGAACATAAAAAAAATCATGGAGTCTTCTCTCCAGACACACGTCTATCCGTACAAAAATTTACAATTAACTTCTGGCTGTTGACAGACAGACTCCTGAACTCCCAGTTTCCAAGTTAGCAAGCCCCGTCCAGAACAAGGAGAGAAACTGTCCCACTGTGTGTTCACACAGCATGTCTACTTCTTGCCAGGAGGGGTGCTGGCAACCAAGATGATAAAGTGTCTGGAAATCGTATCATACAGCTGAAGAAACTAAGAATGGCTAGCCTAGGGAAAGGAACACTGGGAAAGGAACAGAATACCCACTTGTAATTTTAGAAGCTATCACAGGGAAAAGGGGTTAGGCTTACATCTGCCCAGCTGGCAGAACTAAGACCTATGAGAAGTTACAGTGAGGTCTCTTTTACTATTTCAGTTGAGTGTAAGAAAGCAGTTTCTTATAATTAAAGCTGCACAAAACTGGAGCAGACGGTCCTGTGGCACAGCAGAGTAGTGAGTTCCCCCACTGCCACAAGCATCCAAGCAGAAGCAGGATAATGGAATGTCAGAGATGTCACAGAAATGATTCCCAAACTGGGTGGCAGGCTGTTCCACAAGTATCTAAAGCTTCTTCCAAATCTAAGTTTTGGTGGGCAGAGCTGAAGATAGCAGTAAGAATTTCCGTCTCCTCCCAAACCTTAGTCTAGCTCTGATGCGGCAGTAACATTGGAGCCAAGCTCCACTCAAGAGACGGAGGGAAGCCCAGTGACTGATCCTCCCCGCGATTCTCAGTGGGCTCACCAGGACCTGGTCGAGGTGTGGCCACTCTTGCAATCTCACACACCAACTTTTTCTTCTTCTAACCCACTCCTCTATTTACCTCTCTCTACCTGCCTTCAACTGTCCATTTTTCTTGGGACGCTAAGTTTTGTAGCGTTATCAGTTAATGTACTTCCTGAATTGACTCATCTTCCCCACAAGGTTTCAAACATGTGGGCATTTAACTACAGCTTATGCCTGATGACTTCAACAGATAAAAATGGGGGAGAATTCTGTGCTGTATTAACTTTGTATGAGCTTCACAGTCTGGTTAGAAGAGGTCACAGACTGGACCACTTCAAGTCTGCCCATGGAGGAGGTGGTCAACACTGAAGGCTCTCTGTAATGTGCAACAGAGCGCTAACCAGGGAGCTGGTATTCCAGGACTTTCAAGAAACTAAAGAAACTGCTTCACTGTGTCTTCAATTTCTAAATCACTCCCTGCCCACAAATAATTTTCGAGTCAGAAACACTGCTTCCCCAAAAGAACTTTGCTGTTACAGACATCCTTTAAGACACCATGAATGTGAAACACTTTCCCCTTCTTTACACAGATTACACAGCATATCTGTTCTGGCTGCACACAATCAAGATGAAAATGTCTAAAAGGAAGATTTCCTTTTGTCCACATTACTGCTCTCCTCCTGAGTGTTTCCTCCCCACCAGCTTCGGAAACAAGTTCTGAAAGCAAACTTTCCCTCCATTCCAGGGAAGAGGGGAACCTGGGGCCTCTTGACCTATAAAACTCACTATTTTGGAACATCTTCATTCTCCCAAGCCTGTGCCAGTCGAATAGAGTCTCTCTTCAGCAAGACGCTGGCCAGCTGGGGCCGGACAGCAAGGCTTCCACCCCTAGGAGCCAACACAGATAGGGCTCAAAAGCTCCCTGGAAAAAAAAGTCTCTACTTGAGCTTGCATTACAAACTGTTGGAAAAGACAGATGGAGGGGATGACAGGAAAAGCAATTATTTCTTCTGGGCTTCCTTTCTGTCTGGATTCTAAGGAGACGAATACAAAATTCCATCACAGATTGAAATGCTATCTAAACATTCTTGAAAATGTGGTCTTGCTCTCTGAAATATGACCTGCTTTGCTGCAGCAACCTGTAACTTATTAATATGGGAAGGTGGAGAGGGCGGACATTCCTGCAGGCTGTCTAATTCTGGGCCTGACTCCCCAGTACTGCTCGTTTGTGACCAGAGCTTAGAACATAAATAACTAAAAGATATATTATCTACAGAGCATGACCCAACAGAAAGTCCTGATGAAGCATTCACTTCATTTTCCCATTCCTGGGTTTTTAAATACCTGGGACACTCTGAAGTGTTTCCAGGTTTCTAGTGAGTCGTTCTAAATATAGGCAGAAACACACTCAACAGTAGTGTTATTATTTCAAATGGTCGTTAAGTTGGGACTAGTCATACACAAATCAAGCTTTAAACAACTTTAAAGGGACACACACATTGGTCAAAATGATGTTTTACGGTAAAGGGCTTTTAGTTATTTATAATTAATAAATAATCTCCCACAGACCAAATATTCAACATGCCTGAATAAAATGTTATTGCAGGTGGACTGTGTGTTCTGAGATATGCCAAGATGATGAAGATACAGTTTTTGCCTCAAGGAGTTCATACACTACTCAGTGGGATAAGATGCGTTCACTAGGGAGTCAAAAGAGATCACGGAAGCCAAGTGAAAAGCACGCGCACAGGGCAGTGGGAGTTTGTGGGCAGAAAGACTGTATATCTAACTGATGGATGCTGGGAGCGATTTTCTCATCAGTAAAATGAGAGGAGTGGACCAGATGAGTTCCAAGTCCCTTCTGGTTCTAAAATTCTCATTCCTTTGGTGTATCTAGTTGAGCTGAGTAGAAAAATTCACAGAAGAAGTGGTATTTGAGCTGAGCAAGATTTTGAAATCAAGAAAAAGAGGAGAGCGAGCATTTTAGGCAGAAAGAAGAACATAAGCACAGGTCCAGAATGCTGGCGGAGCACCGGGCTCTCGGGGTGGCAGGATCACAGCAGGGGGCAGAACCGGAAAGGGAGACTCAGGCCTTGACTGTCACGCAAAGGAACTCGGATTTAAGCTGGCAGACAGAGGCCACTGGGGTTTCTGAAGAGGTAGACAACACGACCAGAGAGTAGGAAAGTGAAAGAGCAACATGAGGCTGGAGTGCTGGCAGGCTACCCTGTTACTCTATCATGTCTCAGGGCCCCCACGTACGTGGGCTTCACCTGCCAGAGAAACGGTGCTTCATGGGAGAAACCTAAACAGACAAAGCAATAAGGACGAAGAACCAGGCAAGGATCAGGAAATGGGAACCATTTTAGGAAACTAATATGTCTCTACACAAACACTGATGATGACAACAAGGAGGAAGGCAGACGACTTACAAACACGCCAATGGAAGATAACGAGTAGGAGGAAAAAGAAAGTCATAAAAGGTAGGAAAAACAGAGAGATGGATAAAACTGAAAATGTAAGAGAAAAAGAGACTCATAACAGCTGGGAGCTACTAGAGGAAGTAGCAGTAGGAGTGATCAGAGGATTACACGCTGTACTCTTCAAATTTGGGCAGCATAATGAACGTTTTAAGAAATTCGCTGTACTAAAAAATGTCAAAGAAGACAAACAACTGAATTGAAAGGCGCACATCTGACCTAACTGAATCAGCACTGAGCGCAGTGAACTGGACACTGTCTAAGAAGACGACTAGACCAGGCACACTCAGTATTTCTGTTAAGATGGTAACTTCTGAAATACAATGCTTTTTATTAAGATTTATTTACTTATTTACTTTTAACAGGGGGACTGGGGATTGAACTCAGGACTGGTGCATGCTAACCATGTGCTCCACCACTGAGCTATGCCCTCCCCTTGAAACACAATGCTGAAACAGAAGACTAGAATCCAAATGAAAAGGAGCATGGTAAACAGATAACATCCAGCCCCTCAATCACTGGAGAATACCTCTTCCCCATATACTTCCTTCATTCCCTTCCAACAGCCCTTCTTAGCCAGACCCAAAAAGAACTAAAAAACTTTGAAATCAATCTACAGTTACCTGCTTGGTGACAAAACTAGGTATGAAGAATTATAGCTGTATTGAGCTACTATTATCTTTTTCTTGGGCAATATATCAACTTTATTTCCATCTTGCTTTTTTTATTTTTTTTTTAAATATTTTATTTATTATTGTATTATTGAATTATTTTTTATTTTGGCAGGGGCAGGGGGGAGGTAACTAGGTTTGTTTGTTTTTGGAGGAGGTACTGGGGATGGAATCCAGGGCCTTATGCATGCTAAGCATACGCTCTACCCCTTGAGCTATACCCTCCCCCACCATCTTGCTTTTTAAAAAAAAAAATGTTAAGGTAAAATGCACATAACATAAAATTTACCACCTTAGCCATTTTTTATTGTACAGTTTCACTGACACCATTGTGCAACCATCACCACCATCTACCCCCTTATTAATTTTTCTTACCTTATAAAACTGAATCACTATACCTTTCAACAGTAACCCATTCTCCCTCAGCCCCTGGCCAACTACCTTCATACTTTGTCTTTCTGATTTTCACTACTCTAAGTATCTCGTATAAGTGAAATCATCTGATATTTGGGGGTTTTTTGTGTGTGCCTGGACTATTTCATTTAGCATAATGTCCTCAAGGTTCATCCGTGATGCAGCATAATGCAGAATTTCCTTCCTTTTTAAGGCTGAGTAATATTCCACTGTATGTATAGAGCACATTTTGCTTAGCCATTCACTGTCAATGGACACTTGGGTCGCCTCCATGTTTTGGCTATTGTGAATAGTGCTGCTATGAACATGGGGGTGCAGATAACACTTCAAGACCCTGCTTTCAGTTCTCTTGGGTATACGCCCAGAAGCAGAATTGCTGGATTTCATGCTCATTCTATTTTTCAATTTTTTGAGGAACCACTACACTGTTTTACACAGCAACCGTGCTGCTTTACATTCCCACCAACAGTGCACAAGCGTTTCCACTTCTTTATGCTTGTTTGTTTTTTTAACAGCAGTCATCCTAATGGGTGTGAGGTGGTTTTTGATTTGCACTTTCCTAATGATCAGTGATACTGAACATCTTTTCATGTGTTTATTGGCCATTCATATATATCTTCTTTGGAGAAATGTCTATTTAAGTCCTTTGCTCATTTTTTTAACCAGGTTGTTTGCCTTTTTATTGTTGAATTTTAGGAGTTCTTCATATTTTCTGCATATTAAACCCTTACCAGATACACGATCTGCAAATACTTTCTCCCATTCTGTTGCCATTTTACTCTGTTGATTGTATCTTTAGATACACAGGTTACAGCTGTCTTTGCAGCAACAAAAATACTACTGAAATCCCAACATTTAGCTGATAAATGAAAGCAGTGAACTGGTTTAGCAAGAGTTACACAAAATAAAGGAGGGCACAGAGGCATCTGACGCTAAGAAGAAAGACAAGGAAACTTCAGTTTTCTCATTTCTGTGTGCATTTCACCCTGGCCCTGGGTGAGCTATGTTACAATACATGTTTCTGCTCCCAGGGACACTGGGTGACAGTTCATGGCTGGTGTGGGAGGCCCATCCTGCTACCAGCGAGACAAATCATGCCAGTTTTCTGCTGTGTATGGGGCAGATCAGTATGAAAGTGCTCTGTAAGCAGGTAGATGAACATTTTGGTCCCTTGGTTGTGGGACCCTGAAGAAATCACGGGATATAATAAACATGGAGGAGTAAGTCACTTACCTGCCTGCCATCCTGTCCCACATTTGTCTGACCTCTTACGACAGTTCGAATATTGTCATCCAGTCTCCTAGCAAAAACGTTAAAAGATGCAGATCATTAAAATAATCTCGATTCTAGGTTGGCCAAAAGAAAAAAAGTTAGTAACTTATCCACCAATTTCTGCAGATTGCAGCTACTTGCTCAGAAAAATATCAAACCAGTTTGAATGATAGAAGAAAGACTGAGACCCTGGACCCCAGCGAGGAGGCAGCAACAGTGGTACAGGAAGCCAAGCCCAGCACAGGCTAATGAGTCACTTTTTTTTTTAAAGGCTATTTTCACTTAATGTTCAGAGCTGTTCAAAAGGGCCAATATACCTTTTAGTATTTTTCATGGAGCAAACCAGAAATGACAAAGTTGCTGAAACTTTATGGGAACAAGCCAGAGAATTAAAATTATCTCATACAAAATCCTTCCTCAGTAACTTCCTCAGGAACCTTAAAAGGGATGAGGAGCCAGGTGACACATGAAATTGGTGCTTCACCTCCTGATGGTGCAATCTGTGTAGGAGACAGATCTGTGGCCTCCAATTCCTTTCTCCTGCAGCTTAACAGGGATCATTTAATGGCATCTCAACCAGAGAAACTCACATGAGTCAATTTTTTTGTGTGTGTATATCTATATAATTGCCTTTGTTAATACCACTTTCATTCTTTTCAAAAGATAACTTTACAGTCAGCACAAAGGTAGGACTTTATATGCATCCTAGTTAATCCTCTGAAATGAAATGAAAATTTCATTTTTCATTTGAAGAATTCATTAAAGGTATGGTGGGAGAAAGCTGAAAATAACTGGCTCGCAACTGACTTATAGATCATCAGGGAATTTTCATTCTCTGTGCAAAGTCCACCAAAACAACAAATAGGCATCTTTGCACTTCTTAAGGCATCCAACTGAACAAAATATTAATGGCAGAGATCTTCACCTAGAAACTCAAAGGTTTTCAGGGGGAAAAAAGAAATCATCTCCTGAATTCAAAATGAAGGTTTCTGTTCATCAAAAAAAAAAAAAAAAATATATATATATATATATATATATATACACACACACACACAAATAAATATAAATATATATATATATACTGTATATGTTTATTTGCAAGCAATATAATCTGTATGTGCAGTCGAACTGTAATAATTCTACCTAATAAAACTAAAAAAGGAAAAAAAACCTAAAAAAAACTATATTTAAAGAAATGGTATCAACCATTATAATAATAATTACAATGAATAAACTTTGACTATGTATCCACCACGTGTCAAAACTGGGAATTTAGACATGGATAAACCAGAATGAGGCTATTTGGCAGGAAAGACATTTGATGACCATCCTAGACATCCTAGATTAATCACCATGTTTAATTCTGAGGCACCACTCATGCCAACCAGCAGATCTGATCACACTGTTAGCTGATATGCGGCCAAGGAATACACATATAAGCCCATCTTCCTATCTAAGCATTGGGAATACCACCCCCCTCCAAAAAGAAAGTAACTCTGCTAGGGAAATGAAGCCATTAAAAATACAGCAGAAATAATTTTGCTTCCCTCCATAATCAACTGTTTTGAATAGTCTGTTACAGATTCCTTCCTTCTTTTATAGATAATTGAAGATTGATCAAAGAATCGAGTTCTTTCCCACAAAGCTCAGGCAACCCAGATAAAAGAACTATTTTTTTTTTAAAAAAAACTTCCATCTCTGGCAAACTTGAGATTTCAGTGTTCTCATAGATGTGTGATCCAGAATGTGATTAACTAAACGATGAGCATATTTTCATTAATTATTAATAATCACATGGTGCTACTTACCCTATTTTCAGTCTAATTTTGTTCACAACTTCATCGATGTTTGCCAGAGACTACAATAAAGAAGAAAAAGAGTCAGTTATTATTTCACTTCTTGGAATTACTCTTCCACAGGGGAATGATGAGCTGTAACAACTATTCATGATATCTCAAAAAAATTATTCATACAGTGTGATACAACTTTTACTTTAAAAAAAAAAAGTATAGCAGTAGTGGGCAACTACTGCAAAATCCAGCCGGAAATCTATTTTTTGTAAATAAAGTTTTATTGGAAAACAGCCATGCTCATTCATTTACATATTATCTACAACACCTTTGAGCTACATAGACAGAGTTGAGTAGTTTCAACAGAGACTGAATAACCCACAAAGCCTAAAATTAGTATCTGGCCCTTTACAGGAAATTTGCTGACTCCCAGTATATAGGATTGTGACAAATTTGTATGACAAAATACTCAGAGACAAAAATGAATGAATGATTACAAGACACAACAACATGGATCCATCTTACTAATGTTGAACACATACACAAACCAGACACGAGCGTATACTGCACGACGGCATTTATACAGTTCAAAAGTGAGTGAAACTATTCTCGTGTTAGAAGGCAGAATAGGGGTTAACTTTGGGGGTTGGTAGTGACTATGAGGGGCAAGAAGGGGCTATGAGAAGAGGTTTTATGAATGTTTTATTTCTTGGTCTGGGTGGTGGTGACACGGCTGCATTCATTCAGTGAAAATTCATCAAGTTATACACGTAAGATCTGTGTACTCTTCTACATTATGTTAAACATCAATAAACAAATAAATATTTTTTTTTAAGTGTCCAGATCCATTAGAAAAAAGTTTGAAAGGATACAACACTAGCAGCTGGAGTCTAGACCAACAGCTGTCACCTATGAAATCAGCAGCAGTAATTGTAATCTATGAAAAGGAGAGATTTTAAGTTTTTCTTTTTTGTCTATGAGAATTTTCTAATTGCTTTATATTGACAATGCATTGCAATTATGATAAAGTTATTTCCATTTTTAAGACAACAGTAAAAACAAATGGTCTATTAACCAATTTAGAGAGCAGAAAAGTGAGGAAAGGGTGCCCCCTACTGGAATAGAGATGGTACAATTTTATAGCACCATTTTAACTAAAGTTTTCAAAATACAATTTTATAAGTCCTCTTTCCCTCTCCCTCAATAGATCTTTTATCTCAGAAAGAATTGGGGATGATGCAGGCATTGTGCTTATAAATTGCTACTGGCAACTTTTGCTGGCAGGAAGAGGCCAGAAGCCTGCCAGGAGCAGGTCTGGTAAGAGAACCAGGTCACATAAAACAAGAGGAAATCCTGCCATTTGCAACAACATGGATGAAACTTGAGGGTATTGTGCTAAGTGAAATAAGCCAGACGGAGAAACATAAATACCATATGATTTTAGTCATATGTAAAACATAAAAAAATAAACAAACAAACAAAAAAAAAAACAAAATAAATGAACAAGCCAAACAAAAATACATACATACATACAGAGAACAGAGTTGTAGTTACCAGAGGGGAAAGCGTGGAGCAGGAGGGGGGCGAAATAAGTAAAGGGGATGAACTATATAGAGAAACTAAATGTGGTGGTGAGCATGCAAAGGACACAGAGAAGCAGAAAAAATAATGTGGCACACATGAAACTCACATGTTTTAAACCAATGTTACATCAATAAACAAAATAAAAATTTAAAAAGTAATGAACTAAAACAACTATCTTAATATTATAGATTAAAATGTTTTCTTTGGGGGAAAAAAAATTAAGAGAGAACCAGGTCACAAGTGTCTGAGATGTCAGAGGGAGCCATTCACATCTTGTCTACTGTCCTGACAGAGCCAAAGATGACTCAGCATTTTCAGAAAGCCAAGAAAAGGTAAAGATGACTCTCAGTAAAGAGAAGTTATTTTGACCCAGGAATCCACTGCCACGTCTATCATTTCAAAACCAGACTGGGTGGAAACAGGAGCTGAGCTGTCGGAGGACCTGGGTTTGGCACAGCTCTGCCACTGTTGACTTGCCAACAGACCAGTGGGCAAGCTGTTGAACCTCTCTGAGTGTCTATTTGCTCCAGTGCAAAATGGACATACCAGTTCCTGCCTTGCCTATATCTGCTGGAACCCATTCTTAAAAAAAGGGGGGGGGGGTGGTATAAGAAAAAAACTATTAAAAAAATTAACATTTGGGGAAACCGGGTGAAGAGTATCCATGAATTCTTTGTATTCTCACATTTTTTCTAAAAATGGGACATTATATCAAAAATTTAAAATTGTAATCTATTTAAAATTGGTAAGATATATACATGACTAAAAATTCAAATAGTTAAAGGTAAATAGTGAAAAGTAAGGCTTCCTCTCCCTCTGTCCTGCCCACCCCCTCAGTCTGCTCCCCAGAGGCGATGGCTCTGAGCCGTTTCTGTTGCACCTTCAAGGAGACTGTCTGGGTATTAAAAGCATGCCCTTCTGTATCAAAAGCACACTGTCCTTTTTTCACTTAATATAACCAGGAGGTGATTCCACATCAATCAATGTTGATTTTTGGTGGTACAGTAACCATTTCTTAAATTTAATACTCCTTAGACATGAAGGTTTTGCTTAAGCTGTAACATTTTTTCTAAGAACTCAAAATATTTATGACTTCAGACTTCCAACTGTATGTAGTTCAAAAGAGCAAAAACCTGGGAACGACTTACCCTGGGGGGAGGTGATCACATGTCCTCTTTGAGAATCACTCATCTAGTTTAGTTGTAATGTGGCTGTACAGTTTTAATTTTATCATTTAAAAATGTTTGAATGATTGAAAAGTACTTCCTGATTCTAATGGCAATTCTTGCTGATTACAGAAAAGACATAAAAATCATCTGTACCCTCAGCTGAGTATAGTCACCATTAGCATTTTGGTATACTGCCTTCTACAGTTCCTTCTATGCAAATATTTGGCTTAAAAAAAAATTAAACTGAGATAATAAGCAATTTGGCGTCTTATTTTTTTCACTTAATAACACAGATCCAAGAGCATTTTGGAAGTCATTAAAGATTCTTTATAAACAACTTCATATGACTCTTTTTTTCAAAGTTCTAATTATAATAGTTTCATATTAGTTTGGATTTTTAATTTTTTTTTCTTTTGGGGGGAGGTAATTAGGTTCATTTATTTACTTTTAATTTTTTTAATGGAGGCACTGGGGATCGTTCCTAGGACTTCGTGAATGCTAAGCACGCACTCTACCACTGAGCTGTACCCCTCCCCTCTTCGTATTAGTTTTCAGTAAGTGTCATCTAGATTCCCCTCATCAGAACTCTAATGAAAACATGACAAATGATCATCTGTAGTTTTCTACTAGGAGACTAGAAAGGTTTTCCAGATCATTACCAAACCTGGCTACTCTTCAGAATCACCCAGGGAACTCTTAAATACAGAAACCTGTGTTCTTCCCACCTGGACCTGGTGAGTGAGAGACATCTGGGATCTGTTCCAATCCACACTCCTACCTCCGGATAACCCCAGACATGCAAGCAGATGCCACTTAACAGAATGATATACACACCCTCCTCCTTAGAGTGACACTCAATTTATTCTTGATATACTGACATCTACTTTAAATATTTGAAACTCATAATTCACAAGTATTTACTGCATGTCCATGTGGTATATAGATGGGTTTGCCCAAGATCTAGCAATAGTTAAAAGAAACTGTAAATCATGTCACTACTTTCTCTTACCTTTGCATTAAGGTCCATGGAAATCTGGGTTGGAAAATGAACTGCTAAGTATAAATCTGGGATTGGGGACATAAAGGTAACCCTGTGTCACAAAATTTCTGAATTACCTAAGAAACTTCACTGTATGTTACCACGTACATGGCAGAGGAAGAGGTGAGAACCTGGTGGCTCCCTACTTATGTAATTTTCAAATCTAACCATTTGTTTGGTGAGTCAGCAGTCTTGATAGGTTGGGGTAAATGAAATATTTTCATGGCTAAAATTGCTATCTTTATACCAGTTGTTTCCAAATTTCTCTCTCTAGCTAATCCCTAGAATTCCTCTTTCACAGAAAATGATGAGCTCTAAAGCTTACCTGTGAAATCTCAAAATGGACACACAGTAAGTACTATTTTTCCAACTTTATTTAAAGAATTAACATGTCCGCCAGAAAAAGATGGGAAGGACATATGCCAAAATATTAACAATGATGGGGATTATGAGCTCCAGAATCAAATATCCTACTTCGCATTTCTACCTGGATGACGCAGTTCAATAACTGAGCTGACATGGCTCTTCCTCCTCACTCCTAGCATAGGGGAAAGGGGCCAGCACCCACCCAGTCTGCCAGGCTAGAAATCAAAGTTCAAAATCCTTCGTTTGTCCTATAATGTGCAACTTAAATACCACCTCCGGGAAGCCTTTGGGGATCCCTCAGACTATTTGACTTCACGGTATTTAGCATGCTTTGTGGCACTGCCATCACATTCAAGGTGAGTACTCTCTCTCTGTGTCTCGTTATTCTCATAAAAAAATAAGCATGCTAATAAAGTGGAGAATGCTTGGTGGCAGGGGGTGGGCGGGGCTGTTGCCTAACATTTACTAAATGTTAACTATTACTATAGTTGTAGCAGTTAGGAATCCTTTTAAGAGCAAGTAACATGTCATAGTAATTATACAAACAAGTCACTGTAACTCCATAATCATTTCCTCATAATCTGTTAACGGTGTGATTATTAACTAAGAAGCTGGCCTGGAAGTTCTCTGTAGGACCATCGCTGCCTTGTTTACCCCTCTAGCCCTGAACTTCCTACAGAGCTAGGCAGAGGAGGTGTTTGTGTTGAGTAAATGAGTGAATTTTAGATTCTTTGTCCCTTCCAGCACCGAATCCCATGACTTCCATCTCCTACGCAGCCCTCAGATCTTGCTCTCTCTGTCCCAGTTCCCCGGGGCTCCTGTCGTCCCTCTTAAGTGCTCTCCTAACTGCTCTTCCTGCCCTCAGTTCTGCCTCCCCCAGCTCCTCATCCACACTGCTGACAGATGGCATTTAAAAATCTGATCCAGTCATTACCATGCTGAGAGTCCTTCCAGGAACACTCCAAGCAGCAGTCTCCAGAGGAGGAGTGTGCATCCCTCACGGTGAGAGGAGAAAATATGAAAACCTCTATATGTATTCTTCACTTAGAGAGCAAACACGCCTAACACCTGATCTATATGAGACTGGTACTAGGATTATGTACCTACTACATTGGACAGGGAGTAGGGGTGGATATGGGCTTAAAACTTTAGCTCAGTGAAAATGAGTCCTGTGGAAAACAGATCACTGAGAGGCAGGTGGTCTCCAAACACTGGAGACCCCGGGCCCAGAGGACACAGCACCTTCAGGACCCTTGCTCTGCCAAGCCCTTCGGCCACATCTCTGGTGAGGCTACGCTTCCTGTGCACACCCTGTGTTTCCCATCTCTGGGCCTTGGCCTTGTGTTGAGAATAACCTCCTTTCCCCTGTCATCCTGGAAGACTAACCAAGCAGGTCACTCTGCCTCAAACAGCATTCTGCAAGATGCCACATGCCCAGTCCCTTCACAGCACCGGGCCTCAGCTTAAAGGTGAGCACTGCAGGGAGACCTTCCCTGCCGACCAACTAAGGGAACCCCCTCCCACCCCCTGCCATCGTGCTCCGTCACTGCACCTGCTTTTCATCACAGTATCAAACATACAATTCTGCGTTTATTTACTTGCTGATTTGCTTATTGTCTTCTTCCCCACACCAGACTCCACGAGATCCGGACCTTGCCGGTCACACTTACCATTGCTCCCGTTTCATAAGCAGTGCCTGGCACGTGGTGGACACTGAATAAATAATTGCTGAGTTTGACTAAGTGAATAAATCCTTGAAGATCTGGCAGAAAGGCTGCCTCTTCTCAGAGGTTTTAATTCTTCCAGGGAAGAACTGTTGTTTTGTACCTCTCTGAACTATTACTTACCTCTTGTACAGCATTCACCACTGCCTCTCCCAACTTAATCACATATAGGCAGACCTTGGAGATACTGTGGGTTCAGTTCCAGACCATCATAATAAAACACAGAACAAGTCATATGAATTGTTTGGTTTCTCAGCACATATAAAAGTGACATTTACACTATATTGTGGTCTGTTAAGTGTGCAATAGCATTAGGTCTCAAAAAACAATGCATATACCTTAATTGAAAAATACTTCATTGCTAGAAAAAAAAAACCTAACCATCATTCAGCAAAGCAGGGTTGCCACAAAACTTCAATTTATTTAAAAAACGTGTTATCCGTAAAGGATGACAAAGTGAAGCACAATAAATCGAGGTGTGCCTGAATACTTAAGGCGCACGGACTGGGTCTTAGTCATCTCTGTATCCCCGGCGCTCAGCACAGTGACTGACAACATGTGACAGGTGCCCACTGAACTTTTCCTGAATTAATGAAAAACCAAGCAGAACTCTAGCTGATCCTCTCCCAACCCTGCTGCTTCTAATTCTACTTCTCACCTAAACACCCAAAAAACATATGGGAGAAGAACACTATAGGCAATTCACCCAGCAAAACAAAATGTCAAGTCTGAAATGTACATCTTGAAACAGTAGTAAAAGTAGCTTTCTAACTCCAGGTTTATCCTGCCCACCTCACTCCCATTTCCCCCTATTACATTAAAAAAATCCTTTCTTCTTCCTGATTTACTACAGAAAATCTGGGGAGACTCTTTCAACCTGAGGGTTTAATTTCTAATAATATGTTCAATATACAAAGAATTCCACACAAACACAACAGCAGTATTCAGTATTCGCTAACTCCTCCCAGCCCAACTGGTTACAGTGGAGTCTGATTTGCATTTAACTCTCATTTTTTTATCGAGGCCCCTCAGATTTTGTGGAATTGAAAGGGAGAAGGACCCTGTGCCCCTCCCACCTGCCTCTTGTTTATAGAAAAGCTGAAGTCTTCCAGGCCTCCCTGAGTCATAGAAGAGCAGGCTCAAGCAGTTGATGGGGACAAGCCTGCAGGCAGTAGGGATGGCAATGACTCTGACCACCTATCTCAATGATTAACTGAGATTATGCCTTCATTTCCCTTTACAACTTTCATGACCAAACAGAATCTTTGGAGATGGGTTTTTTGGGAGGATGCTGGGTCCACTTGATTGCAGACATTCTGATTAAAAGCAACTTTCCTTTTTGTTACCAGGACTGCTGGCCCCAGGATCATACCCCTGCCCCTCCCTCAAATAGAAACCAATTACTCTTATCTAAGTCTCAGGAGACAGCTGCAGAGAAGAAACAAGAACTAGTTAGAACCCAATCCAAGATGGTGAAGGATCTGACTTCCAGTGGAACTTGAGTCTCGTTATATACTCACTGTAATGTATTAGCATGCTAAATGACACACCCACCAGCGCTATGACAGTTGGCAACTCCCATGACAACAACTGGAAAAGTCCATACAAGGACAGAAAAACTCGGCCAAGGACTGACTGGCTCCACTACACCCGGAAGGAGGATTGGATGGTGGAAGCCTCTTATAAAAGTCCACGACCTGGGCAGGAGCTGTCCCTACCGCCTACCTTGGCTGATGGCTTCTCACTTGAGTCACCTCTTCCTTGCGCAACTGCTTTTCTTCCCTTCTCCCTGCTCCAGCACTTTCCTTCCACTTCCCTTTCTGAGCAAAAAAGCGGCTGTTCACTTCGGCCCTCTGCCTCTGCTGTGCAAATTCTTTCACAGCCACCAGTAAGAACATATACTTTGGTGGGCTTCCTAACTTAGGGGTTTCTCCATCTGCTAACAGTATAAACACACCAATCATTAATACTCAGGATGAGCCAGAAGTCACTGGAATGAAGGAAACTCTGTACTTACCTGCTCTGTTGGGAACAGGGTATTGATATACTCCACAGCGTTGAAATCTGCTCGATCTAGAGGATCCTGGCTTGGAAATACCTGCACAAAGATAGAGGATTAAACATACCTGTCATCTTTCTGTCTTGCTTTCTATATCTTTTCTTTCCTCCCTATTAGTTGGCAAGTTCTTTGAAGGCAAAAACTGTATTTTTTTTTCCTTTTATAAGGCTTAATACACAACAGATGCTCAATAAATATCTGGGGAATCTTTCATTTACACCAACATCTGTAATTTTAACCTTGTGGTGAAACTAACAGAATGCAAAACAGTGAAAAGTTCCAGATAGCCACGAAACCCCAAGGACAAGGTAAAAATAAGTAGGCACCATGGACTGTTAGATTAAACCAGCTGACGACATGGTTGTATTAAGGGAGTCTTGATAACAGACTTATGTACCATGTCTCAGTGACATCTCAGAAGAATTCACTATGCACTGAAGTGATTTTCACACTTCACACAGTGTCAGGAAATGGAGAGCCGGCATTCAGGAACTGTCCACCTCTTTCAGCTCATAGAGGAGCTCAAAGCTGTGCTGCAGCTCACTCCCCCAATGACATACATCTCTCCACCTTCTGAGGAACAGAGACAGTTTCTTTCAACCTGAAGAACACGTACCAAGGTGGACTGTAAAAGCAGTCACATGATTCCCTGGGTACTAGATTTCCCCAGCTCAAGACAGTTATTCTGGGAAGCAAATTCTTTTCTGATGTCTGCTTAGGTCAAACCTATGTTAGAATTCAATTTAAGAAACAGCAAAAATATACTCTTAGAAAAGCATTGTCAAACAACTGCTGACTCAGTTATTTGTTTCTTCTATAGTTCCAAAGAGCAAATGAAATGTATGCCTTTTTCAGACAGATAGAGGTGGATGGGGAGGATTGTGGCCTGAACACCAAAACCTCTGCCCAGTGGTCTGGCTTCCTTAAGATGTGCCCAATGTGCTTTGTCTAAGTGATCCAACCATTCCCAGAAAAACACACATCCAAAAATCTATAAATGGAACAATACAAATAAATTTACTTAGTTCAGTGGCAGACCGTTAGTAAGTATTAATGATCAATAAATATTAACTATTAGTAACAGAAGTAGTAAAGTTTTACTTCGGAAAACTTCCCAGCCATCATTAGATGTATCGATAGCCCTCCTTTTTTTAAAATCCCCTATGCCAACTCCTTTAAGGGAGATTTTTCTCCCTTTGTTGGGAGCAATACCCTGTACAAGGGTCTAAATCACTATTTCTGACATCATCACTCTTAAAAACTCAATAAACTTGAAAAGAGAATTTAGTTAACTGAAGCATTCTTGCAGGGAAGACAGGCCACCTGGGAATATTCTTCAACCTAATCCAAACTAATCAACAGCAGGAATCCTCAACCACTTAAGTATGGTAAAGGAGTCCTTTCTTTTCTTTTCTTTTTTTAACTTTTCCCCTCTCCTTTGGGATACGCTTCAGATATAGGTTACCCCCGCCTCTTAATTCCGAGTCACTCACGAGGGTCTAGACAGAGAATCCGGAGCAGCGGGACAGCAGCCTGATAAATGAATGAACAGCCCCATCCCCCAAAACCTGAGGTCCCTTCTTCTAGGTGCATCCTTTCAACGGGCACAGCTCCTTTGCCCAAACCCACCGAGCTGCCCACCCTCCAAAGACAACCAAGGCCTAGGAAGGATTCTCCTCCTCCTGCAGATTCAGAAACCCCTTCCCTCCACCACCTCCCCGAAACCTTTCCTTTGCCTTCTACGCCTAGCTCCCACGTCCCCGTCCAAAGACAGCTTCCTCCGTGTCCCACCCTAGGTCCCACCTTCAGAGCTGCCCCAGCCTCCGCAGTCTCCTCCCTTCAGGGGGCGGAACGCTCACCTGCTCGATGGCGAGCTGCACATCGGGAGTGAGCTGGAGCACGGCTTCCAGCTCCTCCACGAACTCTAGTTCCTCCTCCTCCATCATCCCGCCGCCCAACTCCAGCCTAACAGCCACCCCAACCTCGAGTCGGACCTCCAACGACCACCCACGCCCCAGAACGGCAACTGCCCAGCATCTGCGTTCAGGCGAGCCCCGGCTGTGTGAGCCAGACAGGCACTTCCGGGAAGCCAGGCACTTCCGGGGTCCGGGGCACTCTGGGATAGCGGCGGACTGACCTCTGGTCGCCCTAAGGACGCATTCCTGTCACCTTCCAGGAGCCTTCTCCGGCAGCCCTGTAGTCCGGCGGCCCCCGCCCGTGCTCAGCTCTCCTTAAGATGGTGGGGACCCTCTTCACCTCGCCGAAGGCGCGCCCCCTACTCGGGCCCTGGCGCTGGGGAGGGCTCGGCCGCCGGGTCAGGACCTCCTCCTCCTCCCCCCAGAGAGGGTAAGCCCCGGCAGCGTCGCAATCAACGACAGCAACCCTCACGGGCCGCGAAGCTGACGATCCTTCTGCTCCCGGGGTCCCCTTGCCCAGTGGCAGTAGGTGTCCCCCCGGCCATCGGGGGAGAAATGACCCCAGCTGGTAAGTGGCGATGTTGCCAAGGACCGTTTGTAGAATGGGACAGCGTCCACTTGACAGAGTTAAGTTACCCGAGTGCCAAGCCTCCAGGCAGTTTTCTGTGGGTGTCTGCAGCTTCCTCCTTGGGGGGGAAAAAGAGCCAGATTAGGCAGTGTCCCGCCGCTGGGGAAGTGCTGACTTTCTGAGACTGAATATCTGGAGTCGAAGTCCCATTCCACGACTGATGAACTGTGTGATCTTGAACAAATTACTCCATTGGCCCTACTTACCCTGCAAGGATTTGGCGAGTGTTAAGTATTAAAAGCGCCATGCAAATTTAAGCTAGTAATACAGGTAATATGAGGGTGTCTAGCCCTTATGCACCACAAATTAAAAAGAGGCCAAGTCACCCTGTGGAACTATTTTTCCTCTAGACGCTTAAAACAATTAGATAATTGCAGCCAAAGGAAGAGTTGTTTTACCAGTTAAACATTGTGAAACTCCATGATGGAAAAGTTCCTGGCCCCAATGAGATTTTTTTTAAAAAATCATAATTGTAGTAAAGAAAAGATGGAAGCAATACAATAAAGGAAGGTTGAAAAATATAAATTGGCTATACAGGAGAATATTATTGACTCAAAAATCATGGTTTTGAAAATTATTTCATGACATGGAAAATGTGCATAATATATTTCAGAAAGCAAAAATGTGCAGCATGGTCCCAGTTTGTGTGTGTGTGTGTGTCTTTTGTGCCTATAAAAATGACAGCAAAGAAACATTACTTTTCTGCAGATGATGGAATGTATTTTTCACACATTTTCCCAAAATGTCTACGAGCCAGTAGCACTTTTATAATCAAAAATGTAAATGCCTTTTTTTTTTAAAGGAAAAGGTAATTATATCCATCTGTCTTGGATGTTTTCATTCTCTACAGTAAGAAATAATTTATACACAGTAAAATTCACCCACTTAGTTTCTAATGCCGTAAGTTTTAGTAAATGCATATAGTCATGTCACCACCACCACAATCAAGTCCTAAGACAGTTCCATCATCCCCCTAAATTCTCTCAAGCCCCACCCCATCCCCTGGCAACTAGTGACCAGATTACTGTCCCTATAGTTTGTCCTCTCCAGAAAGTCATATAATGGAATCATAAAACATGTCACCTTTTGAGTCTGGCTTCTTTCACTTAACATAATGCATTTGCATTTCATCCAGGTTGCATGTATCAGTAGTTTATTTCTTCTTGCTGAGTAGTATTCCACTATCTATACCAGTTTGTTAATCCATTCCCTGGTTGAAGGGACATTTGGATTGTTTCTAGTTTGGGGCAGCAAGGAATAAAGCTGCTATAAACATTCATGTGCAGGTTTTTGTGTGAACGTAAGTTTTCCCTTCATTTGGGTAAATACTTAGAAGTGGGATTTCTGGGTTTAACTTCATAAGAAACTGGTAAACTGTTTTCCAAAGTGGGCTGTATCATTTTTGCATTCCTACCAGCAATGTATGAGAGTTCTGGTTGCTCAGATAATAACTCACATTTCCTAGCCCTTACCATATGCCAGGCACCAGGCTAAGTATATACGTTGTCTCTATTAATCCACGTGGCAGTTCTGAGGTTGTTAATTAAACACCTTTAACAGATGAGAAAATGGAGATGTAGTTAAAAACTAACAAAAACGTGCCCAAGGTCCCATAACCAACTGCCACTTATTCACTCATTCAACAAATTTATTGAATTTATTGAATGAATGAATGAATGAATGTTCTTGCTGGCAATAGGGACTAGGCCAGGTGCTAAGAATTTAGCAATCAACAAAATAGACCAAGTGCCTGCCTCCATAGAGCTATTTTCGGGTATGAAAAGGGTACTCATACAAATAAACAAAGAATTGTGACAGGTCTAATGAAAGACAAGTAAACCATACGTTGAAAGACTATATTGATAGGATGCTCTTATTGGATTTGGAGGTCAGGAAAGGCTTCTTTGAGGAACTGATTTTTAAGCTGAAGCAAAGGGTGGGGATGTGAATAGGAGATGACAGACAAAAGGAACAGTATAAGCAAAAGCCACAAAGATGGAAGAAATTGGCCAAGGTGATGGCACTTTGAAAGCCCAGGGGAGAATGGAATAAGAAGAGGCCAAAGAAATAGGTAGTGCCAAATGGTGGAGGCTCTTGAAGGTCATGTTGAGGAATGGAAAGGCTTTGAAAGCCCATAAGCAGAGGAGTGATAGATCCAGGTTCCCCACGGCTGTCCTCAGTCCTACTGCCCTCATTTTTGTTTTCTCTGCTTCTGAGCCACCCACACACTGTCATGGAGAGTCATGAAACCAGGGCGACCATCTCCAGTACAGATTCATGCTGTCCAATTTCTACCGATTGTCCTCTTACAAATCCATTGTCAACTCTTCAATGGCATTCCACCTGAGACCCAAACCTTTCCCTACTCTGAAGCTCCCAACACCATTATTTCCCTTTTCCCTCTTTGCAGATAAGATATTAATAATAAATATAAATTTGGGTTTAAGAGAGCTACACAGTACAAAAGTGTAGGAAGATAAAAGAGCAGATATGAGTGGACATTAGGTGAAAAAAACTGCATTGAGATAAGTAATAACCAGATTCACTGTTTATTATAAGCAAAAGACAGAAATACTTTTAATAGAAGGAGGAAGCCTGAAAAGACAGATTATACACCTTTAAGATAAATAAAATATGGAAGTTTTACAGACAGGAGAAATTTGGGTATGAAAATCGGAGCATGTGGTATTCACAAATGAGCTGGGCTTTTTTTTTTTTTAAACAAAACAATTTCCTGTTATGGAATAGGGTGCGGATGATGACAACCTTGGAGACCCCACCCTTTAATCCTCTAATAGGCAGAGGGAAAAGGATGTCTAAAGTACTGCAACAGTCTGTAGGGGAGTTTTGGGGTGCATCTGTGAGGCCGGAATCTGAATAAAATGGAAAAATAACAGTGACCCTCCAAAGGAGGGATTTTCATAACGTTTCTCTTTTGTGCCAAGAAATTATAAGCATATATAGGCTGGAAATAATAAGTAATTTTAAAAGAGACTTTGTTAATGAAATCCAGTGAGATCTCTAAATTTCATGTACCTCTGTCAATTAACCCTTTCTTTCTAGCTCTGTTCAAAGGAGTCTCCAATATCCTATTGTATTTGCAACTGGTTTCATTGTTTTTGAAGTAACTGTACTATAATAAATTGAGTAGACATTATGCAGAGTATGTTATTTTATAAGATCAAAATAGTGTGTTTATTCCATTTAATAGGGATCTCTGTAAGGACCTTCTCCTGAGCAGCTGGGCTTTTTGTGAAACTTCTTGTGAAAAAAAAAAAAAAAACTGCAGAATATCTGAATTACCTGATCTTTACCCACTAAATGCCAGTAGTATGGCCCCTCCCCCCAACATTGTGATAACCAAGAATCCCCGCTACGAATTCCCACAATGCCCCTTAGGACCCTCAAACACCATCACACTTGGACCCTGTTGTCACTATGGGTGGCAAAAGCTCCCAAGCCAACTTGGTAGTAGAGGAATATAGTTTAATTTCTACATTAAATCTTGTTCAAGATGCCTTTTTGGTGCTCCTTTATGGGCCGTTTTTAGTGCATGACTTTTCATGCTGACAGGTTCTTTTGCTGTCCTTCATTCGAGAACTTTCTGAACATCCTGGACACTGGCGTTGGTCTGTTCTTGATTGATATCCCGACAGTTCTGAAGGTTCCGATGTCCTTGACACCCAGTTTTGTTTTGATCGGTACTCTGGTTCTCCTTGCATGCCCATTCTTGTTAAAGAGATTATAATCTCCAGCTAGCTTTAGCAGCTCCCGTTCCCACGGTCATAGCTCAGGTATTCAGTCATGCGCAGATGCTGGCTCCCAGGTGCTTTTAAATGAGGACCCTTCCCCATTGGCTACACTGGGTTCACGTTAATTCCTTCCCTCACTCAAGAAAGTGATAATCACACAGGCCAAAAAGACAAGTCTGACACATTACAACAAATATAAACACTTGTTTTATGAGATTGACATTAACTAACTAGTACAATTATCACAATGTTGCTACCATTAATTAAGGTGTCTCACACCCTCGAGTTTCTCACAATGCCATGGCCACTTCCACCCCTCTTTTCTCGTGGTCTTCCTGTCATGTTCTCTTAAATTCCCTGAGCCGGATCATAGGCTGCTACTCTTCTGACCTACACTAGTAGTTCTTAATCTTTTCTGAATCTAGACGCCTTGGAGGAGGTGAAGAACTCTATGATAGATCCTTTCCCCAGAAAAATATACATCTGTACCACATTTCATATGCAATTTTAAGGGGAGGGGATCCCACTGAATCGTTCTTAAAACAAATTTTTAAGCCCATCTTGCTGCAGCTAAACATAGTAATCTTGTGAACAACCCTCCCCGACACAGTATTCCGATCAGAGATGTGAGCCTCAGTCCTCCAGTTTTACATCACTGATCTATAGTTGATATCTATTCTCCACCAGCCAAAGATGTTTTACCCAGCTAAGCATTTTTAGGTCTACATCCAAAAGCCAGTAAAAAGTTTTATTTCCTAAATATAGTACTGCTCAGGATCCAGATAGCTCCCTCCACCCCAATCTCCCACTGAGATTCACTGCTTTTGGGAGACCACTCCCACTGCTGTGTCTAGGCTCCAGATCTTTTCCAGCCACACTTGGCTTTCTCCCCTCAGTGCCAGTCACACTTTCAGCTGCTTATGAAAATCTTCACATTGCTTATCCTTTTCTCTTTCTCTTTGCCCTCATGGCCCTAGCCTAAGCACATGTATATGTTGGGTTTAGAGTTTAGCATTTTATGAGCAGATCTAATCCGCCACATTAAATGATAGGGAATGGTATTAGGAATGAATATAATACGGTGTATTTACATAGTACTTCATGCACGGTATAAATGTTTTCATATATATTATTTCTTAGTCTTCACCATAGCCCTCAAGGTAGGTAGGACAGTAGGTGAGGAGTTAAGGTCAGGCAGCTAAGTGCTGGCCTGCTAGGATGACACCAAAGTCTGTTATGTTCCAGGACAGTGCTTTTGCTCATTAAATGAATGCCTCTCTAACCTCTCTGAGCCAGATCCCGTTACAGCATTACTTAGAAAAATCAAAGCCGTTGCTTTCCAAAAGCTTATGGGACACTCTGACATTTTAAAAAATGATGACCCCCCAAAACATGGGATATGAATGTCATATTTTTTTAATTACCTTTCATCTATTTTTCGAGGCAGCGTGCTTTTCTTGCTTTATCAAGTGTCTAGCTATATTTTTCAAAATCTTCATACACTTGTACTCAACCACGTTCCACAGAAAGCCAAGCAGGTTGAACAGTTAGAGCCATTACTTTCTGGGGGCTGATTGTGTTTTTCCTTTCTTTTATATTTATGTAATGAATAATGAATTGTTTTTATTGGAAAATCCCATACAACACAGGCAAATGTAAAAGTCATTCTTAACTCACCTCACCCCAAAGACGCAAAACCAACACACTTCTCTCCCCGGGAGTGGCACTGTTAGTTTGGGATTCTCTTTCCAAGCCTTTCCTTGCGTGATTATGTAGTCGTATATGTACCAATCACATTCATAGTTTTTTGCTTAAATGTAAGTTATATCTCACCATACTTCTTGTTCAGTGATTTGTTCTCTCCCCTTTAAATTCCCAGTATGTTCTGGAGATCTTTCTCTGTATTTCGGTCTAGTTCTCCTTTTAGTGGCTATGCAGTATTCCAGAGCTTGACCATACCATAAAATATTTTATGTCAGACAATCCCCGACTTGACTTCTGATGGTTGAATTTACGATTTTCCAACTTTATGATGGTGTGAAAGTGATATGCATTCAACAGAAACTGTACTTCGAATTTTGAATTCTGATCGTTTCCCAGGCTAGTGGTGTGCCATCTAGTACGCCCTTGTGATGTGTTGCAGAGGCAGTGAGCTGCAGCTCCCGGTCAGCTTTGCAGTCAGGAGGGTAAACAACCAATACATTTATAATCATCCTGCTTGTCCCTTTCAGTACAGTATTCAGTACCTCACATGAGACAGTCAACACTATCATAAGATAGGCTTTGCGTTAGATGCTTTTTGCCCAACTGTAAGCAAGTGTAAGTGTTCCAAGCACTTTTAATTAAGGTAGGCTAGGTTCAGCTATGAAGTCCAGTAGGTTGAGTGTATTAAAGGCATTTTCAACTCACGGTGTTTTCAACTTACGATGAGTTTATCAGGACATAACGCCACCATAAGTTGAGGAAGATCTGTACTCTATTACTGGATATTTAGGGCATTCCTAATGTTTTTTTCACTTGTTACAAACAATACTGTATCCTTGCAATACAAATTTATACTTCTACCAGCACTGAAAAAAGTGCCTATAATCCTCATGTCTTTACGTACACTGGATAGTATCAGTCTTGTAAATATTTACTTACAAAGCTTTCTATTGGACTTTTGTATTTCTGTGTATTTCCATTCTATATCCTTTGAATAATTCTTTTGGGTCATTTGTCTTTCTTCATAAATTGTAGAATTTCTTTATTCTGAATATTAACTCTTACTCTGCTGTACACTGCAGGTATTTTCTTCTAAACTGTTACTTGTATTTTAACTTGTTAATGGTGACTTTTGATGTACAATTTTTTGCTTTCTTTTAATGTACACAAATCCGTCAGCCTTTCTATGTATGACATCTGGGTCTTATGCCTTGTTTGGGAAAGCTTTCTCTACCTGTGAATTATAAAAATATCATTCAAAATTATCTTCTAATACATTGATAGTGTTGCTTTTTGTGTGCAGCCTTTAATATATCTGGAGTTGATGTTTGTGTTTGGTGTGTGGCAGGACATTGTATTAGTTTCCTAGGATTGCTGTGACACATTACCACAGGCTGGATGCATTATGACAACAGAAATGTATTTTCTCATAGTGCTGGAGGCCAGAAGCCTAAAGTCAAGGTGTTGGCAGGACTGACTCCCTTCTGGAGGCTCTGAGGGAGAAACCCTCCCAGGCCTCTCCCCCGGCTCCTGCGGGTCCCAGCAGTCACTGGCCTTCCTTGGCTTGTGAATTCATCGCTCCAGTCTCTCACTCCATCTTCGCTTGGCCTTCTTCTCTGTGCCTTTTCCTTTTCTGTCTCCTGTAAGGATGTTCTCATTGGATTTAGGGCCTCTCATGATCCCTTATGATTGCACCTCAATCCTTACCTCAATCAAAATTCACATTTCCAAATAAGGCCACGTTCTGAGGTTCTGGGTGGACATGAATCCTGGGGTGACACTTTTCAGCTAATTTAATTTTTTCCAAAGACTGATAGTTTCTGTGGCTTTCTTCCATTATCCTTTTTTCCTCACAAGTATGCTGTGCTGGCCACAGATTAAATTGAGTGGGTCTGGTTCAGGATGCAGTTTTGTTCCATTGATCTGTTTCTTGTTCACTGTTTCAATTATGATAATGTCTGAGATGTTCTGATATGTTGTAAATTCCTCTTCCCACCCCTACCGGTGCTCTTGATTCAAATATTTCTTGGCTATCCTTGAATGTATCCTCTAATTCACACAAGCTTTAGAAAGAGCTTACGGAGTCCATTGAAAACACATTGCGATTTGGATTTGATTGAATTCAGAGATCAAATTGGGGAAAACTGACATGTTTACAATATTGAATCTTCCCTTTAGGGCCATGCTCTGTTTGTTTAGGCTTTTATGTCTTTCAGTAAAGGTTTGCAGCTTTCTTCATAAAGGTCTTTTAGGTCTAAAACTAGTGATTTATAAATTTTAAAAATATTATATGTTTTCTTTTTCTATTACCTTTTCTAATTGTTATTTGCTGGCTTATAGAAAAGTCATTTATTTTTGTATGGTTGATCTTGTATCCAGCCACCTCACCTCAACTACTTTATTCTATATTTCAGTAGATTTTCTTAGTTTTTCTCGATAAATTACCATACTGTTTGAAAAATAGTGATAGTTATTTCTCTTCCTTTCCAATGTTAAAATCTTCTGTATGCTCTTATATGGGCCAGGACCACAATAGTAGATGTTAAACAGCAGCAGATTGAGTGAACAGAATTATTTATAAAACAGAAGAATAAAACATATAAGGACAAACCCATCAAGCCACAGATACTGCATAAGGAAACGATGGAGTTATAATACACAAAGGAAGGAAAGTGGCAGACGACTGGCAAGTGCTCCCTGTCCTTCATCTTACACTAATATTATTTAAAACCTTCCAGATCCTTCTAAGACCTCTTCTAGGTAGCTCCATCATGTTACCTGCAAGGCAAACGTAGTTCAGCCCGGCTCTTCCCTCAGCAGTTCATTCGGTCTTCAGACTGACCATTCGTAGTTCTTGAGGTCAGTCACAGACCAATGGTGGCACACAGCTACCACATAAGCATGTGCCCGTGTGCTTGGGGTGGAGGGTCTCATCGCTATATATACTGAAGATTCCTCCCCAAGTTAGACTTGTGAGTCTTCGTACCTAGTCAGCTTTCCCTACGTTCTTCTAAGTTTCTGGCCATTTAGGTTTTCACCCACAACCTTGCTGAGGAGTAATTCCCTCTTGGGGTTCAAACTGGCCAGCCATGCACAGCTCAAGATACCACAGACTAAGCTTCACAGGAATGCTTTTCCTTCACTCATGTCTTAAGTACCAAGCACTTATGTAATTGTTGTTTACTACACGAGTTCATAGAGCTCAGCCTATAAAAAGAAAAAACTAGATACTGAAATAGGAGCTTGGGTTTCTATAGACATTATGATGCCACTTTAAAGACAAACTGAGTGCTAGGAAGGATGGATCTCTTAGTATTTTTAAGGATAAACTTACCAGAAAAGATGAAGGCCTTGTCTTTGTGTGCCAAGGTGTGTCTGTGAACAAACCTGCTCTCCCCCAGTGAAGAATTCCTTTCAAAACCAGTGAAAAAAATGAGGTTTGCAAAAATTTCAACATTGGAAGTACTTATAAGTGAAATATTAATATTCTTAATTTAAAACATGATCTCAATCAAATATGTAAGAAATGCATATAAAGAAGACTGGGAAGACTTCTACTAAAACCTGTCAGTGACAGCATTATTTGTGATTATTATTCACCATATTGGGCATGTTTTCATTTTTAACATGCTACTTTTATGATCAGGAAACTAAAAAAAAAAAAAAGAGAGAGAGAAATCATCTGAGCTTAGTAAAGGAGAATGAGCAAAATACATCTTTTATGGAATTACTTATGATTCAGGAGACACTGAAAATTGTTGATCTGGTAACTTAGGAAGGCAGCTGGATTTGTTCACAGTGATTTGCTGGTTCTAACTCATTTCAAAGGTAATTCCCTTAATGGTTCTACATCCTCAAAACATTCTTTAAGCTTGAGTTTAAGCTCTACTTTTAGTTAGGTGTGGCTATCTGCAAACCAGCAAATTTTGGTATTTATAACAAAGAAAACGCATATGTGAAAGGACTTTGAAGAATACAGAGTAATACACAAAGGCAGGCACAGTATGATCAGTTCTTTGTGTAAATTATGGTTTTTATTGACAGGAATCATTATCACTGTGTACAAAAGCAAAGACTTCCCTGTAGTGCGCAGCTGTGGTCACTGTTTGCAGAAGCCATGTGCTTGCTGTGTGACTGTGCTTCTTAGACTCACAGTTTGCTTTTGCAGATAGTCCAGGATAAAACTGAGGAAGCTGCCGCCTGGAAGCTGGCTCAGGCCAGGCCGAGGGCATCTTCAGTCCAATAGATGTTTGTTGAAAAGCTGAACAGCAGGTAACTGCTGCGGGGCTACCAAGAGAAAGAACAATAGTCCCTGACCTCTGCCTTGCCCACAGTTTACATGTATTTTTGAAAAGAGCTCACCTAATTCTCACAGCCACCCTGTGAGGTAGTTCGAGGGTACACAGGGAGGGTAAGTAGTTTTCTCCAGGTCACACAGCTTCTCAGCAGCAGAGCCAGAGCAGGTCCTCAGGGACTCTAATCCCGACCCCGGTGCTGGCTACCATGGCTGCCTCCTGGATAGATGGGCCTCCCCTGCCCAACAGGAGCATTCAGTCTGGAGGGGAAACATATGCAGGTATCAGTGAAAGGGCATATCGATCAGGTGTTCTTCCTGAGTGCAAAGTGCAGGAGGAAAAAGAGGAAGGCGATTGACTTCCTCCTGGCCACACTAGGAGTCCTAGGAGCTAGTTGCCTCTTTCAAATGCAGTATGGCCTTGCTGGTGTTAGCCTGAAGGGTGTTGTGTTCCATTAAAGGCCATCAGTTTTTAATTTGTTCACCTCCTTTCATCTCTATGTCTTCTAGCCCTTTTCCCCTTGTTCACTTGGTGTCATGAATTCCAATCTCTGGATCTGTCTCTCTGTGTCTGTTTCCCTGTGTTGAAGGGTGTATCTTGGTCTTTTTATTCCCTGTGACTGTGTTTCAGTCCCTTTCCATTGATCTTCCTGTGCTAGATCTTTCTTTCCTCATCTCTTCCTATCACTTCGTTTCTCCCTTTATCCTCCTTGCTGCTCTGTCTCTGCCTCACAGGTCCCTAATGCAGAAAGGAAGTACGGTTCTAAACAACATAATTTTTATTTCAGAAGAGTTTCATTTTCTCTGTTATGATTTTTAGAGTAGAGACCACCAAGTTCTCTTTCAGTTCTGGAGCTCGATGTGAAGATGTTTCAAGTGTGAATCTCACTTTTTTTTCCCCAACAGATGGGTTTTTTCTGGATAGGAAGAAAATGTCCTTGCTCCAGGGTAGCAGCCCACATATCACATATGTTAATAATATTCACTTGGGTATTCTCAAGCTATTTTACAAGTGAATATGGTATTTTCAATTTAAGGCTGGAGAAACCAAGGAGCAGACAGGGGGAGAGTTATGGATTCTATCCCCTAATGGTATCCAGTAGGAGGAGGAGAGACAGAGACTACAAAGCATGATGGGGACAAAAAACCTCAGTGGCAGAAGAAACCATCAAGAAGTCCCACCACAGCGGTTTAACACTGGGAGCTTTATTAATTCCCATTCAAGGGCTGAGATTTGGTTAAACAGTTTTTACATTTAGTAACCCAAACTTCACTCCTGAAACCCACAAAAGCACCACAATCAAAACCTCCTTAAATCCCAACCCTACAGCATGAACTAGCCGAAGTCGCCCTGGAATGTGACTCAGGAGTCCTGGGTTCTAATTTTGCGGCTTGCCACTTCATAGGGTGGCAATTCAATTTACCATTTGCACCTAAGTTTCTTCATCTATAAAACAAAAAAAATATATTCACTTACCTCACTGGGTTATTTTGAGAACCAAGTGAGATAATATATGTGAAAGTGCTTAGAAAAATGATAAAGTTATATATAAATATAAAATGGTGTTAATAATAGCAGCACCAGAGCCCATAAACTCCACCCCACACATTCATATTTGTGAGTAAACAATTAGGAAGAGTAGTTATTAATCAGAAACCATGCTGTGAAAAATAATTATATACTCTGTCCTTTCTTATCAAGTTTGAAGGCAGTATAGTCATTAATCACATTGACCTTGAAGGCAGAAAGTACTGAATTCAAATCCCACCTCTGCTACCAGCAGTGTGACCTTTGGCAGTATTTTAGCTGCTTTGGCTCTTATTTTGCTCACACACACACATACACTCACACAGAGTGAGGATAATAAATTTTTCGTGAGGAACCAATGAGATAATAAATGCAAAATGTTGGATACAGTACCTGGCACGTAGCGTTCAAGAAGCATCAACTTTCAAAAGTAGCAAACATTTCTTGAGCACCAGCAGTAAGCTAACCTCGGAAATAAAATGAAAAGACATCATCCCGTTTCAAAGAAAGGGCGTACAAATAAAAAACAGCATTCTCACTACTCAAAGGCAAAGGCAGTTTAGAAAGTGAACTTATAAATTTGCCTGGAGAGACAGGTAAATAGAAACCTTGGAGGAGGAAACATTTGACTCAAGATCCCTTGAAAAGCCGAGGCTCATGTTTATGCTTGTTGCCTTTCTGGTGATTCAACCTAAACATGTTGGTGACGTCATGACACGGTGTTGGAAACTGATTTTACTGGCTGTTTTCTACATGTGAAACATCTGTTGTTTTGTCTTCATTTCATAGACTCCTTAAGAGCTGTACAAATGACTTCTTGCATAGGGAACAGATTGATTCCCATCACTTTAAAGTGTTGGCATCCTTGATGCATGTTGCTGATGCCTTTAAGGAGAGAAGGCAGGGAGGATTATAACTGCTTGTCACTCTCTGGAAAAGCTGGAGCTGGAGGTGACTGGGATAAACGGGGTAGGGACTACAAATGGGAATGCAGAAGGATTTGTTCTCCCAGAGAGGATGGAAGGTTTACAGGTAGCTGTCCTTTATCCATATGCAAAAATGAATATACAGAAAGCTTTTTATTGACCAGAAACTCTGCTACCAAATTGAAGTATCTTTCTCATTTCACCAAGTGTGTTAGCAGTGAACTTGGGAGTTAGAGATACTGCCCTGAGTGGAAGAAATATCAGACTTTTCTTTGGGTTTTCTGCTCCCTTAATGTTAACCCAATCCCTCACCTTAACAACATACAGGAAGATGTTAAAAGCTGTGTTTACTCTTTGTCTGCTTCTACACCAGCAACTGCCATGTTAGAGAAATTTAATTGGCATCTAACAGAAATCATCTGTTTCCTTACAAAAGTCACAGAATCATGAGAATTTAAGAGCTGGAAGAACCTCAGAGAGCTTGTAATTCAGCCTCTTCATTTCACAAATGAGGAAACAGTGGCCCCAGGAAACAGCTGTTTCAAAACTCTCTCATGGGGTTTTGGTCAGCACTTGCGTGATGGTGACTTGACGAGACCCATGTACCTTTCAACTGCAGTAGACACAAATGAATTGTATTCCCTCCACATTTGTAAACTGAGGAAGATACAGACCAAAGTAAAACTCTGGCCAGTCCCAAGAGAAGCCAGTAATATTACAGTTACTGTATTGGTGCTATGTGATCGGTGCTGAGTGAAAATGACTTGATTCCAATCCATTCAAGTTCAGGGCATCTGGCCCAAGAACTTTTAAATAAGAATGACACTGTCAACAACAACAACACAGTCACCAAGACTGGATCGTATCTTGACCCAAAGCCAAAAGACAGTACCGCAGTACGGCAGTACCACAGAAAAGTCTGCAGCCGTGATATTCCACCTCGATGTGTACTTTAAGGAACTGCTGGATTCTGTAGCAGGATTTCATGTTTTTCAGAGCGATGCTCCTCTGGAGAAATTCCAGCAGTTGGCAGGACACGGAAAAGCCATCTTTGGCGGGCAGAAAGGCCATTTCCTTAAGGCTCCCATTTGGAAGCAAGAGTGCTTGGTAGATAAGCCAGGCGGGCAGATAGCCACAAACCCACCCGCCCTCCCCTTCCTTCCCCCCGGAGAGATGCCCACCGCACCGTTCGCACCCAGGCTTGTCCCTGCTCCACAGACTCGCCCCACCCCGGCGGTCAGGGGTCTCGACCCGGTGCCTTTTCCTACCTGGCTTTCTCGGGGCCTCCCCCACCCGCCTGCATCGCCTCGCCCGGGGCTGGGGAGGGAAGGAGGGTCGTGGGCAGGTGCGGGGCAGTTCGTCCGCCAGGCGGGTCCCCGGGGGAGGGGGAGGCGTTCGCCGTGACGGAACAGAAGCCCCGAGAGCCTCGGCACTGCCTCCACGGCCTCCGCCCGGCGGCGGCCACTCGCGCGCCGCTGGTCGTGGGCGCAGGGTCGGCGCACTCGGGGCCCGACGAACAGCAGCTCCCGCCGCCGCCCACTCGCCGGCTGGCCAGGGAACCCGAGGAAGCCTCCCGGCCCAGGGGCGGCGGCGGCGAGACCCCGCCCCGCCCGGCCCGCCCGCGCCTATCGCGGTTCGCGGCCTGGTCACGCGGAGAGTGGCGCCGCGGGCTTGGGGCCAGCGCCCGGCGGCGGCCGGAGTCGCGGTGGGACGGGGCCGGGGCGGGGGCGGAGGGTAGAAATAGCGGCGGGCGGGCCGCGCCAGTCCCGGAGCCGCGCGGAGCCGACCGAGCCACGCCGAGGGCGCCAAGCGAGGCGGCCGAGCCCGAGCACCCATGCTGCTGCCGCTGGCCTGGGGCTCGCTCTTCTTCCCGGGGCTCTTCGGGCTCTGCACCTGGGGGCTGCGGCGCGCGCGGCCCGCCTGGACCCACAGTGACTGCGTGATGATCAGCACCAGGTACGGGGCGAGGCCGCGCCCGCCGCCCGCCCGGCCCCCCTGCCCGGTTGCGCCGGCCCCGCGCGGAACCCAGGGCGGAAAAGGGGGGCAACAGGAAGCGAGGGGGCTGCCTCCACGGTTCTCGCCCCCTCTGCGGCGCTGGCCCCAGAGCTCCGAAGACCCTGTGCGTCCTGCCCAGGAGGGAAGGAGACGGAGGAGGCGGGAGGGTGGGAGGCCGCCCACACCGATGAGCATCGGGAGGGACATCTCCGTGCTGCCGACATCTGCTAGCTGCCTTGGGGGTCGGGAGCGCGCTGGCGGCCCTACCATTTTCCTCCGCTCCCTGGCTGCCTAGGGAAAGTCAGGTGGAGTTCCGGCTTTATGTCCACAGGACGGGATTGAGCGCGTCCCCCGCCTCCCTTTTTGTTTTCTGCCCCTCTTTAGGCTGGTTTCTTCAGTGCAGGCTGTGTTGGCCACCGGGTCCGGGATCATCATCATCCGTTCCTGTAGAAACGTGGTCTCCGACAGGTAACATTCAATGCCAGGTGAAAGCTGCACAAATCACAGGGCTTAACTTTTTCAAAGTTTCCATATTCGAGTGGCTCACAGGCGCTAGTTCTTTATCAGCATATACTGTCAGGTAGCTGATTAATGGGTAAAATTTGGGCACCATAATCAGTTCCCTCCTCTTCTCACCTCTTTCAGCATTGCTAGCTTAGGAGAAGGTAAACTGAAGAAATGCTACAGAATGAGAGAGTCTAAGTCTGATTTAAGGTGCTGTGTTAGAGGACCGTGTGGTCTATCAATCCAAGTTCTTTGTGGGACAGATCAGTGTGAAAATTATTCAAAAGTGGAAGTACGGCTTTAGCTTCCTTTAAATGATCTCAGTGGGGCCCCTACTCTGGAGCATTTACTGGCCAAGATGTATCCAGTGTGGTTGCAGAGCCCTTCTATGGAAAGGAACAGATCCATCACCCCTTTCCTTACAAATGCTGCTCTTATTTTTCCTCTGGATTTGTTAAAGGTGATGAGTTTTGTGGAACTTTCAGAAAACTGAATTGTATGTGTTTTAGAGCTCAGTCCAGAGGCAGGACAGGAAATGTGCATCCAGAGAAACAAATCAAATGCCAGACAGGTGTACTTTGTATAGTATTTAGACCTGGGCAGTGGTGGTCCCACCCACCTCCTTTTAAAGCCATCCTTTTCACCTGTCCTCCTAGAACCACCCCCTTCCTCACAAGTTGAAGAGCGATGGTCAGATGTGCAGGGAAAGTTAATAGCCTTTTCTGATCCTTTTCTTATGTTGACTCTGCAAAGTGTCCTGCTTTTCCACCTGTTGAGGCTGGAATGGGAGGGAAGCCTGAGGGGGGCATCTGTCTCACTGTGACCTGCAAATTTAGTGCCTGGATCTTACTTGGGGTTAATCCTGCCATCATGGTTCTTGTGCTTTTTTTCTTATGCCTTTTTTTAGACAAAACTAGTTATTGGCGATGAATTGTAGATGCTGAGAAGATAGTCAAATGACTTTGATTGCTTACACCAAGGGCTAACAGCATTTGCTTGGCTGGGTTCAGTTTTTAATTGAGCATTTTCTGATCATGCAGCAAGCTCCGTCACTGCCTCCAGTTTATCAGGTCAAACTTGAAACCTGCTTCATTTGCAGAGATTAAACTAAGACAAATGCAGCCCCACAGCATTGACAGGAGCTGACTTGAGGGCAAGCAGCAGGCAGCTGCTACACATTTCAGAAAGAGATCTGGGCACAATTAACTTTCAGTTCCATAGCACTGTTCTCCCCTCAGAAGCCGTGTCTTAGTGGCTTGAGCCTGGTAGCAAACCTGACTTTGGCTTGCAGGGTCCTCCTCCTTTTGTGTATCTTTATGCCTTACATTCTCTGCTTGCAAAATGTAGACAGACACCACCTTTTTGTGCCCTCACCTTACATGGATGCACAAGGATGCTCTAAAGTCACCTAGATCATCAAAAAAAAAAAAAGGCCTTTTGGAGTTCATATTCTGTACACCCAAATGTTTTCCTATTATGTGTCTTTTCATTTTATGCCTTCATATAGAACATCTATAGATAGGAGAGGGTATCTGTGAATCCCCCAAAATTATTTCATCAGATTCTTAGAGATCCAGATCCCTAAAAAGGCTGAGGGTCACAGCTCGAGGCAGTCTCTCAATTTAAACACTTTAATGTGGATAGTACTTTTTACATTTAAAGGGACTTTCACACATCTAGTTTTTTTTAATCTTCACAATAACTTTGCCAAGGAAATAAGACAAAGATGATTATCTTCATTTTATAAAGAAAGCTAAGGTCCAGGCTACTGGTAGCTAAGGTTACAAACCAGATCTCTCACTAACAACTTTTCAGGGAATTCAACTAACAGCCACAATTTCACATCTTATTGAACTGGTAGTATGTGCAAAATATTAAAACCTTAGGCTCCATTCAAGGGAAGTGGTCAGCTATATTTCAGCTGAGCTTTCAGTAGCTCTTCATAGTTATTTTACTAGGAATTGCTTCAAGAAAGCACTGGACACCACAGATGGGCAGTAGAATAAATACTGCATCTTTTTGCCTCAGTGGAACTTGGCTAATTAATTTGCCTGCATGTATATTAAATTTGCTGTTACCTGTTTTATTGTTTTTTTATTATTTGGTTATGCTGTGGTAAGCACGGGTGCTCGACAGAACTCTGTTGACTTAGTGGATCTAATCCTTCCCAGGATAGTACATAATTTCAATTTAGGTTTTTTTCACATGTATTTTCTGTAGAGAGATTATTTATCATTTGGGAATAAAGTTTTGGAAATTATAGAGACTTCCCTTCTAATCTGCTCTGGGACAGTGATAAATTTTGACTCAGCTAATATTGACTTCACCCCTCTGGACGAGTAAATAGGAACACTGTCTCTTGTCCTAGCTTCTCTTCTGGCACCTGACTGCTGTAAGGTAGTCCCTGAACTCTGGGCTCATTTCCAGACATATTTTTCTTAATGAGTGAAATTGGGTTTAGCTGTAGAATTGTAAGGAAACTAGGCAGGGTTGCTGCCCAGAACCTCCCTAAAATGGGGCTGCAAACAGATGCAAGAGGAAACTCCCAACTGTTGAGTAACTGAGTGGAGTTAAACTGGAAATATTGGATTTGAGATTTGGGCCACCTTCCAAACCAGTTTCTTGGTGGGGCTGTTGAATCATTGGTAGAGATATCTATATCAAAGTCAGCTTACATCACAAAATACCAGAAAGTCCATTACAAATGAGTATCAAAATCAGGCAAATAGTGACATGTGGTGCTGAGTGAGTTCTTGCTTTCTGCCTTGGACACTTACGAGTCTGCCCTGTAATTTGTTCACTCTCCTTATCTGTCAGTTTCAGCATCTTCATGGTAAAGTATTTGGAGAGAAAACAGATAATTAAATACAAAGCTGAAGCAAATGTGTTTTAAGAAGAGGTTGGCTTTGTGCCCCCCTAAATGATACCCATAATTACTCCACGGACCATCCTTATGCTCTCTTTCAGGCACTGGCTTGCTCGAGAATATGTCTGGTTTTTGATTCCATACATGATCTATGACGCCTACGCCATGTACCTCTGTGAATGGTACCGAACCGGGGACCAAAACAGCAGACATTCCCTCACCATTTTCCGAAACTTCCTAAGTAAAAACCGCCTCATGATCACACACCACGCAGTCATTCTCTTTGTCCTTGTGCCGGTCGCACAGGTAATGGCCTCCCAGGACAGCCACCAGCAGGCTCAGGCACTTGTTTCTCCTGTTGAACTGGGCATCCCATTACTTAGGAGTCAGATTGCCCCTCCTTTCTTTCCCTTTCCTCCTGCAACCCCCTGCCCTCTGGCCAGCTGCTTCCACAGTGAAACACCCCATTCCACCAGGCACATCGTGTAGAAAGGAATTCAATCTGAAATGTTTGAGACCCCCTTTACCAGCAATCCCCCAGCCCCCTGTGATTCCATAGCACCTGTCCAAGGTTCTGCCTTTAGTTCACACAATATAAAAACAATGTACAAGACAAAACAACATAAAAATTGTTTTAAAGAAATAAGAGTGGCTCAGTCAACTGGTTATCTGCTCTACCAATGCCCAGAGAGGGCTGTCTGCATTATTTTGATGTCCCAAAAGCACAGACTCTCAAAGCAAATAGCCTCATAAATATCTCCCCAGATATACTTTTTCCCATTTAAAAAAGCCCCACCAACAAGGAAGAGACATGAGAATACAGAGAGGAAACTAGTCATTCCTGAGTGTCTACCAGGTGACAGGTGCTTGATTTAAAACTCATAGCCTTTGAATGATCATTAGGAATTATTAGAAATAATCAGAAATAAGAATTAGAAATTGTTAGTCCTATATCCTAGATGAAGAAACTGACTTCCCTCACCCAGTGGTACTAAGACACAGAACCGCTATTCTATGCTCTCTTGCTTTCTTCCAAGGATGAAAAGAGAGGCAGAGTGCATTACCTTTAACAAGTCTCTCCTGATTGTGCTGGGACCCTACTATCTAGCACAGGGCCTGGCACATATTTTGTTGAACTGAACTGGCTTAAGTGCCCTTGGCCAAGTGAACGAGTTATAGACCCAGAAGTAGGCTGCAGCTTTCGGCTGATGTGGAAATTCAGAGAAGCTCGGTGTGTGATGCAATCAGCCCACCTGCAGCTGCCTCTGGACCCTGGGGATTTGACCTCTGAGCACCACTGCTCTGGAGGCCGTGGGGAATGAACTGGGCTGCGCTGGCCCACTAAGCACTTCCCTTTCCCTATGTGGTTGCCCTTTTCAATAGCCCCAGGTAGAATTTTCCTTCCGAGGTTCCTTAACTTCTATTGTTTTTCTCTCTTTCTTCTCTTTTCATCTGCAGAGGCTTAGGGGAGAGCTTGGGGACTTCTTTGTTGGCTGCATCTTCACGGCAGAACTGAGCACTCCATTTGTGTCGCTGGGCAGAGTTCTGATTCAGGCACGTATGAACCAAGTGGCAGAGACAGTACTGAGGGAACTGACTCTGCTCTACCCTGGTAGACTGCAGGGTCTGGAGACACCCCCTTAGTGCTACGAGTAGGCGGGTAGGAGAACCATGAACAGACTGAAATGTCAGTTGGTATTCCGAGCCAGAGGGGACCAAACTACATTTGATTCAAATTTGACCCAGTCCTTTATATATACTTTTCCTGGCCACAGATTTTTCTCATCCAGGGCTCCTGTTCTGGGGCTACTGTCAGCTGGGTGGCTTAGGTCAAATTTAACATCACTGCTGGAAAAAATACAAGGCTCTATGCATATATACATACGGCAGCACTCAATCAGCTTTTCTACAAGTGTCAGAAACGGAGAGGCTTAGCCTTGACATCGTGGGACTCAGGCCAGTCATTCCCCGAAGGTGACCCTGCAAATTCCCCTTCCCTCTTCTTTTGCAGCTAAAGCAGCAGCACACCCTGCTGTACAAGGTGAACGGAATCCTCACGCTGACCACCTTTTTCTCCTGTCGGATCCTTCTCTTCCCCTTCATGTACTGGTCCTATGGCCGACAGCAGGGACTGAGCCTGCTCCAGGTGCTGTTCAGTATCCCTTACCACTGCAACGTGGCCAATGCCATCCTCATCGCTCCCCAGATCTACTGGTTCTCTCTGCTGTGCAAGAAGGCAGCCCGGCTCTTTGATGCTCCCCCGACCAAAAAGGATGGTTAAGTGCTCCCGGGAGTCAAGCAGTAAGGGTGCCTCCCCACACTAGCTGCCTCCTCCACTCCAGTATTCTGTGGACCAAACTGTGCCCTGGGTGGCCTCAGCCTTTTGGGTACTGATAAGCAGATGGCTTTGAGTTTTTCTAAAGAGTATTCAGATTACCTCCCTCTTCTAACCTGCCCCTTTGGCAAAAGCACTTTTCTTGTAATAATGACTATTGGATCCTGTCAGACCTCTGTCAGCAGCACGGCGGTTTGAACGCAAGCCCAAAGTGATAAGTAGTGGGGCACCTGCCTGGCCCTGATGGAGGTGGGCTCCCCACCTGTCCAACCACTAAGGGCAGTATCCACACTTCCTGGGTCAGCAGAAGCAAGTGATGACTCGGTTCTCAAAATAATTTCTTGTGACACTGGCCTTGGAAAATTGTTGTGGGTCGGCAGTTCTTCACTGTTTGCTAGATAACCCACTGGTCCTTTGCCTCATCCTTTCATCCGTGTGCCAACGTTGAATTCTCCTATCTACCGACTTCCAATCAGAAATCTCAGGCAGGAGGCAGGTATGGGAGCCTGAAGCACTTGAGTAGGTAGGAAGGCCAACAGGTCAGCCCCTCTGCAGGCTGACTTGGCAAGACCAATGTCCAACTTGTGAGCCTGTTGCCAACAGTCACAGATGTTACTCCCTTTTTACCATGTCCCCCAAGCCCAACTTTCCGCACATCCACACACACGGAACGTGCTTGTTAAAAACTATAGGGGTAAAGTGAAATCATGGCTACCGCGCTATTCACTGGGTAACCCCACCCTCTGACACTGTCCTTTTCATATGAAGTGGAAATGGACTTCTGTATTCTCAATCACAAGACGTCTCACCTAGATTGCTTCCTGATAAGCCAGAGCTTGTGGTCCAAAGCCTGTACCTATGTGAGTTACCACCATTTAGCCACAGAAGGCTGGAGACTAAGAATACAGGACAGCCCTGGCCGAAGTACGTGGACTGACTCCTCCACCTGCTGTTTGCAAAAAGGATCCTCTGGTGCCAACACTAACTGTCCCTTATCAACAGGGATGGATTTTAGAAACTGCTACCATGAAGTTTTTTCCCAAGTGGTAGTGAAAAACTAGATTTTTTAAAGTGCCTTTTAATTCAGTGTTGTCCGTGAACTTTTGAAGTACTGAGCGTGTAACAGTGTCTCAAATTTTGACTATTTCAGTCTTTAATGGGTGCCATTTAAAAAAAGTAAAATGCTGGTTTTTTTTTTTTTATTTTTTTTTTTACTGTTTTGTTTACTGTCGGTGTATCTATAAATCACCCCTGTGGTGATTAAATTGCACTAATATTTTCCAACTTATTCTCGTTTGTGAAATACATCCATGCCTAAGACCCATCCTGGAACTGACTGGAGTGGCTGCATCGTGTGCTGTTGTCTCTGGTCTGTGTTCTTATCTGTGTATCTGGCAGAGGTGGGGTTGTGGGTGGGGGAGGGGTACATGAATGCTTTCAGCCTCCAGAAGGGCCTAGCTCCTCCCTCATCTAACTTGTCTCTGTCATTCCTGCTTCCAAGAGTACACTGCAGGGTTCTAGAGTCCAAGCCCAGTGGTCACGTAATGTCAAGGCCTTTCTTCTCTTCCCAGGTGAATCCCAGTTAGGAGTCGGGAGGGTGGAAGCCCAACTGTAGGCCACAGAGCCAGCCCACTTTAGGCGAGGGAGGGAACGCCAATACTGCCCTATCGTGATGGTGTGGATCCAAAGGAGGTGACGAGGCACCTCCTTGGTCCTTCCTTGCCTCCCAACTGAACACCTCACCAACCAGTCCTCAGAGTTCTGTGAGTTATCCTGGGCGCCTTTAATCTGCATTTTCACACATCTGCACACACCATTCCCTGCTCCCACTCTCCAAAACCATGACAACCCACCCCAGGCAGAAGACAATTATACCAATCCTTCAAACATGTCTTTGCTCAGCTTACCAGACAGTTTTACTATCGCTTCTTTTGGATCCAATGAATGGATGGAGTTAATTAAGACTGTGCGGCAGAAGTGCTCGATCCAGAAGACACACGTTTTCCTGAGGTCATTCATCTACCCCTCAACGTTTAATTTTCTTGGTCCAATCCTCTCCTTTTACAGTGGTTACAGGACTTTGGGGCCCACAAATCACATGGCTAACTGGTGGCAGAAAAGAGTCCTTTTCCTGGTTGCTGCCCCTTCCAAGAAACTGCAAAATAACTCTTAAAAAGAGAATTTCACTACAAAAGAACACATGGACCTCATAATTTGTCCACTTGGGTGATTTCACCTTTAGGCTTATTTGCCAAATTCTAGGGTGAAGAAGTCCAGCTATGAACATGTTCCTCCCAGCTTGACTTGACCTTTAAGACGGGGCTGAGCCCAATTTCAGAGAATATTGATGAGCTCAGATAGTGATGAGACAGGCTCAAAAGAGACAAGATGAAACTCAAAAGAGAATTTTATTATAATTTATACGTTACAAATACCTAAGAAACTATTTTCTTTACACTGTCATTGTCATATCTACGGGCTCACATAACCAAAAAAAGTTTGTGTTTCTCAGCTCCAGCCCTCACAGACCCCACTAAGCAGAGACCCAGCTGTTTTCTGAGCCACAAAGTTCAGAAGTTGCTGATCTTCTGCAGGAGGGTTTGGCGCCGCTCCTCAGGGCTAATGTTCTCAGCGATGGACTTTAAGAAGCGCTGCTCGTTCACCTTCTGGAGCAAGGAGCTAACGGAAGTGTTGGTCTTGCTCAGGGTTTCGTAGCAGGTGAGGATCTCCAAGGCCAAGACGTAGAGGGGGTCACACACCTCTTGGTGGAGCATGGCCATGATGTGCAGAACATGACAGAACACCTGGGTATAAAAAAATAGGGTTTCCTGGGTCAGGTTCTGTTCCTGTCCTTGGGCCCAAGGGCCAACTGATTGTATCAACCTAACTGAGTCCAGGAGGTTGGTCAGACTGTTACACAGGAGTCTGACCACATGAGTCCAGCCTTCCATGGGAAGCCAATTGCGACAACTCTGGCTGCAGAGAAACTGGAAGGCTCTCAGCAAGAGCACAGAGAGCTGGAACTCCTGGGCAAAGGGCTTCAGGTTGAGCAAAGGCATGAACTGAATGTACTCCAAGCTGTAAGGGACATGCAGGAGCTGCTTCTCCAGCAGCCTCCTGGTCAGCCGTTGGAGGTACTGCCACTCATGGGGGCTGCACCAAGGCATGACTTGCACCAGGGCTACCAGGAAGCCCTTGCTGAACAATCTGACCTCCTCAGGGTTGCCCACATCTACCACCAGGAGGGCGAGCATCCGCTCCGAGAGGCCGCTAGACATGCAGCAGCACTCTACCCAGGCCAGCAGGCCTGTGCCGGGCCCGTACCCAGGGTGGGCCTGGGAGGTCCACTCATCCTCAGGAAGCTTACAGATCTCAAAAAGCGTGGCCGGCACCTCACACTTGAAGTGGCCATCAAAGAAGTTCTTCAGTCTCAGGCCCACGGTCCAGTCCAGCTGCTCCAGCTTCCGGTGGAGCCAGGACAGGGACTTGACCCAGATGTCTGGGGAGAAGGTCTCGGCATTGGCTAAGACCACCTCGCAGAGGAGCTCCAGGATGTGGATCGCTCGGTCCTTGCCCTCCAGAGTGAGGCACCGCTGCTCCTTGGGAAGCTGCCAGTATCTGCTGAAGCCATCCAGGAGCTGGCACAGGCTGAAGATGAGCGGGAACGGAGAACAGGCCTGCAGCCAGTACTCCTCTAGGCATGCGTTTCCTTCGAGAGTCTGGGTGAAGATCCTCAGGCCGAGGTCCACCTCTTTGGCATCCAGCATCAAGAAAGGCAGGACGAATTCCTTCAGCACCTCATCTGGTTCAAGAAGAGCAGCAACCGGAATCCCTTGGGGCTTCACGGGACTCACCAGGCAGCTCAGGAGCTCCAGAAACTGCTTCTCTTCCCTGGGCGTGGATAACTTCGTCCAGACGGTTTCTTTGAGGCATGACACCACAAAAGTGGTGGATGGATTTGGACCCTGCTCCTCCGTGAACCTGAGGGCGGGAAAGGCAGTCAGAATCTGTGCCAGGAACTTGTGGGTGCCGAGATTGACCACAGCCAGGCTGCACACCTTCTTCACTGTGACCTCCGGGTGCAGAATCACCAGGCGGGCCACAGAAGCTATGGCTTTCGCCAAGCCCTGTTCGGATGCGCTCTGCGCGAGCTGGTTAAAGGTCGTGTTGAGGTCTTCCTGAAACCCCTCCAAGTAAGCCAACAACTTCTCCGAGAGGCCCTTGCGCCCCCAGGAAAGCAGGACGCCTGAGAGGACTTTATTTTTATCTGGCAGCGAGAGGTGTGCGTAACACTCCAGGATCAAGCCAATCACTTGTTTGATCTGAGGCTCAGGGACGGCCCAGTCATTCGTGCCGACGTCCATCACTGTTTCCAGCAGCTTTAACACCAGGCCTGGCTCTTGGAAGAGGGCCCTGTTGTTGGCCAAACAGGCCAGCCACTCATCTGAGAAGGCCCACTTCTTCTCAGAAGCAAAAATGTAGCACATTTCCATGTGCCGGTCCATCTTCTGCTCGATGATGGCCATGGCGATGGAGGCGGTGATGTCCTTCTCCGGGCCCTTGTTCTCCAGCACCCTGTTGGTGTTTCTCAGGAAGTCCCCTACACACTCCGCTAGCTCAGAGACCACCTGCCTCTCCTCCTTGGATAGGCTGGTGGTCTCCAGGTAGAGCTTCAGATTCTGGCTGAAGGAAGTCAGGCTGTCGCACAGCCGGTAGCTGTCGTAATTCATCCCCTGGCTGCTGCTGAGCACGGCCTGCAGCTCCTCGCCCCACTCCCGCAGCAGGCTGCGCAGGAACTCGAACCCCACGAAGATGGTCTCGTTTGGCAGTTTGGCCAGGGAGGTCAGGCTGACATCCCGCTCAGCCTCCTTCACCTTCTCGGCCAGTGCTTGCTGGTGATATGGGTTTTGGGTGTCCGAGTTCCACACAGAGATCACCGTGGCCAGCTTGTCTAGATACACGGTCGCAGACACTTCCTGAGGGTCATCCTCCATCAGTGCGAACACGGTCAGCATGTCAGCCAAGTTGGCTAAGGTGCAGCACTTCATCCCGGGGCACAGGATCCTGCTCTGGATCTGCTTCAGCCCGGTGAGCAGCATGGCCAGCAGCGGCATGGTTGGACACACGTCTGGGTCTGACTTAAACCTCTTTGGAGGGTGGGAGAAGTCATCCGAGGAGGCCAGGTACTTATGGGCCATCGTCCGGAACTGGGAGAGCAGGGGGTCCTGCTGGTTGCCCTTGTGCTTCATCATCTCCCACCAGACGTCAAGGAAAAAGGCCACGTCCTTTGAAGAGGTGTCAATAGTCATGTGCTCCAAGAAGCGCTCCAGTTCTGCCCGGCAGATGGTGGTGGGCAGGGCCATGAGGAGCTGGATGAAGAGGCTGGAAGCTTCCAGGGACTTGAGCAGCTCAAAAAGGACTGTGTGATTGATGGTGGGGATCATGTTGCCCACAGAGAAGAACACATCCTCCTGCCACCGAGTTTCCGTGTCAGAAGGGGTGGTGGGGTAGGGCTGAAGAACCTTGGCCCAGATGATGATCAGAGCCTTCTTCTTCCAGGCGAAGGGCTGGGAGCATGCCGTGGCGGAGGAAATCTCCCTCAGGGCCTCCACAATGGGCTGCCCAACGTGCTCCCAGTCCGACTTCGTCAATTCTGCCAAGGCTTTGGGGCGGAACAGCTGCTCGGCCAGCAAGAAGCCCCCGTGCAGAATAGTCATTTCTTCACAGATATTCAAAGGTCCTGCACAGACAGAGTCGAATAGGATGGAATGTGGTGAAAATTCTTCAGAAGAGAAAGCAGAGGTTAGACAGAGACAGCAATCAGTGGACTGGCTGTCACCGTCAGGGGGAGAGATGATGAGGGTTCTAAACGAAATCAGTGGGAGGGGGAAGAAGGGATGGATCTAAGAGTTGGAGTCAAAAGGACCCACCTGGGGAATAAAAAAAGGACTCCCACACTCTCTAGCCTGGAACTAGGAAGACAGCGGGCACCACTGGAAACAGGAACACGCAAGATGGACTTGGAGGCAAACCCTGATTGGTTTTGGCTATTTGGAGTTCGAGGCAGAACACTAGGGTAGAGGCATTCTCCAGCAATGGAAATGCGGGGCTGAAGCTTGGGAGTAAAGTCAGCCTTGAAATGTGACTCAGGGAGAAGCCTGCCCAGAGGGGATGAATGGAACCAAGGAAGCAAATGAGATCCTGCAGGGAAAGCACTGTGTAAAGGAAAAGCTGGATTGCTGAGGGAAGGCCCTTGAGCAGAAGGACGGGCCAGCAGAGGATTTGGAAGGAAGGGCTGAGAGAGAGCAAGCAGGAGCAAGCACAAGGACAGTACCAAACTATAGCGGCCACCAAGTACGCACTGTAGGACATGACAACTAAGCTTCCAAGTAACAGTACAGAGGAGGAGGGGCAGGGACCAGAGCTGCCTTCCTTCTTTTTCTCTTAAAGCACTCAGACAAGCCCTGCCTTCCTTCTTTTTCTCTTAAACCCCTGTCTTGCAAACAGATTTCCTATGTCAGGCCTCTTAGGGAAAGTTCAATTCCCACAGCTCTTTCCATGGAGAACAAGCTACTTAATGGTCCTGGTTCTCTGGTGGAAACCAAGAGGTAGATAGAAAAAATACTGCATTAGATTCAGAAGTCCTTCCTTCAGAAAGTCACGAGTTGATAGAGACTTATCAAGAAAGGCATCTTGAGGGGGGCAGGGTATAGCTAGGAGGTGGAGCATGTGCACGAGGTCCTGGGTTCAACCCCTAGGATCTCTATTAAAATAAATAAACCTAATTAACCCCCCCAAATTAAAAACACCACCAAAAACAAACAAAAAGTTTGTGGAAAAAAACGCATCTTGGGATGTTTAATCAGACATGAGTTTAAATCCTAGGTCTGCTATTTAAAAGCGGTGAGATCTTAGCTTACTTCTCTGAGCTTCCCTTCTTCATATGTGGCGATAATACAGACTTCACATTATGACAGTGAGGATCAAATAATATACACTAGACCAGCCCCGGGCACTGGGTCTGTGCTTGCTGTTGGCTCCTGATCCCACCTCCCAGGGCTACTGAGCATTAAATAGGAAATAGCTACAGTAAGACTCAGGCTACAAAGAGCCTGATTAAGTGCTCACTAAACGCTGGCTCCCCTAAACCTTTCCACTGTTGGCAGGACCAGAATCTTGTCACTATTCTTTGCCTCCCCCAGCTTAGAAACAGGACATAGGTCTTTCTCAGGCATGTCTCCTTTGGCCCATAAACTAAATCAGAGTGAAAACACTGCTCACTCTTCAATATTCCGGATTCCTCTCCCCCATCCCAGGGCCCCTTCCTCACTCCCTCATGACCCCAAGAACACATCTTCCCCATTTTTAGAGGCCAGGAGCCAGCAGAGAATCGTGATTCCAGGAGACTATCCTGCCCCTTCGACCATTTAAGGGAGCAGCACTCCTATACCACTCACTGGTGAAGGCAATCCATCTCGGTGGCCCAGTGGCCAGGGCAGACTGTAGAGGGGGGAACAGTGGGGTGGGGCTGGGGGTGTTAGGTTGCTGAAGAGTCTCTCTGAGGGTTCAGGCCCTTCTTTCTGGTTCAGGCTGCTCTCCTAGGGCCCCCCAAAATATGTTCCCTTATGACTCTGTAAATTTGATTTTATTGCACTATCAGCTCAGCTGCGCTACTTGAAGGAGTAAGTCCCAGAAGCAGTTAACGGCTGGGCAAATCCTGAGCGTTTTATCACTGGTTAACTGGTGCTAGTGAGTGCCCACTCCATATGTTTACTAAGTGCTTACTCCCTCCGTACCAGGCACTGTGCTAGGTGGTATGTGGATGAGATCTCTTAATCTTTTTGAGGCCCATTTCTGTTTCAGAGATGGGAACATTAAGACTCAGAAACAATTTGCTAAGTATGCCAGAACTACAAAGTGGTGGGGCTGGAACAGAAATCACCACAGGTGCAGGGCTCCAAACTCTACCCTGACGAGCTGGCTGGAGCCAGGGGCCAGAACATCTCTCTACAGTCTACTGATGCCGGGACATCTTGGAGTGTCTCAACACAACTCTCCCAGGACAGCTCTCTGATCTTATTCCCTTAAGAGCACGTCCAGCCAGGAGGTGGGTGGGTAGTGGGAAGGCTGGGCAAGGAGTCTCCAACTTATACTAGCTATTCCCGACCCCCGACCCCCGACCCTGCCTCTGAGGAATCACGATACACGTGCCATCTCGGCGGCTGCAACCCCTCCGCACAACTGCAGGTCTGAAGGACGCTAGCTCTGCGAAAGGCACCGGACGGGACTCGGTACACACGTGATCTCAAGGAAAACGTTCCCCAAACTGTGAGGTGTATACTACCGTATATCACCATCCCGTTTTATTCACGAGAACCTCAAAAGAGTTAAGATACTTGCTCAAGAACTCAGTATAAATGAAACCGTCGGGGCATCTGGCATTCCCCGGGGCGTCCTCCGAGCCCTGCTTTCTCCAAAGCACGTGCCCGAACCTGCCCACAGTCGGGAACACTAACTTCACATCCGCTTGGCCCTTCACCTGGAAAGGGGCCAGGAGCCGGCAAAGGGCGGGCGGAGGAGCTGCAGGTCCGGAGCTAGAGCCCAGCCGACCCCCGGTCTCCAGGACACCCCCGGTCTCCAGGACACCCCCAGTCCCCAGGATACCCCCGCCCTCCCAAATCCCTCCCCGACCCGGAGGTCCCTCTTAGTCCCGGCCCACTCAGCACTGTGGTCGCCGGTTGCCGGACGCGGCCCACGCGGGCCCGGGGCAGGGGAGCGGAACACCCACCTAGGTCCATGGCGGCGACGCTGGCGGCGACGCGGGCCGCCCCTCCCCCGCCACGCCGCCAGGGCGGTGCAGGCGTCACGGCACAATGGGCGGCGCCGGGGGGTGGGACAATGGGCCGCGCCTGAGTCCCCGCCCGCAGTCTCAGCTCCGGCTCCGCGCGGTCAGCCGCCGCTCTCCGCAGCTCCGCGCGCACGCGCGGTCCCACCAACGCGCCCGCGGCGTCGGGAGCGCCTGACCCACAGCGCCCTCTATCGGCCAGAGGCCTCCAACCAGCCAACAGGCAGGTACCCAAGACAGGTCCGGCCGAGGAGCGCCCCGCCCCTCCTTCTCCCCCGGCCCCGCCCTAAAATCGCCCGCCCCCCTTATCCAGGCTCTGCTCGGCTCAACCACGTGTCTGTGCGGTCCCCTGACTCCTGAGCCGCAATCAATCCAACCCATTAGCTCCTTCCCTGGCCCCGCATTCTTCCGCACCCAGTTCCCCTTCACAAAGCCGCTTGCTAACCCGCTCAGACGCACCGCTGCTTGAGAGGCTTCCTCCAACGCAGGGAGAAGACTCGCTCTCGCTCTGACCTGCCTGGTCCCCTCAGCGCTTCTTTGGACAGCGGCGGCAGCTCCATAATTTTCTGGCATCATAGACGCTTTTGAAATGTTAATAGGTTGTCCTTCTCCCCAGAAAATGCACCCTGCGAACCAGAACACCTGTGGGAGAGATCTAATCCAATGGGTCCCAGTTTGCATTCTGTACTTTTTATTAAAACATACATTCGATTTCTCACTGAGGAAACACAAACATCCTATGTTCTTCCCACACATTACCCAGTCTCCTTGTTCCCTTTCCCTCCTTCCCAGGCTTAATCACCATCCTCAAGTGTTTCTAACTCTCCATCCTCCAGGTTCTAGCGCCAGATCCCCTAGAAAAGGCAGAGGGGCCCAGCCTCAGCTGCCCTAATGTGCCAAGTGGAGTTTGAAATGGCCTGCGCTGCTATCAAGCAGTTGAAAGGGCCGGTGAGTGATCGGGAGAAATTGTTGGTGTACAGCTTCTACAAACAGGCCACTCAGGGCGACTGCAACATCCCTGCCCCGCCTGCCACCGATGTGAAAGCCAAGGCCAAGTGGGTGGCGTGGAATGAGAACAAAGGGATGTCCAAGATGGATGCCATGAGGATCTATATTGCCAAAGTGGAAGAACTAAAGAAAAATGAAGCTGGCTAGGGAGGACAGAGTGTCAAACAGAATGAAGTAGCATGGCTCTTCTGGTAGGGAATGGGGCTTCTTAAAAGACCTTGATGGCAGAAATGTCCCGAAACCGTAACAACCGAATCTGAGACATCAATAAATCACTTAAGCTGCATGATAGTGGTTGTCTGCTGTTGGAAAACTGATGAACTCAAACTGATTGTGAGAGTTCTGGGGAGGTATCCAGAATGTATAAAAAGCATCTCTCCTTTAGGGAAAGTTCCATCAAACTGGCTTTCTGTGTGATTCTGAGTAGAAAGTTCCCAGCCTTCCTATTGCCAAAGCACATGTAGATACTTGGCAGGAGCAGAGGAACTGGAGGAGAATCATGCTTTGAAATGCTCCAGATTTGAGGTCAGTGAGACCATTCTCCAGAGTCTTAGCCTCGGGCAGTGAAGGGGGAAAGGGAGAGGAGGCTAAGCCCCCTTACCTCTTCAGGGCTTGTTCATTCACTGCTAACCAACATTACAGAGGGGAAAGGGGCTTTGTCTTCCAAAAAGCTAAAGTCAAGTCCTATTATCAAAAGATCCTACTGAACACAGGCCTGATGAAGTTACTATTTTGAGGGAAGTCAAACTTTCAGTGAAGTAACTGGTGAATTGATGCATCCATCACAGCACAGCAGTTGAGAAACACTGGAACAGATGGTTTCAAAATCCCAGCCTCTGAAAGACTCATTTAAAGCCACGCAACCAAAATTTTCCTGGGGCTCCTCCCTTAGCTAACCTTGATTTCTGCTTGGGGATGTTTATGGGACAATATGCATACATATGTAAATGGGATTTATTTTAGGAGCACAACACATCCCTTGACCCATGCAAAGGCTAGGCTTGTTGCAGAAAAATGTGTTACAGCTTGGTGTTACAGCTCAGTGTTACAGCTCAGTTGTGACAGCAACCTGGATCACTCAGAGACTTGGAGAACTCAGAACTCAGGTTTATTACACCAGCAGGCCCAAAGGAGTTAACACTCCAAGCTCTGGACCCTGTCTGTAGGTTTACACAGGCTTTTATAGGCTGCCAGTTCACACTCTGCAATATCATATGCAAATAAGGTATAACAAAAGTTGATTAATCAGGAACACGCTTTGTAGAAATGGACCAATCAGGAGGGAAAGAAATAACCAATCAGGAGTGAAGGAAATAAACAATGAGGAGTGAGCTCAGGGAACCAATAGAATTTTAGGGGTAAGTTCCACTTTCCTAGAAGTAAGCCCTTTCAGAGGCAAAAAGTGAGATAGAGCCTCTGGGCCAGGGAACCGGATGGTGCTGGCAGGAGAGTAATGGCCCTGCCTGAGGGTCCTGCTGGGCTTTTTATGGGGCTTTCCACCTCAGGCTAACTGAGCTCAGCTTTGCTCTTAGTGTTATGATGGCGGCATCAATGTACATGGGGCACTGGGATATGGAGTGCTAAGTGGTATTATTATTAAAGGCATGTCAGAGAAAAAAGTCTGCTGTGGCACAGAATTTCCCAATACTTTTCCTCAATTAAAAACGATTTTGGGGGGGGGGGAGTATAGATCAAGTGGTAGAGCACATGCTTAGCATGCACAAGGTCCTGGGTTCAATCCCCAGTACCTCCCATTAAAAACAAGCCTAATAACCCCCCTCCCCCCCAAAAAACAGTTTTCATAGCTCATGATACCAGGTCAGCCCCAGTTCATGAAGGATTATTAAACAGTAGAAGCAACAACCATAAAGAAGACTTCAGGGGATCAAGGAAACCAAATCTCACCAGGTATCTTCAAGATCTTCTGTTCACATATTTGCAGGAAGTTGCTAAAGACTAAGTATATTAAGAATGAAGTAGACTCAGGATACCACAGTGACTAAAGAACTATTCGTTGTAACTATAAACTGGGCAAGACCTACACTCCACAATAGTGTTGTTCTCTCTTCTTCGGAAGATATTAACACATTCTGATGCTTTTAGGACCATGATTCACATTAAATGTGAACAATAAAAGTAATAGAACATCTTGCTCCAAAATGTGTTGTCAATTTAGGAGCTGTAGGTATAGCAATACCATTCTGTAAAATCATTATAAAACCTGGTAAAATGGAACCACAATTAGGACTACAGCCGGCAACTGCAGGATGCATCATTTAAAAAAAAAAAAAAGGTACAAGCTACACAGTGTGCTAAATTTTGTGGGGAAGAGGGAGAAAATAAGAATATATTTTTTATGCTTAATAAATATGAGGCAGGAGGAGTGGGATTGATGGGACAGGTAGGAGCAAGACTTTTCAATGAGTACTTTTTAATGTAGTTTTGATTTTTGAACCACTGACTCTATTACATAATGAGGACTGAGCCAAGGGCACTTCTCTGCTGCTCTTTAAGGCCAGGGTAAATTTCCTACAGGTTTCCCAAGGGTAAAGGTAAGAAATCTTAAACCAAATTGAAATTTCCCATTAACTCTTACCGTACATTTCAGTGGACAGGTTGGAGCCCTCCTGAAAACTGCTAAATCACAACGACATTGTACGACAAGTGGCAGGAGAGATGGGCAGAAAGTTACATTAAGGAGCACTAAATGTCTATGGCTTTGCTAATTCCACCCAGATGTCAGACAATTGTGGACTTCATACTAACTCTCCAGGCTAACCTGAGAACTCCCACCATATAGCCACTCTAAATCTCTGTGGATTTAAACTCAAGAGGTCTTTTAACTTAATATGCTAGGACCACAACCCCTCAAGTCAAAAAACCAAAATGGCTACTCTGAAAACACAACTCTGAAGAAACTGAAGAACTTTCCAATTTCATCTGTTTAAAAACACCAGCTTGGGCAAAACTATCTTTAAACCTTTAGGGATGGGTACAGCTCAGTGGTAGAGCTTACCTTAGCATGCATGAGGTCCTGGGTTCAATCCCCAGTGCCTCTATTAACAAACAAAACAAAAACCTTGCTTAGTAGTTGATCATACCATCCCCAGAGGTGGGAAAGTAATCACAACTTTTGGTTTAAAATTACTAGCTGCACTGTGCAGAGGTAAACTTTTGTATTACTTGATAAAAGGCCAAAGTTGTTAAGTGAATGGTTTTAGAATTAATAAAATGTTACAGATTACAACAAAAGAAAAAATGACAGGCATGAGTTAAAAGGAGGAGTGATATCATAAAGCTAAAATGTCCCAGGTAGATAAACAGCATTCACTTCTATCATGGAGAGCTGTACATTTATGAGAAAAAAAATGGGGGATATATTACAATATAAGATAAGCAGACAAAGAGGAATCTATTAAGTGTTTAGTACTTACATAAAGCACTTATTTTATTGTAACAAACTTAGAAGGTCGTATCATAGCAGCCTACCACCGTGGGAAAAGTACACTTTCTTTTCAGAACAGTACTACTAGAGATAAATGTCATTGATTTCATAATAATCTAATACAAAATCTGTGAATTGACAAATCATAGTCAAAGAGACAGAGTTTACCTGGTTATTCAAAATTTATATCATAATTTCCCCATATGTAGGAAAAAAGTTGAACTAACTGTCCAGAGAAGGAGTATATATATAGCTTGGTTTGCTTTGAAAACTCCTTTTTTTCTGAGCTGCTTCCCTAAGATCAAGAATTGAAGTTGTACTGTGGAGCAAGGAAAGGATTTTTTCTCTTAGTGAAGGTAAGATCATGCTATAAGAAGGTGAGCTGAAATTTAAGGCTGAAATTTCCCTACCCCTCCCTGCCAGCAAGGGAGAACAGCAGAGCCTGTCACTTACAAGTAATTTCATGTATATTATGCTGGAACTGGTATCCTCTGAGTCAACCCTTTCCAATCTCCTCAGTTTCTTTCCCTGAAGTTTGAACCTGGCCACCACTTTTTAAATAATGAGTCTTACAGACGGGTTTTGACAGTTTGATTTCAGAAGCATAATTTCAAAAGATATTTAATAATAACTATGCTCAACTTAATTGTTTCCAGTTATTAAAATTGATTTGTGCTGCAGAATCAAATATTTAAAAAAAATTTTTTTTCAGGCTGAAGAAATCATCTAATCTATTAAGAAATCTAACATGTTCTCTTCTTATGAGGATTAAGTATATATGTATATATAAAGAAACTAGCACAGAGCCAGGCATGTAGCAACACGACACATTTGATCCTTCCATCTGTTTTCTCTGGCTACCCAAAATTTTAAAGCAAGGAATGTGGGAGTGTAACCAAAATCTTTTGGTTCAAAACACAAAATTTCTTTAAAAATTTTTGTACGTAAAGGTCTGCCAGAGTAAGACATTCGAAGAGCAAACTGTCATCAGATGCTGGAAGTACTCCTGCTGTAAGCAACTGAGTTGGATTTATTTGGATTTAGTTGTTCTCATTAAATCTACATGGTTATCAAAATTTTCTCCATCCCCAACCAGAGGTATTGTTCCACATAGCCATCCCAGGCTGGAGAGTGATTTATTACTAATCTAATACAGTTACACACAGAATGTGCGCCTCCAGTGACAGTGCATATTACAGTAAGGGTGCTCCTCTAAATGGACTGATAGGATTTTCTAAAACATCATCAGAGCTTTCGAAGATTAACATACACAAATCTTTACCACTCCAGCCTCCTTGCCTGTACAGTAAACAACCAAGTTGTGAGAGCACTTATCATACAATGCATACGTCAGGCCTCACAGGTGTTCGACAGGAATCACAAATGCTTGTTTCACGTGATGTCTTCTGTTAACCTGAAGCCTTTGGTTTATTTCGTACAGCAAACCATTCATCACTTTTATCTTTCGCCATTGCCTATAGAAAGAGAATTAGAATATTTATTTATTCTAAGTGCACCAAATAAAACATATAGTCTACTTTGTACCGCACTGCACTGACCACAATAGAGAAATGAACAATTAAAGGTGCTCAGTCAGTATTTATGTTTGACAGAGGGTGCAGGGGGGTACGGAGCAACGGCTTGTCCATTCTCACTTTGCAGAGTAAAGGGCAGAGCTGCAGCCAGGAAGTGTGGCTGCCCACTGACGGGAGACAAGGCCCGAGCACACCAGGCTGCAGGCTCTTTGGTGGACAGGAAGTGCTGTCACTCTTGGCATCTGGCTGGGCTCTCAAGAATCTTTAGTTTTCTGGGGACTCTAATCATGAGAAATGTGAAAAGCTATTTTGACATTTTAGTAATGAGCCTAGAACAAATGATTTCCTTTTTCCATGCCTCCTCCCATACCATTCCACTGATGTTGGTAATATTTGGTTGGTTTGGGGCCTCTTAATTAAAAAAGAATCCTTGTTAATAATATGCTTTGGTTCCACCAGAGTCCTTTTATTCTATTATTCCATGAGGCTGAGGCCACAGAGGTGGGTTTGCAGGCAGGGTTGTGCTTAGAACTGAAGTCTCTTAAAATTTCCAGTCTTTGTGTGGGAGAGACTTACCCCACCTACCAGCCTGTGGGGCCAAAGCAGTATCCTTATAATAACCTCTACCTGGAATGAGGCGGCGAGCCCAGCAGACAACCTGAGCCAGTGGTTCACTGTGAGATCTGAGGAAGCTTCGTGGGCTTTGTGTTCCCTAACTGACTCCCTCAATCCTACAGATTAACCTTATTGAAACCCCTAATAAAACTCAGTGCTGTGGGGAAAAAAAAAATCTGGTCCAATACAACCAAGCATAGGCTAAATAGCTATTTGGTAGGAAAATACATTCATTTATTCATCAAAAAGCAAGTACAGAATTACAGTCAGCCCTCTGTATCCACAGGTTCTGTATCTGTGGATACGCAGGGCTATGGGACTTAAGCATCCTTGGATTTTGGTATTCCCAGTGGGTCCTGGAACCAACCCCCCGTGGATACTGAGGGACAACTGTATCTTTAAAATGCCAGTTTTCATTATGAGCTAGATATTATGCTGGGTTCAGGTGTGGAAGCAGAGACAGTCTGAGGCTTTGAGGAGCATATAGAATAGTTGAGGACGCAGATATGGAAACAGCTATTTTGCACAAGGGCATGCACGTGTGTGTGTGTGTGTGTGTGTGTGTGTGTGTGTCTTGGGGTATTTGCTGTAATAGAACCACAAAGTGTTATCAGACCAAAAGGAAAGGAGTAACTAACTAGTAGGAGAAATAGTGTGAAAACACTTAGCAGGAAGTCAAAAGATGTCTGCAACTGAAAATGAAGAAACAGAAACATACAGGGGGAGGGTATAGCTCAAGTGGTAGAGTGCATGCTTAGCATGCACAAGGTCCTGGGTTCAATCCCCAGCACCTCCTCTAAAAATAAATAAATGGGCCTAATTCCCCTCCCCAAATAAATAAAATAAAATTAAAAAAGAAACATACACATTTTTCATTTAGAAACAGTAAAGCTGAAAGTGGCTGCAGTGGGACTCTGCAAGATGGGGCAAGACACCACTGCACTGCACTCATAAAAAATCTTAGTATTATTTGATTTTTTATTTTGATGAAAATAAAATGGATTTAAAAATCAAAAATATGCAAAACAGAACAAAAAACCCCCACAAAGATACAGAAGTTCCTGTCTTTTAGGAGCCATCAAAAGTGAGCAGAAACAACAAACTGTTGTGGAAAACCCAAGAAAGCTTCTGAATCTTGAAAGATGAGCTGAATAAGAGGGAAGGGGAAATAAAAAAAACCCAACTCTTGGGTGGAGGCAAGAAGATACATCTTGGTTAATATAAACAGTTCACTGGGACTGGAATGGGGTGAGTTAGGGAGGAGAGGCAGCACAGATCAGGGCCAGACGTGTGACAGGCTCTGCCAGAGTCTGGAACTTATCTTGGAGGCAACAGAGAGCCATTAGAAGATTAAACAGTTTTTCAAATTACTGGATTTGTGCTTTAGAAAGCTAATGCTGGAAGCAGGGATTGACTAGAAAAGGGAAGGAAGCTTTTGCAGTATTGTGGGTGAAAATGAGAGCCTTTTCAAAAGGGAAGTTGACAGACAAAGAATTTCAGAGGTAGAACTCAGCTCTTGGTGACTAACAGCTAATAGAATTTAGGGGTGAGGAGAAACAATATTCAAAAATGGCCCTGTTTGTAAATCTAAAATTATCCTAAAATAAAAAGCATATTAAATGTTTAAAAAAAAAACTGGCTCTGAGGATTACAGCTTAAACAACTGGGATAACAGATACACAGTGCTGCTCAGAGGAGGGAGCAGGGTATAAGAGGAAGGAAAAAAACTGGCTTTGAAACCTGAAAGGCCTCTGTGCAAGCCCTCACCCTGCCACTTACTGAATGTACAATATTGGGTGACTTACTCTTTTGAGCCTCAGTTTCCTCATCTGAAAGGGGAATGCCACCTACCTTGCAGATTATGGTAAAAGCTAGAGAACATATATAAGGCACTTAAGAAAATGTCAATATAGGACTTGATTAATAAAAGTAACTTATTTTTCCTTTTTTTTTTTTTAATGGAGGTACTGGGGATTGAACCCAGGACCTTGTGCATGCCAAACACGTGTTCTACCACTGAGCTATCCCCTCCCCCTATTTTTCCATTATTAAACGAAGAATGGATTGGAAGTAAGACATTAAGTTACGGACACATGGAGTTGAAACGTCCATGGTTTATGAGTGAAGAGGTTTCTTTGGCTGTAACACTAGTCTAACACAAAAAACACTAGGTATAAAAGAAAAAGCTGGTAAGTTGGGCTTAAAGAAATTTCTGCTTGAGGGAGGATACAGCTCACTGGTAGAGCACGTGCTTAGCATGCACGAGGTCCTGGGTTTAATCCCCAGTACCTCCATTAAAATAAATGAATCTAATTACCAGCCCCTCTTCCCACATACGCAAAAAGATCATTAAAAAAAATTTCTGCTCTTCAAAAGATCCTGTTAAGAAAATAAACAGGCAAGCCATCAGGAATAGTACTTGCATTTGCAGATAATTAACAAATGACTCATATCTAGAATTCCAACAAATCAACAAGAGGTAATTTTTTTAAAAACATGGATTTAAATGGGCCTTGAAAAATAAGCAAATATTCAAATGAGAGAAGGGCCACTTTAGGAGAATAAAAAAATGTGAGCAAAGACACACAGAATGAAAATAAATTCATGTTTAGAGCTTAGAGCATAGACAAGGATGGCTAAAATGTAAAATAGATCAGAGGTGTGTCTTCCAATTAGTGTACCACAATACTCCATGGATCAGATAAATTATATAATCTAATTACATGAAAGCTAATTAAAAAATACATAGGGAAAACCAACTGTATAAAACCATTTTTAGAAGATCAGGTTTAATACGAACTGGATTTTAGGAGACATTAAAGATATACTGTTGATTTTTTAAGTGTGACAAGGTCAATATGGTATATAAAGAAATTCCTTAATTTTTACTTTTGAATTGTCTTAGATGTGTAAAATATTTAAGTATTTAGGGTTGAAATGACATAGTATCTGAGATTTGCCTTAAAATTCTCCAACAACCCCTCCTCCCCCACCAAAAAAAAAAAAAAAAGAGCGGGGGTGGAAAGGAATGATAAAAAATTGTGACACAGAGTTGATTGGTGACAGTCACATAGGGATCTGTTGTACTCTCTTGTGTATATTTGCAACTTTTAGCCATGAAGTATTAAACATAAAATCTGTTATGGAAAGAAACAGACAAAAAACTTGAACGTACAATTCACCAGAGAAGACAGCCAAATGGCCAATAAGCATATTAAAAGGTGCTCAAAATCATTAGTCATCAGGGGAATGCAAATTAAAACTACAGTGAGACACTGCTTTACATGTACTAGGAGAGCTAAAACCAAAACCCCCCAAAACACAAATGTTGGTGAGCATGTGGAGCAGCTGGAATTCTTATACATACAAGGCTGACAGAAGTGTAAAACAGTTCAATTACTCTGGACAACTGTTTGGCAGTTTCTTAGAAAGTAAAAGCAATTCTACTCCTAGGTACCTCCCCCGCAAAAATGAAACATGTCTACAAGAAGATTAGCATGAGAATGTTCTTAGCAGTTTTCCTTATGATAGATAAAAATCTGGAGAAAACTCAAATGTCCACCAGTGGAAGAATGGATAAGCAAATTGTTACAGTCATAAAACTGAATATCACTCAGCAAAAAACAAAAACCCAAAACTCTGACATGTGGAGGAATCTCAAAAATATTATACTGACTGAAAGAAGCCATTCCGTTTATATGAAGCCCAAGGACAGACAAAACTAGTATGTCAGAAATCAGGAAATGGGCAGGAGAGAACTTTCTATGATGATGAAAATGTTCTATGTTTTGAGTAGCAGTTGTATGAGTGTGTAGAACTGTCAAAACTCATCAAATGGAACACTAAATTTCTGTACATTCAAATCCTATGTATATTTTACCTCAGTAACAACAATCAGAAATGCTTGTTTGGAGCTAGGAAGGAGAAATTAGGGTGAGAGAATGGATGATGGCTGAGGCTGAGAGCAGAGGTGACCAGAGCAGCAGGTGACTTCACTCAGAGAAAGACTAAAGAACCAGAGAGTAAAAGACAGCCCAGGTGGGACTGTGGGTAAAATCATTTCAGGATCGGACACAAAAAAGGTGCCTGGTGCTGAGGGGAAGCTGTGGGAGAGGTAAGAAGATGGCAGGGTCTCTCACACCAAAGAAGAGAGCTTGAAAGAGAAGGAAGGTGGTCAGTGAGAGGAAAGATCGGGAAGAACATAGCTGAGCAAGCTTGCCAACTGAGAGGTTGCCTGAGAGTCTATTTTCCTTTATGGTAAAATCTGTAAACACTATTTTCTGCACATTTCCTGGTTTAATTAATTAACATCAATTGAGCTCTCTTATTATGTCAGCAGTTTGCCAAGCTCTATAAATCACACAACAATCCTAGGAGGTGGATAATCTTATTTCCTCAAATTTTTAGATAAGAAAACTGCAGTTTAGAGACAAAGTAAATTTCATAAGGTCAGTCACATAAATATTAAGTGAGAGAACCAGGACAGATTGCTTCATTCCTTTAATCCTCAACAGAGTATTCACTGAGTGCCTACTGCATACTTGGTACGTGCTAGAAGCCAGGATACAACACTGAACAACTGCTCTGGATGCTGCTAGAAGAGTGTGCCTGTTGAGGATAGAAAAATAGCTGCCGGATTGGGCAAGAGGGGGGTCACCGATGACGTCACCACCAGCATCTCCCTGCGGGACAGGACCAGTGCGGAAGAGCAAAGCGCGCACGGGAGGGAAGGAAGAGAAACGGTGTGTAGGCAGATTTCTAAAAAGAAACCTGGAGAAAGGATATGGAGTGAAGAAAAGATTTTTCAAAAGATGGGAAATAGATTGGAGTTTTATGCTAATGAGAACAATTGCCAGAAAGGAAGAGGAGGGGGATGGCATCCACATCTTTCCATTCACAGAGCAGAATGGTGATGTACACAGCCGTGGTCCCCAGGCCACATGAGGTGGAGAGAAGCACAAATGCTGTGCCAGATAAGAGTCTTACAGGTGGCTATGAAGCTGACAGTCTCTGGCTCAAAAATCACCCCGATGGCAAAAGGACACGGTTCTGACAGTAAGAACCGAACCCTGATGCTCTGGCCCATCCCCATACACTTTTCACACCATCCACTCAGGCTGACAGTGATACAAATTTAGAAATGAGACTCACGTCATCCAATAATTTGCTTCCTTCTGGATCCATCTTAGAAAGTTCTCGAAATGCTTCATCCCCCACAAAGCAAATTTCATGTCCATCCTACACCAATAAAGAGAAAAGAAATTTGGCAAAAGGACACCTCGGAAGCAATGCCTGGTGCAGCCCGTCCCCTCTTTGAGCAGTACTTACAGGGTCAGCCAGAATGACCACTTGCACTGTTGCTTTCCCAGGAGTGTCCAGACTCACCAGGGGAGTCAGAATCTTCTGGTTCTCCCTTTTCATCAAGGCTTCCAAGTCTGGCAACTTGAGGAGAACAAAAAGGCAAAGTGAGCAAGGGGTCATGCACGGCTCTCAGGCCGTGGTCCTCAGCAGCCCCAGAGGACTCCCAGATCAACCAGAAAGAACCCTGGCGCCACTTGTTTGACTTTATTATCTCAGCTGCTCTTGAGACAAAGGCTGTACTTGATACCAAAGCCACAATCAGCATGAACTGGAGAAGGGAGGGCCAGCGTTCTTAGCTGTTTGAACTAGCTAGTTATCACAGAGCTTAAACAAAAGACCTGGTACCACACATTACCTCTTTCTTGGGGCAAGAAAAGGCAATTCGTCCAAAAGCTGCCGCGTGATCTACTGCCCCCTTGATGCCCTGGAGCTCCAGCTTACACTGAAAAGACATAAGAAGTGAGTTTATCAAAATAGGTTATACGTTTAAAAAAAAAAAAATTCAAACCATACTAGGAATAAAGTAAAAGAAATATAGTAAAATTAAGTCTCCCTCCTACTCTCACCCCAGAGGCAACTGTCAGCAGTTTCCTGTGAATCCTTCTAGACACATGGCAGGTATCCTTTTTTTTTTTTTTTAAACACAAATGGTAGCATAATTTACACATTATTCTGTCCGTTGTTTTTCTCCAACTAACGTTACCATATCAGCACATAAAGACTCACTTCATCCTTTTGACAGTTGCTCAGTAATGCATTCTATGGATTAACTATAAATCATTGAACTAACTATTCCTTGAACCCATAGGACATTTAGGTTATTTTTTACATTTTGCTACAACAAACAATGCCACAACAGATGACCTTGTACCCAGTTCTTTGCGTACACGTATGATGAGTATGTCTGTAACAAAAATTCCTAGGAGACCTGCTGGGTCAATGTCAAAGGACTCAATCATGCTCAAATGCTAGGTTATTAGAAAAAAAAAGATGAAAACAGATCATCATCACAACATTAAATCTTGTCTACATCTGACTCAGCAAATCCACTTCTGACAGAACATATCCCCAAATATAAACACAGGTAATATCTGGGTGGTGAGCTTATCGGCAATTTTTATTTTCTTCTTTCCATTTTAAATACTGAATCACCATGCAGAAAACTATCGGAGTAACCTTCATGTATAAACCAAACTCAAAGTAACAGATTATCTCTCTCCAAGATTGCTCACCTGGTTATCAGCATAGCCCAGCAAAGCCCTTTGCTTCTGTTCGTCTTTTTCATAAATTTTCATCCCCAGTAAATTAGACCAATAGTTCAAGGACTTCTGAAGGTCAGACACTGCTAGAGTTACTTTTAATACAGGATCTGTAGTGTAATAAAACAGCAAGAATGGACTGGATAGTGCAACGGAATGGAACAGAAGGACCTAAGTAGGCTCAAGTATATATAAGAATTTAGTATATGATAAAAAAGAGATCTCGCTCTCTTTTCTTAATTTAAGTATAGTCAGTTACAATGTGTCAATTTCTGGTGTACAGCACAATGTCCCAATCATGCATATACATATGTATATTCGTTTTCAGTATTCGTAAGAAAGGGATCACTTAAGTCATTTTCAAACGGCACATTATTCACCAAATGGCACTAAGATAACTGGCTTCTCATTTGGTGGGAAGAAGTCACACCATCAAGCTGAATGGCAAAATACATTCCTGACAGGTTAAAGGATTAAGTTTAAAGAATGAAACCATGAAAACAGTAGAAACAGGTGATTATTTATTTATATAATTTGGGGCTGGAGAAAGTTTTTTTAAAAAAACTGACACTAAAGACAGAAAAACGATGAAGGAAAAGATTTGCTAGGTTAGTTACACAAAATGGAAAACTGGACAACAACCAAAAAAAGAGCTACAATCAAAATTAAAGAATAAACAACAAAGTAGGAAATATTTTTTTGCAACATATATGACAAAAAAGTCGTTAATATTTAAATTACCTTTAAACATCGATAGGAAAAAGATCCACATCCTAGAAAAACAGGCAAAAGGCAAGAAGCAATAATCCACAGAAAAAGGAACTGTAATGGTCGATGAACATAGGAAAGCATATTCAACCTCACAAATAATCAAAGAAATCAGAATTCAAATAAAATATTTGATAATTGACTATTTATTTATTTATTTTTGGTGGGTGGAGGTACTTTAGTTTATTTACATATTTATCATTTTTAAAGGAGATACTGGAGATTGAACCGACCTTGCACATGCTAAGCATGCACCCTACCACTTGAGCTATACCTCCTCCTAGCAAATAATTTAAAAAGTTTACAGTGTTAACTGTGCCACTGCAGTGGGGAAACCACCATCATATGATACTGGTAGAGTGTAAATTAGTACATTTCTGGGCAACAATTTGACAGAATGCATCAAAAGCTTAAAAAACTTCCACTGCTTTGGAAAGAGCAAGCTTATTTTCAGCAAGTAAAGAAGTAATTGTGGATGTATGAAGGTCTTTCATAACAGACATTCATCACAGTGTTGCTCACAACAGTGAAACCCTAGAGACAACACAAATATCTAACAATAGACAACTGTTTCTCTTCCCACGATGTAATACAATGCAATCCTATATCTATATTTAATTATATATTTCTCTTTTTGATAAAAGATTGGAAGATATACTCTAAAATCTTAACAGTGGTTCTGTTTTCTTCTTTCTTCTTTTTTTCTTTTTGATTATCTGTTTGTCTAGAGGGGAAAAAAATCTTTTTACTTTGTAAAAATAAAAAAGATATTAAAATACTTAGCATTACTGAAAACTTTTATACCAAAAAGTTACTTTCTGAAGAGCTGTTCCAAGTCTATATCTGACTATGATAAGTTCAATATATTTTTCTTCAGTTTTCACTGCCTTAGTCCCATTTGCTAGACTAGTAGTTCCATGACTAAAGCAAGGTGTTTCTCACAGGTGCCTCTACCCAGCAGACTTAACTTTTAGTTTTCCCCATTCACTGAGAAATCAACAAATTCCAGCTGACCGAGACCCGGAAGGGGTGCAAGGACAGGAACAGGAACCGTGGGTGAAACTACATAGGAGTGATTAATTCAAGGAAGGATGGACACCAGCTAGACTGATAGATTTGACTAGTTTACCAACCAGCAATTAATGCTCCAGAGGTATCATCATTTTAAAGAACAAAAGCATCTTAAGATTGTGGGGTCCTCCTTTATTTTATGAACTGAAACATCATTAAAACCAGGAGGAAAGTGTACAGTGGAATTAGTGGCAGAACTTAAGTTTGAAAGTTAGTATATAAAGCACCAATCACCTCTCAATAAAAATAATCACAGAAATCCCTTAATCATCAGTGAAGTACAGAAATACCATCTGAGTAAGTCCCATAGCAGGAGCCTACCCTCCCGTGCTGGAACGGATCACTCTTTCTTTTGCTGACCTCCCAGTGAAACGCAAGCAGAATTAAACACAACAATCAGACTTGCTATGAGGGGCATCTGGGACTTGAGGCAGACCAGTGGAGGAAAGAGACTGTCTCCCATCCCAGGTCCACTTAGGGGTGTGTGTTCACGGAGAGAAATGGCAGGCAGAACTACCTGTGCTATTCACCAGTATTTTTTTCCTTTTCTTGCCTTCATTTTTGTCTTGGCAGAGCAGGTAGCAGACTGGCAGGAATTAAATACATCATGACGAGGATGCCTCTGCCGTAAATGAAAAACGATGCGGTTTCCCTCCTGCTCGCTGGGGCAGTCAGCATGGGGGGCTCCTCACTCCACTCCACCCCCATGCACAGAGAACCAGCACAAGTTTGGGAAACTGACCTCAGCTGAGCGATACAACTTAACTGGTCTAAGGACGATCTTATTTCTCTTTCTAGTGATTGGCTCAGGAGCAAGCACGTGAATGAAATCTGACCAGGAAATATGCTGGAAGATTCTAGGAAAAGTTTGCTCTGCTTTTAAAAAAGAGCAACAGGAAGTCAGCCTCTCCCTCTCCCACCAGATGAGGATGCAGGAGCGGGCGGCCAGCCTACAACCATGAGCGTCTAAGAGAAGGGGACTCTCGCATTAAAAGAGAATGAAGAGGGAGAAGATCTGGGTTCTTGACGCCATTGCTGAGCTGCTGAATCTACTAACCCTGAAACCCTGCCTGCTTGGAGAATGCCTGCTCTGTGAACTAAAACATTTTCCTACCGTTCAAGCTAGTTTAGGTGGGCTTTCTGATACTCACAGCTGCAAGTATCCTAGATAGAAGAGAAGCAGTCTAGATCCCCTAGAGTGATGCACTAAAGTTCTAACCTGAAAATATAATTTCTTAGAGAGCAAAGAACAACACTGGCTTGGGAAAGACACGTCATGTCAATATAAAAGATTCCACAGGAGAAAGAACTCGCGCTGCCTCTCTCCTTCCATCAGATGCCTTTTTAGACAGAGGGCTTTCATCATTCTGGGTATAATTACCTGACTGAGGTGGACTGCAGTTCTGCAAAAAGAACTTATATCCTCCTGGGGCTTCAGTTTCATAAATACCTTCTGCAACTTCATTAAGCGGCCACTTCAGCTTCCTGGCATTGCTGACAGCCTGGCTGGAAGCGAGTGTGATTCCCTGTGACAAACAACAGTATCACCCAAGTGTACAATCATAAAACAGATCTTTTGTAGAAGACAATGAAGCAAAACCCCGTTGTCCTTAGTCAAATCACCTAAGATTTAACTGTCTTTCCAAATTTTCTTCTAGTGGTTTTGAAGTAGGTTTTGGACATTTCTCTTCCATAAAGATTCCAAACTTCATGAATCATAGGACAGAAATTCAAATACCAGAGAAATTTGATCTCTTTAATACCAAAGATAATGTCTCCTAATTTTAAAGATCTAGTAAGAGAAATCTTGATCGTACCCTTGGCTTGCTAGCTATCTATCTAGAAATGTTTTGTTTTTATTTTTGCTCTTCAAACAAAAAAATATAAACCAATTATCAAGGCATTCTTTATTTCAACTTAATCAAAATATCTAAAAATGCCCACTATGCTTTCTGATGTGTCCAGCCTCGTCTCTACCTTAGATCATTATTACAGCCTCTCTGCCTCCAGTCTTGTCAATCCATCGTCCACTCCGAGGACAGAGTAAATTTTCTGAAAGACACCCTACAGTCTGTTCTCAAGACGGCGACCCCATGTTGTTTCTCCTCTGCTTAAAACCCTTGACAGCTCTTCGTTTCACTCAGGGATGGCTTCTGACAGCCTGAAAGGACGGAGACGATCTGATCCATATCATTTCTTTTTTTTTTTTTTTTTTTTTTTGCAGGGGAGAGATCATTAGGTTTATTTATTTAGTTTTTTGATGGAGGTACTGGGGATTGAATCCAGGATCTCGTGCATGCTAAGCACACACTCTACCACTTGAGCTATATCCTGGCCCCCATGTCATTTCTGATTCCACATCCTCCCACCCTCCCCTCGCTCTGTCCCAGCCATGCTGGCCTCCTCGCATTTTCTCAAACATGTCAGGCGCTGTTTGAGGGCTTCTGCACCAGCTAGTCTCTTCCTGGAATGCTCTTTCCCAAGAAACTCCTAACCCAGCTAACTCCCTTACCGCCTTTGAGCCTTTGCACAAATGTCACCTCCTCAGGGAAACCTACTCTCAACATCCCACTTAAAATTAAAACTGGCCGTTGGCCCCCATGCTCCCAATCCCCCTTACTCTGCCCTCTTCTTCCCCCATTACAACGATCACCTTTGAAGTAAACATATTACATGATTTATTCATTCATTGTATTTATTACTTATTATCAGGCTCTGGGCCCCCTCCCCTGCCAGGCATAGATTTTTGACTGTTTTGCTCACTGGTTACTGAAAGTTCATGGAACAGTGCCTGGCACACAGCAGGCACTCAACTTCATATATTTGTTAACATATACGTAAACGAAACCCCTCGATGTGAATCTGCAAGGTCAGAGGTACATGCATTAGTTATTCTGATACCACCGAACTGAAGCTGCACTGCTTGACACCTTCATTAGTAATGTAGGAGAGTGGCAGCCTCTCCCACCCTGCCTAAGTGCTGTCACACCTTTTGATTTTTGCCAATTTGATAGATGACAAATGGCAGCTTGGGAGCTGAGTATCTTTTTTTCAATGTTTAAGAGACATTTCTAATTACTGTGGACCGTCTGTTCAGTTTTGGCTCTTTTTTAAAAAAATTAAGTTGTTGATCCTCTTCTTTTCATTATATGTGAGTTCTTTATTTATATGGGAGTGCTGTTTAACCTGTTTTTCTTTTTGTTCCATGAACTGAGGAGCATACAAGGTACCTTCCATCAGGGATGTTTTACTACCAAAGTGTCCTAGGAAGACCCACAGCAGAGCCACCAAGCTCTTCTCCACCTCCAGCACCTCTGGCACCTGCAGTCCCACCCGGCAACATCTGTCTTGAGCCAGTTAATAAATGTTGATGGCACCAAGATGGCTTTGCACTTTTTCCTCTCCCTGATTTAAATTTGGAGAGCAAGGAAAAGATAAGGAGAAACACAAAGAGACCTTCACATAGACTCGATCACCAAACCTGTCAACTCTACCTCCTACACATTTCTCAAGTCCATCCACTTTCCCATCTCCCACTACCTCCACGTTAGTTAAGGAGCTGTTGGTCCCTGCAGCTCCTCCGAGCTACTTTCCTCACTGTCCAGTCTTGCTCCTTTCCAACCCAAACTCCACGCTCTAGCTGCGTGATTCCTGCACACCACAAACGCGGTGCCACTGCCCTGCTGAAAATGGCTTCACTCTGCTTTTCAAATAAAGTCTAAACCTCCTCAGATGATTTGGCCCCAGCTTCCTTCTCAGCCTCAGCGCTACCCACCCCTTTCCTCACATGCTAAGCTCCGGCCAGACTGCATGGCTCCCAGCTCTGAGTGCCACGCTCCCCCTCACCTCCAGGCCTATGGGCCTACTGAGAATGCCTGCCTCACTACCCACCCCAACCCCCTCACCTGGCTCAGACGCCACTCTGGGAAGCTTTCCCTGAACTCTCACCTATCTGAGAACAGGCTGGGAATTCCTGTGTGCTCCCACAACCTCCTGTTCTTATCCCAATTTTAGCACTGATCACACGGCATTCTTGCTGTCTCTTTACTTGTTTCCCCCCACCAGACAGTGAGCTCTTTAGGCCAGGGAACAAATGCTTCACCCTTTACTATATCCCCAGGACCCAACAAGGAACATGGCATAGAGTAAGTCACCTATCTGTTAAATGAATAAATTAGTGAGAGGCATGGAGAGAAAGAAAAAAAAAATAATACACGTTAAATCTGAGCAGTACTTTCCCTTTACAAAACGCTTTTATAGATATTTGATCCTCATAAAAACTTCCATCTAGGTATCATAATTTTAACATGAGTTAACAGGAATAGTGAGACCAAATGGCCAAAATGACATCTAGCACGAGGTAGATTTGCTCAGTGGATTCTGAGGAGAAACTTTGTTACTCCACTCTTGCTATATGTGTAGGCCCAGTGACATCTCTCACACACAGAAACTGCTCAGTAAGTGGCAGACACCATTACTATATAACAGGTGCACAAAAACTTGAATGCATGAATGAATGAACGAACGTGGTGCATGCAGTGCCTTCTTCTTTTCATCCTTAAAACCTCCTCAGATTTTTCTCTGAGGATTGGCTGCAATAGCCCACCCCAACCATAACAGTCCCCTAGAGAATATTTCTCTGGATGGTGATCAGGACCTGAACCAAGGACTCTGGCCCTTCTCAAGGTTCAGTCATTCCCCCAGGGGAGTCTTGTCTCTTCAAAGCTGCCTCTAAGTCTTGAGCATGATTCTTAAACACTGTGAGAACACACTTCATCCTCAGGCCAGCTCTAAGACAGGTTGCCCAAACAGGTTTTTTGAGTTTTGTTTTAAATAGAAAGTATCATTAACAAATCACTAAACGGCACCCAAAAAGCCATCGATTCAACAGCCATCAGATCTAAAGTCATCAGATCTGAAGCTGTATCCGTACTCTCTATAAAAGATACAGCCAGAAGTCTGCTAGAACAAAATGGTACTTACCAGGAAGTCATTGCCAAGCCTGTAGTCTCCCACGCCATAATTGTAAGTCAGTTCTGCAACAAAGTGATCATCCTCAGGCCCAAATCCCACCATTGTTTTACTCCACTTCCCATCATAAGGCCTAGAAAAATGAAAAAATGAACCCAGTGGTCACAGAGGTGGGCAGTCTCTTCTGGTCCTCTAAGTCCCCACGAGGGTGAGATGGCCTCAGCTGGTGCTCAGAACAGCTGTGGACAGTGTTCAGGGGCCCTATTACCAAAGGCTCTGAAGATCATCTGTCTGGCACCTACTTGAGGGAAAGTCGTTACTTTCTCTTTAAAGAAGAGGGCTGAATCCTATAGGGACAATTCTCCCCACTGAACTTCACTTGTTTTTTTGCATATTCGTCAACAAGCATGCAGTTTCCACCAGGCCTTGGAATTTCCCAGCTTGCCATGGCTACTAAGCTGGAGAGACTCCACAGGACATGGCTTCATCCAGGAAATATACTTATCTGTGCTTCTGAAGCTGCCTCCCTAATTCATTGCCTTATTTTATCTTATTTTTTAATTCTTTGAAGTTTTATTTTGATATAATTTAACTTTTCAGGAAAGTTGCAAGAATAGATTGAGAAATTCCAATGAATTTTTAAAAATTTTTTATTTATTTAATGTATTTTGAGAGAGGGAGATAATTAGGTTTACTTATTTATTTATTTTTGGAGGAGGTACTGGGGATTGAACCCAGGACCTCGTGCATGCTAAAGCATGCGCTCTGCCACTTTAGCTATACCCTCCCCTACTCCGATAAATTTTTTTACCTAAACTCTTTGGTTGTTTACATTTATCCATTTGACCCCACTGTTGCCTCCTTAATTTATTCTGCTGCCTTATATTGGCTTTAAGAAACTGCTTTCGGTTCTCCAGGGGTATTCAGAGCCTAAAGGAGATTTTAGGAAACAAAGTGTCATACCCGTTACAGGCAGCTTTGCAGCCTTCATCAAATTCCTCATGCCGCAGAATCTGGTAAGGGAATTAGAATAAATTGTAAAGTTCTCCTAGTACAGCACATGGCATATTTAGCATAAACTAAAATGTCAAAACGCACACATTATCATTGGTAAGCTTTACTTGTAAAACAAACAAAAAGGAAGGAGCTGTATATTTTCCCCAGGCTAAGTAAATTTATATAAATCCAATGTAACTGAAGTAGCAGCAGTAAGAAAGAACAGCTTGACACCAACGGTCAGGCAACCAAGCAAAGTCTTGAAATCTATTTAGACTGGGGAGTCAGGGAGCAGTATTGTGCAGTAACAAACAAACAAACAAAAAAAAGTGTGGCTTTCACTTAGTAGTTGTGCAATTCTGAGAACAAAGCTTAGGATCTGAGTCTTCTAATATGTTATGAAAATAGATCATTTATTAAAGCATTTTACACAGAATCTAATACACAGTAGGCTCTCTATGCGTTAGTTTTATTTTCCCTTTTGAGTCCCACAGCTACTGCTCTGGTACAAGCGTCCATTATTTCTCTCTTTTACTATTAGAAGTCATCTTTACTGATCTCTGTCCTTAATATCACCATGAAATTAAGTCTCTAGAGTACAGCTCTGATCACATCATTGCCCCATCCTAAAACGTAATAGAACTCCCTACTTACTGTGACATAAAATGCAAATTCCTTAGCACATTATTCAAGATACTATCAGAAGCAGTCCCAACCTGTTTGTCTTGGTATCCCATCTCCTCAGTCTAAGTTAAAGGCACATAAAACTAGTGGTGCTTCCCAAACTTATCTTATCTTTGCACTGGCTATTCAGTTTTTCCACTATACTCCTCCCCCTAATCTTGGTCTGTGGAAATCCTATCTTGAGAGGTCAACTCAAATGTAAGGTCTCCATGAATTATTTCCTGAGGACCAAGGTTAGAATTAAACCTCTCCTCCTTCTGTATTTTTATAATAATAGTAGCTAACACTTATATAATACATATGATGTGTCAAATACTACACATATAACAACACATTTAATCGTCACAACCACCCTTTAATCAATGAGGAAACATATTAAGGAAGAGCTCTGTGGTTTTTCCACCACTTATTAAATTTCAACTTCCGTTACCATTAGCAATGTACAAATCTTATTCTCACTCCGATCCTAGGCCAGGAACTTGAATTCAGGACAGATACCAGGGTCATTTTCATTTCTGCCACCAAAGCTCAACACAGAACTGTGAATGGGGTGATATTTTTTAATTGACTGGTGAGTTCAGGTAACTCCCTTTGCATTCCACATCTTTAGTGTCTACATTCAATTGCACTCTTGCACACTGTAAACAAAGAATGTTGCCCGCCATTTCACTTCTACAAGGACCCAGCCCTCAGCCTTGCAGTCACCAACTAACAGTGCACCCTGAGGGGAATTCAGGGTGGAGAAAAACAAGAAATATTCCATGCTTGGGATACTGGCCCTGGATATTTAAGATGCATATCTAAGGAATAATTTCAACGAACCCAGATTTTTGCATCTTCCCATACATAGAAAAGCATAAAATCATTAACTTGAGATATCTGTTTTTTTTGTGATTACCAGTAACCTTTTGATGTTGGGTATTTTTTTCCCCCAGCCAAAAATTCATACATATCCTGGCTCCTTCCTTACCTCTTCAGAGCAATTCCTCAGAGGTATCTGAGAAGCTGTCTCCCAGGCTACAGTTCTCAGTAAGGTCCCCAAATAAAATGTATCCCTCAAATTTTAGGTTGCTCCTTTTTCTTTCAGTTGACAACATCTTAAGCCCCTGCTTATCAAGAGCACCCCAACAGCTTCCACATGGCGTTTGCCACCCACGTGACTCATGCAGAATCACAGCTGCTCAGGGCTTGAGAGCGGCTACTCCCAGGTGTTGGAGAGGAGAATAGATTCTGACTTCACACTGAGATCTGGACTACTGAGAGGAGAGTTGGAGCATTCACCCAGAGAGATTAAGTATTCGAAAGAGACCATTCAAACCAGCCCCAAGAGAAGCAGAACTCTGAATATGCTAATACCTAAACCGAAAGAGACTGAGTCACTGTTCACTGGAAGAATATTACATAACTTTTTATTGATTTACTGTCTTTCCCGCTAGACTGAAAGCTCCACAAGGATAGGAACTCAATAAACATTTGTGAACGAACGTTAATGGAAGGATGTGCTTAGACACACAGTCAGTGACTAATAAGTCTGAGCCCCCTTTCAAAGGCCATGCAACCTAACCCGCGACTCGCGACGTTTCCTGAAGCTGAAAACCTTACAGAGCTAATGGAAAGTTCAGGGGCTGTGGCTGGAATTCACATCACACCCGTTTCTCCCCTCCTTCGGCCAGGTGGGCCTCAGCCGCCCGCGACCCCCTCGCGCGCCAGCCCCTCTGGCCCCGTCTGCACCTTCATTCCCAGGACATCACGATAGAAACTCGCTGTCTGGAAGCGGTTTCCCACTTTGAACACGAAGTGCAGAGCTCTACGAGTCGCCATGACCAGCAAAACCACCGAGACCACCGACACCACTCACGTTTCACGCGTAGAGCACCGCCCCGCCCCCAGAGGACGCAGGCGGGTCGGTAACGTCATTGGCCGCCGCCGGCGCGCTTTCTTGACGCAGGCCCCCTCGCGGGGGAACATGGCGGCGCTGTTGAATCGCGTGGGCTGGGCAACGCGACCTGTGCTGCCAGTGGTCCAGATTTGGGACCTTGACGCGCGGCGCTGGGTCCGGGCGCTGCGGCGAAGCCCCGTGAAAGTGGTGTTTCCATCCGGTCAGGTGGTGGAACGGAAGCCCAGTCCCGGGAAGCAGCCCCGGAAGGCGGCGGCGGAGGCCAGTCCCCGCGAGCAGCGGCTGAAGCAGCCGTTTCAGGTCCCCCCATCTCAGACACCAAGCACCTGGGAAGAGTCCGGGCTTCGCTATGATAAGGCTTTCCCTGGAGACAAAAGGCTGAGGTGATGTGTTTCTGAGACTTACCGAGTATTCCTATTTCTCTTCCCACCTCACAGAAGGATCTTGACCTCTCCTCCCATTGGAAGACTTCCAGTACAATTCGCTGGATTTTATGATGCACGGAAGGCAGAATAAGTGTCTTTTTTCAAATTCGTTTGTTTCTTTCTCTGTCAAGCTCCTCCAGTCTGTTAGAATTAGGTGTGTCTCCGTAACGAGGATGTTGGTAATTAACTGTCTTTTTATTTCCACCCACAGCAGTGTGATGACAATAGTTAAGTCCAGGCCATTTCGGGAAAAGCAAGGGAAGATTCTGCTGGAAGGTCGTAGGCTGATCGCAGACGCTCTCAAGGCTGGTGCTGTGCCCAAAGTTTTCTTCTTTAGCCGTCTGGACTACATAAAGGAGCTGCCCATTGAGAAGCTGAAAGGTGTTGGCCTCATTAAGGTGAAATTTGAGGATATCAAGGATTGGTCCGACCTAGTGACACCACAAGGAATAATGGGTTAGTGGTTATTATACAGTTTGTCTCTAGAAGTAGAGACCTAGGATTATTTTTTCATACTTGTCTCAGGGCAACAAATTTTATTTAAACCAAATTCAAACATTACTGCCTAACTTTTTCTTAAAACACCCAGAAAAATTTATGCATCTTGTATTTCAGTGGAAACTGAAGACAGTTTTTCTTCATCATTTGTTTGTGGTTTTTTATAGTCTTTAGGAATTTTTGAGGTCACTTCTTCAATCTTTAATGTCCAATTAAAGATTAAGAAAATGTTTACCAAAATACCCTCCATTTCCACAAAACTTCTGCCAGTGTGGCTGATACCTATATATCACTGACCCCCTTATTCTAGAAGCAGGTCTGAGCAGTAAGCTACAATTTATTGCTCTGTTTAGCTCATTGAACAGGAAACCTTGTTTTCATTTGGTGAAATCCAACTCAAGATTCTAATAGACTGTGATGTTTGTATGCACTTAGAAAGTTTTTTTTTCCTAAATATAGAGGAGTTATCTTCAAGATTCTAATGTTTAAGCCAGGGCCTGTCAAATAAGTTGTGCATGTATTCCCTGTAGTGAGCTCACTGTGCAGCTGTTTGTTGGGAGAGGAAATTTTGGAGACCATCTCTTGTTTCTATAACCCAGCATATCACAGGGATCTGTGCTTCTGCTCTCAGAACTCTCCCCTTGGGTGGGGACTTGGACTACTAAAATTCTCCACTCACTCTTGTTAACTATACCTCCCTAATCCCTACTCCATGCTGCAGTGAAAGTGTCACTCATTTTTACCATGCTTGCCATTTTGGGCATGTGTGTCAACAGTGGCTAGCCCCTTCTGGACTTCTGTAACCCCCTTCATTATTATGACTGCTTTCATCATTTCATGGCTTTTAAAAACATGTTGGGGAGGGTGTAGTTCAGTGGTAGAGCATGTGCTTAGCATGCACGAAGTCCTGGTTTCAATCCCCAGTACTTCCATTAAAATAAATAAACATAATTACAACCTTCCCCCCAAAAAAGCTATATTATTTAGATTCTCCTTACCCTGTTTTATTTCAGATTTGAGGAGGGGGTAAAAGGAGAAATAGATAAGATCTAGTACTACCTCTCAGACATTAGGCACATCTCTGAAATCCAGTAATGTAAATGGGTCCTCTAGAAGTGGAGTTCTCATACCACAGCCCTTCAACCAGAAGTTAAAGGACTTCTGAGGTCCTCTGTCCCACTGGTCTTGTGGCTATCTGTGACTCTTAAGTGCCAGGTCTTTTACAGTACACAGATGCCTGATAACATTCCATTGCCTCCACTGTTGAGAAGTTAATTAGTTAGTTAGTTAGGAGAAGTTATTTATTTATTTTATTTTGGGGGGGGAGTAGGTAATTAGGTTTATTTATTTATTTATTTTAATGGAAGTACTGGCGATTGAACCCAGGACCATGTACATGCTAGGCACATACTCTACCACTGAGCTATACCCTCCCACCAGGTTAGGTAGAGGTATTTATTCTCACTGTGAATAAGCTGGAATAGCCTGTGGGGAGGGCAGTTTGGCGGTATCTGTTAACATTAGGAGCACACACACCATTTGTCCATTTCACTTACAGGCATTTTTCCTAGGGAAATATTTGGACATATGCACAGACTCATACAGTGATGTTCATTGCAGCGTTGTTCACAATAGGGAAAAATTGAAAATTAAATGTCAGTTGGAGAAGAGCTAAATAAATGTGATATTCTTGTTACAAAATAGCATGCAGCAGTTACAAGAATAAGGTAGCTTCTTATTGACATGGTAAATTCTCCAAGACATCTGATGTTATGGAGTTAAATAAGTAGATTACAGAATAATGTGGAGAGTATGATTTCTTTATGTAAAAGAAAAAGCACTTATATATGAATAGATATACATATATGTAGGTGGATGCAAGGAACAAGTTCTGAAAGGATACACTCCAAGACTGAAAAAAATTCAGTGCCTTCCTCTCCCCCCATAACCATTTTCAATCGGAATGTATTCATGTATTATGCAATTAAGAATATAGGAAGAATCATAAGTAAATAAAAAGATTATTCCTCATGCTCAGATCAAACAACTGAATAACCTTTTGTGTTTCCTTAGGGATTTTTGCCAAACCTGACCATGTTAAGATGACATACCCAGAGACTCAGCTTCGTCACACACTGCCCTTATTATTGATCTGTGACAATCTCCGTGACCCTGGGAACCTGGGGACAATTCTGAGATCTGCTGCTGGGGCAGGCTGCAGCAAAGTATTACTCACCAAAGGTAAGAGCGCTTGTTACTGGGTGGAGCAGGTGGCCATCGGTGAGCAAGCTGGCTCTGTGGGCTGATGTGCATGGGTTTGAATATTGGATCTGTCCCTTGTCCCTCACATGTAAGTGAGCAGTACTCTGAGTGTCAGTTTCCTCATCTGTAAAGTGGGCTTCACAGAAGGGTTGTTTTGAGGATTAAGTGAGATGATGCATGTAAAGTACTCAGCACTGTGCGAGGCACACTCAGTAGATGTTGGTTGTTTTAAAATTATTTTGACACCTGCTAGGTTATTAAAGAAAGAACTTAAAATTAATCAGAGGAGAAATAGATGTTGGTTTTAACACTTGGTCATCTCCTCTCGTCAGAAATGGGAATTAGTAGGCTTGGTATCAAACAGACTTGCCTAACAGTTGGGACATGTCTAAAAGGCCTCTTACAAATTGGGGGGAGGATGGGCGGGAAAGGGTCATTCATCAGAAACAGTCAAGCTACCGTTCACTGTGACTCAGTAGTGGTACCCATGGCTGAGACTTGCCTAAATTGCTCAACTCTTCTTCCCCGTCATACCTTGTCAGAGCACATCTCTCCACTGGCATGAGAGCAAAGATGCTGGGGTTCCATCATCGGTACCCCACTTACCTGACTCATTGTTGAGACTTCTAAGAGCAGGTGTGGTTTGGGAAATGTACCCCTATAATCCAAGCAGTGTGGTTTCCACGTTGGTGCTGGTGGCTGCTGTGTAAGAGGAAGGGAAGGAGTAGGAAACACTTGGGGTGGTGCCCAGTATTGAGGACGAGGAGGAAGTCTCATCTTGTCTCTTACTCCCCACTGGGTGGAGAGGTCAGATTAGATAGTGCCCCTCATGAGTCTGGGTCCCTCCTTTGCCCTCCTTGCCTCTCATCCCTGGTTCCCTGCAGTCATGGGGAAAGCCATGCTCGAGGATCCATGTGGCCATTGTACACGCTCCGCGTTTTATTTTCCTTTTGAAACTTGGTTTGCCTACTTAACCTGTCCTGATGTTTGACAGATTAATTCTTAAAATAATTTCTAACAAGGGCACTTGTGCTAACAAGTCAGGGAGGAAAGTGGGTACGCGGTACCTGGTCCTGCTGTCTCCCAGTGTGTGTCCTGGGAAAGGCCCCAGGACTGCCGATGCATAGAAGCGGCTGGGCTTAGCACATGGCTATAGGGAAGCCTGCCTCTTGCGGTGGAAGTGGAGGCGTGTGAATGATAAGGCTGTTGCTGTTGCCTTGGTTCTCCCTGGATTATTGTAATTGCCTTCCATCTAATTTCCCCATCTCTAGTGTCTTCCCTGCTGCAATCCAGATTCAACATCGAAGCCAAATGGGTCTTTTTAAAATATAAACCAGATTTGTCACTACTTTGCTTAAAATCCTTCAATGGCATTATGTTGTTTTCTGGTTAAAATCCTAAGCTCCTCAGCCTGGCACACCCCGCCGCCTTTAAATTAGCCCTTTCCTGCCTCCCATATCACCTCCCACCTCAACCCTACCCATTAATTGGCCTGATTACCTTGGTTTTGGGACGATGGCACTCTTCCCCCATCTGTAACTTTGTCCTCTGCTCTGGTCTTTCTCACAAGGTCCTCCTGTTCTTCAAGATCCAGCTCAGTGCCATGGTCTCTGGGTTGTTTTTCCTGATAACTCTGCTTCGTGCCCAGGTTTCTGTTGCCCTGTTCATACTTCTTTTACATTGGTTATTACTAATATGATAGTCATCTGTTTAAATGTCATCCAAACGCCATTGTCCATTATGTCATGAGCTCCTTCAGGTTGGGGACTTTAATGCACTTTGAATCTCCTGTACTGTCTGGCACATACTTATGGTATAGGTTGAATGGATGAATAAAATGTTTCAGCACTAGCAGGAGATAACCCACCAGTCCCTTTGCTGGACACTCCTGTAGCTGGGGAAGCAGAAGTCCCAGCCATCAAGAACGCCACAGTAGGAAATTTTTTGCTTTATCTCTTGATCCAGAATTAATCTGATTGACTTCAGAGTCCCCTTGTCTGGGAAGGTTTGTAATCTTAACTGGATCTTGTCTTTTATTTTCTAGGTTGTGTGGATCCCTGGGAGCCCAAAGTGCTGCGGGCCGGGATGGGCGCACATTTCCAGGTGCCCATCATCAACAATCTGGACTGGGAAGCAGTGCCCAACTACCTGCCCACCAATACCCGGGTCTTCGTGGCTGACAACTGCGGCCTTTATGCGCAGGCCCAGGCCCAGATGTCTAATAAGGCTAGTGACCATGGCTGGATATGTGACCGACGACTCCTAAAGTTTCACAAGTATGAGGAAGAGGAAGAGGATCTAGAAGATGGAGCCTGTGAAGGCTGGCTCCCCGAACTTGAGGTCCAGAGTTACGACTCGGATTGGACAGAGGCACCAGCAGCAGTGGTAGTAGGTGGGGAGACCCATGGCTTGAGCCTGGAGTCCCTGCAGTTGGCCGAGAGCACCAGGGGCGGGCGCCTGCTGATCCCCATCGTACCTGGTGTGGACAGCCTCAACTCCGCCATGGCTGCAAGCATCCTGCTCTTTGAAGGGAAACGACAACTGCGGGTAAGGGCGGAACACTTGAGCAGGGACAGGAGTTACCACTGAGGGGGGATGACAGTCAATCCTCGGTTTGAGGCTGTCTCTGTGGTTACTGGAAAAATAGGAATTTCCATGAAGTTCTGCTTATCCTCAAAAATAAGAAAGGTTAAAATTCTTCCTGAGCTCTTCCAACTAACGTGTGTGTGTGTGTATCTGTGTGTGGGTGAGAGAGAGTGTAAGTAATGATCCTCAGGGCTCTCTATGTGTTTTTAAAAATTGTCCACCAAGGAGCATTTTTGTGCCCAGAAAGTTCCTGAAAGCGTCATCTTGGCCAGGGAGGACCGCTCTCTCCACCGGCTGGGGGTGCTTCGCAGTCGTGGAGCACTGGCTGTAGGCCAGGCTCCATCACCAGCTCCTCTGATGGTTGGTCAATGGAAAATAAACTCCTGTGAAGTGTAGACCAGCAGATTACATTAAAAAAGGTTTTGTTTCAGTGTGGTCAGTGGTCACAGTGCATATCTTTTCATCTTTGGCCTAATGATGAGGACACTGCTGAGAGATTAATGGCCCAGGAAGCTAAGGGCGATGGCCTTCAATAGCTGGCTGTTCTTTTGGCTTGGCTGTGTTAACTTCTGTTCGTGTAGGTTTTGATTTAAACACTGTTTATGTTTGACACTTTTTTTCCCCATTTCTGGTGAACAGTTGGTGGAAACAGCTTAATTCATCAGGTGGTATTATGCCTTCTTAGCATCTTGGCAGATAATTTTTTGGGGACTCTTGGTCCAGAAAAAGAGGAAAGTTTTTTAATCTTTAGCTTAACCCAGCATCTGTCAGCAAAGCCATACTCTTTTTACTAGCTTCCTGCTGTTAGTCCTTCTTTACAGAACACTTTTGGTTAAATGTAATGATTGACTTATTTACATTAATCTCCCGTCCTGCATGAACAGAACTGCTTAAGGAAAGGCCAGTGTTCCTGGATGTTTTGTGAAGAGAGCCTCCTATGAGGGGAGGGAGGCTGAGGTTCTGAGGATCAGAGCTTGGGGCCCTTGGGCCCACAGTTCTGCAGCAAGACCCTGCTGGAGCCCCCAGGGGACCAGGGCAAGCTGGATCCTTACTGGGTACCAGCTAGGATGTAATTGCGGACATGAGGAAAGGCACGTTGGTAATCACTGTGTTTGTAAGTCACTGTGGGAAGGGGGTAGGTGGGACCAGAATGTGGGACTTACTTCAGGCAGTGCTTTTGCAACCAAAGACAGTATGGTTGGAGTTGAGAGACCCCAGGAGTGTGGTTTCACCACATCTCTTCCACACAGGGGCTCCTGTACTGGTTGGGATTCCTTGGGAGCCCTTCAGCTGCTCATTCCAGGGAGTCCCAGTGAGTCCCAGTGAGCATGGGAGTCCCATGCTCGAGAGAAACCGTGCACCCCTACCAGCTCCCTGGTAAAACGAAAAGGTCAAGCTTGATGTGTGTCCCAAATGGTGCCCCAGTGGGTTTGCTTTGCTATGTTTGACGGGAGGGTTTTTGCAGGGACAGTCTCTCTGGTTGGCCAGGCTCTTGGGCTGACCAGCAGAAGCTGCTTGGGTGCCCTGCTCTGGTTGGGGCCTGCCCAGGGCCCCACACCAATGTTGATGATGACAGTGGCCCCCAGAATGTTCTTGAGACCCTCCATTCCCCTCAGCTTCTAGAAAATAGAAGAGCCCACAGCCTTCATAACTGCTGAGCCCACAAAGGCTGGGACTTCGTCTGCCAGCTTCACAGCCATAATGCCCGTCACACCAACAGGCGAAATCTGGGGGCAGCCCAGAGCACTGTACCACGTTTGTACTGCCATCCAGTCTCCCAACACCTTGGGAAAGCGCTAAAGAAGCAGACATCACTAAAATGAGTTTCATGCCTTTTCAGCATGAAACCAGTCTCCTGCAGCTTTTGTCCCCTGGTTATTGTTCCTACTGATTTTGTCACAAAATAGAAATAAAAGCACTGCAAAAGAGCACATCCAGCAAGTCTTTCTACACCTAGTTTATCTCCTGGTGTGAGAAGTTTACATCCCATTCATTTTATAGTCAGTGACTTGTATATCACGCCTTGTGAGTTCTTTTTATGTAATTTAGCAGAGGGGAGGGCAAATTTCCCTTTCTTTAAAATGATTACAGGGAAGCAAATGGTGAACTTGTTTATCCAGTGTTGGAAATTCACCATCTCGAATTCTCAATTTTGAGGCCAACATTTATGTCACCACAAATGAAACAGGAGTAAAAACTGAACAGTAGGTGACAAGTAAAACACATTGCTTGGCTGAAAAAGAAGCCTTCAGAAGGCTGGCCAAGCTGCCCCTTGCCTTTGTGTCGCACAAAGCTGTCATGATGATTTATGCCACAAGGGGGCAGCCACGCCTCAAAACCACTCCCAACCATGAGGGGAGGGGTCGGGATTTTTCCTGGAAGTAAAAGAGAGGATGGAGTTCAAAGTCCCCCTCCACCACTGTGGGCATTCTGCAAGTTGTTTGTGCTCAGAGGTGCTGAAGTTGGAGACCCATCCAGATTTTCATTCATTTTCGGCAGAATCTGACAGAACATTAGACCAAAAACTAGAGGAAATGGATAGAAATAAATGGAAAGTTAAAAACTAACAAAAAACTAGCACATCTTTCTCTTTGAACGGAGCCTCTGGGAAAGCAGCTCTGGACAAAAGCTAATGCCCCCAGCCACCAGGAACTTACTGGGGACCCAGTGCCTCACCCTTGGCTTGGTGTTTCAGGGCAGGGCAAGCTGAAAAGTCCTCTTCCCTCCCCCAGCCACAGCTGCTTGCTCATGGTTAGAATCAGTCATTAAGGCCCAGAGGATAAACAGGCCTCTGGGGACTGATTTCTACCAGCTTCACCTGGGACCTCCTACCACTTGCCCCAGGGTTTTCCAGCAACACCAGATGTCACCAAAAGCTAAGCTGCTTTAATCTCCACTTTTGTGGTTCCGCCATGTGAAGACCCCAGGAACAGCACCTCACCCCAGGTTCCCTGCCTGGTGCTGGAAACCCTGGGTGTGCCGTGCACCTGGGCCCCTCTTGGCCAAGCTACCTCCACCTACCGAGGGAGCAGACCCGACTGGCTCACCTGAAAAATGTGTTATAAAGGAAACACTCAGGTAGACACCTTTACGCTCCAAGATCTTATTTCCTCTGTCTTCATCCGTGAGTGTGCAGAGAAGCTAGAAGCCAGATGAATGGGTAAGCTGGTGTGCTGCTGTCTGTGGGTGACTGACAGTCTCTGAACTGGGCTGCCAAGTTACACTAGAGCAGCTGCAAGCGCTGAAAGCATCAGGAAGCCAGGCCTGTGCTCAGAGGCCACGTGCAGCTGAAAATCTGAATACATTACGGATTGTATCAGTTCCGTTTTACTACATTTGTTTTGTAGGAAGGAGCAGCTTTTATCAACTGAGGCCTCATCGCTGGAGAGGACCACCAATAACACTGCTCCTTCCTGCAAACGCAAGGAGGGAACAGCGTGGGGAGAGATGTGGCTGCAGCAGGGTCTGGCCTCCCAGCCTCCTTTGCTTCTCTGATGGTCAGGGTGCATCCTGACTGCAAGCCGGCAGTGGCTTGATTGGTTGGGGACCTCATTTCCTCTGATGTCAAAGGAGATTTGTTTTGTGGGGCCTGGGTCCTAGTCATGCCTCCTGTATCCCACTGCTAGCCTGTGTGGGTGACTTGTCTGTGTGAGGCCCGAGTGCCCAGCAATTCAGACTTGAGGCTGGCTGCCCCCCTCGGGCTGCACACTGCTCTCTACAGGCCTGGGGACGGAGGCGTTCAAGAGATGGCACAATATTGATTAGAAACCCAACAGTCCCTTAAGTCCTACCCAGATCTAGTAACGTTTACTGACTTGGGAAGTACTGCAGAAGACCACGAGGATGAGATACATCCAGGCCAAAAAATGAAGCATAGTAACTTCTCTGCGTTCACACTTAAGGCGTACCTACAACATCCTGATGTCAGATTTCCCCCTGCAGAAGAAATCCCAGCCATAAAGTAGACCCAATATAAGATTTTCCTACATAGAAGCCTCTTGTTTCCTGGAAAATCTCTCCCTTCACACATGCACCGTTTGCTAATAAAGAATAATCAGTAATTAATAGACAATAGCCATTTGTCCCCAAAGAATTTTCCCTTGAGCAGCCTGCCTGGAGGAAAGCAGTGTGTGCTCTTGTCCTGGTTGGTATCAGCAAGGAGGGGATGTGCTCACTTCAACACAGCCACTTCCGGGTGAGTGGAAGATCCTGAACTCCAGGGGCCTGTGCTTGGTTCAGAGCAGCATCCAGAGGAAGCTGCAGGGGGCACTACTGAGCCTCCCACAGCGTACACTGTTCACCACCTCGGTGTTCAGGTCCTGGCCCCACCTGGCAAGCCTAGGCCTGCCGGGGGAGAGGACAGCAAACAGAACTATGGCCTGGCCAGCCGCCGCGCCTGCGGACTGCAGGGGCTGGAGTGGGTGCTCGCTCAGGCCCCTCCCAGGACACTGCCATTCCAAGCCTCAGCACCTCTCCACGTGTAGTTTTCTCACTAGGAGGGCCCTTTTGGGTCCAGCTGATCTGTTCCTGGACCATATTCTGTATCTCTGTCCCTGCAGAATTCAGTTTGCTGCCCTGAAACAAGGCAGCAGGAGGAGAGAACAGCTTCTTAGTGTCTTTAATTAGACAACAGGAAAAAACACAGTCTGGCTGAAAATTACCACTTAAAAAGCTTGGCTGATGCCAAAAAAGCAGTCCCAGCTCCCTGCACTGGGATAAGTGAGAGCCGCTGGTTCCCAGGACACACTTGGGGTGAGGGGAGCAGGAAGAGAAGCTGGTTCTTAGTTGCCGTCTGGCCTTTACAGCTGCCCACTGAATATGCCAGCCCCAAATACGTACCCTTTTCCTTCAGCAGATCTTTATGGTTGGGGACAGGTAAAGACTCTCATCTCTGTTGTGAAAGTGGGTATAGAGCTGGACCTGGAAGTCACTGCGGTGAACACAAGTCTGGAACCCCAGGGTGGCATTTTTACAGCCACCATCCTGCCTCATCCTGCAGGGCATGGTTTCCCTTGCTCTGGCGGAAGCCCTTGAATATGTCACAGCTGGTGTTTTAACCTGCTTCCAATTAGCGACAAGAATTTTAAGGTATTTTGGAGCTGCTTAGTGGGAATTAAGAAGCCACCCACTTCGTCTGCATCAATAACCTTTAAGATCTCCCACGCTATTGAGACGGAGTTCTCCACTCCCCCAGTGTTTCCTCCCCAGACCCCCACTATATAAATCGAAAGCACCTTTTCATTAAACCTTGCTGTTGATCTCAGCTAACCTCCACACTCTCTAAAGGGGGAATTCTGGTGTCAAGGGTCCAGTTGACATTAGTGGCAAGTAGTTCAAGCAGCCCTCTGTGGGCCACAGAAAGATCACTAATGACCTAATTTTCTGCTGCAGTGACTTATGGGGACTCCTCACTGGATGCTGTTCCTTTTGATCCCGAAGATACGTAGCTGCTAACAGACCACCTTTCCTCCACGGCCATCATGATACAGGGTACAGATAAGAAACCCTGCTTATCTTCCAAGTGAGGCTGACCTCACCCTGTCCCCACCCCTTCCCCAGCCCCAGCCCCAGCCCAGGGAGACAATGGCAGTGCTCCGAGGGCAGCCCCCTGCCCGAGGACAGAGCAAGGTCGGAGTCTCCAGCTACTCCCGTTCCTCAATGGGAGACCTGTGCAGGGCTCCCTGCGTTTCTCCAACTGCCTCCTCAGGATTCCGAGTGTGCGTTCCTTCGAAGGGGAGGAATGAGCACGTGTGTCCACAAGGATGTCTGTAACCTGAGAATCCACCCCCGGCAAGGGCCAGTCAAACCCGGAGAGATGGCAGCCAGAGCTGCAGCGGGGACCTGCCTCTGGCACCCTAATCCAAAGGAGCATCCCGGCTTCTGGAGGATTCGACAGATGATCACATCAGGGCTCCGTTCTTGAACATTCTGAAACATAGCTACCAAGTATCTGATGAAAGTCAAGAGGATCTTGTATGCCTCACCCCCTACTGCCCACCCAGTAGAGCACAGCACCCCAAGAAAAAGAGATTTTTGTTATTAAGAACAGGAAAGGCCAAGTGGTTGATAACGTCCAGAGATGCCTGTTTTATTTCTCACTAGGTGATTGCATTTCAGGCTGGTGACATCAAGTAACAGTCTAATTATCAACTAATTTTGTACCTCTGAACTACAGATCAGCAATCCAGTTCGGCAAGGAGCGACCGTGTCAACAGCTAATCTGGGGGCTGGGTTTTCCAAATCAATGGTCTTGGTTGGCAGGATACTTTGAGTGGAGCCAAGGGCAAGGCCTGAGATTGTTTTAAAGACCCTGACACCTGGCTGAGATAGGCTGAAACCCTGTGAATCCCTAGGTGAAGCCCTCCATCTCAAATCCTAAGGGCACAACTGTTATTTTCCTTTTGAGGTCAGTTCAGCCTAAGCAAGGAGCCAAGCCAGGCCTTGCAGGGTGGGTCCAGGGCCTAGTTTTAGCTGACATTTCCTCTGCCTTTACTCCTACCTTAGGGCACAGCTCTTTCTCAGGTTCTTAGGAAAAGCTAGGCTTCCGGTAATCTCTTGTCTCTCTAGTTCTGCTTTGAAAAGAAGAGGGAACGCAGGGGTGACCACGGGTGGGCACAGGCACCTCGGCAGAGCTCCCATGGCCCGGGCCCAGAGTAGGGCTGAGTCAAGCCTGCGCTGGTGAGTGGTGCTCCCCTCGGAACGCAGGGCCACTGTATCTTCTTGGGAAGATGTCCACGGGGAAGAATTTATTAACGAAATTCCAAGATAGTAGGGGCTGTTCATCTGAGGAGGCAGAAACTGGGAGAAGGTCAAGATTAAGGAAGAAAGAGCTAGAAGGAAGAAATAAGCAGCTCTTTCTTATCACATGCTAGGCGCCCCATCCAAGTAAGCAATTACTACATGGATCATTACTGTAGCTACTCTTAGTTCTCACCAGAAATGAACACAAGCTTCCTTTGAGAGCTGGAGACCCCCTGCCCAAGAACCAACTGACAAGCTGGCTTTCTCTCTCAGACCAAGTCACTGAGGAAGGGATGTTCTCACCAGCAGCTCAAAGCTGGGGCTGCCGCAGCTCCTCTCTGCTCCACCTGCACCTACGTGTGTCTGAGCCATCTCGGGCTCTGTGCGTGTGTGCTGCCACCTGAGGCAGAGCCAGAGCTCCGGTGCTCTGTCCCGTGGTGCCCGCTCGGCAGAGGGCACCCAACACACAGCTCCCCAAGAGCCCGCAGCTGAGAGTGCACTCCAGCCCCTGCTCTGGCCGGGTGTGCCAGCCCCATGAATCCCCAGCAGAATCTCCAGGCACGGTGGGTTCTTCTGTTGCTGAGAGGATGCGCACCCAGGGTGCTAGCTGAGGAGTTAATGCAGAAAACAAGGCACCACAGAGAGGTTGGACACTTGGGTTGTGTGATTTGGGACACGCTGGAAAAGTCCAAGGGTGGAGGGAAGGGGGGGAGGGGGAGGAGGAGACTGAGTTTTAAATAATGTCCTGGGAAGCCAGAGCCCCACTAGATGGGCTCTGGTTTGAGCTTTTCTGCTAGGAAGTCATTCACAAAGGCCTCCACAATGGCGGGGGTGATCTCCTCCACGTCCATCACGTACTTGGCCCGGGCTGACATGTCCAGAATGGTGAGCAAAGGGGCAGCCTCGGGCAGGTTGGTGTAATCTCGCAGGGAGTCGGTCATGTCATCCTGGAAGTCACCAGAGGGAGAGAAAACCAGTCAGTTTTCTAGAAAGGGTTCCTCAGATGCCCTAGATGGCACGGAATGCAACCACTCCATCATCCTGGGGAAGCGGGCCACCCTCCCGAAAAGATGGGCACTCAGAAGGGGAGCTGGGGACCCTGTCCTGCCTTGGGGAGGGGGGAGGCTGGTTCACAAAATTCTCTCTCTGCATCACTCGAAACCCCAGGCAAGTCATCTTTCTTTATTAACATGAAAGCAACTTTTTGTGAAAACGTGATGGCCTTTGATTACTTACTTTTGCAGTCAACTCTCAATTATCTGCAGCTCCCCTGTGGATTGCCGGAGGCCAGTCTGGACTTTAATTTTGCAAGGTTTTAAACAGAAACAGCCCACTGCCCCCACCTCCATAGCTTCGGGGGTTGGGGGGCTGGACCTGCACAGCCAGTTTTTGAGTCTGGGCTCCTAAAGTACTGCAGGCTTACACGGGTCACTATTTATCCCACATTCCCAGTGACCGTTCTGATGAACGTCCCTTGTGTCAGATGTAGCTTTATTAAGCATAGAGGCAGACACAAATCCAAAGACAAGGAGAAAGATTTGTGAGGGAGCAACCATTTGAGGTTACCTTTCATGCTGCTGAGAACAGAAAACGGACCCTATATACCCAGCCCCAGGCTGTCTCGCTATAAAACGTGCAAAACTCTCACTGGATGAAAAGGCCTTGAGGAGCCCGACAGAAAGAGGGCTTGGGGGGTATTCCTGGCCTTCGGCGCTGGTGAGCAGGAGGCTCACCAGTTTCTGAGACAAAAACCATTTCTTTCTACAAGGGCAAGTCTTCAGGAAAGATTATTAGTGATTGTCCTTCTTGCCCCACCCTATAAAACAGCACACACTCCCCAGCTAGGCGGCTGGGTGATTCAGCATCCCTGGCACTGTTCACCCAGTGCAGGCCCTCCATAAACAACCTTCATGATAAACAAGGGAGACACCTGGACACATACCAGACATCAAATTCCCATTAGGAGGCCCAGGCCAAGCCCGGCGCTGCTCTGCCTCCCCTTCTCTCTCCCTCTGACCAAACCCAGGGAGATGAATTTTATTGTCTGTTAAGGCTTCAGAAGGGACGACTTCTGCCTGCCAGAGAGGACACAATCAAGACAAAGGAGGGACCCCTTAGCCCTGGGAGGAGTGTGAGGGGCTGGAGTCTGGGGCTCAGAGGCACTCAGTTGGTACCTGACCTTCCAGCACCCAACCCCCTTCCAGGCTTCCTTGCTTCTGAGGTCAGAGAACTGGACCAAGAGAGCTGCCAAGTCCAGGAGCCCAGGTGAGGAGCATGGGAAGGTGGGTGGGGACTGGAGCAGTGGATGACCCTGGTCCTCTGTCCGACTTCCTGGTCCAGGCATCCTGTACTCCAGGCCGGGCTGGCCCACCTGCGGGACCACCTGGACAGGGAGGGTGAGAGCACCACTTCTGGGGTCACTACTGATCTCACGTTCACTCCTCTCTCTGCCACCCACTTAATGTGGGCCTTTGGCAAGAAATTTCTCAGAGCCCAGGTCTCCTAAATCCTGTAAAATGGATTCAGTAATGGCTCACATGGGCCTCTGCGAGGGGTGAGAGCCGGCCAGCACGCACAGCCCAGCCGGCCAGACTCGGAGCAGTCTGACCCTCTCCGAGCCTCACTTTCCCCACCTGTGAAACGTAATGATGCCATTCCCGCCGAGAGGTGAGTACGTGGGTAGTGCAGGTGAGGCACGTGGCGCGGGGCCTGGCTGTAGGAAACCTGCCGGCCTCATTTCTAAAGTGGCCCTTGGAGCCCTCCAGCCCCACTTCCGCCCCGGCTCAGCCCTTTCTCCTTTGCACTCATCTTTTCTCTCCCAGCCATTTGGAAGGAGTTAAGAGTTTAATACATTCAGAGCCGCTTTCATTCGTGCTTTGTGCGGGGTGGGCTTGCCCCCAAGGCAGGGCCCTGTGAACCTGCTTTGTTCCTTTCACCCCACAGCTGAGCAGGGCGACTTCAGCTGCCTTCGAGGGGCCCGCCGAGCAGCAGTGGCTATTGAGGTGATGAATGGGTGGTTCAGGGTGTCTGGCCGCCTCTGCGTCCCCTGGGATCCAAACACAGCATGAAATGGGCATGGGGCTCTGACCAACTAGAGGTATAGATGGGAGAAAGGAGGGCAGGGGGCTTCAAAAAGTGTATCTGTCAATAACTGGCTTAGGCAGGGCCGGGGGAGGTGGTGGAGCATGCATGGAGTGGGGCTCAGGGGCTGGGGGCTGAGGCGGAGTGGCGCTAGATTCCGTCCCCCACCACTGCGGGACACGCTGCGGGACCGGGGCTCCCACACCTGCAGTAAGGGCAGGCACCTGCGGGGGAGGCAGGCCAGCTAAGGGGCCCGGCTATGTGCCCCGTGGAAAGTGTTCTGCTCTGCCAGAGGCCCTGGGAGGACAGGCCTCGGGTGGAAGAGACAGGGATGCTAGCAACCTCGGCACTCTCCCTGGGATGGCTGGGTACCTGCAGGTCTGGGTGGTGGCCCCCTGACTGGGATCCTGGAAGGGGAAGAGCCCACTCTGCAGGCCAATGTAGGGATACTGACCAAGCAGACTCTTTATAAAGCATCAAGAGCCTGGTTTGGACCCAGCTGAGAGGAAGTAAGTATTGACCATGATCTTTGGGGCTCCCAGCAGCCTGGCTGCAAGACAGGGACTCTGTCCTGGGAGGGCATCCTGCTGCTCCGAGGCCGCTGAGCCAGAGATGGGAAGAAGGAGGCAGCAGGGTGTGGAATTGGTTTTCCATGACTGACGACACATGTACCTTTTCATGCTACGTTTGTCTGTGGGCTCTCCTAGAAGCACCGTCACCCCAGACCCCTGGCCCTTTCAAACATCCCCAAGGGCCACATCACTTGTGTTCTAAAAGTCGGCCAGCTGGGCCAGCCCCAGGGCCAGACCCCTGTGGCACTCACCTCCCCCGCCACAAAGAACAGGAGCGGCGCCTCCTCCTCTTTGGCTTTGTACTTGGCAATGATCTTCTCAGCTATTGGCTGGATCAGCTGCTTGGCCGCCTCAGACTCCCCGTCATCCTCAGAATCTGTGATGGGGGAGAGAACGACACAAAACGGCACTGGCTTGTCACTCAGACAGAGTGGTGCCCCCTGAGGGAGCCTGGGTCCAGGGTCCAACACATCCACCTGGGCAGCCCCTGAATGGAAAAAAGGCCTCCTCCTGGACAGCGGCCTGGCCTCCTGGAAGTACAAGGGTGTGTCTGCATGCACAGGGCAGCTTGCTTGCTGCTCTCCCACACAGGGCTGTCCTGCACCAAGCCCCCAGGGAAACACACTCACTTCGCCGAGTAGCACTAATGCCCAGGCAAACACAACTTTTCTCACTGACCTTTTCACAAACCCACCTTGGAGGCTGGGCTTCCCCTAAGCCAGGAACAACCTGAGGGCCCACAGTTTTTCTCTCAGTCACAGAATGAGATGCCGTGACCTCAGATCTCTGACTTCCTGATGGAAACACCAGAACTGGTGGTGGTAGTGGTGGGTGAGGACTGTGGTTCGGTCAGCAGCTTTGGTGGCAGTTGGGAAGCACCAGGGCACTGGAAAGCCAGCTTCATAGCTGGCAATGTGACTTGCTTGGGAGGGGACAGGCTGACTGCAGGGGAGAACCCCAGACTGGGCTCCCAGAGCCCACTTTGAGCAGCTTTTGCCTCCAGTGAGACAGCAGCATGGGAGCAGCTCACCCCTGCTGAACCTGTAACCAAGAGCAAGTGCAAAGCAGGGGAGGGGAGAGCAGGTGCCTGCAAAGGACCACCACCCAGAAACACCGCACCGTCCAGGAGGCCCAGTGCGCAGGCTGAGCATTATACACTCTAAATCCACATCTAATTACTCGGCGATACTAGGAACTCGCTTCGCCTCTCTGAGACTCGGTTTCCACATCTGCAGATGGCCGGTGAGGCTCCCAATTGTCCCTCACTTCAGAACTGTTTCCCAGGGTCCCAGGATGTGGGCGTGCAAGCCTGCAGCAGGCAGGAAAGCCCTAAGGTGAATGATTCCCCAAGGCCATCACTCCCCAGCGGCCTCTGTCCTCCAAGCACAGGGCCAGCCTGCAAGTCAGTCTGCCTAAGAATTCCCTCGAGTCTGCACACTGGCACCCCTCCTGGGGGCCCTCAAACCAAACCTGCAGAGGATGGGGGTCGGAAGCTGTGCGCAGTGAGGTGCCTACAGTGGCAGCTCAGCCATGACCCATGATCCTGGGACCCAGATATATTCTGAGTCAGAACTGAGCAACAAGTCCCAAGGCAGAGGGTGAGATGGCCCTTGGGCAGCAGCCGCTCCATTTGCAGAAGGAATCTTAAGGGCCACCCCGTGCGTCTGCAAGGATCCTGGAGTGGATGTTCCTCTGTCCTCCTGCCTGAGTGGGTGCTGGAGTGGGAGAGAGGGGGAGACTGAGGGACATGGCCCCGGAGAGGCCACACTGGGGCTGCTCATCAGAGCACAGGTGAGCAGGAGCAGCAGCTGGGGGTGCGCCCTGGCCTAAGGAGGCCCAGCCCCCCGCAGCTGCTGTGCTGCGGCCCAGCCTCCAACAATGGGTCTGTTCATCAGGGGGCCAAGGGCCCCCTCCCAGCCTGACCTCTCCTTCCCAGCTGGCAGCCAGAGCAGCCAGGAGGGAAAGCACAGCAGCAGCTTCCAGAACACCTCCCACGGGGTGGTGGGGGGAGAACCATGAATAAATCACCGGGGTCAAAGGCACGGCTGGGCTGCCAGGCCAGACAAAGGCCCTGGCTCTGCACGGCTGGCGACAGAAAGAAGCTGCAGGGACAGATCCCAGCCCCTCCCCCCACCCCGGAGCTCTGCCCTCCCTGTCCCACCCTGGGGCTCCCACTGAGCTTCATACCTACAAAAAGGACGAGGCAGGGGCCCTCGTTGAGCTGCACAGCGTTGGAGTCGGAGAGCTCCAGCACGGGCTTGGGGTGCCATGGGAAGCCTCTGCAGTCCTCATCGTTCAGCACCTCCACCCGCCCCTGCCGCGTGATCACCTCGCCCTGCGGGTCCAGCACTATGAGGGTGGGGATGCCTGCAAGAGACAGAGCGAGCTTGGCCAGGGCCCACCCACAGCCCATGGGACAGCCCCCACAGAAACACAGTTCCAGTCGGAGAGCCCTGGGATGGAATCCAGGCTCAGGCTCTTGAAGAGCCACGGAACCCCCTTGGGTCCACAGGTCACTTCTCCATGGAACCTGACCTCTCTGCGCCCCAGTATCTCCAGGGCCACGTGGTGAGTGCACTGCAGGTCTACCTCACCCACTAGGTAAAGATCAACGGGGCTGTCCATTTAAGAACTCAGCACAGGGTCTCAGCACACAGAAGCAGTTGAGAAATTCTGAAGAGATCCCCCACCTGCAGGGAGTCTAAACTTAGCAAGGTGGCATGAACACACACTCTCCCGCAGTGTACTCACTATAGTGCACAGACCAGTACAGATCAACAAGCAGGGGGGCCCAGCATGTGTAGGTGCAGGGGGCCTGTGGAGCGAGGGGCCTGGGGCAGGGGCTGCTGCAGGAGAACAGGAAGAGGATAGCTGGCCGCCAGTGAGCCCCCCCCCCCCTTCGCCAGCCCTGCTGCCTGGGGAGGTTCCAGCACCCTCTCTGAGGGGGGCAGTCCCTAAGGGAACACACTGATGGCAGTGCTGCCACCCTCACGTTAGAGCCCTGGGTTGGGGTAACATGCAACACAAAGCTCCCCACCAGGCATAGCCCCCCCTCCAGCCATAAAGCCTCCAGTGGAAAATCAGAGGAGACCCCCATCCGGGGCTACCGTTGCACTGGGGTTTTCCACCTCCCTGCTCTTTGCACCCCACTCCCCGCTGCTACCCCCCAGCCAACTGCAGCCCACAGAGGCCGCCTCAGCCCTGCCCTCCAGGGACACCTGTCTCTCCACTGGCAGCTGGTCCCCCCCCCCCCTTGCACTAAACAGCCACCTCCCCTCTGGACCTGACCTGAGCTTTAATTTTATATGTGCCAGTGAAAGCCAGAGCAATTTAATATTTATAGATTCCACAGTGTTCAGTTAGTAATTTGCTCCACTGACATTTTACTTCTCTGTTGGGGGGGATGCTGAGGTACCAGAAATACAGCCCTGGAGGTTTGTAACCTGTGTGGTGGCTAGGGCATCGGGCGTGCTGTGGTGGGCCTACCTTCAAAAGGAAAAATGAGTCCATTCTGTTCACATCTATGAGAAGAAGTGGCCTGGAGTGGTAGGGTACAGGGCCAGAGAGAAGCGGGCTCTGGGGACTGCCCCCCCACAGTACACGTCACACACAAATGCACGCAGCCGCAGCCCACACTGTTCGGGTGTTCAGAATGTGCCCAGAGCTGTCCAGGCCTCAAGTCGGGTGTTTGAGCCCAAGAGACTCGGAGCATTTCCAGACCCATCTTCACAGCTGCACGTTAACCCCCAGAGGCCTGGGGCTCCCATCCAGTGGGTCCCCATCCTGGATTGGGCTGGGCTTGAGTCAGCAGCCTGAAGGAAGCCGGAGCCTGGACAGGCCAGCCAGCTGCAGACGAATGCCTCCCCGGTGCCATAACCCAATCTCAAAGATGTTTTGACCAAGCTTTTTAATCAGTTTCTGAAACTGGGCGATTTTGAGCGTTGTGTTAAACCAGGGCAAGCCCGCCGCCATGATTAGTCATAGTAGCAGGCCTGCTTGTAGCCCAGATGTGGGACGCGGAGTCAGTCTGCAGGACAAGCAGGCGTGGAGGGCAGAGAAGCCCACTTCCTGGTCTAGTGCCGCAGTTTCATCAAGTGGCTGCTCACAGGGGCCTTCTTTGTTACCACAGCTGCGGCCTCTCTCCGGTCCCTGCGGGTGGGGTCCAGGACAGCAGGGCAGGGACACGGAGCCCCCTGCTGGCCGTGGCGGAGTCCCTGGTTGATTCCACTGAGGAACAGCTCCCCTGGGCCCCAGGTCTCCCCACCTTCCCCATGGCTACGCAGAAGCGAAGTCCCCCTTGTTTTTGGTGCTTTGAGCACCGAAACCATGTCTGGGAGCCCAAGATGACCAGGCACATGTGACCGGTGATTTGGTACAATAACCAGTCAGACTGCAATCCAGAGAAGCCCATTTCTGGCACACAAGACAGGTGAAGAGAATCGACAAGCACTGGGCCAGGCCGCCTTCCAATCACCCGAACTCGGGTCAGCTTGGCCATGGAGCCCTAGGTGTGGAGTCCCTCCAGGGATGAACCAGAGGGAGAGAGATCTGCTCTGTGCTCCGCATGGCGCCTGGGACCCCACTCACCCCGGGAAGTATGATTATCCTCCTTCTATGGATGGTCGAGTTACCCACCCAAGCTCGTCCGGCCAGTAAGTGGGACAGGAGCCCTGGTCTGCCTGTTGGAAAAGATGCTGCTCTTTCTACAAGGCCAACCACTGGCAGGCGCTCTCACAGCCCCTAGGTTGGGGGCTCTCGTCCCCAGGGAGAAGCCAGGCAGGGAGCCCTGCATCTCAACGTCCTGTACCACCCGCTCCCTATTCTCTGAGGCTGCGGGGAAGGAGGCTGAGATACAATCACCTCTCCCCTTTTCTCCCCCACCATGCATTCCCTGTGCCCTGCTCCCTTGAAGCAGGTTCCCCAAAGCAGAGACTTCTAAGGAAAAAATAGGGCAGAGCCTCCAATGGGAAACTTGAAGGGAATGGAACATTTCTAATCGATGCCTTTGTACAAAATAACTTCCACACCAGCAAGGGGCTGCTCTGAAGGGAATGAAAAAGGAGCAGTTCATCTCTGCTTCCCTTGAACTTGGCGTTTCCCGGCTGGGATGGCGGGGATGGTGAGGATGGTAGGGGAAGGCGTACAGGGAGAATTCTAAGGAAGATCTAGGCAAGTCACTACTTCTCAGGGCCTCGTCCACAGTCACATGGGGTAGTGATAGTTTCCTATCTTCTTTGGGTGTTGGGTAGAATAAACAAGATGACAAGTCTAAATGCTCTTTAGCAGAGAATCTGGTCTACGTAGGTAATCCATCAACAGGAGCTCTTATTGTAAATAACTTCATTATTATTATTATTTTTGTCATCCCAAAGTTGATTATTTGGCTTTTAAGAGGGTATAGAAGACTGGGGCCTGGCTCTAGGGAGATAAACAGAAACCTCCACGCTGGCTGGAGAGAGTGAGCTAAGGAAACAGGGCATGGAGACCCCACCGACACTGCAGGAGGGTCCGGGGACAGGGTGATGTCTGCCACATGTGGGGTTGGTATTCTTCTACTTACACGGTCCCCAGCTTAACCTCTGGGCATAAGACACATCCTCTGCGCTCCTAGAGAGGGCTTCAGCCGCAAGCCCCTGCCCTGGGGAGCTTGGGCAGACCACAGCAGTGCCTCAGAACCCCCTTCCCCATCTCCCTCAAAGCCCAGAGAAGTGGGGAGGGTATAGCTCGGTGGTAAGCACATGCTTAGCATGCATGAGGTCATGGGTTTGATCTCCAGTGCCTCCATTAAAATAATAATTAATAATAATAATAATAATAATAATAATAATAATAATAATAATAATAATAATAATAATAATAAAAACCTAACTAACCCCCCCAAAAAATTTTTTTAAAAAATCAAACCTAGAGAAGAAAGAACAAGGCCCAAGAAGCTGACTGCAAACTGTTTCCTCCTGAGAGGAGCCAACTTATGAGTATTTAAAACAGTGCCAAAGCCACATGTGCCAAGACTGTCCCACAGTTGAGTCTGGTTGCTTTTCTACTGCCAAGGAAGGAGGGCATTTTGAAGGAGGGGGTGGGGGGTGGGTGAGGAGACACTCAAGCCGTCCAGCGCCCTGGGGCGGGGTGCGGACAGGAGCTGGGCAGGGGCTGTAACCCAACTTTCTTTCTCTGTTCCTCGGTGGCAGTGTGATGGCAAAGACTGCCGGGGGTAGGGAAGAGAACAGAGATCAAAAGCAGACCCCAGGACAGGAAGAGCAGGTCCGGGCCCGGGGCAGGGCAGCGTCATCCGTGGTCACAGAAACAAACGGTCATGATGAAGACTAGCAAGATGGGAAACGTCTGTAGCGCATGGTTAAACGTAAAACACAGAATGCGCAGTGCTACGTGTACACTTACAACGATGCAGAAACATGCCTGCAGGCAGAGACCAGAAAAGACTCAGAAAAGTGAAAACAGTTGTGTTAGGAAGGCAGGAATGTGAGTGAGAGATACGTAGTTGAGTTTTCTTAAACGGTGTCACGGTAGATGCATTCACATAGAATAAAAATCAAACGAGATCCGCGGGGCAGTAGGGGTGGGGTGACAGATACAAACCACGCCTTGGCCATGTCATCACATCCCTCTTCTCCCCTTTCTGTCTCCCTCAGACCTTGCCCTTGCAGGGAGAGCTAAGGAAAGGAAGGTGGCAGTGGGTTTGGATGGTGATGCTCAGAGAAAACCAAGGGAGGTCAAAGGGATGAGTCTAGGTGCCCTTGAACCTGGCCAGCAGGCCCGCGTGCCTGCATCAGGAGACATAAAGAAGATATTTAAAATGGCCACATTCTCGTAGTACAGAAAAACCAGAAGCAAACAAGTGTCCACCAACAGCGGACCAGAGAAACAGACTGGTACAACGAAGCCCTTCATGGCACTGAAAAGAAAGGGACCAGATCTAAATATTAACATGGACAAACCTCACAAACGTCGTATTTAGAGAGAAAAGCACGTTGTAGAACAACATTATGGCACGTCAGCACTTCAGCTTGCTTCTAAAAACACAGCCAGCATGACTATATATTATTCATGGATTCCTATAAACGCAGTAAACATATGAAAACAGAGGAGTAAGATGCACACTCAACGGCTGGTGGTGTCATCACCCCCCGCCCCACCCCGCAGAGGAGCCAGAGGAGCCCTGGCTTTGCCTGTACTTAATGCACACATTTGTTTCTATTTTAAATACCTGAAGCAAAAGTGTCAAATTCTAGGCGGTGGCCGCATGGTGTCTGTTACATTATTCTTTGTCCTTTCCTATTTTTCTCTTTTTTTTATGTTCTCAAAATGAAACAAGGGGAGCAGAAGACTGCACTGAGGCTGCCCTGAAGGTCCCGAGGAGCCCCCAGGCCCACGGGGCCAGCTCCACACAGCCTGCACCAGCCCTTTAAATTTGCCTTAAAAATCCGCCTACGGAAAACACCAGCATCGGCCCCTCGCCCTCCACTGATTGAGAAACAATCACCAAATGTTCGTATAGAAAACAGACTCTGCCTCAAGTGCATTTTTTGAAAGGGGCAGGGAAGAGGGCAAAAGAGGGAAAAGAGACAGTTGAACGGCGGGAAGTGAATGAGGAAGGCAGGGTAACGGGAAAAGGAGAAGGAAAAGCCGGGATGTGAGGATAAGGAACCAGAGGGCCACAGAGAAACAGATTCCAGGAGAGCGATCAGCCCTCATACCACTGCCTCCTAGGCCCTCCTAGTGATGGGGCCACTGTCCATTCCAGGAAACAGATCCCAGGAAAGCGATCAGCCCTCACACCACTGCCTCCTAGGCCCTCCTGGTGATGGGGCCACTGTCCATTCCAGGACCGTTTTGGGGACCCAAAGGGTGGGGTGGGGGAGGGGAGAGGAACCATACCAGCGAGGGCCCCTAACCCAGGAGAGAAGGGGCTCTGAGCCTCCCTGCAAAGAACACGGTGCTCTCTGACAGCCAGCATGAGACAGTGGCTAATGGGATTTGCCTTTTGCCAAGTTGATCTAAACCCTTCCGCTTAGAAAGGCATTTTTCAACAGCATATAGGGCTACAAATCTCCCAGTCTGCAGCAAGTGCTGGGAGGAGAGAGGCCAATCCGGCAACTCCCCAAGACAAAAGAAGAGGATGGAGCCAAATGCCAGGGCCTCAGTGAACTCAGGAGGCCCTGTGAAGACCACTGGTTAACACAGCCTAGGCTTAGCCCAGAGTCCAGAGCACCCAAGGGAGCCAGCGATGAGCCTGGGAGCAGACTCCTCCTTAAGCCTTGGGAGTGTGTCCAAAACTTGTGTGGAATCTTGCAGAGCTTATGAGCTCTCCTTAAGAGACTGCTGTTTTGTATCCACTCTGCTACCAAGAGCCTTAGAAGCATCTCATAGAACACAGGGAGGGTAGAGAACACCCCCCCACCACCACCACCATACTGGCTATGCATAATGTAGACCATCCTTTGGTAATTTACTGCTTTCGGGTGACCCCAGGGCCTTAGCACTGACCACCAAGAGTATGACCTGCATCTGGCTGGCCTCTATACCCAAGAAAGGGCAATCCCCTTCCTTAGAGAGGAGAAAACTGTGCTCCACGGAGGACTTTTGCTTGGAAAGAAGCCACCTCCATGTGGAGAGACCGCCTGACTGAGCAGGGCGGCTGCATAAGGCCCAGCAGCTGGCTCTCCTCTCTGGGACAAGTCCAGTCTTCTAAGTCCTCCTACCAAATGGTACTTGTTTGACCAACACCTTTTAGTTCTTTAAAAGACGTCATCCTACTCTGCTCTTTAGTTATTTCACAGTGTAAATTTCATCTTGTCCACTCAAGGGCAGCACTGGGACACCTTTCTGGTTTCCTATTTCCCACCGAGTTCAGTATACAGTATAGTGGTTAGCTGGAGCCCAAGAAACAGAATCCTATGCATTAAAATCTACTCCACCTTTTTTCCAAAAAAGGATCTGAGGCAGCTTAAAAAGTGAATGGTACAAACCAACAAAAATAGGTGAAAACATCCCCCGAAAGGAAAACAAAGAAGGAAGAGAAAACGACGCTAGGGTGGTCAAGGGCTGGCACAGAAATGGTCGGCTTCGCAAAACTGCTAAAGGTGGTTACAAGGTCAGCAAATACTTGCTGAATGAATGAATAAGTGAATGGAGAGACATCAAGTTTTACTTATCCCCACCAAGTGGCAATTCAACCCTCTGCTCAGTACCACTGGCCTGGGGTCATCCTGACACTCATCTCAAGAAAGGAACTGTGAGTAAGGAATCCACGTTATCCTATTAATGCTCTCGGCAACTCTGTGGCAGATTTATCATCTGCAATTTGCAGATGAGGAAACCAAGGCCCAAAGAGCCTGAGTGAATGGAATCAAGTCTGTTTGACGGTAAAACCCTTGGGCTAGGGTTCTGGCCAAGTCACTTGGGGGCGTGTGCTCGGTAGCCCAGCCACGTCAGAACCCACTAGGCCGGGTGGTAAGAAGGAGCTGTCTCACCTGCACAAGCTCTTATTTTTTTTTTTTAATGGCTTTAATGAGGTATAATTTACATACCATAAAGTCTACCACATATTTTTAAGATGGTAAAGAATGTGAACATTCATGGAAATAAAAATGTTCTTTTCCCTCTAGAAGAACAGCGAAAGAGGTGGTGAGCCTGGGTGAGCGGGATTCCAAGGGGCTGGAGTCGGGGACGCCTACCTTGGATTCCGTACAGACGGTTCAGGCGCGACCGCCGGGCCTCGTCGGTGTAGGGGACGGCGAGCCACGGCATCTCGCTGAAGTACTGTTTGAAGGAGTCCTCTGACCTGCAGAGACATACACGGAGACAAGGCTCTGTTACCCCCACGGCACCGGCCCTGGGTCCTCCCCACCTCCTACCCGGTGGTGCCCAGGGCCCTGCAGATGCCGGGGCCTCTAATCACCGTGCTCCTTGGACACCGGGCTACGGGAAGACGTTACCCTACCCAGTCCCATGTACCCCAAACCAAAAACTCTGCACAATAGGCGGATGCCCAATGGAAATGCCAGGCCATCCCAACAGCCCGCTCCTCTGCATCCACCCGTAACTTTTCATTTTCAACACGGACAGGTCTTACTTTTATAAGGAGCCTGGGTGCTCAGCACTGCATTCCCCGTGATGCTTCTAATTTGTGCACGTGACGGTGATGGGTACAGGACCACACTTTTAACCACGCATAAATAATTTCACATCTAAGAAATTCTAGGAATGATTAATCTAATCAAGTGATAGAAAGCAAGTCAGGGGGGTCCGTGGGGCTGGGGCTTGGGGTGGGGACTGACTGAGAAGAGGCACGAGGGGTTCTTTTAATTGACAGGGATGTTCTATATCTTAACTGTGATGGTGACATAGGAACATACATTAGTCCAAGTTCACTGAACTGTATACCTAAAATGTGTGTGCTTTACTGAAGTAAAGCTGATGTTTTTTAAAGGTTTAAAAAAGGAAGCAGTTTCTCCACGTGGCATAGCTTCAAGCTTGCCCTGCTCACATGCAGTGGCGGGGGGATGGGGAGCAGTGGGACAGGGCCATGGACCAACAAATGGAGCACAGCATTACGCAGGTGTCAAGGAGAACGCCGTGCACACGACGCCCTCCGTGTGTTGGCATCTCAGAGACCCTTCTTTGAACTGGAACTTAAGAGGCAGAATGCCTGGTGGCTTGGTCTGAACTGGGGCTGGAGTTATGAGATGAAGGAGTCCCTGATGAGTAAAGCCAGTCAGAGGGCAAGTAGCAGAGGAAACTGAGGCTACAAGACCCTGACGGGCTCCAGGAAGAATGTCTGTTCTTGTTTTTAGGAGACCCCCCGGATAGAGCCCGTGGCCAGAGCTAGGAAAAAGGACCGCACAGCCATCTAGGATAGGTGTCACAGCCCACGAATCTCTGGCTCTCTTATTTCCATCCTCCCCTTTCCATGCCCTTTCACCGCGATCCAAAAAGCTGAACCAATCAGAAAAATGCATTCTAAGCTCAAATGCCCCAGGCTGGAAATGGGATGTCCCCCAGTTTTACAGCAAGAGCGGGTTTTTCTTGGCTCCTCTTCAGACAATGACAAGTAAATATGAAACGTATCCGTCCCTCTGCCAATCCCAGCTACGTCTTCCTCAACCCCTATCCCCAAGCTCTACACTAACGAGGCGAGAAGTGTGAGGCAAGAGACATCCGCCTGCGGGGAAGGGGAGATGCTCTGCCCCTCTCCGCAGCACATGGTACCTGTCCGCACTAACAAAGATGATCTCGAATTTCTGGCCGGCCTCCTTGATCTTCCGGTAGGACTCCACCAGGACCCGGGTGAGGCTTCGGCAGGGCGGACACTGAAAGACACGAGTGGGATCCTGCCACGTCTCATCCTACCTTCTCCTCCCTGTTTCCCAGCCACCTGCCAGCAGACGCCAGGCCAGCAAGACCCAGTGTCTGGACGAGGCAGAAACAAACGTGCCTCTTGTGATGGGGATCGTCCAGCACAGGCCCCACACATCCACATGGGTACCAGCGGCCAGCAGTTAAAACGAACTCTCTCAGGCACTGTTAGGAGCTTCACCAGAACGGGTGAGGAGAATGACCCTTTTAGGCCAGTCCAAACAAGTCACTTTCTTGCTGCTATCATTGTTCATAATAATAAGCATGTGTCGTCCGCCAGCAATGCAGCAGGCACAGGAGAACACGAGAACGCCAGGCAGTGACGCTGGAGCAGTCACACCTCCAGAAGGCAACCCCAGCTGGTCTCGGTGGAAGCATCACGGCTCCCTTCTGTCCGGACTAAAGAGGGACCGAGCACTCACCCAGTGTGCGGAGAAATAGACTCCCACGTGAGACCCCTCCAGGCTGCTGCTCTCCAGGGACTGCCCATTATTTCGAAGTAAGGGCCCTGCAATGACTTCCCTGAAGGGTTTAGGTCCCCAAGGGAATTCCAAACCTGAAACAGGCAACAGATGGCGAGACTGTTAAGACTCTTCATTGTGGCCTCTGATCCCAGAGGCCTCAGGGCTGCAGGGCATGACAACTTTATCACCACATAGCATTTGGCAAGTCCTGGGCAGCTAAAGCACAGGAATAAAGGCAAGACTCACCACTGCAGAGCCCTACCTTCCCGCAAGGCAGTGGGTCCTGTACCTGATGATCACAGGCCAGGGCTTTTGAAAAGTACAGAAGCCCAGGTCACCCCCCCAGCCCCAGTCTCCGTCTCAGCATCCGGGGGCAAGGCTGAAGACGTTTATCCAAAACAAAGTAAAATGACTTCCCAAGCGACTGTGAGGATGGGGCAGTTGGGGAATCACTGCCTCGGGCATTATCCATGCGTTTCTTCAGTTCCAACCCTGGACTCTGAGTGGCTCTCAACTCTGCATTTTAGAACCAGCTGGGGAATTGTAAAATACAATGCTCCTGGGCCCCACCCCCAGAGATTCTGATTCAGCTGGTCTGGGTTGGGGCCCAGGGGAACCAAATGAGATGAGAATTTCAGTCCAGCGAAAGGAAAGTGTAAAACTACTCAACCCAGATGGTCGACATTCTGATGACACGTAAACCCCAGGCAGGAAGAGCCAATGATATGCTCCGTGCTCCACAGAAGAGTGTTTGCTCACAGGGTGGTCCCGGACCACTGCCTCAAACTCGCCTGGGGTGGGTGGAGGATGGGAAGCCCACCCCGAAAAAATGGATCCCCAAATCTCTGGGGGTGGGGCCGGGGAAGCTGTGTTTTTAAAAAGCTTCAGAGTGTGCGTGTGTGTGTGTGTGTGTGTCACTGTGTGTGTGTGTGTGTGTGTGTTTATATTTCAGAAGGTAAAGGCTTGCTTCTACCTACCCTTGTTTTTAGAGGGCAATTCTTTTAAGCAGGTAAAATGTTTACTGGGAAAATTTGTGACCAGGGTTGAACCCTCTAACTGGATCAGTTAAGTGAGGGATGGAAGATCTTAGAACCCTCTTATGACTCCAGTGCACAGGGGAAAGAAACAGGCCCCGGACAGCCTCTGAGCAGGGAGACGAGAGCTGCCCAGGCACGGCCATCCATCCGGCCGGTCAGCAACACCAAGGCTGGGAGCCTTGGGCAGCACAAAGAAACGAGGGGCCCTCACCGCTCAGCCAGGAGAGCATCACAGAGATGCAGCTTTGCTACAGTGATATATTCATGAGAAAGGAACCCAGAATCACTCTGCCTGCCTCTGACTACGAAGGTGACAGCTGCCGTTGAAACAGCACTAGGAGTCAGTATCTGGGCTCGAGCTGCTTCTCCATAGCCTCCACAGCCCTCCAAGCTGAACAGCCTTTTTCAGATTCCATCCCCTTTTGGCCCATGAATTAAAGCCCCCATGAGGAACATTCTGATCTCTCTAAAAATCTTAACCATGACCGGCAGAACACTATAATTTCATCAAGACAATATCCGCTAGTCAAATAAACCTACTCTTGTGGATTTCCTTCCTGTGCTCTCGCCCAGCAGGGAGGGGGGCAGGGGGGCGGGGGCAGGAGTGGGGATGGACATGCCAAGGTCTTACCTTCCGGGTCATCACGGATCACCAGCAGCCCATTCCTGCACACGACCTTCCCCGTGGTGGCGTCTAAGAATATTAGTGATGGAATGTTGGAAATTCGATATTTGTTCCAAAGTTTAAGCTATAAAGAAGAAAAGTAAAAGAAGTTGGCTAAGTCCATACTGGGTTAATTGCAGAATTCTTTCAAGGATCCCCCCCTCCCCCGGGCCTGAGGGGCAGATGGGCTGGAAAACACTAAAGTACAGGTAAGTGAATTACTGATCAGAAGTAGGGCTGACCAGGCAAAAGGGACACGTGGAGGGGAACCTGCATCTGAGTCACACCAGGGCGCAAGCCGCGGCAGAGGCCGAGGGAGGACCATGCTCGTTCTAGGTGAGCTTTTCTCTCCTCCCTCCCCAGTAGGCATGTCTCTAAGAGGCATGAAGATGAAGACGGATTAAGCGTCTTTCAAACACAATCAGACCTCCGCCAGATGGCAAAGGCAGGAAGGCAGGCTTTTTATTGGTACTTCCCTATCCTATCAGCTGGCAGGTGCTTCCCTGCTCCCCTGCTCTGCCATGGCCCCTGGTCCCAAGGGAGAAGGGGCAAGGGTGCCCAAGAGAAGACCCAGTAAGTTAAAATCAGCCCATCTCCCCACATCGCCAGGTCCCTGCACTGGGGATGTCAGCAGTCACTGTAAGCATGTGCCACTCAGCCTGCAAACACTAGGAAGCATTGGCCTCAGCCAGCCCCAACCCGCAGCTCCCCATGCCACTCAAAATGATCCCCAGTCTCCTGGCAGCTTCCTGTGGCTGGCTGTGCCAGCTGTCCAAGGGCCAGGGTCTAAGCGGGCCGAGAAGGGCTAGGAGCCGAGTTATGCTGACTCCCTTGTGAGCTCATGGCCGCCTGGGTGGACACTGTTCAGGCGGGTCACCGGGTTCTCTGGAACTTAATTGCTAAGCCCAGAAAGCAAGGTAATGAGACGAAATATCGAACTATCCAGGTGCCTCCAGAAAAGAGAAAATAAGGGGAGACTGCAGGATGGCCTACTGGTGATTCGTCTGTGAGCCTCCCTTCCAGGGGCCTGGAGCCCCAACAGGAGGGCTGGCTGTGTGGCCCTGGCAGAACAGGGTACAAAAGGGTCGAAGGAAACAGGCATCAGAGGTCCAGCGGTGGACAGAAAAGGATGTCAAGGCAAAGGCACGTGTGGCTGTGACACCATTTTTAATTCAGTCCCAAGCAGCCAGGGAGTCCAGCAGGGTATCTGCCAAGAAACGTGAGGCCTCCTCTGCCAGTGGAGACCTGGATCTTGACAGGAAGGCTTGTGGGACCCCCAGCTCTAACTGGGCGGCCCCCGTCAGCACTGTGTGTTTTTCCCAGCCCCACTTTTCCACTGGGCTCCCTGAACCAGCCCATACCTCAGAACAAGAGCAACTCTGCACATACATTTTCAGTGACCGATTTTGCATTATTCTAGAGAAACACGATACAAGATTCAGATTCAACATTCTAAAGTGGTTCAACAACAGAACGAGACCATCCCACCGCTGGGGTTAGCTTTACAAGTCTGCTGGTGCCAGCATCCAGCCAGGTTAATAAAAGAAAAAGAGTGGGGTAGGGGGCAGGGATTAAAATGATCAGATTTTTCTGGCTTAAAGAGTAATTATTTGGGGGGGCTGGAAGTAACTATTGGGAAAAATGGGAAGCATAGCAAACCACAGAAATCGAGATAAAAATCACCCATGACTCACCATTTACGAAAGCTTAGACAATTTTCTACTTCCGCCAGAGGCAAACAACAGCACCATTTCCTGGTACTTTCATCAACATTATTGTGACCATTAATTTTCCCAGTTTAATAGGAAAAAAAATGATATCTCATTTTGTTGCTCACCTTTCTTTTACTTACTGATGTTTAAGAGATATAAATATATCTTACTGTTATAAATGTTTTTCCCAGTATGTTTTTTTACAAGTAGGAAGTGCAGAAATTCATTCAACAGACATTAACTGAGCCCCTGCTACGTGCCAGCCCTGGTCTAAGCACAAAAGATACAAGAAAAAGAACAAGGCAGATGAAGTCAGAGCTTCTATTCTAGTGGGAGAGGCAGACAATGTAAGCAAGAACATAGAGAGAAAAATAATTTCAGGCACTTATAAGTCATAAAAGAAAAACAGAACAGGGTAAGAGCAAAAGCATGCTGGAGGGAATGGTACACATCTCAGCACGTGCTCTGGGAAGGCATCTTTGAAGTAATGGCATTTGAGCAGAGACCCCAATAATATGAAGCAAGTCACGTGCACATAAGGGGTGGGGGGGTGTCACCTGAGGCCCAGGGAACCTGTGTAGAGACCGGGAGGCTGAATGGGGAAGGCTAGAGTGGATGCAGTCAGGGAGCGGGGCCACGATGCAGTCAGAAGGGCACTCATGCACCAGATTTTTAAGGCCCAGTAGACTGGTAAAAAGAATGAAATTTTATTCTATATGAACAGTCAGCCTTCCAAGTCCACAGGTTCCGCATCTGTGGATTCAATCTAGTGCAGATCAAAAATATTCAGAAAAAAAAATCCAGAAAGTTTGTAAAAGCAGGGCTTGAATTTGCCAAATGCAGGCAACTATTTACATAGTATTTACTTGTATGTATAACTATTGACGTTACATGTACACTGTATTAGGTATTATAAGCTATCTGGAGATGATTTAAAACATCCGGGAGGATGTATGTAGGTTATATGTCAATACCGGGCCATTTCACTTTGAGGGCTAGCAGGGGAGGGGTCTGATCTGATTTACATTTTAAAAGGTCACTTGGGCTGCTGTGGAGGAAGAGACTGCAGGGAAAGACACCTGGAACTTCAACTGCGGAGGCCCCGTGAAGAGCCAGCCGGAATTGAGAGCAGTGGCGAAGACGCGGGTTGTAGCAGCTGAGGAAGTGGGGACATGATGACATATTCTGAAGACAGTCAATAGGGGAGGCTGACAGATGGATGTGGGGAAGGTGCAGGGAAAGAACAAGACCACGCAGGTACCATATTGTGGTTTTGGGGGATTGAGCAAAAGTGTGTCAAGGGGTCCCATTAACCATGGTTTATGAATCTGGATTGTGGGGTGGGAGGGACAAGATATAAATCAGGAATCCTCGGTGCCTAGATGCTGTTAGGGGTCATGGGCCTGGGTGAGGTCATCCAAGGAGAGGATATGGCCAGTGAAGAGAAGAGACCCCAGGGGAGCCAGCAGGCTGAGGAGTGATGAGTGACATAGGAAGACAAGAAGACTCTGTGTCCCAACAGGCTGGTGAGGAAAGTGTTTTGGACAGGAGAGAGTAGGTGGCCGTGTCAAATGATGCCGAGATGTTGAGTAAGATGAGGACAGAGAACTGACCAGTGGATGTGGCACCAAAGGTCACATATGACCTCATGGAATCAAGGAGGAGTCGGTGCAGTGGTGAAGCTGGAAAGCAGACTGGGATGAAAAGGGAGGGTGGGGCGCAGCTCGGTCCAGCACACATTCCTACAGGGGGCCTGGGACTCTGACAAATCTGATGTGAAACATCAAGAGGTGAATAATAAAAAGAAAAGAGGTTATAAAAAGGGAAGGAGAAAATGGGAGCTCAGGGGCTGAGGTGGTGGCTCCAGACAATTCTCTTTAAGAGTTTTGCTGTAAGGGAGCAAAGAAATGGGATTGTAGCTGGAAAAACACATCATGAGGTCAGAGGGAGGATTTCTTAAAGATGAGGTCAGAGGATGGATATTTTAAAGGAGGGAGATACATGCCACTGGGAATAATCCAGGTGAGAAAGAAAAAAAACTGATGGGAAGGAGAAGTGTAAAAACAAAGTCCTTGAATAGGCAAAAAGGTGGGATCTAGGTCACAAAAGGAAAGGCAGAGTTGTAAAAACAGCTAATTTTTAAATATAACATCATCTCTCAGTATCCCAGAGAGGACTGGTTCCAGGATCTGCCTCAGAGACCAAAATCTGGGAATGCTCAAGTCCCTTAGGGGGCCCTCCGCATGCTCGGTTCCACATCTGCAGGTTCAACCATCCGTGGACACTGCAGTACTATATAGTATTTATTAGTGAAAAACACTCAAATAAGTGGACCCGCAAAGTACAAACCCATGTTGTTCAAGGGTCAGCTATAAGCTATATACACTTCCAAGTAGTCTTTCAGTCTGAATAGAAAGTCACGCTATTTGCAAATAAAGACAACTTCATCTTCTTTTTTCAGTAGTTATACCACTTATTTCCTTTTCTTACAGAACTACACTGGCTGGAATTTCCAGGACAATATTAAGTAGCAAGCATCCTTTTCTTCTACTTGACCATAACGTCATATCTGTAATATTTTACTATCATATGTAATACCAACCATTGGGTTGAAACAGTTATCCTTTAACATGTTAAACAAAACAGTCCTGAATGTTACCAGCCTTTTGAAAAAGGAAGCATATGCTCCAATATACTACAATATGGACGGACGCTAAGTGAAATAAGCCAGTCACAGAAAGACAAATACTGTATGATTCCACCTAACTGAGGTGCTTAGAAGTAATCAAAATCACAAAGGCAGAAACTGTAATGGTAGCTGTCAGCGGTTGGGGGGCCGGAGAATGATTTATTGTTTAATGGGTATAGAGTTTCAGTTTTACAAAGATGAAGCATTATGGGGATGGATGGTGGTGATGGTTTAATGAATGATGGTGAATGCATTTAACACCACTGAAATGTACACTTAAAAATGGTTAAGAGGGTACATTTTATGTTATGTATATTTTACCACAATTTAAAAAAAATAGCCTTCCATAACTTTTTGAACAAAAATTTTTATCAGGAATGGATGGTTACTTTAAGGTTATTCTTTTGACTGGCTGTGGTACATTTCATTAGTAACCACTCTAAGGTTAAACCATCCTTGCTTTCGTAGAAGAAATCTCTGCTCACATGTATTATTAAGGGATCACTATAATCATATCTCCCCAGGGTCTTGGGGCTCCCACAAGCAAACGGCATCTTGTAACAAGACTCTCTTTTTGGTAGCTAGACTGTTTCCTAAAGTAATTGCAGGCTGTGAGCCTTAAAGATAGCAGATGCAATAGGATTGTAATAGAATGGAGGTACCCATACTATACTCAAAACATAAGCCTGTGATCGGCTCTTGGTTAGATATTTTTTGAGGAATGGTGGTTTTAGTTACCTGGGCAACCCAGCCCCAAAATGCTGGGCCACTCAGTGTGAGTCAGAACCATCTCCCAGCTGATTTATAAAAGGAGGACCTGAAGGCTGGCTGGCCTGCTTAGTGCAGTAAGTACCTTTTAAGACTAAAAATAGAGGTGCTGTCCCCTTGACAGATAAGGAAGGGCTCAGCTTTTTGGGGGTCCCTCATGTAGTCAGAAGGGCTAAAATACCCGGCCTCGTCCTACATCACATCACCACAGACATGTCTTTTCTCCCAGCATCCTCCGTACAGAGGGAAGAAACTGCAACCTCGGTGACCCTTATCTTCCTCCCTCCCTAGGGACCCTCCCCTTTCTTTCCCACTGGATCTCAAAGAAGTCAGGAAGTGGTAGCTTGTGTTTTATCCATTGTTGTCAGATCTTGTTTCCAAGTAAAGGCCCACTGGTTTGGTGGGGAAAAAAATGTCAGACTCACATCGGACACTGAAAAGTTGGTCCTTCCATAGACTGACACATCATGGCCTAATTTTATATGCTAGTGATTTATTTAGGAACTTACGTCATTTGTCAGTGACTAGTAGATTTGTACGGGACTGTCTGTCTAGCCCCTCGTTACTCTGCTCTGAAACTGTGCAGAAGGCGTAGCAATGATCATCCCAACCATGTCCATTCTGACACCTGGATCAGAAAGTGAACCTTACGTTAGAAGTCACACAGGGTCACTTCGATGACTCTCTTATGCCGACTGGGAATGAGAAGGACATGAGTTTAAAGAAATGATCACCAAGATTCACTTCTGTGCCTTTTTAAGTGTGGGTGACACCTAAAGTCCACTAAAGGTTTTCAAAAAGGCTTCTTAAAACACTGGTTTCATAACCATTTTGGGGTCACAGACACTTTTAATGATAAAAGCCATATATAGATCTTTTCCCCAGAGAAAAATGGACATACACAAAAAAGTCTATGTGTAATTTCATAGACTTTGTGAATTCCTGGAAGCCTATTACTGAACCTGTCTGATCCTAAGAGGTCTACAGACCCCAGATAAAGACCCTCTTGTCTTAAGAGTTCATGTTAGCACACAAGGCTTGACCTTGATTCAGAGAGAGCTAAGATACTGCCCCACCTTTACTTCTGTCATGAAAATTCCCTCTAATAAAAGTCAGCATTTGCCTAAACTCTAAGATGATGCAATGGTGAACGATGGGAGCTTAAAATCTCACTATATGCGGCTGCCATCTTCCCACACTCATTCGGGAACTGGGTACCACCAGTGGTCTCCAGTTCATCCCTTTGCCTTCGGGATGGTGAAGATCAGAACCACCCAGGACAGAGCACTCATGTCACTTGCTTTCTAAAGATGCCCAAGAAATGAGTTCTTAGTCTTCCTTGGTATGACATTAAAGCATTTAACCAGAGTCAGGAGTGTCAATGCTCCTGACATTGGTCAATGCTTCCTCGTCATCTCAGAGTTCGTCGTGGGAAGAAATAATGGTGGTGGAGGATACAAACGGGTTTCGAGGGTCCTGGGTTTATATTTTGGCCCCAACATCTCCATAGATGTCAGTGGGTGACATGGTACCAGACCTTGGGCAGGTCACGCCTGCTCGCCTAGCACAGTTATACCCACATCACAGGATGAATACAGAACTTAAACGAGGTGACGTGTCTGGAGATGCTCTGAAAACTAAAGCATCATACACAGGACACATCATTAATATCTGAATCAAATTTAGGCTTATTTCCCCCTTGTCTTGTCAGTATCCTTTTCAAAAACATTTTCCTGTCAATTTCAATCAACTGTATAATGGGCTGTATCTAAACCTCTTTAGAAAATGGGGATTTCCTTCTGTAGCAAGTGGGATTTTTGCCATAAGCACCTTCTGCAAAACACATACATGCACTGGGGCCAGTTTTATGTGGTCTGTTTGCCTTCCCTCCCCCCGGCCTTTCTTTCTCCCTCCTACCTCTTATTTGAATTCTCAGATTTTAAAAGGGCATCTGGAGTTTTTTTTTTAAACTGACTCTGTGGATTTTGCTTTTCTCTCCACTTAAGAGAACACTGACAGCATGTCTGATTCTGACAGGAATTCCTACCTTGTTTCCTCACCTTCTGGCTTAGAAGACTGAAGTGTGAAATCCCATACAGTCGGCGACAAACGGGTGTAGGAGGGAGAGGAGCTGAGTCAGGAGGTTCCCATCCCTGCACCTGGCTCCAAGACTCCCATCCCAGCACCGGGGCAGGGAGCCGGGCTGAGAGTAGGAGCTCCTCCCACTGGTCATCAGTTCAGAAAAGGCTAAGGGCTCCTGAACAGGCTTGTTAGCAGGGCCACGCTGACTGTAGGTGGGAGAGACTTAGTGACTTTCACATCCAAAGCTTCCTCTCTCTCCAGTCACTGTCCCGGCACAAAGTCCACCCAAAGTTCATTTCAATGCCACATTCCACCTCCTTTCATAGCTACCCAAAGGCCAGGCGACTCAGATAGAATGGGTCCCAGCAAAGCCCCAAAGTCTAAAACTCAGAGGCAAGGCAGCAAAGTTGAAATAGACAAAAAGAAAGAGGAGACCATATTAGCTTGACTTGGCTAAAGGCAAGAAGGATGACAAACCAGGCTCTCGGGTTACTTAGAAGTTCCCACTCGTCAGCCCAGCGGCTGGTTCTGGTTAGAGACTCCAAGGCTGTGGTTGGAACTATCGCCCTAGGAATGACGGCCAGAGGCGCTTTCACAGTGACCCACGGAACAATGAAGCAAATATCAAAAGGGCTGGGGTTGGGAACTGGGAAACTGTAAAAATGCCGACTACAGAGCCCAGCCCATCTGACAACCTGGGGGATGAGTCAGCACCACACAGGCCACAGGGACACGCAACCTGGAGATTTCTGAGAAGCCCCAGCTCCCGAGGGTGACGCAGAATCTGCTTCTCATTCTGAGGACTGGGTCCTGCGCTTGACAGGGGGGCTAAGTTTTTATTTCTCAACAGCTGCTGCAAATCTGTGATCTCAAGCCAAAGTTAACACAGATGTCGGATTCATCAGGCAGTTCCTGGGCCAGGTCAGCCAGAGCCCTCTCCGGGCAACTTCACCCCTGCCCTTCCACCGAACGCTGCCTACGGCCAATACCATCCTCTCAGTAAGCAGCGTGTGAAAACAGATCCTCAGAAAGGCCCCCGTCCTTCAAGCCAAACATGACCAAAGCCCACTACATATGCAGTCAGGGAAAGAAAATCCCCCTTTCCCCCCTCTCCAATGTCAAGGCAGTCCCTCCACTAGAAGTTACTCAGCACCAGCTCTGGAGCACAGGTCTAACTGCTCTGGCCACTGGCGACCTCAGGCAAGCTACCTAGCTCCTCTCTTATTATCTCACTTGCAAAATGGAGATAACCATACCTACACCTCTGTTGTGAAGTTAGATGTGTTCCACAAAGTGCTTAGAATAGGGCCTGACTCAGACGAGGTGCTAGACAAGTGTCAGCTGCTATTATTCATGTCAATGACCACTGTTGTTGTATTTGTCATCCCAGAACCATCCTCAGTGCTCCAGCAGGACCTTGTCCTCAAATCCCCAGAGTTGAGACCAAATCTTGCTTCTGAAGCATGGTTCCCAGGATGCGATTTGGCCTGTGACTGCAATTTTCCCAGCCTGGTACTGTGGTCGGACAAGTACAACGCTTGGCACATGTTGTGTGCTCAGTAAATGACGGTGAACAAATGAAGGAAGGAGCAAATGGAAGGAAGGAAGGAAAGGAGAGAGGAAGCACCGTTGATGGGCCAGCCAAACCAGATGCCCAGCTATACAGTCAAGTTCAGCTGTTTAAAGGCTTCTTGATGACCAAGATTCTTCCTTGTTCCTTGGGATACTTGGGGACCCAGAAGGCTCTTTAAACTGCAGAATAAACTGCCCCCAAATAAGTGTAAGTGGGATGAGAGCTCTTCTCCCTTTATCTAATAAGTGCCTTTGATCCCTGCCCTATCCCCTCCCCAGCTCTCCTCTGCCTGCAGCCAACACAGAGAACGGACCTGTGAGATGAAGGAAGAGGTGCGGGTGGGCTGGGGCAGGCTGCTTGGAACCTGCACCAGCTTACAAGAAATCAAAGCCCTCCAAGTGGATGTGCAGCTCGGAAGCTAGATTAACAATCAATTTCCCCTTCACTACAGCTGGTTGAGAGAGAGGATCTGTGCCCTAAGGGTCATGGGGTGTGAGGTTTCCAAAAGAATGTGTCCATGCTGCTTCCTGCATACACAGGAACCAGGCATTAAATACACCACACGCCCTCCTTCCAAGTCCACATCTGCTACTCCAGGCTGCTGTAAAAGACAAGGCTGGGTAGAAGAGACGTTAGCAATTTACTCTTCATTTCTCGAAATCTCAGAACAGCCAATTTTCTAGCTGACTGACAGCTGACCGAGCTGGGCTGCGCACTCCAGCAGAGATTTGTCAGGTGTGATGCACTTACAATGCTAAACACAGTGCTGCAGGGGACGTGAAGGGTGCGAGACACCAGGCCTGCTTTCAGGAACCTTACGGCATAAGTGGAAAATGGTAAAAATGGCCATGGTATGCTATATCTGTTCACACACACACACACACACACACACACACACACACACTCACACTCTCTCTCTCTCTCTCTCTCTCTCTCTCTCACACTCACACACACACAGCTACAACTACTGCTCAGGCATAACATGCGGCAGCTGCTAGAAATGAGCAAAAAGGGGCCAGAAGGAAGCCTGGCTCCATCTAATTTAGTGAACAGGCCAGGAATGGCTCTGCATGTTCAATCAAACACACTTACTGTCTCACACATCCTCCCGGTAACCACTCTGATTCCAAGCCGGGGCGGCCCCAAGAACCAACAGCTCAGGGCTGAGTTTGGTCCTTGGTGGTCAGCCAGATTTCTCCTCAGTACTTTCGCCTATCAGAGGGCAGTATGGTGTGGGTAAAAGGGTTAAGATGATTCTGGAACTAGACTGCCTGGGTTCAAATCCCAACTCTACTACATCCCTGCTGGGTGATCTGGGGCAAGTTACTTCACCTCTCAGAGCCTCAGTTTCCCCATGAGTAACGTGAGGAAGACAATAATGGCTGCTCCATACCGCTGCCATTAGAATGAACTCGATTAATATACGTGTAAGGCTGAGAATGCTGCCTGGTGTACAGTAAGAGTTCAGTAAATGTCGCAAGCGACCATGCAGCCTAGAGGACACTGCCGTTTCTCCTTGACCCTCAGTGGGAAATGCGCTGACCCCTCTGACCCTGGTTTAGCAGCCCTGTCAGCTGCAGGTTCTGATTTTGGCGCAGGGGGGTGGGCACGGGGTAAACAACTTCTTAGGCCTTGTATCAACTTGGGACACCTGCAGACAGAGGAACAGGCCGGGGACATCCCTTCAGAGTAAGTGCCGGGTGCTTCCAGACCAGTGATATGGGGACTTGTTAAGTTCTTAGGAGCCTCACTTTGCTCTGCAAAATATTCTCTTACAACAGAAATCACTTTGCTGCTAGTACCAGGTGGAGGATCTGCTGTGCCACTGCTTCCTTTTATCTCTTTATCCAAGAGATGTCTGTCCCCGTCTGCCGCCAGCCTTCCACCACACACCTCACCGGTTGACAGGAAGCTCTGCCTCCATCCTAACTTATTGCTCCGAAGTGCTACCAAAGACCCTGCCCAGGACACAGGGCTCACACTACGAGGGTGAACAGAGACCCACCACTGCCCCTTCATCCTTCCTCCAAGTGGGCCGCTATGTCCTGGCAGCCCCGAATCCCCACTGCACAGGGTGCAGTGGGTGACAGCACAGGCTCGGGAGCAGATGGCCTGGGTCTGAACCCTAGCTCTGCCACCTCGGACAAATTACACAGCCTCCCCTAGCCTCGCTGTCTTCAATGGCAAAATGGCCCCATGGTACCTACTTCCTAGGGTTACCATGATGATAGATAATACAGACGCTAATCTGAGAACTGTGCCTGGCACACACGAGAACGCTTCTAATGGGTGCCCTTCCAGAGTCTACTGGTACAGAAGTTGATGAAATCTTTCGGATGAAAGCTCATTTAGGGCAACTGTACATAATCAAACTGCATGGGCTCCTGATAAACAGTGTTTGACCATGGCAAGCAGGACACCACAGGGCCACTGGGTCCCTGCCAGGGCTGGGACCCAGAATAATCCACACAAATAAATACAGAATAGTTTATAAGAGCCCTTCTGTCCGAAGGTAAGCGGATAGACTCTGACAAAGGAGGGGAGAGTGGAGTCTACTCCCCCGGCAACAGCTATGGGTGGAGCAACAGCTCTGTTTCTTCGTAGAAATGAAGATGCTTTCTGGACCAGCATTCATCCGTACATCCTTCTTTCTCATAAGGTGGGGTAGGGTCTGGAGGTGGGTAGCAGAACAAGTAAGAAATGGACACTAATTCTAACCACGACCCCCGCAGACAACAGGGGCTGATGGTGGCCCTGCGGACAGACATGAGAAGATAGACAATTTAAAAAGTGGTGTTTCACATGGCTCAGAGGCCGGGGTCTGGCTGCCGGCACTGGCAGTGGGTAGCAGTTTTGCACGTGCAGGGACACAGTGGCCACCGCCTCCGTCTTCCTTCCTCCCTCCTTCCTAGGAGTCATTCACCCAGCACCTTGGCCACTAAACTTCCTCTCAGACAACTGCACCTTTAGACTGTCTTCAGTCAACAACAACAAGGAGTTAAAGAGATAAGAAATGATACTCACAAATATAAAGACCAAAACATCAGTGTTTTCTGCTTGCTCATGCTTTTGAAAAGTGCTGAAATGCACGCTATTTCTTAATCCCTCTCATTCACCTCGGGCTTGTTCGTTCTACTTGGAACCTGGTCCCCCTTGCAACACCAATTAAAGAGTTTCATGGACTGTGGCACACAACTGCCCGCCCTCACGACTCAGCAGGCCAGGAGATGAGCAGCTGCCGGAGGACAAAGGGACATGTGGCTGCCAAGTCCTCTCTGGCTGACAGCACAGACAGAGGGAGAGGCGGCTGGTTTCCCCATGCTGCAGCTCTCACAAGCTGACAGAGGAATCTCCTAAAGCCCCATCTGGTATAGCTGCCTCTGCTGGGCATAGTGGTTTGGAACCTTAAGAGGGTGGCTGGTCACAACAGCTGAGGGCCAAAACCATAAAGAAAAAAGAACTAAAGAAGCAGCCAGGAGTTTTCAGAGCAGAGAGGACAATGAGCCAGAATCGATGTGGAATGGGAGGGAGAGACCACATCACAGCCCTCAAGGCAATCGCTTCTGGGGGGAGGGTGTCCGGTTTCTGTGGCTTGTGTCACTGCGGATCCATCCCTCTGCTGATAGCCCCGGGAAGTATGCCCACATTCACCCTGAGCAGTGTGTTTTTACTGGAACACTGGGATCTGGGATCTGCCACCTCCTTTGAGAGACGAAGTCACCATGCAAGTTCAACCCAGAATGTTTACCTTCAAACCAAAGAGAAATAAATTCTGAGGGTCTGCACACCACGTTTTTCTAGGGCCCATAAGATGGAAACAAAAAAAAAAAAAAAAAAAAAGGGAAGAAAGGACCCCTAGGAGTAAGGACCCTGGGGAAGGAAGAGTGATATCCCTTGCAGATTTGGGGATTCTGCTGGAGGAAGCTGCTTGTCAAGGCAGTGTTATCTCCCACCCTCCCTCCTCCTCAGCCAGAAGATGGTAGATACCATCAAGTTACCCCAACTAATCCGTCCCTCGAGGTTGAATACAAGATGAAAGGCCATCAAATTTGGGGTCTGACCAGAGCTGATAAAGGGACTTTTGAAAAAACATATATATACGAGCAAGGTTTTATTTTAAAAAAATGTCTAATCCATACTAAGACTCCTCCTTCATCTGAAAACAGACCTTTCCCCCAGGAGATGGCGTTAGTGCAGGTTCTCAAGGGAGGACAACAGAGCTCCCCCAGCCTCCTCAGTTCTCGGTGGACTGACAAACCATGACCTTGGAACTCCAGGCTCTGGTTTTCTACTGACTCTCCAACTCAGCACTTGAATGACACGTCTAGCACTGACGTACTGCACACGATAGACCCCTAGGACCAGGTACCGCGGTAAAAAGATCCAACAAGAAAGAGAGCGAGATTTCATAAATGACAAGAACAAGCAAATTTAAAGAGGTGAAGTGATCCATCAAGTCAATAGCAAAAGAGAATTCCACCGTTCCAGAACCCCACTGTATTCATCCTTCTAGGGCTCGAAACCAAAGACCATCTTTATCTCCTTCATCAGACGAGCTCCGCCAGGGGACTAAAGCTTATGCCGCTTTTGCATCTCCAGTGTCTTGCGTCTGCTAGGTATTTAACACGTGATGATGATGGTGGTGGTGGTGGTGGTGACGTTCAGGCCAAGAAAGGGTGTGTTTACTAGCTTCACACATTTGACCCTACAGAAGCAGCATGAAAAGACACGCAAGCTGGTATTTCGTCCTCACCCATTCACCACGGTTCCTAAACAGCTACTAAATAAGTTGTTATCCAAAAAAGAAAATCAGGCAAATAGGCTCCAAACTTTCTGCAGCTTCCAGTAGATTAGGAACGCGATTGCATAACACCTACTAACCCAAACGCTATAAATCACAAGGCCTCAGGGTGAGCGTTTCCAGGTCCTCCCTCCAAATGAAAATAGGAGCAGGAAGTGTGGTCTGTGAGATGTTTATCATGTCAGCACCCTCCATACCTGGTCCAGCGTGGAGCCATAAGCACTCAGCAGAGGACTCTTCCATTTCCTACTTGATTGTTATTTCGTCAGGGTTTTTGTTTTATTTTGCTTTTTGGGTTTTTGCCCTGGCTGCATAGAAAGCTCTGTTTCTTGGCAGAACTTTCTGAGTGCCCAGTTAAATCCCTTGTTACCACTTTCCTGCTTCAGGAAGTCTCCCTAGAGCCCCAGCCAAGTGACAAGGGGAGGAGAGGAAACATTTACAATGATGTGAGAAATTCCCAGTCTGGGAGGAAAATAAATAAATAAATAAAAGATCAAAGAGGAGACTCATAAGGGACTGTTCTGCATGGAGCCTGGCACAGGAAGGCCCTCCACAGATGGGACTGGATTGGTCCAGGATGGGAAGAACATTACCTCACTGGGAACCCAGCAAGCCAGGCTCCTCCAGAGCTCTGGACACAGGGGCAGCCACGCAGCTCTGTGCTCTGGACCAGCTGTGTCCCGAGCAAAAGGAATCGCATCCTCTACAAAGAAGTTGTGCTCGCCAGGCTCCCAGATGCCTTTATATCGAAGTAGATCGTGGCCTACACTGTTCCCCTCCGCCAGCTCTTGAAATGAAAGGGTTTCGCCGCATAGTGAAATAAATAACAGCAGGGAGAGAGAAGGAGGGAGGTAAATTGTTTGGAAAGTAGAAGACAGGGTGGAAAAGATGAAATTCAAGACAGATGTGTGAGAGCTGCAAACACATGTCCTTGGATTTATGCATCCAAGTGATTCCTGTAGAATAAGTGAAAAAGAGCTACGTACCCCATACAGAAATAAATATGAGAGTAAATACAGAACAAAGTATTATATCCCCTTAGTCCTACAAAGAAACATCAATTCACACCTCTCTTTGTGTGAAATAAAGCTGTTCTAAAACAGGACGAGGGAAGGATCTGAGATGAAATTGATTAAGCCGAGGGTCTCTGTCACTCTCAGCAGGATGTCAACCAGCAGCAATTGATTTCCAGTTAGTGAATGCTGGTTTCTTATCTCTGAAAGGCATGGCCTGGCCCGCTGCTTGCTTTGACATCAGCAGCATTTAAAAAATAGTAGAATTTGCCAAGTTAATGTCTGACCATTAAGAAAAAAAATCAAGCAGGAAATTTAGACGGGCGTTTCCACAGAAACACAAAAGTCCAAGACACTGGCCGGAAAGACATTTTTACAATGCAGTATTAGTGTGTGTTGTTTTACTTCTAAACAGCTAACTCCAAGGGGCCACCACACAATTGGTTCCAAATGCCTCATACTGAGAAAAAAACACAGGCAGCCTGCCTCACTGGTTAACGGCTCTCCGTTTGAGACTTCAGATGGCAACAAGAAAGAGGAAAATGGCACGAACACCCTGGTTGCAAGATGTGCTAGAGAAATGGGGGTGAAGCAGCGTCTGGGGACAAGACGCAGGGGGGCAGGGGAGACGGCTGAGTTTCCCAGATAGGTCAATGTCTCCCTCAGTGAACACTTTGTGTACACCATGCACGTACCCAGGTGTGCTTATCCAACAATGGGTACTTACTGAGCATCTAAATCCTACCAAGGATTTGTGCCAGATGCTGTGGAGCAACAGAGATTGAGGACAAAGGTCCTCGCCCTCAGGGGAGGAAAGGAGCCTGAGAAGCCGCTGGACCTGCTTGCTATTTGGATGCTCCACCTGCGATGCCAGTCCCTGCCCCATGCACCCCCCGCCACCTCTGCAGTGGGGACCCCGGGGGGCATGTCTGTTCCACAGGTGCCAGCCTCGGGCCGCAGGTGACTGCAGCAGGTAAAGACACTTGATGTGAGACCAAGCCTACTCCATCCTGGAGATTTAGAAATTGAACACAAAGTTCGGCTCAGTAAGGGCAGAGCTTCCCAGCCAGCGTGCTACAGAGAAGTCAGAGGAAGGGGCCACATCGATACTCTCAGCCCTTAGGGCGGCTGGAACCCCCCACCTCCACCCCTCAAAGAGTCCTTGGCCTCTGGTGACAACCGGCCTTGTCTCTTTATCCCAGAAGACAAACAGTGATCATTTTCTAAGTGTGGCAGGGATGTGAAAACGGGGAAGTACTGATTAGAGGATGGTGGCGGTGGGGACAGAGACTTATGTAAACTGGAGGCAGGACAAGGCACAAGAAAGGAAACACACAGTATCCCAGCCCACTTTTCTCACAAAGGAACGGAGATGGGAAGCGAGGAAGACAGACACCAGAGCGTCAGCAGACAGAGAAGCAAATGAGAGAAACTGCACAGCCCCTGAGGAGGGCAGGAGAGACCTGCTTCTGAAATCCTGCTCTGGTGCCGCTGCGTCCCAGCTGAACCCTATTTCCTGAATCTGGATGCCCGCGTGATTAACAGCTGTATTCTGAGAGCCTAACCCAATCTACTGATGCCAGCTTGAGTGAATTTCTGTTCTTTGTAAACAACTCCTAACGAAGACAGATGTGGGGCTGAGTGTGCGCCATGGAGTCCTCACTGCTCAGAAACTGGCGAGAGAAAAGCAAAACTATGTTCTGCTCTTAACCCTTTCCAGTCCCTTCCCCATCTACCCTTCTCTCTTGTCCCCAAAGGCTCCAGGGACCCTGGGGAGGAAACTCCTCCCTATGCTATGGATGCAGAGATGGGAGCAAGATGGCTCACCAGGCGACAGAACAAATCAGTACCAGGGCCTTGGCTCTCTGCTAGCCACCAACCCCTAAAATACAGTCTTTCTTATATATATGTGAGCTGACGATCCGATATGCAGATAGAGAAGAATCAGCCTGCTTCTCTGGCGTGTGGGTCAAAGGGAAGGCGGCCGGCTGTGGTGGACAGATTGTTACAAACTTGCAGAGAAGAGGCTTCCTCTTCTTTTTTTTTTTTTTGAGTTTCCAAGGAGAGGGCAGCTCTCCCTCCAGGAACGTTTTGCATTCTCCAGGGCTCCAGGAGACGCTGCCCTGAAATGACTCAGGAGGGAAGAGAGCCTGAGGTTTCTTCTACAGATAAGATGAATGGCTACTTTAAAAAAACAAACAAACAAAAAAACCAAAAAACAAACAAAAAAAAACCCACCATGTCCTCTGTATTCGCAAGGAACAACAGCGTGTGTGACACTTAGAAGCAGACACAGCAAGTCTTTCCCAACTTTTATTTTCCAAATGCAGCTTAGTGAGGGGCTGCCCTTTGCAAACACTCCCAGGCCAAGGACGCCAGCACTTCTTGTGGGCTGATTTCAGAAGCCACCGGTGCCACAGAACCAAGAGGGACAGAGGGCGGAGAGTTTCCGAGGTGGCGACTGGACTGATGGTCTCCTTCTGGACGCAAACATCCCAGTGAATCAGACCTTGAGTATACCACTAATCACTTGTTTAAGAAATGTAGACTGCTGAGGCCTTCTGAATAGAAGCCACACACAAATTGATTCCCCAGAAGGAGCCCGGGCTTTCCAGGACACATTGACTATTTTCAAGAGCACAATAATCCTGTCAACCTTGAGCAGAACTGAATTGTCACATGTCAACAAGTCTGAAACTGGGCTCTGGACCACCCAGGGAATAAACTGTGTCCAAAAGCAGTTCAGTCAGGACCCCGGGGCCCAGTGCCCTCGAGTTGTGTCTTTTGCTTGCAACAATGAAGACCCACACCTCCCCAGGCTGAAAGGAAGGAGGCCGGGACAGAGAGTGGGGGAAGCCCTGCCTGCTCCTCGCAGAGCAGCTCCAGCTGCAGACAGAAGGGGGAAATGCCCTGAAAGCAGGAAGCAGAGCAAGCAGGGAAGCTGAGGGGCACAGGCAGTGACTGCATGGTTCCGTGTCCCCATCACCGAAGGCAGAGACAGCAGAGGGAAGTCGGCCAGGCTGGGCGAGTTATCCCCCTTCCTGGAGAAAGTCACTTCCGCTGTCAGCGGGGAAGATGACTGGTCTTGCCTCACAGGGTTGCTATGAGGATAAAACGAGATGCAAAATCCAGATGCAGATGGCTGCTTCCAGGGCCCATCCTGCCCAGACTCAGTTGTTCCCATACATCATTTACAGTCTGTGCCCCTCTCTCATTTACTTATTTTGCTTTAAGGAAACCTCATCTTTTAAAATTTACTTTGAAAGGAAATTTGATATGGCTGTTGGAAACAGAAAACCAGCCCTGCTTACCATCCATAGACAGTCAGTGTCAAAATAAAAAGAACAAAGCCCCAGCAACTATTAAGCTGGATCTCGCCCCTGTTGCCTGCAGAAGGTTTTGAGGTCTGCTTTCTCTATTGAAAAAGAGATGAGTGAGTGTTCCAGAGCTTTAAAGAAGGAGAGCGCACCAAGGCTTCTCCCTGATACAACCAGAGACTTGAAACCGAGAATGGAAAAAACATGACGTAGTTTAACTGGAAGCTCCAATCCCAGGAACAGCCCTGCCACTTCAACTTCCTTAGGTCCTGTGCCAACGGAGGCAGCAGTGAGAAAGGGGGATGAGAATCTGGGGGGCCTTACAGACCCCTGTATGCCGGTTATGGCCCCACAGCCTCCAGAAAGCTCTTCGCCAGGGAGGAAACTGCTGGCTTGGTCTTAGCTTTCCTGCCACGTGGGGACATCACGCTGACTTCCCCCCACAAGCCCCAGCAGGGAAAACCCGCCTTGGCCACAGCCAGTGGCGTCTCCATCAAGGAACCTCATAAAACTCATCCTGACCAGGAAGCTGGCAAGGTTCCCCTGAATGCTTGGGGTTCCACTTATGCCAAACCTAACAGCACTCACCCTTCTGAAGGAGGCTGGCGTTCAGCAAGCACTGCCCATGGGGAAGAAAAGGGCTTCCCCAACAACGTTTAATGCAGTATTTCTCCAGAAAGACCTGTATCAGAATCCCCTGGGGAATGCAGTTTGGTGGCGCCATTATGGAAAACAGTACGGAGATTCCTCAAAAAACTAAAAATAGACTTACCATATGATCCAGCAATCCCACTCCTGGGCATATATCCAGAGAGAAATCTAATTCAAAAAGATACATGCTCCCCAATGTTCATGGCAAGTCTATTTACAATAGCCAAGACATGGAAGCTATGTAAATGTCCATTGACAAATGACTAGATAAAGAAGTTGTGGTATACATATACAATGGAATACTACTTAGCCATAAAAATAAAATAATGCCATTTGCTGCAACATGGGTAGACCTGGAGATGGTTATTTTAAGTGAAGTAAGCCAGAAAGAGAAAGAAAAATACCATATGATATCACCTATATGAAGAATCTTAAAAAAAAAAAGGACACAAATGAACTTATTTACAAAACAGAAAGAGACTCTCACAGACATAGAAAACAAAATCATGGTTACCAGGGGGCTGGGGGTGGGAAGGGATAAATTGGGAGTTCAAGATTTGCAAATATTAACTACTATATATAAAATAGATAAAAAACAAATTTCTTCTGTACAGCACAGGGAACTATATTCACTGTCTTGTAGTAACCTACGAAAAAGAATATGAAAACGAATATATGTATGTATATGTATAACTGAAACATGATGCCATACACCAGAAACTGACACATTGTAAACTGACTATACTTCAAAAAAATTAAAAAAAAAACAACAAAAAAAACCAATCCTCTCGGGGTGGATAGAAATTTGGCAGCTCCACCTTTGATTCACTGAATCTCTCTGGGGGTGAGATGCAAACATGTACATTTTAAGAAAGCTCCCAGGTAACGCTGATGCCCACTGAAGTTTGAGTCACACTCTTTCACACCGTATCCCTCTGCCCGTACTGCCCTCCAACATCCCAGGTTATTTTTTACTCATCCTGCAGAACTCAGATCAAATATCAGTTCTTCGGGGGAGCCATCTGCCCCCTGCCTCCACAAGTCTCAACTGGGTTCCACCTTCTATGTCCAAGCCTGGTTCTCTTCCTTCACAGCCCTAATCACGATTTCCATTATGTGTGTGGTTTGTCAAATCATTTCTGTCTTCCACACTGGCCTGCAGGGCTCTGTGAGGGGCAGGGCTGACCACTGAATCCCCAGCATCCAGCACAGGGCCTCGCACAGAGCTGACACACAATAAAAACATCTATTGGTTAAATGAACGAATCTGGAATCACTGTTTCTAATTCTCATTTCCCACCATACCTCGCTCTTCTCACTAACGTTTGTCAGCTACTTGAAAATCTTTGTCATAGCAGGTCCTGGGAAGGGGGAATCCTGTTGCTGAGATCTTTTTCTGTTTAAGGGATTTTTTTTTTTTTTTAATAGAGGTACTGGGGATTGAACCCAGGACCTGGTGCATGCCAAGCATGCTCTCTACTACTGAGCTATACCCTCCCAAGGGACTTTAAATGACCCCATCTGCTCACCTGAGTAGAGATCTAAATGTAAATTTTTTCATATACCAACATGCAGTAATAGGAGAGGCTGAAAGGCTTCTCAGGGCCCCCTGCTCTTCGCAGCCCTTGAGTCTCCTGGGTCCCACTGAGTCCTAAGAAAATCCAGGAGAGTCACACCCTAGGTCACAGGCAAAGGGAAGACATCAATTCCTACCCAATCCAAAATACCTTCCCTAAGGCTAATAACAAATGGATTGCTATCCTAGAATCAACTTATCCCATAAGTTCTATTCATGAATAAGTTTGTTGAAAAGTGTTGTTTGAATTAGCACAACCCGCTCTGAAAACATGCCCCAGGAGGAAGCGACCCTTCCATTCTGCAACAAGCATAGACTCGGCCCCACGGGATCCACCACCAGTTCTGGCAGCCAAAGACCCACAAATGTTTAGCTCTGCCATGGGATATGTAGAATAAATTAAGTTTAGGGGGGAAAAATCATAAAACAAGCCTCTAAGTCTAAAGACTCTGTGTACCTTGGCAGGGGAAGCGTATATGCTGCAACAAATCCTTCTCCACCGTGCCAGAGAACTCAATCAAAACCAGCAGAAAATGATCCCTGTCATACGAGACAGGCAGCTCAAAGGCAGTCCCCGAGGGGAGATGGAGATAAGGGGGCCCAACCTAGCCTTGCATCGGCCAAAATTCTTTTCCTTGATGGCTGAAGAAAGAAAAGGCCTGAAATCCTAAATGAGAGGAGGCAGACATCCTAAAGTCACAGAATTTGTAAACATAAAGCAAACATTAAACCCCTCAGGAAAGCTTTCTCCTTGAGGTCTTCACCTCTGGGATTCTGACTGGATGTGCTCCAGGCAAGGCCGGGACCCCACCAGGTCTTAACGCATGGCTCCTCTGGTCTTGCTAAGCCCTTGTCTTCCACTAGAAACTCTGACTCCCAGGCCTGAGCTTGCCCTGCATCTGGATGGCCAAGTTCACCTGGTCCAAGGTAAACCCAAGCTAATGAGTCTAGAAGGCTCAGCCATCTCACCCACAGTGAAGTGAGGCTGACCTATCCCTGGCAAAAGAGCCAACAGAGAGGACCGACCTGTTACTCGCTTACTAAGTCAGAGATTCCTGGGCCGATGTTTCAGACGAGGGGCAGGCCACCTCACACCCCTGCTAAACATTTTACCACTCTGTGGAAAAATCTACCAGAAACATCAGATTATCTGTGGCTCTGAGGGAACCTTTGCTTCTTCAGATAAGAAAAAGGTCCTAGGCCAAGGGCATGAACCCAACTCTGTGCTACAGAGGCTCATTTAGTCCTTGTAATGGTAATACAAGGGTCATTATTAGAAATGTTTCCTGGGGGGAGCAGTTTCAACAGATTATAACAAATGTCCACTCTGGCTTCTCCTCTTTGTAACTTGTTTCTAATGACCTCGTACGTGAGGCTGCTCTAGGATGAGCTGGGTACACACTGGCTCTTGAAGGAAAAACACACAGGCCTTCTTTTACCATCTATGATGCAAGTTTATCCTCTCCAGCAGACAACTGACTTTGCTAATTAACTGTTGCCAGAACTATTCTAAAGCTAAAGTAGTTATTTTTGGAAGACACTTCCCAGCTTTCAGTTGATCTGTAAATTAAGTAACAGGCCCATGTGACAAGCTGCTTCCTTGAGTTACCGCTGCAGAGAGTTCGCTGGGAACAAGGATCACAGCTAGGTAGTCTGTGGACGGGTCTGTTGAGAGTTTTCCTTCTTGGCCAAGGTGACTGAATGGGTTTACACACTTGAAACTGTGTTCAGTCTCAAAACACCATATTGAGTGGAGCGTGGGAACTCCATCACTCCCCCATCTTCCTGGGGACAAGGGCGGATTCAAAGGAGTTTCTGAGAGGAGTTTGGATCCCCACACCCCACCTGTTGTCTTCCTCAGTGAGCCCAGAGTCAGATGCCCTTCCAGCTGGTTCTCACTGAGTTCCTTGGCTTTCTCAAGAGGGTGCCACCCTCCCGCTATGGTCCAGGCATGTCCAGGAAGTATAGTATTCAACTCACCACCATTCTCCTGAGTGAGGGAAACCACTCTCAGGAAGGAATGCTTGAGGAATATACTTGCGGATAACCTAAAGTAAGTGCCTACTTCAAGGCCGAGTGGCAGGGAGCTGAACTTCATACTGATCACTCTCAGCAGCAGTTTTACTAAATTCTCTTTGGTAGAAGAGTCCATCTTCTTTATTTCTCTGGCCACCAGAGTCTGTCTATCAACAGCTATCTTACGAAAACTATACATTGATAATAAGATATTGTTGAAGGCATCACTCAACAGACCACAAAATTTCTATGAGGGTTCCTGAAAGAAATGCTCGTGTTTTCCTTAAGCAGTTGGTTTTTTTGTTTTTTGAATTTTTATTGAAGTATAGTTGATTTACAATGTGTTAGTTTCTGGTGTACAGCATAGTGATTCATATATATATTATATATATATACATATAATATATATATATAATATATATATTCTTTTTCATTATAGGTTATTATAATCTACTGACTATAGTTCCCTGTGCTATACAGCAGGACCTTGTTGTTTTATCTATTCTGTATATAGTACTTTGTATCTGCTAATCCCACCCTTCTAAGTGATCCCTCCCTGCGACCTTTCCACTTTGGTAACCATAAGTTTGTTTTCTGTCTGTGAGTCTGTTTCTGTTTTGTAAATAAGTTCATTTGTGTCAGTTTTTTAGATTCAACATATATGTGACATTATATGGCATTTTGTCTTTCCCTGACTTACTTCACTTAGCGTGATAATCTCTAGGTCCATCCTTGTTGCTGCAAATGGCATTATTTTATTCTTTTTTATGGCTGAGTAGTATTCCATTGTATATATATACCACAACTTCTTTATCCAGTCATCTGTCAGCGGACATTTAGGTTGCTTCCATATCTTGGCTATTGTAAATAATGCTTCTATTGGAGCAGGCGGGTTTTTTTTTAAATCCTACAAATATTGAGAATTGTGGAACAGACACAATTTCCCTTTTTTCACTGGCTATTAAGAAGCTCATGCAAAATTTTGTGTTCCCATGTAGCAGGTGTACAGGTCACTACGATAGGAATTTTTATTCTTACTTCTAATTCTATTTTGTCCTCCCCTTGCTTATTTTTCCTATTATATTTCTTATTTATCTTACTTTCATCTTTATCTTATTTTGCTTCACCTTTATTTTATTCTGCCACATTTTATGCTTCCTTATAAATCAACTTAAATCTTTTTTGGAACATAGATTTAAATATGCACATGAGTATTCTGTTTCTAGGGGAAATGTGGGTGCTTTGATCTTAAATAAGTTTTTTTTTTAAGACACATGCCCTAGTTTTAAAGGACATTTTAAAAAGTTGAACACAGAAGCTATCTATATCAATGGTTGATACCACCTTCCCAAATATAACCAAAGCAGTCAAAATATGGCACTGGGCAGTGTTTCTCTAAGTGGAATTCCATATCTATACCAAATAGAGATCTTTTCTTAGGTGGCACAAGTAATCCCACTAAATAATACTGAATCAAAATGTTATTCTTTTTTTCAGTTTTCTTTTAGTACTTCCAATTACTTTAGGGGAAAAGTCTTAGTTTGATGCCAATAAATGATTACCATTTTTCCAACACCTGCTTCTTTCTCCTTTTGATAATGATATAAATCTAAAATTTTTAAGTGTGTATCTTTAAAGAAAAATATTAGGTGAATGGTAATACAACTGGTATCCTGGCATGACAAAACCACAAAGATGGTGCTGGAATGACTGAGATTTGGAAAGTAGCAGTGAAAACCTCACACTTCCCTTTCTCGCCCGTATCTAGCTAAGAGTAGGCAGTAGTCAATTTTCAGAGCCTATTTACTCTACGCTGAGCACCCTGACATGATCAAAATGGGTTTCATCTGCCAAGGAAGAACTGACAAAATGATTTAATTTTGGAAGGAGCTGGTTCAAAGGCCATCCCACCGCCTATGTCTGGGAGTTTCTTTACCAAGAACATTCACCATTTAAGAAAAGGACCAAGTCATTCCAGGAAATACTTTCAGATCCAGTTTCCTGTCCAGCTAGAGTTCTAAGATTAACCCTTCTCAGTCTGACCCCAAAACCGTTTTAATGGAATCTATAAGAAGGGTTTATCCACATTTACCAATAGTTCAAAGTTGTCCTTTGGAAGTGGGACAAAGAATCACTCCCCAAACTGACCGAGGAGTTAAGGCCAGAAATACTGGAAGAGATTCCTACAGGGGTCATTTGGAGTTTAGGGGAATTTTTGGTTTGGGTTTTCTCCTAGTTTTAATAGCTTATAAAAAAGCTCCTTAATGTCAAGTAAAGAACAACACCAACAAATGTGAAAAGTTAACTTCCCCAAAATGTTTATTCTAAAGAAAAAGCTTGTTCCCAGCAACGCTTATCCAGGAGGGGATTAAAACTAGATAATATTCCATGAAAAGGAAAGGGAAACCCAAATTACTCAAGTGCAAAACAACAGCTGAACTGAAAGGCGCGCCAGAGAGGCAACTTATCTGCTTAGTCCAAGTCTGTTTCACGGATCCCAGATCTGCTCTGGGGATACCAGAGTCCGTTCCACCCCTGTCAAAAGCGATTAAACGGACTATCAAAACCAAACTCAGACATCTTCATCCTACTTGAAAGGCCTGCACCTCAGGTCCTCCCAGTCACCCGTTAATTATCCTCCCACAGAGAGCTTTTGCCTTTCGCACAGATGACTGAGCAGCAGAGAAAACTAAGCAAATTAACAGAGCGAGGTAAGATCAGGAATGCCAAATTTCCCTGTTTCTAACACATTCTCTCTGGTGATGGCTGACCCTGAGAACCAGCACTTCCAACCATTCCTGTGTGCATAAAAAAACAGGTCCTACTAATACAGATAGGTGTTGGTTATTTTCACAGTAAGGAAGACAGAAAGGATAAATCAGAAAATAATGGAAATGCTTACTCTGGCAGTGGAAGTGAGAGTTCTCTTAGTATATAGTTTTATCCAGTTTTGGCTTTTGCACATGTAAATATTTTACATGTTAGAACGATAAAATAAAGTGGAGGAGGGAAAAAGCGAATCTTAAAAGTTGAATGTGAACAGAAACACATGAGCCTAACTGTGTATGATAATGATTACACTATCTGCACACACACAAAAATGAAATCATTCAAGAAGACTTTTGGATGCAGTTTTCTGACTGTCCACTTTCCTTTGGACGTAGCCAAAGGATAAAAAGAATTGAAAAGAGCTACATCAGCAGCTGAGATCACTTAATAAACGGTGCTAAACTTGAAAAGAAAAAGAAAAAGAATGCTGAACTTTACTTAGCAGGTTTACTGTTGGCCACGGTATCAGTGTTGTCAATCTGTAAACAAGGATCTCACTGTCAGACAGGAGGGACACAAATATGCAATAGGCACCGTAAAGAAGTACCCTGTGATGCTGGTTCTAAATGGAACATATTATTATGAGTTCAAGATTTTTTAAATAATTAAATTTTTAAATTTTTTCTACGGAAAGTATCTGGAAGCAATGACACCTCTAGCAATAAGCACATTTTATGCCCAGATTTTGGTTTCTAAACACCATTTCTTCACTAAAAGGAAACAGTGTTTCTTAGAGAAATAGCTGATTCCAAGACTGGGCCAAGGAAAGAACAAGCTGAGCTTGAGCACCTTATTGTGTCAGAAAAGCAAGGAAATAGTCGAAGAACGTTGGGCACATGTTAAAAGGACCCAAGAGCCATACTGAAATGGAGCTTATTTACCAGGTTTGGGATCATAAGAGCACGAAAAAGCATAATGCAGTCACAGCCTGGCAGCAGCATCATCACTTCAGGAACGTAAGCAGCAAATGTGTACAACCGGCACATTTAGGTGAGGTATAGACGATGGGTATTCACTGTGGGATTCTTTAACTTTTCTGTAGGTCTGAAATTTCCCAAAATAAAACATTAGAAGTGGAGAGAATAAAGTCTCAATCTACTTCCTCATCAGAGAATCTAAACCATGGTTCTTCGAATTGTTGGTTCTTGAAGGTGCCAGAGTGCTGGAGAGGACTAAGATGGACAGATCCATGTTACCACGCTGCATACAACATGGGACTAAGACATCAACCCCAAAGGTATCGGGTCGGGGGTTACAGGAGAAAATCACACAGAGGACCAAACTGGGCACTGCCACCATGTGAACTGCTGCCTTCTTTGTTCAGGCTGCTTTTCCCTGATACACATCAGTTCCATCAAGATGAACGTGACTTTGGAAGAACTCATTTTGCATTTCTTCCTGCTTCAGACAATTCTCCAGTCCAACGTCTCAGAAGTTTTGTTTTGTTTTTTTTTCTTTTTACCAGATTTCCACCCAAAGATCACTTCCAAGCTGACTGTAACTTACTCTGAGGACCTTCTAATAAAGGGCCTCTGGAAGGAATGTACTTGGCATTAAGGGAGCACAGTTAAGTAAACTGCTATGAAACCTGACAATGTATGTAGATGACCCAGGAGTTGTGCAGGCTGTGTCCTGCCCAGGGAAGGGCCAGATGCCCCAGAGCCTTCTTCCTTTGTTCAGTGACGATGACAGGAAAGGATCTAGAAACTGAAGGGCTGATTCTGGCATTTCGCCTCCTGCTGAAGCCTCTCCTAGAGGCTGGGCTTCTGAGTCTCAGAACTAGAACTGGACCTGGGTTTATGTAAGATCATGAATGGGACCAAACAGGTCATCTTGTCCACAATGAACAGAAGAGAAAACCGAGGTCCCCAGAGGTCAACTGTCTTTGTCAAATGTTATCCATGCTCCTCGCCAGGGCTAGCGCTGCCTTACAGGCTGTAATGCATTTGCTTACGGCCTCTGTACTAGGGAGCAGCAATGTTTTCTGGGAAAAGGAATCTACCAGCATTTTAGGCTGGCTGTCAGCAGCTGGAGTTAGACATTTTCAATAATGCAACCCCAGCTCTGTCCCCTCTCTGAAGGACCTTGGCAATGTCCACCAAAGTTGACAATGTACATGTCCTTTGGTTTAGCAATTCCAGTTCTAGAAGTTCACCCTACACATGCGCATGCATGAGTGTACAAAATGTATGTGCAGGAATGTTCATCATGGTGTTATCTGAAATATCGAAAGACTAGGGGAAGGGAGGACTGTCCTTTATAGGAAACTGGGCAAGTAAATTATTCTATATTCATTCAAGGGAATGAAATCTTATTTCAAAAATTGAAGCAAGTCAGCATGTGCTGAAAGGGAAAGTTCGTCAAGATACAGAATTAAGTTTCTTACTTAGGTTTTCTGTAAATAAGACAGATATTATCCATACATATATGAATGTTTAGAAATGCACAGAGAAGGATATATTATACATATATATTCATATTTTAGGTGGATGTGTGGTTATTGAATTACACTTCTGTTATATCCTTCAGTACAGCTTAGAACGTTTAACCATATGCATGTAGTTCTGCTTTTAAAATTAAAGAAAAAAGGGGAAGGCCCCTTCTTTTAAAACTCCTGGCAGCCTCAGAGGTCACTTCATCTCAGGCCAGGCCCCATCAAATAAAGACTTTTTAACTGAATCAGCAATTAAACTGCTGGCTGTGATTTAATCTAGTTTGCTATCTCAAAATATATACTCTTGGTGAAACAAATGATTTGAACATGGGTCAGGGCAAGGCCAGCATTCAAATACTTCTTTGCTGCAAATGCTCAGCTGGTGCCAGCCTCAGGCTGGAGTCAGAACATTTGAGTGGAAATATTTTACAGGAAACAAAACGGATGCCAGCTTGGTCAGCAAGTTCCCTGGCTTCTCCAGGGAATTCTTTCCAGTCCCTTAAACAGTGTTCAGAGTAGGGCCCGCACGGCTACAAAAGTACACTCTCCTTTGTTGAAAGAAAAATTCAGTAAAACTGGCGCTAAAAGACCCTAATGGCTTTTTCTCAAACCCTGGGAGAATAGCAGTTTGGTCCTCTGGATAATCCCAAATGTGTAATTAAGAGAAAAACAGCTTAATTGGGGGAAGGATTCAAGTTTAAACAAACGTATTAGCAGTCAATTAACTTATAAAGGATACACTGAACATGTCAAAATGTGAAGTGAACGTCCTGGATGAGGAGTCTGCCTTGTCATGAAAGACCCTCCAAGTTCTAGGAAACTGACCTATTCTGCGGGGCAGAGGGGACACAGAGTTTCATTGTGGGCAAGGCTGTGGGGCTTGCTGTGTGTCATCTCCTAGCTGGCCCTCTTTTCAGCTAGCCCCAAGTCCTGGTCTCCATTCCCGAGACCACTCACCTCCATCTCCTGCCCTCCTCCACACACCTGGAGGCTGTGTCATTTTACTAAAACGCCTGTATAAAACCATTTTCTGTTTGAAACTCTTCTGACACCTTCAAGATGAAGTCCCCACCCCTTACCATGTAAGACTTTTGCTCCCGTTGCTCTTTCCAACTGCCCACCTGGACCCTATTTGTCAACATTTGAGACTGTACCTTGGGGTCCCTTGAACTCACGCTGCCCTTTGTCCTTTGCATATGCTATTCCCTCTATCTGAATCGCCCTTCCTTGTACCGTATGAACAACTCCTATTCTTCTTCAGACTCAGTGAGTCTTGGGGAAGCCTCCCTGAAGTCACCTCTCCCAAACTCTCATGCAGCCAGCAGAGCGAGGAGGACTGAGTACACCTTCACTCTCACCCGTGTACTCGACGCCGCCGCATCGCGCCCCGACCCACACCGAGACTCCCCCAGGAGCAGAATCCGCAGTAGCCCGAGTGCCGGGTTCACCATCTGGTATGTGTCTGTAGAAGGAGGAGATGAGCAGAGAGAGAAATATCCAGGAAGGACAAAGAGTAAAGATACTTTCCTTGCATCTCAGAAACCATCACAAGTGAAAGGTGCAGAGCACGCAGAAGCCACGCCATCAGCTCTTTGTGGGGCTGAAAGGTCTTTGCAAGGCTGCTCCGGTCATTCCAGAAGCGAGGAGGCAGCCAGATGGGCCACCACCCCCAGCTGGGGGATTTAATCAAGTCTGGCCCTTCTCATGGATGAACCCTGAAAGTTGGGTGAACCCTATGCACTGAGCAGTCCCGTTCCTTACGTCTCTTTTTCTGCTCTGTTATTTGTTAGTTTCCAGTCCCCAGTCTGCTCCTCTTTGAAGGGCAGGCAGTTGTAACACACACTGGGCTACATCAAAGGCCAGAGTGCCTTGAGGAGGCATCCAGAACAGACACTGGCTCCTGCAGCTCCTGACGCTGACCCGGGAGCATCTCAGCGTCTGACTCCCCAGGCACCCACTTGGGCTCTCTGATCAGGAAGCGCTGGGCAGGCAACTTTAGGTTCCAGGGTGCTGCCTGACACATCTCCGTTCTGATCCAACCAGGGCTTCGGACCCACACAGATGACAAAGTAGAGGAAGGTTTCTGAAGTACCCAAAATGGCCCAGAGCTGCAAATGAGACCATCTTCCCAGGGCATTTTGGCCAAAGTGCCTGTTCCTGTTCACTTCCACATAGTTTAGAGTAATATTTCTGCAGCATTTAAACCTAATACTTTAGAAAGAGGCTGGAAGAATAATCGGTGTACACAGGTTTCAAAAGAAACACTTCGTTCCCCAGCTGTACCCACTAGGAAAAGACAAGTCCTCATTTCAAACACTCAGTTCTGTAAATTACCTGGAGAAATGAGTGAAGAGGAAAGGAGAAAGTGTGAAATAGGTAAAATCCTGGTGTTGCTCTTTATTTCCTCCACTCTTTCGTACTCCACAGACAATTAAGTGCTAAGTTCTGCGATTCTTCCTCCACGCTGGGAGCCTCTGGGAACAGTGATCTCAGGGAAGCATTGTGAACCTGGTGCCCCATCTCCTGTCCCACAGGCAGGATGCCTCTTGGAAGGCCGGGTGTCTAGGAAGGGGGATGCAGCCGGGCAGTGCTTGCTTTAAGCCAGTCATTCTCAACCGAGGGTGATTTCACTTCCCCAGGGACATTTTTGGTTGTCACAACTGGGGAGAGAGAGTGTTACTGGCATGCAGCGCACAGAAGGCAGGGACACTGTTAAATATTCTACAGTGCAAAGGACAGCCTGCCACAACAAAAAATTATCTGGCTCAAAATGTCAATAGTGCCAAGGCTGAGAAGCCCTGCTCTAAGCCTCTGCTGGAATTCTTTTGGTTTCCATTTGCTCTTGAATCACTTTCTAATTCCTATTTTCCAACATAGGGATGCAGTTAACAGATTAGAGAAAGGAAGGGAAAGTTAACCCAGCAAAGCGCTGGTTCTGCCATGTACTAACAACAGGGAAGGGACCGTGAATTTATTGTGTGATTTGAAAGATTCATGGTCTCATTTTTATAATCTGGTAAGAAACAGGAGGCCTTAAAGGAACATGGTGGAACAGGAAGGGGCCAAGGTGAAGAAGGAATCCCAGCCCCACAGTCTTTCCTTCTGAGCAGAGTTTGGGATCACCCACACTTTCGGAGCTTTGACATATGTTTGATTTTTAGAACAGCGATCTTCATTCACAGCTCGAATTCTAGAGCCAGGTTTGCAACTGGCATTAACCAAAAGAGTACCTCTCAGGCCTCCTACAACAACAGTTATAAGACTAGTCTCAATGACAAGATAAACAACAAAACCTACCACTACTACCACTTAAAGGCAAGTTTCTAAATCATTCCTTTTTCAGATGTAAGTCACAGCAGATGCATTTGTTTTTGATAAGCTTCCTTGAGTGGAAAAAGTTCAAGTACACTAGCTAACTGGGAATTACATGTTTGAGCCATGCCCCATCTAGCTATGCTACATTACTGATGACCACTTAAGAGTTACTCTCAAGCTTGTAAAATGCTTTTATGAACAACATGTCACAAGGCATCTGCGTTGCTATTTGCTTTATTTCTTGGGAAACATGGGGATGGGGGCCATGGGGGAGGGATTGTCAAAATCTGGACATGCCCGTAGAAGTATGTTATGCGTGGAATTTTATACACCATGTGTGCTGCAGCCAAAAAATAAAGTTGAGGGCTATGGTTCTAATGCAGAACAAAGAAGGCCTGAAATAAAGCCAGCTGGAAGTAGAAGGGCCTGGGATGAAATGAAGAGTTCCATATCAAGTCCTGATCTTTCAGCTAAGCGGCCAAATGCTCAAGGCTAGGACACTGAACTACATCATTAAAAGACAGACAGACAGACAGACTGACAGAGTGGGGAGCCAGCATGGATGAGCACTGCACCTATGATGGTTAATTTTATGTGGCAACTTGAATGGGTCACAGGGTGCCCAGATAATTGATTAAACGTCATCCTGGGTGTGTCTGTGAGGGTGTTTCTCTGGATGAGATTAACATGGGAATCAGTGGACTGAGTAAGCAAATGGCCTCCCCAGTGTGGGGGGGTCTCACCCTACCCACAAGGCCTGAACAGAACAAGAGGCTGTGTAAGGGAGAATTCACTCTCTCTGCCCGTCTTCCACCTGGAATGTAGGTCTTGTCCTGCTCTTGGACTTGAACTCAGACTAGAAATCACACCACTGCCTCTCCTGGGTCTCTAGGTTGCCAACTGCAGATCTTGGGACTTCTTAGCTTCTATAACTGTATGAGCCAATTCCTTATAATAACTGTCTTCATTTAGAAATATATATATATATATATATATTTATATGTTTTTTTACATATATAATAAATACTTTAAATATATTAAATGTAGATAGACAGACCCTACTGGCGCTGTTTCTCTGAAGAACCCAGAGAACACAAAGCTCAAATCAATGACTTTTGCAGGCCGCAGAGAGAGTCTATCATTTTCAAGATTAGACACTGGGGGATAGACTCTCATTGGAATCTTCTAACTTCTGCTTATCTGAGACTTCCTTAACCCTTGTGCTAGGAGGTCTGGGGGAAGTGAAGGAATAGAGGCTTTGTTCCCGTTAATGATGATAATATCCAAATGAGCTGGTAGGAAATTGCCTCCCTCCACCAATGAAAAAACAAATCCTCCCACAGTTGATTAAGAAAATGTTTAAACCTGCACTTAAAGCCCTCCCTGGGGAAAAACAGGAGTTGTTCATTTATTACATGGGACAGCGAGGCAGAGGAGCAGGGTGTGCAGAGACCAATGGGGGTCCGGTGAGAATAAACAGTTCTCAGTTCCTTTTAACTTTCCCAACACTCCTAAGGCAGAATCACATCCTTCTGCACGAGTTCTCCACTCTCAAGCACAATTCTTTCATCACAAAGGCAACCAGTCATCACTGCAGAGAGTGTCCTGCGTAAGAGAACCAGAATCTGCTCTAGATGAATAAATAAATAAATTAGCGGGGACAAAAGATGATAGTGGCAAGAGAAAAGAATGATTCTGAAGAAACACATTAACAGTGCAATTAACATAATGCAACTTATTATTAAAAGTCAAAATAATGCTGGTTATCATCGCTTGAGCACTTCACTTTGTGTCAAGTACCATATGCTTAGAACAGTGTCTGGGGCTTAGAGTTAGTGCCATGTAAGTATCAGCGATGTTTATTATTTGATCTTGTTACAAGTTAGAGCAAGTAAAGGAGAAAAGGAGACATCTGAGCTGCTGTTTTGAAGAATGGACTGGATTTTATTAGGCAGGTCATGGCCAGGATGGGGTAAGACATCCAAGACAGAGTGAAAGGCAGAGTAAAGCCCGGCATATTTTGAGGGGGAACTGCAAGTTTTTAGGACTGTGGAATACAACTCATTGGGGGCTAGTAAGGAGGGTGGGGGAGGGTGGGGAGCAGTGGGAGACTGTGAGCCTGAAGCCGGACAGGCTGACAAGTGTGACTCTAATTCACGTCATCATTGAAACAAACGATTGGAAATGAGGCCAGGCCTAGGAAACCTGGGCTGCACTCTGGGGACATAGTCTGGAGGGGGGGACAGAAAAGAACTAACTATAATATGGGTGATGGGTGCCATAACAGACATCCGCAGGGCCAAGTGATAAATACCGTGGAAGGAAGGTTTCTTAGAGTCGACGGCAGCTGAAGGGACACTATATACAGCTTACTTTGAGCACAACCTCACCAGACAGAGAAGGGAAGGGCATCCCTGGTGGAGGAGCTGGCACACACAGAGGCTCAAAGGTGAGACAGGAGGTGGTGGTGTGAGGATCTCTGGTGCAGGTCAGCGTGGCAGGGCGTTAATGCCAAGGTGAGAGGTCAGGAAGCTGGGTGGGGCTCGGTGGTGGGAGGCCTTGGAGGCCATGCCACGGAGTTCTGGACTTAATCCAACAGTGAAGGTCTGTATGTAGGGCAGTGACATGAACAACTGATGCTGGAGAAAGGTCATTGTGGGAGTTGTGTAGAGGAGGTGACCCTCGAGGCCAGGGGACTAGCTAAGGGATTACTGAAACAGTGGCGCTGGGATCTGATTAGATCCAGAGAAAGGGGGCTGGGGGTGGGGATGAGCGGGGAAATGCCAAGGTTTGCAGTGTAGGTAAATGAGTTAGTGTAACACTGTTATCAGAGTTAACCAGAGCCTTAAAAAGCAGGTAGAACCAGTTCAAAGCTCAACTATTTGTTGAATGAATGAACGAATAAATGAATGAAAGTATGGATGGGTAGAGAGAGAAGGAGAAAACAAAGTGGAGGAAAAATTAGTGGAGGTGGGGGAAAGAGTTTGATTTTGGACCAGGCAACCAGAGTCCTCTCCAGCAACCAGGTGGGGACACCACCGGCTGACTGATGAGCCAGAGACCTGAACTTGAATGAAAACGGTAGGTTGTGGGACTTCGCCTCTCCCCATCTTGGGAGGCTCCATCTTACACAGAGAAGAGCTGATGGGAAGAGCTTGTGCAACTGTCTGTTTTTTGGCCAGGGAAGGGGGGTGGGTAGTGCAGCAAGAAGGATGATTCAGAAGACAGAACTTGGCTAAGTGTGTGCCTTTCAAGCCAGAGGTCTCTAGCAGCTTCTCTCACAGGTATGGAATTCAACCACAATGCCCACTGTGGTGAAGCACTGTTTTGGTCCAAGAAGAAAATGACGAATGAAATGACATTAAGACCAATTCGTCTTTCAAGTAGAATCTCTGAGCTGTATTTTGTTTGGTTAAGAATGGAAATTCCACTTTTATTCCAAGCAAATCTTCTGACGCACCAAATTCAAGGATGAGGTTTCATTCAAGAAGAAAATTTTTTTAAAAGTGAGATCACAGTAATTTTTTAAAATTATTATTTGCGGGGTGGGGATGTGGTCTTCTCATTCAGGGCATAATTTCTAATCCTGGTCTCTGAAGACAGCCTTGAGCAAATCGTTTTCTTTTTTATGGTGGGGGGTGGGGGTAGTGGGAGAGATGTTTCTTTATTTCCTCATGTGTAAAATGAAAGAACTTAATGAAATAACTTTAGATTAACTACTAGGGCTGATTTATGATAAGATCGTGATTAGGGGCACATAAAAGGAGAAAATACCTTAATAAGTGCTTCTTTGTTGCCTGTTTGAGCCTTTCTTAATAAACTAATAAGTTACACTTTTCCTGGACAGAAAAACCTTGGAAATGACCCATTTCCCCAACAGGAGATCATTTCCTGTAATTTACATGTGGTAGAGTTAGAAAAGATCATTTGAACCTAGCTCAGATAGGTCAAGGAGAAAATTCAAAATCAGTGTTTATTTTTCTGATTAAAACCAAATAATGAGACTCAAAAGAGAGAGGCCACAGAAAAGCCACAGAATCTTCCAAGACCTCTCCTAATGGGGGGGAAGAAATAGGGGAAAGAGGAAAAAGTGCTCCCCCTCCCCCAAAGGGGCAGAGCTGGGGTCCGTCGGTCAAATTACTTCCATATATTTAGGAGCAGAACATCCTTTCAGCCAAAAGAATAAGCTGACTACGAACAGCAGCTATGTGCAACCGGAAACTAAACAGGGCATTTGGTCTGAAAACAGGATAAGCTTCTCTGAAACAAGGCTCTTCTCCGTAGAGCCCAGGGCCTGGGCCACAGCTCCCAGAGGCCGATCAGATCAGCATATGGAAAGGTGTTCAACGTTATTAGTCATCAGGGAAATGCAAATTAAACTCACTTCACACACAGGAGAACAGCAGACGTAAAGACTGGCAACACCAAACACCAGTGAGGAGCTGGAACCACCAGAACTCTCGCGCACTGCTGGCCGGAGTGTAAGATGGTACGACCACTTTGACGAAATGTTATAAAGGGAAATACACACTTACCCTGTAGCCCTACCATTCTACTCACAGATATTTACCCAGGAGAAATGGAAAAACACACCCATAGAGAATTATACAAGAACGTTTATAGCAGCCTTCCTCCACCCTCAACTGGAAACAATTCACACTTCCATTCACAGAAGAATGAAGAAATTGAGACACGTTCAATGGAATACTTCTCAGCAGTAACAAAGAACAAACTCTTGACCCCTGTGACGTGGATGGTCCTTATGGACATTACCTGCATCAGTATGGTTCCATTCATATAAAGTTCTAGAACAAGGAAAAACTCTAGTGACAGAAGACCAAAAGTGATGGTGGTGGGAGGGGGAGGGAACAGCTGACAGGAAATGAGCATAAGGGAAACTTCTAGGGAGCCAGAAATGTTCTACATCTTTTTTCGAATGATATTTACATAACAGTTGTCCAAACATGCTGAACTGAATGCTTAAGATCTGGGCATTTTATTGTAATAAGTTACACTGTCCAAAAAAAAAAATCTTACGCCAAAAAGAAAAATAAATTGTTCCTCCATCCAGGGGAAGGCAATTGAGAATTCCAGAGTGAACACGTGGCGCCTGCCAGCTGGGCGGGTTCACTTTCCCACCAGTGAACACCTCCCCTTCCCTATCTTTCTTGGCTATTATTGTCTGTCTCTGTGACTAGCACCAATGACCCTCCAAGTTTCCCAAGCCAGGAAACTAGGGGTCCTTCCACACTCTTCCCTCTTCCTCTCTTCTACTCAGTTACATCTGCTCCTGAACCAGCCCCTCTTCTCTCCGTTGCGACTGCCTCACCTGAAGTTTGCATCCAGGTTACTACAGGTGCCTTCTGACCATTTATTTCCCGGCTGGTGCCCCAATCTGTCCTTATCCAAAAACAAACCCCTCTGCTTAACATCCTTCTCAAATCACCCTGAGGATAAAGACCAAACTCCTCAGCAAGACAAGCAAAGGCAGTCACTACCCTTCGTGCATCAAACATCTCTTTGCTTTAGCTGTTGCATCTGCCTGGAGCACCTCCCTCCCTCCCGCTTTCCCCCTGATGCTCCCCTCCCACCGCTATCTCCACACCTGTCCACCTGGTCAGTCCCTATTCTTCCTTAAGACTTACATCAAGCATCACCTATTCTCACAAATCTTTCTGCTAAGTACCTCTCCTCAGGCCTCTGCCTCAGACATCCTCTCACACTGGTACAGGGCTTATAGCTTACAAAATGGCTTATGGGACTGGGACAGGTAACAGGTGTGAGCACGTTAAGTACGTTAGCTCATTTAATAGAAATTATCACTCCACACAGTGATGGCTGGTTCTCTTTTGTCTAAGTGGACTCAATTGTAAATGGGGGTCATTTTGTTCAACTTTTCCCCTAGTACCTTTCCAAGCACTGGGAAAACATAGGTACTGCCTTAACTATTTGCTGAATGAATGAATGTCACACAAGTGAAGGCAGGAAATGCTTTGTATTTTATTTTACTTCAACAAGCGACTGAATGTCCAGGGCAGGCAAGATGCCGAGGCGTCCACCTGGCTTGCTATGGCCTAACCCAACTGTACCCAAATGATTCTCTAGGGATAAGTCACTCACCACCCCCAATCCTCCAATGTGTCCAGTGCTCCAACAACCAAGCCCCTTACAACCATCTCTTATGAGGTGCTTACTGTATACCCTGTGTTGTCCTGGCCTCTCACAGATATAATCACATTTAACCCCTACAACAGCCCAGAAAAGCGGGCACCATCACCCTCCCCATGTTTATAGATGAGAAAATTGAGGTTCAGAGAGGTTAAGTAACTTTTTATAAGGAATCAGAACCCTTGCATGGAAAAAGCTAGAACAGAAAGCAGTTCTCATACCAAAATCCTACCTTGTTCCCTACTTGCCACGCTGCTTCCCAAGAAGACAAAATGGAAAACCATTCATTTCCTGCTTTGGGGCAACATTTTCTGAGTCAGTTAGATGGATGTATATTCACTTTTTATAGAAAGGGAAATCAAGACTCACTGTGACTCTGTGACCTTGCTGAGGCCACTCAAAAAGGAGCCACAGGAGGGAGGCAGGATGGGGTCTGTACTGCCAGGCAGCTGCCAAACGACTGGACAGCAGGTATCTTGACTCCATATTTACTCCATGCATCGCACTTCTACCCACTTCAAACCTATTCTACAGCTGCGAGTTTTGTTAAAGAACTGGGCTTAACGTACAGAACTTCTACAGAACTAGAGATATGATCAAAGAATGTTTACAGTCTCTAATGGCTCTGGATGAACACAGCAAAAATCTTTAAAGTTAAACCTAGTAGGTAAAGATTCCAGAGCTGAGCAGAGAATGTTTCACGTGAGTATTGCTTTAAGGGACAGGTGATGTGCTGGAGGAAGTTCTGGGAGGAGAGGCTGCAAGGCTGGAGGACCAACAAGACACTTGTGGGAAGCTGTCTGTTTAAAGCTAGGTTGAGGATGGGAGGGGCGATTAGCTCGCAACCTCCCAAGAAGTGTGAGGAAGCTGAGGACAGGGCTTATGGAATTGTGATTATGTGGAGGGCAGAGCCTGCAGAACCCAGGAGAATGCAAGGAATATGAGCTGGACTCTGCTTGTGGCCACAAGTAACCACAAGACCCAAGGGCCAGGCCCTGGAGCACCCAGAGGAAGCTGGCGGGTGGGAGGTCCTGTCTCTCCTGAGGAAGGATAGATATGGTGAGAGGAAGATCTCTAAGAAACTGATCCAGCCTCTTTCTCCTCCATTGTGTCCTGGATGTCAATTCACAGAATGTAACACACTCATTTTTAAATGGGGAAAAAAAAAGAGACTTTTCCTATTTTTCCTCCCCATTCCTTCATCCTTCATACCAACACGTGCAGGAGCTGGAGCTGGGCCATTTAGGACCGGATGGTAAAGACAGTGGTGGTGGGGGTTGATTTAGATAAAGGAGTGAGTCTCTTTTACTGAATCTTAGTTTCTCGGACTCAGAAACACCCCGTTCACAGCCTCTCCTTCTCTCTTCTCTTTTCCCTTGAGCTCCGCAGGCAGAAGCTGCTCCCTGGCTGTTGTAAAAGTAGTCTTTGTTCTTGGAGTTCAACCAGCATGGGCCTCAGATTTCCATCACATCCACACTCTAAACTCCTCCTACACCACCTTCCTGACCTCCGGCTCAAGGAAGAAAAAAGCTGGCCGTAAACATCCTGGGCCAAGACATAAAACCTCCTCTCAACACTCTCCAGAGAGATTACCTAAAGGAGACCCTCCGGAATCCTCTCCAGAAAGCAGGCACAACCCTGCGAGAATCAGACATTCCTGCACAGACGAGCACAGAGGAAAGCTCACTTAGTAAATAGTTCTGGGGTAACTGTCCCACAGAGGTCGGGGTACGGAAATCGGGGCACTGTGGGTGGTGATGTGGAGTGTGGTCAGCAAAGAGTGGAGAAAATCAGGGTTCACAAAAGCAAGTTCTGGAAGTATGCCCGGCCCTGTCTGGGGGACAGAAACTCAGTGGACACAAGAGCTGGGGACAGGTTGGGAGACATACCATTCCACCTCAACATCCCCCTGCCTTTCTTTAAAAAAACAAAAAAACAAAAACCCTAATTCCTAATTTGGTTTCTAGTCCCCTAACTAATGGGGAAATGCCGTGTCCTGGATGGGGAATACAAACGTTCAGATACCAGAAAAGGGATGGACAGCCCCTTGTGAATCAAGAAACTAGCCTGAGATGATGTCTCATCGCCTTTGTGTCTCTTCTTCTCTGGAGGTCCTGGTAAAACATGTTTCTAGAACACATTCAGACAGCTCTTAAGCAGCTGTATCCCCAACACCAATCTAGATCCTAGGGAACCAGAGATCAAAACCATGGCTTCCATACACTCACGTCAGATTAATCCACCCCAGAAACGTCCCCCGGGGAACTGAAGATCCCAGTGGAGAGCTGGCTGACCTCGGCTCAGTAACAGCCATGCGCTGCTGGCCGGGGCTGCCCACCGTCCTGCACTTGTCATTTCTAGACACGATGAAAAGGAAGTATTAAAACCCATTGTTTATTAGTATTACTAACTTGTGGGTTTTCCCCCCAGATAGCTAGCTGAGGACAAGGAAGGATGACTGAGGTGTGTATGAAAGAGGAGTCTGGCAAGGGCCATCTCAGTTGGGGCAAGAGGGACAGCAAGACAAAGCAGTCCTGAGCCAGGTCTCCCGGGTGGGATGAGCTGGGCCAAGGGAGAGGCTTCCAAGGAAAGGGTCTTGTCGGGATGACAAGTCCCATAAAGATCAGGCAAGGCTTGGATGGTGACTGTGTTTCTGAGATATGCAGGTCTGAGCAGGAGAGAGACATTAAAAAGGGTTAAGGATTCCATAGGGCATCTCCTGCTTCGTCTTCCATTTCTCCTGCTCAGCCCCCACAATTAGATAGCCTTTTTCTTTTCTTTTTGCACATGCTCCATTCTGAAGACAGGCTCTGTGCCCACCTGGGGGTTATGATACTTGCTACAAAATCCCAAACAAAGGCTCCAAATACAGCTCAAAACCCTGGCTGGGAACCACATAAAAGGCAGGAAGAGGCTGGCGTGAGGTGGGGTCCAGCAGAAGTTAAAGGCTCTGCGTTCAGATGCATCACGTCCTGACCATGGTGCAGGATTTCTCCACCAAAGCTCCCGGGTCCCGAGTATAAGGCAGACTAGACTCCTGTCAGGAAACCAGGCAAGGCTATGCTCTTGTACAGAATCTTTCCGGCATTATTCTTGGCTCAGCTAACATTGCTTTGGCTTTAAGAAATCAATAAATAAAGCAAGCAGCAGGTCCCCTCACATCCACACTGGACTGAAGAGTTTTGCCCTTACCAAGCCAAAGGAGTATTTAGTCCAAGGAGATCTATTCTGCTGGATACCTGACACCTTCACATGATTTTTCCTTGGGAGGGCCAGCAGTCCACAGGCGGCTCTGCTCCATGAGATCAATGTTGCTAGGTTACCAGCAGTCACCGTGGTGAGGGAGCAGCCAGGGATTCCAGTGGGGTGGCTGGCGGGGTGGGGGTTGGAATCAGCAGGAGAAAGGGGTGAAGGGACAGAAAATAAAGTCCCAATGACACAATGACTTTTAAGGCTCTGAAGGGAAATAGCTGGATCCTGAAAGTTTCAGTTAGTTCTAGAAAGTAGATCAAAATCCTTTCCAGTAATCCTGAAAGATCTGACATAAAGAAGGTATAGAAATTACAGCTCTTACTCCTCTGGGTGCTTTGAATCCTGACCTAATCAAAAGGAAGAATGCCTTGATCTCATTCTATTATTTATCCTGACATTTCTGCCTGACAGTCTGGGAACAACAAACAAACTTTTATCCAGTAGGAGCTCAATAAGTACTGGTTAGCGGACTGGCCAGGACCCTCCCAGGGAAGGAGACCACAGTGGTGAAGGACAGCCAGGGGAGGGGGAGAGTTGTGTATAAAGTTCTGCAGCCACAGGGCAGTGTGTGATTTGTGGATGTGATGCAAGAAGCTATCACTCATATGCTCTTGTCACCAAGTCAACAAGGATACGGTCTCCTATACCACACACCCGGAGATTTTCCAGATCCCAGGCCTTTTCAGTCCTTTACTCCTGCCACTAAAATCCCACAGCTTCTTCCCAGTGAAGAGGCCTATGAAAAAAAAATCTGCTTTATTTGTTACAACGAGCCATAGATAAACAGATACAAAGAAAGTGTGTGCTGGCCAATTAAACAGAATGGCAGGCTCATGGCAGCTACATCACCCAGTGTTTCCATCCACTTGATGTATGTGAACCCCTATTAATGAGATGGCCTCTTTGGCTTCAGGTGGGGGTGAGGAGAAAAAAGGTTTTCCGTATGTTTCTCTAAGCCTTCTATACCTCCTTTTCCCTAAGGGAAAGCAAAATGCCATTAAACCCAATTCCTATTCAATGGAAAGAAGTCCAGTCAAGTAGAAAAGACTGAGGCTGATGTCACAGAGGCCTGGTTTGAATCCTTGTTCTATTATGCCATGAGGTCCCGAGCAAGCACCCGAGCAAGCATGGAACCTCTCCAAGGCTCACTGCCTTGGACCTAGGACAGAGACGTCTACAGCTACCACCCAGGTTGCTGAGACAACTAGGGGAGGTAATCTACGTTCACAGAGTACCTGGGATGAGCATGTGCCTGGTAAAGCTTCCTTTCCCTTCAACTGGGGTTCAGACCACATCAAAGGAATGTGGTGCTGGTATCATCACAGGTGCAGAAATGGACAGAAGACTGGGCTTAAGAAGATTTTTAATGCAGAGAGAGAGAGAATCCACATCGCAGAAAAGAGCTGGGGAAAGTTCAGCAAGATTTTTTTAAAAATAGGGTGTTTCAGCTTTTCACGAAGATGGCGCCGAAAGCGAAGAAGGAAGCCCCCGCCCCTCCCAAAGCCGAAGCCAAAGCAAAGGCTTTGAAGGCCAAGAAAGCAGTGCTGAAAGGCGTCCACAGCCACAAAAAAAAGAAGATCTGGACGTCACCCACGTTCCGACGGCTCAAAACACTGCGGCTCAGAAGGCAGCCCAAATATCCTCGGAAGAGCGCCCCTAGGAGAAACAAGCTTGACCACTATGCCATCATCAAGTTCCCCTTGACCACCGAGTCAGCTATAAAGAAGATAGAAGACAACAACACACTTGTGTTCATTGTGGATGTCAAAGCCAACAAGCACCAGATCAAACAGGCTGTGAAGAAGCTCTATGACATTGACGTGGCTAAAGTCAATACCCTGATTAGGCCTGATGGAGAGAAGAAGGCATATGTACGACTGGCTCCTGATTATGATGCTTTGGATGTTGCCAACAAAATTGGAATCATCTAAACTCAGTCCAGCTGGCTAATTCTAAATATAAAAAATTTTACTATAAAAAAAAATAGGGTGTTTCAAGGTCTTCAGACAACTGCTATTATCAATCACAATGAAAAAAATACAGCTGGGATGTCAGAGGACTTTCTAGACTCATTGGAACTTACACAAACTTTGACTAATCCACTCAAAATTCCAGACTCAAAAAGCCAAGAACCAGAAAGCTGGCAGTTTTTCTAAGTCTTAGAGCACAAAGACAAAAGACCACAGCCTCCTGGTTAAAGGCTTGATTTCGGTCAAGAAACAGGTTCAAATCTCACCTCCTCCACCCATCAGCTGTATGATCCTTGGCTTCTTGGAGGATCCAGTAAGAAAGCAGTGCATTAAGCCCCATCCCTGCACATGTTAAATGCCTAATAGGTGGTGAAGATAGTGTTGTAACAACAACTTGAAAAGCTCTGAGCTCTGATACCTAGAGTGACTCTGCAATTCAAGTCAAAAAGCAAGACTGTGGGAAAGTGGAGATAAATGGGAAATGCAGACAGGTTAATCCTTGGGGGTGGCGGGATGCAAGGTGAGGGTGGGGCCTAGGCTTTCAAGTTTAAGGGTGGGGCCTAGGCTTTCAAGTTTAAGGCCAGGGATGCTCATACTTCAGGATGAGGGACAAAGCACCAAAAAACTTTGTCTTTGCTCCTCCTGGACTTGCCACACAAAATGTACCCTCTCCCCCAAACAAAGTGCATTCAGGAACGCGTCCAGATCACAAGCTCTTACCCTTAGTCTAAAGAAAAACGCCCCAAAACCAAGGTCCAAACTTGCCAAGACATTAAATTTGAAACAACCAAAGCCAACACCTCACGTGTGAAGGATCTTAATTAAACAGTATCCAAAATGCCAGTGTGAACTCAGTGTCTGGACCTACTTATTATGAAATAAACTTGATTAAGAACAAATCCCTTTTAAGAAGAGGAAAGAAACCAGCAACTCTCATGCACATCAAATGCTGTTCTCAATTAGCCCTTTTCCTCTGAACTTCACAAGGTACCAGCAGGTGGGAGATAATTAACGTTTTAATAAAACTTGTCCTACATGCCTCCATTGGAACCTTTTTGTTCTGCAAAGCTTTTCCCTCTCCAGCCCAAAGATACATCCACAAAGGAAATTTTTTTTTCCAAAAGATCATTTTTCTGGTTACATTTGGGGTTTTATGGCTTCAGGAAGATGAGAGTGGAGGAGGTAATTTATGAAAAGGACTATTTCTCTTCATCCAAATTTACATTTTATAAGGGAGTGAGTATGGTTTTTGGGTCCTCCTCCCAGGCCTCTCAGGGGAATGAAGTCCTTGCTCCCACTTGACAAGACTTGCGGAGCCATGAGAGGTCTGCGGGGCAGTGCAGGCCACGCCACCCGTTCTTGAGTACAAGCCCTCCATTTGCAGGAACTGCTGACTTTCACAAAGCTTGTATTTTTCCCTTATAAATCTCGTCTTGAAAGGCAGTCATCTTATAGCTCGCCACCCTCGCCCGCAAACCTCAGCATCCACGTAAGCCCTTTCTAGTAGAAAAATGCTACTGCTTGAGCAGTTTCAAATTAATTAGGTCTTCAACAATCTGTCCTGCTGCCCACACCATGACATTGGCATCACAAGAGCTTACGGTAGCACATGGCAGAGAGCAACTCATGAAGACACTCTAAGTCGAGACAAGGACAGAAAAGGAAACCCAGGCAGTGAGGAAAAAAAAAAACCCAACAATGTTGGTTAAATACAGGGGATCTGAACCCAAGACTTGGGCTTTTAACTCTGGATGGATCCAACTGCATTTAATTTGAGAGTAACCTAAGCTAACCCCACCATGCACAACCCAATAATTATAATTTTTGGCATTTTAATTGGACTCAGACCTCAGAGTTTGAATTTAAGAGGGTGAGTAAAAGCAATGTGTGTAGGGATTACAGCTGAAATGCTGCCTGCAAGTTACAGTTCATTTTCTTCTCAGGACTTTCCAAGTCTTCCCAGGCGCCTCTCTGCTGCCAACGCACAGCCAGGCCTCCCACCATCCAAGTGCCAGGTTCCTGTGCAGCACTGGAGCCTCTCTGCCCCCACCCCCACCACGCACACAACCACACCGGCGCGAGTGTGTACAGCGGGGCTTGGCAATCTTGGCGCCGTTGACTTTTCATTGGGGCACTGTCTTGGGCGTTGTGGAGTATCTGGCAGCATCCCTGGTCCTACTCATTAGATGCCAGCAACACCCAACCAGCTATGACAATCAAAAACATCTCCTGGGGGGAGGGTAGAGTGCTCAAGTGGTAGAGCGCACGCTTACCATGTACAAGTTCCTCTAAAAATAAATGAATAAATAAATCTAATTACCTCCCCCTCCCCCACCCAAAAAAAACCTGAAAAAAAATTTTTTAAATCTCCAGAAGCCACAGGGGATTTTAGGACAGTGAAACTATTCTGTGTGACATTGATGGTGGGGACGGGTCATTCTATGTTTGCCAAAACCTACAGAATGTATGACACAAAGAGTGAACTGAACCCTAATGTAAACTATGGGCTTTCGTTGGTAAGTTATCAATATTGGCTCATCAGCTGCAACAAATATGCCGCATTGATGCAAGATGTGAGTAACAGGAGACCCTGGGGGAAGGGCGGGGGTATATGGGAGCTCTCTGCACTTTCTGCTCCATTTTACTATAAACCTAAAACTGCTCTTAAAAATACAGTTCATTTTTTAAAAACGTCTCCAGACACTGCCATGTGTCCCTATGGGGCAAAACTGGCCGGCTGGGAACCCCTGCTAGGAGGGCAGGCCGAGTCCCTCCCACTGCTCTGCTGGTGTCTCAGGTGGACCCATCCAGTCATATCAGGTCGCACTTCCAGATGGAGTGAGTTTTCTCAGTGTGCACAGACTGTGGGGACCCCTCTAGAGACTCCTCCTTTTATTAGGGGAGCAAGCGAGGAGATCTCTTAGGAAAACCCAGGCAGAGACTGGACAGAGGGGCTCAATCCTCCCATCCTGGCCTCAACGACAGCGCCCCGGCCATTCCACCCCATCCTTGGTAAGAACGCCCACCCTCCCTGGTCACCTTGTCAAGAATTATCTCCACAGCCCAGAAGCCTGAGACAAGGAATGAAAGAATTAGGCTTCTGAGAGGCCAGCCAAAGTAGGTGAACCCCCCCACCCTGGGGTCCTCCTGGTGGTGGCTGGCATGGCTTTGGCAGAGTTACGGTGGAGACAGGGGCCCATGTCCACTGTCCCCTGGCTTTGCAGCACATGTGCTAACACACTCCCGTCCCCGCAGGATACATAACTGGGATGTGACAAATATGAAGTTTAAATCCGCTGGATGGAGCACGGCATCACCTCGGAAATGTGGGCAAACACAGGGCCCCCTTGCAGCCCACCCGGCCGGTCACTCCAGACATTTCCCTGCAGTACTGGCTCTCCCCTTCACTTAACCCATGGCCTGATTTCCTTCCTCTCTTCTCCTTTCCTTGCACTCCTTCCCTTTATAGTTCATCTTCTCTAAAAGAAAGGGGAAGAAAAAGGGCTTCCAGAGAAGCAGAAGAATGAGAGAGGGTAATCGGGAGAAACCCTCTGGGACGCGCTGGCATGACAAAGCTAGGTGTGGGGACAAAATGCAATTAAATACCATTGAAAAGTCGCTACAGTAATACTTCTCCGCTCAAAAAGCCCTCATCTTTCCCAACATCATTCATTTCTCTCCACATTGTCGACTTTTTCCTAGGTTAAACCTCCTGGTAAAATGGGCCTCATGAATTGTTCCTGCACCTTCCAGGGTTGTGGGGAGGGTTAAGTGTATATCCCAGAATTTAACCTAGCGCCCGGCAGACCCCTCGTACTTACTAGATGGTTTCAGCTATTATCCGTATTTGTATTTTGACTGCATTTTTAACTAAATCTAAACATTTATTAAGCTCTCCAGCCCCCCTACATCATCTCATCCACCCTAGCCCAGGGGTATATCTGTAGAATTGACATTTGTTTTTACAGAGAGCTGTTCCTGGTAATAGGACCTTCCCATCTAATTCAAAACTCCCATGAAACCCTCTCCCAACAGACACTTCAACCTTTTCAGATCTCTGAGACAATAAAAAGGACCAAGCAGCCCTGGCCACCGAAACTGACACCAGCTCAACCACTCACATGTGGCCACTCAGTTACAACTCACCCATTTCTCAGCTGCCACGCATCACAGAGACTACTCTCTCTTTTTTCAAATCGGTCCCTTCTTATGCCTCACTGTTTAAATTATGCCTCTCAGAGAAAAACCCCTGCAGCAGATAAACACAGGATCTGTAATGGAAACTCCAGCACGCCCAACAATAGTGCCACTGTCACACACACGTGAGCTCTCATGAAAGCAAGGGATTGGCAACCCAGGGCTGCCATGCCCAGGAAAATTATTTCCTGTGGGAGAAAGAAAACAACCTTCAGCTCCTGGCAGGTCCCGGGCAAGCCCAAGCCAGGCTCACTGGAGGACTTGAAGGCTCTGTCTTTGGGAAGGGGAGGCGGAGGTAAGAGTGGTTCCCACCCTCAAATGCCCAGGTTGGGAAAGGCAGTTGGGTGAGCCTCAACGCTGCAGCACGGAGGACTGGCTTTCCTCTAGCAAAGCAAAAACAAAGCCACCAGGGGCTGCCCCACACTGCTTCCGGGACCATCAATTAGCAAGATGGGTCTTGTGGTCATGTGAGAAAAAAGAAACTCCATTCCTTTTTGCAAGCACCTTCCTGGGTTGGATGCATTTTTATCCCATCAGTTAGAGGCAGAAAGGCAATCACTTAAATTTAATAAGAGAAGGAAAACACTGGGCTGCCTTACTGACATCCTGCATGTTCCGCTATTACTGAAAGGAAATAGAGAAATTACAGACAGCACGAGCTATTAGCTTAATAATGTCCAGTCCAGGGGTAATCAGCAAAGACTCCTTCCATACGGGGTGCGCTTCAACTCAGTGTTAAGGGATTCCTTCCTTCAGGATTATTTAAGGATGACTTGACACTGTGCGCCTAGGAGTTCTCCGTGCACTGAGCCGGCCAAACAATATTTAATTCTCAAATTACCTACCCACTGCTGCCCTTTTCTTCCTTCTTCTATTCATCTTTGCCCCCCCCACCCCATCCGGACTTCCTGACCCTGTTCTTCACCTAACTCAGGGTTTCTCAATCTGAGGTCCAGGAGGCCAGATAGTTTCGATGTGGCAAGGTGGGTGCCCACTGCACTGCCAGAGGTTCAGCAGTACCCCCTCCTGTCAGGACAAATCCCCTCTCTTAGGGCAACACTGCGTTCGGCTGAGAACCGCTGTCCTATCCTGTACATTGTACTCTTTGAAAAAAAAATTCCCCTTCACTTCCCACTGCCTGGAATACTTTTGGTCCCATTTTTATCTCCCAACTCCTATATTTTGCTGTTAGGAACCAGTTTTGGACATCACATCCTTTGGAAAACTACCCTGACACCCGCCCTCCACTCCCCTCCGAGGAGGGAGGAGGGCTGGGGTTCCTCCTCTGCATGCCCATCCTGTGCACGCTTTTCTGATACCCAGGTGACAGGACCTGTCTCCTTCATTTAATAATTCATCCATCCATTCATGAATTCCACGAAATGGGACCACAAGTAAGATATTTGGGTTTCTGCTCTCATGGGTTTATATCCTAGTGATGGAGAACAGGCAATAAACAAGAGCAACCAAGAACATGGCAGATATCAATAAGAGCTACAGAGAAAACAAAGCGGGTGTCTCCCCCTCAGGGAGACTTAGCTCCTCAAGAGCAAAGACTGCTTTATTCATTATTGTATCTACAGGCATCAGCAGTAAGCCTCAAAAAAACAAACCCAAATAACCTAGCCCTTTCCTCCTTTCTCTCTAGGCATGTGCCATTTTCTGCTCTGTATGGGCACAGCGGTTCTCTCCCGGGGGACAGTAACCTTCTTGAAGGCTGCTGTCAAATCTATAGATTTTACAGGGAGAAAAATCAGAGAGTTTTTGTTAAATGATTTTCCTCCAACTATAGCTTCTAACACTGAAATTTTACTACAGATATAGTTTAAAAGCTTAAGAGAAACAAGCATTTCATAGCGGGGGAGGGGAGAAGGCTCAGAAGCAGCGACTTGTCCAAGGTCACACAGTCAGTAAACCGGATGACGCCCCTGGCTCCAAAACCCAAGCTCTTTACTCCCCACCACGTACAACTGCCTCTTGTAGAATCAGACAGACCCAGATAGGGTAAAAATGTCAGGAGGAAATCTCTTTCCTGACAGAAGGCTGTTGGCAAACCCTGGCCAGCACTGAGGATCCTCCCTGGGTGGGAAGGGGGAGGTGGTGAGTTTATTTACAGGCAAAAGGGATCTGCCCGTTCAAGGAGAAGAAAAATGAATGACATTAATTTTTCAAATTTTTACCACTGGGACTGGGCCTCCACTTCAGTGCTTTACCAGCAAGGCCAAGAATCACTCAAAAGCGAACGCCTATGAAGAAGAGGGCCAAAAATGTTGGCCTTTTCTTCTTTTCAAAGCAAAAGAGGTTTGCAATATTTAAAAGCATGGAATCGTTCTGCACAGATGTTAAAAATGACCCAATCTGTTGGGCTGAAAGCATCTTATGAGAGTCAGGAAGGCTCTGAGGGACAAGCATGGACGTCAGGAAGATGGATCTGTATTCTAATCTGCATCCATTTTAGCCTCTTCAAAATCGGGGGCTAGGAGGGAGGAGGTATGAGATCTAAGTTAAGTGGGACAACACCACCTGGCACAGAAGTGGACACTAACCTCTTCTGCAGTTTATGCCCGGGAAGAACGTTGGCCTGGGAAACAGGAGATCTGGTTCCACCTCCCAGCTCTGCTCTGCCTCAATGTGACTCCAGTGGGTCTTCTGCCCTGACCTCAGTTCCCTCTCCCGTCCCTCCCGCAGACAATGGTCACAGGATTAAGTGACACACCATCAGTTAAAACCAGAACAATGCCCGGCAATTTTAAGCACCCAATAAATGTTAGCCATATCTGATATCAATTGGATTTTGTCCTGTAAACACTCACCCCAAAAGCTTCCCTTGACTGGCTATTTATGCCTGGTCTAGGACCGTTCCATCTGTCTGACAGCTGGACAGCAACACCAGTCAGCCCTCCATGGTCATCTCCCCAAAATACCCCTGGAGTGTCTGCCCCAACTGATGAGTCAAGAATGAACCTGAAACCAAGGGCAAGTATTAATACTATCCACCTACCTCTCACCAATCTAACCTACTATTCACTGCTCCCACACACACCAAGAACAAGTATTTATAATCCATCCCAGACATAAATCAGCATTAGCGCTCTCATGCTTAGAAACTACAAAAGTAATAGAAAAAAATTTTTTTTTCATTTCCTATATCAACTTCTGATAACCATGACCTTCCAGTAGGCGTCGTCAGAATGTCCTTCTGGACTCACAGACATAGAAAACAAACTTATGGTTAACAACAGGGAGGGGGGCGGGGGAGGGATAAAATAGGAGTTTGGGATTAGCAGATACACACTACTATATATAAAATAAACAGCAAGGTCCTAATGTATAGCACAAGGAACTACAATCTATAATCTACTATGAAAAAGAATATATATGTATAACTGTATCACTGTGCTGTATATCTGAAACTAACACAACATTGTAAATCAACTAAACTTCAATGTAAAAAAGAGACTATCTTTCTGAACCCCGGAAATCATGGTGAAGGTCTTAAGCATCCCTCCACAGAGACTGGCACAGACTGATTAGGGAGAGAGTAGTGATGAAAAAAGACATAAGAAACATGCTGCCTCACTGGGCTCTCTGACCTGGCCCCACCCTGCCCCAAAAGCGTGTGCAGAGAAGGCTATTTACAGTCCACGGTCATTCAGTGGCAATGCCACAGGCTTTCCACCAAAACCTGTTCACAAAGACATGAGGAGGGATTAAAGGGAAGAAAGGAGAGCACAGAGACATAGTGGTACCTGTCTCCACTTGTCATTCTAACACAGCGGGCTGCCATCCAGAACAGTTCAACGCAATGAACGATTACAAACACATCAGCAACCAAAGCGCTGACAGTTATCCGGTGCCTACCTCTTCCACTCGCCCACGAGCTTTATCCGCATTGGCTCCCGTAGTATCCAGACAACTCCCCGAGAGATTATCATGCCCACTTTCCAGACGGAACACTAAGGTTCAGAGAGGCTAAGGAACCCGCCCGAAATCATCAGCCCCTAAATGGCTCAGCAGGATTTGAACCCACGCTGTCAAACTCCACAGCCTGAATTTAAAGATCAGAGTAGCTCCCTTCTGGAGTAATCTCTCAGAGCCCTCCCTCGACTCTCCAGATTCTTAATAAAGTTCATGTTGCTTTGCTGTGGGGGAGGGAGGGAGTCACTAGACCTGTGGACCAGGAGGAGTTAAGGCCACACTTGTGGGCTTAGAACTCCAAGTTTTCTAGTTTTGTGGGCTGAAGTCAGGCTTGTAGCATTAATTTTAATGTAAATTTTTGGGGAGGTGATTCATGCAGAATTCTTGCCAAGAATTTTAATAATTAGATGGAATTAGCCCAAACTCTGTCTGTACATGCTAACAGCATCTGCTGATTCCAGTTATCCCGGAAGCCCCACGGGGCCTGGGGAGGGGCTGGCCAAGGCTGCACGGGGATGGTCAGTGGAGAAAGACACCTGTGGCCCGCCCGCCATATCGGCCTTCCATCCTGTGAACAACCTGCTCCACGTTTCTAATACCCATCACCACCCAGGACCAGAGGAAGGGAGGAAACCAATTAGAGAAAGCTCATAAAAGAAAACCTTTCCCAGTGGTCTCCTTTCTACTGAGAGCTGAGGGCTATAACGTGGTCCTTTCTAATGTGATGATTTTCAGACTTTCCCTGCTCTGGGTCAGTACACCCCCATCAGCAACAGGGACTCATCTACTTGGTGGTATTTCTTTAAGGAGAGAGAGAGACAGGGGGAGAATCCAAATCTTTACTCCTCACCATTCAAGAATCAGACTCGTTAAGGGTGGAGACCTGCAGAATTTGGCAGAGCCCCCAGGAGAATCTGTTTCCCATCTTCCTCTCCCCTTCTCTCCTGGTCACACACAAGCACATACGTACACACACGTGTGCTCACATACAAACTCACACTCTCACACTCACAGCCCCATGGATCTAACGCACACCCCCCCACCCCAAACAAGTACAGTGCCAATGAATCAAGTCTTTCCTGGAAGGTGGTGCCATTAAGACCACAGAAATTATGTTAAAATTATAAGATAATTCATAAGCTTCTTAAAGCAGTCTTCAAAACAGAAAGGAAAGTTTAGATCAACCTGATCCCCTCCTGCCCCAAAATGGGGGATGTGTTGTTATATGCCAGGAGAGTAAAATATAAAGGAATATTATTTGCCTAAGACATAAATTACGCTATTAAAAATCATGGAAAATTGTTCAAGCCATTGCTGTCCAACAGAAATATAATGTGAGCCACTTATAATTTTAAATTCCTTGATAGTCACATTAAAAAGGTAAAAAGAGACAGCTGAAATTAATTGTAATATATGTTAACTCATATCCAAACTAGTATCCTTTCAATATATAATTGACATAAATAAGTATTACTAAGGCTATTTTATGTTTTTGTCATACTTAGTCATTGAAATCAAGTATGCATTTTAAACACTAACACACACTTCAGTTTGGACTATCTACATTTCAAGTGCTATACAGCCACTAGGAATTGGTATCTTAAATTTAAAATTTTAAAAAGGTCCAGATTTCCAACTTACTTCTAAATTGTGTATTTCTGAATGACTATAAGTAATGAATACTTACTATGTTCTTTAAAGTTTTTTTTAAAAGAAAAAAAATGTTAAGCTCACCCTTGCCCATTTACTACTAAACAGCTCTGGACAAGTAATTTCAACCTTCCTGAGCTTTTGTGACAGCAATTGTAAATGGAGATGAAAAAAGCCAATATGATTTCCCTTACAGGGCTGTTGTAAGGATCCCATGCTATATGCATATCAAAGTCTTTTGTATAGTATTATTCAAATGCTAACTATCATTATTACAGATCCTGTAAGAAAACAGATCATCCTTGCAAATCAATAGCATTCCTTTTTGGAGTCTATAAACGTTTTGCACACGGCTGTCCTTCCTTCCCAGAGGCATGTGAACAATAAGAAACGCTTATCAATAGTCCCCCAGCACTACTGGTACCCTATCACAAGCTATAAACCTTCACTTTAAATGAAAAATCCCCTCATAATTTCCAAGTGATACTTGAACTGCTTTGTTGAATAGAGATTTTGTTAAAATGAAGACCTTGCTTTTAAAACAGGAAGACATTCCTGGTCAGTAAATTCTAGAGGGAACTAACTAGTTTTGCCTCCTAGAGAATTAGCCAATTCAAAAGACAGGTTCTAAACTAGTGAACAAAGATGGAAAACATCCACCCCTCCACCTCATCCACCCACCCCTCCACCTCATCCACCCACCCCATCTTGTTCCTTTCCCTCCAGCCTTCTGGTTCTTTTAAGAGTTTTCACAAATTATTGGTGAATCTGGATGGTTAGAAGCAATCAATATTTTAAGACTGAGAAGAAAGCTGATGTCTAAACATTGGACAGCTGAACAAAAGACCTTCAAGACACCCCTCTCATGCTAATCTGTTCTGATAATGGAAACAATAACCCAAGCCTCAAAGTGGTGATTAAGTGAGTGAGTGATTAGTAGGCAATCATTTTATGAAGAGTGACTTATATAAAGAAAAATCAGAGAAAGCTTTTGTCTTTGAGAATTAATTGCAGGCAGAGAACAAACCTTTGTTTCCAAAGGCCATCTGAGGGACTTGGCATCAGTACCCCTCCCTGGAGACACAGAACGCTGATGGCAGGCATGAAGTATCCTCACTTCACAGCTCAGCCATACCTATGGCTTCTGAGGTTTCTAAGTCCAGGTTGTACCTAAGATCAGCCTTTCCCAAAATGTGTTCTGCATGATGCTTCCAGGCATTACAATTTTGGGGGTTGGGGAGGATGGACAAGCGAGTTTGGGGATACCCCAGATCCGCACGAAATTCAGCAGGTTCTTCTACTGCTCAGAGATTTAAGATGAGTGCGTCCTGCAGGAGAGAGGGATCTGACATGGACTGGACCTTTTTTCAGATATCAGATCTCAAGTATTCTCAAATTGACATGAATACATCTTCAGGCGCTTCCACTTTCATAAACGGTCATAAAATACATTAGGTGGCAGAAAAAAAATGAAAGTAGGTTCTCTCCTGAAACCAGCTGAGAATCTGTTTCGTTGTTTCCACACTTGTAGAACTAACTGCACATCAGAGCTGACCCACAACAGCGCCAGACTCAGCACCCACAGATATAATGGGAGTAGCTTCACCCACCTACCTGTGATTTCTCTGTTCTACCTCCCAGGCTCTCCTCCCTCCCTAGAGACACCTGTGGCCCCTAATCAAAGGTATTCCTGCTTTTGTACCTAAAGGTACTGATATGAAAGGTATAAACATTCTGATATAAAAAGTGTAAACATTCTGGAACAAAATATAATCATAGTAACTTTTATTGTCTTAACCTAGTGTTCCACAGAGCTTGCTCAGAGTAGCAACAACAAAGGAAGAACCATTTCAGTTCTGACCACTGACTTTTGACCTCTAGACCCAGTGGGGCTGCTTCAAAAATCCACTTCTTTGGACTGACACCGTCATGGTCAAATCCGAACAATGCACTGCAGTGGTTCCCAAACACAGGCCAAGGGCCCCCTGATGAGGGTGCCAGAGTCATTTCACAGGTCTTCCAACCACATGAGCACCAAAATTTGTCTGCAGACCAAAAACTCAAAAGTACAACTGCTATTATAGGAAATCCATGAAACATTTTGATTTAAAAAACCGAAAACCAAAACTTAGCGCTTTCAATAAATACACCCCTTTGCCAGTGATCTGTCTTATTAGCAAAAGAATAACATATCTCAGTATCTTCTTTCAAGTTACAGATTAATTAAATGATTTTAAAAATTCTTTGATTTTGTTTCTCAGTCTTAATCCCCTTAGACGTGGCTACATTTGAAATGACAAATGCTCATAAACCCAAACATTACTCAACTCTCCTCCTTGAAATTCTACAATTTTCTCTTCTTTGGCAAGGAACAGATTCGATTTGTTTATTTTTCAGTAACACCAAATAGTGGGAGCTGTACATTTAGAATAAAGCCTCAATATAACATTTTGATAGACCTGCACTGACTAGAAAAAACAACAAAGCCATCAAAACCATGATGACCTCTGACTATTCACGAAAGACGGCATTTCTTTATTTCTGGGGAGTTTCTCAAGGGATAAAAAAAAAAAAAAGGAAGCTTTATAAACTTGTGTTCCAAAGGAAATGAAAGTTAAAGAAGTGATGCTTGCAAACTAGACTAATGAGAAATGGCATACAATAGATAACATATCTTAAGAAATGTTCACAAGTAAGATCTCCTTTAATATCTAGTTCGATTCCCTATGGACTATAAATGAATCATCATGAAATACTCCTAACATAAAGACAGTTTATTTGCCAGGAGAAAAATCTTAGAAGTCATTTCACTTATTCACAGGGTAGATTTCGTGAAGACCTACAAAAGCCATCATTTTTCTACTAAAAGTTCTATCCAGTTCTCAGCTGGAGCAACATGGCACACCTTCTAAATCAATCTATGGCTTAAATTCTAATCTTTACAACTGGCACAGAGAGATGATAAAATGTTTTCCAAATGCTGTGGGAATTTTTTTTTTAAAGCTCCCAATGTATAATAGTGTTTTTTTTGTTTTTGTTTTTTGAAAGAATTTATCATCAGTTCCAAGTTAGAGTCCGGTTGCAACAAATGCTCAGAACTGATAACTTAAAAAAAAAAACAAACCACTTTCTCTATACAGCATCACTGCTTCGATGAATTAATGCCAACAAATGTGGTCAGTATTGTTTCCAGATTCTTCAAGCAATTGTACTCCTTGTATGGTCGACCCAGTCCGTCTGTCCTTGATTAGTTAATTTTCAGTCATCTGCAAATTCAAAAGTGAAAATGCAGAGGCATCTGGGCCCCTTTATTCAGCAGTAGAACAAGAAATGTGGGCACAGTTCATAAACTTTCTCACATAGGTCTTCATAAAACAAATACACTGCAGAAAGAGTCCCCTCCCTAGATGAAAAAGCCTTTGGGAGGACAGTATTTTTTTTTTTTTTTAAGAATATGGACTTTAGGAAAGATTCCTTCTTGTTATAGCTTATCTTTTTTCAGTTTTTTATAAAGTATCCTTTGCTGATTAACTCCATTCTGTCTATTATCTCAAAGGATTCCAAGTTCCCACAATACATATGTATTCAATTTTATTGCTTTGCACTTGATATATTGCTTTGTAACTGTTCAAGGCATTTTTTTGTGAACATTATGTTTCTGTCTCCCAAACTATACTCTAAGCTTCTTAACGATTAAAAACCATGCCCTGCCTCTTCCTTGGGATTTTTTCTTTACTATGACTGCATTAAACCTATAAATTAATTCTGATTAAATGACATCTTTACAATATTTCATATTTCCAGCTAGTCTGTTTCTCCATTAATGCAAGTTCTTTTTTCCTTTAATGTCTAACCAAAGTTTCCTCTATAAAAACAAAACATGCACATGGTTAAAAAAAAAAAAAAAAAAAAAAAAACAAGTGAGTCTCTCTCTCCCACCCCAGATTCCGGTCTCACCCTGAGAGGTAAGCCCCTTACATAGTTTCCGGAAGATGTTTGTGCATATGCTTATTTATATAAGCATAAATACCATCTTTCCCTGCCCCCTTGTTTTTTTTTAAACATTTTTTTATTGAGTTATAGTCATTTTACAATGTTGTGTCAAATTCCAGTCCTGCCCCCTTGTTTTTAAAAAGCTGGGCCAGTTATCAATATATTACCTCTCAGTTGGCTTAAAAAAAATAAATTTAAAGAGAACAGACCCATTTTCATAGATAAGGCAAGAAGAGTGAATTTGGAGCAAAGAGACAATAAACTGATATTGGGCACAGAGGCTAAATATAAGCACACTATACACAGCACCAACTATAAATCTGTTCAATGGCTGAACTGTATTCCACGGTGTGGATATACCATAATTTACTTAACCAGTCTTTTACTCACAGGCACTTACATTGTTTCACATTTTAACTACTGCTAATACTGCTACAATGAATATCTTTGTAAAGACATCTTTGTTTATAATTTGCAAATTCTATTAGATAAATTCCTAGAAAATTGAATCGGTAGGTCAAAGGTTGCATACATTTTCATTTTGAGTGACATTGCCAAAGAAACTCCATCAGTTTACATGTGTAAGTGTCTGCTTCTCCACACCTTTCCAACACCATATGCTATCAAGTGTTCTTTCTGCCAATCTAATAATGACATACTGCATTTTACCAGGTGCATTTCTTTCATTGTAAGTAGAACTGGGCATCTTTTCATGTTTACAAACATGTTATATTTTCTTTCTCTCTTTAAATTCTTAACTCAAATTGATTGTAAGAGCTCATTATGCACTAAGGAAAAAAAAATGGCCCTTTTCTCAGTTTGTATGATGGAAATATCTTTTCCTGGTCTATGGTTTGTCATCTGATCTGGTTTCTGGTATTCTGAACCACACAGAAGTTTTATATGAGTCATCTCTTTTATATTCATCAACAAAATCTAGCTTAATTTCCTGAAAACAAATATATGCTAACTTCCCTCCAAGAGAGGTGAAAGACAGAAAAATTAACAACCACTCACCCAAAAATCCTTCCCCTGAATTTGTGAGAATATGGAAGAGCAAATAGCTGCTAACCAAACCACTGCCAGCACCCAATGACAGAAAGGAAAGGGCATCTGCAGAGCCCTGGAAAGGCACGTTTTCTCCTTTTGTTTTCAAAGTCCATATGCTTGTCAGCTTCCCAGAGTCCAACAACCCTCTTTGTCTGCAGTAAAATATGCCTGGGCTTAGCTGTTTCAGAACAGAAGAAGTGATTATGGATGAAGATTTTGGCCCTTGCCCTGCCACAGCAGAGACTCTTCCACACAATACCCAGTTCAAGAGGCAAAGAAAGGAGATTTGGTCAATTTCCCAGAGAGATGATGGCCCAACACAAGACCAAAGGGAAAAAATGGTACTGAGGCAGGTTCTCCAACTACCCACGAAGTCCCTGGGCAATGAACAGATGACTAATGTGCTCAGATAACTATTTCTCTCCGGGCACCTTCTTCTTCTTATCCTTTCTAGTAGACGAACAGAGAAAAATGAAGTAGAAAAAAACATTAAAAATGATCTCTCTCTTCCCCTACACTGGCATAAAGTCACTCACGTTACAGCAAGGACATGAACTCTAATTAGAATGGAGGGCTCTCCCAAATTCAGGGAAGAGTTTTACTGCATTCTTTCTGTTCTTAATATTTGAACATGATTGTACCACATGAATGTCCATACAAATGGGATAGTTAATAGTCTGTGATATGCAAAGATTCTTTGTAATAAGTATTTTTTATTTAACCATCATTTCTTGAGTACTTGTCATGTGTCCAGATCTGTAGATTCGGAGTCCTTGCCTTCCAGAAGTATACGAGAGATTGAAACACATAAAACTGTGATTTCGGTAACCTGTTTTAAGTCTTTTCTTGGAAGAATGTACTGAGTGCTAAGGAAAAACATAGGTGGCACATCCAATCAGACTGCAAGTCAGGGAGAGAACCACAGGCAGGGTGAATGTGGACTATTCCAAAGAGAAGTCTGGAAATAAAAAGCAAAGTGATGGGACAACGGCTTAATTGAGGATTCAGTAAGGAAGAAAGAAAAAAAACTTTTTTTTAAGGAAAAAGAAGGTAAACAATGAGATAGTAGAGATCAGACTAAAAACCAACACAGAGGTTTGTAACTGACAGAGCAAGCAGGATTCCCAGAGACAAGAAGATATACAATTCAACAAATACTTATTAAATGCTACCTTGTGTCAGCATTAGACCAAGTAGAGACAAAGATGAATAATAAAGATTTGCTTCTAACCCTCAAAGAACTCACAGTCCACTGGGTGAGGTAATGAACTAAACGTGTAATATAGCAGAGAGAGCGTATCGTAATATGAGAAGTACAAAGCACTGTTTAGGTACATGCGAGGCGTACCTAAGCCAAATTTAGGGAATCACGACTTCCTGGAGGAACTGATGATAAGTTCATGCGATCAAGAGCAGACATGGAGGAAAGAAAGAAAACAGGACAAGTAAAAATATTAAAGGGCAGGGGGAGGTGGCAGAAAGGAACTTGTATTGGAAAAAATAGGATTTTATAGTTGAGAATAAGTGGGATTATGATTAGGACCTTTGGAGCACAGAAAAGTTAAATTCTAGATGACCTCTGGGAATTGTTTCTAAGAAAGAAATAAAAAGGGGAATGAGTTAGTGCATAGTGTATTGCTCACCAGCTTTGGGGCAGGAACAAAGTCCCTAACTAGCAAGGATTCGCTGGGGCTGGAAACTTGGCATGGCGGTAGACCCAAAAGAGCAAGGGTGACACTTCTCAGAGACCAGGAAGCACAACACTAAAACGGGAGACCACAGACAGGGGACAGAGCCGGAACTTCCCAGAGTTTCCTAGGTCTTTTCCCCTCATCCCTCGAGTTTTGGTCTCCAAGCAATCAGTTCTGTGCTTTTATTTCTATGCTCGGTTTTAAACCACATTTTGAAAAGGCACTTCTCTTGAAAGGCAAAGATTGGGAGAAAAATACTGAAGCCCTTAAGAGCTCCTGTCTAGCTGCCAAAGCATTGTTTTAGTCAAATGTCAAATGAAAAGGGAGAAGCAGAATGATGATTTTATTTGAATGGCTTCCAAGGAAAAGTAACCTCCAGCAAAACACTGGGCCCACTTTGCTGGAAATCCTGGCATGTCGACAACAGAGATGGAAGCAGAAAATTGCATCTTCCAGAAAGCACGGTATCAAACGGGAAAAACTACAAGGAGTGATGTGCTTTCGGGTCCCTGTGGCTCGGGGTCCATTTTACTCTTTTCTATTTATTCCTGCTGTAAACGAAATTACTTTTAATATAATTTTCCCTGGAAGAGGGGCTTAAAAAATGAGTCAAGGTCAAATCCCTTGCTTTAAGTAACATAAATTACATTCAGTTCTAAATTTGCTGAACTAAATGAGTAGGGAATAAAAATGAATCTAAATATGTTCCAAAACTTGAAGATTTCGGGATATGGTTAAAGGATGGTGCCTCCTAGTAACATGTGACAATGCATCCCAGCTAGATTAGCTACTGTAACTACCCAAGGAAGCGAAGTTCTAAGCATTCAGGGATTCCAGGGATCCCCGTGGCCCAGAAGTAAATGTTATGGGCAAATGGAGGAAGGAAAAGAAGAAAAGATGGGCCAGTGATCTCGGAGCTGTCAAACTATTGCAAGGTACCCAGAGCTTTAATGCTTATTTGAAAATTACAGCAGCCAACAGGCCTCTAGGTTAATCACCATCTTAACCTCTTCCTTAGAAATTTTCTTTTTAATGTTTCAATATTCCTTTTTTTCCCTCCAGCTTTATTGAGGTGTAAATGACACACTGAAATTGTATATATTTAAGGTGTGCACTGTGACGATTTTATATACACATATACTGTGAACTAATTACCATAATCAAACTACATGACATCACCTCACCCAGTTACCATTTTTATAGCATGTGTGGTAAGAACACTTAAGATTACTCTCTTACTAAATTTCGAAAGTGCAATACAATCCTGTTAACTACAGACACCATGTTGTCCATTCGATTCCTTCTTTAGAAACTTTCCCAGGAAGGGAGCTATTAGAAGGCAGATATTTCCTGTGGGTCTTCATCTTCATTCATTACTCACATTTATTAGACACTCACTGTGTCCTGTTCTGTTACACACGTTGGAGATACAAATCAAACAGACTTGCCTCTGGTGAGACGGCTGCTTCTTCCGTGAACAAAAGAACGAAGTGTTCTGGGTCTGCGACTCTTTTACTCAGGAAACGAAAGCCAAAATACAGGTACTCCTTTGTCATTTGTGGCAACTGTCCCAGATTCTCCTTGCTCCTTCTCCACCTGCTCCCACTCTCTGGTCACACTACCATCTCCTTCCTGACCCCCATGCTCATGCCCCATTTTTAAGTTTCATGCCTACTCCTTGAACTTAGCATCGGTACCTATGGGCACCTTGGTTCAGTGGTCAGGACTCCCTCAAGGACGTGGCTCAGACCCATTTCACCAGCCCAGCCCCACTCAGACTACCCACCCTGGGAGGATGTTCCTAATTGGTTCAACCTCCAGGAGGTAAACCTCAGTGTCCAGCTTGACAGGAGCCACGTACAAAGTACATCATGGGGACAATGGAAGGAGTAGCTAACTCCTTCTAGCAAAGCTTTGCAAAGTGGTGATGGCTAAATGAAGTCTCAGAGAATGAGCAGAGTGGGAAGGGCGGGAAGAGCATTTCAAACAAAGTGGAGTGTACGTTAGTGAAGAAAAATAATGTGTTGTGTAGTCACTTTTGTGGGCAAGAACCCCTAATGGATAATAATAAAATGTTAATGGAGCTCCCTCATTATGGAAGGCACATGGCCCAGTACAGGGCCTGGCACTTCACAGAAACTCATTAAGTATTTGTGGAATAAATGAAATATCAGTTTTACTTAAAAAGTAAACTCGTGTGTCTAAGTCAGAAAATAACCTATAACATGACTGACTACAATTCCCCAAGCCAAAGACAATCCAGAAAATTCAGCATCACCTCTCCCAAGACTACAGGGCCTTTTCCTTCTGTAATCAATCACAGAATGACAAATGAGGCTGCGCTCGGCATGGTCCTTTGTGCCAGAAACAGAACCCTGGGCCCAAAGGGATCTGGTCTTGATTAAGGTTATTTTCCTTTGTAATGTTCACATTGGAGCGGAAAGGGAGGAGGACCTAAGAGGAAACTGAAGGAACCCAAGACGCATCAGCGAGTTTCACCGCAGCCTTTTATTTCCTTTGTGAGCAGGACTCAGGGAGCCCACAATTCCTGCCTTCACCTGGCTAGTGAGTCAAAATTCACTTCAGTTCTAACCACCTACGGTCTTAGTTTCTTGACTTTAGACGGGTCTGGTTGAACCCTTGGTGAATTTCAGGACTCAAGTAACAAAATTAATTAAATCAAGTTTGCAGAGCCTCTTATTAAAAATGTTTCTGGGATAATCATTCCAATTAAACAGCCTTTGTTAGAGGGTTTTGTCAATGTTGTGTGAAAACTCCTTAATTCCATGATGCTGGTAAATGTGAGTATTGTTGTAACAACAATGAAAAAGCTCTGTCATCTCAGCATGATTGGAAGTTAAATGACTGCAGCCAGTTTTGTGAAGACTCAGTCAAATCCCTTTCTATATATAACCACTCTTACTGCGGGTTACAGAATCTGTGTTCCCCTGGCCTCACTCACTGCAGTCCCTGCACTCACCTCAACCGATCGTCAGGTAGGAGGAGCGAGAACAGCACGAGTCAACACTTACCAGGTAGTGCATGGAACAACTGAGAAAATTGCAACTGTTGCATGCAAGCAACAACTGAGAAAATAACATCAGAAAGGAACTCAGAAAACCCAACTGGCTGCAAACCAGTCCTCTTAGAAAACACTGGGGACACCTCCATTCAGTCACAGCAGACGGCAGCTCGGTGCAGGCTTGCCTCTCTGTGCCCCCTCTGCTCACCCTACAAATCAATATGCACTAACCTCCCGGCCTCAGTTCCCACCAGCATCCTAGGTCTCTTCATCACCCACTAGACTGCCCACCCACTTCCACAACCTCCTCCATGCTGAGGACCTTTACCTCCACTCACTTTAGGATGGCCACATCCTGAATTGTGAACACCCAATGAAATACTTGGTAGTAAAAATACTCCCAAATCCCAAACTGCAAACTTAGAAATCCTGCTTCCCGTTCTTTCATCTCTCCCAGCCAGTCTACCTTTTTGGCCCTGAGAAACCTGACAGCATCCCATGATTGTTGAAATTCTGCCTATGGAGCCAACACTCCCCCATGGCCACCCTCTCAGCCAGGTGTACCAGAGGACACCCAGGTCCCACTGGAATCTGACTTTACAACCCAGCAATGCCTGCACAAACCCCTCAGCCTTGGTGCTCGCCAGGCCTGCCTGGGTTTGGCATAGTCTCTTTTTCCAATTCCTCCAACACTCCCAGTCCCAGGGTCCAGGTCTCCCCGCTCCACTTAGAGGCGAGCCCTCACCAGCTCCCTCCAGGGCTGCATGGCTTTCCCACATTCTCCACCCTTATTTACACAGATTGACTTACTGTCCAGCCTTTCCCCCCGGGGCCAGTCTCATCAGTTACATTCTCATTGGCAGCATCTACTACACGCTCAACTAGCTCTTGATTTATATGTACCGCCTGGCTAATCCATTCTCCACCCCGACTCGGTCCACGGCATCAGGAAGCCTCCACATCCCAGAAACCCTTCTAGTGATTCTCTTCCAGCTCCCTGACTGGGGCCCACAGCGATCGTTCAAAAGTCTACCTTCTGCCTTCAACAATCTTGTCTCATCTCCACCTCGAAAGCAGAAGGCATCGGGAAAGCCTCTCACAGTCCCTCCTCCCCTCCTCCCCCCAGTCTCAGAAGTTGGTACCCAACTCCCCCAACCAACTCCCTGACCTACGCTCTTGTTCCGTCAGCCCAAACCTGCCATTTAAACACTATGTGACCTTTAAAAGTTACTTCACCTCTTGTGACTCAGTTTTCTCACCTGTAAAATACAGAGAAGAGCACCCAACCTAGACCTGAGTGGAGGTGGAGCATGTGGAAAGCCCTGAGCACAGCGACGGGCACGTACCCGGGAGCACTTTCCTTCACTGCTCCCTCTCCTCGCCTCAGCCTATCAATAGTCAGGTCTCTGTCACCCCAAAAACGAGCTGTTTATCTTCAGGCAACCAATCGCTCTCTCTTGCTCAGCACCAAGCTTCTTGACTCATCTCCGCCTCCTCCTTACCCACTCACTCCTTGGCTCCCTGCAGGGGCCCGGGGCATTCTCCAGAACCGGCTCTCAGCAAGGTCACTGAAGACTTCTTACGGCAAATCCCGTCTAGTTCTCAGTCCACTCTGCCCTCCAAAACCACAGCCCTCAGTCTCTTTCCTGAACCTCTTCACTTGCCTCTGTGCTGTGTTGCACCTGTGGTTTGTCCTTCTTGTCTCCTACACCAGCCCCTCTGCCTGCCCCTCAATGCCAGGGCTGCTGGTTCCACACCTGGCTTTCTCCTACCCCTGCCCCCTCCAAATGAGCTCACCAGCTCCCACTGCCTGGACCATGCAGGGAGTGCTGGCGATTGCTCAGCTCCCTCATTCCTCACCCAGCCTCCCTTCCGGGCTCCACCTGGGTATTCCAAAGGAGCCTCAAACTCAACAGGCCTAAACTGAGGTCACAGCTTCTTCCTCTGTGTTTTATATAGGCTGATGACACCATTATCAACCCAACTCCCTGCTTCAAGCCTTTGCTAGTGTGCTGGGCAAAGGGCATAATTCTCGGAAACCCATTTTAGTGGGTCCTTGAGACCACACTGGTAAGGAGAAACGGGTTGACCCTGTATTCGTGGACGTGGATTCCAAGTGTAAGAATCATTAGTCAGAAATGGGATAGGGCCACAAATAAAATCTAAGGGCTACATTCCCAAAGCAAGAGCTTATTATTCATACAAGACCTAGTTAGCTCAAGGTACAGGAAGGGGTTGAATTTGGGGGCTAAGAGCAAGAGAGATGAAGAACTCTCAGTTCTTCCAAAGTGCTGTGTGTGACTTCCAATGGCTGGAGCCACGCTCAGCTCCTCCCTGCTTCCCTCTTCAACTCTGGCATCCACTCCACTCCCAAATCCCTCCAGATTTCTCCTGTTCTCCCTTCCTTGCCGCCACTATCCCACCAGTTCGGGACTTATCTGTTTCTCACCTTACAAAATACAATCACCTACTCACCATCCTCAGCCTTGAGTCTCTTTCTCATTGGTCAGTCTTTCTAAACCATAACTGTAGTCACATCATTTCTCTTCCTAAAACTCTCCATGGCTCCCAACTGCTGTCAGGAGCGAACACAAGCTCTTTGGCCTTCATAGTGTAGCCTCCACCTGCACTTCCAGCATCCAGGTGGCATCACAGCTGTGACAAATGACGTGCTCTTTGCTGCCCTGGGACATGCCACACTCTAACCCCTTCGCCCACCACTCAGGTTACTTCTTCTGTCTGAAACAGTCCTCCTGTGGCCACCTGCCCACACTCCTCTTAAACGTGCAGTTGGCTGCAAAGGTCTCAGCAGGGAGGTTTCCTCCTCGGGCAGAGAGCTGCTCCTTCCTCCTTCCAGTAGTCTTCCCCACACACCCTGGGCCCCTCAACGGCAGGGCTCTAGTCTTATTCAGCCAGTTGATATTCCCAGGGGTGCTTTTACAGTGTCCAGCACAGAAGAATAATGCAGAGAGCCATGAGTGAGCGCTAAACTTTTTACAGGCACCGACTCATTTAATCCTCACAGGAACTAGGTAAGTGCTGGTTCGCTCTGCTTACAGGTGAGTGAGTCAGGCTGGCCAGTCCGCTCCGGAACGACAAACTGACTTTACACTGTGAATGGTTACAGTCATTCAACCTTAAGGAGACCCTCAATAAGACCAGAGTCGTTAAGGAGACAAAGGCTCCTGGCCACTCCTGCACACATCATCAAATTTTGAAATACTCTGTCTGGCAAGTCCTTCCAAGAGATTCTCAGGTTCCTGTGGAGAGTGTGCTTCATAAATCTCTACCCTTTGCTGCCCCGCTCCCTGAAATCAGCTTTCCTCATCGTTGGGGGCCTCGGTTTTCCCTGGCGACTGCAATGTTAGTTATTTCTTCACAGATTGGTTACAGGTGAGAACTACTCACAAAACATCTCAGAATTCTGCCAATTAGAAGCTCATTTGGGTGAAACAGATACTCTTAGAGGAAAACATAAAAGACCAAAACTAACTTAAGAAGTAAAAAAAACTTGAATACAGTAATAATCATAGAGTATCTGTACTTTCTTGTCAAATTACCGCCCGCCCCAAAAGGCGCTGGGCTCAGGGAGGTTCATGGGCAAGTGCTAACCTCTAAGGAACAGATGATTATCAGCCTATTCACACAATTCCAGAGCCCAGAAAAAGGGCTGTGGGTGAGCTTAATTTATTTCTTTATTCTTTTCTTTGTTTTCTGAAACTCCACACAGAACATATATTACTTTATATTAGAAACACTTAATCTATTTGACTTATAGGAATTTTTAGTAAGGAAATAATTAGATTTGTACAAAGTTTTATCTATAAGCCAAGGAGCTTCTGTGTATAATCCATGAGCAAAAACTCAGAAAATGAAATGTCCAACAATATATTCATTTATTCACTTTCAGTGTGCACACCTACAACAAGCCAGGCCCTGTGTTAGGCACTGGGGATGATACAGTCAACTGAACAAGCACAGTCCGCACCCTCAGGGAGTCTGCACTCTCGTAAGGCGACAGACACCAAATAATCTCCAAATCATATATAAATTCTGAAAAGCGGCATGAAATAAATACCTAGGTTACAATGAGAGCACATCTGATACCGGGAAGAGGGCTTTATCTGGGGATCAGGAATGATGGACTATCAAACAATTGTTCAAACTAATGATATGTTGATGAATATTTGAGGACATAGGAGCATATTCATGACATAGCAAGTGAAAACTACAAAGCAATGTGTATAGTTCAGTCTCACTTTTGTATAAAAATGATATTTACACAGAAAAAAGCGTGGAAAGATATACAAAACCAGTACAAGGCAAAATGCTAGCAGTAGAGAGATTTATGATTCCTGTTTTCTTGTGCTTCTCTGTATTTTCCAAATTTTCTTAAAGATCTCTTATTACTTACATAATATGCTTTGTGAAAGCTTCATTTGATTTTTTAAATTCTTTTTTTTATCCTGGTAAAGTATACATGCCATAAAATTTACCATTTTACTGCGTGCAATTCTGTAGCGTTAAGCACATTCACATTGTTCTGCAATCATCACCACCATCTGTCTCCAAAACTTTTTTACCTCCCCAAACTCAAACCCTGTACCCATTAAACACTAACACACCAGTCCCCACCATCCCCAGACCCCCCCAGCTCCCCCCAGCATCACCCCCCAGCAACCATCAAGCACTATTTAATTTTAAAATTCAAACATTTAAAGACCAAGCTTCATTCATGCTTTAAATGTCAATTACCTTCATCTGCTAAACTTCCATCACTAGAAAAGACTGCCTGAGTAAGACAGGAGCTGGAGTTGTATAGAGCTGGGAGACAGGTCTGGGTGGCAGTTTGGGACAATCAGGATGGGAGGTGGGGGGTGTGGTAGTGGGAGGAGATCCTAAAACAGAGATGGAAAGGCAAAAGGAAGTGCTCACTTTGAAGTTTGCCCCAGGGCCCTGGGAGCAGCAAGCGTATTCAGGTGCAGGGACTAACCAACCATAAACCTCTGCTTCTTTCAGTTCAACAGTGATTGCCTCTGGCTGCCAAGACAGACAGACAGACAGACAGACAGACAGACACACACACACACACAAACACACACAAAGATGGTGAGGGAAAGACACAAAACTTAAATGTCAAAGAATCAAGCCTCCCAGAAACCAAACGCAGGAATTTCCCGCACAGTACCCTTGACAGCTGGCCATGTAGCACCTGCCTGAACACATCCAACGACAGGGGTCCAACGTAGCCTGACATTCCGAAGAATATCCAGACAGCTCCATAAATCCCCAAATCCATAAATACAGAAAGGGTTGTAGAGGCTTCTGGCTTTTCTGTGATTTTTTTTTTCCAAATGTCTCACCTCCCACTGCAAGTTAGCCCCCTTCTCAACCTTCTCCAAAATTATCTCACCAGAAAAAATGTTGTCCTGGCTCAAGCAACTGCTAAAACTTTCACGAACATCCTTGTTTCCTGATGAAGTATGGTATGTGGTGGGCTTATTCCTGGTGCAGCAAAATTTATCATTCTAGTTTCTTCTTTATCCAAAACTCCTTTTTTTTCTGGCTAAGACTTATCCCTTCTTTGGATATCTTTGCTTCTTCTTTCCTAACATCATTACTACGCACAGCTGATTTTCTTTTGGAAAGAGCCATTTTTCATAAAGAAAGTTTTAATTAGTTAAAAGTTACAACAGAGTTGCAATTCAAATCTGTATCTCAGCAAAATTACAAATGACTACCTGTCAGGAACCTTAGGGATCGCTTAGAGCTCTTGAAAAATCAGGGCAGTGTTAGGTCTGCAACTTTTAAGTATGTCCTGTCTATGTGGCTTCCCCCTCACCTTCCTCTCTTTATTAAAAACAGCATCCCATATTTCTTGGGATTTGTAGAACACGGTTCTAGGTAACAAAAGCAACTGCGGTTAAATACATTTGTCCATCTTCCCACCCAATGCGGCCAGGAAAAGTAATAACCACCCCCACCCCCGAAGATGAATGGGCAGTCTGATGGAGGGCTGCGAGGGCTGGGAAAGGAACAGGATGTGAAAGAAGCAAAAGGTAGACAGGGGGTTTGGGCTGAGCTAGAGGAAGGGCAGAGTCGGGGGGGACTTATGTGGGAAGCTCTGCATACCAGTCAGAGGGCACCGGGCTCCTGGGGGCAGAGAACAGAGAGAGGTCGTTTTTGGAGACAGGCTAAAAGTTAGAGAGGTGAAGCTAATTTCAAAACTGCCTAGAGATAGCCCTGCCCACCTCCTCACCAGCTGTCCTTTAATTACTCAAGTCTGCACTTAATCCTCCTCCTGTTACCTAGCATCTCACCAGCCGGAGAGGCTTGTTTTAACCAAGACAACTCCTCTGAGAAGCTGAGCTGGTGGTAATTAAAAAAAGAGAGGAGAGGCTAATCATAGATCAAGGAAAACCACAGGCTGTAAGTTCGAAGCAGGCCTTGACCAAAACTCTAGAGGAATTATTTATTTCACAGGACTGCTGTAAGGAACTAATGAGGGTGCAGATGAAGGCATTCTGCAAATAAAGTCTGTACGACGTACAGAGGACAGGGAGCAGGGCTCAGAAGGGCTCAGCACCACTTCTCTTAAAAGGTGACATCTAACTAACTTCCTATTTTACTTCAAAAGTAAGAATGGCAGTTTGGGGAAAGGTGGGGATGCCTGGCATATCTGACTCCATCAGGAAAACGATGAGATTTTACTCCAGGGAATCCTCGTGGGCAGGACGGAGACCTGAGGGCTAGATAAGGTGAACTGGTAAGTGGCCAAACCAACATGCCCCCAAAGTGCAGGCTGTTAAGCGGATATTAACCTAGAGGGAAGTTTCTCACTGTATCCTAAAGGACTCCATTCTGGCCATGTTCAGCTCAACATTATTTTTAATTTCCTTGAAAAAAGGTATTGGGGAATATTGCAAACAGGTACAGCTATCACAAAACTCAGAGAAGACAAACACTATAATCAGCTCTGTAAATGCAGTATTCAGAATAACTTTATGCCTGCAATTTCCATGTAATCCCCATACAGTAAAGCAGAGGCGTTAAATTGGTGAATTGCATATGTGCTTTGTTTAGCTTGCCCAATGTTAAGAAAGAATTTAAACCGGCTAATAGCACATAAAAAATCCAGACTGTAAGCTTGGAAAAGAAGACCTCATTCCTGCAAGGCAATTATCACCAGAGATGAGTGCTGCCATCCAAACCCTGAGATGAGCCGTGCCCCTCCATTCTGGGCCCCCAACATGGCTCAATTGATCTCATTTCACCTGCCAGGCCCTTACTGGCATTTGACTTGGTGACTTCTGCAGTAAAACATTGGTTCATTTTATTAAATATGTCCAATTTACCGTAAATTTCATTTGATTGCGTATTAGACTCTAATTCAATCTTCTCCCATTTTCAGCCTTTGCAAGGTTTTGCTCCTGCAGTGAGATCCAATATCTGATCATAACTTCATAATAATAACCCATGCATTGAGAACATCTCAGTTTTCCACTGTGCTTTCCTAATCTTTGTTTTATTTAAGCTCCCCAGTATTCCAGGAAGTCTGAGCTTATTGTCTGCATTACAAGGGAGATCAACTAGCTAATAGGGGCCGAAGGCAAGCTTTCAAATCAGGGCTTGGGTCAAATCTTAATCTACCATCTTCCACCATATCATGCACCCCTCCACCCCTGGAGACAGCCCTGATTCTAGGCTGACCCAACTTGAGGAGATGTAAGTCCAGATTGCAAAAACCTCTGGGCTGCTCTGAAAGGGGCCAGCATTTGGAATCCTTGCTTTACTTCCATTTTTAATCTTCTTTAAAAAAAAAAAATGTATAGGAGTGTTTAATCCAAAGACAGCTGATTCTCATTTACATTTAACCTGTGTTGAACTCACTAAATTTTAAAGCTCTGCTCTCAAAAATGCATTCTTTAAGATCTCCTTGGTAACACTCATATTTAGAATCTGGGCTACAAAAAAAAAAAAAAAAAGCATGGACCCAATCAGTGACCAGAGTTAGAATAAAATCCAACTGGAAGTTCAACTAAGTAAAGTTCCAAAATGACAGTTGTGTAACAGACTCAGAGAACAACCTGTCCAGATTGGAGGAAGACTGGAAAGTCCCAGGAAAGCAGGACTCTCCAAGGTAAAAGGAGAAATTCAATAGCATACCTGATTGAATCGAGCTTGGGATGGGGTGGGAGGCGTGGATAGTTGAGGACATAATCAAATAATACAAAAAGAAAAAAAAGAAAGGCAGTTAGTAACTTAAGGAAAAACAAACAGCTGCCCAAAAAACTGTAATCATAAGATACCACTTGAATTTGCCCTGAACAATACTGACAGATTTTCAACTGCACACAAAGCATGAATCCCAGCTAGATAACAGAATGTAAATATCACCAACTTGGACAAAGTAAAAGTTAAGGTACAGAAAACAGGAGGAGGAGAGGAAAGAGAACTAGGGAAGAGTAGGAAGAAAGATACCAACATCTTCAGATCATACAAAGACTATCAAAGGACAAGAATTAAAGGTATAAGCATGATGTTTAAAGCTAAAAGTGTAAACAAGAGAGCCCTAAATGGTGATGAAATCATATCAAAGGGACTGGGAAGGGAAGGTAAGGCTGGTTTAAGTAAGCTAAATAATCACCTATCCTAGCAGAAAAGCAACAATAATGTTGAAAAACGATTGACAGAGAAAGAGCAGCAGGAACATATATTCATTTAGAGATATGGCTGTTATTACCAGCATCTAAAAAAAGAAAAAAAGTCACAACACTTTAAAGTGGTAGCTCTTGGGAACAGAAAGAAACAGAGAAAGATCATTTTTATCATTTTTTTTATTATAAGTCTGTATATACTGTTTGACTTACTTTTAAAAATAATTTTAATCTATTTAGAAACCTAGAGAAAAAGCTAAGGCAAAGATCATCTAAAAAGTCCACCTCCCTGTCTGGCTACTAACCAATGTTGCCAGGTTTTATCTTCAAGTGGTTCTTCGAGTGTGATCCCTGGTCTAGCTGCAAGAGCAGTATCACCTGAGAGCTATTTAGAAATGCAAATTTGGAGGTCCACCTTAGGCCTGGTAGTCAGAAACTCTGCAGCGGGGCCCAGCAATTTGTAGCTTAACAAGCCCTCCAGGTGATTCTGATGCAGGCTCAGGTTTGAAAACCACAGGTCTTGAGCAAAACAAAACTCTACAGCAGTTTTTGGTGCCATCATCTCCTCCTCAGCTCAAGTATTAACTATGCATTCAGGTCACCTCAGGTGAAGGCCTAAGTGGTCTGGAGCCCCTTCCAAGAAAATATGCATTTTAAAGGAAACTCTAGTTTCCCTAGGGTTGGGGCCACAAAGATGTAACCGCTGCCCTGTGTGAGTTCTGGTGGTGGGCCAGCAGCAAGGACCCATCCAGGAAGAGGCTTCTGAGAGGTACCCATTTGCCACAGCCATCAACGGGCAGTCAGTGGGCTGGGGGAACTGATGGCTGAGCAGCTGAGTGGGTGGGGAGTGCCCTGTGCTGGCTTTGCCGAAGTCATCTGCTATTATAAGGAAGCAAGAGGCACTTTAATTTGGCTCCTGACACTCTGAACAGAGCTCTCGGATATCCTTTGGCTATTTCAGACTTAAAATAGACCAAAGTGGGAGGGGGAAGCAAGATCTTGCATCCTATATCTGCTCTGATGATGGGCTCTGGGGTTCATGCTTTGCCAGCTCCTTTCTTCCACTTCTGTTTGGAAGGAGTCAGAGTTCCAGGAAGGTAGGGAGCATTTCATGACTGCCACTATTTCCCTCTACAGAGCCCTTGACAGACACAGCAATCAGACAAAGCTTCAGAATCCTTCTTAACACTCAGCTCACAGAGCTAATACTAATCAGTGCTGGCAGACAAGATGAAATTTATCATACCTGATTCAGTACACCCGAGAATTTTACCATCAGGAGTCTCTTAGTAGGAACAGGAGACTGTCATTGATGATTTATAATTTTCCAGGTATTTTCCTTCTTAGGATAATGAATTTCATAAACTTATTACCAGCTACATGAAACAGGAGTCATTTTCCCTTCTCCTAAACAGCCTTGCTAGAATTTAGGTCTGGGGGTTGGTGAGCTCGTCTGCGGGCTTAACCATCCTTAATGAGAGAAATTAAAGTGGAAAGTTCCAGAAACCCAATTTAGAACTGGTGTGAGTCCCACCTGAACATAAACAGAGCAATCTGTACTTTCAGTCCTATTTCCTTCCTTCAAAGTGCTTATAATACAGTTTGGAAAGCAAAACAAAAAATAAACATGAGTAAGTGCCAAGTAGCTGATAAGAAAATAACACCAAAGTTTCCAAAAAGGGAACATCCGAGAGAGTCGGAGGAGGCTTTATGGAGGGCATGGCTGGGCTTGGACAGGAGGACTGTCCAGCGTGAAGAGAGGGCGGTGGGAACGAGCTGGGGTGCAGGGGGTGCGGGGTCTGCGGGGGCAGGCTTACCTGCCGGGGGATGCTTTGGAGACTGAAGACTGAAACTGGACTCGGACGGTGGGGAGCTGCGCCCAGCGTGGAGGGAGGGGCCCAGGAGGCAATTGAGAACTACTGCTCAAATGAGTCACTGAGTGAAAATGGTGCTTAAGAGAGATTAGTGCCTCGGCGCAAGGGATGACCTGAAGCTTGGGAGGGTAACAGAAGACACGGCTCTGTGGTGTACTTTCCTAGGTCTCTTCTGGGTACAACACTGAGTGGTCTGTAGTCTATCCCTGTGGGGCATCTACAAGACAGGGAATTCAGAGCAACCTCCAGCCACGTCCTCCTGCCCCTGCTGTATCAGTCCTACCAACCCTCATTTTGCTGCCACACCCAGCACCATAAGGAACCCTGAGGCTACTCAAAGTTACCTGAGGGCTGGGAAATCATTCTGGGGATCCTATGTGACACACTGGTAATGAGTGGATTCTAGTGGCAGCAGGTATAATGGTGAAGAGCTTGGCCTTGGAGTCAGCCTGTCTAGATGGGAATCCCAGCTGTATCACTTACCAACCTGTGATCATATAAAAGTTACCTAACCTCCTGTACCTCAGTTTCTGCATCTATAAAATGGGGCTAATAATAGCACTTACCTCAGAGGGTTGTTCTGTAGATTAAATAAATTAATATATGTAAAAAGTAAGACAATGTGGACAGAGAGTATAGCTTGATGGTAGAGCATGTGCTTAGCACACATGATGTCCTGGGTTCCATCCCCAGGACCTCCATTAAAATAAATTAAAAAACCTAATTACCTTCCCCTGCAGACAAAGAAAAAAGTAAGACAATGTCTCATACATAGTACATGTTCATTAAATGTGGCTGTAATCAATAGTATTATTATCTCACACGTTAACTATACTTGTTCTAAGATTATTTTTATGGATTTATTTCAAGTCAACGGTTTTCCTTAGAAAGTCTAAACATCCCTCAACTGCATCTGAATCCACAGAACCACCAGATGTTCACATAAAATTGTAGAGCTGGAGAGAAGTTAGAATTATTCAGTCCAACTCCCTCTTTTAAAGATGAGGAAACTAAGACACAGGAAACGATGTCAGTGCTCAGTGAAAAACTTCCTTCCATTGATTCGAATTGTCCAAGATCACAAAGGAAGTTAGAGATGAAGCAGCCAGGTCCCCTCTTTAAACTGCTCCCTCTCAATCTTCAGGACCACTTGTAATGGTCCCTTCCCACCAACTTTAATATTGCAGCTTGAATCTCCCAAGAGGATTTAAAATTCACTCGTTTCCAAATCCTCAGAAGTTCCAAATGCAAGATAATTTAGCGTCTCATTCTGGGTGCCACTGGGACCAAGACACAGTACAGTCAGTCACAAAAAAGGTATTCGGTTTTTCTGATATGATTTGGTACTCCAGGTGGCGGTCACTACTGAAGCCAACATTTGCATCTGAAGCACAGAACCGTCTTAACTGGTGAGTATGCATCACAAGACCGAGGCCAGGCCTTTGGGAGAAAAGCTTGGCCAAGGGAGAAAATCTGATTAATAAAAAGATAAGCAGCCAAGAAATAAATTAAGTGACTGCTCACGGAGAGAGCACAAGAGAAAGGAGGGGGAGAGCCTGGTGCACACAGAGACGGACAGAAGAGCTTTAAGAATACGGGTGGGGGATGGGGAAGAACTGATTTTCTAATATTAGACTCACCACATGCTCAATTCCCAAATCCCAGCCAAAATGAGGGCCCCTGGACTGCCCAGGAGTCCCAGGCTGCTTTCTGCTCCGGGACACTTTCTGCATCAGGGCTGTGCATGAATGCCGAAGCAAATCCTATCCATCTCAACTCCTCACTGCAACACAGAATTACTCACAGGGCTTATCTGGAAATGTCCTTTCATCCATGCCTCCTGCTAACTTAAAACAATGACTATAAAAAATATCCAGGACCCCGACAGTAAATCCATATCCCTATTATGCACTTACTAGACAGCTGTTTATCCTGAATGATACGTGGTCAGTTTGAGAAATATGCCTTCATTTAAGCTGCTTTTTATAAAATAAAATAAACAAAAGCCTTCAGGAATACCAGAACATTATCAATATGGACTAAATTCACGGATTCCAATGCAAGCAGCCAAGGTCCTCAGGCCTCGAGCACAGACATCCCTTACCCTGTGTCAATTGAAAAATAAACAGATGGGGGAGGACACGGGTCCTCACCTTGCTATGCAATTTAACAAATGATGTGACGTTCTTGCTTCAACTTTAAGTAGGCATTTTATTTTTAACTTTATAATTTAAAAAGCAATGAAAGGAAGTACAGTAAGAAGAAAACCGGCAGTGGGGTGGGAGTCACTTCTGAAAAAGTTCTTGAATTGATGACTGATGGTCAATAAAATCCCAAGTCTGGTCAAATTCCAACCCAAGAAAGAACATTCTCCTAACCCTCCTCCAAGCTGACTTTCCAGTTGGGCAGAGTATTCATTTGCTGCCACTCAAGATTACAACATTTTGCTGTGCTCTTTAAGAGAGCCGCAGGGCTCCACCCCAAATGCTAAGTTTCTGGAGATTCTCTGGCAAGAAGTCACCAGCCCTCCTATATTATGTGGTCTACGTGACAGCCAGAAGTCCCCTCGGCTTAGGAACACTGAGAAGTAGGGGGCTACCACTGGGTGACGGTGCCGACAGGACAAGGAGAAATCAGATGCTGTTTTGTGGGTAGCCAACCAGGCAGTGAGGTTCGGGAAAGGGCAAGTCTTGGAAACTGAGAACTATGAAATTGGGTCCGGGTGTGGCCAGTGAGGGGAGCTCAGAAAGCCCTTGAACCATCTGGTCAAGGCAGAATGAGGAACTGAGGTGATAATGTTTGGAGCAGACCTGGTAAGATCACGTGAAAGGAGCAAGACACCAGCTTGGGGACTCCATGGAGGGCTGCAGTAAATGAGCATCCCATCCATAAGCTATGTGCGCGCTCATTCAACGTGTATATATTGAGTGCCTACTGTGTACAAGGCTCTGGGCTGTGCAGAACACAACCATGAATAACACAAGACATATCCTCTGATAAACAGGGAGAGAATGCTATTAACGTGGATACTGACTGTTGTGGTCCTTCAGAGAAAACAGCCACCTTTCATACCACGCCAACCGCACGAGGGTCTGCTTAGCATCCTTCAAACATCCCCATATAAAATCTGTAACCCCGCTTCCAGGAGACTACACTACCCTCGGTCCCCCTCCCGCTCACATCAACTGTCCTCTGAAGGATGGCTGGGGTCTCTGTGTATCACCAGCCCACCACGCATCCAACCTGTGGACAGAAGACATGGGCTCTGGCCTCAACACAGGCTACACACCATTCACTAGACGGCCTGGCTAAAGCAATCTTCTCTCTTAGATCAAAAATGCTCTCGAGAAAAAGCCTTCCGGTTCTGTCTTACCTTTATTCCTCCCATTGGAACAGAGGCGCTGCCCTTCGACCGAGCGTCGCCGGCGGGCATGCCTTGGAGCGTGGGTGTGTGGCAGGTGCAGCCCTCGCACGCTGCTTCTGCTCGTGCCTCGACCCCAGGAAAGCCCTTTCTGAAAATGGACACACTGTATGGCTCAGCCAATGATTCTGTTCTTCCACCCCTTCCAGTCCCTGAAAGTGACCTGAAGACTGGAAGCTACTGTGGGAAAGAACAGACCTGGAAGAAAAGCACTAAGCCGGGAGAAGCAGGGAGAGAACAGCAAGGCACGCCGGTCTGCCTCCCTTCCGGGATGCCGAACCCTGGCCTCATATGCAACCAGTGAGGAAAGAAGGATGCTACTGACACCTGACTTCAAGAGGCATGTGGAACATCAGTCAGGTGTCAGAGCAGTCAGCGGAACCAGTTTTCAGGCTACGTGGCCTTATAATAGTTTTCTCCTAATTTGCAGGTACACGTGGAATACTTCATAAAGGTGTTACAGTTCATGCTTATAAACTCACCTTTTTCTGAAAAATTTAAAATGATGTAAAACTGGGGATGTCCCAGAAGATGCAGGACACGTGTTCACCATCACAAGATCTACTGATACAAAAGAGAGGGAAAATCATCCTTTCTCTCTGGTCAATAGAAGCTCATCTTTAGGGTTATTATAAGAATTAGAGACCTAATATGCGTAAGGGCTCAAAACAGTGTCCGGGACAGTGAGTGCCATGCAAGTTTGTTAAATAAAAGCAAAGGAATGACATTTTTAAATGCTATCGTTTGGTACAATATATTTAACAAAAATCTGAAGTGACCCCAGAGACTCACAGTTTATGAGGAAACTGTCTATACCTTCCAGGGGGCTCTAAGACCAAAGGGGAGAAAGAGGGAGGAGGGTATAGCTCAGTGTTAAGGCACATACTTAACATGCACAAGGTCCTGGGTTCAATCCCCAGTACCTCCTCCAAAAATAAACAAATAAGTAAACCTAATTCCCTCCCTCTCCAAAAAAAAAAAAAAAAAAAAAAGAAAAAAGAAAAAAACCCAAAGAGGAGAAAGAGCCCAGGGCTCTGGCCACAGCAGCTGTCTGGCTAGGAAGCTCTGCAGCGTGCAGCCAGCCCCCTTCTGGGTAAGAAGCTAGCCAAGCTTCCTAGGAGGGCTGCCTTTCACTGAGTTCCCCTGTTCATTATTAGAGCTCTTTATTCCATGGCTGGGTAAACACTTAAGTGAAAGAAAGCTTGAGATTAACCAAATTATACATGTAATTTTAAATGCTGCCATATAGATAGATATAAAATCTCACACCCACAGAGATATATATGAAATATTTGAACACTAGATACTCGATGTTATTAAGAATTATTGATTTGGGGAGTACAGTAATAGTACTGGTTATGTTTCAAACCCTTGACTTCTCAGGATCACCTTTAAATATTTACGGCCGAAATGACACAATGTCTAAGATTTGCTTCAAAACAACAGAGGGGGTGGTAGGGTGTGAAAGGGTACAGATGAAACAAGACTGGCTATGAACCCATTATCGTTGCAGCTGGATGACAGGTGCATGGGGTTCAGGAGATAATTCTCTCTACTTCTGTACAATTGGAAATTCCCTGTAATAAGAAATAATCTTTTGTTGGGCATTTTTTTTTTAAAGAAAAAAAGAAGGGAGAGACATGGCTAAAAAGAAGAGCCCGAGCATTCCAGATAGGGAGATGGTCAGAGGAAGAGAGAGCCTGCTTTGAAGAATTCGGGAAACAACAAATTTCTCAAGAAAACCACCAGGCGATGGACGATCACTGCACCGTGAAGGCTGAAGGAGCAGTTTAAGGCAAAACTGGGTGGGGGAGGAAAGGAAAGGAAAACTGAATATTCTCCATAATCAGGGAGAACATATGTTCTTCCAGGGTTATTGCCAGTGAAACCTCATTTCCTTCCGAACACGTACACAGAGTTTCTGGGGTTTCTCCCTCCCTCCCTCCTCAACACACTCACACCAGACAATTTCGCTCTTCCCTGCGCAGATTCCAGGGAGGTATCCTGGAGACAGACATCAAAGGAATGAGAGCCGGCAGCCCAGAACAGGTCATGCTGTCAGAGGGAGGCTAGGAACCACATGAAAAGCAGAGGATTCATGGGGCGTTTTATTATTATTATTATGATTATTCTTTAAAGAGCTCTGAAATGTCTTTCGTTTGAGTTTTAGTTTAAGGACAGCTACCTCTGGGGGAACGGCTTTGAAGTCACAGAGCCCAGAGCAGCCCTCGGCGGCAGGCCAGGGAGTGGAGGAAGGTGCTGCACCCAGTGGAGAACAGAAGGATCCACACCGGTTGAGGGGTTAGCCTCTGTTCCCTAAAGAATAACTCAGAAGATTTATGCTTGATATAAGGAAACGAAGGGAGGGAGGGAGGGAAAGGAATTGCTGCTGGAGAGAAACAGTGTCGCTGGAGTCCGATTTGAAAAGGCTACCGAGGCCAAACTTGCCCTTGCCCTTCTAAGCATCCACAGCAGGATACAGAGATGGAGAGAGAGAGACCCTGGTGAAACCCAACTAATGACCTCTGACACAAGGGGCCAGCGCTGGAGGACGAGAGTGGCCTGAGAGCTAGAATAAGCATTTCACTTGGACTCTCATGGCTCTGGAAAGCAGTATCTGAAAAGCACGGGATGGGGGTCCTAGGGCAGAGGTGTGGTACCGACATTAGGGTGGCAGGCGCGGATGTGACAAACAGGTGGGCCGGCCACAGTCGCGGCTTACAGCTAGAGGGAAGGAAAAAGTAAAAAGCCTCGAGCATAACACTAACCCCATGTCAGCAGCTCCAACAAACACAGAAACGAGAAAACAAGAGAGGCTCCCTGCTAGCACCGCCCATGGGCCCACATCTTCACCATGCCCATCGGGAGAACGAGGGGCTGAAATAGAGCCATGAATTTATACTAACGACCTCAAGATCCGAAAGGAGATTCTGTCGCCAACAGGGCAGTCAGAGGGGAGTCGAGTAGAAATGGCATGCCCTGTCTGTGGGTAAGTCTAGGACCTGACCAAACTTTCTTCACTCCAGGACAAATAAACAATACAAACTATGAAGCTTCCAGAAATATTCTACAGTGCAGCAGTACTATGTCAAATGTTATATTTAAGATTCAAAGAGTAGACAACTGGAAACAGAAGAAAAATGTGGAAAATGTATGCTTGTTTTCAGACCAAGATTCTTTTTTTTTTAAAAGCCGAACAGAATGAGAAAATACTGTAAGGAAACCAAAAATGCAATTGCATTTTTTAAAATTTCCAGTTAAAGACAGTTAAAAACTCAACAGAACCAATACTGTAGAATTGAGAAGAATAAAAAGAAAACAAGTCAAGTCAAAAGAAATTAATGAAAAAGATGATGAAATTCACGCTAGAACAAATGAAAGGGAAATAATAACTGAAGATGGAACAGAATCACTGACCCAGTAATTCTTAGGAATTTATCCTATGAAAACTGAACCAAAGACATGAACAAAGATGTATATAAGAGCAAGTTTATAACAGCATTGATGATTACAAAACTAGCCTAAGTTTCCCATAACTGGGAATTGTTAAATTATAAATTGTTATTTATAAATTATAACTTGTTAAATTATAAATGGTTCATTTATATAGTGGAATACTATGTAGCTCTTGGAGATCATCTTTTCCAGAAGAACGTATTCTTACATGGAAATATCCACACATAGGAAAGATAAGGCTGCCTTGTTACACAGGAGGGAAGTCACTTCCAGTAGGAGATCTAGAGGTGATTTTCCCTTCTATACATTTTTCTATATTTTCCAATTTTCTACAATGATCCTATATTACTTTTAAAAGAGAAAAAAAAAATCCCAATAGATGTTTTGGTAAAAGAAGAAAAAAGAGCTTTGAGTAACTTCAAAATGCAACAATAGGGCTGCCAAAAATCAACGCCACTGAGGTCAAGGGTAGTTCCCCTTGTGAAGCTATTGCCCCAAGTCTCCCCACTAGTCCTCAGGACCGGCACCTTATCCCCTGCCTTATTTTATAACAACCCAGAGGGTCTTCCAGAATCCTTCAAAACAGGATTCCACTGAGCATTTCACAGCACATGTTTGCCTCCTTGAATTTACTGTGTGGTAGGCAGGCGCTACACTCTGTCCTCCCTTCCCAGTGCCAACATCCTTCACTGTTTTTAAATAAGCTGTCAATTGCTGAAGGTAAATATTAGGGTTAGCTCCTTCTTGGGAGTCATAATTCTCTCTCGCCTCAAATGTTTGTGAATTTTAAATCTCTCAACTGAGGTACTTGTCCAGCATGGGGCTACCCTGCAGGCAACAGCCTCCTGGCTCTGTATTAACTATTCCAGTTTACGGACCTCCAGAGAAAAGTCACAGATGGGGAAACGGAGGCTCCAAGGAGACAGACTGACCAGAGGGTTCTGAGATCACAATGGAGAGGCAGGAAGGATTCCCTGGCCAGATCCCAAGCACTCACCCCCAGGTGGGACCACTCGCCACAACTTAAACACTTTGTCCATGTTACTTCTTCCAGCCTTCAAACACTGACCATAATAAGTAACACCTTGTCATTAAATCACGTCTTTCTCTAAAGGACTATTACTAACAAATTTTAAATTAATTCCCCCCACCCAAAAAAATTGATCATCATCAGTCCTATTTTATGAATAGAGAGAAAAATGAGGTTACAAAAGGAAAATCATGGGAGGAGGATATAGCTCAAGTAGTAGAGTGCATGCCTAGCATCCACAGGGTCCTGGGTTCAATCCCCAGTACCTCCTCTAAAAATAAATAAGTAAACCTAGTTACTTCCCCCACCCCAACCCCCCAAAAAAGGAAAATCAGAGAGTCATAAAATCACAATATTGGAAAAGACCTTAAAAGTTAGCTTGGGGGTTGGGGGGCATATAGCTCAGTGGTAGAGTGCATGCCTAGCATGCACAAGGTCCTGGGGATGGTTCAATCCCCAGTACCTCCATCCAAAAAAAAAAAAAAACAAAAACAAATTATCTCCCCACAAAATAAGAATAAAAAATAAAATTTAAAAATATAGCTTAATGTCTCCTGACAGATGAATGGATAGCAAAATGTGGTATATTCATACACTGGATACTAGTCAGTCTTAAAACAAAGGAAATCCTAACACGTTACCACCTGGATGAGCGTGGACTGAGTGCAATGAGCCAGGCACAAAAGGACAAATACCACCTGGTTCCACTTAGATGAGGCTCACTCCAAGGCTAGTCAAGTTCCGAGACAGGAAGTAGAATGGTGGTTATCAGGCCGGGAGGAGAGGGGATCAGGAGTTATTATTTAACAGGTACAGAGTTTCAGTTGGGGAAGATGAGAAAGTTCTGGAGATGGATGGTGGTGATGGCTGCACAACAATGTGAATGTAGCTAAAGCCACTGCATTGCACACTTAAAAACGGCTAAAACAGTAAACTGTTATGTATATTCTACCACAAAAGAAAATATAACCTTTTTTTAAAAAAGTCATTTAGCTCAACAACTCTTTCACTTGAAAAATCACCTGCTGCATAACCTGCTAACACGTCACTAAGGAGTACCTGGAATCCAGGTGACTCGTGTTCTAATCACACCCATATTAGCCCCAAACTCCAAGATCAAATATATTTTGATCTTGAGCTTCAAGTTTATACCAACCCTCCCCATACAAGGACTGTCTCCAAAAGGAGTGATTTTCCCATCAGCTGCAAAGGCCTTGCTTTGTGCTGCTGTAAGTGATGTGGTTTCTCTTACCTGTTCACCCCAGTGGTTAAGCCATGAGCCACCGAGGGCCCTTTCAGTTACACAGATGGCCAAGGGCCAATAGTCTGGTGGATTTTTATTTATTTGTTTCAAATAGCTAAAAGTGACCAGAGCTTTTTTCTTTTCTCTCTGACAAGTTATGTGTGTCTGAAAAAGTCACTCTGCTAGCAAGCCAGGTGAAGGTGGTGAGAGTCGTGGGGAGGAGGGTGGGAAGCAGACCCCCTCATTTCCACCTGGAAGACACTACACTTTGTTTTGGCATTCCCAGCCAGTTCGTATTGCCCCCTCTTAGAAACTAAGCAAACAGAAAAATCCAGAAATGCTGGGGCAGAGGTGAAAACATTTTAAATGGTGGCCAGTAGGGTCAGGGTTTTCTTCCAGGTGAGGGCTGCAAGGGGGGAAATTTTTAAATCAACAATAACAAACCGCCTACCATCTGTGAGACACAGTGTGAAAAGAAAACCGTGTGTAAAATAGAAATGAATTTTTCTAAAATGGAGGCAGATGCCCAAAGGGCCCACCAGAAAGTTCAAAGAATTGGTTGCCTTGGTAATCAACAACACGTGGGCGATGCCTAACAGGGAACATTTCTCTCTAAAGAACTCATGGCAGTGCCAAAAGGGGCTGAAAACTGTCTTCTCCAGCCTTCGGGCCTGTCCCTGTGACAGCCATGCCCTCTCATTAGCCTCCCAGGCTGGTCTGTCCCTGTCCAGTTCCTCCGACAAAATTGTACCGTAACAATTTTGCTCACACACCACAAACATCTCATGCCTCAGCTTCCAACCCTTTCAGAGTTGTTTAAATCATCATATATCTGGTGTCAACTGTCTAGCCTGCTCTTCCAGACCCACCTTCAGTATAGACTTCCATGCCCAACAAGCATTTCCATCCCAGGCCCTCTTGGAACCCGGGTTCGAGTCCCCGTTCTGACTGTTACAGCTTTGTGGTCCAGAATGCTTATGTGACAGAAGGAGGCTGGGCTTGGGGGACAGGCCTGAGCTTCAATCCCACCTCTGTCACCTGCTAATCCGCATGGCTGGGGTGGATCACTTTACTTCTCTGAGACTCCATTTCCCCTCTTGCAAAAACGGGATTACCACCTGCCTCAGCGGGTTGTTTGGTGGATTCAGGGAGAGGAGCAGGCCAAGTGTTGGCATGTGCTCGGTCCTGGGCGCGTTCTCCCTCAGCCTCTGTAACTCGGAGCTCCCGCCACTCACAGCACTGCTGTCAGGAATACACATCGGGGAAAGCGCTGTGGAAACAGTCCACTGCTATGTGGAGAGTGTGTGTATGTGAACACTTCCGAGCTCACACTGGGAAATCTCCCTCAGTGTTTTCTCCCCTGCCCTTCCAGGCCAAGGCAGGTCCTGCCCTTCTTGGAGGAGCTTCTCTGACTGATCCCAGGGGTCCTGGGCTTGCATTCGGACTCTTCCCACACTGTTCCACACAGCTGAATGCCATCTTCTCTTCTTTATTGCTTCTCTGATCCAAGTAGGGTCTCTTCTCTGTAAGACTATAAACTCACTGGATACCAGGCACTCCATACCCCTGAATGCTCCTGGGGCCTCCCTGTGCAAAACTGTCCGCAGGTGCCCCACCGCTTGCCAGGGATAGACAGCTGCTTGCCAGGGACAGACAGCACAGTGTTGAGAGTTGCTGCACCAGTGGTAGCCCTTAAAGCCAAAATCACCAACAGGCCACCAGGGGCCACACCGGGCCCTTACATGTGTCATTTGACACACATAAAATGGTTTACATTTTAATTAGCTAACAATTCTTAGCAAGCAGAAGAATCCACATTTTGTAAACATTTTGCAAAATCTGACCTCCAGGTCTGCATTCCAGCCAGGCTGCTCCTTTGAGATGGGGATGCTCTTACCAGTTTGCCCCTGGCCCGCCACGCCCTGTCACCTGCCGACTCATACCTACTAATTTACACAGGACGGAGCTGAGGTCCGGTCTCTGAGCCCATCACCCAGACATACAGAGTCCAGAGTGAGCTGGAAGATGTGTCCTTCCTTCCTGTATCAAGTCCTCAGCATATTGCAGAACCCAGGGCTGGCTGCTCACCACTCAAAAATCAGTACTCAAGAGAGACAAATGTTGATAGAAGGGAAAGTTGCCTTTAATCAGAATGCCAGGAATCTGGGGAGATGGTGGACCCAGTGTCCCCCAAAAACCATCTCTGAAAATTCTGCTCCATCATGAAAGTTTTAAAGGAAAAAGAGGAAGTAATCTCAGTTAACTGTGTGACGGCTGGTTGACTTCTGATCTTTAGATAGATGTGCTATCTTGTTAGCACAGTTCTTGAGATTACTGAAGGACAAGCTGGGGAAGAGATCTGGTTGTCTATTAATTACTTTTTCTCCATTTCTACTTCTTTGATCTACAAAAAAATAACGAAAAAACAAAAAAACCCAACAGGTTAGCCAAGATATTGTCTGATCAGAAGATTTGAAAGGTGTGCTTGGGCTGGAGATGAGCAGAGCATGGGGGCGCCTGGTTTAAAAGTTAGTTACAAGGTGGCTTTGCTAAAGGGACAAGAAAAGGGGTTTCCTGCTGAGGGCGGCTTCCTGCAAGGAGCTGCTTCCAAGGAGTCATGCAGCTCAGGCCACCGCAGAGAAGGTCCTGATGACGATGAGCGTTCATGTGCTTTTAGGTCCGTACAGTTCTCGGGTATCTAGTGCTTTGTGATCTAGAATGAGACACACAAAGGGGGACGCTGAGCAAAAACAATCCCAACAAGAATAAAAATTACAGCTTTCAATTACATACTGGGTGTGCCAACTTTGCCAGGCCCTGTTTAAAGGCTTTGTATGCATTTATTTAATTCTCACATAACCCTGTGAGTGAGGCACTATTGTACTGACAGTTTATCTAGTGGTTGAGCCAGTATTTGAACTCTGCCTCTAGCCACCTACCCCCTGGAGATGTGCTGAGCTGCCTAACAAACCCAGGCTGTCACTTAAAGAGGCATCTTTCAGGAGCCAAGCACTGAGTTGGAAAGAACTTCACACATGCTGCCTCGTGTAACTTTCAGAAGAACCCTAAGCAGTAGACACCATGACCCCCATTGTACAGATGAGGAAACTGAGGCCCAGAGGGATAAGAGATGTGCCCACAGAGCTAGTAAGTGGCAGAGTTACCTGGTCCGTTGGCTTTCCTTCCAAAGCCTATTCTTTTTCCCTGTGCCCCACTGTGTCTGCTGGGAAGCATGGTGTTTGGCACATTTGGGGAGAAAATAAGTCTTCTATCTTTTGGCAGGAATTTCTCAGCCAAAGTATGACTGGAGATAAGGTAGGCTAGGGTCTTCAGCACACCAAACACAGAGTCTTGGAGAAGGGAGAGTTTAGGAGAATGGTTGAAAACGCTCATTTCTCAGAAATGGCCTTCTGAACTTTCAAGCACGCAGAATCCGTCAACCCTTTGTCCTCTTTTAGTTAACCCAGGACCCCCAACACACACAAACACACACACACATACGAGGCTTTCCCTACCCCAGGGAAGAATGTCTGTGGCAGCAAAGAAAGAGCCCTTTGAGCAGCCAACAGGGTGAAAACAGCCAAGGTCCCAGGACCCCAGGGACATTTCCAGCCTGTGGTTTGCCGACCTAACCCAAAGGACCTCCTGACTGGCTGGTCATCTTGGAAAGATTAGCATTTCTGTGAAAGGGCAGAACTGACAAGATTGTAGAGAAAGAACGTAAAAAATAACCCAAGAGATAAGCAGTGCTAGCACATGGGAGAGGGATGCCCCAGACACCCTGAATGTAGGAAGAGGTGTGGGGTTACCTGTGCGCCCTGTGGTCCCCGTAGTCTGCTTCTCCCCCTCTGTTCATTATCTTGGGAGAAACTTCCATACCCTTAGTAGCCACCGACTTTCCGGTGTCTAACTCCGTAATCTAGGAAATGCTCATCTATTCCCCAAGAGTCCTTTAAGAGCCCCTTGGGATTTTGCTGTCAGGTGGCAAGCTCAGGTCCCTGCTGCCACCTGACTGCCTGAAGCACGGGGAATTTCCACATAGACTTTCTGTGCTTAGGAAATGTACAAGAGCAGGCTTCTTTTCTTGCCCGTTCTTCTGGAAACACAGATCCCTTTCAGTGTCTCTTCTATTTTCTAACCTTTGACAGAGACTTAGGACATAAGCATGAACAAGCCCTAGGAATCTGGGTGACTGAATACCAGCTGGGGCTGAAAATCACCCCTTGATGTTCCACCTGGAACAAGCACTCGAGGGAAACCTAACAGAACTGGGATTCCAACGCCATTCCTGGTCTCTGCCCACTGTACTTTGAGGCTGAGAACTGTATTCCCTCCAATAATGCGGAATCCACGATTCAGAGCAGGGAAAGCAGAGAGAGACTCTCCTCTTCCCTCCACTGGCCCCCTGCGCTATAGCCCCACCTCCCTTCCCCAATCTGGAAAGAGCAGCAGAGTGAGGACCCTCCACCCACCCCGGAGGCTCGGGATGCAGCCTGGGAGCAGCAGGGGGGCTGGGACAGGCAGACATTATCCGTCCTTCGCCCCCAATGTGCAGGCCCAGCACCCTGTGAGAACAGCCATTTGGTCGGCAGCTTCGGGGAGGATAAGGCTGAGGCCAAACAGCTCTACAGCAGAAGTAATTTGCCCCAAGTATTGGTCCCACTTGGAGGCAAAACAATTAGTGGGTTGATGACAGCCTGATGTTTAAGAAATCATTTTTTTCAACAGAAGAGAGGGGGGGAAAGGGTTGCTTAAAAGAAGCCCTTTAACTCAAAAGGCAGTCCCATACACCTTACAAATTCAATGCCCTCTGAATACACATCCATCTGTCACAGCAGGGAATCTTTCAACTCGCAAAAGAGCAAGAGAAGGAATTCAGATCAACATCATGGACTGCAGCAATAAAGCTGGTGCTGAATCACCCCTTACCCTCGAGGCAGGAAAGAATCAAGAAAGAATTTCAAAATCTCTTTATACAATTAAAGAAAGGGATCTGGTGGGGGAAGGGGCGAACACAGAGATCAAGAAGTTTAAGGTTTGCTATTTTTAAGCTCAAAATAAATCATAAGAAGGAACTAGAAGGCTCAATTTTATTTTTAAGATCTTATCTAAGGCCGGAACAGCATCTAGTGTTTGGGGGGAAGGTGGGGTGGGCAAGCCGTCAGGCCAGCATCAGTCTTTTTACCCCCTCATCCAGTCCTGCACCCCCGCAAAAAAAAAAAAGTCTGTTACGTGCTTCCAGAATTTTACAATCTTGAATTACAGCTTTCAAATAATTCAGATTCCACTATAACAAATCTCAGAGATGGGAGGCAGACTACAAAGAAAATCCAGCAAAATATATTCAGAGAACTGTACCCAAAATGGGAGCAAGGCAAAACAGCGGATGATGTGGTAAATCTGGAAGCAGAGGACCAGCAAATAACACGACCGACCAGTCAAGACAGCCCCGTAAGAACTGCACATTTATTATTTCCCCAAAGCTACTTTCGGGTCCACTGTTGTCAGCTATTACTTTTTAAGAAGTCTAACTTTTACATGGATCATTTATGAAACCAAAGCAAACCACCCAGAACCCTAGCACTGTGCATATAAAAATCATTTCCTTAAGAGAACCAGAGTTCTTTAAAATAGATATACATCAGCTGGCTGAGGGGCCACGGCAAGGTCTACACCCAACAGGATTGACGGCCCAGGTGTGGGTTGTTTTTGCCACTTCCTTGCATCAGAGCACAACTCTATTTTGGTTTGGCCCCCTCACGATTTTCTTTTCTTTTCTTCAAATCAGTGAGAAAAATATATGTATGCTCAGATGTTAATAAATATGCACATATCTCTTTATAAAGTGGGATCTCCTCCCCACCCTCAAAGCTTCTTTACCTATGTGAAGATATAAAAGCTTATCGCTCCCATCATGAGAACTTTCTAACCATCACGGAGTTGGAGGTAAGTGTTGTGACCACAGCACTCAAGGACCAGACTGCGATTTTTACTGCCTATTCTCTCTGTTAAGATGCCTGAGTTCTCTTCTGGCAGAGACACGGGTGCTTAAATCCAGGGTCTTTTTCAATAAGTACATTTTTTAAACGTGAGCCAGGGGGGTGTCTGTCAGCCGTGGGGAAACAAACCTCCTGCTCCGGCAGAGGCTGGCAACCCGGTTTCCATGTATGGAAGTGAACGAAAGCAGTAAAACCTCAGGCATGAGTCTGGGCAGGGCTGGGGGTGGGGGCAGCATTCCTCGCTGAGAAAGCAAGTCCTGGCCCAGAGGGATGGACTCTGCCCCGGGCCTGGGGTCCCGTGGATTCTTTAGTGGAACAGCCATAAGGGCAGAAATGATGGGAAGCAGGAAAGCTATGGGGCATCTGGGAAGTGGAGGCTAGTCTGCTCAGAGAGCATGGACAGAAGGGGCCAGGCGGTCCCAGGAGCAAAGCCTGAGCCCTGGAAATCAGTGCCACCCCGCACACGCGTGCATGCGCTGACCTCAGCGCACTGGAATGCAGAATTCTCCCCCATTTGCCGTCCATCTCCATTGCCCCCACCAGGCCAGCCCTCGAGGAAGGGGAGAGTTTCTGTGTGGCCTAAGAGACTCATGACTGAGGCAGAAGGCGCAGTGACCCACTTCTTGACCAGGGTGAAAGAGCTGCAAAAAAGCTGAGGTCACACCGTGGGGGCTGGAGTTGGATAATCAGCGCTGGAGCCCTGCAGGGGTCATGGACTCCACGACTCTGTGCCTCGGTATCCTCCTCTGTGTAATGGGGATAGTAACAGTAGCTACCCCCATGAGGCTGTTGTATGAAGCCTACAGTGCTGTGTGCTGTGCCAGGGACAAAGTATATGCTGTAAAATGTGAAGTATTATTATTAACAATAGTAAAGTACAGAAATGGATTCAGGAAGACTTATGGTACCAGTCCTAAACTGAGAAATCCAAGTGGTACTTTGCAAACTTCTCTGACATCTCATGTTCACACCATTGCTCGCCCCCTCTGATGCACCTTCCCTTGGGCACTCTGACCCCCCTATTTGTGCTCCTTTCTGTGTTCCTTTGCAGTCTTATTGCCAGGTCTCTGCTGGGGTTCCCCAGAACCTCCCCTCAAGACCCCCCTCCTCTCCCCACACGCTCTCTGGGACCCTCAGTCCCTTTCACGGCTCTATGTGCCAGTGATTCACCCATCTTTTCCAGGCAGAGACCTACCCCTCCACATTGCTGGAATCCAGCAGCCAGACAGATAGACATCTCTACTGCTTTTACCTCCCATTTTCCCTGCCTCAGTTGGTGGCATACCTTGATGACATTAACTCCTTCCTGCCTCACTCTGTCAGCTCAGTCTGCTCTAATGAGTGACACAGACCAGGCAGCTTAGACCAGAGACATTTATTTCTCACACATGTGGAGGTTGGAAGTCCAAAATCAAGGGGCTGGCAGATTCAGTGTCGGGTGAGGACTCTGGTTTGCAGACCACTGCCTTCTTGCTGTGTCCTCACACTAGGAGGTTAGGAAGCAAGGTCTGAACCCCTCCTCTTGCCAGGGCACTAATCCCATGATGGGGGTTCCAACCTGATGACCTCATCTAAACCTGATGACCTTCCAAAGGCTCCCACTCCCAATACCATCACACTGGGGGTTAGGGCATCAACAGGAATTTGGGAGGGACATAAATATTCAGTCCACAGCACCCTCCAGAGCCAAGAAAGCCATCAATTACATCTCCTAATGCTTCTCCAATCCACTCCCTCCTTCCCATTCCCATCCCCACGACCCTGAGAGGAAGCCCTCATCTTTCTCCCTCTGGGTCCGGTGGTGTCCACTAGAAATATACACAATTTAAAAAATGTTAGTAGCCACATTAAAAAGTAGAAGAAAACAAGTAAAATTAGTTTTAATAATACTTTTTATTTAACCCACCTTATCCAGAAGATGATCATCTCAACATGCCATCGGTATAAAAAAAACTATTAATGAGATATATTCTATTCTTTTTTTGTGCCACATTCTTAATATCCAGTATATATTTAACATCAGCACATCTCAGGACCAGCCACAGACAAAGTGCTAACAGCCACACGTGGCCTAGTAGCTCCCATAGTGGACAGCGTGGTTCTAGTTTCTTCCTCTCAAGTCTACTGTCTACACAGCTACCATGGTTATGTATCTAATCTGATTAGGGAGTGTCCCTACTTAGAACCCATCAGTGGCCCCTGTCAGGACTCAGTCCACACCCTGACGTTCCTTCATTTTCTGCCCCACATGCCTGTAAAGCTTTGCCCCTCAACCCTCACTCCTGCCTCTCGTTTTGGAGGGTACAGCTCAGTGGTAGAGCGTGTGCTTAGCAGGCACGAGGTCCTCAGTTCAATCCCCAGTACCTCTGCTAAACAAATAAATAAAATATAAAAATAAACCTAATTACTACCTTCATTTTAAGCTCCAGCAATGAGGAACTGCAAAATGCAGATTCCATATCAGTAAGTACAGTATGACACTGTTTCAAATACACTCATGTATGTGTACATATATATAAAATGTGTGAAAGTACAGACAATTAGAAAAGACTCTGGGAAGATAGGCACTAAAATCTAAACAATGCTGATCTCTGGCTGGCGGAATTTGGGTGTTCTTATGTATTTTTCCTTTTGCAGATTTGTATTTTCTAATTTTTAAAAAAATAACCACATGATTAAAAATGTGGAGGGGGGCTAGGATAACTTGCTGGAGGACTGGGCCCCAAAGCCAAGCAGTATTAAATTATAGAGGCTGTTCTGCATGTTTAGCGTAATACTTTGGGAAAATGGGCACAATCGATCCTCGTTATTTACTAATTCCATATCTGCGAATTTGCCCACTTGACAAAATTTATTTGTAATCCCTGAATCAGTCGTGGTCATTCTCAGCTGTGCACAAGGTGGTGAAAAATCAGTGTCACCCACCACACGTGTTCCGAGCTGAGGTCAAACAAGGCCACACTCTGCCTTCTTACTTCAACTCTCTGTAGTGCCATATTTTTTGCATTTGTGTTTTTGTGTGTATGTGTGTTTGGTGATTTCACTGTTTGAAATGGCTCTCAAGCATCGTGCTGAAGTGCTGTCTAGTGTCCCCAAGCACAAGAAGGCTATGATGCATGTGCCTTAAGGAAAAAATGTGTGTTAGATCAGCTTCGTTCAGACATGGGCTACAGTGCTGGGCCGTAAGTTCAGCATTACTGAATCATCAACATAGACTGAATATGGTGTCTTCACACAGAAACACAACCAGCTCTGCACATGGTCATATGGTCACCATGCAGGGCGTGGCCAGGCATGCACAGGGTCACCAGAGCTCCGTGCCGCACCTCCTCACTCCGCAGAGCAAACTGCAAATCACTTCAAGAGGACCTGCACTGGGTCTCTGCCGGTACTTTAATGCACACCAGGATGAGGCATTTGTAAGGACTGACTTTAGAAACAATTCTCACTCCTAATTTTCAGAACATGTAAATTCTCCCTCTAGTAAAACAGTGAAATAGCTGAGCTGACCCGGCAGCCCCTTTTCCAAGTGCTCAAGGCCGAAGCCAAGTATGTGTCCCGTGCTGTGCCTGTCTCCATGGCAGTTTCCATCTTCCTGCTCAGGTTGGAATGACCTCCTGGAAGCTCGGGGCAAATTCCCGTGACCCGGGCCCCAGGGCCGGCTGCCAGGGGTGCAGATCCAGGCTGTCCGTCAACACGGGAAGGGCCCCGGGGTAACGGGCCTCCTCTCCCTTCCCTGCTGGCCCAGGAGGAAAAAATACTGTGGCGGCCGAGTCATCCGAATGGAATTTCTCTTTAACACTTTTGAGTCTCATCAGCCCAGATGCACAACTTGAAGCACCTGGCTCTTTGTAAATCCTTTCTTTACATTTCACGTGTTCCAGCCCTGGTAATCCCCTTCTGAAGGGCTGTTGTTCAGTGTGGCCACACGCTTGTTTTTTCAGCCACTGGAGACTTTCCAGAGAGGAGGTTTGATCGGCACCCCGGGCCTGACCCCAGCCCTCCCACAGGAAAAGGGCTCTGCTCACAGGAACAGGCTCCTGGGACCGAGTCCTAGAAGCCAAGATACACAAAATTACTCAGGAAAAACAGGACTGCGGCATTTCCCTCTTTTCAGGATGCTTATCTCACTGTTCTCTGAGCAAAATCTGGCAGTAGCTTACAGACACTGGTTGGCCTTTTTTTTGTTTTTAGGGCCACAAGGAAGAAAGCCAAGGAACCCTACTGACCCAGCAACGAGAGCCTGGAGGCTGGAACCTGGAGGAGGCTGGTCAGCCAAGAGGCTGCCTCCTCTCTGGGCCTCAGTTTTCTCATCTGTAAAGGAAGGGGGCTGCGACCTAATCCCCAACATCCTTTCCAGTTTAACATTCGATCACATGGGCCAACGTTATGTAACAAGAGCTTTTGTTTAATCGTCATCACAGCACAAATAGACAAAAGAATGCATGCCTCTGTTTAACTTCAACTCACCTTTATGCTTGGAATTTCATTTCTTTTTTTTTTTGACTTTTATTTTGTTTTTGCTTTGTGAGGGGAGAGTAATCAGGCTAGTTTGTTTGTTTGTTTATTTTTAATGACCGTCATTCCTATTTCTATCCGAATCCTATCAACTGGTCATCCATTCTTTATTTCAGTACATATCTGTGCCAAATATGTATCAATCTGATCTACCAAATGTACTACATGTGAATGATACAATGATGAACCTTACAAGGGTCCCTGCCCTCAGGAACTTTCTGGTCTGGCAGAACAGAACAATAGTCACCCCTCCTGACTGAGGACCGTGTGCCTCGCACTAGGCTGAGGGACCTCTTATATTGCCCACCATCTCGAACCTCCACGGCAACCCTATAAGTAGATACTACTATCATTCCCATTTTACAGATGGAGAAACTGAGGTTTGGGAAGAGTAAAGTAACCTGCCCAAGGTCTCAACGCCAGAGAGTAGAAGAGCTGGATCTGCACCAGGCCATCCACGAGAGAGCTCGGCCTCTCCGGCTGCTGTCTGACCAGGTCGGGGGACTTTTCAGTTCTCGGAGCTCTTCTTGACAACCCCAGCCCTATCAGAACCAACACATCAGACGTCATCCTATATAGACTCTAAGTTTATAATATATATCATATATATCATTCATATATACCTATGTATATGTCATATATACGATGCCTTATCTCCCCAGCTAAATTATCAATGCCTTTGAGCACAGAAACTGTCACTAATTTCTCTGCATCCTGACACTCTCAGAGGCAAATCAGATACTCAAAACACATGTGATTGACCAAGGATGAGCAGTGTTAATACAAAGCCCTGAAAAGCGCAAACTTGATTTTCGTAATATGAACACACATACGAAGTCAGAAATCCAGTTTAGAGCGTCTTAGTTTCTGTCATCATCACCTCCCGATCCCTTTCTCCTCCACATTGTACAGGAGTGGAAAATCCCCAGATTAATTTCCTTTCCTTTATTTAACAAACAGAAGCCATTAACCCAGCATTTCTTCTTTACCATCTAAGGAAGCATATCTAAAACGTGTTTCTGCAACCTGACCCAGGATGAGGTTCTTTAGCTCGATTTTGGCCTCCTTGGTACAAAAAGCATCTGTTTCTTACTATATGGCATGTCTGGAATCCAGGCCTCCTTTCTCATCTCAAGCCCAAGCCCCCGAGAGAGGCCACCATCACCTTGCAAACAGACCGCGGCAGTCGGCTTTCCCAGAATCTTCACGCACAAAATCACATCTCCCAATCAGCATCACAGACAGCGTATTTTCCTGACCATCTGCCAAAGGAACTTTTGTTTTCCTTAGGAAAGGTAAAAATGTTCCCCATCGAGCACAGGGAGACTCTGTCACTCATCAAGTTTCCAACACGCGTCGTCTCTCTCCATCTCATGCTCACTCTTGAGCTGGATCAAATGAACTTTCTCCTTCTCAGCTTTCCCCCTTCATTCCCACACGGTTATTTATATCCAGAATATCTTTCTTTCTTAATCCACTGGACTCCCCTCCCCCTCATTTGAAAAGGTCATTTTCAACTCATTCTTTCCAGAAAGCTTTCTGGATTGTAAGTGGCTGCAAGCTGATTCTTTCCCCCCATGTTTCTTTGCCTGATAAGCAATAATAAGCAAGTTACCTAACCTTCTGAAGATGCCTCTCTCTAACTGCTACCTCGATTAAAAGGGTGGGAGGGAACCCTGAACTAAAACGAAGCACTCACACAATATTGTAAGTCAACTATATTTCAATTTTTAAAAAAAGCAAAAATAAACAAATAAAATGAAGCATTTGCAGGGAGGATATAGCTCAAGTGGTAGAGCACATGCTTAGCATGCACAAGGTCCCGGGTTCAATCCCCAGTACCTCCTCTAAAAATAAATAAATAAATAAACTTAATTACCTCCCTCCCCCCACCAAAAAAAAAAAGTATATATATAAGGAAAAAAAATGAAGCATTCAAAAACTGGATGCCCACTCTTTCAGGCAGGAGTCCCATGATATTCTTCACATATACTTAACTTCTCATTAAAATGTATATATATGCATGACTGAGACATTATGCTTACACCAGAAATTGACACATTGTAACTGACTATACTTCAATTTTTTTTTAAGTGATTACATTCCGAACATTTGGAAATCAGTGACCCATTATCCAAAGGCAGAACCACCTTAACATAACAATAAGTAATTTGGGGTATTTACTTCAATCTTTCTTCTTATATGTCTGTTTAAATGGTGTCTGTGTGATTTGGGATCTTGCTTTTTTGAATACAATATCTGAAGTATGGCTTTATGTTCCAGCCAAGGCCATTAAATCATGTTCAACATGATTCTGAGCACTGTAATTTACTTAACCACTTTGTGACGAACATTTAGGACATTTCTAACATCTTACTATTACATACAGCTTTGAAGAATACCTTCATGAAGGTAAGATGAGGCAAGATCACTAGTTTCATTCTGACACATTTAGTCTGCACTTATGACTATCTGCTCAGAAAATATCCTCACTTCTAAACTGACACTAATTCCCTTTCTGTTCTTAAATCAAGGGCGCTTTAAAGGTTCACCAGATCTTTGCAAAGTTTGCTTTTCATAATTTCAATTATCTATCCATCTATTTACTAAATCTATTTAATTCCCATAGCAACCCTTTGATTTTTCATAAGCGACTTGCCTACATGAATCTACCACCAAAGGAGTGATAATCTCAGCTGCCTCATACAGAAAAGAAAAAGGAATATTCAGGGGAAAGGGAAAGTGTGTGTGTGATTTGGGTAAAAAGACCTCTGATGTAATTTGTACATTTTTCTCAAAGCAACAGATGCATTCCTATGATTCTGTAGGGGAGTTTTTCTAAGAGGCAGAAATCACATCTCAACGAGCTCACAGTCTAAAACAATCCGGCCTAATAATGAAATCCGACCTTCTATAGTGAAAATAGTAGTCACTGGACCTTACTTTATCTATTTCTTAACTTTGGATTCTGGAGGTGATGGGTTTTCTAAAAGTGCAGCACATTTTAGGAAACAAAAACTTATACTAAATACAAGTCGCCTAATAATTAGTCACCACAAAAGGCACAGCAGAATCCAAGAGGCTGGCCTGGGGAAGCCTTTTGTCCCTGTGTAAATCTGAATACTCTTGGAAGGGGAGACTGACAGCCTCAGAGAAGGAACCTCTTAGTTCTATCCAAGTGGCAGGGCACAGCAGTGGGAATTTCACCGACATTGTCTTCTCATCGCTTTATGTCAGTTCTAGAGGGGGCCCCTCTCGGAGGACAGAGAAACTGCTTTCAAGGTCTCCTTAGCTCTCTGTGCTCAGTAAGCATGTCAGGCTAAGTCATTTTCCTTCTGGGGACCTTGGTAGTTTGGGAGGGATTCTGTTCCTTGTCTCTATCTTTGTTGGGTTCATTACCAAGGCAGACACGATACCAAGTTATCAGAGGGTTGTATAATGACATTTCTAGTCTTTGCCCGCCTGAGACAGAAAAACCGGCACCTGTCAAGGCAGCCAAATATATGAGCAAGATCTACATAAAAGGCCTGGTTTAAAAAAAAAAAAGGTATGTGTGTGTCAGGGTCACACACACACACATATACATGCTTATATATGCACAAAATACCTTTTTTTCCTTTTGTTGAAGTATAGTTGCTGTGTGATACTGTATAAGCTACAGGTTTATAATGTAGTGATTCACAATTTTTAAAGGTTATACTACACTTATATTTATTATAAAACTTTGGCTTTATTCCTCATGTTGTACAATATACCCTTGTAGCTTATTTTATACCTAGTCGTTTGTGCCTTTTAATCCCCAGCCCTAGACTGTCCCGCCCCCTTCCCTCTCCCCACTGGTAACTACTAGTTCATTCTCTGTATCTGTGAAGCTGCTTCTTTTTTTTGTTGTTATATCCACTAGTTTGTTGTATTTTTTACATTCCACATATAAGTGATATTATACAGTATTTGTCTTTCTCTGTCTGACTTATTTCACTTAGCATAATGCCCTCCAGGTCCATCCATGTTGCTGCAAATGGCAACATTTCATCCTTTTTTATGGCTGAGAAGTATTCCATTGTGTATATGTGTGTATGTGTACATATACGTATATACGTATACACACACATACCACATCTTTATCCATTCATCAGTTAATGAACACTTACGTGGCTTCCGTATCTTGGCAATTGTAAATAAAGCTGCTGTGAACCCTGGGGCACAGGTATCTTTTCCAAGCAATGTTTTTTGTTTCTTCGTATATACACCCAGGAGTGGAACTGCTGGATCATATGGTAGTTCCATTTTTAGTTTTTTGAGAAACCTCCCCACACTATTTTCCCAAAATACCTTTGAAGAGACCTACCAGAAACTGATCATGGCGGCTGCTTGGAGGGAGGCCAACTACGGTCAGCGGTGGAAGTGATGCTTACTTTTCCCTGCATGCCTTTCATTTTATTTGAAATTTTTTTCTAACATGTGAAGGCACTATCTTTTCAGAAAATAGAAATTAATTCCCAATGCTAAATCTGTTTGTGTAAAAGAAAAAAACAGTTAAGCACCTCCACTTACATGTATCTCTTCTTTTTCTGGAAGAATATACAAGACACTATTAACAGTGGCTATCTTTGGAAAGAGAATTCTTTTTACAACGAACTAATGAAATGCTGGCTTTCTCTCGGAAATGGGAAAAAGTGAATAGTGGAAAGATAGTGTTTAAGTATATGCTGAATGAAGGAATATAAATGGCTTTTTAATGTAAACAGCAGTAAAGCCATAATCTATGCTGTGTATGCATAACGACAAACAAATCCCACTCTCCTCGTGAAGGCGCACCATGTTTTGTTCCAAAGGTCTGGATTCACCTAGTAACTACTGTCTCTTTGGTCAAATCAACTGAAGAACAGACTCAGATGATCTCAGGGGGGAAAGTTATTAATTGAGCCTCTGCAGGAAAGCAGCGCTTCAAAAAGTGCTTCAAAACTAGAGTGTTCCACACCACAGCCCCTACAAATGAATACTTTACACAAACCCAAATGAAGGAGAATATGTTCAAGTGGTATCAAGTAGTATTTTACTCTTAAGAACATTTGTAAAAGCTTAAAACAATGCATCCAAGCACTGAAGCCAGCGGCCTCCTGCAAAGTTAGGCCAGTAATTTTCACTAGGAAAGTGTTTCAAGGCATTTAATTCCAATTCATCCTCGTGCCTAACATTTGAAATGTCACAATTGTTAGGGGCCAAACTGCAAAGCAGACAACAGATTCATGGGTAATTGTAAACAGGCAAAGGCATCTGGGGAAGAAAGTAAATCTATTTTAAAATAATGTAAATTGTTCAAAATAAATGGGCTAATTCATCCTAAAAAGTCAAATATTAAGAAAAATAAATCTATCTGCATAAGACACTGGGTGGCTTTGTTGCTAGTTACTGTCTCTGGTTAATTCTGAAACAAAATGCCACACAATTAATTAGCCAGCCGATTCTCATCCTGCCTGCGCTGATGGGGAGAAGTGGCTTTACGGAAAAGACTCCCTCAGGCTCTATTGATGCCCTAATGAGACGCTCGGGGAAGGGGGGTGCTGGGATGCTGGGATGGGGACAAGGCAGCCACTATTGCCACACAGCCTCAGGAAGTGCAGGATCTGGGCCTCTTGAACCAATGAGGCTCTCTCAACTCTACCCCGACTTCTTGGGGTATCTGGCCACAGCTATTCTTACAGGGTCCTCTGCAGGGGACAAATGTCCCAATGCTCCACACATGCCCAAGCTGACCTAGCAACTCTTCCTAGAAAGTACGAATTACTTTGGAGGAAGAGAATATGTGCCCATAATATCAGCTAACTGCAACCAACAGATGGATGGAGTATCAACATTCAAAAGGGCTGAAAGGGGGAGATGCTGCAAAGTACAGGTTGGCGAAGTTGACGTTGACCCTTGAGATCCTATAGCTTAGCATAGAGAACTACATTCAATACCTTGTAATAGCCTATATTAAAAAAAGAATATAAAAAGGACTATATATATCATATATATATGATTCATATATATATTCATATATATATATGAATCACTATGTTGTACACCAGAAATTAACACATCACTGTAAACCAACCATACTTCAACTAAAAAAAATTTTTAAATTAAAAAAGATCCTACAGCTTATTACAGGTCCTAAACACTTAGGAAAAGAAGCAATCAAGTTAGAAGTAAGTATGGGCTCATCAAACACAAGGCATTTCAGTCTATCTTTCCTTGAAAGGGAAATAGCACATATCTAAGTTATCGCAAGCTATCAGTTACAGTCTCCTAGGATAAACATGCTAACCAGATGGAGAAATGTGAACTGAAGAATAATACAATTAGGCAGACTGAGAACTGACTGGATTTGAAGTTGGTCGAACTGACCAACAGCCCACTCTTAGCTAGCCATGTGCCCCAGGACTCCATCACCAGACTAAGTCAAGTCTGGAAAGGACCACACAGTTCCAAGCTCAGACGGAGCTATGATCATTGTGGATGACTACAGGGGCATAAAAAAGATTTCAAGAGACTGTAAAAAGTCATCAAATCTAGATAAACTGATTCCTGGGGAGAGAGGGTATAGCTCAGTGGTAGAGTGCATCCTTAGTATGCACAAGGACCTGGGTTCAATCCCTGATACCTCCACTAAAAATAAACAGATTCTTAAAGGTGACAGACAGAAAACTTGGGACTCTGTTCTCATTTGTTCAGGTATAAGACTGGCAAGAAAACACTTTGGAGTTTTGCTGACCAAAAGGTCAGTGAATCAACACCAAGTGATGTGACTGTCAGAAAAGCTAATGCAATCTCAGGCTATGACAATGTAAGAGATTAAAATCTAGAACAAAGGAGGTGATAAGCTTACCCTTTGTGCTTGGTGCAGATCACACTGGAGTCTGTGTTCAGGTTTGGGGACTACTTTTTAAGTGAGGTCCCAGACAAACCTGGACAGGGCTCAGATACAAATGGCCGGGAGGGTGAGGAAACTGGAATACGCATCATCTGAGAAATGAGAAAAGTTGTCTGTAGTTCTTTAAAGGCTAGCTAAAGCTGGGGGTGTCAGAATGGTCTTCTCAGGAGGTGGCATGTTGTGGTCACTAGAAATGCCCCGGCAGGGGGTCGGGGCCCACACGGAGACGAGCAGAACAGAGGGATGAAGAAGGACAGCCGTAGAGCCACGTGTGCCTGCAAGGTGACCCACACCTGGACTTCTCAGCCACAGGAGGCTAGGGCCCTTTTGAACCCAGGAGTCAATATGCTAGAGACCTGGCTAAAGAGGAAAATACAGATAAGAAAGAGTTGAGAATGTGGCAAGGGGGCAGACCCAGAAGAAGACAGAGAACGTGTAAATGAAAGGCAACAACAAATAAATGGTCAGGGGGAGGGGAAAAGAGATTTTAGAGATATAGGTACCAAATGTAATGGGTAGACCTTATCTGGATTCAAACAACTCCAACTGTTTAAAAAACAAAAACAAAAACACATGAGACAATCAGGGAAATTGGAATACTGGCTGGATGTGTGCTGATAATAAGGCATTACTAGATTTTAAGGTATGATATGCTATCTATCATGGTTACTTTTTTTTTTTTTTTAAGAATTACTTAGTGAAATGTTTAAGAAGGAAATGATATGATGTCTGGGAATGTCTTCCAAGTAATCCAGTGAGGGGTGCAGGGAATGGGTGTCCATGAGTTGATTGTATTTGGGTGCTGGATGCTTGGGGGTTCCCTGTACTATTTTCCCTGCCTGTGTGATGTTTGAAGTTTTCCATAATAAAAAGTTAAAAAAAATAAATAAATGGCAGGAGGAATAGGCATAGACCAGTATCTCTCCCATCTCCCCTCCCAGCTCAAAAGTGAAAATAGAATCCACTCGGTAAAACTGAGCATTCAAAATAGCTCACTGGTAGAGCACATGCTTAGCACGCACGGGATCCTGAGTTCAAACCCCAGTACCTCGATTTTAAAAAATTCTAAAATAAAATAAAAACTCTTAAAAAAAAAAACTGGGCAGTCAATTAGTCACAGAGATGGCCTGCAATCATACCTATATTCAAAGACATGGATATGTTATCAGATCAACAACTGACAAAGAATGATTGCTGTCCCTGTAAGAAACTGAAGAGAAACCAGATTACACGATAGACCATTAGAAGCAAAGAGCCAGGTGCTGAAGGTAAAGAGCATACAAAGAAATTAAAAAGCTGAAAATTCCTCTCTCTTGCAATCTAGATAACCATTTTAAAGGATGGAATGACCAAGCACCTGGAGTACACATTTAAATGGCACTTACAATACACCAGGCATTGTTCTAAACAATGTTCAAATATTGCCTCATTTAATTCTTAATGACACAACCCTGTACGGTAGATACTATGATCTCCATTTTACTGACCAGGAGCTTAGAGACACACACGTTAGGTAATCTGCACCAACGTCACATTGCTAGAATGTGGTGGACACAGGATTCAAACCCAGGAAACTCGATCCAGAGTCCATACTCTTACCCGCTGTGCAATGGATTGTAAATGTCCACTCAAATGGGGGTATTTTGGAAGGTCCGTAGGTTTAAACGATTTTGTAAGTTGCAGTCAAGTACGTGCCCAAAGGTGAAAAAAGGCTGCCCTCAGACCCACATCCAGTGCCATTCAGGGCTCAGAGGGAAAGACTGGGATTCTGCCGACTGCATACTGTTCTGCCCAATCTTATTTCACAACAAACCCTAAAAAATGAGTAACAGATGAGGCAGCTGTGCTGTGAGCCACCACGATCAAAAGAAAACTGTCTTGACCTGATCACATATTGATGGGGGAGGGGAAAGGCAATGTCTTCTGATTTTCAACCTACTCAATCCATTCCGATTTTTGATCTCAGGGATATTGACCAAAAAAGACATAAAACACTGTAAAAACCGATTCATCTGGATAAAATTCTCCTAGGGAAACAAAGAGGGAAATCTTATCCCTAGAACAGCAAAACTCACCACACCCTGTTATGACTACTCAACAATGATCCAAGATAAAAACATTATTAACCGTAGAAATATTACTTGAATTTACCTGTAATTGGTGTCTGCCTCAAAATAATCTAATGGGGAGTGGAGGATAGATGTATTAGAAAGGAATGCTGAACATTAAGCTTAAATTGTTTTTTAAAATGGGTTTTCTGAGGTGTAGCTCATACAAAAATACCTTATGTGTGTATGTGTGTGTGTATATCTATCTGATCCAAGAGTTATATGACTAGCAACCAGCAGAAAAATTTATGTTTGCCTTTAATCACAGATGCCACAGAACAAAAGTTTCCATTACAGGGTTTCACTCCAGAATAACAGCTTTCAAGCAACTTTCAATTACTATACTTCTTACTTGTCATAAAGCAGAAAGCACATGTTTGAGATTTCACTGGAAGTCAGAACAGCAGTTTCTGAAAACCTCATAAAAGGGAGGACTGATTTAGTCCTAGGATCTCGGCAGGATACCTGAAGTTCAATTTCATCTCTGAACAAAAGCACGAAAGCAGCCCTAGGTCTTTACATAGGATAAAGGGGAGTTGGAGGCACTTTACCGGCTGATCTAGGAAAAAACCAAATCATTAAAAGACTCTTAGAAACCATCGCCACAGAAAGGTAGCAACAGCAAAGTTCTGGCTCTCCTGTCTTCCTTGCAAGAGCAGATTTTTTTTTTTCAGCAAACGTTTTAAGCAGTTAAACTACCTCTATCTTATTTCAGAGTCTATTATGCATATCTAGAGTGAATCCACACGGAAAGCTATTTGTTGAAAAGAGAAGTTTCAGCTCCCTCCTCTTCCCTGGAGAATGTCTGATGTGAACATTTTTTAAGATTCAATTTCTTGAACAGAAAGGACTGAGATGAATTCAAGAGGGTTCAGTTGGGCCCTTTCATCCAACACTGTTACCCTGATCTAATAATTGGTTCTCTTTGCATCAATTCTCCAACTCAAATATACTCTGAAAAAGTAAAATGTTTAATATCTACTGATTACTAGCTGCTGGAAGACATAGTATGCATGCGGTTTGAGTTCCTCGGAAGAAAGATGCTAGAGAAATACAAACTACTCAGGAAATATAAAAGTATGGAATAATAAACCTGCAGATAGAAGACTGTTTTAATGGCCAAGATTTTGACATTTCAAAAATGGAGAGGCGAGTCTTTTCCTATTTTTGAGCACAGAATTACAAGGCAATGGAGTTACACATTCACTTGCTCATGTAAGTGCTCTTTAAAACACTCATTAAGAAACAAAAACAAAAACACCCACGTACTATGGGTATATGCAATTACACAATTCAGTTAGGGCCCAAATCTAATATTAAATGTTAAAATTAAAATCAAGCTAAGCACTAGGGAAAGTGCACATTCCCACTCACATAACATGGAAGCTACCGTGTTTTCGAGTCACCCATCTGAAAGTCACACGCTTGCTTTCCATGACCAGACTATCCAATTCTCAGCACCTAAACACTGATCATCTTCTGTTTTTTGTCCTCAAGGAGCTCACAGTCAAGTGAAAAAGATTCATTAAAAAAAAAATCACAAAGGTTAAGCGCTAGGACATCCGTATATTCCATCTACAGACGCTCACGGAAGCATCCCACCTAGAGAGCAAAAAAACAGGAAAGCTTCCTACAGCTGGGAAACCAGGACTGAATTTAGAAAGGTCCAAACTTAGCCAGGTGGGAGGAGAGGGAACACTGCCCAGGTGGGAGATGAGACAGGAGAAGAGTTGGGGACCACGCTCTAGAGTTTGGATTTGACCCCAGAGGCTATGAAGAACTACTGAAGAATTCTTAAGCAGGAGAATGACAAGATCAAAGTTGTGCTTTTGAACTTGTCATTCCATTCTGGAAACAGCCCAGAGCAGTGCTATTCAAGGTGGGTCTGAAGCCCAGGGCTTGTCCATGAATTCTTTGCTACTGGTCCACAAGAGGGCAAGTACAGAAGTGGAGAGTGAGCATCTGGAATCCTTAACACCAGCTCAACGTTCTAGCAGCATCCAAGCTTATTATCAACAGGCTCATCGTGTTGAACAGGACAGAGACCAATCTGTGCACAGACAACTCAGTGGGGAGTTGTAGGCAGTTCAAGCTATGCAGGAAGGAGTCATGTATAATAGGGCCATGTATGGATGTGTGACTGACTGGAAATTAACAAAACAAAAGGAAACTGATCCTGGACGACAGACAGTTTGAAGAGCTCTACTCTGGAGAATCAGGGGTCAGGACTGGAAGCAAAGAGCCCATGGAGAAGGCTGCTGGTACACAGTGGTCCAGATGAAACGTGAACTCAAGAAGGGATGGTAAGGATGGAGAGAAGGGGTCAGAGTTAAGAGCTATTAAGGAGATCAAATCAACAAGACTCAGTGCTCTTTCGATGCGAGGGATAGAGGAGAATCAAGGATGACTCCTGAGACTCAAGAACTCAGTCACTTTTTAAATTATGGCAAGATGTGAAGCAAAAGGACCCAAGAGCTTCACGAAAGTCAGGATTAGCAAAAAGATCTGAAATTATAGCTGTTCCCTTTGAGTGCCTTTGTATAAACATAATGATAAATTAATGGAATACAGAAACCGAAGCATCCTGGTGGTTAACACTGAGCACCGCTGGGAATTCAGAATGTGAAGAACACAACCAATGCCAAGCTTACACCCTCCTCCTGAAACAAAGTCATGCAGTAAGGAGTCCAGACTAGTTCAGAACGGGGCCAGCTGGAGCCCTGGAGCCCCAGGTCCTAACAGAAAATAAAGAAGAACCCCGCCCCCCACACTCTTCGACTGAGGGACTTGTTCATCCCCCTGCCCACCCCTACCCCTGGCTTTATACAACACAAAGCCTTCTTTCTCCAATTTGTGCAGATATTAAAAGAAGGTCTCAAACCACAAAGAACAGTGATAGAAAGGGGCTGGGGGCGGCAGGGGAGGGTGGGTAAATGCAATCAATGACCCTAAACTCAAAACCCACTGCTTTCCCCTGTGCTCTGGATCACACCTGACCCATAAGAGAGGACAAATCAATCAACAAGAGCTGCGGACAGCCAGTCAGTCAGGCCTGAGCCACTACCTGGAAGACAAGTATTCCACCCACAAAGGCTTCAGTTCTGAGCAAACCTATCCTACAACATTCCAGAGCTGGGAAGGGAGGCGGCTCCGTGTTAGGGGGTGAGGTTTCTACGGCTCCGGAGACCTGGCACCATCCATTTCCCACGTGAAAGAGCAGCAATCCTGCACCCCCCACGCTGCCCAGATCGGGGGAGCCAGGATTGGCGGAAGACATGCCTAATGATTGTGGCAAACCACAGAAACGATCCCCAAGCACGTAATTAATTTCTCTCCAGAAGGGTGCCTCGTCGTCTGAAAGTTGTTCCCCTTCACCATGCCTAGGCTTCCCCGATCTGTTCCATGGGCAAATATAATAAGTATGGAGCTCAGTAAACATCAGCCCTGTCAGTACTTCAAGGAACCCTGTTTGTTATATTCATTTGCTTTTGTTTCATTTTTCGAGGTCTTCCTCCTCGATTATAATTTCTTCCAGGGCAGTTCTTTCAACTCCATGATCATATCTCCTTGTATGCTTATAAAAGTCATTTGTTTGAAAAGTTAAAAAATACCTTGTAACAGTTTTGCAATTCTGTAATGTGACTCATTCCAAAGGCTCACACTGTAAAATGAATTACTAAAGTTCACGATCATTTACTAACAAATAATCATTACTAGCACTTACTGGACACAGACTCTATGTCAGGCATGTGTCTGCTATCCTGTGTAGTCTTCACAACAATCCTATAAGGCAAATGTTGCTATTATCTCCACTTTACAGATGAGGCACAGAGAGGTAGGGTAACTTGCACAAGGTCACACAGCTGATAAACAGCAGAGCCAGGATCTAAACTCAGGCAGATGAACAAAAGTCTGTATTTTCAGCCACTACACTAGACAGCTTCATTATGCAGAGAAGAAAAATGAGATTGAAAAATACATTACAAATAATGGAACGAAGAAAAAGCCTCTTAAGGAAAATTGCTCTTATTACTTTAATCACACTGTTGTCTCTTATTAGATGGATCTAAGTCCTGGAAACAAAGTCAACAGAGGAAGCTTGTCCTGGCTGGTCCAGTCTCCTTATGTGGAAGGCAGGAAATCCCAATGTTCAAAGAGGTGACTTTTTGCCATCTTTTATCACCTCGAAAATGGCACGAGCTTTCTATGACCTCAGTGTCATAGAAATCATTTCTTAGTGGCAAGGGTATTTGCATCTGAGGAAGAGTTGGGAGAGATATAAGGTTATTGGAGTTGGTACCAAATCTTGCCCATCCAAAGAGCCAAAGGGATTCAGGTGAATTCTTGGTCAAGCTTCTGAATCAAAAGAATCACCCAGAGCAAGCAAACCACACAAGTACAGGAAGATATCACTTCTTTTGGCTGGAGTGGGCAGACCAGAGCCCCTGACTCTGCCGCTCTCTTGCTCTGACTTTCTCATCCTCTCTGTGGGGCAGGAAGTTCCAGGACCAAGCCAGAGCCCACTGAACCTGTCCAGGGCAAGACCAGTGGCACCACGCCGTTTGATGTCAGGGCACGCAAACTGACCAAATGTCTTCTGTCAGGCACCCAGCCCAGGCAGAGCTGAGTCCTGCGGCTCTAACGCCAAAACCAGTGCTTTTCTCGGTGATGCTGAAGCAGATCTCTGTGATCAACCCTCCACTTTTTACAACTAAGAAATCTGCACTAGTCTAAAGGGGTAGATCAAATCCCCAAAGTCCAAGTCTTCACCACTATCCAACTACTCATCACATTTTCTCTCCAGAAATCTGAAAAATGCCTACCAACAAAACAAAAAACAAACCTACTTATTAAAACAAATCTAACTGCCTTCGCTTCAGGATTATATGTTTCCTGACAAAACTGCTCTTATAAAAGCACTCAGAGTTCTATAATCATCTAATTACAATTTCTATACAGCTATTTACATGGGTGTGCTTGGAAGCCAAAAAATCAAGCTTCAGTTACCTTTACACCTACCACTAAAGCAAGTTGAAACAGGACAACCTTCCATAAAGAATTTTTTTTTTAAGATGCTGGAATTCTGTTATTTGGTGTTTTCTCACAGCTCCAATCAAAATGCAGGGTCAGGCACAACAATATGTCTTAACATACATGGTCATCCCCAAACTTTTTTACTATATAAAGGGGAAATTAATAAAAGAAGAAAAAAAGAAATACCACACGGCATTTTCTTTCTCCACCATAATTTTTCAATTTTCTTTAGAGAAATGCCAGCCAATAACTAATTAGAACCATAGCCTTTGTTTTCCCGATGGGAAGTACATGAATGGTCCTACGAACAAATGTTAATGAGAACTTAAAAAAATTAGTAATCTGGAACTTTGGTTTCCCTTCAGTGTAAAAACAAAATTCTCTCCTTTAAAGCTATTTTTATAGTTGGTGAAACAACATGGACAGAGTCCATCAACAGGAAGGAAAGGGTCCACCCATTTAGCACCCTGAACTGGGGGTGTCCTGGGTTTTTCACTGTTCTTGTCATGGAACTGGCATCACAAGTTCACAGACTTCTAAGAATCCTTGTTTCAAAAAAGAGAGACAAAGACTCAAACTTACGGAAAAGGAATTTGCTCTACATCTCTTTCAAAGTGCATACACAGCTTTTGTGATTTCCAAATGTATGTTTTCCATGAGAAACATAGCTGATGTCTTTTCCCCTGGTACATCACCACGACTAAGAAATGTTTCTAGGATCAGATCGTGAGTTGCCTATTCATGAACACTCAGGAACAGAAACAAACTCCTTGAAAACTGGACTTATTTTAGACAACAAAGTGAACTATAGAATGCAACTCAAAAAAACTGTAAGCAAAAATAAATTTTTACCATGCCAGCGCACCATGGTTTGGGCATGTGCCAGCAATCAGAACTGTATTTTCAAATGAGGGTCCACCGTGGGTCATCCAGAGCCTTATCCTGGTGGAATCAGTAGGTCCAGGCTAGGGTCACAGACCACTTTTTTTCTTGCAAAGGGACGGGCCAGAGCATACAGAATCAGGCATGGCCTACATCATATCAAATATTCTCCTTTTTTGAGAAAAAGCTTTAAGTGTTAGCAAAACATCTCAGTCTGCTCCATATTTTTACTATCCAGCAACTCTATTTCCCCCATTTGTGGGGGTAAACACAACAGGCCTTAGGTCTGTAACATTGTACCATCAATTTGCAAAAAGCTAGAAATCATTTGTATTGCCCAATAAGGACATCATTTTACACAGACTTCGGTAGACAATAGAAACTGGTCTTAACAATGAAAATATTTTTTGGTATATCACTTTCTGGACATTACTCCTCCCCAAAAGGATCATAAAAACCACCACCAAGGAAAACAAAGGATTCCCACGTTTAAAGCAAAAGAGGACTGACTGGCCATTCATATTCATGTGTTGTCAGGCATATAAATCAAATTCGGGCAAGATCACCTAAAAAGTGGTTAAAACTCCAAGTTTTGCCTCTGCGTGGTTATTAGTGAGCCGACGTTTTTCCAATGTTAAATTTACAAACTGTATTTGTTCAACTGTATTTCATACTTTAAATACCAAATCTGTACCTTCCGGGCTTCCGTGGAGGATTTACTCCAAGACACATGGGGTCACAATATAAGCCTTTTGCTCTCACTAAATCTAAATCATGCTTCTCAACAAGGTTCTGTACACGTTAAAGAAACACATGGCATGCCCTTACTATCCTCCCTAGTGGAGCCTAAAACGCCCCCACCCCCACCCCCAGCCCTTCTGTCCACTCCATAAACTGAGATTCTCCTCAGGAAAGGAAGGGGCTGGAATCACACATTACGTCAGGCAAGAGCATTAATTAAGCAGGAGCACTCCAAAACTTTTTCTGCGTTGATTCATGGCAAAATTTCCTGAATTCCTTTTATTAAAACAGACATTTTCATCCAAAAGACACACTAAAAAATCCAAGCTAATTTCAGCGGCAAACTGGGGGTAATAAGAAGTTGACAGCGAAGTATAAATTTCCCCAAATCCTCGTTTTCCCGGTGATTCTGCACCTATGGGATCAGTTCAGCATTTAATTCGAAGTATGCCAAGACCACAGTGGCCCACAAACCAAGCAACTAAGAGCTGAGAGGATGGGTCTGGTCCTGCGACCGGGAGGCATCTGGGGAGGCTGCCTGGACAGCCAGACAATGAAAGGCTCCCCGGTGGCCACTAGTTCAGCCCGAGGGGGCGGAGGGACCGCGAGGGGGAAACGAGCGAGCTCTCTTCTCGCCCAAAACCACGGTCAGCGGCCGACCCCCACCTCCAGGGAGCCAGGCGGCCTGGCCGCGGCCTCGCCCTCCTGGTCCCCATCCCTGGGGGGCGAGGGGGGTCCAGGAAGGAAAGCCGATTTCTCTGGGAAAGAGAGGAAACTTCCTGGTTCGAGCATTATGGGTAGGGGGCTAGGGCCCTCCCCCACCACTACAGGTATCCACGGGGAGGCTACCGCGGAGGGAAGGAAGCGGCCCCTCCCCGCGCCTCTGCCCGGAGGTGGGGGTCACCGAGTCGGGACTCCGGAGCGCAGCCACTCCCTGTGCAAGGCTCCCAACGTGTGAGGACTGGGCTCTCGACTCCCCAGGACGCGAGCCGGGGTCCCAGGGGCCGAGGGGGTTTCAAACTTCCCCCGCTGGTGCGGCCTGGCACCGGCACCGAGGAGTTGCAGCGGGAGCCCCAAGCCGGCTGGGTCCCGGGACGGAGGACGGGCAGAGGCAGGGGACGCTGAGGGGCAGGAGGGGAAGCGCGCGCAACGATGGAGGAAGCGGCAGAAGGGGCGCGGGGAGGGGGGCGGCGACGACTCCGCTCCGGAGAACGCGCGGTCTGCGCACCCAGGCCGGGGGCGCCGACGAGGCCCGCGCCGCTCACCTTCCTGTGCTTCTCCTTGTAGGGCAGCGCCAGCCACGGCATGTCCCGCACGAAGTCCTGCCACTGCCGCTGGTCTTGGTCCGAGGACACGAAGACGATCTCCAGGCGGCGCCGCGGCTCCGGCTCCGCCGCCGCTCCGGCCCCCGGCCCCGGCCCGGCCCCGGTCCCCGGCCCGGCCGCCGTGTCCCCTCGCAGGCGGCCGTAGAAGGCGGCCAGGCTGGCGCTGAGCTGCGCGCAGGGGGCGCTCAGGCTGCAGCCGAAGTAGAGCCCGAGCAGCGAGATGCCGCGGGCGCCCAGCGAGTGCACGTCCACCTCCTCGCCGCCGCCCGTCACCAGCTTCTCGCCCAGCAGCTCCTCCAGGAAGCTCGACATCCTGGCCCACCGCAGCCCGGGCACGCGGGCACCCGGGCGGGCAGGCGGCGGCGACCCCACTCTCTCAGTCCTCGCGGCTGGCGGAGGCAGCAGCGGCGGCGGGCACAGGAGAGACGAGAGCCCCGCCCACCGGCCCGCCTACGCCATGCCCCTCTGCCACGCCCTCGCCACGCCCCCTTTGTAGCTGCTCTGGCTGCCTCGGCACTGGCCGCAGCTACGCGGGCACTAGGCGCTGGCTCCCACCGCGTGGCAGAAGTGCTCGGGAGACTGCCCTGGAGAGAAAGCTGACCCGAGACACCCCGGTCTGTCGGGAATGCCCGGGGCCTCAGTGAATAAAGGAGAAGGGGCCGCCGAACTGGCCTTTCCGAGGCTGCAGTCCCGTGGGGCTGGGCTTGGCCTCAACCCCTCCCTCCGTTTCCCCTCCGCTCCCAAATTCCAAATTCTCTCCGGACTTCTCCAAAGATTCCCCGAGCCCCCCACCCCGAGTTCTCGTACCCCTCCTTGTTCCTACCCCTCCTCCTCTCTCTCCCTACACACAGCCTAACCCTTTGGCCATTTCGTACCACATTAATCTCATAATGCTTGTAGGATTTACCACCTTCACCATACAGTTGTAACTTCAGGCTAGGTCCCTCTGTGTGTATGTTTTGTGTTCTCTACTACAAGAGAACTAGAGAACGCCACCTCATATTTCTTGTGTAGCTTCTGATCTACTGCTAGGCACACGGGAGGGAATCCATAAGTACTTGTAGTCTGATCGCAGGTCGCATTGTGGGATTTCCGTCCCCAGGTCGCGGCGGCCGTTCCTCACCAGCGAGTGGGTCTCTTCCATCTCCACGAATGTAGGCAACAGATGCCGCGGCATCTCTAAATTGATGCTGGCTGCTCCCCTGAATCAGTTCCATAGCTTATATCAAGTCTACTGAGTTGAAAAAAATTCTAGGGATTTTTTTCCAGCTGGCAAGATGCTATCCTATGCTTAGAGAGAACCTGGATTAAACAGGTGGTCTGTAGCAAATCTTCCGTTCTCCCCTCCACCAAATACACACACACACACACACACACACACACACACACACACACACACACACACACACACACACACAAAAATAAAATGTATACCATGCCCACCCGCAACAGAAATACAGTGGGTGTCAGCTCAGTGACCAACAGTGAAAGGAAAATACGCCCCTTTCACCGCCCTCCACCAGCTCTTTGGAAGTTATTTCTTGGGTATCTACCGCCATCTACTGGAAAAAGTGAAAAAGAAAAATCTGGCAGCCAAGCGGAGTATTTTTGTTATTTTACAGCGGCTTTCCACACACACAAATCATAGCATGCATTACAAGAGTTCATTTAAACCTCAGAATATAACCCCAAGCCTTTGGCACAAATGTAAATTTTCATGCCTAAGGTTCTCAATTTTTCTGGGATAGAACAAGGAATTATACTGGTTTTCAGCTCAGTGAAATGTTACCACATAAACTGGCTAAAGGAGTGTAGTTTAACATGATAGTGGATTGGCAGTCTCTAAAAATGATACTCACTGTCTTAATATTCACCTAACACTGCTGCTTGTTTCATAAGTAGTATCTGGGGATTGGGGATTGCTTTTAGGCAGGCAAGAACCCAATCACAAAGGCAAATTCCAAGTTAATTCTTAATGTCATGCCAAAGTTCTGTACCACTGCAGGGACAGTATTACCATCAAACACATGGAAAGCATCACTTGTTAGTGAAAACATGTAAAAGCTGTTAACATAGCAGACGTTAAGTTGTTAGATATCTTCTAAAATACTGAAAATGGGTTAAGATGCTTTATCTTTTCATCCAAATCATATTTGAAACACCTATGGGTGGGTTACACTAGACACCATCTAAACCATTTCAGACAGATAAAGTCCTACACCCTGATGTTTTCAAATGGACACTGAAGAGGTGTAAGAGGACTGTCAGCATCGTATGGAGGCCAAAGGAAAAGTATCTGGTGTGGAGGTAGGTAAGGAGGGAATTGGGGGGAATTGCAATTTTGGGAAAATAGTGAAGTCATTATTAGGGTACTTAACTTTGGTATACTAGGTGCAAGTCTTATAAAGAAGTGGTTTGTTCAGCATTTTCCTTTTTTATTTTACAAGAAAGCACTTTCCACTGGAGTGTATCCAAACCAGCATCTGGCACCTGGGAAAGTGAGAGTTTGAACATACTGCACATAAAATGTAAATAAAATTTGGAGAATTGTCGGTGCAGCATGCCTTGGTTAGATGCCAAATATTGCAGCTGCCTTTTAAAGGGGTGTGGAAAAGAGGGGATTTGCAATGGAAATGATTCCAAAATCGTAATTCTAGTGAGTGTTTGTTAAAAGAAGAAGCTTGAGGAGACTCACTTGGTTTCCTGTAAAGAATAGCCAACATCCTTGGATTTACGGAAAATGTTCTTTCTGTTTATATGGTTCGAGAGACCCACTTAAAGAGAATGTCCCTACTGGTACTTAGCTAGCTATGTTATATGAATTAACTGGCTATTCTGCAAAGTATTATTATCTTAAAATATATGTTAAGGAGCTACAACATGCCTGACATGGTACAGAACACACATATTACAGAGTTTTCCTTTTGGGAAATTGCATTCTAAGGCATATGATGTTACACAAGTCATGCATAGAATAAATACATATCTGTCACCTTTAAGATTCATAAGCCACATTCCTTGGTCTTCAGTTATAGCAGCATATGTGCACAAAGATGTATGTGTACAGATATTTACTGATACATTGGTCAGAAAAAGACTGGAAAACTGGAAAGAGCCTAATGGCGTATCAATGAAGATGATTAAATGATGCTATGTTCATCATTTGGACAGCAATCTAGTCATTGAAAAGAATTAAGGAGATTTCTAAGTATACTCTGTCAGTCTGTGTTCTCCAGAGAAACAGAACCAATATATAGAGATTTACTAGAAGGAATTGGTTCACCTGATTATGGAGGCTGAGAAGTTCCAAGATCTGCAGTCAGCCAGCTGGAGACCCAGGAGAACTGATGGTCTGGCTCCAGTCCGAGTCCAAAGGCCTGAGAATCAGGAAAGCTGAGGGTGTCAGTTCTGAATGTTCCTGTGCACGGCCAACATTATGGGTCAGAAAACACCCAGTTCATGATGGACAGCTCAGGTAGCATGGTAACTTGGTGGCCCAAGCATTCAGTCTCTATTAAGACCCAGCAGCAGACCAAGGGCTGTTTCTCAAAAGGAGAGTTGTTATCTACAGAGAATGGCAGGCCTCACCTATAGGGGCTGCCAAAGGCTCCAAACAGCATCATTATCTGCCTCTGACATACTTCAAGCACCATCGGATTGGATGGATCATATGGTCCAAGAGACAGAGCAGCTGGTACAACAGCCTGGACCTTCTGCAGAGCCGTATCTTGTTCTGGGCCCCAACTCAAAGCCAGCAACTTTGGGGATGACTCAATAAATGGCCTAGAGCAACACGTCCAAATGAGGAACATATTGCCTCCAAATGCCTGGGTACACTGTGGCCCAGTCAAGTTGACACATAAAATTAACCATCGCATACGCTGACAAGAAGTATCTCTAAGATGCAGCACAAGAGGAAGTAAGGTACAGAACAGGTAGAAAATACTAAGCTATCATATGCAAATTTTTAAGTGGAGAAAAAATACATACACATACACAAATATAACGTTTATATGTGGATGAAATATATCTGGAAAGACATTTAAGAGCTAGTAACAAGTTGCTAGGGGAAGAGAATTGAAGAACTGGGAATAAATGTGAGAAAAACATGGAAGGTATTATTCTAGTCAAAAAAGAGAGTACTTTTTGAATTTTCAAATAAAAACATATTCAAGGACAACATACTATAAGGAGAGGGAGGAATATTTAAAGTACATGAGGACATCTCAGAATAAGAGACAAAATGTCTCACACACACAAATTCAAATTCCATTAAAAACAAAGCTGTTAGCACAAAGCAAACCCTTTGATTATAAAAGTTTTCCAAGTCCACTTAGTTCAGGACATAACTGATTCAACAAAATCTGAATCAAAATTGATTCAAACAAAAAAAACATATTACATTTAAATGGGAGTTCCCTGTAAAAGATTGTACCTGAGATAAAACGCTACAGTACAATTTTTGCATCTCTTTTATCTTTTCCTTTTTTGAAAGCTGGTCTGGTGGCAGATCCTCTAATAAGGGAAATTGCTTGATGGAGAGATGAGTGAGGCAAAATATGGAGGTGAGATTTGACAAAGATCAAGTTGAGGGAAGGAAGGAGGGGGGTTGTCCTCATTGGTTACAGCAGAAATGTGCTACTTACCTTTCTGACACCAACTTGGTATGTAACTTTGGAAATTTGCCATCATTGTTCTTTCTATGGTTCATTTTATCCCTCAGCCAAGCAGGAGTCCGGTCTTCTAGTTTCTGAAGCCACTTAACTCTTTACTGAGTCAGAAGTGCGAGGTACTGGAAAAATATTATGCATATTTCTATTTGTCTCCAATACTTTTCAGAGCTAATCTCAGGATCACAACTTGTCATCAATGTGACCCTCTTGCAGATTTAGCCAGAGTGTGTGATTCTTTACCCAAGTCTGAAGTAGTTCCTTACCACCCACCAGACTGCCAGACTGAGTGCCAAATTCTCAACAGCTTTTCATGAGCAAAGCCAAAGCAACAGCCCAAGAGATAGTGAGCAGATCTGGAAATCTGGCTTGTTGGGTCTGGGTGAGTAAATAAAACCTCCAAACAATTATGCTGTGAGAGAAATCTATTCCAGAACATTAAGACCACCCACAAGCATCAGTCTAGAGTTTTAAGGATGTGTCACTGGAAACACTACAGGATACCTCTGTTCTCACCATGGCTATCATAGGTCAAAAGCAAAAAGAATTAAGAAATAATAAAAAAAAATCTAACAATTACACTTGACTGAGGACAAGGCACAAATGAAAGAAATGACACGGAATCTAGAAGTCCAAACTCACCTCTCCAACACCAATGGCCATATTTTATTCAGAATGATTCGGAGCCATCACTTCTAGCTCCAGAAGAGATTATCAAAAGCAGACAACTGGGAATGGGAATGTTTGAGGAAGCACTAAACTTGGACAGAAGCATGTGTGTCTTCCTGGGCACAAGTTGTAAAAGCAACACACAGAGTTTGGACTTTCCCGTGGCACAAAGAACTCTGAGCAGGGTGCGTGATCAAGCTTTGTGATCATTCTGCTGAAGGTCAGGAGAAGAGCAAGGTAGGAGGCACGCAGATCAATTATGAGCCTATTAGAAGAAAACTGACTAGAGCCCAAACCAGAGCAATGAGTCTAAAAAGAAAGGATGGATTTGAAAAATATTTACAAAGTCTGTAGGGGATGCAGGAAGCCTGGAATCTGACACAGATGGAGCATTCACTCAGGACGGGCAGGTTTGAGGAGGAAAATAAATTCTAATTTAGGTTCACCCCAACCCGTAGCCCCATAACAGCGTCCACCTGTGTGGGTGCACAAGAAAAGTGACACTCCCTTAGATGAACCCTCTAGTCTGCCTCTCAGATCTGCATCCCTAGCCTTGGGGACCCTGATTTGAAGACATGACTTTTTTTTTTTTTTTTTTTTTTCTAACTGCTCCCTGATGGGTTCAGGCTGTTCTTTGCTTTCTGCAGCCTCCTGCTGGGGCTGGAAGCTTCCATCCTTTTGCTGCCAGTTCACAGCCCTGAGCATTTCTACCAACCCCCACACTGATGCTGCATCCTGAGTCCTCAGAAAGCCCATGTGGGGCCAAAGTCTCTTCTTTTGGGGAGGGATGGGGGATGGAAGTTTCCCCCTAAAAGCCAAGCTGGCCTCAGCATCCTGAGTCCCGTTCCCGCTCTCAATCCTACAAACTCTTCTTGTCCAAATGAGGTACCAAGGCCTGAGCAATGCCTTCGATGCCTGACTCTCTTATTCTGCTGTCTGATCAGTCCAGATACATTACTAGTCTGGATGGATACAACAATTGGAGATCTATTTTAGTACCATAAAAACTACAGCAAAAGTTTTTCTGGGTTCATATACAGTGTTCTCTCAGTTAACTTTCAGAATCTGAGTTTGCCAGCCAGGAAACACTTTAATTAGTTTAGTATAATACAAATTTGGCTTTTCGTGGCTATGCTAGTCCCACAGCCCTAATTCCATTAACAACTGGCTGGAGTGAGTAGCAGCCTTGCTCTCCATCCCGCCACAGCCACCTCCACTTCCCATCACCATCCTGGATTTTTCTTAAGTGTGCTAGGCTAGCTTCACTTATTCGTTCACTCATTTTTCTGGCCCCCTCTCTCCTCAAAGGTTTAATTATTGAAAAAAACTATCCCACCATTTATACCACGCTTTCATGTTTACTTACAAAGCACCTTCCCCCACTGACAACTCACAACATCCGCAAGGAATTAGTAGGCTAGAAGGGCCAGTGGTGAGGCGCGCGCACCCCCTGCTGGCGCCCCGGCGCGCTGTAGCCTCACCCCGCTCCCGCCTGTCCAGAGCTGGAGAGGAGGCCGAGACGCGAGGGCCCGGGCAAGGCTTCCTGGGAAATGTCTGGTGTGTACGTGTTACAACTACAAGTCCCGGTACGCACCGCGCTCAGCCCCGAAGATGAGGACACTTTCTGGTGACTCTGAATCTTGTCAGTGCCGTTGGGAATGCTGCACAGGCCTGATTCAGTATTCACAGGAGGTTTTGGGAGAACACAACTCCTCCGCTGGGTGCTCACAAACAGGCTTTGCTTCCGCGGCTTCCTCGGACTCGCTCGGTGTGGCGAATCTGCCGTTGCGGCACGATGGCTGGGCGCGCAGGGCCCTACGGGAAGCTTGTGGAATCTGCCGTGGGAAGAATGACGCCAGGTTTCTGGGGCTCCTATCGTCATGGCGGCCACGGCCCCCGGTACCGGGGACTCCGCGCCTGAAGCGGCGGCTTCCGCCGAAGCCCCGCTGCAGTACAGCCTTCTTCTGCAGTACCTGGTGGGTGACAAGCGTCAGCCCCGGGTCCTGGAGCCTGGGAGCCTGGGCGGGATCCCGAGTCCCGCCAAGAGTGACGAGCAGAAGATGATCGAGAAGGCGATGGAAAGCTGCGCCTTCAAGGCGGCGCTGGCCTGTGTGGGAGGTGAGGCGACGTGGGGGGCATTTAAGAGGCTGAGAGCTTGGAAGGCAGCGGGGTCCCTTTCCAAGAAGGCCGCGCACCTGGGAGGCGTGGAGCCCGTGGGCCTTGACCTTGACCAGTCTCCACCTGGTTCAGTGAACTCGAGCAGCGCGTCCCTAGACCCCAGTATTGTCTCTCGTCTCTGGAAATCGGGTCAGAGAATAGGTCCTGGGTCAGGGCCTTGGGGGTATAAGATGCTCGACCTCATTCATTCATTCATTCATTCGGTTTTAAATAATGATTTTTCAGCAAATTGTTACTGAGCAACTATCACGTGCCTGGCAGTGGAGAGACAGGGCGAGAGCCTTGTCCTCACGAGGCTAATATTTTAATATACATAGAAGTAAAAATGTTGAGAAGGAGCCTGGAGGAGAGTGCTGCAGACATAGGGAATAGTACCTGCAATGGTCTTGAGGTTAGAAAAAAACCCAGAAAAACCACTGTGGCCAGTGTGACTAGACAGAGGGGGAATGAGGGGGAAAGAAGTCGACTTGGCTTTTTTTTTTTTTTTTTTTTTTGAGGATTTGAGAGTGTAGGTGTTCTTCCTGTGTGCAGAGTAAAGAGGCTGACCACAGTTGCAGATGAGTTGCAATCTCATTGAGAATGAAAGGCAGTTAAGAAACGAGCGTGGTGAGAGTAACAATGTGAAGTAGGGTAGAAAGAAGAAGGAGATTTTTTTTTTGGTTGGGGGAAGGCCACAAGAGGAGGTGAGACTGGAGCCATGTCTTGAAGGATGAGAGAATGAGGGTATACAAAGAGGAGGGGAACTGTCATTTCAAGATGGGAGTGGAGGGAGGGGTTTGAGCTTTTTACCTGCAGGCATTAGGGCAGTAACTGATGATTTTTTAGAGGGTAACTGGTGGTAATGAGCATGAGGACTCAGGGTGGAGTGTGGCAAAAAGAAGAAAAGTCTGTAGATAGGGAGACCGAATAGGAGATTTGCTAGACTGAAGCTCTCTGAGACGTGGACTGGGTCTTTGTTCATCACTGTGTCAGATCCTAAAAAATCACTTATCTGTTGAAATGGTGGATGAATCTTTGGAGTGCTCCAGGTTGGAAGTGATAAAGGCCCTAGATTAGGATGATAATTGTGAACTTAGGGTTACAGTGGAAAGCAAAGAGCAGTCAGAAATGCCCCTGAAGTTTGGACCGAGAGTGATTGGAAAGAAGGAGCCTTAAGTAGGAGTCTGGAGGGGAGGTGCCCATGATTTCGTTGAACATATAGTGACCTTGAGGTGGTGAGAGAAGATTCATATGGAAATGTCCAGCAGGCTCAGGAAGTCAGCTGTGAACAGCAGTGTGGGGACTGTCATTTGGTAGCTTTGTGACCTTAGGGAAGTCACTTAACTTTTCTGAGCCTCAGTTTCTTCAGCTAGTGAAAGGAGAAAATGCTAGTATAGACCTAACAGGACTGTGAAGAATAAATAAGGCTGTGACTGTAAAGCATCAAGAGTAGTTGGCACATGGTGCTTACCAAATGACTATTATGAATGTCACCATCATCACAGGAGTGGTTTGCAAAGTTGATGACTGATACTTGGGGGTGACTGGTTCACATATGAGAGTGTAGAGAGAGAAAGAGGGTTAAAGACTGAATCTTGAGGAATGTTAGGAAATGAAAGGAGGAAGAAATCCAACAAGAGACAGAGAAGCAGCTGCCAGCAGGATAGATCCTGGATTGTGTATGTAGTACCAGGCAGGTGGAGAGTTTGTGAGGCAAGGAGGTAGGTGTTCCTTTCACTGGTGGCCATCCAAAAGGTGCCATTTGTCAAATTAAAAGTTAACAACAAAAAAAGTGCTGTTTGAGTTTGACCCTATTACAGTAATCCAGAAAACATGCCAAAGAAATCTTCATCTCTGTGTTTGTTTTTAGGATTTGTCTTGGGAGGTGCATTTGGGGTGTTCACTGCTGGCATTGATACCAATGTGGGCTTTGACCCTAAGGATCCTTACCGTACACCGACGGCAAAAGAAGTTCTTAAGGACATGGGGCAGAGAGGAATGTCCTACGCCAAAAATTTTGCCATTGTGGGCGCCATGTTTTCTTGCACTGAGTGTTTGGTAGAATCTGTAAGTGTCCCTGCCTTCTGAGAAAGCCTTGCCTGTTTCCATCGTACAACTTCTCAGGAGAAATGCTCTTAATGTTACTAGAAAGCAGATCAGAAATGTCCAATACTTGCTAGATTCAATTTCCGTTAAATAGTCCCTAAAGCAAACTTTTTGTGCGCTAATGATTGGGGCTTGCATTATTTTTTACTTGTTTTTGTAGGCTAGAAGTTGTAGGCTAGTATGTTAATAATTTTAAACATGAAACTTATTGGGGAACTTGAGAAGAGATTTTGATTACTTCTCAAATGTTGCCCTTGGTTTCAGTGCTCTAGGACCACCTTCAGGAAGCGTTAGTGAACACATTCAAATTTTAAGAACTATACTTTTGAAAAAGAAAAAGATTAAGTTTCCTTTGGGGAGGGACTGAATTAGCCAGCTTGAAACCCTGTTGTGTGTGTGTGTGTGTTTTTTTTTTTCCTTAATCATCTTGTCTGGCTTATTTCTTTGGCTCTGAACTGCTTTTCTCCACCCGCAGTACCGGGGAAAATCAGATTGGAAGAACAGTGTCATTAGTGGCTGCATCACTGGAGGAGCCATTGGTTTCAGAGGTTAGTAAACAGTTCCCAAACGGTTTTCTATGTGGCCTTGAACAACATGCTGAAGTTGACATTTCAAACATGAGTGTTCCAGGGACAGCGTAAGGCATATGCAAATACTGGATTCTCTTCCCTTCTGACAAGGAAATCATGTGTGCTTCTGTGTTAACTCAGTTTTGGAAACTTCTAGTATCTAGATCAGGATTTCTGATCCTTGGCATTGTTGACATTTTGGACCAGATGAATCTTTGCTGGGAGCGGGCAGCTGTCCTGTGCATTGTAGGATGTTTAGCAGCATCCCTGGCCTCTACCCACTAGATGCCAGTAGCATCCCTTAGTTGTGACAACTAAAAGTGTCCCCAGACATCACCAGATGTCCCTGGGGGACAGAGTCACCCCCAAGGTGAGAACCATAAATAGATCCAGATCTGTCTTAGAAAACTGCCCCCACACGGGAAATATGGGAGACTATCCTCACAATAAGTAACTTCTAGAGTACGTTGCTATGCAGGGTAGTAGAGAAGCAGAGCTGGGCCTCATGCAGCCCTGGAAGACCTGCTGTCCAAATAGTGGGCTCTGCTGAACTTTCAGCTCCATGCATTTCAAACAGTTAGCCTTTTTTTAAAATTACTATACAATTGTCACCTTAATTTTGTGTATAAGTTATCACAGTAATGTCTTTTTGCAGTTTAGGATTCTTAGATTTTTACTGCTTGAAAGCCAAATATAGGTGTTCTAGAAATGTTGGATTATCAGCTGTAAACAACGAAGAAAGAAACAGCTTCCCTGCCCCTTCTCCCTGTTGGTGTGCGTCAGTGACTTGACTTTCCTAACGGTCCCCATTGCTGGGCCACTTTTCAGCTGCTGTGCCCAGACTTAGCCAAAGCAAAAAGTCTATTTTCTCATTTTTTGAGAGGAGGGGTGATTTGCTATCATTAAAACCTGTTTTTACTCCTCAAACAGCCGTTTGTGATTTATAGGGTAACTCCTCCTTTGGTGTTCCCATCTCTCAGCCTTGTCAGGGCCTTTGAGAGGCTCAGATCCCTCCAGAATTGCTTTGATCACCTTCCCAGGAATTTATTCCATAAACAAATCAGGGTAACAGGCCATATGCTTTCACCTGATTCCAAGGACTGGTTCTCTTAACCAGTTTCATGCCTGTGAGGGGCTACTTTCATGAGACTGGAAATAGTCATTCTTTAGAATGAGAAAAGTGAAATGAACGTACAGTTAGATAAAAGCACACTGGATCAGATTGTGTGCACAGTGTCATCGAAGTCTCCCAGCTCTCTGCTAAGTTGAATGACTTAGAACATGATGGTTTCTTTGCATCTGTGGGTGTACAAACTTTTCCCGAATGCAGCCTGTACTGGCATCTCTCACCACAGGTAATGTCATCTCTGTTTGCTTTACAGCTGGCTTAAAGGCTGGGGTCATTGGTTGTGGAGGTTTTGCTGCTTTCTCTGCTGCGATTGATTATTACCTACGGTGAGAGCAGTTGCCTCGAGAAGGACAGTGCCAGCCCAGGATCAGAGCTGTTCTGTGGAGGGCAGTTTCTGCTCTGCTCCAGGGCACTGGCTTCAGACTGAAGACATTGGTTTTTCCTTATATAGTTGGTGTCATGCAGGAACCGCCTGGCTTCAATCTGCCTCCAGCCTCTGAGCGGCCACACTCTCTGCTCCTGGACTCCCCAGGCTATGTGTGGGATGTGTGCCATGCCAGCTCCTCTCTCTCACGGGCAGATCAGGAGTCAGTGTGTTGACTTGGAGGAATTGAGTTCCACAGAGGTTCAGTCCTGACCACATCTGGCCCCCTGGTTGTTCGGTGCTGTGGGAACAGAGGGCACTTTACATACCCTGGAAGCTCTTCTGTCTTGGACGTCCATGCAGTCATCCATCTCACACATCAGGGCAGGGCAAAGTACGTTTACGCCGTCTGACCAATTATGTCATTTTGTTTAGCATTCTGCTATCCTTGTTAAAAATATATATATTTATATTACAGTTTAAATGGTTGGTTTATTTTTATTTTCAAATTTCATAGTTCCCCAAAATGGTACTAGATGGCCCAAAGATTAATATCCAAAGGGAAACCATGAGAAAGCTCCTAAGAATTCTGGGAGTGTGGGATTCTCAGGGTCTGTACAGTAGTGTTATCCTCACTGAGATTGTTCCATTGGCCAGGGCCTTCCCCCCAAAACAGCCCAGCCTCGCCATGTCCTAGGATACACTGAAATTCCATGAATAACCCCTACCAGCCCCTTCTAAAAAACCCTCCTGTGTGCTGGCCGATAGGAATGCCTGTAGTCTGAACCACACGTTGGTGGTATGCTCTGACTGCTGGACCAGGCCCTGGTCAAGGACACATGTGAAAGGTCCTGCTGTGATCATCGTGGTGACTAAATCCCAGGAGCTATGGGCTACGATCAGACATTGTTGAGGAGCTGTTCACTGGCACCCTTTTTCTCTGGTGCCAGTGGTTTTTTCCCCCTTGAACACTTGTTTTTGAGTTGATCTGGTGGCCTTTTTCTGACAGTTGCAGCCCAGCCTCATTGTGCGCCACAGGCAAAAGCCCAGCCTTTTACAGTCTGGGTCTGCCGCAGGTGCCGCTTTACTCCAGTGCTTCGGCGCTGGGGTGGAGATGAACCTGGCTTTTGCTCTTGGTGACAGGCAGGTAGCTTGGTGGGGGCCGTGTAATTCGGGCCACCTTCAGCCAGTGGTAACAGCTCCTTTATTCTACTGGATAGTCATTCCTTTGCCTTCTTTTGGCTTTCTTTCCTTGTCTGTCTTCTGGCTTACCCACCCTTAACCAGAATTCAGACTGAGCTGAACCATCCAGACATCTTGAGTGTGTGTATGTGATAATGTCAAGCCCAGCTGGTGACACCTTCCTCTGCCATGTCTGCTGTTCCCTTGGAATGAATGTGAGTACAAGGCTCATGTCCTTCTATGGTGAATTCTATATCATGCCTGTCCCAGTCTCAGTCATGAGGCTCCACTGCTGCTAGGCTGGCTGGAGTATCCTAGGAGGTCTGAGAACAAATTTAGGAGCGTTTCCTATATTATCCCTAAATAAGTCATCAATAAGCACTTAGAGCAAGAGCAAACACTTGGCCTTGGTACCTGTTAAAGTGCTAGGATGTGCGCCCCTTCTGCCATCCAGTCTAGTGTGTGGGGTCAGATATGCTGAATGACCGAGTACAAGAGATGCTACACTCACAACTGCCTTGGAAAAGATGAACCCTCGGCTGTCAGTGGCCATCAGTACAATAAGCCAAGCATTGTCCATATTGACTCTTCAGTCAGGAGAGGAGATGAATAGTTTCCTGTTTTAGATGGCTAAGGAGTCAGTATGAGCTCATAAACCAAACACCGATTTTCAGAGACATCTGTTCCTGATCTCCAGAATAAACAGTGTCCAGTGGCTTAGGCTGGTGGGAGCCTATGTTAACCCCACTCACTCTCTAAAGGGAGACTGGGCCCTCTAGGGGACCTAGCTTCTCCAACAAGCAGATTAGGCAAAAGGCTGCCCCAAAGACCTGCCACTTCCAAGGAGAATGTAGCTTAGTTTATGTAAAATGAGCGTCCATTTGAATGGACAACTTCCTGCCACTTGTCTGAGGCATACTGATGGCCAGGTCCCTGGTGGGGCATTTGTATTTTGTGAAGAGAACTGTCTGGTGACTGACCTGGAGGCATTTGTGAAAGAGCAAGGAGAGGGCATGGGTTCACCTCCCCCAAAACTGCCACGGTCCCCACAGGCCTCAGGGAAGTGCAGGGGGTAGTTTAGGTAAATAGATTCTTGGAAACTCACATCTGGATGCAGCTGGAAGAGTTAAATATTTAGATTGGTGGTCTTCCCTGGACTCCTGAGAACACAAATGTCCACACCACAGGGCTGAGTTGTGTGCAAATGTTGGGGCTTTGCATTTTTTTTATTAACATTTTCCTCTTCACGTGGTTTACATCATTTTATAATAATCTACATAAGTTGAAACAGAACATAGACCAAAGAAAAATATATCCTTACCAACTTATTAAAGTCAAATATGAATGAAGGGTCCCATCCTACCTGTATCAGCAAACGCCGGCAGCCCACAGCCATTTCCAGCAAGGACAGGCACCCAGGATTCCTGTAGCCTGTCTGCTGGGCTCCAGTTGGCACAGCCTGCCCTCCTGGGCACAGTGGCTGGGGGTTCTGGGCTGCACAGTCCCTGTCTCTCAGGAGAACTCATGGGCTATTTCCTTGGTGCAGCTTTAGTCCAGGTCTGGTACCTGCCCCTCCCCGCTCTGGGGGTGGAATTTATAAATATTCTGAGCCTTTTGCATTTCTTAGCCCTTCCAGCCTTCCTCCTGTTCTCATATGGCCTAAGCAAGGTTGGGGACTGCAGTAGCTACCTGATGCTGAGAAGCAAACATCCCTTATTTTGGGGAGGTGGGAGACACTGTAATTAGCTCTAGCTGGGCCTCCAGTTCATTCCAGTCAGTGGCTTTGGAAGCCAAGACTTCCATGCCACACACCAGCTCCTGAGCGCCGAACTGACTCCAGGGATGGTCAGACATGGGGATCTTTAGACTCAGGTGGCATTCTTTCTCCACCTCCTGTCTCAGGGAGCAGGGCTCCTTCCTGAGCTGCTAATAGGCACCTGGGGGTCAGTATTTCCCTCCTCTTACGCATCTCTTTCCTCCAGCTTGCACAGAATGTGCCATTCTGCCCACGACTGGGCATCAGGTGTAAACAAGATGAGAAAGGGCCCTTCCCCTCACTGAGCAAGTGCCACAGCTTCTTTTAAAACAAACAGCCCAGATCTCAAGCTAGGGGAGCTGTTCTCTCCAATCCCAAGGGCCTAGAATCAGGTCTTTGTCACCACCGAGGAGAGCCAGCGAGCTGTGCACTGCGGCTCAAGCCCTTGCAGCCCCAAGTGACCGCCCTCCCAGGCCAATTGCCACAGGCCGGCCGCTGCTGCTCAGTGGGAAGAGACTGCGCTTTGGGGCTACTTCTCACTCCTTTCCAGACTGAGCAGTGGGTCTCAAAGTTGGGAAGGGAACCTGCTGATCCCTGAATGTCAACAACAAGGGTTCCCTGCAAAACCCAGTTCCCAGAGAGGACCGTGCCTGTGACTCCTCATTCTTCCCCAACTTCTAGAGTTTCACAGTTACCCCAAAAGTCTGCATCCAAGAAGCTGGGGGTAAGGAGGCAGCACCATGACGGCTGGCTACTGCTGGACTGTGCCTGCCTGTCCCAGGCCCTGGCGCACACGTGGCCGTGGGGGCTGCCCCATGGCAGTGCTTGGCTGTGGAGAAAGTGTAAAATCTAAGGCAAAGGTACCACGAGGTGCATGAGCCACCAGGAAGAGCTCCCCCCGGATAGAGCCTGCCTGTTTCAGGACACCTGTTCAGCCCTAGTAGTTGCCCTCCCAGAAGCCTGGCTCCCCTAGAAAAGCCACAACTCCTTGCTGCTGAGAGCCTCTGCCCCCCAACTTAGGACCCCCAGCGCCCCGTGGCGCTCCTCTGAACATCCAGCCTGTCCTGTTTCCTCAGTGGCCCGACTCTCCCATCTCCCCCGATTCTTTCCTGACCGCCGGCTACCATGATAGCAGGTCACTTGTGAGTCTTTACACTCAAAGGAAATCTACCACCAGGGTAAAAGGAACTGAAAAGCAGTAGAAGGAACAGTCAAAGATGCCTCACTGCTACTGGAGACAGAACAGATAAACCCCAGAAATGGAGGCTCTCAGGTGGGAAATCCCAGAAATCCATTCTCCAGCCTGTGCTAAGCTGAGGATTAGTGTGAGCCTGTCTCCTTGTCCGACATTTGCACAGGCGGCCAGGCAAAGCAGGTGCGCTTCCACGGGTGGAGGAGGGCAAGAGGGCCAGGGGGCGGCATCTGACCAGCCGCCACTGCCACCGCCACTGCCACCCAGGGCCTCCTCAGAACTTTCCAGGTGACGGATCAAAAACCAAGGCTGCACATGCATGCGGGCAGGCCGGGAGGGAGGAGAGGGTAGGGGAAGGCCAAGGGGAGGCTGCCAGGAGACAGCGATCTGGGAGCAGGGCCAAGAGAGGAGAAGCTGGCAACAGTTACAGTGCAAAAGAAAAGCCCTTGGACTGGACTCGGGAGGAAAGAAAGTGTTGGAGGAAATGAAAGAACATAGCAGGCTGTCTGTATGCCCGCACCAGGTCGGTCACTACCTTTTCTGCATGACAAACAGACGTAAAACAATTCCCGAACGGCACGGAGCATTAGACACAACTAGAGGTGCAGAGGGCAGAGCCCAGGGTGTGCGGTGAGGCTGGGGTCGGGGCAGCTGGCTTTGTACAAGGTGGCACAAAAGATGCGCGTCTTCCAGTTCTTGGTAATCTGTGTCCCTTGGAGTCTGGAGCACTGGGTTTGGAAGTTTTCTATTGTAGTCCTTCAAGTCTGTGTTGGGTCCCTGCTGGAGAGGCTGGCTCAGGCCACCTCCCCACAGCTGCTCCCACCTCAGGCTACACGTCGGTGGAGAAGTACAGTGTGTTCCGCTTTAGTTCTGCGAAGGAGATGGGGGGGTGCTGCAGGTAGTAGAGGAGGACCTGGACCTGTGGGAGACACGGGACACTGAGCCTGGGGCCCTTGCCCTGGAAGCCCTCCTCTGAGGAGAAATGGTCTTGGCGATGGGTTCTGTGTTGCTCCCCTCCCCCTCAGGCTGCCTGCTCCTAGCCCAGGGTGGCTGCCCATTTGCAGCAGTAGAGGGCGCTGCAGGGTAGTGGGTGGGGTGCCTGAGGCCACTTCCCCAACCTCAGTCATAAACTTCCAACCGGCTCCAGAGGTTGGCTTTGGCTTGGCAGCCCTGTTTTAGGTTGGACCCTCTCCTGGGTCTTGCAGGGCTCCCAGGGAAGCTTCCCGACCTCGGAAGCAGTCCTAGAGTTTCCAAGCATGAGGACAAGGCCCCAGATTTTTCCAGTACTGCTGAGCTTGCTTTCTGGGGTCCAGGCACTCCCAGGATTGCAGCCAGCACCCAGGACAGACAATCTCTGGGTCCCTGGTCTAGGCTCATACTTCTTGGTTTGGTCTTGGAGGGGCAGACTTTCCAGGGCCCTGCCTCCCTGGTGACATCCTACACACCATCCACCCAGCTGCTCAGGAGGGGAGAGGTGTTGGACTCCGAACTGTTTTCTCTCCACCCCTCGGGGGCTGGTCTCTCCCCTCCGCCTGCCACAGGCCCAGGCAGCGCTGGAGGTACCTGTGCCATGACATCATGGGACCAGATGTCGGCAGCTGATGTGAGGTGCGCTTTGCTCTCCACTTCTGAGGGTCTCAGTAACGTGGGGCCAAACACGGTAGCCAGGTTGTGAAGGGACATTTTGTTGATGGGTTCCTTCTCAGCAACCCTGAAAGGGAGGGAGAAAGAAGTCATTTCTGGCAGCCACTTGGGGCTCCAGACCATTGGCTGTTAACAGCTCCTGGAAGGATTCCCAGAGGTGGTCACCAGCCTCCCTCTTCTAAGGGGAGAGACCGCTTGGTAGGGAGCGGACTAAGCCAAGGGACCAAGTTCCCAGCTATGTTCCAGTACCTTCCAACAACAGATTCCCAGCCCCTGGGCCACCCCCTGAACTGATGGTAAACCGTCAGAGCCAGAAGGACCCACTCCAATTCCCATGCCTTAGAGTTGGTATTACTGGTCCAGGAACTTTCCCTATAATAATTCATGCTCATCATAAGCCTTTGGGTAGCTATATTATCATCTCCACTGTATAGATGAAGGAAGGAAAGTACAACGAGGTTAAGTGACTTGCCCAAAGTCACCCAGCTAGCAAGTGGTAGAGCTGGGGTCTGAACCAGGCAGCAGCCTCTAGAGCCCGAGCTCTTCACCACCCTGGGCGTTGCCCCAGGTCAGCCCAGCTGGGGAGGGTCCTGGAGGAACAGTCAGAGTGGGCGGGGCGGGCAGGGGCCCCAGCAGCAGTGGCTGACTAGGCCTGAGGCCCTGCCTGCTGTGCTGTGGCAGAACATCCCTAATCCCAAATGGAGCCCAGGGGCTGTTCTCCCGCACCTTTCCAGAAGGGTCTGCCTCATGGGACCCCAGAGCTTCCTCCCTTTGGGTCTTCCTCTGCTTCTCTTGCACAATAGGCCAGATGCTCTGTAGATATTTCTCCTGAGTGACAGTAGGGGCTACCATCTGTGGCTGGTGTCCAGGCAGGCTCAGTGCCACCCAACATATCAGAGAGGCCCTGGGCCTCCCCTAGTCCAAGGCAATGTTCCTGGGGTGAGACCTGACTGCCCCATGCAGCACCTCTCACCCGACTCCCGCTCCACCAGTGTTCCACCCTCCAGGCAGGAGCCATGGACGTGCCTGCTGGCTGCTTTGGAAACGGGCAAACACTGCCATGCCAGGAGGCAGCTGTGCAGCTGGCCCGGCCCCTCACCACACACACAAATACACACATACACACACACACACATGCCCCGGCCAGGGGCCCAGATGTGGGAACAGACTGTGCCCGATTCCCAGGGTGGAAAACCTAATGAATTTTCCCTTCCCACTCCTCTGTGTGTCCTCCCCACAGCGCTCGCCAAACTATTTGGGAACTGGTTGGGACTTTGGTTCTGGCCAAACCAGAGGGAAAATGTCTCATAATGGGAAAAACAAGACAGCAGCCAGGCGTTCCCAGGTCCCGCAGGCCCTCCAAGCCTGGCCTGGTCTGGCTCAGCCACTGCCGGGCACCTGGGCTTGAGGGCTCGTGGCCCCTCTCCGCCGGCTCCCCAGTCCTGGGTGACAAGTGGATTTAAGGGGCGCCCGGGGACTTTTCCTCCCCACTTACACCTGGGACTGGTCTGGGCTCAAAAGTGAGTGACAAGGTCACTGTCAGGGCTGGCGTCAGTTCAGAACTTTGCTGTAGGCGTCAACTTTAGCAGCTCTTAGTCTGACCCGGCTACAGAAGGGGCGGGAGAAGGCGGGAAGGGCCATAGTTTAGGATTTGGGAGATGTGGATCCTCAGGACAGAGCTGCTGCTAACCCCAAGTAAGTCCCTGTTAGGCTAGGGACTTGGATTCCCTGTCTATTAGATGAGGTGTGGGTCAACACCAGCAGGCTTCAAAGTTTTTGGACTGTGACCCATAGTAACACACGTTTTACATGATCATCCAGTACACGCAGCATACATACCGAACAGAATGTGCACACCCATTGCTCGCAGTGCACCCTGATGCTGTCTCTTCTGTTCCATTTAAAAAACACCAAGTGGACTGAATGAGCCACTCACTGTAAAATTCACCTATAGTCCTTGGCTCTAGCCCTACTTTCTGAGCAGTCTGGCCAATATTTGAGGTTGCCATTAGGATGCAAGTATTTCTCAAAACAGGAGAATTTGAATGCAAGATTTTGAAGAGCAAACTCTCACCCTGCTTTGGTGGCCCAGCAGAGACCAGCACCCATGAGGAAGTGCCAAGGATATGGGTCCCCCAGCGGATGTGTCCTCCCCAGCTGGAGCCTCCCATGGTGCCCTGCCCTCTTCCCCCGGACTCAGTCCCTGCTGTTGTTACCTTTTCAAGTGTTCCAGCAGGAAGAGGAAGGTGATGAGGTTGGGGTCAGGCAAGGAGCGGAGCAGGTGCATCATGCAGTTTTCCTTGGCAGCAGGGTCTGACAGGGCTGTGGGCAGAGAAGGGGCTAGGGTGGGGCTCGGTTCCCAGGTGGGGAGGCTCTGGCCAGCGCCCTGTGGTCAGGAGGCTGCAGGACCCTGAGGGAGAGGCTGCAGGGGGTCAGGGGAGCAGACCCTGCAGGGAAGGGCCTGGTACTTTCCCAAGGATGGACTATTAGTAGGTTCCTAAAGGAGGCCCCACCCACAACCTGTAACTCAGCCAGGAGGCTGGCTGGTGGGGAACAGACACCTTTCCTCCCCTCACTGCAGGGGCCTTTGGGGCTGGAGCCATTCCCCATCCCTGGTCTTGTAAGGCTGAGTTTAACACAATGATGCCATCAGTGCAAATATTCTCTCTTTTTTAAGCACCTCTGTTGCCAGAGCCTGACGGTGAGCAGCCTTCCATGGGCTCCTCATTTCCTGTAGTGACTGAAGCCCTGACCTGCCCCAGGAGAAGATGAGGGATGCGCCCAGACCTGGATTTGGCCTAGGTGATGGAGGCCAGAGCCCTGCCAGCCAGGGCCCTCAGCTTCCTCCCCACCCCAGGCACAGGAGAGATGAGACAACACTCCTTCTGGAAGTCTCGGGAGCAGCTGTGTCAAGCGCGCCCCAGCCCTAACCAGGCTTCTCCCTGGCCCCGGGGCACCAGCCCCCGACCACCCACCTCAAGGAAGATTTCCCTGGATCCTGGGTTTCTAAGCAAGGAGGTCAGTGTCCAAGGAGGAGGCACAGAGGGCAGCCCGAAGGGACAAGAGGGGAGAGAGGCTCTAGCCTCCGGATCAGGCCCCCGCAGGCCACACCTCACCCTCCAGGCCACTCAGCCACGTGACTGCAGTGCATTGGGTACATCAACAAGCAGGGGAAGCCACAGATCTCCTCTCTTGCTCTTTACTCTGCTGGTCAGGGAGGCCTGGCCCTCAGGTCCCCCAGGGCCTCACCGATGCCCTCCATGAAGGCTGGGTAAAGTCGGTCTGTGAGGAGGGGCTCGGGCAGCTCCCGGAAGTAGAGCTTGAGGGTGCCAGCAATGGCATTGATGTCCATGTCACTCAGCATCAGCAGGATGTCCTTGTTATCTGTAGGGGAGGTGGGAGGTCAGGGGTGGCGGGTGCCTCAGCCACCTCCCTCCCCGACACAGCCCTCCACTGGGCAGGTAGCCATTTTTGTCCCCTATCCATCTTAAGACAGCCTGCCTGGGGTACCCTCCTACTACGTCTCTGGTCTGGTCTCCCCAGGAAAGGCAGGAGGATGTAGGAAGTGCCTGCAGGTGGTGTGTGACTTTAGTCCGCGGGGGTGGGAGGGGGCAGCATAGTTCATCATCCAGAGTCCTGAAGCCACGTTCCTACCACATGTCACACACCCTCCTTCCAACTGGAATCTCCCTGCTGCTGAGCCCCTCCTGGTAAGGCACTGCACATTTTTTGTACCTAAAATCATGTTCTGACAAAGCCTCAGCTTCCAGGTGGTGCAGAGGAGCCATGTGCCAGCATGTCCCCAGCTCCCTACCCCAGGCTCCCCAGACACGTCTGCTTGACAGCTTTCCAGGGACACCCACTGGGCCCCCTCTCATTTCCCACAGAATCAGCACTGCCCGGCCAGTTCGCACGTCCTGACTACTGGGGGTGCTGCGGCTGCAGCCTGACTGGCAGGATGGGGCAGGGGTGGGAAGAACCAGAAAGGTTGGGCCCCACCACCAAGGAGTTTTCAGTCAAAGTGAGAGGCAGCAATGCCCCTCCCAGAGGGCACTCAGGGCCCTGGAGAAGGTGGGGCGCCCAAGCCAGCCAGCCCGGGCTCAGAGCCCTTTGGTTTTGGTATAGCCTGCCAGGCACTGGGGACCTAGCAAGAAAACCAGGAACAGACTCTAGAGTCAGAAAGATCTGAGTTTAAATCAGGCTCAAAGCTTATAAGCTGGGTATCCTAGACCAGTGACTTGACCCCTGTGAGGCTCAGGTTTCTTATCTGTAGCAATGGATGAGAGATTGGAGGGGAGGGGATGACATGAGAAGATGCAGGAAGAGGCCTCACCCAGGGACTCAGAAATGGTCCAGCCCACGCCACGCTGGACTGCAGTTCACAGACCAAGGCCCCTCTGCCAGCGGCTAGTTGGGACTCTCCACGGGGAAGCCTCCTACTTCCACTGTGCGCCCTCCCAGCCCTCCGAGCTTACTAGAGCACCCTCTCCCCGCCGCTGCCCGACTGGGCCTCCCAGACTCACTGGCATCAAAGACGGCCTTCAGCGCCTGGATGTCTGTGGCCACCCCTGATATCCGGTAGATGCCGACCTCCTCGATGCCCCGCTTCTCCACCTCCTCCACACACTGCCGGACGATGTAGGGCACCTTGGAGCGCTCCCGCCTGGCGGGGAGGAGATGTGAGGGGAGGGAGGGTGGATGGAGACCCCCAGTGATACTATATGTAGCCCCTCTCTGCAAACCTTGGCATCAGAGAGCTCTGGCCTCTGGGATTGAGGGGAGGGGGTGGCAGGAAAGGGCTAAGAAAGAGGCCATTGCCACCCCCACCTCCCACCCCCACAGCCTGCCCAAGGCTTGCGTGCTGAGGGACAGCAGGGGACAAAGGTGGGAGGAAGTTTTAGGAGATCAACCTAAAGACTGAAGAAAGAGTGTTCCTCAGATCAGAAGTCCCAGATTCAAATGCTACAGGGGACCCAGCAGGTCACCTACAGAGGGGGGTGGGCTGGGTCCTGGAGACAAGGGGAGGAGAGCTGAAGGATGCCCTTTCCCAGGGGAAAGCCACCTCTTAGCCTCCAGCCTGCCGCTGCCAAGCCAAGATGCGGGCCTACCATTGTCATACCTTCCCACTTACTATAAGAAGCCGACAACCGGGGATTTTCACATGCCTTCTCCCAACAATTAAGTGCCGGCTCATTTATTTCTAAAGCATTGTGTGAGGCAGAGGACACACCTCAGTGGGCCACTTTTGCCCTCCAGACTGGCTCTTGTGACTACTGAGCTGGAGGGTGATTGATGAGGGACCAGACGCGGGCAGGGGAGCCTGGACGGCGAGGCTGGCAGGGGCCCCGGGCGGAGCACCTACTTGGTCACCACGCTGATCTTCACCCCAAAGACGCCGGTCTGCTTTTTGGACGGGGTCCTCTTCAGGCTCATGTCTCGGCTGGTGAATTTCATGGAGAATTCCACTTTGATCTGTTTGGGGGCGAGGCAATCACAATCTCTCAGGACATGAGTGCCCCCCAAACACAGGGGCCCCCAGGATTGCAAACAAGGGCTGCCTCTGCCACCTGGGGCTCCCTGAAACACCTGCAGGGTGGGGGCAGGAAGGATGCGGGCAGAGGAGAGGGGAAAGGGGCTGGGCTAAGGGGGCAGGGATGGGACAGCTCCCCGAGGGTGCCAGCCAGGGGTTGGGCTGCCCACCCATTGTGCAGACCCTTCCAGTTCTCCGGGCTCACCCCATTCATCTCAATCACATCCGTGTGCCAGTTCTTGGTTTCAACAGTTTGTGGATCCAACTGCAGAGAAAGAAAGAAAAAGAATGTGAGTGAGAGAGAGATGACAGCTCAGAGACCAAGCCAGAGCTCTCCCTGCTGGTCGGCAACTGCCTGGAAGTTGGTAAAAGGTCAGGAAGGCAGAACTGGGGGCTGATGCTTAGCTTGACATCAGCCCTTCATGGGGCTCCAGCCCCTCGGCCCTTCCTGCCTGGCCAAGTGAAGGACTCCCCCTCAGTTCTGGGAAGAAGGTGGGTGCATTCTTAGGCATATTCGCCCACCACATCTCACTCACTCCTGACCCCACCCTGTGAGATGGGTATTATCATCCCATTTTATAGATGCAGAAACTGAGGCTCACAAAGCATAAGCAACTTGCTCAACTGCCAGAATTGGAGTTGATGGGAGGGTATGTAGCCCATGCACATGGTGCTGAACGGGAGGGGCTGCCACATAGATGTAAACTGAACCCCAGTTCTGCCACTGGTGACCTCGGGAAGGTTTAAGCTCACCAAACCTCATTTGTTTTACTCGTTCACTGCAGCCAGTAATAGAACCTGCTTGCTGGATTGTTGTGAAGACTCAGTGAGATAACCTGGGGTAAGTGGTTGGTTTCCCAGGAAGCAAACACTCTGTAGAGTGAGGAGGCCCCCAAACTGGGCAGGAACCCCAGGCAGGTGGGGACGACAGGGGAGGTCCAGGGGCATCCCTCACAGGCGACCAACCAGGACTCCATTCCTCTGACTCAGTGGCCTTCAAACTGTTTTCCTGTGTGCGTCCATAAAGTCACTTTGAAAAACAATGCACGCCCTGGCACATTTTAAAGTCAACACCTGAATATTTCCAAAGTAAGTTTAAATAGCTGCAAAGAATATAATGTCCAGAATAATGTAAATATTTACATCTTAAAATAAAACTGTTACATCATTCTTTTAAATGTATTCCATAGAATCCAAATACCATAGTGATTTGATACCCGCCATCATCCATTTAAAAAACACATAAGCAAGTTCTCCTTTCGCTTGTAGAAACCCAGCAACATTTCTTTTTCTCCTTGAATTTGTGTTTCTAGTCTATTTCTCCCAAAGAATTATGTCCTAGTTTGTATTTTTCTTTTTAAAAGTCTTTTATTCCTCACCCTATTATATTTTGCTTCAACAAAAATGTCTGTATAAATGGAAATGAAAATTTTCCTGAGACCACAAGACTCCAAATGTTCAAAGCATATCCTGGATTAGTTATTACAATGATTAACAGTACACAATAAAAAAGGTAACCAACACATTACAAACTTTAATAAATATTCAGCAGCAAAGAACCATTTTGGTGGAACTGCATCTCTTAATGAGGCAGGTAGAATATTTTCTTTCTATATACATATATATATATATATATATATATATATATATATATATATGAATATTATTTTTTGCTAGGGTGAAATGCATTTTAGCATCAGTACTGTTCTCTTTGGTTTGGTCTTTAAAGATGTAAAGGATGAAACATCTTGTTCACATAACTAAGTACATGGGGCTGAAAATAGTTTTATTATAGCAATGTTTGCAATCCTTTAACCTCTTTCTTCATTATTTGCCTTAAAGTACATATATACCTATTATCAATATTTATTTGAAATGATCTCTCAGCTGAGTTTCCATCACTTTTGTGGACAGAAAGAACCAGAAACCATGTGACTTGTGAAATGACCTGTAACCCAGCCATTAGTCTTCTACTTTCTCAACTCCTGCACAGCATTTCAAGCAGCCCCTTCGTCTGCCCCCCAGGAGGTCTGGCACCCTAGGCCGAGCCCCCCCAGGGAGCCGGAGGGAGAGGTGATGGTGCAAAGCCCTTCTCTGGTCGGTTGCTTTCTCACAATAGCACTTATAGGAGTTGAGGACCTGCAAACTGATTCCCTTAAAACTCCCCTGCCCACGCACCCCTGGACTGTCTGCACCCCCAGTGCAGAGCACTGCTGCGTTAACAGGCCCTCCTCACATTGGAAAGCCGGACCTGGGTCAGCTCAGGGGAGCTGGGTCCCAGGGCTTCTTACAGCTCGAGGTAAGTCCTTCCTACACCTTCCATCACCCACACACCAGCTGAGGACAGGGGCCACCCAAGACTCTGATGGGGTCTGGGGCCCTCATCTGGGCCCCAGCCCAGCCTTGAATAGTCAGTTCCCTGCCCGGAGGAAGGATGAGAACAGGACAAAGGGGGAGCAGTGTGGAGAGGACCGAGCACCCCTCGCCACTACCTCCTCATAAGAGGGAATCGTGTGGGACTCCCCGGCCTGCTGCCCGGGCTCTCTATTCCAAAGGACTCAGGACCAACTCCTCCTGGGTCACTCAAACCTTCCTCCCCTAAACTTTCTGTCCCAACCCTCACCGGGCCCATAGCACAGGCTGCCCCTTACAGGTCCTTCATCCCCTCCAGAATGCTGGGTCTTGGACACAGGGCCTGGGTCTGTCCCCAGCCCTATCTGCAGCAGTGGCCACCTGGAGCAGAGATGGCCATTGCTCCTTGTTGCCTGAGGCAGATGCTACCCTTGGGACACATTCTGGAGGGACCACCCCTTTTAATGTGGGTCTCTCCAGGCATCAGCATAAGCCTCAGGCCATCCGTGGTTCTGGCCCCCAGTGCACCTCCTCCTGCTTAGCCTCCCATGACCTGGCACCTCCTGGCAGCTGTCATGGACTGAGCCGGTGGTCCCACCCTGGGTCCTGGAGTGGCACGTGGATGTAGCCTGAGTGGGGAAAGTGCAGGGATTGAAAGACCAACCTGGGTCCAAATGTTCACTCTTCCACTCAACTGTGTGAATCTGGGCAAGTCACTTACCCTCCTGGAACCTCAATTTCCTCACAGGGGTGTCCATGCCTGCCTCAGAGAGTTGTCATAGAAAACAGTAACAGCGACTGATGTGCTGGGAGCACTTCCTGCAAGTCTAGCGCTGTGACAAACTCCATACAGACAGCATCTCAATAATCATCATAAATCTGTGAGGTTTAAGCCTTTCTAGCTGCTCCCATTCTACAGACAAGGACACCGAGGCACAAAGAGGATCAGGAATTTGCCCAGGGCCACACATCTAGGAAGGGAGAGCAGGAGCTCAAAATCAAGTCTCCCTGCTCACCTCTGCTAAACCTGCACGATCCCATGCACAGCACCTGGCTTGGCACCCACGCTTCTTGGCCACAGGTCAGCTGCTGTGACCATTATTTATCTAGAGAGGAGGCATGAGGCCTCCACAGTCTGGCACCGCCAGCTGACCTGCGTGCTGGCAGGCCGCCTCCAGTACAACTCTTCCATTCCTTCTCTCCCCATCGCTTCTGTACTAGCTGCCAAGTAGCAACACTACTTTTCCTGGGAGCATCTGAGAGGGCCTTAGCAGGCCCAGTCTCAGCGCTGCTTCCTCCAGAAAGGCTTCCTGGATAACTCCAGACCTCGGGAATCTTCAGTTCCCCTCCACCTTCCTGTTGCACCAGGACCCTTTTTCCCTGCACCGTTTATTGTTTCAGTCTGTCCGAGACCAGGTCTGGGTCAGGTGGCACTGTCCTGTTTTACTGTGAGTCCCACCACGGCCCTACGCCAGATCCCCTCTGCAGGTGCAGCCCTGGTACCTGTGTGGGGAGACCTGCCCAGCCCCTTGGCGCCCGACAATGAAGCTCTGTTTCCCAGGAGGCCAGCAGCCTCCAGAAACCAAGTCTATTTCAGGACGTCATTTAAATACAGAGAAGGGAGGGTGCGGAGAGGGACATGGCACATTTTCCAGAGAAATGATGCTGTCTGAATTGCTGTGGTTATTTATAACCCCTGGGAAATGTGGACTTTGCTATTTCCTGATTAGATTAGTGCTGGGGGCGGAGGAGCCAGCCCCCTGGATATCAGTGGACAAGAACACCTGACCACTCACCCTCTGGGCCCAGCAGAGAGGTGCTGTCCCCCAGCCTGGGAAGCAGGTACATGGGGGCCACCAGATCACCTGTAGGGAAGGAGATGATGGGGCTGCGAAGGGTCAGGCTGGGGAGACTCCGGAGGGCCCCTCCTTCATTGCACAGGTAACAGAAACACAGTGGGGCTCTCCACCAAGGTGGGGCACAGGCAGGAGACAAGCAGCCCAGAGAACAACCCAGAGAAAGTTGTAAACGAGTGGGCCGAACACAGCCACTGGGAGCGGCTCAATTATGTCCCTTTTGCCTTTGCATTTAGACCCAGTCAGGTCATGGCCGCACATCCAGACCTCTCCCGAGGAGAAACGGCTGCTCTGTGGACTGATGTCCACAAGAGAACCACCAGGTTCCCTCCAACACTGGGAGGAGTCCTGCATCCCAGGGAAAGAGTCCGCAGTGTCTCAGAGAGAATCTGGCAGGTGGCTGGGGAGCCCGCCTCACTTTCTGGGCCTCAGCAGCCTCACATTTAGGACAGGAAGTAGGCTTCCCGGCTTTGCGGGGGCTGAGAGGGTGTGAGGACCTGCAGGCAGGGGAGGCTGCTCCAGATGGTGGGTGCTGCCTTGGTTTCCAGAACATCCTCAGGGGTCCCCTCTGAAAGGTCTAGGCCCTTCCTCTGGCCCTTTCTCACCCGCCTGGGGCAGGGGACCCCAACATTCTCCTCCCCTCTGGCTCAAGGGCTGTTCACCCCCTTCCTGCTCCCTCTAGAAGGCAACAGAGCCCATGTTCAAACCCAGCTCCTTCTGATGGCACAGTCCTCCCACCGCCCGACACCCGCAGCCCACCTGAAAGTCTGCTGATTTCTGCTACTGCACCTTCCCATGGGCTCCTTTAATTTACAAGGTGAGGGCTGTGGAGGCCCCATCTGTATAGTGGGGATAACCCTTCAGCACCAGCAGCTACAGTCCCAGCAGAGGGAGGCACAGGCCCAGAGCAGCGGCAGTGTTACTTTGGGATGTGACGCGGGGGCTCGATCAGTGACAGGGACATGAAAACAGTATTCATTCACCCGGGCTCCCAGGGCCCCCACTTCCCTCTTCACAGCCCCTTGCTGCTGACCCCCTTCCCTTAAAACCTCACACTGTCATTGCCACAGCACAGGCCCCAAAGCCCTGAGAAGCCCATATCCCTGGATGCCACCCCTGACCTCCCAGCCCTCTTGGGCCGGGCTCCACCCTTTGTGCTCTGAGCCCAGCGCCTGGCATCCTGGGCCTGTCCTGGGTGGTGGCATGGACTTCACTCAAAGCCCAGAGTTGTTTTTAGGGCTAATAAAAACTAACTGCAGTAAACAAGCGTAACTGAAGTTGTCACCCTTATTGGTGAAAAGGGCACTGAATAGAAGGCAGGTGTCCGGCTGTGTTTGGGGACCCTGCCAGAGTCTGACTGCTGGGCTGTGGAGACCAGGCCCTGAGCTGGGTGTCTTGTCTGATGGGGGTACATTTCCTGTGGCTCCCAGGGCGGCGGCCATGGTGGTAGGCCCAGCTGGCCTTCCTCTGCCCTTCGCCAAGTGCATCCACATGCTCTGGGCTGGGTCCCCTTGGGACACCAAGGCCAGCCTGTCATTGGGACAGACCACAGGCGTGAGAGGCATGGAAGGGCTGACAACAGCGCTGCCAAGAGCCTGCCTCTCCCGCCCTTGGGAAGGGTACTGGAGGAGTCTGTCAACGTGGCCACTCGCTCGAAACTCATAGAGGGGCCGGGCGGAGTTGGGGAGTGGGGGCAGGGCCTGTATCCCGACTCAGGCTCAGCAGCTGCCTTGGGGGAGACCAAGCTCAGACTCAGTAAACTCACCCTGTCCTCCCAGAGGCTGGCTCTCACCAGGAGGCCAAGCAAGCTCTGCCCCACCAGCCCTCACCCTGCAGGGTTAGCACCCTCTTCAGACCAGCCAGCCCGGGATGAGGCTGCTTGGCCTCAGCTTGCCTCCCCTCCCCTCCCCTCAGAACTTTGAAGTTCCCCGAGGCCCACATATGGAAAGGGTTTGGTGGCTCTGAATGAGGCTTTTATTGAAGCCAGGTTAGCCCGCAGCACCCACTGTGACCTGGCTTCCCAGAGCTCCGCATTCCAGGGCTCGGCCTGCCCCGCGCCTGCCACACTTTCAGCCCCTGGGTCGGCGCAGCTGTGGACGGAACTCAGAGCCCCAGCCCTGTCTTCCTCAGAGCTGGCCCGCCCTCCCCGCCTGCCCTGCCGGAGGCTCCACCCCAGATCCAGGCTGCACACCAACAGCGGGAAGTGGCCCCGCCCCGGCTCAGGGCCACCAGCTAACGAGGGCAGGGTCACTCTCGGGAAAAGGAACTGGTCAGGGCCAAAGCAACACAGAGGCAGCCCCGTCCCCAAAGGGAAGGGGCCGCCTTAGGGGTCAAAGGCCCAAACGAGAGGCTACTCAACATACTGACTGGGAAGTTTCATGCTGCCACCAGTGAAGGGCCAACGGCCTTTGGACTGCCGGGGGCTCGGCGGCCTCCCCCTGGACTTGGAGTGGTTTGGTAAGAATGATGAAAGTCCCTCTCTGAAGCTGACTTCATCCTCCCTGCCTAGGCCAGGAGCAATGTCTGGGCACAGGGCCTGCTGGTGAGAATGAGGCACAGCAGCCCTGCTGCCTGCGTCTGCTCAGAGGGGCCTCTTGGTGGACTCTTCCCAGGCCCCCCATGCCATGTTCTCACATTTGCTGCACATCCTTGAAAGTACCTGGCAGGCCCACTTCTATGCACGGCTTGCTTGGCCAGATACCACACGCAACACAACAACTGAGCAGGAACCCCACCCCCAGCAGCTCCCCATCCCGGGCACGCAGGACCCCAATGGGGCTCCATGACCACCCAGACGACTGAGAAACAGCCATAGACCTGAGCAGGCCCTGGGGGGCCTCCTCCACAGGGTGACATGACAGCCAAGAGCCAGGCTGCCTGGGTTTGAACACTGCCTGCACTAAGCCGTTCAGGTGACCTCATCTGTGTTGCTCTGTGAGCCCAACAATACCTTGTGGGTTATCACCTAACTCATGTCGGGGACTAAGAATGATGCCTGGTACTCGGCACGTGCTCAAAACATGTGTCACTAAACCTGGGCTTAAACTCCCCAGTGGCTCCCCACTGCACTCAGATTACAGGCCAAACTCCTTGCCATGGCCTGCAAGGCCACTGCCCACCTGTCTAAAGTCATTTCCTATGCCTCATGCGGCCTCTGTCTGCCTCTGAACATGCCATGGTTGCCCCAGCTGCAGGGTTTTCACCTCTGTCTGGAATGCACTGTCCCTAGACCTTTCAAGAATCCTTCTTGTCATTTAATCCTAGTTCAAAATTATCTCTTCAAGCGAGGCCTCTCCCTTCCGCTTTACTCTCTAATCCGCTACCCAGTTTTATCTTCCTCGCAGTCCTTGTCCAGCATGAGATGATCTTATTTATGGCCTGACTCCTCCTATAGACAGAAAGTTCCATGAGAGCAAGGCCTTTCTGCCTGGGCCACCTCTGGAGTACCCAGCACGTGAAGATGCCCCATCAGTCCTCAGAGACCAAACGAATGAACTGAGATGTGGGAGATAGAGAAAGCAATGCCTTTTGGCCAGGGCTCCGTGGGGACAGGGTCCAGACGCCCCACATTCCTGTTCACCTCTCTTCTGTGTTCAGTGAATGGCTGGCCATGGCCCAGGGGCAGCCCTGTGACCTCTCTTGCCCAGACTTTCCCAGCGTGTTGAGAGTTTAAGGCTTAGGCATAGGAATCTTGAGACATGGCCAAAATCATCATATGAACTGGATCGAGAAGATCATCCTTTTCAGCTCCTTCATTATACTGATGCCAGAGAACCAGAGAGGTGAAGAGATCTGCCCAAGGTCACACAGCAAATTTAGACATAAGACACAAGATTAGAAAAATGAGGCCTCTGGACTCCTACCAGCCCAGTGCCCTTCCTTCCCTGGCGTCCCATGCTGCAGCAGCCTGAGGGTTGGGGGTGCTCCAAGGAGGAGGCCAGAGCACAGAGGGGGCATCTGAAGGGAAGAGGAGCTGTGGCTGCTGCTGCTCTGGTTGTGCCCAGTGAGGCACCAACCCTGGCTGGTGTCACTGGCCAGGACAGAGATGCTTCCAGCTTCTGGCTCAGCCGTAAGTTCCACTCTCTCAGCCTAAGCAGAATTGGGGAAATCACTGTGGGGTTACAGGCCCTCTCAGCCTCTCTGCAGAAGTTTCCCACCGGCTGCTCCCACCTCTCCAGGCACACTGTGGGGGACCAAGGACAATGGAGCCTTAGTCTGAGGCTCACTGGTATCTGGACTAACTCCGGCTTTCTCCTGGGGATTGGGCAAACAGGTTCCAGGCACAGGGGATGTGTGTTCTTTCGGGTGCCAGGGAGCTGTCAGAATACAAACACCCTTCCAACTCCCAGCATGCTTGATAGGGAAAAGGAAGCCAAAACAGCACCTGCTGACCAGCTCCCAACAATATGGGCAGTCGGCAAGGCCACTCAGCACATGGCTAGAGCTTTCCAGACCTGTACACCCTCACCAGCGCCTGACAACTCCCCCAAACCAATACCTACAGAAGCTTCTGGGCTCTTTTCAAAATGTCTGCCTTCCTGGGGCCTCACTGCCTCTGGATAGTCCTGCCCCACTGGGCTCGGACGGCTCTGGCCTCCCGAGAGCCACCTTGGTTGGCAGTCTCAGCTCCCCTTGGTCTGGGGCCATCCAAAAGCCAGGGCACCAAGCCCATCAGGGTTGCCTGGCCAAGCCACCTATGGACCTCAGAGATGCTGGAGAGGCCCAGGGTGCCTTCTAACCTCCCAGGCACCAAGAAACAGCAGCATGCCAAGTTCACTTAGAGCAGGGGTTCCTACCTTGGGATCTGAGACCCTCTCTGAAATAGCATACAATGTGTGCACGAGGGCGGCTCCGGGTCTGGGTAGGTCTCCATAACCTGCATCAGATTCTCAGGGTTGAGGACTCCACTCTGTGCAATCACACAGGCCTCTCAGGAGCCAGCTTTGTGGAGAAGCAGGAGCACTGGGTGTCAGGAGACCAGGCATGTGGCCCCAGGAGTAAGGTCCTCTCACTCTAGAAGCATAATGGCTGCAGGAATGCAGGGAGGTCACACCACTTCCCCTTCCAACTCTCCAAGTCTGGTCACTGGCCCACACAGAGGCCCAGGAGGAAATGGGCTGACTGTGGGGGTCTCCAGCCCTAGGAAGGGGTGCTACCTCCCTTTCTGACAGCTGAGGGATCATATTGGGGTGTGAATGGGTGTGCAAATGGTGAGGACAGGATGCAAGTCCCTCCCCACCAGCAAATAAGGTAGAAGAGGGGCAGGGCAGGGGGAAAAGGGGCAGGGCAGAGCTGTAGGCAGGCAGGACAGGATAGATGTCTATTGCATAAGGTTTCAAGATCTTTCTTGATGCCCAGAGTCAGATTATGACCCCAAGATATCTCTTTATCTTATATCCCAGTGGCCTTGTACCTTCAATGCCTGGAACAGCCAGTGAATGGCTGACTGAGCCTTGGGGATGTGCACATGATCTGCATATCTAGTGCTACCTGTTAGGAAGAACTAGCAAGTTAAAAGACAGACTCTGGGAGGGGCGAGGAGCTGTCCTGTGGTTACAATCAAGATGACAAAGAAAGGGACCCTCCTGAACCCTAAGGTTCCCCAGACAAGTGGCCTACAGAGGGCTCCCCATCCTATTCTTCCTTGGGTAGCACCTCTGACCTTCCTTGGAAGCAGAGGGGCACAAACCCCATCACAGAGCAGGTGGGCTTGTTCTGGGACTCAGCAAGAAACATCTTGGTTGAACTTGTCGGCCTCTGGCTTCTAGAGAGAAGCTCTTTGGAGGTGGGGAATCTCAGACTAACCGCTTGAGGCAGAGATTAAGTCTGGAGGAACCATCCTTAACTCCCACCCACTCTCCTGGACCCTGCCAGTTCAGCCTGAGTCTCCGCTCTGGCCAGGATCTGGCCTGGTCTAGGTAGGACGTTCTCACCTTGGCTGCAGGGCGACAGCAGGGGCATGGACTCCCCTCATCCCCTGCCTGAGACAAATGCTTCTGGCCTGGCCTCTGCCTCCCTGGGACCCTCCTAGCCTCTCTGGCTCCCACAAGTGACTCCCATTAAAACCTTCTGACACCTTGTGTGTGAGGGGTGAGGATGAGATTCCTCTTTCAGCCCCTCTCCCTCCAAAGTGCAACTTAAGGATCTAGAAACAGGCAGGATGAGAGGAAGAGCAGGCAGCGAGGCTGGTCTCCTTGAGTATGATTTAAAGTCAAAAAAAAAAAAAAAAAAAAGGGAAGGAAAGAAGAAATGTGAAGTTAAACGCTAAGAGCACTGGCAGAGCCCACAAACTCAAATGCCACGTGTCTCCTCTGCTAAATGCTTGCACAACAATCTGACTGCCAAGTCAGAGGCTGGACTGAGGCTATAGCCCCAAGACTCTCCTTGGGGACAAGCACAACCCTAACCACAGCCCCCGACCAAGGACCCAAAGAGAGGCTGTGAGTGGTCCTTGTCTCCGCTTTTCCAGCAACTGTAGACCCCTACCGCCGGAGGCTCCACAGGTTAATACTGGGCTTTTTCCATCCAAATAGATTCTTCAGCCCCAGCACGGCGTCCCCAGATGAGTCACATACACCCTTCTCCAGCCTTTCAAGAATCTTTAGTAAACTGGGAGCAGGAGGTCCACAAGTGTCTCGGGATTTGATCCACAGCATCAAAGCCTTGCAGCAAAGTTAAATGAGGAGTTAATGAAGGCAACCCCTCCTGCCAGGCTGGCCAGTACCTGGCACCCTTCCCCCACTCACCTAAGCTGCAGCCTGATCCCAGCCCCCTATCCTGGCAGTGAGCCTGCTGCACTGAACAAAATAGGTTAATGCAGCTGGGGGAAGGAAGGGAGGTGGGCAGCTGGCCTGGCTCTACAAGCCTGCCTGCTCACCCACCAGCCCGGTCACAGCGAGGCAGGCACAGCAGGGTGAATGACTGTCCCTCAGTCACCCACGGTGCAGACCCTTGTGTCTTTGACACCGACATACTTGGTCACACAGCAGGGGCTAGGGGACTGAATCATCCGCCATACAGAACATCCCAGCTCTAGAGCCACCCTGCAGTTGCACTGACGCCAACCAGCTCAGCAGCCCAGCGCCTGGCTGGCCCGCCACCCTTGCCCAGAGCGCACCATCAGACATGGAGCTGTCAGATATCACAAGAGGCAAAGCCAGCTGAAGAATTCCTGAAGTGGCTTCTTAGTTTCGCTAGTCACTAATGCACAGCAAAAGAAGTAAAAGTCTGGGCTTTCAGGGTTTAAAAACTACCCCCTACCTGCCAGGCCCCTGCCCAAAGGGGCAGGTAAACCAGAAGGATTCTGGCTGGCACAGAGCCAGGAACCTGCTGGGTCACTTTCTTGCCAACCTCCAGGTCTGGAAATGGACAATGAGCCTTGGGTTTGTGTCTGCTGGCCTCAGCAGTGGCTAGGAGGGGGTACAGGCAGGAGATGGCTCCGCACTGCCGGGCACAGACAGCTGCCTCAGCACAGAGGGGCTCTGATAGCAGCTGAGGCCAGCAGGGCTCTGCTAGCCTGGTCCCTGGAGAGGTGGAAGGTGACACAGGGGCCAATACAGGACAGCTCAAGTTGCTGCCCTGCCTGGCACTTTCCAGGACTGATGTCACCTCTGGGAGGTCAAGTATGCCCCACTGGCAGGGGATGAAACTAGACAAGGAGCCAATGGGCCCAAGATCATTTCCTCTTGGCAGGTGCCAGGAGCCTCTATGCTGGCTGGCAGCAAGGACCTGCGCAGAGGGTCTCCCTCTGAGCCACAGGAGGGCTTGCAAATCCCCATCAGCCACACAGACTAGCCACAGCCTTCCTTATCACTACCTTGAAGGATGAGCATGGCCCTGGCTAGCCAGGACAGCACCCTGTGACATTTTGCTTTGGCAGTTCATTTGGTCTACAGTTATCAAGTGCTTACTGTGTCCTGGGCACTAGTCTGGCTGTTCCTTGGATGCCCGATGCCAGGACTCAAAGCCAGCCCCGGGGCAGCCTGCCCAGCTGCAGGACAGTCAGCTTCTATCTCAGATTTTCATCCCCACTCAGGTCTGGGGCAGCAGGCAGGATGGGCAGTCTGCCCTGGCACAGCTTGGTCTGAGCTGCCCGCTGGGTCAGGAAACCCCTGGCACACTGACTGAGTTGCCTGGTGCCTGGCTGGCACCGGGCCAGCAGTCCTCTGGGTGGTCCCTGAAGAGGCAGCCTATAGCCCCCATACTCAGCAGCCCGACGACCTCCCCACAACCCTCCCCTTCTTCCCTGCTGGAGAATGATACCCACAATCCTGCACAAAGAAACCTCACAAGGCTGGTGGTGCTGAGGTGCTCCTGCTGGCGCCCCCCAGCAAAGGGGCAGCCAACAATGTCCGCTGGACGCAGTGGGTGGGGCCTGGGCTGGGCGCTGCGGGGGAAACTGAGACCCAGGAGCCCCTGGCCTGGTCTGTTCCTATTTCTGTCCATAGAGACGCAAAAAGGAGCCAGTTAGTCCTTTACCACGGAAGACCCCCTTCCCCTTTTCTTGAGACAGGAACAGATGCAGAGAAAGCAGCCCGGGTTTGGGATGGGGGTAGCAAGAGCATTAATTAGCAAATTAAGGCCACTTAGAGCCGACCTACAGCATACCTCAGATTCTGTCCAGTCAGGCAAGAGGCGCAGTGAGCTCCAAAAAAGGGGTGCCGAGCGGCGCAGGACCCCCCCACCCTGCCCAACTCCCTCTAGTCCACCCGCTCCGACCCGCTCCGGCCCCTCAGGCACCTTCTGGCGGAGGAGCTTGCTGCGCACGCGGCCCCAGAGCCGGGCGCCGGTGTTGGGGGGCCGCTTGCTCCCCGGCTCCTCCAGCGGATCCAGGCAGCAGCGCTCCAGGGGCTCGCACACCGCCGTCAGGCTACAGTCCGGCTGAGGCAGGACGTCGGTCATGCTGGCGGTGGCAGAGCCCGGCCCGACGGCGACCCTGCCTGCGGGCCCGCTCAGCTCCGGGACGCAGGAGAGGCGCGGGCCTCCGGGGTCCGGAGCCGGCTGGCAGGGAGGGAGGGAGGGAGCGGGGGCAGCCTCAGCCGAGTCGAGTCGCTGGGGCTGTTACTCGAGCCGGGCAGGGGAGCGCATGGTGAGGGGCTCGGCTTTTTCCTCCCTCCGCTGGAGCAGCACCAGCGGACGGCTGGTCCCGGCCAGGCTAGCGGGACTCGGCCCTGCGCGCCGCACACCAACTGCCGAGGCCGCCGGGGAGCCCCCGCCCCCACCGGAGGAAGTGACTCAAAGGAGGCGCTGGAGGCTGCCCCCTCCAAAACACCCAACCTCCGGGTTTTAACTCTTTAACTCCGCCTCAGGCACCCTTCGGCCCTCCCTCCAGCCCCTACTAAAGTTTGACAAGCAGCTCGACTGGCCAGTTCCTTCCTCCTCTACAGCGCGGGTTAACCCCTTCCCCACCAGGCGGCTCCTGGGGGCTGGGGTGTCTGAAGGAGGCTGGGGGGAGCCAGAAGGGGTCTGCAGGGGCCAGGGCTCAGGGGCAGGAGCTGCGTTTCCATCACCAACAGCTTCCCTTGTCCGGAGCAGAGGACCCACACTGCCCTGGAGTCCCGCTTCCCCTACACCCAACACCTGCCCCAAACACCTCCCTCAATGCCAGCTCAGTGACGGGGCCAGACTCATGGACTGGCACTCAAAAACCTCCTCCTGTGCAAAGAATAAAGAAGATCCCCAGCAGGGCAGCCCCCTGGGCTTCCATGGCCCCAGAGGGAATCAGCTACCAAGAGCTTTCTCCCTGGACAAGAGCAAAAGCCAAGGACGACACTGGTTACAGATGCCCAAAAAGAAGTCCTCCTCCCAGCATGCTTTTAACTGTGGCCCTGTGCCCCTCACCAGAAAAGGCCGTGCTGCTGGGGCACAGGACGTCCACTGGCAAAGAGGCAATCAGCCAACTCTGTGCTGGGTGCCCTGGGATAGAGGAGTAAGAACTTGCTCTTGACCCTCAAGTCGATGAAAGTGTTAGCCCAAGAGTCAGAAATTAATCATCTCCCAAGGTAACGATACACATCAGAGTCTGGTGTTTGGAGAACAGAGAAAGGCCTAAACCCCAGATGGTTAGGGTCCCCACATCCCAGAGGTGTCCAGGGCATCACACCCTGCAGAGCTTGGCACAGGAGAGGAAGGCAACCAGTATTTTCCCAGTGTGAACCGTGAGCCAGGTCCCAGGCAAAGGGCATTCAAATATCCACTTGCACTGAAGCCTCTTGACTTACGTGATGTTGGTGTTACTGTCCCCAGTTTAGAGTTGTGAGACTAGGGCTCAGGGAGGTGAAATTCTCTCCTGAGGTCATGGAATTGCAGCTGGCCAGTGACAGGTCTCCTAAGGCCCTGTGCTCACAACCACTGGTCTCAGTGAAGTGTGGCTGGTTCTCTGGATTCAGGAAAAGGAGCTGGGTCAGGACCCCAGGGCAGAAGAGTCGGGGCCCAAAAGCAGCCTTTGGCACCTGGAATGCTCCTGCTGGATCTCAACCGGCATGCAAGTCTTGGGGTTTAACACCAGAGCTCTCGGTGCTTTTAGAGAAAGGTGTGGCTTCACTGCAGAGATAGCCAAGACCTCGTCATAGCAAGAGATGCCCTTCACCAAGTTTACTAGGCGACAGGCACCATGTTAACCCTCCACGTGGAGTAATTCACTGCTCCCCCAATCTTGGCAAGTATGTCCCGGCATCCCCATTTTCCATTTGAAGATACTAAGGGTACAGAGAACCTAAGCCACTTGCCCAAGACCAGGCAGGGCTGGGCCACAAACAGAGAGATCTGGCCATGTCCTCAACACCGTGATATCCCGGGGTGGTGGGGTCTGGTGCTGCGCTGCCTTCTGCCTGGCTGTTGGAGGCAGGGTCCCGGGACTCTGCTAGGCTCTGTGGTCCCTGCAGGGCAGCCAGGCCAGCCCCACCTCTTCCAGGGCTCCACGTTCCACACCCGCTTCTGCACAGTGCAGGCAGGGCTGGACTGCCAGGGCTGCACAAAGCCTCCTCACACCTGAGCCAAAGTCGCCCAAAGCCAAGGCAGCTAAATGAGGCGGAGTCACAACAGCTTTCCCAGTCCCCTGAGGGGGAGGGGAAGAGACCACCGAGGCAGGGACATGCCTGTGTTCCCCCTCCAGTGGGGACCTGAGTCTCCTTCCTGACCCACCCCTTACCTGCTCTCCCAAGGCACCTGGGTGCTGCCTCTGCAAAGAGGCTTCCTCCAGCCCCATGAGGGGCCGACAGCTTCCTCCCCACCAGCTGCACAAAACCCATCTCCCCCAGGAAGGTTCCACTCATTCCTGCAGTCTTCACCTCCTCATTCCAGTCACTTCATTGAAGGGCCACTGACTGAGGGCCTGGCTCTCGGCTCAACCCCAGACAAGGGCTGGGGAATCACAAGGATGCATCAAAAGCCTGTGCTCGACAGAGCTGACAGCCTGAGAGAGGAGAGAAGATGAAGGCTTAAACACCCCTTAACAGAAGGCAGAACAGCCTTCAGGTGTTTGGCAAATACCAATTGTGCACCTACCATGCATCACCCCTAGATGGACAAAGCATCGTCTTTGCCCTCAAGAAATCCAGTCCTAGGCTGCAAGAACAGCACAGCTCAAGTGCCATGAAAGTTGAGAGAAAAGAGAGGAAATTTCTAGCCAGAGGGAATCAGGAAAGGCTTCTTGGAGGAGGAAGGTAGTGTGGGTCTGAAGAGCTGTGGAAAAAAGCCACCCTCCCAGCTTTGCTCCATATCCCTCAGCTAATGTGCAAGTACTGGTTGTGTAACTGGCTGGTAAGGTGCCATTATAATCGCTGACCACGTTCACCTGCTGCAGACACATGGTCTGCGCTTGGCACTGCCAGCTGCTAACTTCAGAACTGGCCCCTTGCTGGTTTTCTAAGGTTCTCTGTCCTCTATCTGGGTCATATGCCACAGGGCGCAGTTTGGGAGATGCTGTGCAAGATGCATCCCTCCACTGGACATGTGAGAGAAGGGGGGCAATGCAGATCCTGTTCCCAAAGCCCTACCCTTGTCTGTCTTAAGAACCCCAGGTTCAACACTTGTCTGGGTAAAGCAAGCTCTGATTGGATGAAAGATGGCCAACTGGTCTCCATGGTGACATAAGCGCCTTAGCAGATGGGGAGCTGCTGGGAGGCTCTTCCCTTGAGATGCTCATCTTTCCTTCCTCCCTTGGGCTGGGAGCTCTCTCTAGGGACAGCACAGATTTGCCTTCTCGTCCTCAAGCCTGACTCACTCCTTCCTGGAAGCAGTGGTCTAGAAGCAGGCTGTGGCAGCGGGGAGGGATACAAGACAAGTGTTCCTACCAAGTTCCTCAAAAGCAGCAGTCTGAGTTCTCATCCCTCCATCCCACTGCAGACTCTTCCTGGGCCTCGCTGAGTCAGCTAGGCTCAGGCTGTCCCAGTTACCTAGGAAGTGACCACACTCCCTCCCTCTCTGTCTATCCCGCCACACCTGGCAGAACTGGCCTCTGAGGACATGCAAGGGCCCCCTGTCTGGATAAACAGAGCCTAGGCGGGAAGGCCCACATGAACAGATGTCACTGCCTTTGGAATTAAAAACATTCCTAGTAGACTGTTCCATCCTCCCAAATCCCCTCCCCATGCTCTCTGCCAGAGGAATGAAAAGGGCCATCCCTAGGGAGACGCAGGGCTGGGCCTTGGGTTATACTGAGGGAGGGGTAGGTACCTGGGGTGGCTGGGACCAGCCACCCAGCATAGCTGCGAATGAGGCAGAATCAGGCTACAGTGATCAGCAGTGTATCACTGAAGAAAAAAAGATGGTCAACAGGGAATATATACAGCCTGAGCTGTGTGGGTGGGAGAGGCAGGGACTGCCACCAGCGCTGCCCTGGTGACAGCTGGGGGTGGAGATGGCTCCCAGGCAAATCCTCCAGCCTGTGAACACAGGAGGAAAGTTCTTTCTCAGACCCTTGGGATGCTGCTGCTACTTCTCTGGAGTGACCTCCTTTTCCCACTGGAACGACTTTCATCTTCCCCTCAGCCCAAACTAGAACCTGGATCCCCTGTCCCTGTCGGCCAGTCAAATGACTCTAGAGCAGGAAAGGGGGTTTCCGAGCAGCCAGCTAGACCAAGGCCACAGGTACCCCAGCGAGGACAGCCTGGGAGTGAGGGGGAGGGGAGAGCCCCCATGGGCCACCCCGAGAGTCTGGGTGCTGGAGCCTGAGGAGCCCAGGGTGGCACTGAGGGCGAGGACCAGGAGGGACGTGGTTGGGGTCCGCCAATAACCCACCTTTGCAGCCCCAGAGGAGGGCAGCGTGGATGGTTCCTGCATAGGACGGGACCAGAGCCGGGAGGAGGACAGTGGTGGAGTGCAGGTGGGGTGTGAGAGCTGCAGAAAGGAAGCCCACAGCGGTCCCTGCCCAGAGACAGGCACTGGAGTCCCGGGGGGAGAGAACCAGCAGGGCAGACAATGCCCAGGAGCTGGGGCCCACGCAGAGGGCATGCGAGTTGGCGGGGAGGGTGGCCGATTATAGGGGAACGGGGGGGTGGGGGGTGGAGGGTGGGAAAGTCCCCTTAAGATGAACGGCTCTGGAGTCCCTGCATCCTCACAAGGGTTCTCCCCTTGCTCTGTGCTAATCCTAACTCAGATTATGGATGGGAAGGGCAGAGACCTTCAGCCAACGAGAAAGTGAGACCTCTTATGTTTTTCCATCTACCCTTTCTGAGCATCTACTATGTTCCAGGCCTGCAGTAGGCCTGGGGACATGAACACTTTGCTCAAAATCACCGAGTAGCCAATGGCAGAGCAAGCCTAGAAGCTACATTTTCATTCACTTATTCATTCGTCACTGAATAGATACCCACCACCTGCCAGCCGGGGAGGACCTTGAACGGGTCACAGCTTACTTGGCCAAACTGAGCCCTGGCCACCTCACCACTGACCCACTCATCCTGAGATAACCACCAAAGGCTGTTTCAGGCATCCAGGCCAGCACTCCCCAGGGCCGGGCCCTGCCTGCTAGACAGCTATGCACGGGTTGTGGGTCTCCAAGCTCTGGAGCCTCAACTCTGTAGATAGTGGCTACTGGTAGCTTCAGATGGCTGCCTAGGGCAGGGGTGGGGAACAGTTTCCAGGATGGACTCAAGGTTTGAGGTGTCAGTGGTGCTGGGACAGGGGGCAGCCAGGACTAAAAGATAGTTTCTGCACAGCCCAATCCACCCTGCTCAAGATGTGGCTGACCCTCCTGTCTCCCAAGACCGATTCACATGACAGTGCAAAGCACATGCTGTTACCCACACAGCCTCACTCTCCCTTCGGCCTGGCACTCATCTTGAGGGTGCTTGGTGGCTCGAGGTGGGCTGGAGATGCTGACAGCCACATAGCTCATCCGCTGCAGAACCATCCTGATGTGTCCCTGGCCACCCCTAGTGATTCTCACGGCATATTTGGTCACGGAAGAGGATGGAAAATCCACTTGAGCCTTTGGGAACATCTTGCTCATCTCAAACAAAACCCACCCAAGGACAGAGTGGGCAAAGCATGCCCCCGACGTGTCCATTCATGCCTTCCCACACAACTCATGGACGTAACTCATGGCCAGACTGACACCCAGACCCCCTTGGCTACCTGCTCCTGCTCACAGGATGCAGGTGGCATGGCCAGGTCTCCCAGGATAGCCAGTGGGCAGAGCACTCCAGGGGGCCTCCCAGGCCACACAATGGAAACACAGCAGCCTTAGGCAGGAGGGTTTGAAATCAGGGTCTGCTGAACCTCCATGCTTTTTTCTCTTTCGCTAGTATTAAGCAACTCTTTTCACCCAACTCTGAGTCAAAATGAACAGAAGAAAGTTCCTGGGAACCAGGGAAACTGGATGTGAGTCCTGTCTGGTCACTGTGGGCTTGACAGACACTTTCTCTCTCCGGGCTCAGTTTCCATACCTGTCAAACAGGAGCTTGGGTCAGACAAGTGGTCATCAATGAAATTTTTTTTAAGCAGAGGGAATTCCTCCCCTTTCTTTCCAAATATAAGCTATGCTGAAGTTCCCCTGCCCGCAGTCAGGTAACAGCAGAAGCAGGGAGCAGAGGCCCCTGGCTGAAGTGAGGCCAACCCTATCCACTCACATGGCCACTGTCCACCTCCCTCTGCCCAGGGGCACTTCAGGTCCTCCCAGTGATCCCCAAGCCCTGCAGACTCTAAAGCTCCTGGTCCTCCTTTCAAGGGGACGGGCTCATAGCAGTTCTGATGAGAACCGCTCTCAACCACGGCCAGAGAACCTCGCTCCCCCTCAGGGTGGGTAGATAGGGAGGCCAGGAGATGAGGGGCTTTTCAAAGAAACTTTCGGTCAGGGTCCTGGATCTGAGACTCATGTCTTATCTCTACTCTCTGCTTTGGGAAAACTCTGGGCCTCGGCTTTGCTAGTGTGGGCTCCCTTCAATGGCCTTACAATAGGATAACACTTATCTCATTCTGTCAGTCAGGCTGCTGTTTTATGGGTCATCTTGGCCCTGAAGCCAGTGCAGTTCAGTTCTTGCCTCCAAGGGTGTGAACAGGCCGCACCCAGCCCTCCCCGGGGAGTGGGCTGCACCTAGGGGTCAGACCCTCACCAAGAGCCACGGTAAGGGGGGCTGAGTGAGAGGCCATGGTGGGCTCTGCAGAGCCACAGCGAGGAAGGCGGGCAGAGCCCACTGAAGGTGCCCCCTGATCAGCATTCATGTCCAGACTCAGCCCTCAGGCAAGGAGTCCCCAGCAATCCTTCTCCTAAGTCCTTTGCTCAAAGGTTTTGAATAAAATCAAAAGCGGGACGTCCTAGGAGGGTGAAGTTGCAGCCTCCACCAAAAGGGAGGTTGCCTGTCACGGGGCGTGTGCAGGATGCTGGGTACTGTCTCCCAAGGACACATCCAAGACGCGCACAGGTTCGAGAGGAAGCACTTGGAGAGGTGACCTTGCTATCAGGTGGCGGAGCTGCGATCACACCTGAGCCTTCTGCCTCTGAGTCTAGGAGCCCCTGGTCCCGGAGCTGGGAGAGCCCTCCCTCTTTTGTCTCACTGAAAGGCCGGCTGTTCTCAGGGCCTGAACGAATCAGTTCCCAAGGTCCTCTCCAGATCAGCTTCTCTACTTGCCTCCTGCCCCTTACAGGCGGGCCTGGGGAGCGGGCACCACACCTGCCTGCCTGCCAAGGGGACGTCCCCAAACGGGGCAGGAGGGAGAAGAGACTTGAGCTTCCATCTGCTTCCTACTGAATCTTCCTGTCTCCAGAACGCCCTGGACAGAGTCCAGGCTCCCCACATCAGGAATACCTGGGAGATGGAGGCGGCTGAGCATGGGCCAGAAGAGAGGTTGTCTCACAAGCCTGGGAAAGTCCCGGGACAGCAGGGCCAGCCCTCTCATGGGATCCTGCCCCTGGCTTTCCCCCATCCTGCTGACCACTTCACTCTCCAAGTATAACTGAGCCATCCAGACCTGCCCTGAAGAGGGACAGCAGGTGAGGCACTGAACACAAATACGTCTGGAACGGCTGGGGTGGGCGGGACAACAATGGCTCTAGTCACCTGGGCCCTGGGAAGAGGTGGGGTCAGAGGCACAGAGAGGAACAGCCCTGGTGCCCAAGCTGACCCCGTCCCCAGGTGTCTTCGGGCTGGCACAGTGGTGATGACAGCGGCCAAGGGAAGGGCCCCATGTGGACCTGCTAGGGGCAGCAGGCAGCCAGATATAAAACACTCAAAGCAGATGCCTCTCCTGGACGTGCACACTTGGCCCAGGCTGTGGGCAGATGGGAGGCTGGAAAGCCACACCCAGCATGGCCACTGCGGTGTCCCAGGGCAGGGAGCTGCCTAGGGCTGTGAGGTGCCAGGCTGGGGGTTAGGGGCTGGGTGGGGGAATGAAAGGGAAAAGCTCTCTGGCCAGCCCCACAGGTCAAGGTTTTCTCACAGCCAACCCCTATCCCAGTCAAAACCAGCCATTCCCGGGGGGCCCAGCTGTGGTCAGGGTGGCCTGAAGGATGTGTGGGAGAAGGTGTCAAGGACCCTTCATTGACCCGTCTGTCATTCCACCCAGGGAGGGACCCAGGCACCTCCGGGTACCAGCCATGAGGAACTGGAGTAGAAGGGACTCCAGGTCAACACCCTAGAGCTCAGCTCCCAGGGCAATAAAGCTGGCACACTTGACCCTCGAGCAGAGTCAAACAGGAACAACAGACCCCTCGGGGGCCAGAGGGAGGGACCCGGGGTGGAGGAGTCCCTGACTCCTGGCCTAGTGGGCTCCTGACCCACACTCACTCCCAACTCTCTCGTGCTCTGCAGAGTAATTGGAACCAGAAGCAGCTCTCACCGACAAAGGGCCCTTGTTCCCAGCTCTTTATTCGCTCTGCACTCCGGGGCTGACCACCACGCAGAGCTGAGCGTGGATCTGACGGGGAGGAGCCCAGAGCTGCCCTGACTGGGGGCACAGCAGGGAAACCTCAGGCTGGCAAGTGGTGAGGGCCCCAACCTTGACCTCCCGCCCACTCTGAAGTCGGTTCATCAGTCAATCACCACCAGCGTAAGAGCACAGATGTGGCCCCAGCCGGCCTAAGGTCTAAATACACGATCCACTTGCAGGTGACATCCCCAGAATCCCTGGGGCAAGGACAGTGGACCTGGACCTGCCAGCTTGGGCATCATTAGACCAGGACTGACTCTGTGCCAGGCCCTGTGCTCAGGGCCTCACGGACTTTCACATTCAGTTCTCTTTACAGCCTATTGCACAGGTGAGGAAACTGAGGCTCAGAGAGGTAAAGTAACTTGCTGTGTTCTCCCAACTGATAAGTGGAGAAAGCTAGACTGAAGCACAGATCTGTCTGGCCTAGAAGCCCCTTCAACAGCAGCTGAATGATCACAATTTCCTTCTGTTTTCTTTACTACATGGGGAGGTCCTGTCCACTTTCTGCATTCACAGCACAGCACCTGCCATTTATGGGGAACGCCACCAACAGAAACACGTGACCACACCAGGGAAAGCGTGGGTGTGCAATGACCAGCTCTTTCAGAGACATTCCATCCTGTGAGCCTCACTACAAGCCCAAGATGAAGGCAGAGTGGGAATAATTGTTCCCATTTAACAGATGAAGAAACCGAGGCCTCCAAGTGGTCAAGGGACCCAGATGTGTTTTCTGACCCTCAGCCCCATGCTCATCCCACACTATCAGATTTACTGCACCCCACACTCCACCTAAACCACTGACAGAGGGGTGGGCAAAGGAGTTCTGAGAAGGGGGTGCCAAGGAGACAGGGATGTCTACACTGGGGGAGAGAAAGCCAGGGGGGCAAATGTGTTCTTCAACTAGAAGAGACTGAAGCTACCAGTGCTGCCTGGGTGGTACAGCTGGAGAGAGATGAGCCCCTGGGGGTGGGGGAGGGGGCGTGCTAACCCTGGGTCTGGAGAAAAGGAGGAATCTCCATCCTCAGCGAGCAGGCTCTATTCTTCAAAGTAAGAAAGTTTAAGGTGGAAACAACCCAAATGTCCACTGATGGATGAATAGATAAACAAAATGTGGTCTATACGCACCATGCTATTCAGCCTTAAAAGGAAGGGAATTCCGACACATGCTACCATTCAACACAGAAGAAGCTTAGAGACTTTCAGTGAAGTGAGCCAGTCACCAAAAGATAAATATTGTAGGGTTCCACTTACACAAGGCACCTAGAATAGTCGAATTCAAGAAAATAGAATGCTGGCTGCCAGGGGCTGGAGGGGAGAGGGCAGGAGGAACGGTAAGTTTCTGTTTAATGGGTACACACCTCCTGGTTGGGAAGATGAAAAGTTTTGGAGATGGATGGTGGTGATGGTTGCACAACTTTGTGAATGTACTTAATGCCTCTGAATGGTACACCCCAAAATGATTAAAATGGTAAATTTCATGGTATGTATGTTTTACCATGGTTGAACAAAAAAGTAAGGGAGTCTAGATGTTGTCAGATGTGCCAGTCTGAGCTCTGAGAACACTCCCAGTCCCAAAGGCAGGGGGCTGGCCTTCACGACCTCCTCCTGAGTGTCACCATAATAGCTCTGACCCCTCACAAGCTTCCAAGTGGCCAGGTCAGGAATGTCAAAGAAATCACCCTCCTTTCTCAGTCAGACACAGGCTCCAAGCTCCAGATGGGATGAGGAAGGAGGGTGGGCTGGGCGAGGGTGAGGCACCCCACCAGGATGGAATGCTGCAATGGGGGGTGGCGGGGAGGGGAGTTAGCACTCCAGGCATGGGGACAGCTGGAGCATCCCCTTCTCGGCCTGGAACCTGCCCCTTCTCACCACAGGGTCTTGAGCTCCCCTATGTCTAGGGAGGGCTGGCCCTGGCAGGCTCCCAGGAAAGTTCCTCCCACTGTGGCGAAGAGAGCCTAAGGCTGGGGGCCGTCCTAGGCTTGTGGCTGAGCTGGCAAATGGGAAAGCAGGGGTGTGAAGGGGATCCCAGGTCTCGGACCCCTTTCTAGTGTGAAGTCTGTGGCAGAAACTGAGCTGTGAGGCCCCCGGGGAGAATTCTCCCCTCTGGCCCATCCAGTCAACAAGGGCTGGACCTGGGAATACGCTAATCAGCCAGCCAGTAAGGTCCCAGTTGGGGACAGCACATCTGGAGCCTGGAGCAGCATGGCTGGAAATAGACTGGGATAAACATACAGGAGTCTCCTGGGGCCACGGAGCCAAGGCAGAGGAAGGGGGGGCCTCCTGGCTGAGGGGCTCCTGGGCCAGGTGGGGGTGGGGCAGCAGGAGGAGCAGACAGTGGGGGGCTCAAGAACGGAGGAGCTGGAGGTCTGGGGAAGGAAGGGAGGGCTCCTGAATCTGGAAGAGGAGACACGCAGCCTGCTGACGGGATCTTCCACTAGATTTGCAGCGTTGCAGCGACAAAGGGCAGATCCTGAGTGTCACAGGCTGACATCTGACTCTGCCTCTGCCCCATCTAAGAATTTTCATTTACTCATGTGCCCAGCCAGCAGCTGACCAAGCATGAGCAACCCTAGGATCGGGTCCTCAAATCTGGACCCCTCGCTCAACCACCAATGCGCTGTGTGGCTGTGGCTAAGTCACTCACCCTTTCTGGTCTCAGTTTCCTTGTCCCCCCCAAAACAGGACTGGATAAAACGCCCTCCACGATTCCTCCTAGCCTAAAAACCCTACTAATTCCTCTTTTATTCATTCCTTAAACCTCCCTCTTACTTGCGTTGCTCACAATCCCTCCTGCTAAGGGCAGGCAGGCTCCTTAATTTCCTGGGACACTCCCTGGACATTCCTGCCTCCCTGCTCTTAGCCCTGTGGGCCCTTTCCCCCAGAATGCCTGCCCCACTCCTTTCTGCTGATCCAGCCCCTGCTAGAATAACAGAGCCTTAAAATGGCAATTAATGTGCTGGCCATTATGTAAAATGACTTTTATGAAGTCATTTTGACAGTGTGACAAAAAAGGTTAATTATAAAGCCTACATACAGCCTAGGGAGAAGGGGGTTTATGATAACATTATGTGAAAACAGAAGGGAAAAAAAAGCCAAAATATACACCATCATTAAAACCATATAAAAATTTGTATACGTGAGGAAGGAAAAAGGCACAAAATAAAATGGCCGTTTGGGAGGAGTGGGAGCAGGGATGGTTTGTGATTATGTTTCAAGTCTCCTCATTATTATCGCTACTTTCTTTCTAATGTAAACACTGCTTTTGGAATTTAGAAACCCAGTGCTCTCAGATTCCTCTCGCTCCACCTCCTCCTAGAACCCTCCCTAACGCTAGCCCACGATGTTCTTTCTTTCCTTGTTTGAATCCTTGTGGTGCTAGTTTCCCTCTTGTTCCACAGGAAGCAGTGGGGGACAGGAGAGCCCCGAGAGAGGGCAAGGCATGGGGGCAAGGCATGGGCTCTGGCTCCAGTCCTGGCTCCCCCCACCAGCTGGCCCTGGCCTTGGACAGGTTACTTAACCTCAGCTTTCTCACCTTTAAAGTTGTGATGACTTTCCTACCCTGCAGGGTACTAGGTAGATCTCCTGGAGTAATGGCTGTGAACATTAGCCCAGCACGGGGCTCACACAGAGCTCTCCAATGTTACCCCTACCACCAGCATCACCATCACCATCCCCACCATCATCAGCACCTTGCCTCTTCCTCTAGCGGTGTGCCATGTACTGACAATGCTTGTCTTTCCAATCTGGCAGAAGATTCCTTAAGGCCAGGCCCCTGCACCTCAGAGCAGCCAGTCCGTGCTGTGCACACTGCAGAAGCAAAGTCCCCGCCCTGGCTCTTTTCCATGCACACTCATTCTGCTTCCTTCCAGGTACACGAGGCAGAAACGTCCCCCGCCTGGAGGTGAGAGGACACCAAAGGAAGCCTTCCGCTCACCATAAGGCGGGACGCAGGGGTGGGAACTCTCCCCTCCCCCCCAGCTCCTTCTCCAGACCACCAGCCATGCCAGGCCCTTCCCCCCGGCTGGGGGACTCCCCGATGAAGGCCTGGGGCACGGGGACACAGCGCAGGGGAGAGAGCACGGCCTTCCCTGCACAGTCAGCAGAGGCACCAGGACCTGTGTCCTCGTCTACCAAACAGGGAGGCTACGACTGTCATTTTCCTGGCAGCGCTGTTGCAAGGCTCATGTGAAGACATCTGGGAACGGGCCTCCCAGAACACAAGTGCTGGACACACACTGGTGATCAGCGCTGCCATCTGCTGTCACTCAAGGCTGCCCCTTCTCCCCATCAGCTCCGATCCCCTGCCCCCAGTGCTGCATCTGGACAACCCAGAGACGGAGACTCATTCTGGGGTAAATGCCTGGAGCTTAGGAAATGGGGTCCCTCGCTGTTCTCTGGATGAGCTGATCTAGGAGGGCTTAGAAAGAAGTGGGGCAACAGGGGTGGGCTTTCTCCCCGCTGCCTCCCCTTCAGGCCACCTGGACGTCCCCAGTGACTCGGTTCCTCCTGTGGGGCGCCCCTCAGTTCCATCCTCGGCGCCTGCTGAAGTGGGGCAAGACCGAGTGCCAGAGGCTGGTGCCAATTTCCTTCCTTGGACACGTGGCAGGAATGGAGGCGGGAGCAAGCTGTGGGAACAGACCGTTCCGTGGCTCCGTGGGGCCTGGCCAGGTTGGAACAGCTCAGTGAGGCCTCTACAGCCCAGCCTGTCATCCTTGGTGGCTCCAAGGGCAGTCCAGGGCAAGCAGACTTTACAAGGCATGGCACACCCCTGTGGGGACACCCCTCCTCCAATCTGTGGGGGGAGGATGGCTCCAGGGCTGAGGGCCAAGGGCTGGGCCTTGGGGAGCTGAGGGCTAGGAGACTTCAAAGCCCTCCAGAGGACACTGGCTCTGAACTGGCTGTTCACAGGCCCAGGTCAGCTGGCAGCAGCAAGGTTTGTGTTTCTTTTAATATCAACTCCCAGGCATTTAACATTCCTCGAAGCTTAAACACAGAAACATTTTCCTCACCAGACTGTGCTTTCTGCTTTGCCAAACATAACCTGGCTTCCTCCCCCTCCCCCACCGCCTCCATCTGCTCCTGTCTCCAAGATGTAATGATTGATGGTGTGTCCCCTGGGGCCCACACAGCTGACAGCAGTGAGGGGGAGGGAGGCAACAGGGCTGCAATGTCCAGGTGGGGACCGTGCCATCGAGGCCTGGAACCTGGGCTCTGGGGGGGGGGGGCGGTCAGCACCCATGGTGCTCACTGTGCTGGCTGCCCGGGGCACCCTTTTGAACTCTTCCACTCTGCAGCCACTAATGGCCCAGAGGGCGTGGTGGTTGGTCAGGCTTCTGGGCTGGGTACCTCCTGAGGCTGGACAGGCTAGCCTGGGGATGTGGACTGGAGCGCCTACTCCTTAGCCCTGCAGGAAGTAGGTTCCTAGGCCTGAATTTAGAGCTCATGCTCATCAGCTCCCATTTCCTAAATAATGAAGGACCAGCTCACAGTTGCCTGGCAGCACTGTATCCCTGGCAACGATGCTAAAGAGTGAGGTGCAAGCCCCACAGCATCAGGAAGGGCCGTGCTCAGGATTGTGGGGCAACATGAGGCAGACGGTTGGGCCTCACCGAATGGTGCCATCTCCCCTGTTCCAACACTGGAACCTGAGAAGGCCCACAAGAGTTCCCAAGGGGGCACGGCCACAAGGACACCCAGCCGAGTCAGACACCCATCTCTGCAGCCTCAACAGTGCATCAGAGAACAACAAAGGCTTCCTGTAAAAAAGAATCATTCAGCTCCCTGCACCCAGATCAACCCTGGGGCAATTGTTAACAAGCCCAGAGCCCGTGCCTCAATCCCAGGGCATGACAGTTACTGTTTCCCTCGATTTCATGGTCAAAGAATCAACTCCCAAACCAGGACACTTACGTCATAAGCATGAGGCCACACAAGGTGCCAGATGGAGTGTGGATGGCTCCACACCAAATGTCACCCCGCCAAGCCTGCATCCCCTTGATAGGTAAGTGAACAGCAGCCATCTTCAAAACTGGCCAAATTTCCAAAGACACAGGCTGCATATAAAGCCCTTTTCCCTACATACATTTATAGGACACCAAGAAACGCAGCTGACGCTTCTGCTCGTACCTCTCAGAACCCACCCTGAGCCAGTGACCTCCTGGCACAGGTGAGTAAGGCCCAGCAACCCTAGCAACAGGTCAGAGACCAGCGCCTAGCAGCCCAGCTGGAACCTAAGCCCTTCCAGTCCATTGGCAAATGCCCGGGGCCTCACTCTCTCATGGCAGACATTGCTAATCCAACACAGCACTCACGGATATAGCATGAGAACCCTTCTTAACACTGTGTTCCTAGAAAAAGCCATCAGTAGGCTAGAGATGGGATATGAAAACAAAGGTAGCTGTCATCCTTCCATCCAGTCCATCCTGCAGGAGTGTGGATAACCTGAACCAGATGTGGGAGCCCAAGGAACCAGGCACACATGCGCTTCCAGGGCTAGAATGAGACTCCATCTCCAACAGGGGAGAACAACCATCTCAGGGAACTTTTCTCAAACCAGCTTTGAGCCCAAGTCACAAAAGGCCAATCGCCTTGACCAAGAAGATAGGGGAGAAGGACGCTGTCCCGGCGGGCACTACCTCCCGGCAGCTCCCCGAGCCTGGCCCTGGTGCCCCAGCAGCGTCTGGCCCCTCACCTGGATCTGCCCTTTGCCCATGATCTTGTCCACAATCTCGTTGTTGTCCTTGTTGACCTTGGTCTTGTCATAGCACTTCTCGTAGCACAGGATCCTCAGGGACTGAGAGCCCTCCAGCTCAATCTCAAACTCCTGGGGAAACATGGGGTAGGGTCCTGAACCTCCGAAGCTGACCTGGCTTCCTGGCCACAGGTGGGCCCCACCTTGGCAAGGGTGAGAGGGGGTGCGGAGGACCCCTGAGGACCACAGCATGAGGCACTGGGCAGCTTCTTCACTTCCTGGGGCTCCAGAGGCCTCCAAACCTCCGCTGAAGTGGAGTTTGGGGCCTGAGCCGAAACCCCGTTGTGTCTAGACACAAACACGAGGTTAGAAGCCAGATGAGCAGGGAGGAGAGGCAGGGAGGAGAGGGCAGGGGAGTCAGAGGGATGGGGGTGGCCCAACAGCAGGCATGAACGCCCCCAGCCAACCGGACATGAGCACTGGGAGTGGGATGGGCACGGTCGGGGACAAGCCCAGGAGTCCCCTGTGGGGACACCAGCCCCTCCACTCACCTCATCCCATTTGGGCTCTGTCGTGTCGCGGAACACCCTGGTTTTGGCTTTGCTGACAAAGTAGCCAAACGAATCCACCTCCAGGGTACAGTACAGGTCTGTGGCAGAGAGGGGATAGGGACAGACACACCCAGTGAGGCCCGAGGCGCAGGAACCCGTGGGTGACGGAGGGGGATAATGCATCAGCACCCCTTGTCCTCCTGTGGTGGGGCCTGGTGCCCTCCTGCCCGCAGCCTGGTGTGTTCCGGCCCCTTCCCACTTCTCCACCCTCCCCACTGACCCACCTCATGCACCGCCCCTCCCCCCCCCCCCAGCCACGATGGTCCCCTCCTGCCAACGTGTCAGCTGCTACCACCTTAGGGTCCCTGCAGTACCTTCTTGCCAGATCTTGGCTTAGCGACTCCTCACCACTGAGGCCTCATGCCAAGGTCTTCACCGACCACACTGACTACAGGAGCCACCCCTCCCCTCCCCTCCCCTCCCCTCCGCCCTTCCAATCCCAGGTTCCTCAATAGGGGTGTCCCTGGAGGGCACCTGGCCTCTGGGTACTGAAAACCTGGAGTGACCTCAGTCACTGTGACAACCAAAAATATCCCCCACACTCCAAAGGCTGTTTGCTGTTTTCTTCATAGTGCTTAACTTTAACTGAAGTTGTCTTTTCTGACCATGCGTTTTCGGTCTCCCTTCCCTCCACTGCATCAACACCACACAGGCAGACGCCTTGTTTTCCCAGCCACCGGTGTACCCTTAGTACCAAGAACTGGGCTCGCACATAGTAGGTACACGGCAAACACTGGTGGGTGAATGAATGATGCTCTAACCTCCTCCAAGTGCTTCAGGTAACAAAGTGGTAGAGGGCTGGGACGGGGGTGTGGGGGGAGCCTTCCCTGGCATTTCCATCTAGAACCATGGCCTTTAAGGCTAAATATCTTGCCCCCTCCACCCCGAGATCGAACTGACGAGGCCACAGCACTGGTGGTCACCCCAGGAGCTCTGTAAATCCACACAGCCCTCCGGGGCTCAGACCCTGGCAGCTTCCCCCTCCACTGGCGCTGCCAAGGTTGTTTCCCACGGTAATGGTGTGTTTAGGGGGTGACTTTGGGGGACCACAGCCAATCCTCTGCAGTGTGACTCAGGAACAAGGGGCAGAGGTCAGAGGGTGGATGTAGGTGCCCCTCCCAGGCCCCAGGGTTGCCCCGCTGGGCTGTTCTAAATCAGAATGGCTTTCCTGCAGGAGGGAGAGTGGGTAGCGTGTCCCCGAGCTGTCTCTACCTGGGTGTGACTGAGACCAGCTATAACCAGGTATCAGAGCACACTGCAATGTGGGTGCAGGGGGGCACTGCAGAAGGCCCAATGCACCCCGGCCTCCGTCAGACCAAAGAGTGCGTGTGGGGGGCTGAGATGGAGAGGCAGAAGTGCTGTCACCATGAACTGACTCTGCAGTGGAGTGAACCCTCTGTCAGGGGTTGGGGACAGTTCACGGGATAAGAGAAAGGGCTCTGGAGTCAGACTGTCTGGTCAGATTTTGGCTTTGCACAAACCACCTACCCTCTGTGCCTGAGTGCTTCATCCATGAATCAGGAATGGGAACGGTGCCTCACCCTAGGCCTGACTGTGCAGGCGGAACAAGTTCACTAGGACAAGCAGCCATGGCTGAAGATACACAAGGCCTGACCCCCGTGTTCAAATGAGTGTCTGCGCGGTCAGGCGGCTGGTGGAGGGAGACGGAGGACCGACTGGAGGTGAGGGGAGACTCCAGCAGCTCACCCCACATCTGACTGCTCAACCTGGTTTAAGAGGTGGAACATCTGCTCTGGGGGAGTGGGGCACCCCACCCCAGTGGGTTTGCTCCCTGAGGCCCATCCCAGCCGACAGGATGCAGAGAGACAGGAGGGGTGAGACATCTGGGCATGTGGAGAGGGGAGGCGCCTGGTCCAGCTCCGTGGGCTGCAGACTTGGGGATGTGTGACAGCCCCGTGGGGCTGACTGACCACGAATGTTCCTGGGAAGCTCCCTCACCCCCACCCCAGGGGGTTCTGTGGGTCTGGGAGGGTCCAGGAAGCTGTCACGTGTACAGCCCGAGGGACGAGAGTGGTGGTCCTGGCCCTACTGAGAAAAAAGATTCCCACTGAGGGGAAAGCGTGGGCTTTGGTGTCAGAAGACATGGATTCGACTCCACTACCTGTGTGACTTGCCGGGTGACCCTGAGCAAGCCCCTGGAGCCCTCTGAGCCTCAGCTTCCTTGTACGTCAGAGGGGAAATGGTGTCAGTGACCTTGGAGGGATGCCAGGAGAATCAGAGCAGATAATGCACCTGAACAGGCTTTGAACAGGCACTGTCCACTCGCTGGCCACGTTTGCATTCTCGCCAACACCTAGTAAGGGGCCCAGGCACGCAGCAGGTGTCTGGAAATAAACTACTTCATTCAGCATGTCTGAATTCCTGTTTGTTCAAGGATAAAGGAGACCTGGTTTCTGCCCTCAAAGAATTCATAGTGATTTTAAGGGACAAAACAGTATGACAGGTACTGTAACCATGGTTTGGCCTGGGGTGATGGGAGCACAGAGAAGGGAGGCCAATTTACCACAGGAACCCAGGCTTCTCAGTAAAGGTTTATTGAATGATTGCTTGTGGGCCAGTGGCATGACCTCTGCATGGTGCACTGCAGGGAGAGAGGCAAAGACGGCTCTCATCCGCCAGAGAGGAAGAGAAGGGAGTGGGAAGGGGCAGGCTGAGAGGAGTCAGGACCCTTGGGTTTCTGATCCTGTGTGATGTTAAGTCCTTCTAAATCTCTCTGAGACTTAGTTTTCTCATCTGGCAAATGGGGAGAAACTATTAGCTGTCTAACTGATTCACAAATTCCTACAGGGAGAAAACTTAGATAAAAATGTAACTGTATCTTGTGAAATACTAGAAACTGCACAGATTTCATAGGTCATGATAAAGAAGAGAGAAAAAGAAATGTGTGTGTGAGTGAGCTGGCACTGCACATACACGGTCATGTTTAAGCCTGCTCTTAGGTCAGTAGTAACAAGTGTGATTGCCTTTTATGGAGAAAAAAGCTGAGGCTCATAGAGGTTAAGAGACTTCCCCAAGGTCACACAGCATACAATCGGCAGATGTGGGATTGGAACCTAGTATTCCAGACCCCTGAGGGTGGCAGAGGATTTGGGGACGAACAGATCTTGGAGACAAAGGGCAGGGACAATTCTGGCCTTTGTTGGAAACACCCCACATCTCAAAGCAACTGTCAGGGCCCCAGCCTGAGCAGACCACAGCAGAGCCGGTTGGCAGTGGGAGGCCACATGCAATAGGTCCATAGGGCACTTACTGGCTGACTGCTTAAACCCCTTGGCAGAGTGGACGATGACGTGGAGGAAGCCATAGAGTCCTGGAGACTCGTCGTCTGCAAAAGAGAAAAGCCCCCAGGGAGGGGGGTGATGAGAGACCTGTTTCTTCCCCCCTCACCCCAGGCTGGCCGGACACAGGGTGTGAGACAGTCTGAGCCTTGGTTCGACAGCACCACCTGGTGGCCAGATGAAGAAATTTCCTGAGTGCACTGCTTCCTAAAATGGGAGCTGGTGCCCCTTCTCCCTCCACTCAGCCTGGGCAGCCAGCCCACACCTTCCTCCTGGGCCAGGGATTTCATCCCATTCCTGGGGGCACTTTCCCTCCCACTCTGAATCCTGCCTATCTCATGGCTGCCCTATTCAGTCTAGCCTTTCAAAGTGAAACAACATCTATGTAAGTCAGTCACTCTGCCAAATGAAGATAAGGTCCAGCTCTGCCTCCTCTTTGGGAAATGGGGGGCAGATGACCCTCAACGGCAGAGGAGCTTGCCTTCAAAATCCCCTTTCCATAAAGTGTGCCCCTTCCCAGCACCCATGACAGCCAGATTCCACCCACTCCAGGCCAGCTCCCAGCCCCATCACAGCCCTCCCCTGCTCAAGAATCTCCCATAGGCTCCTGGGTTTGAACAACATACTTCCTTGCTTGGCATTCAAGGCCTTCTAAGATCTGAATCCTGGAAACTTCCAGTCTTATTTCTCATACATTACTCTAATCCACCTACCCCCCTCCCACCCTGGCCCCACCACCATCCTGCCCTGAGCCTCAAGTCTTCTGGTTCCATGAACTGACTACTTTATGAACCTATTAATACCACGATCCCAGTGCACCAGGGTGCCAGATACTTCTCTCAAGCCAGAGGTGGCCAGAGAGGAGCTGGGGCCATCCAGGGACTCAGCAGAGAACAACCCTTATTCAAGCTGTCTGTGTACCTGGCAACTGAGTCTTCCCAGCCCAGCTGAGCAGAGATCAGCCATTTGCAGCCAAGTGTCTGGTGAGGTCTTTGTGGAAGGCCCCAGCGACGCCCCGGGGGCTCGGACCTGTTGATTGAGTAACCTTTGCTCCAGATCTTACCGTCTTTATTGCTGGTGACAGGAATGTTGTGTACAGTCCTAAGTTTGAAACAGGATCCCGTGAGCACCTGGAGCTCCACTGAGCTCAGGACAAAGGCCTGGAGATCTGTAGGAGGAGCCGAGAGGGGAACGTCACCACAGGTCCACTGGGACCTACTGCAGGAAAAAAAGCTTAGCTCTGGGGGCAAAGTTGGTGATTGAAAGGGAGGGAAAGTAGATGCTCACCTGGGGATGGTCCTGGTGCTGCCGGAGGGGTAAGAACGAGAGTCTAACTAGAGAGGTTCATGAATGTGTGTGTGAAATGGCAAGAGAAAGAGACAGGCTCTGGGTCCAGTCCTATTGCTAATTCATTGTACACCTTCAGCAACTCACTTAAATTCTTTGGGCCTCAGTTGCTCAGTAACATCCATTAAACGCCACCTGCCCTGGCACTACTGGGAGGGCTAAAGAGGAGACACTGGGCATGAAAATGCAAAAGGCCCGTTGCTGCCCTGGATAGAATCAGGGCAGTGTAGAGTCAGGGCAGGACTTTACCTTTCTTCTGGAGCTTCTGAATTGCTTCTCTCCACTCTGACCTCTCATAGTCCGAGGACAATAGGAACAGGTAGCTCTGAAGAGAGGAGAGGGAAGCTCAGTGAGATGAACATAGTCAGGCCAAGCACATTTTTGGATTTTGGGGCCCCCAACAAAGCTCCTAGCCCAGGCACCCCTAGGATTGGAGAAGGTGGCCGGGATGAATGCCTTCCTAGGAAGTTTAGTGACGGGAGTGGCCGTGCCAGTGATGGCCAGCAGAGGGCACTGGCTCCACAGCAGCAGGGAGAAAGAGTCCAGGGCCAGAACCATGGCAGCCTCCTCAGGAACTGGGGGCTTGAGTCCCTGATTCTCCCAGGTCAGGGCCAGGAGCCATAGAGTGGGCAGCCCTGGACTGAGACAGGGGGCTGTCTCTGTCCCATCCCCATCCTTCCTGACCTTTCCATTCCGATTGTGGATCCGAAATGGGATTGTGGGGGAATTGAGCAGCAGCAAGAACTCATTCTCAAACATCTTCTTTTTGAGGCGCTCGATGGCCCGGCTCTGACCTTTGTTGGCTTTCTGCAGGGGACAGAGGGCACAGATGGTTTTCCTCACACTCAGACTCCACTTCTCACCCAGTAGCTCTACGTACAATGGTCCTCTGTATAGTCATCATTTTTTCCCTGTATTTCATGATAATTTAATATCCTGGGGGGCCTAGCTGGCCGTGGAGAAAGCGGCCTCTCCCAGGACATGCTAATTCCTAAGCTAGTAAATGACTCCCCTGTGTGTGCACCTTTCATGTGCAAACCAACACTACCATCACCGTTAACTACACCAAGCCCATATTTCCTCTGCCCTAAATAACCCGGGGCAACTAGACATGGTCACTCTAGCCCAGAGCCTGCTGACTTATTCAAACTAGCCTTCCTTGCCCTGCCTTTCTTTCCCATGGAAAACACAATCCAGGCTCTGGGTCATGCATCCTCCACGCTCCTTCTGCCTCTTAACCAAACCCGGCGCTTTCCCAAGAGGCTCTGCTTGGCGTGGTGTGCCCCCTTCTCTTGGAAACTGTAAGTAATAAAAAAATCTCCCAGTGGCATCAGCCTCTCCGGGTTGGCACTCAGTCATCTCCATAAATTAAATTAAGAGACATCTGGCTGAAAAACTACAGACACCTTTCAGCACAAAGCCCCCACTCTTGGCCTGGGACACAGGGCCATGTCCAGCCGGGTACCCTGCCAGGCAGCTCCTCACCCTCCACCTCAGCCTCGTGGCATTATTATTCCCTGTTCTCTGACAAGCCGTTCCCTCTCGGCCGGTGTCCCTTTCTCCTCCAGTTTTTCAAGTTTATATTTTATAAAGGATCCCTTCCCTTTCATTAACCACAATTATGCTTCATGTCTCAGTTCCAACGCCATCCTCAAGCTCCACAGTTAGAATTCGTCCCTGCAGCATTTTTTTTACCCACTAGACTGGCAAAATTGTAACAATTGCTCACAGCCGGTGCTGTGACAGTGTGGGGGAGCAGTGACTGTGACACACTACCAGGGGGAACGTGATCGGATGCAAACTTCTCAGAGGTACATCTGGCAATGAAATGCACAAGCCCTCTGCCCCAGACACCCCCACTTGTAGCGAATCTACTGGAGAGAAATATGAGTGCAGATTGAAGAAACAATCTAAACACTCAAATACACTGTTGTGCAGTCAAGCAACAGAACACGATGTTGCTGCTCAAAAGGATCTGCTAGACTGAACTGCAAAACAACATGTGTAGTCTAGTCTCATTAAAAAAATACACACATACACATGAAAAAATACACATACACACACTAGCATAAGCATGGAAGAGTCTAGAAGAATACACCTCAAACTGGTAACAACGGGGAGTCTGATGATCAGTTTTACTCTATACACTTTGGTATTGTGAGCATTTTTTGTTATAAAAAGCCAGTGTTACACTGATGATTAGAAACAAATTATGTTAAATAATATCATTCAAAGAATAAATTGCTTCTTCTTCAATGACTCAGAGAACAACACTGTGCCTTCTCCAGTGACTCCTGTCATGTTGTGTCACGTGCTGTGGTCACACACGGGACTGTCTGCCTTCTCCCCTGGACAAGGAGGTCTATAAGGCGTCTGGCACATCCCTGGAGTCAGTGGCCAGCGGAGGTCAGTAAGCATGGCTTCAACTAAGCAGAAGGCCACGTCTGCACACCTGGGGCAGGAGGAAGGGCCCGAAGCCCACCGCTCCCAGGACTGGGTGAGAAACATGAATGCAGGATGCCCCTGAGGTGGGGGTGGTGGGCAGAGCCAGATGGGGAAACAGGCTCAAATGAGGCAGGGTGGGGCCTGGCCGTTCAGGAGGAGGACACCTGTGCTGGGCAGGGTGCCCCCCGCAACCCCCACCCCAGTCAGACCCTCAGTCCTAGGACATTCCCCTGCTGCAAACATCCCTGGGGTGATTACTGTGGTCTTCCTCTGTTCAATGAGAGACGTCTGAGTTGAAAGTATCCTTAGAGGCCATCTGTTCGTATATTCCTCAACAATCGTTCACAAAGCACCTGTGTACTATGTGCTAAGTACTGGGGCATAGAAGTGAAGAAAACAGCCCCCTTATTAGAGTTGAAATTCTAGTGAGGAAAAGAGAAGGCTGCTTGTGCAATTATGATTCAGTACCAATAAACTGAAGCACAGAGGTAACTATCAGGAACCAGGAAGCCAGGCGCCCAACCCAGACTATAATGGGCAGACATCAGGGAAGGCTCACCAGGGGAGGTGAAGTCTAACCTGAGCCTGGATGGGTGAGAAGGAGAGACCAGGCCAACAAACCAAGCCTCTCCATGCCCTTCCTCCCACTCATGGAGACGGCTCCTCCTGGGGTGCTTTCCTCTAGCCACTGTTTTCAAATATATGAATTTAAGGCTATACATTTTCCTCTAAAGAGCACTTTGGCTGCATCCCTTAGGTTTTGCTATGCAGTGCTCTCCTTTTCATGAAGTTCTAAACAGTTTGCAGTTTCCATTTTGATTTCCTCTCTACCTTGAACGTTTTAACTTCCCAGGCATATAATGAACTACCGTTGAGTTGCTGATCCTAATTTTACTGTACTGTGGTCTGTGAACATGACCAGTATGCTACTGATTTTTTTTTAATTTGAGATTTCCAATGCAGCCTAATATATGATAAATGTGACTGTTCTATGTATATTTGGTTTGTTGGCCAACTGATTTGTTGGCCTGGTCTCTCCTCCTCGCCCATCCATGTGTATTAGACAAGAGTCTCATTTCTTTGTCAGGACACAAGCTTCTGTGTGTTTTTAGATCAACTGACATTCAAAGCCTCTGTGTATTTATTTGCCTAGTTGATCTGCACATTTCTGAGAGGACTTCCAGGTCCTTCCTCTTGCTTACATCCTGTTTCTCCTTAAGAGGGACTTTTTCTTCTCTTGCTTTTTCCTTTTCTACAGTGTTTGATATACACTGTTCTCCAGAAAACTTCCCATAATTAACCCCACTAAATTCTGAGCACTGACTGACTCCTTGGCTTGCCCCTCATCTGTTCAGTACTAATCTCCACGGACAGAGTCTTTCCCTGGGTGCACAGATGTATCTTGAGGGTTATAAAGAGAGGCCTCCCATTCTTGCATCCTGCCTTCCTTGTCAGACTCCCAAACATTACAACTTCCCCTCCCTCCACCTCCCTGGCACACCCAGTTCAAAGGGCCCCCCAGAAAAACAGCCAATTTCCCTGTCCCAGCTAATGCCAGGCTCTGCTCACTTCCTTCTGAATTTCACTCTTAAGGGCAGAGATCTTCATTTTCATGTCCTCCAGCTCGTGGTCTGGGAAGGGGTGCACCTGGGGGCTGGCCTCAGACTCCTCAGGGGATGGAAACACTAGGTCAGCCAAGGGGATGTACCACTTGCAGTCATATTGCTGATGCTTCCTGCAAACAAGTCGGAGAGAGAGGTGAGCCAGAGGGGAACTTGGATCTTCAGGCCTGAATTGCTGGAGCCAAAAACCACCTGAGAGGGATTTACTGAGAACTTGTCACAGGCAAGAATGATCTCCATGCTTGAGAAGCCCAAATCAGGAAATGCATGTGGAACAATGATAGTCAGGTTCTAGGGTCAGGCAGCAGTAAGGGCTCTGGACCTTGGGCCTGCTGGTCTTCTGGCCCAGGACGACTGATGTTCTTAAACAGCCCAAACCTCTAGGGTATGATCAAGAGGGGTCTCATGCTTCCCTATTCCCCACCCCACACTCTCCCCTCCCTTCTAGCCTATCTACACTTGGTTCATATTCATTATCCTTTGGGCTAGAGCTAGAATACAGATGCTATTTTGAATGCCAACTCTTATCAATAGAGGTCATGGGGTCCTGAGTTGAGGATTATAAAGCCATATCCAAGTTTAATGGGAAATAGTGCCATGGTCGATTAATAATGTCTGCCATGGGCAAAGGACTTAAGGCAGTAGTAGTAATGTATCCTTACGACTGCCACCTCTGCTTTAGAATCCTCTCAAATCTCACGAAGTTCCAGGGAGTCATCCTCTCTATGGAAACTCATAACAATCCCTCCTTCTGTCACTTCCCCCAGGACTTTGGTGTGCACCTTCCTGCAGCACTGAGCATACAGCTTGCCTCCCCTGGCACACAGTAGGTGATAAGGAAATATAGGTGGAAGAACGCAGGAATTAATACTGAATAACCTTTCTTGCTTATGACACAAAGAGACCCCTATCAGTGGGTTTGGAGATGGAGCTGAAGCTTTTGAGTCAGATGAAGGTTCAAATCTCATCTCCTACACTTCCAGTTTGGCGACCTTGGGCAATTTATTTAACTTTCCTAAGCCTTTTCTCTCATTTGTGAGATGGGGATAATAATATCTACTTTGTGGAGTCACTGGGGAGATTAGAAATAATATATTCCAAGCATTTGTCATGGCACCTGGCATGGCATAAGCACTCAATAAATGGTAGCAGCAGATTTAATGAATATTCACTCAGTTGCAGTTAGCAAAAATTGAGAGATGTCTAATAAAAGGAGAATGCTTAAGTAAATTATGGCGTATCCACTTGTAACATCATGCAGGAAAGTAAAATGATGATTATGAAGATTAGACAGCAACAGGGAAAATGCTTATGACGTGAAATGGAAAAAGCAGAGCCCCAAATTGGGTATTCACTCTGATTACAAGTATATGAAAAAACATAAGAACATTTAAAAAAAACTGGAAGGAAATATAGCAGCAGGAGACTGATGCTTATGTTCGGGTGAGTGATGGTTTTTTTTTTTTTTTTTTGTAATTTGGTTGTATTATCTTCATAATTAAAACCATGATTTATTTTTAGAAAGAGGCTATGAAGTAAAATAAAATTTAATTAATATGTTTTTTAAAAAGGGAAAAAAATGCAGATGGCCCCAGGTTGCTGAGAGGCTCCACAGGGGGCAGGGTTTAGTCCCTCCTCCCCATCATGTACCCCGGACTTGCACACACTCACCCCGCTGAGGTCTTCTTTAGCTTGGCGCACAGTAGGACGTCTGTGAAGAGGAAGACGTGCCGCAGCTTCCGGGAGCTCTCCGACACTTCCACCAGGAAGCCGTCCTTCACCAGCTGCCGCGTCTGAGGGAGATGGCACACCCACCCCGCCTGCTCAAGGTGCAACAGCCCAGGGCCCAGCCTGCACTGGTCCAGCTGGGGCAGAGCTGGGGGCTCCAGGAAGGGACCCCAGTGCGTGGTGGTTAAGCGCACTGGCTTTGGGGTCATGCACTGGGGCTGGAATCCAGACTCTGCCACTTCCTGGCTGTGCTCTGGGGGGCAAGTTCCCTGACTTCTCTGAGTCTCACCCTTAGCATCTGTAAAACGGGGATAATGATATTTGCCCCATAAAGTAGGAGTCCTCAAGGTGGTGTATGTAAAACAGCACAGTGCCTGGCATGTGATATGTGATCAACAAGTGGTAGCCTTTCCCTGCAGCTCTCAACAGCTCACACGGGGATGGACCCACCCTGGGTATGAATACCCCCGCCCACTGACATCCAGAAACCCCCCAACCCTGCCTAAGAAGTTGATCTGGTTTCAGTACAAACTCGACCTGCAGACCCACTCAGGCCTGTTTATGCTGCCTCTGAGGGGATCCCTCAGCCACCTCCAGGCGGATGGGAGGCCCTGGGCTTCCCTCTGTGGGCCGTCCCAGTGTCCTGGGGAATCTGCAGCTGTCTCTCACCTGGGCTCTGGCTGGTCAAGAGCATTCTGCTCCACACAGGACTTCCAGAGCCTCCTCCCTGCCACCCTCAGGGCCCGTGGGCTTCTCCGGGGCTGTCTCGGTCCGTCCCAGGCTTCCCTGTATTCTGCGCCATGGGACCTACATATGCTGCAACATGTAGGTGAGCATGCAGAAACTGCACACTTAACATGATCCGAAACTGGCTGCATTCTAGGGCCTCTGGAGACCTTTCAGATGTCCCCAGAGTCAAACAAACTAGTGACACTCTAGGGTTTGCAAACCAGGGCTGGGGGCTGCACACAGGGACAGCTCTGTATGCCCCATTAGTCACTCTCTAGAACCTGTCCCTCATTACTCCCTTCCCCTAGGAGACGCTGGAGGCTCATAAATGTCATGAAGGAGCATGAACTCAGCCAGCCTTCACTCCTAAACGCTGCTTAATTACCTCTCCTGAACAGGAAGCTCTGCGTGGGGGCCAGGCTGCTGACCGGAGCCAGTAACTGTGCCTCTGGTTCTTCACATTGCTTCCCCTCACTGAGGTACCCCCACCCTTCCACCAAAAAGGGCCCCCAGGGAATGGGAGCTGCTGCACCACATTCAGGTGCTCACTTGGGACAGTCCAGCCACCTCTTTGTCAGGCTCCCCAAGCTCCCTCAGCCTGAGCCATTATCTTCCAGGGGACCCTGAGGACATCATACTGTCCAGAGCAGGGTGTTGGCATTCAAGATAGCCAGAGCCCTGGTGTGGGGGTCAGCGCATGAGGCTTGCAGACAGATAACCCCAGCTAAAGAATCCATTTCTGACACTTATGGCCAAAAGACCTGAAGAGACTCTCCAGGCCTCAGTTTCCTCGCCTACCTCAGTGGACTATAATGAAGATTAATGGTCACCGGACTTAAAGTTGTCAGCCCAGGACCTGAAGGCCTCTCCTTGGCTGGGAATGAGGGATCAGGGTTGGGGAACCGTAGGGCATAGGGCAGCGGTGCCTGTGCATGCAGGAGAGCAGGGATGAGTGATCTGGTCCCCCACACCCTCGTCAGCCCAGGTGTGACGCTATGCTGGTTCCTGAGCTCACCTCCCCCTTGGGGGTTGTGACCGCAGTCCGGCGGGGGTCAATGTCCTCATTGATGCTGGAAAGGAAGTTCTGAGAGATGCGGAGAGCATCCTGTAGCAGTGGGTAGTCTGGGTGGTCCACAGGTGTGTGCTTCAGCAGGTCCTGGGAAGGATGGAGAGATGAGTTGGGGGGAGCAATTCTGGGGCTTAGTAAGAAGACAGTGGGGAGTGCTCAATCCTCACCAAAACAATTCTGAGTGGGCACTAAGGACCCACATTCTAACCTGGTCCTGCCTGCAAAATCTGAACTAAAAACTTAGGGTCAGAGCAGCAGGGGTGAGGGCAGTGGTACCCCTTTATTCCTGCTGCAGTCATTATTCTTCCCCCCCGGTGGTGCAGGCCACGTGGAGTCTTATCTCCCCAAGCAGCTGGGAGAGATACACCCCTACTCACCCCACAGCTGCTCCAAGGACACTGGAGGCCATCAGGCAAGGAATGGGGAGGCAGGAAGTGTCTGCCTCCCAGGGAGCATTTGGCCAGAAGTCAAGCTTAGAAGCCAAGCTATTTTTAGGCCCTGGCCCCATCAGCATGGTTACCACAGGCCAGGCAGGTGCAGTCAGGGCCCAGGGACCCTCTGCCCAACTCCCCAATGGGCTGTTCTCAGTGACTCCAGCACCTGCCCACCCTGGGCTTGTCTCCCACCCAACTCCTAACCTGCCCCTGGCCATTCAGTAGGGAGATACTCACGTGTAGGACCAGGGTGCTCCTGGTGACTCGGTCAATGGGCTTGTAGAGCAGAGCTGTTGGAGGAGGTGGGTCAGGAGACAGGACAGATGAAATACTGGGAGTAGCTTGAGACCTTAGGGACCAGTCTTATCCCCCGACCCGCCTCCCTTCCCTGCATGGACGCCCACTCCCAGGAGGTCAAAGTGGGTTCCACAGCAGGTCACATCTCCATTTTCATCTCGGGGCAGGCCAGACAACACCAAAAGATGGACACACAGCCCTGGGGGCCCAGATCCCCTCCCACGTACCTCCTCATCTCACCCCCCACCAGATGGGATTTCTTCAAGGGCCGTCCATCCCCCAGGCCTGTCCTGACCTGACTAGGCTCAAAGCAGACAAAGATGCTCCTCTGTACCCTCCATGCTGAATCACAAAGCCTTATCCCAAAGGGCTCCAGTGCACTTAGGGGCACACCTGGGACCCCAGAATGCAGGAAGGAGACACACTGTTTCTCCAAGGAGGGCGGCTCCCCCACACCTGATCATTCTCATATCTCCCTGGCCCCAGGCCTGGCATCACCGGCTGGAAATGGCAGGCTTCATCTGACCCACACAGTTGCCTCATCTTCATGAGGAAGACCCTTCTCCATGGCCTCAACCCCGAGTCAGAACAGGACAGGCTGAGGGCCAGGGAGGCATGGCTGATCTCCACAGAAAGGCTCTGCTCTCCAGCTAGTGGCAGCTGAGGGGCAAAGATTTCCTAAAGGAATTCTGGTGGGGCTTTGGGTAGGAGAGCCCCTGGAGAGGCTGGGAAAATGCAAGCTCAGCAGGCAGGGTCCTCTTCAACCACACCCCTCGGCGACCAGGACACCAAATGAGGATTGCTGGGATTCAGCAGGGACAGGTGGAGGCGGCAGCTGGCTAACGGACTGACACTTTCCAACAAAGCTTCCTGCCAGCAGCTGTGCCCTTCCCTCCCAGCAGGGGTGGTTCATCCTCATTCCTGCACCTGGACGCCTCTGTCCATGGGGTCATGACCTCTGTCCTCCTCCCACGGGAGCAGGAAGAGGCACGATGCTGGTCTGGGGAGGAGGATCCTAGAGTGGGTATCCTACAGGACCAGGCTGTGACAGGTCCCAGAGCTGACACTCATGCCCCAGCCAGCCCCCAAACCAAGGAGTTCCCCAAAGTCCTAGATATAAATACCGCTGTACACTGCTAACTGGACACTTTTGGGAACAGTCTGCTGGCTATGGAGTAGATGCAATCTCAGTGGTGTGCTCCAAGCCTCATCAGCGGGCTTTGCTTGGCTGCCTGTTAGCATCACTGGGGAGCTCTTCAAAGATACAGATTCCTGTTTCCCCCTCTCCCATCAACTAAACCACAAGCTCTGCTGGGAAGAACCTGGGCATCAGCATTTTTTAAAAAGCTCCTTTGCTGATTCTGACGTGTCCAATGGTTGAAAAATCACTCCTTTATGCAAATACACATACTATGACTTAGTTGTAGCCCTTTGTTAATTTAGCAATTTCTAGAGATCCTCCTCATGGGCTATGGAAGCTAGAGCGGACAGAACCAGGCCTGGGGTCTCCTGGAACAGTGTGGTCACAGCCCAGTTACCAGCCCAGAAGGGGGCCGGTTCTGAGGCTGTTTAGGGTACCCACCTGTGGCTCAGCCCATCTGCAAGGGGAAAACCACACTCTGAGAACCCCAGAGACCAAGAAGAAGTGCAAGTTCAGCAGACACCTGCCAGGATGGGCCCTCGAGTCCCCACCCAGGGAAAGCTGATACTGTGGTGTCAGCTCCCTCTGTCCCTCTGCCGAGTCCTGGGAGGAAGAGGTTTCTGACTAAGCTCAGAGGTCTGCACAAATGGCAGGTTGGGTTTCATTGGGGCTATTAATATGCCTATAGTCACCTCAAGAGTCCACTTGACTGTGGCCATGGAATGAGTCCTAATGCCTCAGCCCCAGGTGGGAGGAAGGGTGGGGAGAGGCAAGTGCAGGGAGAGGGCCCCAGGGCCACAGTCAGATAAGGAGGGAACCGCAGAGGCCCTGAAGTTCGTGCTCCCCAGGGCACCTGCGTGCCTGCTGCCCCTGAGCCAGCAGGGTGAAGAGCCCATCTTGCCCCTCCCCTGTTCCATGGCTCCGGCAGGCTGGCCTGCTCCCTGCCTCTGCTTCACCCACTCTCCCCGCTCCTCACCGTGTGGTTCCTATTTCTGGAACAGACCCCATTCACCAAGTTGCAATGCCCATCTTTCCCTCTCCTCCAGAAAGCCCTCCCCGACCAGGACAAGCAACACTCCCAGTACCTAAAAGTCAAACCCCAACACAGGCAAGCTGGCATCTCTCTAGTTTGCTGAGTACTTACTCTGTGCCCAATGACACTGTTTTACATGCGTTATTTCCTTTAATTGAAAAGGGAAGCAATGATCACTAGCCTCATTTTACAGATGAGGAAACTTCTCTGAGGCACAAAGAAGTTACATAACTTGCTCACAATCACAAAGCTGTAAGGGGCAGCTGGGTTTTGAATGTAAGTCCACCCATGCTCCTAACTTGAGCTGCCCGCTTCTGTAGGGGAGGGCAGCACCTGCGAAAGCTTGGCGGCCTTTGGGAGGATCCTGGGAAAGGTTCACGGGATGGAGTGGGTGAGCTGGCTACTCCTGTTGCCTAGGTGAGCCCCCTCCCCAGGGGCCTGGGTCACACACGACTTCCTATGCAACCCCACCACATTTGGCACAGAGCCTTGCAGACTGGGCACTCAGCATATAACCATTAAGACAGAAAACCGCAGCGTGAGCCCCAAGTCGCGCAGTCTCCCTGGGACTCCAGAACCAGCACCACTTGGAGGGGCTGAGAAGATTCTAAACAGTGTGGTCAGCAAGGGCTCACTCGTTCCTGACCCCTCACTTTGAAGCTGACTTCACTGCAGGGACCAAAGAAATCCTGAACTCCAGGTCACAGGCCTGTTTCACTAAAACTAAGCTTCCTTTTGGAGAAGAAAGAGGAAGCAAAGGGCTGACTGTTTCCTCTTTAGGGAGACAGAGTTGAGTCTTGACCAACTCCTAGACCAGACCAGAAAGGGCATTTCCCCACAGAAGAAGAAACTGGCAGATCTTCGAATAAGTCAAGTCCAGCTCTCCTCCTGACCCCAGCCTGTCAGAATCTGAGCTTCTGCCCAGTGACTAAAGTTCCCACAGCTGTCCTGCTGGGACAGCCAGAGAGGGGCTCTCTACATCAAGAGTGGTCTTCATGAGCGCAGCCTGTGAAGGTGTGGGGACAGCTGGTCATGCACAGCGGTCTCTGGGAAGAGCCCAGGAAACCTCCGCATCACTCCTCTAGCAAGCTGCCACCCCCTGAGCACAGCTTTCAGCAAGGAGCTCCAGGTTACCACGGAGATGTGGAAGCAAAGTGACTGAGAAGGGGCAGAGACAAAACACCTGGTGGGAGGGAAGAAGTCCTGAATCCAGCTGCCTGCCACAGGGGCCCAGAGAGGCTGGCCTGGAGGCAACACTTGGTCCTTATGCCCCTGCAAAAGGCAGCCTGGGTCATTCCTAAGGTACCTCTCGTCTCAGAGGGCAGGGCCTCCCAGCTTCCAAACACCTCCCTGCCTAGGCCTGCATCAGCCTCTTCTCAGCAAGAGTCTGGCTGGTAGCACATGCCTGTCCCAGGACCCCTCCCTGAGGGAGCTGCAAAGAGGATGCACTGGCCAGCCCCCTAACCTGCACCGTCTGCATTGTACGTGCATTGTACACATGGTGGGTGTGTGACCTTCACAAAGCAGCAGCCTGCCACGCCCCCCTCTCCCACCAGCATTCACTGCCGACCTTCTGCTCTAAGTGCCAAGACCTCAGCTCAAGGGTCTCCAGTGACTAGAAACTAACCCCCGGAGAGCAATCCAATTCCTTCCTGATCTCCCAACCCCATCCACGCTCTCCCACCGCCGCTGTTCAGAGAGGAGAGAGCGCAGGCAGCATGTGCACTCTGAGCACACAATACCCTGGCTGCTCAACCTCCTCTCCTCTCTCCGGAAACAAAGAGACTCCCAACTTCTCCCTCCGGCCCAGGCTGGCACCCTCCTAGTCCAAGGCACCGCTGGCCAGACCATCTGTCACACTCGGATCGGCCCCTGCCGACCCCTCTCCAGCCCCTAGGTTGCCATCCCAACAGGTCCAGCCTTGCCACTTTCTCTCCTTAACAGCCTCTCCAGGAAGTTGCCCATAGCCTCTCAAGCTAAGCCACTAATTCCCCACAGATCCTTGGAGGTACCTGGACCCTTCCAGCCTGGTCCTTCCATTTCTAAGCCACCCTGCCCTGAGTGGCCCCCAGACTTCAACTCCAGGCTCGAAGCTGGCCAGCACGGAGTGAACACAGATCCAGCCACTTGTGCCCCCTCCCTTCCCTGCTGCCCTCTAAACCTTGACAGCCACATCTCAGCCCACTCCAGCCAGCCCCAGGGGTGGGAAGACACCACCTCCCGGGAGAGGGGGCCTGGGTTACCATAGGTGCAGTTACAGCAGAAGCGAATGATGAGGAGAATTTCCATGGCAGCCTCGGTCCCCGCGGCAGGAGCGTGTGGCCATCGCTCCCGACTCCCCAGTTCCCATCAGCAGCGTGGCCACTCAGCCACCTTCCCGGCTGCTGCTGCTCAGCCTCCAGAATCAAGCCGCCGCTTCTCAGTGCTCCTCTAGCAAGGGGGAGGGGAGGGGAGGGGAGGGCGGCGCGCGTGGAGCTGGGGAGGGGGAGGGGGAGGAGGAGAGCGAGCCGCCTGCCGGCATCCTACGGAGCAGCACGTTTGTAGCTGGCCAGCTGCCTGGGGACAGAGGCTGGATTTCTCGCGTGCATGAGCTCACACACACTCACACACACGCCCGTGCACACAAGCAGGGCACTGCGCTCCACAAAGCCAGACAAAGGAAGGTGACTGTTATCCAACCCATCCCCAAAGTACCTTCCATAGTGACTGATGTGTGGCTGTCCTTGGAGTCCTTGGGACCTTTCACTTTGAGTTCCTGCCAAACAGAGGAGAGGAATCACTACCTGGCCTGTCCCCTGAGCCTCCCCAACCCCCACTGTGAGCATGGCAGGAAGCAGGGCTCTGAAATTGGGGATGAAGATATGAGAAGAGAGACAAAGACCAATGGGCACAGGCCTCCCTCTGCCTACAGAGTCCCTGGGCCACACCTATCACTTCCTGGAGCCTCGTGGGGTCCAGCAGCTGATACAGGCAAGAAGGCATGGCTACCGGTCCCAGACAGGACTGTGCTCCTGGTGCTCCTCAGACCCATCCCCTAAAGTCCCTCCCTGACTCAGAGCCTTCCAGAGAATGGGCGGTGGCAAGAGTGGGACCACCCCTCCCAGCCCCACCCCCTAGCAGCAGCCACTCCTCAGAGGGCTGCACACATCAGCCCAGGGCAGACAGGGTTTTAGTGGACAAGCATCAGTGTACCAGCTGATCCTAGGGCATGAGCAGTCCTTGAGATAAGGAGCGAGGGGTCCCGCACACCTGGACAGGGGGAAGTAGGGAGGGGGTGCACCTGGGGCAGGGAGGCTGTGCTTCACAGGGCAGTCCGAACTATACCTTACCCACATCATCCAGCCACCAGCCCCACCTGCACTCCCTACCCACGGGTGCCTGCGCTAGGCATCAGAGAGGAAACTGCAAGGAAAGGGCAACACCCCTCCTGGATCCCATGCAAAGTGACAGGCAGTGAACGCGGCAGCAGACCCCAGGGGTGGCTTATCTGATCCTAACCACTTTGATCTGCCTTTAGAGACAGGAGTTCCATCTCCAGCCCTTGCCAATGGACCAGTGTGGCCTGTAATTGGAACTGTAACACAATCCCCACTTGGAGGGTTGCTTGCAGGGAGGGAGCTCCAGGGGGGCTGCCGGAGGGAAGGCAGGGACGAGGTGAGGCCAAGGTCAGGTACCAGGTGATGCTGCCTGCTCTGCCTGGGAAGAAATGCCCAGGCAGTGGGGGCTCCACATTACCTACTCCTGCCTCAAGCTGTTTCTAGACAGAGAAAAACCCCACGGACTGAGCCTGGGGCGTGGAGAGGGTGGGGAGGAGAAAGGAGGGTTACTCAGCTTCTCAAGGCTGTGTCTCTGGCTGGTGTCTGCATTTTCAGCTTTAGGGAATTTTTCTCTATGCCCCCTTCCAGTGCAGCCTAGAGGTACAAAATCGCTCTGCTGCAGAGCAGAAGGGCCTAATTGCAGTAATTAAGTGGCAGCACCAGTAGGAAGTGACGGCGTCAGCGCGTGAGTCAGGGTGAGGAGCCACTGGCAGCAGACCACAGGCCTCGCTCTGCCCTTGGGGCCGCCAGCTTGCAGAGGGGCTTGGGGATGAACGCAGGGGTTTCTGCCAACTATAGAGACCAGGCAGTCAGTCTCGGCTAAGAGGAGAACCCCCACTCTCTGGACCATACATGACCCAGGCACCTGGGCAGCCTTGGCAGGGCCACTCCACACAGGTCAGGGGGATCCAGTTTGTTTCCAGGGAGGGCTGGGAGCCGTGTGAGAAATAGCCTTTCTCCAGCCTCGTTACTCCACACAGAGGAACCGTCCCCCACATCACTCCACTCCACCCTCCCAGGCAGCGGGTGACTCACCTGTTTCCTGGGTTCAGGAAAAGAAATGGAGCTCAGCTCTCCTCTCTCTGCCCCCAGTAGATGTGTTTAAATGTGGAGGGGAAGTGTTGGCAAATCCAGTGTGGCTACAGACCCACACCCACATTTTTCCAGTCCGGCTTTTACTAGTAAGCAAGCTGGCAATTTCATCTCCATCTGCCCTACTCTTGTGCTGCCTCTCAGCTGATTCCAAACTCGGGTGCAACCCATAACCCTGGTAGTTTCACAAAAACTATCCTGCATCTCAACTTTTCTAGCTTCGGAGCTGAGAGAGAAAGCAAAGAATCCAGAGGGGCCTGTAAGGCAGGACTTTCAAAACTGCAGAAGGAGGTCCCCTGGAACCAGAGGTTCTCATGCCCTGAGCCTGGAGTTGGGTGCTCTGGGTATAAAGCCAGCAGCTTGGCGGGGGAGGGCAGTGTCCCTGCGTTCTTTTTGGCTAGTCTTTTTGGGGTGAGCAGGGCTGTGCTCCTGAAGGATCCTAGAGCCCGTCCCTGCCACTTTCTGAATAGGAGCGTCAATGCAGACTGTGCCACATCTTTGCGCTGCAGAGGAGGATGGAGGAAGGCTTGGCTGCAGCAGTAGGGATGGGCATATTACCAGCCAGAGGGTCTAGGGCTTCTTCTCCATGTAGGTGGCCCTTGTCCTCTCTCTGCAAATTGGAAGGATCTCAAAAGACCACCTAGTCCAGAATTCCTCAAATCTTCCTGATTATAAAAATCACCCAAGGAAGCTGGTTAAAAAAATGCACAATCTTGGGCCCTACACCACAGCTTCTGAAATGAAGCTCCAGGAAAGGCACCTGAAGATCTGCATTTTTAAACAGCGCCCCTGGTGGTTCCTGTCGAGAAGTGTGGGATGAGCTGGATGAATTCAGTCATCTCATTCTACAGAAGAGGAAATAGGCCCACAAGAAAGGAAGTGACTTGCTCAAGGTCACCACAGTGTGGGAGAATGCTCCCTTTTTTCTTTTTTGCCTCCCCTTTTCTAATACAGAATAACCTAAAACAGAGTAACAAGATCATATATAGAACGATATTCTTATATTAAGAGGAGAAATGTCAAGTGCAAGAAAGCAAATGTCAGGCTAAGTGTTACCCATCAGGGAACTGTCTTCCTCACTGGCAAGCAGGGGAGGAGAGGCCCAAAGGCCGGAAGGCTCTGAGGAGCCCCCAAAGCTCCCAGTGGTAGAAGTGGCTGTGCAGGGAGCTGCCCACCTCAGAGATCTTCTGGAACTGGTTGTTGGACTGGCTGCACTTCTCAGCAGTCTCCAGAGCGACTTTATAGTTATCCACAAACGCTTTGTACACACCAAGCTGGCTGGCCTGCAGGAAGAAGAGGGAGGAGAGAAGCGGAGGACAGGAGTGGGATGGGGAGAGAGGATTAATGAATGGATGAGAGTGTAACCAGAGCACCTGGAGCTCCCTTAGCACTCAGAACCTCTAACTCAGTCCAAATGGCTAACTGGGAGCAGAGGGAAAAGGCAGGATGAACATACTACAGTATCCCTTTGAACTTGACAGTTTCCATGGAAACTGGCTTAGCCAATAAGGTTAACAAGGGGGTACTGGGGGGAGCAGGGCAGGGCCTTTGTTGGCATGCTAAACCTCAGCTCATGGCAGCATTTGGCTTTATTTAGCATCATCAAAGTCTCACACAGTTTGAAGCCCCTTAATGCCTCACACGTCTTTCACTTCCTGGAATTAGCTGAAGCAGGGAAAGACAGGGAGTGAGGTGGGCACGTGTGGCCTGCTCAGTGCCCCACTCCCCATGCTGAGTATGGGTCACAGCATTTAAAGGCACAGTCCCCACTTCCCTTGGCCTCTGGGTCCCTGTCCCCACCTCCTCAGCCTCCAAGGAACCAGAGGCCCTGCCTCACTACACATCTGCATATTACTCTGAACCTAACACAAAGCTCCCCATGACTTCGGACCACACTGAAGCTTCGCCTCCTCGGGGAGGCGGAACAGTTGCCATCATCCCTTTCTGGAAAAGGGGAAACCAAGGCTCATGAATTCAATTCCTCAAATATTTATGGAAGTCTTCTCTGTGCTGTGCATGCACACTTCCTCCTCCAGGAACAAAGGGTGGAAATTCAAACTAAAACCGCAACAAGATACTATTTCATAGCCATCAATCTGGTCAAAATTTAAAAGTCTAATGATATTAAGGGTTGGAAAGATCGTAGGGAAGTAGGAACTTTTTAGACTGCTTGTGGGGGTGTAAATTAGTTCAATCATCTGGAGAGTAATTTGTCAATAACTAATAAAGTTGAAAATGTGCAAGCTCAGCCTACTACTTAGCAAATCCATTTCTACATACAAACCCCAGAGCTATGCTGTTCAATACAGGAGCCACCTGCTATATGTGGTTATTGAGCACCTGAAATGTGGCTTGTCCAAACTGAGATGTGTTGTGAGTGTAAAATACACCCTGGGTTTCAAAGGCTTAATATGCAAAAGAGAATGTAAATTATCTCATTAATTTAAAAATCTTGATTACACGTTGAAAGTATTTTGGATCTACTGAGTTGAATAAAATGTATTCTTAATGTTACTTTCACCTGTTTATTTTTACTCAATGTGGCTACCAGGAAAATTTACATTATATATGTGGCTTGCATTATATTTCTATAATGCATTGCTCTAGAGAAACTTGCATACGTGTGTGCACAAGGAAACGTGAACAAGGGTGTTTACCCGCCTCACTCTTTCACTTGTGAAGAGACTGGAAACAAATGCTCACAAACAGGCAAACCCATACGCATAGTGCAGTTAAAATGAAACTAGATCTTTGTGTAGCACCATTGATATGTTTCAAAAAGAAGGCTGATTGAATTGGAAAATATATGATATCTATATACACACTTACATACACATTAAAAGTACATGCAATACCATAAAATACATATATAGCAAAAACACAAACTGCAGCCTAGAAGGCTACACACCAAAGTAGCTGCTTCAAGGTTGTGAGGAAGGGCAGGAAGAAAGAGAGAGAGAGACAGACTTCATCCTCATCTGTAATGCTTTATTTTCTTGATTAAAAAAATCTTTGTGTATCTTCAGAGTTTAATATCTGTTAATCCTAGGAGGTGAGTGCACAGTTTTTAGATTTTGATTTTCTGGTTAAAATTTTTTTCAATGAAGCAGCGAGGAAGTTCAGCTGCTACAGGACTTCTGCCCACCAGGTGCTGGGGAAAGTGGGCTGCCCCTGAGCCCTGCCCTGGACCACTCTGCTTTCTGCAGTATCCTTGCATTCCCCTAGGACCCAAAGAGGTGGGCTGGTGGCCTGGAGCCCCCTGGGACAGAGACAGAGCCCGTAGGAGCTGGCAGGTGGGGCCGAGGAAAGCCAGGAGGAAAAGTGAGAACAGGGATGCTTGCAAAGAACCTAGGCCCAGGGCCGCACAGGTCTCAGCCCCAGGTGGGTCAGACAATTCAAAAAGGAAAATCCCAGCTGGAGAGGGGCAGGAAGGATGGAGTTTGCTTCTTTTTCCAGGGGGAGTACTGGCCCAGGGTGTCCCAAGCTACAGGGGATATGCTAGACAGTCCCTTCCTAGACCAAAGGAAAAATCGTTGCTATTCTTCTTCCAGGTAAGCGCTGTACTTGCCCTCCTTCCCACGAGAAGGATACAGGCTGGGTGCCCAGGGTGGAACGCTACCCTCCCATTCCCCTGCCCAAGGGGATGGGAGGGAAGCAGGAGTCTCCTGGGCAGACGGCCTGCATGCAGGGGTCCCCCACCATCCCAGGCACTGCCATCTCCATGGAGCACCCTTGTCTGCAGGGTCCAAGGCCCAGCCTGCCAGGGCCGTTAACTGGGAAGTGGAGGTTGCTTGGAAACAGCAGCTTGGCACTGGGGTGATCTCATCAAACAAATAACAGAGATGCTAATTCCCTCCTCTCAGTGACAGATAATCAAATACCCGGAGACCAGCTGAAAATAAACTGCCTCCAGATGCCTGTCCCGGATCCTCCCAAGCCTGTCGCCCCAGGGGCTTCAGGCATTAGTTCATGACACTGGGGGAGAGGGTGGGTAGCAAACTCATGACCAGACCAGTGGAGCTCAGACCAGAACGGGGGTCCCCAGTGACAGCAGGGTCCAAGTGACAAAGACAAACCAAGACAGACTTTGCACTACGCTCTGGGCTACTCACCCTCCTACCTCTGGCGTTTGCTTTCTTCTGCCCTCTTGAGGGCTGGGGAGAGGCTGCCCCCCAAACCAATCACCTCAGGCTCCTAGACCAGGCCTGGAGTCATGACTGGGTGCTCCCTATCCCCGAACTGGGGCAGGCATTCTGGGGCTGCCAGAACCAAGTGTGGAGTTCCCTGGCAACATCGTCTTTTAGGTGTGCCTCTTCCTAATAATAATAATAGCAGTAATAACAGTAACGATAATGGCTAACTATTGAGTATTTATTAACTTACTATGTTTCAGGTCCTCTTCCAAGCACTTCTCAGGTATTGACTCACTTAGGGCTCACAACAATCCAATGAGGTAGATACCATTATTATCCTCATTTTTACAAACAAGGAAGCTGAGTCAGGAGAGGTTGGGTAAGTTGCCCAAAGTCACAGGTTTAACCTGTGGCAGAGCCCGGATTCCCAGCTGCGACCTGGTTCTAGTGCTTGTCCCTGCAACACTGCTGTCTCTCTGGACACAGACCTCAGGCCCTGTGATGTCTTTTCAATGCCTTGCCAAGTTTCCCCAAGTGGTCCCGCTGTCAAGGGCATGGTGCACTCATTCACCTATTCATTCCTCACTCATTCATTCCTCTATTGCGCTAGTCCTGGGGGGTCTAAAAATGAAAGAAATACTGTCTGTCCTCTCGGAGCATATGGTTTTGGGGACTCAGGCAGTTTAGTGTTCAGGGAGTGGGTAAGCATAGGGATCACATATGAGGGGCTGCAGAAGGCTTCTCCACAAAGGTCACTTCTAAGCTGGAAACTGACCAGGAGATGCCAGACAAGATGGGGAAGGACATTTCAGGAAGCTAGAACTGCAGGTACAGAGAGGTCATGCGTGCCTGCAGTGTGACCCGAGACCAGAAGGTTCAGTGTTGAGGCCTCGAGGGTGGAGGAGGCAGCAGCCAGAGGCCAGGGGAGGATGGAAGCCAGCATGTAAAGGGTCTCATGAGCCATTCCTCGGAGCCTGCCCTTTATCCAGAGGGTGAGGGGGAGCCTCTGAAGGGACATGAGCAGGGAGAAGTGAGGTCCAGTTAGGAGTTTAGAAGACGCTCTCCATCTGCTAAGTAGAGGTGAGAGGCCAACTGGTAGGTGGGCCTGGAGGCAGAAGCCACTCATGAGCCTAGAGCAATGGTCCAGGTAAGGGTGCCAGAGAGGGTGGAGAGAAACTGGTGGCTGTGAGCTTTAAAGAAGTGGATGCAGGGCAGTGGAGGGGGTGGGGGAGAGGAGGTGCCAAGAATGAGTCCCAGGGAGTCATGGATGGATGTAGGATGGGATGTGGCCACACCCACTGAGACAGAAGCAGGAAAATGAGCAAAGGACTTCAGAGCCAATGAATCTGGTTTTGAATATGCTGAGCTTGTGGCCCTATGAATATCCAAGCAGGAGTTTTCTCTTGTGTGAGAAGTAGAGGCCTCTCCATTCAACCTGTTCCCCTGCTGCAGGCGAGGAGAAGCAGAGGCACCTGCCCCCACCACTCACACCCACAGGACAACGGCCACTGACTCCTGGGCTCTGTCCTGCCGCTGGGCTGGCAGAAGTAATGGGGGGACAGTCCCAAGGAGAGCCAGGTGGGGGCCCTGTGGGGCTGACTCGGGGGGGTCCTCTGGGGACACAGCCGAAGACAGACACCAAGCTGGAGGACAGGGCATCATGGGAGCCATGGAAGCTAGAAGACCCTGAAGAGCCTTTCCCAGCATGAAGGCCGCACATGAATTCTACCTCCTCTTCCTTCTCCCTCCCCCGCAACAGCGAGTGGGCTGGGCTCGCAGTGCTTTCTGCTCCTGGGTCCTCGTGTCCTCAAGAGAGGATCATTAGCTGACATGGTCTCCAGCCTGACTGCTTCATTTCAGAGGCAGCACAGAGGTGCAGCAAATGCCCGAGGTCTCAGGTGAGCAGTCTCTGTCCGTCCACCTGGCACTTGGCCCTCAGACAGCTGAAGGGCAGGGGTCCTGGAGCCCCCTCGGCAAGAGAAACGATGCCCTGCCAGGAGCACCTACGCATACAGCTCATCTCCAGCATCCCCAGAAGCACTCCAGGGCTTCGCCAGGTTCCCATAAGGCAGAGGCCCAGGCTTTCGTTCAGGACTCGGAAATGCCCCAGGCCTTGAAGGAGGCCAGGAAGGCTGGGGCTGACCAGTCTTCTCCCAACACTAGCAGCTCCACTGAGACCCTCCATCAACAGGAGACTCACCAGCTTCTGGAAGAGGTGGCCCATGGTGACCTGGCTGTCCCACTGCTGCACCTTGGGGCAGAGGTTGTCATAGAACTCCTTGTGGATCTCGTAGATGTCCTGGATCTTGTAGAAGATGGTTTCAATCTGTTGGATGGTGAGCACAGGCTGGGACGTGGTGGCTGTGGCCTTCAGGGGTTTCATGGGCTGAGAGAGAGGAGGAAGAAAGGGTGGAGGTGAGAGGTAAATAAACCAGAGGGTCAGCAGACCCAGGGCCCAGATTAGGCCTTCCTACTGCTCAAGTTCTGTCTAGACAAAGCCAGTGAGGGCAGGTGAAGTGTGGTTTGAATCAAGCAGCTGCTGTCACGGGCCCCAACAAGCCATGTGGTACTGCAAGAAGAGGGAGCCTGATGGCCAGAGCCGGGTCCAGCAGCCCCGCTGGGCCCAAGGGGTGGTGCCAGGCACATTACTCCCACGCCTTGACCCCTGGGGGCCTGGGCTCCCAGCTGGTACAGAGGTTTGCTTGATGGTTTAACAGGACTCATAGCTTTCTTCCACAATAGTCTCACGCCCTGAGTCATAAACTCCCTTGTCACGCTTCAGTGGGAAGGAGGGCTGACTGAACTCCTCAGCTGTTTCCTTCTGAAAAACAGAACATGATTCTAGGACTCGGGGGTAGAGTTTCTAAGAGGTCCAAACCAATCTCAGCTGCACTGATATTTTAAGTTCCCATCACTTAGCACAGAGAGAGTGAGCAGGTGGCACACAGGCCACCGCCCTGCCTCCTGTACCCATGGCAGACATTGCTAAGTGATCACCATCTTTCTCACTGAGCCTGGTTGTAGCCTGAGACTCTTCCTCCATGCCAAGGCTGACATGCAAGATGAAACCTATCTGCTGTCTCAGCCTGTCTACACCAAGATGCTCCATGCTTGCGGGTGGAGAGGGTGAGGTGACAGACAGAAACTCAAGATCATCCCTAACACCTGCTGGGAGCTGAAGCCATCACCTTAAAGCTCAACATTAAGGGAAAATGAGGCTTGGGTACGTTTCCTTCAATGTGATATCTGTATTTTCTAGATCACCTCCAATGAGTAAATAATTTTCTAATCGGGGGGGGGGGATGATTAAAATTCATCATTGAAACAAAAAATGATCCTGAAGGATAACCTCCATGGTTGACCTTCCCGCAGCCCTAAAGCCCCCAGAGATGCCCAGACTGCACTCCAAAGGCTCTCCAGGGCACAAGGTCTGGATACCCACCCAAAGAGAAGGCACGGTGGGGGGAGAGGTGGAGGGTGTTTGCCTGGGAGAGAGGAGCGTGAGTCAGACATGGTCAGTGTTCATCTATCATGTAGCTAAAGGGCTGTGTGGACAGAGGTCTTTGACTTAGTCTGGGTCATTCTGCAGACCCAGAGGCAGAAAGGAGAAGTTGCAGGGGCAAGTGTGGGCTCACAAGAGCTGTCCTCCACTGTCTCACAGGATTAGGTGGTGAGCTTTCTGACAAGAGGAGCATTCTAGCAGAGAACGGGCCACTCAGTGCTGGGCTGCAGGGAACACCTCCACTGAGGGAGACTGAAGTTGATGACTGGTTCTCCCTGAGATGACCACCAGCTCCAGCCACTGCAGTAGCCAAACGCCCAGCCACGCTTCACTCTATCCTCCCATCTGTCTCATCCGATGGCAGCAGAGCCCACGTCTGTCCATAAGAGGAAGTCCCATCCACTCAAAAACCCAGACAATGCTCCGACTTACGGCTCCCTCACTCTCCCAGCTCTAAAAAGTCCAGACTCAATGACGAAGACAGGAAAAAGCAGAAACCCTCCTTCTGACCCTCTCAGTGCTGGAACCAATGAGCTCCTAATGTCCAGCTCTTTGCGAGGGAAGCAGGATGGGGTTCAGGCCAAGCAGCATAGGAAAGAGTCCCAATTCCACCACTTAATAGCTGTGGGCAAGTCACTTAGCATCTCTGGGCCTCAGCAGCCTTATTTGTGAAACCAAGATAATTATTACCTTCTCAAGAACACTGATGAGAAGATCAAAAGCCCTAATTTATATAAAATATTGAGTACGTGCCTGGCAGAGAGAAGGCAATCAATAAATGCTAGCTGCTACTATTATTACTGTTCACCCCACAAATAATGGACCAAGCACCTAACGCGAGGCCAGGCCAGGGGGTGTGGGGAGTATCCAGGGATTCACTAATCACTGCCCTCATGGAGCCTCCCGTTACGTAAGGGAGACAAAATACAAGGAAACCATCAAACACAGACTTGCACACAAGTGCTACGAAGGAAATAAGAAGGGGTCGTCCTGCTGAAGGACAGCTTCTCCAAGAAGGAGACGCTGACCCTGAAACAGAAGCAGAGGGCCAGAGGGGCCAGTACTCCAGGCCGACTTCCTCAATGCCCGGTCCTGAGGTGGGAGCAGCCTGGGGGGAGAGGAGCTGGCAGACAGCCGATTTGCCTGTGCAAGGGGGTGGAGAGGGACATAAAGCGGGAATGGAGGGGCGAACAGGGGCCAGATCGTGCCGGGGGAAGGAATGCAGCCTTTAAGCCCAGGCAGTGACCCGGCTCTCCCTGGAGGGACTGAAGCAGGGGAGTGCCGAGGGCCAATTTTCCCTTCAGGAGATTATTTTTATGACTCAGGCTCCTTGCTCTGGAGAACGTTATAATCTATTTGGGTAAACTGGACTGACACAAATGAAACAATTTAGTGCACAAAGTAAGACAGGGTCATTACCCGACTTGGACTGTAAATACCAGCCCACTGGTCCCAAGGTTCCGCTGACACAGCTCGGAGAGGGCTTCACAGAGGAGGTGGCGAAACAGCTTCTGAAGGAAGATCTGAGCAGGTGAAGGGGTGGGGCCTTGGTAAACATGGCAGGCAGGGAAACAGAGGGAACCAGGATCGGAGAGGGGCTGGGGAAAGGACCCCAGGTGGATGGCCACATTGAGCTTATGGCTCCCAACACTCCAGGAAGGGTACAGAGCTGGCCCTTGGGATCAGCCAGAGTTTATCCTTTTCACATCTACCCACCCAGGTCCAGGGGAGGGTCCAAGTCACCACAGAGTCCCTGTCCCTGCCGGGGTGCAGTCCCCACTGAGGAGGAATAAAGGAAATAAGAGAGAACAGTCCTGGGAAGGCAGCGGGGTCAGGATTTCTCAGAAGTTGCTGGGGAAGCACTCAAGCACTGCCCATGTGGAGACCAGACACAACTGCTCTGCTCCCTCCTAAACCCCAACTCTGTCTACAAAAGGGGAATAGATGGAGCCACCAGGGCCAGGTCACGTGGACAGGGCCTGTACTTGGGGCCTCAGACAGTTCTCAGGACAAGGCTGGGCCTTTAGGGGAAGGGAAAGTGCTGGGTTTGTGCCCTTGCCTGGCCTGAGGCCCCTGAAGGCAGTTATTTTTATCTGGTGAAGCCCCGAATAGAGGCCTGGGGCCAGGAGGGCTGGCTGAGAGGCACAGGTACCCCACACTGAGCTCTGGTGCAGCACTGCTCTTCCGACACTGCTCTTCCAACAAAGTGCGGGTACCAGCTCGCTCTCCCTCCTCCCAGATCCTCCAGCAGAGGGCAAGGGCGCCGGCTCCCACGGTATCAGAGGGGAGCGGGTTGTTAGATAGGACCCCTGGGTGATTTCAGAGTCCTGGCTCCGGATTTCCTATGTAATACTCCTCGGGAATTCGGGCCAGGCAAGTTCTAACTTGTTGTGTAACTTCGCACCGCCATTAGTCTGCTCTGTCCCCCAGCAACTTGCCTTCCGAAAACAGGGAGAGAAATCGGCCCACTTCCTCTGCCTCCTATCCCAAAAGGCCTGGAGGCAGCCGCATGCCTGTTTGCTAACTGTCATGGTTCTCCTCCAGCCTGCAGGCCAAGGGGAAGGGCATCTTGAACCCATTCTACAGCTAAGGAACAAAGCAAACCCCAGGATGAGAGGCAGAGAGAAGGGCCAGGCGGTGGGAGGTGCTGAAGGCAATGGTGCAGCCAGAGGCACCCAGCTTATCTCCCAGAGGAGGGAGATGCAGAATTACCTGCATTTAGTTTGCCTCCCTTCCTCCTTCCTCCATCCTAACCTCAGGCCAGGCTCCCAGACCCATTTCCCTTGTAATAGGAACCCACCAGGAACCTGGAGGGTTCCATAAGGTTACCAAACCTTGCCCTGGCCAGCATCTCAGGCAGCAGGAACAGAGGCTCCTATGTGGTGTCCCCGTCTGCGCCTGTGTGTGTCCACAGTCTTGGGGACACACACCCAGCCGTTTGCATGTCAGGAAGTATTGGACTGAGAAGAAACACTCAGGAGCAGGGCTGTGGGAATGGGGGTGGGGTGACAAGAAGGAGATCTGGGCGTGGGGGGAGGAGGGAGCTGGGGAAGACAGGTTTTCTTCTCCTCTGAGCTCCTTTGTCAGGTCACCCCAAAGAGCAAAGGGCTTAGCTTTGTGGTAACTGGGGGAGGCCCTCAGCTCAAGGAGGAGGGAGGGAGGGCTTTATTCCCTATCTGAGGCTTGTCATCTGACACTGTGGCTGTGGAGGGTCCTGGTCTTTCTTCCTGCCCTCCAGACATGACCAGGCTTCCTAGCTGGTCCCTCCCTACCAGGGGTCCAGGATGAACAAGTGGGGGAGAGAGGAGGGACCTAGCCTGGGTAACCCCAGGACTGGGAGCCCCAGCCTCATCGTTTTTGCCTTTGGGGCATGAGCTGTTAGAAGGATGAGGCAGGGAGGGAGTGTCTTGGCCCCTAAATCTGTTGTTATCTTTACCCAGACAAACGGAAACTCAAGTTAGGCCCAATGACAGATGAGAACCAAGCTGGAATCTAAGAGTGCCAGGCTTTGGATGAGAACACAGGCCTCCCCTTCCTGCAGGGAACGGGTGTGTCGACAGAAACAAACAGGCCCTAACCTGCATTCTCTTCCAGAACTGGAGATAATAATATTATCAGCGAACACTCAGGCTCTAAGAGCGTCTCAAACAAACTCGATCCTCACAACAAACCCCTGGAGAGAGTACTAACATTAGTATACCCCGTTTGCAGACACAGAAAATGAGGCACAGAGGTTCATTAATCTGCTGAAGGTCTAGAGCTAGTAAGCAGTCAGGTGGGGATTCAAAGAAGGGCAATCTGTGTCCTTTGAATTTCTTTCAAATATGTATCCTTTTCGTGATGACAACCATGCCCCTTTGCTTTGGTACAACAATTTGGTTTATAACGTGTATTTCATCTGCCTGTCCTCCTTCCTTCAATGCCTAACTACGTGGCATTGTACTAGATCCCCAAAAGGGTCACCTGATCTTCTCAATCCCATGAAGAAGAGAGGGAAGGTAACAGCATCATTCTCATCTTCAGATGAGGAAATGGAGGCTCAAGGAGGTCCCATGCATGGCTTGCCCAAAGCCAGTGGTTTTTAAAACCCACAACATATGTAAGACAGCATGTGGCCCAGGACACAGATATACATTCACATGTACACATATCCATACAGCAAGCTGAAAGCTGCATGAAACAGTACTTATTATTACTATGTATGATGCACACTGACATTTTCTTTCTCATTTGTCATAAAATGCTGCTTCACCCTACTGCACTGACTGCACAACCCACTAGTGGTTGAGATGCACAATTTGGAAAACAGGAAATAAGTCTACTGTTAATGGCAGTGTCAAGTATCTTCCCTAGTTCTGACCCCAGACCAGAGTCCTTACTGACCTGCCAAACTGTCCCTCACTTAAAAAATATGACTGTAAACCAACAACCTCTCAGGGAGACTGACCACCAACTCAGCCCAGTGTGTTACAAAGCAGCTAATCACTGTGAGAATTACTCCTGGGGTAATAAATGCTAAGTCCCCTGGGACACTGGGTGGCAACCTCTCACATCACAGCAAGTACGTAAATGTGTTAGCTTCTTACAGCTCTTGTCAGAATGAGTTCTCCTGATCTACATCTGCATTTCTTATTCCTTCTTTTTTCTGGTATCTTATGTCTCAGACTGCAAAACATCCAGGGAAGAGAACTTCCCATGCCACAATCATTCTGCATAATATCTAGACGCATCTAATATGCACTTTCTTCAAAGGCAAAAACATCTTACATCTGTGTGGTTTCACCTTTTTTTTTTTTTGGTGGGGGGAGGTAATTAGGTTTATTTATTTATTAGTACTATTTTATTTAACAGAGGTACTGGGGATGAATCCAGGACCTCATGCATGCTAAGCATGTGCTCTACCACTGAGCTATGCCCTCCCCCTGGTTACTTTTACCTTTGGAAAACATTTTATTATTCTCCTCCCAGTCTGATTCTCACAACGCCTCCACCATGGAGAGGAAAGTGAGGCTTCTTCACAGAGGGCTGCGGTCAGTCTACTGCCTCAGAGAGACGGTGCTTCCCAGAATGACAGAGAGCCCTCACCCTCACACTTCCCTGCCACAGGGCCTTGGGATGGCATGAATGCTTCATTATTCCAGGGAGGAGGAAGGACTCAGACCCGGGATAACAAAGAGATCTCAACTCGATTGACTGGTAGAGCCCACCCGAATACCAGTTGGAGGCAGAGGTTAAGACCCTCTACCTGGACATTTTTCCATTATGTGTTCGTAACGCTAATGTCAATAAATGAATGATATTCATGCAGCAGTTAAATGGGTGAGATTCTTAATAGTGGATATTGTGCTATTAGGGTTGCTTGAAACACGTCAATAAAATATTGAAGACAGAAAGAAAAAACACATTGTCCTATATTTGTATGTCTGTAAATGTGTAAGTTCTAAGAATAAATATGTCAATATCATGTATGTTATTGTAAATTGCCTGTATGCCACCTTACACATTGACATTAAAATAAGAGCCACCACTTTTGGCTCTTGGACAGAGCACTGTGATCCATTAGTGACGCCGGCACCATGGTCGAGGTGATGGAGAGTTTGCTCCCCTGCTGCTGCTTCTACCTTTCCCAGGGCAGGTGTGGAGAGTCGGGGCTGCGAGGCACAGGCCTTTTCTGCCAATGACAGCGGCTGCCTGACGCCAAGCCGTGGGCAGAGCAGTACCACAGACTCTGCCCCTGGGAAGGGCTGGTCCGGGTCCCCCCCTCCCTGTCTCCAACTCCAAAAGCAATTTTAGAGCACGAAGCCCCAGAACATATACTCACGAGCAACAGAGCTTCCAGCTGGTTAATGTAGATCTCTTCGCTGGCCAGGAACCCCGAGAGAACCAGCTTCCTCATCTCCAGGCCTTTCCCTGCTTCCACCTGTAAGAGCAGATCAAAAGCTCAGAGAAAGGAGGCCTAAATCCTGAGCCGCCTGTTTTCTTGCCTTTTCCCTCTTCTTCTGCAGGGGATAAAGGCCAAATACTTATTATAGAAAAATTTAGGAAATACAGAAATATAAAAAGAGAAACAATCACCCATATTGCTAATGTCTTGCTTTATTTCTCTCCCATCCTTTTTTCCCCCCACATTTCCTTATTTGATATACATCCACCTATTCAATCTCATACCAGGGAGCAAGATAACCACGGATCTGACCCTGTGTGTGGGAGCAGTTCCACGGGGGAGGGGAGATACAGACAGTTAGAAGGGAAATCAGAGGCATGACTGGGGCAGGCATGGTCACACAGGAGGACACAGCAGGGGCAGAGGAGGTACCCAGAGGAAGTGATGTGTAAACTCAGTGTAGGGATAGGGAGGATGGGATGGAAGTGGCCATGGAAGCCCCAGCCGTGTGGCCTCTTAGCTACACCTCGGACTACATCTTCCTGTCCCTGGGAGCTCAGTCCCACAACAGAAGGGCTGGCTGGGGGCCCTCAACCTTACCCCCTACACCCTGACCCCAGCATTTCCTGACTGCCTCACTGTTTACGGCACAGACCCCCACAGGCCTCCTCCCGACTCCAGAATTCCATCTCCTCTATGGCGATCATGCCCCACTTAACCTCAAATGCTCACCAATTAGCACAGTGCCCAGCACAGAGGAAGTGCTTGGAAACTTTTCCTGAGTGAAAAAAACGTGTACTTCTTCTTGTCACCTAAGACCCCCAAGTCATTCCTGGCCTCCTCGTCCTACTCTCTCCGTCTCCTCTGCCACATTCAGTCCCAAGCCCTTCAGAGCATTCTTGCTAATCTCTTAAAGGACTCTCTCCTCTGCTCCACCCACTCCTCTGCTGTGGTCCAGGCCACAGCATCCCACTGTGCCTAACTGACCTCTGCCACTCTCTCCTGTCTCTGCTCGACTCCCCAGAGCCAGATCAATCTTCCCAGAAGGCCACCCTACACCTGTTGCTTGTCAAAGACTTACTGCTGCAACCTGCGATTATTGCAGGATTCAAGTAGGCTATTTGCTCATTTATTTATTCAAATGGCCACCAAACCCAGTAGGTACCAAGAGAAACAAGCATACAGTAGCCCCTTACTCTCATGTGGCTTATAACCTGGGGGAAAGACGTTTAAAAAAAAAAAACAAACCCAAAACAAGTAAACATAAACATATGACAGTACACCGTGATGGGGGCCAGCTTACCCTTTACTTAAACACCTTCCAGGACTCCTTATGCCTCTCCCCACCCATCCAATCTCCCCAGCAGCCGTCAGATCTCTGTCTTCCCAACATGCCAGGAGTGTTCCAGTTTCTGAACTTTGGTTCTCGCCATCCCTGCTGCCTAAAATGCCTTCTCCCACCTGGGCTCTTCTCTCCTCTAAATCTGCCCCCTGCACCCTGTCTCCTGGAGGCGCCGCTGAAGCCTCTGGCCCGGGGGTCAGCTCTGTGTCTGCAGCACTCCCTCTCCCATGCGACCCACCCAACGCACACTCTCTCGTTACCGCCTGCCTTTGAAGCACCTGCCTCGCACTCCTCTGGATGCCCTGAAGCCCAGCACCACGTGACGCTCTAACCTGTGGGCACCTGACATTTATTAAGCCTTGTAAGCCCTTTCCACTCTCTCATTTAGCCTCACCCCCCTCTCAAATACTTCATGGCGGGGTTACTATAATTTTCCATTATACAAATGGAAACAAAAAATAAGACTTAATAGGGAGGAGCCTAGCCCAGGGTCACAAAGTGGCAGAGCTGGGATTCCACCCCAGGTCCTCGAACATCAAATTCTGTGCTCGTCCACTGCTCTGACTGTAACTGAGTAGGACCCCTGTGGGGCCTTTCCAGAACAGACCCCCTTCCCCCCATGTCCTCCACCTGCCTCTTGTCTGTAGAAAAACTTTACTCTCCTCAAGTTCCAAAGAGTACATTTCATAAGAGAAGGGAGAAAACACAGAAAGAAAGGAAAATAGTCAAGCAAGACAACGACATAATAAGAGTTTAGTCATTAAACAAAGTCAAAGACCTTTAGTTCCTCCTCAAGGGCTAGAGATAATATTCTGAGCCTTGTCCTTTGAGCTGTTTTGCAGACACTGGAAACCCCCACCAGGTGGAAGAAGTTAACTGTATGCTGCCCTCAAGCACCCAGACCCCAGACTGGTTGGAACCAGAAGGTTGATGATGACTCCTGATGACCTCACCACCATCCAATCAGAATAATGTCCACGAGCTGATCACGCACCCCACGACACCCCTCCCTTACCCTATCTTTAAATACCTCCAGGTCTTTAAAGCACTGGCTTCCCTGGACTCCTTGCTTGGCGCCCTGCAGTAAATGCTGCACTTCCCTTCATCACAACCCGGTGTCAGTAGACTGGCTTCACTGCACGCCGGCAAGCAGACCCAAGTTTGGTTCAGTAACATGATTATTTCCTCACTCTTGTGTTCCTTTTACAAGCTTTGGATGCTTACCTGGAATCTCAAACAGCTTCCTCTCTGGGCCTCAAATGCACACCCTTAGCATCGGTTGGGAGAGTGTCTGAAGCCATCAGAGTTCTCCTAAGTCCGGAGGAGAGCTGCTTTCCCCCAGCGTGTTTTCATAGGCTTTCCTACCCTTTCCCTGAGGAGGGATTTAACCCTTGGCCTTCCATCAGCAACCTAGTTAACAGACTTGTGCTGGAGGCTGCTACTCCCAGAGTCTCTGAAATGTTATCCGATCCTGTGATAGAAGAACAGTGTCCTGCCAAAGATGTCCTCCTCCTAATCCACCAAACTTGTGAATATGTCACTTTACATGGCACAAGGGACTTTACAGATGTAACTAAAGGTTTTTAGATGGAGATTATCCTGGATTATCCAGGTGGACCCTATGTAACCACAAGGGTCCTTAGGAGAGGGAGGCAAGAGGGTCAGAGTCAGAGAAGAGGCCATGCGCTCGCAGAAGGAGATGGGGAGGGGAATGGGGAGAGATTGAGTGTGAGATTTGAAGACAGAAGATGCGGCCATGAGCCAAAGAACGCAGGGAGCATTCCCTAGAAGTTGGTAAAGGCAAGGCAATGGGCTCTCTTCCCTAGAACTTCCAGAAGGAATGCAGCCCTTCTGACCCCTGTAGACTTGTGTGTAAGAGAATAAGTTTGTGTTGTTTTAAGCCACTAAGTGTGTGGTACTTTGTTTCAGCAGCATTAGGAGACCAGTATGAACACCAAGCTTTAGGGAAAGACAATAGTTATTTATTGATGGCTTCCCAAGTACCAGGCACTGTTCTAACCGCTTTCCATGGATTAACTCACTGGAATCCCACAATCCGGAAGGTGTTATCATTATCCCTCTGAGGCACAGAGAGTAGAAACTGCCAGCTGCCTAGAGCTGTGGGCATCGCAGGCAAGGAGCACCCCCTCTGAGGAAAAAGACCAGAGCTTGGATCAGGGTCCGCAGCCCCAGCCCTTGCTGCTTCCCCAGCCTGACAAATGGAGAAGGCCCCCCTTCTGCACCCCACTCCCCTCCTGTTCCCTGACAACCAGGGATTTGCCTGAGGCACTGACAAACACCCTCTCAAGGAAGTCACTCAGGGGCACAATGTGAGCTTAGCTAGAGCTGCTTGGACTAGGACCAGGGTGACAACCTAGTGATTCCCAGCCCCTGCCAAGCCTTCATCCACCCTGGCACAAGCACAGACCCTTGTGACAGCCCATTTCAGCAGGACCCTCTCCTCGAGAGACTCCAACCTCAGAGCTGAATTTTGAAAGAGCTTCCCAAAAAGGCAGCAAGTATTCACCACCAAGAATCCCCATTTTGGGCCATGTTCACTGATGTTTTGGCTGGCATGGGGTGGAAGTGATGTGAAAGGCTGTGAAATTAAATTCTGTGCATTTTACCATCAGCTAGCCTGTTCACAGTTACCACCCAAAATCTCTTCCTTCTTTGCTTTCCTCAGACCCCACATGTTCCTGATTTGGAATTACCTGGAAATTCACAATTGCTTCTTCCATCCTGATGGAGCTATCCTTATCTCATAAAACACCAGGGCTCGCTATTCATTCATTCATTCATTCATTCATTCCCTGCAATGTGCCCGGCACTGGGAATACAAGTGAGAGAGACAGCCTCTACCCTCAAAGAGCCCTTCAGAGAGGCCCAGGCACCCAGGATCCCCGGGGGTAGTTCTCCAGAGTCCAGGCCCCCACAGCCTACCCAGCTGCTTGCCAGTCCTGCAGCACAGGGAAACTGCCTTCTCAGTGACACCGTTCCTACTTCCTCCCCAAGCAGAGCTTACGAAACACAGCAGCCATGGTGGGCTTGTTCATCCCCAGCAGTTTTTACACAATCTGCTAGGCTGAACGTCTGACAGCTTGAGGCCCCAAATCCAAGAGGTCAAGTCACTTTGGCAAGGACAGTATCTGCAAGTAAGGTTTAGCCACTCCAGACTGGTCTCTGGTGGAGGCTAAATAAAGCCTCCAGAGGCCTGGCTCCAGGCCAAGTCGAGACACACTGTCTGCAGGAGCCTTGATCTCCTCCACGACAACGGCAGGCACTGAACAGGCAGGGCTGCCTGCGATTCGGAGCCTTAAGCCAAGCAGCTCTGCAGACAGCAGAATTCAGCCCACGGGCCACATCAGTTTGCAAGGAGCACCTAGGGGGATGTGCTCAGAGCAGATGCCACTGCTCTAGATCTAGAGGGTATGTTCACACCAAGTATTAGCCTCAAGACAGCTGGTCTCTCCCTGAATTGAGACGATGCAGGGAACCCAGACATTCTCTCCTCTCCCCAGTGCTAGGCACTGGGGAGGTCTCCTTCAGCTAATTCCTCGGCAGAATATAGAGAGGATGGGGCAACTGCTGGGGGTGGAGGTTGCCCCACTCTCCTGAAGGGGAGGTCTCATCATTCCGAGCTCCCTGCTGTCTGAAGCTGTAGGCAGGCCCCACGGGGCCGAGCAGTGTTTCCAAAGCTCAGTTGTTCACATCCCACACCTCTGCAATTCTGTCATTCTCACGTACCACCGGCACTATTAGGTACTTAACATTGTTCTCCACAACAAGTGATTTCTTAAAAGCCCAGCCTTATTCCAAGCATTACGTCTGAAATCATAGAAAAGATATGCAAGTCATATTTTTTCTAATCCACCTTAAAATATATACCTATTAAAATACAAAATATGTATCCAGGTGCCACCTAAAATGATCTCTCATATCATCACATACGTGGCCCACACTCTGGGGAACACCCAAGTCGGGGACACTGGCATGGCCGTCATTGCACATGGAGGGACCAGAGACCTGTACAGGTGCAACAAACACAGGCGGTTCAAATAATCTATTAAAAACTAGCACAGAATTAACCTATAGTGTTAACCGGCATTACAAAAGGCTTTTTTAAACTCCTGACAAATGAGTTCCTTTAAATAGCAGCTTTTATATAGCAAGGCCCCTATCAGCCCTAGGTACCTTTAAATAGAACCGAATGAAAGATTTGGGGGACAATACAGCACTTTACAGAGAGGAGGCAATGCTGCTATCTGTATTCGCATTATTATGAGTTTATGGATCATTAACTCCTGAGAGGGAAGTGTGGGTTGAAAGACACAGAAAGCTCCCGCTCCAGCTCTGGAGAAAACCACTGCCCTCTTCACATCTGTCTCCCAGGAAGATGAAGCATCTCGGAAATGACACTGAAAACAGGACTGATTTATAGGATCGGCATTTGGACACAAGCTCAGGAACACAACTACCTTCTAAGGTAAGTACTCCTGAAGCAAAGTAACAGCGAAGAGAGAACTGCCTGGGACGCCTACCAGCTGCCAAGAAGTCTCCCACACAGGCGTGTGCCAAGACTGTTCGCAGCCCAGGACAGGAGCGCCCCCTCCAGAAGTGAGCCCTGACTTCACGTGTGTGATGCACATACACATGTGCACACACAGGCACCCAGTCCGGCCCTGACTCAACTAGAGGTGGTCTCTCCTCTGAATGTGGTACCCTTTTATCAGAACCATTCTCGCGGCCCTGTCTACCTTCTCGCTATATTCCTATATACATATAGCCCCTCGTCCTGAACGGTGAATTCGTTGTGAGAAAAGACCAAGCCTTGTTCATCTTGTCTTCTCTCCAGCACCAGGCAGCCTGATCTGAATAGAACACAATCTGACAGTGTTTGTTGAATGAATCAACAAACTTTCTATTTGCCTTCTCCCTGATGGCCAAGCCTGGTAGAGGAGGAGGGTATCCTAAAGGTGTTCAAGCTGAGACAGGGGGGCCTGGTATTCCTCCACACTCCAGAGGGACCCCTCCCTCCAAGCTTGGAGACAGGACTAGGAACACCGAGGCAGCAAGGTAGAGGGGAAACTCCATCCAGGCGCTCCCAGGGATCTGAGAGCAACAGCGTTTTTAGGTGTGATGTGTGCCCAGGACACCTGGCATCCATGTGCTTCCTCCTTAGAACACCTCTGAGATGTTCCCCAAGGCCGGGAATGTGGGATGCCCTTTGTGGGGCCCATCGAGTCTCACTCGGTCCACAAACCCACTGGACACCAGCCACACACACCAAGTGCTGTGCAGTGTTCACAATGAATACAAGCGGGCTCTGCCCCTGAGGAGAACAGGACGCACTCAAGGAGGCAGATATCTAGAGTTCCAAACAGAATGAAATATGGGCTAGCCTGAAGTAAGCCAGGGTCCAGAGGAAGGACCCATGAGGCAGCATGTGAGCAGGACCCCGTCTGTGCACTGGAGGGTTTCTCAGGGAAGATTCATTAGACACCCACGTAGGTCCCATTCCACACACTACTAAGCTCCCAGCAGGTGCTCTTAGTTCCCAACCAGACTCTTCCTCATCCTGTTCCTGGTAGGATGGCTGGTCAGACCCTAAGTGCAAGGCCTTAAGGGCCCAACGTGAGATGTGACTTACCCCTGTGTGACCGAGCTAGTACCAGATCAGAAAACCAGGGGTGGGGCGCTAGCTACTGCCAGCCTCCCAGTACAGCTCCTCTCTGCTCTGCACCCAAGCCTACAGCTACTGCTCCACCCCTTCCACACATCAGCCATCTACTGTGGGTCTGCAGTCTATTTTTACCTCCATTAGCTCCTCCTCTGAACCACACTGTAGCATGGGTGGGGCAGGACTGTGATCCCTATCTTACCAGAGGGACAAAGAGGCCCAGAGAAGCTCAGTGACAGCCTCCTGCCCATGGAGCTATGCTCCGTGCACCACACCCTCTGGGTGCAGCGCTGCCTGGGCGGACAGGCCCGGGGCCTCCGATGGACGCTCTCTGTTAGGCAGCCTGGCTTGCAGTCTGAACTCCCTGCCTTGCGTTCTCAAGGGCCCTCCCTTCTAGCCTTAGAACAGAGGAGGTGAGCAAAACACTGGGGCAGAGTTCTTAGAAGCGGGCCCAGGTGGAAGAAAGGAAGACCGGGGGTGGTGTGCCATGCCATGCCTCAGGCAGTGCTGGCTGGTCTCAAGGGGGAGCCTGGCCCTGGGGGCGGAGGCAAAGAGAAGGGAAGGGGATGGAGGCAACCACCCCGCCTCCTGCTCTAACTTCAAGGCAACTTCTCTGACAAGTCAGGGGCACTGCTGCCGAGAATGCCCACAGCCCCAGAGTCGGTAGGCTGGGGTCCAGCAGATGCTTCCTGCCTGTGCCCACCTTGGTAAAAGTGCCTATCCACCTGGCTCCTGCCCTCAAGCCAGCTGTTCTTCAACTGAGCCAATTCTTTTCCTTCAGGGAAGCTCAGGAACCTTTGGCTCTTGATCCCTCCAAATGTTCTCTTGCCCCAGCCCAGATTCACCCCTTGGCCTTAACTTCACAAGTGCCTACTGTTGCCATGGAAACAAGGAATTATGGCCTCCTGGTTTCAAGTCAGCAGCCTCTGGGGCAGCAGGCTCACACTACTGACATGCCCGCCAGGTGACTCATGTCACTGCCAGAGAAAGCCCCCAGCACAGCTGGCCTGGGGAAAGCCAGCAGCCACTCCCCCTGAGGACAACTGGTCCGCAGGGGAGGAGGCGGGCACTGCACCTCTCCCCCAGGAACAGCTGCCCTGCCGAGAGCACAGCCCCGCGCATCCTCTGGCTGGCAGGCAGGCGCCAGCCCCTCTCAAATCAGAGGTGCTTCCACTCAGCCACAAGGTTTATGCACAAATCAACCATTTCTGCCGCACAGCACACAGCTTCGGCAGAGCTGCAAGCCCTGCCCCCTCCCCCGACAAGCATCCAGGGAGTGTCACATTCCCACCTTCACAGCCACCAGGAAGGGGGACCCTGAGCCGGGGCTGGTCGGGGTTCCCAGCTCGCACTCCTCCAGCAGAAACACATCTTCATCCTCCAGGACCTTGTCCAAAAGGCCTATCGCCTCCTCTTCCTCTTCCATGGCAGCCGGAGCCGCGGAGGGCAAACAGGAAGCAGGGTCCGAGCAGCGACAGCAGCAGCAGCAGCAGCAGCCGCCGTGGCCGCTGGCGCCCAGGAGCGAGGCGGGCAGGCGGGGAGGGGAAGAGCGTGCAGGGCAGGCCTAAACCAGCACGCGGGCCTCCCCGGAGTCCGTCCTGGCTCCCGGCCATCGGCTGCCGATGAAAGGCTCCATTATGAACATTCTCCCGCCGCCGCGGGCTCCCGGCCTTCCCGGAGAAAGGGGAAGCCGGGCGTCTGGGCGGCCCCGCCGGCCCCGGCCGCCTCTCGCCCGGAGCTCCGCGGCCGCTGCGATCCCAGGGCTGTCACCCGGAGCCCGCGCGCCCCTGCCGGCCGCCGCGGCCCTTCCCGCCGTGCGCGCCGGCTCTCAGGGCAGGCGGGGCCCCGCTCCTCGCCGCCGCCGCCGCCGCTCCCAGCCCGGCCCGGGCGCCCCGCCGCCGCCGCCGCCGCCGCCGCCGGCCCCACAGATCCCGCCCTCCTGGACGCGGAGGTTCGCGTATGCTCTTAAAACACAGGAAATGCACGACTCGACGGGTGAGGTGGAGCCGTTCCCTCTCTGCGGTCACCGGGCCAGCCGGCTGGCGGAGGCTTCGGGAGCGCGGAGGAGGGGCGAGGAGGCCGCAGCCCGGCCGGGCGCAGGGGGAGGGCCGCTTCCCAGAGACAGGCTTTATTTACAGCCCCTCACCGGCCCGGCGGGCTGGCGGGGGAGGGGCGCCGGAGCAGCTGCCCGCACTGCCTCGCGGGCCGCGGGGCCACGCTCGGTGTCACCTTGGGATGCCGACAAGCCCCTTCTCATTTCCGCCTCTGGCTCTGACACCTTAAGGCCTGGTGAGAAACCAGACTTTCCATCCCCACCGTGGGTGGCGGAACAAGGCTTTGTGCAAAGGAGGCCTGACCTGCCTCTCCACGACAGACGCTTTAAGTGCCAGCCAGGGTCTGCAGCAAGGACGCCTGGGGCAGCCGGAGGTGCCACACCTCCTACTCACAGATGCTGCTGAGATTTGCAATACTACCGCCTTGGGGCTCTTCTCCCTCAAGAGGGGCCTGGGCCCTGCACCCTACATGGGAGGGGACACTTAACCCAAGACCCGGAGCATGCGCAGCCCTGCCCACCCCCTAGCCTGCTTCTCTTGGCTTCTTCCACAGGTTACAGGCGTTAAATTCATCCAGAGGATGACGTGCACATTCTGGTCGCCTAGCCCCATCGGGAGATGTATATCCGCCTACTCTCATGGGGGAGGAGTTTAAGGGCAGCACCCAGGAAAGCTCTTTCACAACATAACACCTAGGGCAAAGGTTGCAAACTCCAGCACCCAAGATAGTACAGGTGAGATTAATTAGTGGAGTGAGCCACAGAGGGACTGGGCGAACTGAAGAAACTGCCACTCACTCCAGCTGCTGGCTGCCAGGGGCAATGCTGGCTCAAGGTTGCCCCATCTTGGATTGTTCAAAAGAAGCTGGAATCAGGCTTCTTAGGTGATATCTCTCAATTTAAAAATGACGGCAGATAAATTACATTTAAAGACCAAAACATGGTACAGTCTAAATGAGACACGTCTGTGCGCTGAATTAGGCCCACAGACAAGGCTGCTGCCTTCTTGCAGCTGGCTGTTTATTTGAGGAAAGGTTGGGAGTTTTGTGGAGAAGGGAGGCAGGTGGGGGGTTCCTCAGATATCCCTCCTGTCCCATTTCCTTACTGGACTTGGCATCTTGGAATCAAACTCAGATTCACACATGGCCAATCCACTACTTATCTTTGTAAACCTGTATAATAGGTGCCACCAACCAGATAGATCAGGAGAAAACTCAGGATTCTGAGTATTGAGTCCTGAAGCTCCAGCCCTCTCACACCAACCCCCCAATTTCCCACCAGCCCCCCATCTCTCCAGCCAAGGATTCTCCTGAAGTCTTCCTGATGCTTTGAGCCCACAGTACACAGTGGCCAGGACTAGCCAGTGTGGTTCTTAATGCTACAGTGTCCAAAGTGTCCATCAATGCCTCGTGTGTCTACCACTGGCCTCCTTATGCACATGGCATGTCCCCAGTCAGACAGGAACTGTGTGGCCCCAGTCCAAAGAATGCGTTCCAAAGAAGGGTCAACTGTGCACCCTCCTGGGCCCACTTGAGGTCATCACCTCTATTCCCCACTGGGCATCTCAACTGAGAACAGGGCCCTTGGCTGAGCCTTCAAGCCAGGTGGAAGGTTGACGAGGAATGAGGAGGGAAAAGGAGAGGAATGGACGTGGTTTCTTATCCCAACTCCCAAAAAAAGTCTGAGGGAGTTTTGAGCTCTAGGTGGGGCTCCTGTCAGTCTATTAGAGCCGAAAACCTGTCCTCACCAGTAACAGGCTCCTCCCTGTCACCAAAGCTGAAATACAGACCAAGAGTCTTGGGGTAGGTTTTCTGAGACCACAGGGCTGACAAGGTTCCACAGTTCCTGGTTTCTCCCTTTCGCTGTCTGGCTAGGTTATAAATAGCTGGAACACATTTGAAGGACCCTCTCAGCCACAATTCCTCATTTGGTTTGGGTGGGCGGGGCTGTTCCCAGGACTTGGGAACAACCAGGCCTGGCATTCCCCAGGGCACAAGTGTGCCAACCCAGGGCTCTGTGCCAGTCTCTGGCTCCCACCCCACAGGCTCCAAGTGCAGGGCATGGGCTGCCCCCACTGGTCAGACAGGCAGCATAGGAGAAGGGCCTAAAAGCCCAAGCCCTGCCCCCCCAAATTCCTTCCCCTACCCAAGGAAACACGAGGGGCCCTCTGAAGTCTCCTAGAGTACCCCCATCTCCATTCCCTATGCCCCTACCCAGCCTGGCAGGATTGACACCCACCTCTCCAAACCCTGAAACCTCTTAGAAGCTGCTCCCTCAACATCCAAGGCATCTCCACTCCACCCAACCCCTGATGGCTGGAAATCCCAGTGCATAACCAGAATGCCCTTCAGTCTCTGCTGGGCACACAGACTCCACTCAGAGGCCCTCAGTCCTGCCCCAGGAGGGAAGTGACTCACAAGTCCCAGTGGTGTTCCCTCCCTTTTCCCTACCGATGCCCTGAGCCAGCCCTGGACCTGAGCTTCCTCCCTGCATCCTCTACACTCCGCCTGCTTCAGCATGGATCCTGATCCTCCTCTCCAGAGAAGCAGCCTGCTCCAAAGGCCCCTAAACTGCCTTATGCTAAAGTCAGAAGCCTCTCTCTACTCCTGGGCGTCTGCAGTCTGGACCTTCTCAGATCCCTTAGCTTCCGTGGTGATGCTGCGTGTGACCACTCTGGTTCTGGCCGGCCCTTCTTCCTCCTGCCTCCTGTAAGTGTGGAGTCACCCATTTGGACCCAGGCCTCAGCCCTCTGCTCTCTACCCTTGGAGAACTGATCCCTTCTTGCTGCTAGGCCGATGGCAGCCCGTCACCACCTACAGGTCCAGCCTCTTGCTCAGCCCCCAGTGTGACATCTGCGCTGGTTTTCCTCATTTGGAAGTCCCCATCGGCAGCCATTCACCTCCGCGTATCCAGACCAAATCCCCCTCCCCCCTCCCAAAACCAGCTTCCCCTTCTGGCTTCTCCACTTCTGTTGGCAGGGCCACCATCTTGTGTGACTCTCTCTTCCCTCAGTCCCCACATCCCTTTTACCAAGTCCCTTTGGTTCTTCCTTCTTTTCCTTTTCCGAAGCCACCACCCCAACCAAGGTGTGCAGCACCTCACACTACACAACCACGATAATGTTCCACTCCGACTCCTGATCTTGCTTGTTCATACCCAGAGTAGGCCTGGCACTACAAATACACAAAGCTGGGAGACACAGCCCTTGCCATTAGAATGCTCTCAACCTACAGCAGGAGGGGGACATAGAAACAAATGAGGCAGCGTTCTCACTGATCAACACGGTGGGTGCACTGCGCACTAACCCTGCCGGAGACAAAAAGCTTCACAGGAGAGTGGCTTCTGAGCAGCATCTTGAGAAGGGGAAGGGTTTCCAGGCAAGAGGAGGAAAATGTTTTGTAAGGATCCCCAGGAGCACAGCTGGAGGACAGAAGAGAAAAGGGGCAGGCAATGAACTTGGGGAAGTGGGCTGGAACCACTCTGTGGAGGGTGAGGGGCCTGAACTCCCCTGAGAGCAAGGGGCACGGCCCGAGATGTCAGACCCTCTCAAAGCCACCGAGAGTTTACTCGCCCCAAACCGAACAGCCTTCTCTACACTCATTCTCTATCCCCTCATTCCCTCACCCACTCAATCCACATGTACTGATTCATTGCCTACTGGGCACCAGGCACTCTGCTAGCATCCAGAACGCAGCCACAAGCTCTGTGGAGCTGACGGTCTCAGGCACAGACTGACCACGGTGAACCAAGGCAGGGCCAGGGGAAGGGCGCAGCCTCAGAACTGTGGGGCTGAGGAAGAACTCTTCCAGAAAGGGTAACATAGAAATACCTATTGTGATTTAAAATATTCACACCCTCTGACTTAGCACCTCCACTTTGAGGGATATTTCTGCAAAAATGTTTCTACAAGGGCTCAAAAATCTATGTACAAAGATGTTCACTGCAATGATGGTTATACCGGTGAAAGACTAGAAAGAGATCAAGTGTCTATGAGGAGGAGATAGGCTGAGTGAATGATGGGACATTGGTAAAAAGAAACACTGCATACAGTCAGGAAGAAGAATGAGGTAGGTCTGTGGTTACTGATGTGCAAGATGTCCAAGACTTATTAAGTAAAATAACCAGAGCAAATTGCATAACAGTATCAACAGTATGATCCCATTTTTTAAAAACCATGTACATAGTATACATTAAAAGAATATATATGTAATATCTCACATGGGAAAGTGAGGAGGAATAAACAACCAACTCTTAACAGAAGTTCTCTTTGTGGGAAGAGACTTAAGGAGACTTTCACTTACCATATTATACATTTCTGCAAAGTTAGAATTTTCAGTGATGTAATCAGGAAAAAATAAAGAAGTTAAAAAAAGAAGTGTAGTAAGTGCTATGATTGGGAAAATAGAGTGAGCTCTAGGGGCACAAGACAGACACATCTGAACAGCAAAGGAGACAAGTCACAGGAGGTTCTCTGGAGGAGGTGACATTAAAACTCCTACCTGGAAACAAACAGGAGTTAGCCATGTGGCGGGGTGGGGGCTCAGGGGCAGACAGGACACTGTGAAGCATAATGAAATGAGTTTAGTCTGGGTGGCAAGTGTTCATTCATTCAACCAGTACTTACTGGGCATCTGCTATGTGCCAGGCCCAGTTCTAGGCACTAGAGTTTGCAGTGAGCAAATATTTAGTTGCAAAACTGACAGAGCTCCATGGTGAAGCTCACATTCTAGTTTGGGGGGGTGGCGGTGGTGTTGGTAAGGAGGACGCAGAGGTAGGCAGGGGTCAAGCGCTCAGGTCAGGCATGGCTTTGACAGCATTGCTGAGGGTGGGATTTCACTCTATGAACAAACGGAAAGCATTAAAGAATTTTACAGGGAGGGGCGATGACAATAGTTCTTCGATGCATCCCTCCCGCTGACATCAGATTACTCTTTCTAGAACATTGCTCACTCGGTGCCCAGCAGGAAGCCACCAAGTCAGCCCAAACAAGGGCAGTGGGGCCTTTGCTGATGACTCAACTGATCACACTGTTGACAACAACATCTGCTGTTTGCTGTCCCCTGAAAAGACCAGGCACATTCTCACCTCCAGGCCTTGTCCTGACTTGAAGCCCCCCTCCCTCCTTTCTGCCTATCCCTCACCCTACCAATTTCTTGGCAGAAGCTCAAGCTCCACCTCCAGATTTTCTGGAGCTCAGCAAATAAACCCTGGGCCAATGAGAACTGACCTCAAGGGGATACTGCCAGGGGCAGGTGGAGTCAGCTGCAGCCGCAGATGGAATCAGATCCATCACCTTCTTGCTAACCGTGCCCTGCCTTCCCTTTCTCTGTTGCAGCAGAAGTCATTTCAAAAACCCTTTGTAGAATCCAAATCCATGAAGCAAAAGGTATAAGCCAGTACATGATCCTGTTTATATAGCAAAACAAATAAAAATAAAGCCAAAAAAACTCTGCTAGATTCTGGATTTGAATCCTTGCTCTGCCTCCTGCCAGCTGTGTGACCCTGGGCAAGTCATTCAAACTCTCCAGGCCTGTTTCCTCGTCTGTAAAATGGGGATCATTCTAGCACCAGCTCTAGGTTTGCAGGGAGGACCAGTACACGTGGGGCAGTGCTGGCACGTGTCCAGCCCTCCATAGGCACCAGCCAGTCTCCTCTTTGGCAGTGGCGGTGGCGTGTGGGGAGCCCTAGGCTCACCTCCCCAGCCTCATCTCCCACCTCTCCCAATGAACCCACTGTCCCGGCGACATCAGCCCATTCTCCTTTTCCCACACCTCCAGAGGTCTTCCCAAATTCTGGAACTTACACAGCCCCCTTCATCGAGAATGTCCTTCCTGACCAGTGCCTGAGCAGAAAACTACCTACTCTCTGAGGCTGCCTCCTACGTGCTACCCTCCTTGATTCCCCAACCCGAGGTCACATGGCTCCCTCCCCACCCCAACGCCTATCGTGGGATGCTGCACATCTCTCAAGGCTGTTGCATAGATGGCCTTGAAATTCAGGGATTGTGTGTGTGTGTGTGTGTGTGTAGCAGGATGAGGGGCAACCCCTGTTCATGCTAATTCCTTGCAGCACCCAGAATAAGATCTTGTAAAAAGTTGGTGCTCAGAAAATACTTGTGAGTAGAAATGACTCGAGGAGGCTTACAGGGCAAGGCAAAGGGTCTCCCAAGAAGATAAATAAAGGGGTTCAGGTTGGATGGATGGTTCCTATGGAAACTGGTCATCCATAGTGACACCCTCCAGAGGGGTCTCTCCTGGCCAGAATGCCACTGGGAGCTGAGCCACCTCTGCCAGGACAAGAGTAGGGATGGGAAGGTTGGAGGTCAATTAGAGCACATTAGAGAACCGGGGTCATATCCCAAGAGAGATGCGAAGTCACCTGTCACCTTGGGACCTGGCCCTTCTTGCAGTGCAGTCTGGACATTTTCATAGTTGCTATGTCACCTGGTCTTCGCAGCAGCCATCCCAGATAGAAGGTATTTATCCTCATTTACAGCTGAGGGGACCAAGATACTACAAGTGGTCCCAAGTCACAGAGCCAGAATGAGGTAAGACAGGGGCACGAGGGCTTTGTTCTGGAGAGGTGGCAGAGAGCAGCGGAGACGAGCATCCACTGCTCACCAGCTGTGGGGCCTCAGGCAGGTTATGTCACCTCTTTGCACCTTAGTTTCCACATCTGTAAAATGGGGCAGTCACCGTGCCTGCCCCCAAGGTTGTGGTGAGGACTAAATGAGTTAGTATTTATAAAGTGCTATGCCAGTGCCCAGCGTTTAGTAAGTGCTATGAAAGTCTTTCTTTTCTTCTTTCTGCCACACAGGCAGGAGGATGAGGCAGTCTGTGTGGCCCTCCAGATAGAAGCAACCAGTCCATAACTTTGCAAGTGTAAGGTTCACAAAGGTATCATCAGAGCATAATTGTGGGAAAGAAAGCGCCAGTGCTCACTAGTGGAGTAACTAGGTGACAATGATGGAAAACAGTTGGGGTAAGAGCTGGCCTGCTGATGGGGTGCTCTCTGCCCTTCTGCACGCTGGCAGAGCCCAGAGCCCAGAGGCCAGGCAGCCTCCGCCCCCTGGTGGCTATCTGTGTGGCCAAACGTCTCAAAGTGAAGGCATTCTCAGGGGCATTTTCACAACTGTTAGTGCGATTATTCCTGTCAGTAGGCCTCCCTGCCCTACTCTCAAAGGCTGCAGAGCCTCAAGGGCAGAGAATGGGTCTGGCTGGGTTCACCCTCCCACCCACTGTGCCTGGGACTTGCAGGAGATCAGCAAGCCTTCGCCGAATACATGTTACTTTGGAAGTAGCCCTACTGGCAGATGTGAAACGCATTAACGAACCACGACCCCAGCACACAAGGGGAGAACCAGACAGGCTGTGGGCACTACTGGAATGCTCCAGGTCAGTCAGGCATGGTTAATCAAGGAAGACCAGATCCCAGCCAGGTGCAAAAGCGGGTGTGGCCATAGAGGCCAGGGAGGACTAACTGTGGAGGGGCTGAGGGTCACAACATGGGCACTGTGTCTCCCTACTTCCTATTTATGTCCTCCTCGACTCAGACAAGCCAAGGAACCCTCTGAGCCTTAGTTTCTTCATCTACAAAATGGGCTTCCCACAACTGGTCAGAGGGATAGGTGGCAATGAAGCCCGTGGGCTCCGAGTATAGCACCTGGCCCAGAGGAGGAGCCAGGCAGGCTCCTGCTCTTTGCAGCCAGGACCAAAGATCCAGACAGAGAGCAATGAGGAGCAAGGCTGCTGAGACAGGAGGTTGGCATCTTGAAGAGAGATATCTCTGCTTTTACCTGCAGCTGGAAACTCCTGAGAGGCATACAGACCAGGGGCAGCCACTAATCCACCCAATCCAGGCCTTGAACACCAACCAAAGGGAGCAGACTGGGATGTCATCTCAGATGCTCCCTCCCCAAGTGGGTTCTTCTTCCACCTAGAAGCAACCTCCTTGTCCTGCAGCCTCAAATTCCAAACCCCAAACCTTCAGAAGGGATGGAGGAAGGAAGGCGGAGCAGCAATTCATCCCAGCTTCGTCCCCTGAGATTCATCTGTGCTCCCTTCTGGCTCCCTGGCCATCCCAGTGCTACTTGGTTCAATTCCACAAACATCTGGTGAACACCCCCTAGGTGCCTGCTGATGGAGGCCACGGAGATGATCAGGGACCAGGGCTCCCGATCTTGCAGGGCAGATGTGCTCCACAAGTAACTGTGCACCCTCCCCAAACAGCGAAGGGTTCAGTGATGGGCTGGAAAAGCTTCACAGGGGAGGTGGTGTCTGAGTGGGCCTGGCAGCACCACAGACTCCAGGATCAAGAAGACCAGAGTTTAAGTACATCTCTGGCTGGTCTTGAGCAAATTATGTCACCTCTCTGAGTCTTAGTTTCCTCAACTGTAAAATGACGATCACTGTACCTAGCTCATGGGGTTGGGGTGGGCCTTAAATGAGAAAGCCCATGTAAGAGGTTCAGTGGAGGCTAAGTGGCTTGAGGGGAGGGCGGAGACAAGGGAGGAAGATGAGAAGGACGACAATGATGATCATTTCAACTCTCCCCCACCTTATCTTTGTATTCTCCTGCCAGCTAGAGTCTGAACCTCTCAATTCAGTCTTTTGTTTATACTCTTTGACCCGCCTCTGGGTGTCACAGGAGTACAGAATGAGTGTGATACTGAACAGTCCCCACTAACGCGTACAGACTTGATGTACAAAGTGCTCTGCCTGACACCATCGCGTGGAAGCCTCACGACAGCTGTGTGAGGTCAGGAGGGAGGGCATTCTCAGTATCCTCACTTTACAGATAAGCAAACTGGGGCTCAGAGAGGGTGAGAGACATCCCTCAGGTCACACAGACAAAAAGTGGTAGCATTAAGACTGCCTTGTGGGGGGTGGAGGGTGGGAAGGGATAGACTGGGATTTCAAAATTGTAGAATAGACTACACTGTATAGCACAGGGAAATATACACAAAATGTTATGATAACTCACAGAGAAAAAAATGTGACAATGAGTGGGTATATGTCCATGAATAACTGAGAAATTGTGCTGAACACTGGAATTTGACACAACATTGTAAAATGATTATAAATCAATAAAAAATGTTAAAAAAAAAAAAAGACTGCCTTGTGGCCCCTTTTTACTGCACCTCCCAAGAGGGGAGACAGAGGAGTCCAAGGTTTGCGAGGAGCACGCTTTTCTTTAAGACCACGGCCCTGGCAGGGGAACGGGTGCCCTACCTGTCAGCAGAGACAGGGAGCCCCGCCCTTTCCTCGGGGTGAAACCAGGCCCTCCCTGTGGAACCGAGCCACCAGTGGGAGCCGTGCTCAGCGGGGGTTTGGGACAGTGGGGGTCTGACACTTTGGTGGGATGCACACTGGGGCACACCTAAGGCAAGAGCAGCAGAGTGAGGCTGGAGGGGTGTGCTGGGGAGTGAGGAGTGTGCATCCTGCCAACACCAGAGACCTGGTTTCATCTGTGCTACCACACCTGGGAGGACGGATCCAACTGCAGAAAGGAGGCTGCAAAAGCAGGTGCGGTCACTGTCTAGCAAATATTCATGAGATCCAGTCCTCGCTGTACTCTTGGCTCCCCCACCCTCTAAAAGCTGAGTTATCCTGGTCCGTCCTCTCAACATTTTTCTGGTGATTAACCCTATTTAGAAATGAGGAAGCTGAGACTCCAAGGGGTTATGACAGTCGTCCAAAGTCCCACAGCTGGAGTAGTACATGTTCCTCTATCCAAAGCTCATGTTCCCTTCATTCTCTGGGACTGTGAGGGTGAGTTTTATGTGTCAACTGGACGGAGCCACAGGTGCCCAAACATTGGGCTAAATGTTATTCTGGGTGTGTCTGTGAGGGTGTTTCTGCATGAGATTAACACTGGAATCAGTGGACTGAGTAAAGCAGATGCCCTCCCTAATGTAGGTGGGCCTCAACTAATCAGCTGAAGAGCTGAAGAGAACAAAAAGGCAGGAGAGAGGGAACTCCTCCTGCCTGACTGCTGAGCTGGGACGTGGGTCTTTTTCAGCCTTCAGATTCAGACTGAAACATCAGCCCTTCTTGGGTCTCGAGCCTCCTGGCTTTCAGACCGGGACTCACACCACTGGCTCTGCTGGTCTTAGGCCTTCAGACGCAGACTGGAACTAGACCATCAGTTCTCCCAGGCCTCCAGCTGGCTGACTGCAGGTCTCAGGGCTCCTCAACCTCCATGATGATGGGAAACAACTCCTCATAATAAATCAATCCCACCCCTGCCCTGCATCCTATTGGTTCTGTTTCTCTGGAGAATTCTGTCTAACACAAAGACCAAGCCTTGGGCTTCCAGGAACAAGTTGGCTGCATATTTGGGTGTGGAATTCCCAGTTGCCCAGAGGCCAGATATTTGAATATCTAGAACAATCATCTGATTTGGTCCAAAAGTCCTCTTGGTTCCCAAAGCCTTAACAGGAAGCCTGGCAGGGAGGGCACCTGCCTGGTCATATAAGCAGAGCCAAGTAGCACAAAACTTGGCTTTCTTTTCCTTTTCTTTTCTTTCTTTTTTTTTTTTTTTTCACACTGAAACAGCCCCCAAGTGTTCAGTTAGAGGTGTGTCAACTCTCTCCAGCACCCCAATGTCAACAGCAATACTTGAGGAGTCCACTAGATGGGGCCAGTGACACAGAGGAAAGGGCTGAATTGCAACTCTGGAAGGAAGGTTAGCAGGCAGGAGGTGCACTGGGCTGGAATCTTGGCTAGGATCCTCAAACTGGATTAATGCTCCCCATCCCTAGCTTGTATCACTTCTAGCCAGTGATGTAAAAATTAACCCTGGCGTTCCGAAGTACTTTGGTCAGTTGTCATTGCAGCATCTCTAGATTTCAAAGTCCTTAAACCAAGTGATTCCCTTGTGAGTCACCAATCAAAATGAGCAGCCATGTAGTGAAGAAAGTCCCTGCCCCGAAGCCTCAGAGCTCTGGGTGGGGCATCTCCCCATTATGCCTTGACCTGTTTCACTAGAGAAATCACCTGAAGTACCTTTCACCAGGGAATCTAAAAGTCAATGGCTCGTACTCCAACAAGGTGGCCATGTGACGAAGGAAGGAGATGGGACAAGAAGCAAGGAAGAAGGCAGGGAAGGGGAAAGGAAATGGCTTTTCTCTTCAGCAAGGGGCTCTAATTTGGCCACAGGGTCTCAATTCTCTGCTGGCATTCCTGGTACTGTACCGAGTCCTGCAGCAAATCTTTCTGCACTGGCTCACAGTGGGGTTAGCTGAGTCTCCAGGGGTGGGTGGCTCTAAGCCCTATTGTGGTCAGAGACCTAAGGGTGAGACAGGATGCAAGAGTTTTCACCTTGCTTCCCCTGAGTGGCCTCAGTTCAGGTTCCAGAGTACCCTCTCCTCCATCAGTAGCAAAAGTCCTGCCCTTACGTGTCCAAGGTGGCTGTCTCATCTGCCCCCCTTCCTTAGGATGACAGGATAACACCCCAGGATGCCGACTGTTGGGGGCCTGAACCCAACCAACACCCTTGTCCATCACCTCCACCTTCCACCTGCCCCCCACCAACCCCTCCCAGACTTGCACTGCGTGGCAGCTGATAAGCTCTGCCTAGGCCTCTGTTGCCGTGGCAACAATGTGGCTTCCCCCAAGTGGGAAGCTGTTGCCAAGGCCCTTGTTGCCAAAGGCTATAACAGCCACCCCGGTGTGTGAAGAGGGGGTGAGAGCTGTGCGCACGGGTGGAGGGTGGCCAAGGAGGCTGGGAGGGAAGGAAGCAGGGGGTTCTCAAGAAACGGTAGAGTCCAGGCAGTGCCGGACTGAAGTGGGGGTTGCTGGGCCCTGCAGGAGGGAAACAAGTATCTCACAGCATCTCAGTGACTGCTTCTTGGGGATATTAGAGGGAAGAAAGCGGAGCCCCTTACACAAAACACACTTGGACAAGCCCCCTACCAAGCAGGGCCAAGCACTCCAAGCCCCCATCAAAGTGAAGAAATGGCTATGACTCTCCCCAGTTTCAGAAAAACAGCCTCAGGAATCCCTCTGTCTCACTTGCTCCTGTGTCTCAGACACACGCACACAAGAGCTGGTCCCTGTGGCCAGGAACAGCATTAATTACAAGGATTGCAAACCTCCACACATCTCTATCCCCTGGCCTGTCTCAGCACATCTTTGTAAAATGTTTCTCTTTGGAGCAGAGCTCTTGTCAGTCGGCAAGAGGAGAGGTGGACAGCATTAGGGATCAGTTCCTTCCGGAGTCAACAGAAGAGGGCTGTACCGGGCCCTTTGTCTTCAGGGAGTGCCACAGAAGCAGTGCACTCTCCCCACAGCCTGTGCCCAGGCCAGCCTTGGTTTGCTGAGCTGGCACCTGTGCATTCATGGCCCACAGATCTCATATGCAGCCACTGCCCAGCCGGGGCCCAGAGAGGAGAGCCTGTTCCCTCCCCAAGGGCCCATCTTGCTAGAGAGGAGCTGAAAGAGGAGGTGAGGTGTCCAGGAGGCAGGAGGAGCAGGTGGCTGGTGGAGGAGGCAGAGACAGGTGTGTGTGGGGGGTAGTGGGCAGAAACAGCAGGAGGTGGGGGAAGGGAGCCTGGTCTGAGAGGCCCAGGACCCAAAAGAGATGCCGAGGGCACCAAGAACAGCCAGGCCCAAATCTCCCGAATCCCGTACCCCAGCAGCACCCCAAGCAGAGCCTGGCCCAGGACACCCAGGCCTGCCTATCCCCTCCCCGAAAGCTCCTTCTTCCCAAACCTGGAAGGAAAAGCAGGTGTACCTACCCCAGGTGCCAGCCCCTCGGGTGGGGTGGGGGAGATGCTGTCCCCGCCGCCCTGGCTCCGGGCACTGAGCTGGGGTGACATGGTGGGTGACTCGTCGATGTATGGCATGGTCTCCGAGCCCTCCGGGGGCCCCTTCTGCTCCTCATTCCCCTCTCCGTCGTAGTCGTCGGCCCCGTAGCTGAAGTCTGAGACAAGGAACAAGAAAGGCCACTGAGAGTCCTCCACGAGGGCTGCCAGGGACTGGTAGCGCAGTGGGCGGCGGCGGCGGCCCCCGGCTGCCATGCCCCCGGCCGCACCATCCACGCCCGGCCCGGGCAGGGGCTTCGGGGCCCGGGAGGCCAGCAGGCACTGGGTGCTGCGGTTCAGGGGCTGCTGGGAGACGAGGGGGAGCGGCTCTGCTGTTGCCACCTGCTTAATAGCATGTCAGTCGTGTATTTCGAGCTGCTGTTTCCTTTGCCTCCTGCCTAATTCCAAGTCTAAAAATTAACAGTGGGAGCAGCACGCTTCCAACTCTCCTCTCTGAGTCACCATTTTGCTTTTTATAGGGAATAAGGAGGTGGGGGCGGGCCAAGCGATGTCACTTCCTGAGCCCCTCCTCCTTGGGTACCATTTGTACACTGAGCCCCATCCCTGAGCCGGCAGGCAGACCAGGGTTCGGGGTAGGGGCTGAGCATTGGCTCCTAAGGGAGCACTCACCCCTTTGAACGAGGGCCCTGTGCAGACTGGAGCCCAAGGCTGGCAGAGCGTGGGCGAGAGGGCGGCCTGGACCTGGCAGGGACATGGTTGAACAGCAGACTCCTCAGAAGCCAGTACTTATTTCTGTAATTTCAATATAGGCTTCCTTCGGAGAAGGAGGGAAGGAAAGGCCACAGGGAAGTCGAGCTGCCGTTAACCCCGTCGGTGCTGCCAGCACCACTCAGGGTCCAGAGCCTACGCACAGACATCCTCTCCCGGGACAGCAGGCTGGGTCCATGGGGGGCGCAGGGCAGTGCGTCAGAAAGGCCCCTGGTCAAACCCCACCGGTGGGAGTCTCTCCTGCAGGAGTGTGAGGGGCCCTGGCCCTACCCCCGGCTGGGCCTGGCTCACTGTCTGCCCAGATACCACTTCCGCCAGGATGTCCTCCCTGGCGTCCCAGCTCAGAACTCCTACAGTGCACAGCCTTCTAGTGCTCCTGCTGATCCTGCCCATTCATCCCGGAGCCCCTGGGGTGGGATCTAGGTGTCAGCCATCACTGGGTGCCCTGCTGCCATGGGCTGACGTGCGGCAGGATCTCGGGATGCATGTGGAGTGAGTGCATGGACAGAGGAATGCTCTGTCCCTCTTAGGTCTGAGGCTTGAGCCAAGTTCTCGGTGAGGGCCCTCCTCCTCCTCTGTCACAACACAGCAGCCCCCAGGGCAGCTGACAGCCTGAGAATGGTGTCAACGGGTCACCAGGGCGCCAGGCCACAGCCACACTCAGTCCAATCTGGCCCTTTGGCAGCCGAGAGCTTCCCCCAGCCTCACTGCACCTGTTCCTGCTGGCTTCCTCTCCAGTCGCTGTGCTGACGGCCCATTAAGCTGTCAGGGGACATGAGCTATTATTTTTCTCCTGGGACAGGCATCACATGAAGAACCACAGTACCTAGTGATGCAGCCACTGGGATGTGTGCATGCCATGCACCCAGGAAATAGGGCCCACTGCCTGGGGGATGCAGGGCCTCTGCCTCAGGCAGGCGGGGGCGGGGGTGAGCTGACTCTGCTATTTCCAGGGGGTGCAAAGGAGGAAGAGGAGCCACAGCGTCCAGTCTGCCCGAGTCTGACACTGTGAGGGGGTCCGGCTGTTTGGTGAGACCTACGTACTTTGGAGAAGCACAAGGAGAGGATGAAATATCACGGCAACCTGCCGTCTCTCCTCCAGGAGGCTCCAGGCTGCCCTATTCGTGTCTGGTGTCAAAGCCGGGGGTGTGAGCCATGGTGAACCCTGCTGGCCTGGCCAATAGTTCAGATTCCAGCAGGCCACACCGACTCCCCTGTACACTGACCAATTCCCGGGGATCACAGGACTAGATCCCTCATTCTCAAGACATTTCCCAAAGGCGAGGGTATAAGGGACAACAGGGAAGGTGGTGTGGCTAGCCTCTACCACACAGTCTGGAGCTGCACGGGACACGGCAGGCCGGCAAGGTCTCTGCCAGCCTTTCCCCTCATGTGCCCAAGTCATCCTTTCAGTGTGGTAGCAGTGGCCATGGTCCCACATCTCAACCTAGCCATATTGGTGAGGCTGTTCTTACTATCCCCAGTTTACAGACAGTCATTGAGTCTTAGATTTGCACAGAAAGGATCTGAACCCAGGTCTGTCTGTCTCCAAATGCCGTCTCTTTCCCTCTGAATCTCACTAACCCTCTAGAGAAATCTCCTTCTATGGCCTTCCTTGTCAGCAGAGGCTGAGCAAAGAGGGGAGGGAGGGGTGCCAGCCCCAGCAGTGGGGAGGCCCAGGAGTGAAGGAAAGTGCAAATGTTCTCTCTGCAAATGTTCCGGACACTTCCTCTTTCATTCCACCCTCCAGTTGAAACTGTCAGCCTGGGAAGCCAGTCAGAGACCCTGAAGATGCCTACCAGGAAAAGGGATACAGAAAAGACAGAGACCCACCCCCCGAGAAAGAAGGAACCCTGGGGCTTCGGGATGATGGAAATCTGCCAAGCACAGCCTCCAGCTTGTGTAGGTCCACAGACAGGAAGGCTGAGTGGACAATGGTTTGGCCACCAGGTGTCAAAACGGAGAAGGCAGAGGAGGCTGCTGACAGCCAATCTCCATTTCCCCTGCAAGTAACTGAAATCTCCTATTTGGAGTGGCTGTGTGCTCAGTGGCTAGCTAAAAGGCTACTTTTCCTAATGGTGTGGGCCATGTGACTAAGTTCTGGCCAATGAGATATTGAGTGGTATGTGTGGAACTTTGAGGAAAGCTGTTGAAATAGGTTGTTTTAGCTGGAAGGTATTTTTTCACCCTTCTCCATGCTTCCTCCTTCTGTTGCCAGTCCGGACAGCAGATAGGATGGCTGGAGCTCCAGCAGCCATCCTCAACCATGAGATGACAGAAGGACAGAAGCCAATGTTGAATATGGCTGAGCACAAAGCTAGGAGCCTGGGCCAGTGATGGCACAATTAGCCAACATACCACCCCAGAACTACCCACCTCTAGACTTTTACATGAGAGGAAAAAAAATGCCTGTGTTATTTAAGTCACTGTTATTTAGTTTTTATGTTATATGCAGTCAAACCTAATTATAGCTGATCCAGATGGTTTTCCTTGACATTCTATCTCAGTGCTTTTCCTACTGCCTTTACTGTTCCTTCTAGTCTTCTTGGTGGAACCCTCTTTCTCTGCTCACCCCTTAAAACATAGTATTCCTTATACATCCTTACAGTAGAAAACTGCTCGGCAATAAAAGGGACAACTACTGAGACACACACAGAAACGACTCTTATTGACATTATGCTAACTGAAAGAAGCCAGACACAAAAGAACACATCCTATATGGCTCCATTTGTATGAAGTTCTAAAACAGACAAAACTATGTTTGAAAAAAAAAAAAGAAAATAGTGTTTGATTCTGGGGTAGTGGGGCCAAGAGTTGACTGTAAGGGGCACAGGAATCTTCCGGGGTGATGGAAATGCTCTGTATCTTGATAGGGCTTTGGAGTACACAGGTGGATGCATTCACTTAAGATTTGTGCGTTTCACTAAATATTGAACTTGAGTTAATGAAATGCATGTTTAAGTGTCGAAGTGAAGTGTACTGATGTCTGCAACTTACTCTGAAATACATAAAAAACAAAATGGATTGATGAAGTTCAAAGGGATAGATAGATGTGTGATAAAACAAGTGGAGAACAATGTTAATTACAGACTCTAGATGGTGGGTACATGGTGTTCATTGTATAATTTTTTGTATATTTGAGACTTTTCATAACAAAATTATGGGAAAAACTGGTGTTCTCCAGGCTCCTGTCACCCTTACTTTATTCCCTCTCCCAAATTTTATTTATACTGCAGGGAGAGGTCTGGGCTGCAGATTCATCTCTTTGATGGTTTCCAGGACATCTCCACCCTCAGGAACTTCAAACCCAACCTTTTCCTGAAGTTAATCTGCCAGATCACTCAAATTGGAAAACTAGGAGTCATTCCAGATTCCTCCCCCTTCCTATTCATCTTCTACACCCTGAAATATCCCCACTCCTCATCTTCCTTTCCACTCTCCTCAACTCTTACAAGGACAATTCCAACACTCTCTCCCCATGACTGCCAGACTTCAAATCTGATCGTGTTTCTCCCCTGTTCAAAATTCAACAGTTCTCCATTCACTTCAAGGGTACAGCCCAGACTCCTCAGCTCAAGGTCTTTTATGGTCAGCACCTGCTCTACTTTTATAGAGTCATATTTTGCTGCCCTGTAATATCAGACATGTCTTAGGTTCCTGCAGGGGTTTGAATAGTAGCCCCCAGATATATATGTCCAATTCCTAACCTTGGTACCCATAAATGTGATTTTCTTTAGGAAAAAGGGTCTTTGTAGATGTAATTAAATTAAGGACCTGTAGATGAGATTATCCTGGATTAACTGAGTGAACTTATATCTGATGACCTGTTCTTATAGGACACAGAAGGAGAGAAGACACAGACACACAGAAGGCCATGTGAAGATGGAGGCAGAGATTGGAGTTATGTGGCCAAAAGTCAAGGAATGCCTGGAGCCACTAGAAGTTGTAAGAGGCCAGCAAGGATTCTCCCCCTAGTGCCTTGGCAGGGAGCATGGCCCTGCCAACAACTTGATTTTGGACTCTGGCCTCCGGATTGTTAGAACATAAATTTGTTTTTAAGACACCAAGTTTGCAGTAATTTTTTTAAGGGCAGCCTATGAAATTAATAATCTCCAAACACAACACTGCTTCCTACCTCTGGACCTTTACACATGCTGTTCCTATGCCTACAACATCCTCCTCACCCCTTGTCCCCCACAGTGAAATCCTATTCAGCTTTCAAATCCAGCTCAGTTCCACCTTTCTCCTAGGAACATCCTTGCCTTCAGAATATATAAAGCACTTCTGCAATCCAATGACAAAAAGATGAATCCCTCAACTTTCTAAATACTGAGAGAAATGAACAAAAGAGAACTACAAATGCCCAGTGTGTGTGTGTGTGTGTGTGTGTATTTTATATACATATAATATGTATATTATATGTATATAAAATATTAACCTCACTTGTAAATCAAAGAAAATGCAAACTTCTATTTTTTGCAATTTTCCTATCATATCGCCAAGAAAAATACCCAAGGTTGTCAGAGGACAGGCACTCTCACAAACTCTCAAAGGTTAAGTACAACTGGCACAATTTTGCTGGAGTCATTTTGGTATCAAAAGCTTTAATAGTTGGTACAGCTTTTAACCCAGCATAATCCAAGACTGTATCCCAAGAAATTAATTATAAATGTACATAATAAAGTTAACAAGGTTATTCATCACAGGGCTATTTATGATTGTGAAATATTAAAAACAAGCTGAATGATTAATTATAGGGAATCAGTTGAGTAAATTACGGTATTTCTCCAAGATGGACTACTCTGTAGTCATTAAAAATTATATGGATGATTTATACCATCTTACTTAGTGAAAAAAAAAGCTAATAATAGTATGTACAGTATCCTATGTTTGAAAACAATGTCCTTATGTGCATATGTCTGTATGTTGCCTGCAAAGCAACAACACAAAACAATTATAAAGCATTCTGAGAATTTGGGAGAAATTAACACATGATCTCTGCTCTCGAGGTTACTAGCAGACACAGCTTGTCTCCTACTCAATATCTATATATACTTCTTTCCTGCTTACCTTACACTGGTTTTATATGAGGTGGCAGTGGACCTAGTCCCAGGCAAGACACCCACTTTCTCTGCATCACTTAGAACTAGGAGTGGCCATATGACATATTTCTGGTCAATGAGATGCAAATGACGTATGATGGGGCCTATGGCAAGGCCTTTACCTTGATAATTAAAAAGAGACTTCTCACCTTGAACTCAGAGGTGATGACTGGAGCCACAGTGGCCACATTGCTGTCATGAGGAAATGATCAAGCAAGAACAGAGACATTTTCCCTAATGCTACCGAGCTACTGAGCCACACTAGAAACACCCTGCCTCATTTCTTGCTAAATGGGAAATAAAAGTCCCCATATGTTAGATTTTCTGCCACTTAAAATGAACACATTCCTAAGTGAAATCCTTACAGCCCAGTAGAAGAAGGCAATCCAATAAGCAGGAAAACATCCTAGATGCTATGACAGAAGTACCTCATAGGCAAGGCAGAGAGAAGAGGCAAGTAGAAAAGAGTGTGAGTGATGGGCTTGGGTGATACTTGAAGGGAGGTGGTTTGTCACTGTGGCTAAGAGTAAGAACCCTAGGGTCACACAGCTTAGGTTCCAATAGGGGTTGGTTCCATCACTTCCTAACCGCTATGTGCTCAAAAGAGTGGCTGGCACAAGACAGCCACTTATAAATGGATATTGGTTAAACCAATGAACGTAAAAGAGGATGACGAGGGACTGAGTGCACAGAGCTGCTGTGAGGATTAAACTGGATAACGCACGCAATGCACTTAGCACGTAGTAAGCACCTAATACATCTTAGCTGCTATTATTAATATAATTAATTGAATCTTGAAAGATGTGTGGGTGCTTGCCAGGCAGACAGGAGACAGGAGCAGAGTTCTGGGCAACGAGAAGAGGCTTGGCAAAGGCACAAAGTGTGAAACAGCAGGGCCCCTTAAGGGGACTATAAATAGCCCGGCCTGGCTAGAACACTGAGTGAGCAGGGGGGTGAGGTGGCAGATAGTCCTGGAGAAGTGGGCACAGACCAGCACAACGAGGGCCTTGTGAGCTGAGCTAAGAGTTAGGCAGGACCCAGTGGGGACAACTGATCTGGACCATTACCCACAGGGGGTCTTGCCAGCCACATCACTGCCAAACATCACTAGATAATTCCTCCCGATGCCTATGTTCCTCTGTTGAGTTACAACACAGGCAGAATCCTGTGACCTCCAGATCAGCTCGGAATCACCCAGATTGTAACCACATGTGAACACAGGGTTACTTATTCCATGCCTGTGATGGGGCCCATGCCAGATGACAGGATATGAGCCAACCAAGTGACAGACCGTGGAGACCTCAGACATGCTCTTTTCCAGCACTGTCGAGAGCTGGCCTGGGGTGGGGGGAGGTTAGGTTCAAAACCAAATGACAAGCCCTCATTTCTGCCACCTTACGCTCCGGCACGCATGGGGGAGGAAGGGGCCCAAATGGCTGGAGGCACACAGGTGTCAAGCTGTTTACTACCTTCCCCTGAGACTGCCCGCCACCAATGACCGATGGACACAGCCAAGACTACATTCTGGGACCCCAACCCCTCAAACAGATGCTGACAGCGGTTTGAGGGATCTTTCCAACCTCTTGGACACTCTATGAACTGCGGATGCAGGATAAAGGTAAGTTCCAGGTATGGAATGGTCCTGCCCTCCCAGCAGAGGAGGAGGGTGGTACAAAGGCTGATATTAGGTGATAAACTCACTTTCTGCCCTACAACTGCAATGGGAGTTGGGGAGGGGGACCTTGGGAGAACAGCAGAGGGAAGCCCAGGCCTGACTATCATTCCACCAAAGCAGCATCAAAAGTCTCCAAAGAACATCAAAAGTATGCCACACGCTGCGTCAGGTGGTGACAGTCCCGGGCCACAGACTCTGTCCTCTCCTCCAGGATGTCACAGTGCGATCCTAGCACGCTCACTGTCATTTGTGACTGTGCCAGACCCTGGGCTGTGCACTACCTCATTTCATCTTCAGAGCAACCCTACGATGGACGAATCAACAATATGTTGAGCAAAAGAAACCAGACACAAAGGAGCATATGCCATAGGATTCCATTTCCATGAAGTTCAAGAGCAGGCAAAATGAGCAGATGGTGATGGAAGTTCACAGCAGGGGCTACCTGGGGGCGGGCTGTGGAAGGCAGTGGGTACTGATGGGAAGGGGCATGAGGGAACTTTCTGGGGTGCTGGAAATGTTCTGTATCTTGACCTGGGTAGTGGTTACACAGGTAGATGCATGTATAAGATCATTAAGCTGTATGCTTAAAACTGGCGCCCTTAAAAAGTTTTCTTAAAAATTTAACAACCCAATAACTAGTACCATCATGATTCTCATTTACAATTGAGGAAGTGAAGGCACAGGGAGTTAAGTCACCTGTCCAAGGTTTAATGGTTGTTGAGTGGAAAACCAGACTCAACACACTTAGCCTGACTCCGGGAGCTGTGCGTCAACTGTTATAATACGTAGGACCTGCAGAGACAAAAAAAAAAAACAAAAAACAAAAAAAAAAACACATGGGCTGGTTGTTCTCAGGACCCATGAGTGAAAGAAACAACCTGTGTCAAAGTCTGGAGGAGGAGGAGGGCCGTTTGGCGAAGGGTCTGAGTGCAACTTGACAGAAGTGAGAGAAATGGGGAAGGAAGGGGCCGTTCCCACTGAGGGGATGGTGCTGCCAAGACTGGGGGCAGAACCACGCCCTTCCATGCAGGGCACTGATGAACAGGTGGGTGAAGCAGAAGCTGAGGTCCTGGGAGCCCCCTCCTGCAGGGTAGGTTCCTTCCAACTTGCCATTCCTGTCACTAACTCCCCAAAGATGACTCTCCCCTGGATGCTGGGCACTGGGCTGAGGCCTGCACTGACCCTGTTGTGAAACTGTGCACACGTGGTTTCCCGATGAAGGCCCCTCCCCTGGAAGGTGCACAGAGCTGCCCATCTGCCCCCAAATCCTCTAACTCCGCACATTCCCAGCCAGCCAGGACACTGGTTATCCTCAACAGTTGTGGGCAGTTTTGAGGTCAACAGCCCCCACAGTGACTGCCACGTCCTTCACACAGCTGAGGAGGTCACAGGGCACAAAACTTGATCTCCCCTCCACCCCAACCTGGTGGAAACCAAGACCCCAAGGCAGACTCAGAGTCCAGGGTCTTCTCGCCCATGCCGGAGCCGGATCACTGCTACAAAACCGGGGGGACTGCTCTGCGGATCGTCAGCTCATTGGCTCTGGCCTCTCTGAGCTTCAGTTTCTCATCTTTGAAGCAGGAATAACCATGCCCATGTCACAGGCTGGTTGCAAGCCATTAAACATCACGCAGGTTAGACAGCTTCTGGGTAGAACAGTCCCCAGTAGAGGTCAGCTGAAGGAACAGGAGAGTGGGCTGGACACCTTCAGGGCCCTGTGACCCCAGCTGACCCAGGAGATCCCACTGGGAGCCCCTCAGTGGTGGCATGGCACCAAAGTGATGCATCTTTCCCATGGGACAAGCCGACTCCTTCTCAGCACCCCCTGCTCTGTGACTGATGGAAGAGGGAGCTGGGAGCCAGGACAGGACCATGGTCAAGGGCATGGGCTTTGAGTCAGACTCAGGCTCCAGTCCCAGTATTACCACTTAATAGCATGTGACCTTGAGTAAGCGACTTAACCTCCTGGAGCCTCAGTTTCTTTATCCGTAAAATAGGGATAACACACAATGTCTATGCCTCGTGAGGTGTTTGTGGGGGCCCCATGAGAAAATATATGCAATACAAGGCACCTGGTCCAGGGTAGGTGCTAAGTAAACAGTAGCTATTATCATTGCCACCCTGGTCCCCTTCCTGAGCAGGAAGTGCCCTCAGAGATCTCCTCCAGTCCTTGAAAAGCAAAAACACCAAACCAGGGCTTGGAAACATACAACTGGGCTAAGGCCCCACAGGCCCTCCTGCACGAGAGCCTCCTGCATTCAGTAGGCTTAGGGTCAAGCAAGGCATCACAGACCGTGCGAGTATTTCAATCTTGAACTTCAAGACAGCAGTTCTGACCTTCACTGCACATTGGAATCCCCTGGAGAGTCTAGTGTGTGGCTCCCAACCTGGAAATCCCATATTGAATTAGTGGTGTGGGGTGGGCAGCAGGGCTGTTAAAACCTCCCCAGGTAATTTGAATGTACTGTAAGGCTGAGAACCACCAGTTTAAGACAAGGACCCTGAGGTCACAGAACTTAAAGTCAAATGAAACTAAACTCTGAAACAGCCCCAAGGTAGGAGAAGCAGGAAGGGTTACTTGTAAGAGGCAGGGTTTGACTTGAGTCCTGAAGGACTGACTGTGAGGTTTGCTGGCTAAGAGGTGAAGGAGGCCCACAGAAGAGGCTTTACTTTGTGAACGGTGGGCAGGCAGGGAGGGCAGCCCCCCTCCCATTCACACAGAGTCCTCAGCCTGGACCTGCAGCAGTCACCTGGATGGCTGAATGGCCTCCCCCTCACCCCATGCATGCCTTCAGGTAGGCCTGGGTCAGGGGCACTAGCCCCACAAAGGAGCAACTGGAAGACAGGGCAGAGGCGATGGGGCAGCTGGTCTCTGGAGGTGCAGACCCATTGCTGGAGCGCTCGGCTCTGGCTCTGGCTCCGCCCCCGCTGCTGGGAACAGACTCAGGTCCCCCACGGGGGGGGGGGGGGTGCTGCTTGGCCTCTCTGGTTGCCATGGAGACATGATCCAATCCTCCACCTCCAGGCTCCCCCAGGGAAGCAGGCACAGACCATGGCCGACTGGAGAAGCCAGGGCTCCAAAGCCTGAGACAAAGGAGTCCTATGTTTAGGGCATCGATAGCAGGGGCAGAAGGGGCAGGTGAGGGATGCAGGGCCTGCCAAAGGGTCCTGGGCAGAGAAGGGAGAGTGGCTTCACTGTGTCCAGGCTCAGAGAGATGGGAAGAAATGCTGACTGTTATCTGCACTGTGGTTTATATTGTACAAAGCAATCCCCCAGACAGGATCTTACTTCGTTCTCACAATCCGAGGAGGTTGTCAGGGTAGATATATCACTCCTCCATTTTACACAGGGGAAAACTGAGGCTCAAAGAGGTTCTAGGTCTCACCCACAGCCACCCGGCTAATAAACAACTGAGCCACAACTCAAAGTCTGCTCTTTGGACCAAGTACTTTTTGTACTTTGACGTAATTCCCCACCCAGGCAGAGGGCCCTAAAATTCCTAATTACTCTATAGGAAATGCAGTTATATGCCTACTGAATACATAGGAATAATGGTGCAGAATGACCAGATGACCTTGTCATAATGGAGGAAACCTTACTTCATGTGTAAATGAGCAATAGTCATTCAACAAACATCTTCTAAATTATTATGTGCCAGACATAGTGATAGGAACAGACTCCAGGCAGGACTCAGCACCCCCAGCTCTGCTACCACTAGCCCCTCAGCCAGTCAGTGGGATACGAGCTGAGCCAGAAGTCAGATCTGAGTTCAAGCCTCAGCTCTGCTCAGCCTTTACTTCCTTACTGTAAAATGGGATGACATGGCTGCCCTGCCCAATCCACAGGGCCGCTCTGAAGATCAGTGAGAGATACCAAACAAGAAGAGTATTTCACAAACAGCATAGCCATCGACCAATGAGACCAAAAAAAAAAACCTCTACAAAAACACTCAAGTTTATATTCATTTGACTCGTTGTAAATTCTAGCTTTCCCACTAGGTGGCAGGAGTCTGGAAGGTAAGGACAGCCCTCTTCTATTTCCTTCATAGTACTCATGGCTCTCAGGAAGTATTCACACACAGTGGATGCAGGACAACCGCCAACTGGCTGATACAATCCCTTAAAAATCCTCTAATCTCTTCTCGTAACAACCAATTCAATTATTTAGGGTCTGGGACCAGGAGGTCACTGATAAATCCTGTAAGAGTTCTAACCTTCATCAGAGTCAACAGCTTTAATTTGCCTCCTGCTTCCCCTCTGAACTGTCATGAACTGATGACAAGTAATGGTCTCAGACTGATTGGATTTAAGGCTCTGCTCCTCCTCCCCTCTCCCCGAGCGCTGGTGGGAAATACATCTGGGCCCCAAAGCGGCAGAAGGGGGAGCAGCCAGGAGGCGATGAGGAGGAAGAATCAAAGGACCATTAGGACAACGACCTTCGAATCCAATCCCACTTATTGCCGGCCTCCTCAGAGCCCCGCTCCCATATATGGTTTCATGAGTCCTTGGGGTATTTATGAAAAATTAAATGACTCTCAATCTAGTGCTGAGGAGGAAGCAGGGACAGTTCAGAGAACAGATACGTAATATAAGGTCCTGAGAGGTCAGTAAGACTCTAAAAGAGGCCTTGCATGTCGCTGGTGGCCAGGATCAGAGTCGACCCTCACCTTCTACATCAGGGGCTCCCTTCAGTCCCAGAGCCCAGTGGCTCCAGGCTCCTGCCCCTCTCTGCAGAATCAGCTGAGACATTCCCAACTTGCACGTACTTGCACACCCTCACACATGCACCCACAGAAACACCCCTGCACGTCTGTCCATTGCTGCCAGGAGGCCAGGCTCGCTGGCATTCAGCTCATCCACACAGAGCCTCCTTGGACCTTAAAAAATGTTTACGATTGTATAGGGCCATCAGAGGGTGCCTCAAAATTCACATCCTTCTCCCCTCCCCTCAGCCCCAGGGTGCCAGTGGTTTCACCCGTTCCAGCTTCCTTTTGTCACCCACTGAGGGGAGACGAGAGGAACTCCCCAAGTCAGTGGCCCCTTCTTGAAACCCCAGTGTCAGCTTTCCTCAGGGTGATGCAAAGCCAGGTGAGGGCTAAGCTGGAGAAGGGCAAAGTGGCTCACCCAGGCAGCTCATTTCCTTTCTCTGCCCATATGAACATGCACACACACTCACACATGCACACACATGCACACACACAGACACATACAGAGACACACCTACCCCCTTGAGACCCTGACACCTCTGAAACCCACTGCTCTGGTCAGCCCTCATGCACAATTCTCCCTTCTCCTTCCCCTCCTGCTGTGACCTCAGAGGCCATAGTTTCCAGACGGCGCAGCCTCCATCAGGCTGGGTCACTGAGTGACCATGTGGAGCAGAAGCCCCACCCCACTTGCCGTGGACCAGTGTAAGCAGGTAGCAAACCTTGCTTGTGCTAAGTCCCAGGGATTTCAGGACTAAGCTGGTTTCCCAGCATAACCAGCCTGCCCTCTAACTCCTCCATGTGAGGTCAGCGGCTAGCCTTGGTCTCAGAGAAGCTCCACATGTACTTCCCAATGCCTGACAGTCCCTTTCTCGTACTTCCACCCGTGCCAGGCTCAGGTGAATCATGAGTTCAGGAGAGAACCAGGAACCCAGCACCCTCTTCTGAAGGCAGAGGAGAGGGACATCTGGAATGCCCTCAAGCAAGCAGGTTGGTGCCAGGAGCACCAACATCTTAGGGTTTGGTAGAAGCTGACACCAGAGTGCCAAGCTTTCCCCTCCAATTTAGTGACCCACCCACTCACCCAGGGCCGAGTCAGTGGGCACCTCCCTGACCAAGCCCCAAGGATGATCTATTGCCGATGTGTGAAGTAAGCCCAAAAGCAAACAGGGAAACACCCATGTTCATTGCAGCATTATTCACAACAGCCAAAAGGTGGAAGCAACCCAAGTGTCCACTGATGGATCAATGGATGAATAAAATGTGGCATACACACACTATGGAATATTATTCAACCTCGAAAACAAAGGAAATTCTAACATGTGATACAATGTGGATGAACCTTGAGGACATTATGCTAAGTGAAGTAAGAGGTCACGAAAAGACAAATACTATATAATTCTACTTATATGAGGTTCTTAGAGTACTCAGATACACAGAGACAGGAAGTAGGATGGTTGCCAGGTGCCGCGCTGGGGAGAAGAGGGAGTTAGTGTTTAATGGGTGCAAGTTTCAGTTCTGCAAGATGAAAAGAGTTCTGGTCATGGATGGCGGTGATGGTTGCACAACAATGTGAATGTACTTAATGCCACTAAACTGCATACTTGAAAATGATTACAATGGTAAATCTTATGTTATATGTATTTTACCGCAACTTTAAAGACAGAATAAAATATAACTTAAAAAAACCAGAGAGAGAAGGAGCAAAACCAGAGACAAACTCTTTCATGGGCATTAGCAGGGGGCAAGGGGACTGAACTAGACCCAGAGCCCATCAGTCTCCAAAGAGGGCTTTGGAGTCACCTTCTGAGTTACAAAGGCAGGTTCCACCTCCACAGATCATTTCTGTTTTGCTGCCAACTTCCTGGCACAAGACAAGCCTGGCTCAGCCCTAGGGAGGGGCTGCCAGGCATTTGCCGGCTCTGATTCCAATACTCCTTCCCCCATCGGGTGGCACCTAGGCGCCCACTATGAGTTCAAGCTGCCAGTGGCAATGGCAATGCCTTGGGGAGCATGCAGAACCCCAGGGGTCATGGCTGGATATGCAGCTTCCCCCAGGTCCCCCCTTTCCCTGGCTCTGCCCCTACTCCTCTGCCACGTCCCAAGTCCTCCACTCAGATCCACACAGCGCCATCCTCCCACCTGGCAGCAAGAGATGACAGCCTTACCTCCCACAGGAAGGTGGCCTCCTCCAAGCCTGAAGCTCAGGACCAGATATGGCCCAGGGGCTGTGAGGGGACAGTGGCAGAGGAGGTGGAGTGGAAAGGAAAGGGGTGTTTCAACTTGACCTTTATAACAAGGGCGGCTGTAGACTGCAGGTCAGAGAGGACAGGTAAAAGACAAGCAGCAGGGCCTACAGGGCTGGCGGGACCTGCCCAGCTCCAGGTGTTTACACTGGAACCACCTGTGCGCAGGCAGATTAGTGGATGAGGCCCGAGCAGCAATGGCCAAGGTTAATTACCTCTGCTCCCAGGAGAGCTCCTGGAAACGTCCCTTCCATGCCCTGAGCATCTGAGCGTGAGAGGAGAGAAGGGGCACACTTCTCACAAGAAACAGGGCTTGGCTGATGTCAGAGGCCACATCTCATGCACAGGACTTGTGGGTAGGCAAGTGGGCACAACGAGTCTCTCGGGAAAGTAAAAGCAAGATTCTGAATTAGGGGCAGAAAAAGGTCTGGGGGTGAGGTCCGGAGGCTTCCCCTGGGAGCCCTGAAAGGACACAGTCGAGTACTTGACAGCACTCACTCTGGAGCCAGGCTACCTGAATTCAAATCCCAGTTTTAGCTGTGTGACCTTGGGCAATTTGCTTAACCTCTCGGTGCCTTAGCTGCCTCCTTTATAAAATGAAGACAATAATATGAAAACTGTTTCATAGAGATTTTGTGACAATTAAGTGAGTTAATTCAAGTAGGGGCACTAAGAACAGTGCCTGCCATGTAGTAAGTAATGTCAGTTGTTGTCATTGTTGATTTTGTTATTTCTATTATTTTAATTATTTCCCCCCAACAATCCTGGCCCTGGGAAGACGTGGAGAGGAAGCCCAGTTTGGTGACTTCTCAGGGGCCGGAAGTAGCTGCACGTTGTGTGGGCAGCACTCGGGTAGCCAAAGCACAGAAAGAGGCACGAGAGAATGGCGCCCCCCACCCCACACACACTCTCACTTTCCCTGCCTGCTTCTCCTGGGGCCCCTGTCCACTCAGTCCTAGATCTGAGCCTTCTGGGAGCCTGGGACCCTTGAACACAGTTAGGCAAGCAATCCAGGCACAAGGTCTACAGCAATATCCTCCACAGCTCTACACCAGTGGCAACTGAGCACCCAGCTTCCTGGAAACCTGAAGGCGGGGGAGGGGCACTCAGGCACAGGTACAGGTCTCCCTGGACCCTCACAAATGCACAGGGCACAGCCATCAACACCCAGAAGCTCACAAGTGCAGTCATGAGCTTTCCCTCCCATTGCCAGCATATTGGGTGCGTGTGCATGTGTGTGCGTGCACATGAACATATGTGCACACACATACACACTCCTCGGGGTGGGCCACACAAGCTAACTCGCTATCATTTTTCCAGAAGGTACGAGCAGAAGCAGAACATTTTCATCAAGAGCTCATGCTCTGGAGCCAGACTGCCTGGGCTGGAATCCCTAGCTCTACCTCTTACCAGCTGTGTGACCTTGAGCAAGTCACTCAACCCCTCTGTGCCTTTGTTTCATCTTCAAAATGGAATAATAGCAACCAAACTCCCAGGGGTTCTGTGAGGATGAAATGAGTAAATACATCTACAGTGAGCTTAGAGGAGTGATGGCCCCATATGAGTAGTAACTGCCACTACCAGGCCTCGTGAGCTCAGCATGTCAGGTTTCATGACTTCCAGGCTCTCGCTGGGGCCCCAGTTCTCCTCTGGTTCTGCATCTTACCCGAGACTAGTTCACCAGACCCTCCTCTGCTGACAATTGGTCCTCATCCCTAGAGGGCCCCAGGCAGAAATCCCAGGCTGTCTCTGTACCAAATCTGGGCTTTGTTAACACCCTGCCCTGACCTCACCAAGTGCTTCCCGGGTTTTCCTCTGTCCACAGGCAACGCCCACATCTCTCATTCTTCCCGTTCAGAAATCAGAAATAGCTCCAGTCAACCACTCCCCCACATAGAAACTGTGTTTTTCTTTGGGAGAGAGAGACTGCCAAGGTTTTTCCACTAGAAGATGTTCAGTGTGTTTCTTTACTGGACATCCTAAGAATTCCTGTTTCTAAGCACATCTGGAATCCAAAAGCACACTGGACATGAAGCCCAAAGATTTAGGTTTAGACCTTTGGGCAAGTCACTTAAATTCCCTGGGTCCCAGGGCTTGCTCCTCTGCAAAATGGGCACAGCATCACCTGCTCCCCAGTGTGGAGCTAAAGAGATGACAAAACGACAAGGCAGTGTCTAGCACAGTGCCCAGCAGAGACAAGGTGCTCAAGGCAGCTGGAACGTGGACTTTTTATCTCCTTTCCCATTACAGGCAAAACATGAGAGGAGAGATCTGAACTAAGTGTGGTACTGGCTTGGCCAAGCGGCTGTTATCGTTAACAAGATGATGAGCTCTGTCAGGTGGTTTAGGAAAAAAATTAATGACGCAGCCTGGGCAGGTTTTATTGGCTGGGATTCAGAGCAGCCCTGAGTTCTGGGTGACAGTTTGCATCCTGGTCCCCTCCCTTCCCCCAGAATCTGGTTTACTTGGTCATATCACCCACTGCCCCCAGAACAAGGCAGAAGGGAGCCAACTGTGCCCTCTGTCACACACACCCAACCTGGTCAATGCCCAGTCTTTGCAGCAGCTGCCCTTCATGCCCACCTAAGCAGATGACACATCTCCCCATGAAAGGGCTGGGAACACAGGCTGTGTGCCTAACACCAGACATCATCAGGAGGCGAGAAAACCACACCCAGCGACTAACATATCCTTCTCACTGGTTTGAAGCCTAGTGGTCACCATAGCAACGGGCTCCCGCTCCAGCCTGCCAGGCGGGGCTGATGCAATTCTCAGGCAGTGAGCAACTCCAACTCAGCTCGCACTGCTCTGCTCCCACTCGGGGGAGAACAAATGAAGAGGGAGGTGATGGGCACACACCCCACAGAAATCTCTACTTCCCCCAAGTTCGGTTGGAGGGATTTAAGGAATGTGGTCCCCTCCCGGGTCCCTAACAAATATGGTATTGCTGCAGTGGCTGCCACTTCTGGACTCACTTCATCTCCAAAGCCTTAGGAGATCTGGAGAAGGGGGGGACAGACTGTACCATGGGCCTCTCTACTATCACGTGGCCCCTCCTCTGCCTTCTGAGCCAGCACCCCACCAGCTAAGCACCCCCACTTCCCTCAGCCCACAGGCAGCCCCACCCTGCAGAATTCAACAGGTGCAACTTTATAGTTCTCTGCTCAACTGTGTTCTCTCCCTGAGCTGCATTAAAGCGCCCATACACCCAGAACTCCCTCTAAGCTAGAATGTCCCTGAGATACCACAGACCCCATCCTCCCAGCTCTCCATCCCGCTCCACAAGGGTCTCTGGCTGTCTTCAGGGGGTCTTATTCACTAGCTGGAGTTGATATGAGACAACAGTTCTACAGTACCAAGGACATACTGGCCAAGAGCCACTCGACCTCTTACAGCACCCAAACCCCCCAACCTCATGGAACAAGCACTCGGAAAGGAGGAGGGTCAAGTCACCCACTCCCACCCACCCATCCGACCACCCACCACACACACTAAGGAAAGAAGGAAGAAGCCACGTTAGGATGAGAGCCTGGAGATGCTAGTGGACCTCTCTAGCATCCCAGCGCCTACCCATGGATGCAGGGCTCTCCCTCCCAAGGCCGCTGTCTGGTGAAGATGCCTCTAGTGCCAGGAATGCTTCCCTCCCACAGGCCCTGCTCCCTTCCATCCCAACAGCCACTTCCCACCCTCTGCTCCCTCCTACCTGGCCCGCTTCTAGGGCATCCACCCAATCAGGAACTGGGCCTCGGCACAAACAGGCCCTGCTCTGGGAACTTGCACCCTGTGCTGGGAGATGTGCAGGTGCAGAGAGGGAAAGCACATCTCCATGGCACTTTCCCCGCAGGCCCTCAGGGGCCGAGCACAGTGGGCCCTCCTAGTGGTCACCCTGACAGATGTGGGAAGTGATTACCTCCAGGGGCCACTCGGGAGGTGGCCCCCAGCTGTGGGCTGTCCCATTAACGCTTCCCGAGGGAGCCTCCAGGACTGCTGAGAGCAGAGGGGCGGAGATGGTAAACTGTTGAGATGGAGGTGGCTTTCCAGGTATACAGATTGATGAAGCAGACTCAAGAGTCCAGAAACAAACACACCTCTGTATGGCCAACTGATTTTCCATAAGGGCGCCAAGATCATCCAATAGTTTTTTCAACAAATGTTGCTGAGACAACAGGATACCCACCCACAAAAGAATGAAGTTGGACTCACTTCACACCAGATACAAAAATGAACTCAAAACATATCAAAGGCCTATAAAACTCTTAGAAGAAAACAGAGGTAAAGCTCATGATCTTGGATTTGGCTAAGGATTCTCAGATACGACACCGAAAGCACAAGCAACAAAAGAAATCATAGATAAACAGGACAGCAACAAGAAAGTGAAAAGACAACCTATAGAATGGGGGGAAATATGCAAATCATGTGTCTGATAAGGTACTTGGAACTGGACTGCACAAGAAGAAGACACATAACCTGACTTAACCATAAAACAGGCAAAGGATCTGAATAGATGTTCTCCAAGGAAGGTAAACACGACTTCCCTTCATTCAACTGATAGATACCTGTGTGCACCTACTATGTGCCAGGCACTGTGCCAGGCAACAGGGACATGACTGGGAGGCAAAGCAGATTCAGCCTTGGCCCCCATGAGGCTTACCTGGGGGGTAGACAGCACCCATTTACCATGTGCCTGGTACATGGAATAACTCACTTAATCCTCACAACGAGATAGGTACTCTGAGATGAGGCACCTGAGGCACAGAGAAGGTAGGTGACTAGCTCAGGATCACACAGCTAGTCTATGGCGGGGCTGTAATTCACACCCAGGGCAGTCTTCTCCAGAGTCCACATTCTGAGCAATTACATGACATCGCACATTATCAGAAATGATTCATTCTGTGGGGATTCAGAGAAGGCTGCTTAAGGGAGGTGACGGTGGCCTGGGTTTGAAGGTCTTCATCAGGTAGGTAAATAGGGAAGGAGGCTGGCAGAGGCACAGAGACAAGAATCTATGCAGAGTTTGGGAAACACTTGGGTCGGGGAGGGGCGGCAGGACCAAAGCAGAAGGTTTCAATGCAAGGTGAGGGGTGGGGAGAGCCGTGTGGCTGGAGAAGAGGCCCGGTGCTATGCTGTATAGCCTGACCGCTCCCTCCCAGAGGGCAATGGGGAGCCACGGAAGCATTTTCGGCAGGAGGGGACCTGATCTGATTTTGGTTTGGGGATGCCCCAAGGTGGCTGGAAGGGGGTGCCAAGGGAAGGGAGGTGGTCTGGCTCACAAGCTATGGAGGGTTAGGGAGAAATGATGACAGGTGTGTGTGGTGGACAACAGTACTGGGGACCTCCCGTACCATCCTCCTCCTCACCGCATCCGTGTCTGTAACAGGAATGGAGGTGGGGCATCTACCAGCCATCAAGGGATGGAAGAAAAGGTGCTCACTGGAGGCGTGGCATGCCTTGTGCCCAGATGACTTCCAGGCTGGACTGCATCATAATCCTCATGGAACACAATGGGAGCCTTCTGGGCACCCGAATGAAGACACCCGTCCCACCAGCCCATGCCAGAGGGAAGGCGAGCATTCTAAGGTGCACACACTTGTGAAGGGGCCTGTGAGGGGAGCCACGCTAAGAAATGAGCCTTTAGTGAGAGGGAAACTGGGGCTCCCTCCACGTGGGGTCACTGGGAGAAAATAAACCTCTTTTCATTTTTTTTTTTTTAAGGAGCCATCTCTTGAGTTTCTGGTAACCAGGTAGAAGGCAAAGCCAGATGCTGCACTAAAAGCTTTATATGCATTACCTTATTTAATCCTATTAACAAGCATGTGGTGAGTTCTATTACTGCCCCCACTTTGCAGATGAGTAAGGGGAGGCACAGGAGAATCAAATAACCTGCTCAAGGCCACATGGCTAATTAGTGGCAGAGCTGGGATCTGAATACAGGCAGCCTAAGGGCAGTTCTTCTATCTACCTCCAATGTCTTGTTAACTAGGGGTTTTGACTTCTTCCCAATAGAGCCACTTGCCTGGAAATACAAAGAATTAGCTAGCTGTCAGCCCTGATGCACAGCTGGGCTCAGTAATAACAACAGCCCACTCTTCTACAATAAACTGACTCATGCTATCCCCCAAACCACCCTCTGAGGTAGGTACTTCAGTGCCAATGTCCCCATTTTACAAGTGAAGAAACTGAGGTGCAGAGAGACCACATGTCTTGCCCAAGGTCACACAGCTACTGAGTGGCTAAGCTTGGAACCCAGGCAGTCTGGTTCCAGACACTACCCTTTCTCTTACTGCCTGACTAAACCAGCAATGCTACTGCACACACATTTCTAACATGTCCTGGGATCTGGTCCCTCAGGCCATGGCTCATGAGATGCAGCAACTACAAGGGCAAGGCCACAGCTAGAACAGGCCCAGCAGGAGCAGGGAGAAGTCAAGAGGACAGATGGAAGGATGAGAACCAGCAGGCACCATGGGTGTGTCGTGCCAACGGGCGTGTGGGCAGATAGCCCTGGTGACAGCAGCAGGGCCATGCCCCATGCCTGCCTGCCTGCTGGGCACAGAATCACAGGGCCACCGAGCCAGACACACAGGGCACGTTCGACCACTGCAGGTTGACCCATTAGTGGCTCATGCAATCATCCATGCCAAAAATTTGGCAGGTCATCTTTTGAAATGGATTAAAAAGGAGCATCTCAGGGGAGGGTGGCAGAGTGCATGCTTAGCAAGCATGAGGTCCTGGGTTCAATTGCCAGGATCGCCATTAAAATAAATAAGTAAATAAATAAACCTAATAAATAAATTTTTTAAAAAAGGAGCATCTCACATATTAAGGGAGGTATGGTTTTGTGAAGTTAATTCAGATATATAGATCTGAGCTGTGTTGCAGTGTAAAATGATTTTCCTACTAAGGATTGTGTCTAAAAATGTAGGAGTACCATTATTACCACTAAATAAGTGGTAGTTTATTCCTGTAACGTAATTTCATGCAGCTTTGACAATGAATAATCTAGAGCTGTAGGCAAGAACAAAGATGAATCTCAAAAACATAATTTTAAGCAGGAAAAGGCAAGTCACAGAAAAATACTTATACTGTTATTCTATTTATATAAATTGTGGGCAAAACTGCAGTTATGCTATTTAGGAATACACACCTATGTAGCAAAACTCTAAAAGAAAAGGAGGGAACGATTAACATAAAATTCAGGGCAGTGTCGTTTACCTCTGTCTGCGACGGGTAGGAGGGCAGGGAGGGTGAATGTGATGGGTTGAACTGCGTCCCCCCACTAAAAAAAGTATGTTGGAGTCTTAACCCCCAGTATCTCAGAACGTGACTTATTTGGAAATACAGTCTTTATAGAGCTAAACAAGTTAAATGAGGTCATCAAGGTGGGCCCCTATCAACCATGACTGGTTTCTTTATACAAAGGGGAGATTTGGACACAGAGACACAGAGGGAGGATGCCAAGGGAAGATGAAGGCAGAGGTCGGATGATGCATCTACAAACCAAGGGGCACTAAAGATGACCAGTAAACCACCAGAAGCCAGGAGTGAAGCATGGAACAGATTCTCCCTCAGAGCCTCAGAAGGAACCAACCCTGCTGACGCCTTGAGCTTGGACTTCTGGTCTCCAGAACTAGGAGACAAAACACCTCTGAAGTTTAAGCCCCCCTCCACTCTGCAGTGCTTTGTATGAGCCAATTAACACAGTGAGGCACACAGTAGCTTCTCAGGAGTGGCAATGGTCTCTTGAAGTTTAATGGGACGCAAATGCTTGTTGGTCTTGTAAGTCTTTATTAAACCAAACCCAGACATTTTATGTGCTCTCTCATATATGTGATGCATTTTATATATAAACAGAAATTAAAACAAGGGGTATTCCAACCACTACATCTTACAGCTGAGGTTACAGAGGACCTACCCAGGGTCACACAGCCAGGGAGTGGCTCAGCTAGGAGAAGCCAGGTCTCCTGCCTCCCAGTTCAGCAAAGGCCACTGTCATAGCCATGGCCCAGAGTTACCAAGAACAGGCTGAATACAGAGTATGGGGAACCTGGAACTCACAGTCCTCTGGGAATGAGCAGGGACCCTTCATTCTTTCGTGCCGTGGACCTATCCTGGGCAGTCTGGTGAAGCTAATGGTCCCTTCCCCTAAGAATGTTTTGAAATGCATTAAATACATAGGATTATAGAGGAAATTGGTTATATTAAAATGCCATTCTATATATGTACGTGTATGTATGACTGAAGCATTATGCTGTATATCAGAAATTGACACATTGTAAGCTGACTATAATTCTATAAAAAAAAGTAAAAAAACACACACACACAAAAACAGAGAAAAAAATGTACCTGAAATTGGCTAGCAAAAAAGAAATTAAAGGATAAAATTGCAAAGTTACTGTTTCCTTCAGTAACAGTGATTTTTAAGAGAATATGTTTATTATATTTCACAGTAGAAATGCTTATGGATAATATAGATAATTAAAATTTTATGGATTGAATAATGATTTTTCAACAAATTTACTTCACAGTTTCAAAAAAAAAAAAGCTCTAGCTATGGGGACTCTGGGTAGTCCAAGAGAATTAACTGATTAGTGCCTGTACACAGTAAGTACTCAGTAAAAATCAGCAATGGTTATTATGGTTAATATCTGTAGTTGCGTCCATGTCCTTGAGGGCTGGGTCAGTGATGCTGAGGAGGGAGACCCAGGGGCCCACAGCCCAGAGTCCGGGGACCACTGCAGGACCTGGGCTCCGCTGAGGGACTAGGGATGCTGCCAGGTCCTCTAAGCACCCCCGCATGGCTGGCTAATAGTACTGACAGCATCCATTCTCCTCTGAGCCCCAGTGAGACACATCTCACCACAGGGAGGCTCATTAAATGACTCACCCCATGCCATATGAGCATTAAGCGGGGGCTCTGGGATTCAAATCCAGGCTTTTGCAATTTTGCAATTTCTTTTTCTTTTATCCATATGTCCTCTGGAGATTAGAGGCTCCCCAGCAGAAGTGAAAATGTGTAAGACTCATTCTGTAGGGGGTACCCAGTGAGTGTTTGTCGATAATAACAATTATCCCTTACTCTGGTATTCAACAGTATGATGAACACACAGTGTCACCATTCATCATCGTAGCTCATTTTTACAACAACCCCAGGACATCCACAAAGCAGATATTTATAACCCTCCCTTTGCAAATGGGGAAAGATTCAGAGAGAGTGATTTTACATGGACACAGGCTAATTCCCTGGAGTACATCAATCCAGATCCATTCTCCCAGCTTCTCCACCCTGTTTTCTGCCCCAGCAGGAGGTCACAGGAAGGGAGGGGTGTGAGGCTGGGTATTTCTCCCCGCAGCTCGGCTGTGGGCCACCCGAGCTATGTGCTTCCACTGAAGGTTGCCGCTCCTGCCAGGAAACCGCCCACATGGCCTCTGTCTCCAGGTGTGGGAACCAACCCTCCCCTCATTTTGGTCATAGTCCTGTTATAAGCTCTCCTCCAACCCCTCAATCTGAGTGCACCATCTGTTTCCTGCTGGACCCCGATGAATGGGGCAGGGAGTGACCAGGCTGGGGACTAGGGTCTCCTGATGAACAAACGGGGCCTCTCTGAACCTGCCAACAAACACCTATTGAACAGTCCCTTGGGGGCATGGGGGGGAAGGGACAGGGAGAAAAGGAAGATGGAAGAGGACTGGAAGGAGCCGGGGGCAGAGACAACAGGCAAAGCTCTCGGTCTCAGATTTCTCTTCAAATTAACTGGAGTTAACCTTTGGAAAATGGGGAAACACCACAATCCTGAGAAGCTGGGCCTGGGGGAGGCTTGTGGTGGGAAAAGAGGTGTGAAGACTTGGAATCTGGGCTTCAGGCCAAGCAGAGACACTAGTGCTACCTACAGAATGTCCTAGAAACTGATCTCTGGTCACAAGTTGAAACAGGACAGGGCAGCCCCTTTGAACAATGGTCACTTCCGCACTGCTGCTCCTGAGGTGGGCGGGGGGATGAGGACAGGCGGGCCTGTGATGTCCTTGAGACAGGGAAGCTGTGGGCACCTGATCTTCACCCTGTTCCAAAGAGCCAGCCAAGACTCTAGAGAAGGGGGGATGGCACCTGTTTCCAGACCCTTTTTCCAATTCATCCCCCTCAGCACAAGCATCCAGGGCTGGTGCTGGGACATGGGGCCATTTGAGGTTTCCTTTGCACTCTGGGCTGCATGACCAGACCCTGGGCAATGGAGGCTCACCTTTGGCGGGTGGGACAGTGGCACATGGACTGTTTTCCTTCTACTTTCAGGTATTTTTCTAATCCTCAATAACTGTATGTATCCCTTTTATAAAAGGGGAAAAAATTCTATCCTGGAGAATCATGAAGATGCTCAAGGAGAAGGAAGACATCACATGGTGGCACAATTATTTGTGAATTAATAAGATTGAAAAGGACCTGGGTTAGGATTTGCAGGCATGGACCTCAGACAGGCCTGGAGCCTGGGCCTGTTAGGGACACTCACTTTATACTCAGCAAACACTTAGGGATGCGCTGGAGGCTCTTTCACTTGGTGACAGGCTGACATGGGGCCAGTATCTCCATGACATTCAGGGGTGGTGAGCAGGAGGATATAAATCCCAGTGTGAGCTCCTCATGCCTGGCCGAATCCTCTCTCCATAAGATCTCGGGGGAAATCACACCTCCCCCTGGGAGCATGCCGTGCCATCACCTGCCTTGTGAAACCATCCCTGTAGATTTCCATGTCCTTGGCCTTAAAGAAACTTTACATCTTTAACTGTGGCAGTTAAACAGCCTGATGTCCTGTTTAAGACCAAGAACACAGGGGCCAGATTGCTTGGGTTTTATCTCCATCTCGCCACTTACTAGTTATGCATCCTTGAACAAGTTACTTACCTAACTTCTGTGTTCCCATCTGCAAAGTGGAGATAAGTGTCTTCTTCATAGGATTGTTGAGAAGAATTAGGGGATTGATATACAAAAAGTGCTTGGAGTGTGGGAGGGTATAGCTCAGTGGTAGAGTGTACGCTTGGCATGCATGAGGTCCTGGGTTCAGTCCCCAGTACATCCATTAAAGGAAAAATAAATAAATATAATTACCTCCTCCCGGGAAAAACAAACAAACAAAAAGCACTTGGAACAGTGTGGGACACACAGCAAGTGCTAGGTAAGTGATAGCTATTATTATTGGCATTTTTCCACTAATCACTTCATGATTTTTTGTGTCAACTCTACAAAGACAATATCAATACTTCTGTGACTACTGCACAGAAACTTCTCATCAGCTTGGCCTCTAGGGGGAACAGGGTGGCACAGAGAAGAGAAGAAAGTAATGAAATGAGCAAGGAACACTTTGATGAGTCCCTTGCTAAGTGTTACACACATACCATTTAATCCAGCAGTAGGGACACCAGATAAAATGCAAGACAGCCCGTATAATTGGCACTTGGGCCGAACTTCGGAGAAATAAGTTTTTAGTGTATGTCCCAAATATTCCCAGGATATACTTACACTAAAACAAGTATTCATTGTTGAACTGAACTTCAAATTTGACTGGGCATCCTGTATTTTTATTTGCTAAAAAACTTGGCAACCCTCTTGGTGGGGGTTGGTAAGGTTGTTCCCATTTAGCAGGTGAGGAAAATGAAGCTCAAAAGGGTGAAGTAAACAGCCGGAGGTAACAGTCCCAGCAAGTATTCAAAGGCTCTGCTCCCTGTTGGAAAGCCTCCAGCGCTCTGCTCTCAGAAGAGGGGACAGGCCTAGAGCCAGAGAAACTGCCCTCAACTACTTGCCTGCAATCAGAACATGACCCTCTGCCTCTGGGGCTGGGAGCCTGAATGCAGGAAGAGACCATTTTTTTCCCCCAGAGAGAGGGAGATACTGCTCCCCAAAACCAGAGCACCAGAGAACCTTCCTACTGGAGAAGGAGGTCCCCGTGGGGGATGCAGGCAGCCAGGGCGGCACCCACAGTCCTTCCGGGAGCTGCCCCTGCCTGGGGCTGAAATCTGGAGGCAAAAAAGCACAGGAGAAAACTCAGGAAGCACCAAAGGAAACTTCTCCGGAAGCCCCAAAATATTTCCACAGCCAGGAGAGAAGTTTAAAGTGAAAGCAGCCCTGAGAGTACTGATGGGGGGGGGGAGGGCCAGGCTGGCCTCTCAGAGCCCAGGGCATGACCCCAGCGCCCCAGAAGCTGCGGCCTATGTCACCAGGACCACCCCCCCCCACCCACCCAGAGCTCACTCAGACAGCCCAGGCCTCCCCGGGCTCCACAGAACCCCCACACCTTCCCTGAGAGGAGCCCCCACCTCTGCACTCCCAGACTCCAAGGTGGGGTTTCACTTCAGTCATTCTCAGCTCTATTTTTACTCAAAGGTGACAAGAAACAACAAATGTTCAAAGCAGGACGATTAAGTCACTTGATTCCGCACATCTGCAAGGCCAGGGACCGTGGCTGACCATTGCTGGGAGTGGGGACAGGGAAGAGGTCCAAGAACCTCTAAAGGGCTTCTCTCCAGAGCCAGGAGTCTAAGTCTAGAGCTCACTCCCCAGTCTGTGACTTCCCAGGAAAGTGACATTCAACGCCATCCTTACCTGGCCAAGAAAGGCCAAAGCATATTCCTCCAGACAAGGAACAGCATGTAAAAAGCTCCAGACAAAGGAACAACATGTGCAAAAAGCACCAAGCTCTGGCAGTTGGTGTGTCTGGGGGGGCTGTGAAGATCTCAGGGCAGCTTCAGGGTGGGAAGTGTGGTAACGAGCAATGGGAGGCAAGACTGGAGATGGCTGGAGATAGTGTGTGAAAAGGCTCCCATGCTAAGAATTTTATTCTCTAGGAAGGGGGCAGGTGGGAAGGTGCTAGACTAGTGAGTGAATCAATCCTTCAGGAAGGCTTGGCAGAGTTCAGGTCCTTCCTAACCAGAATAGGCATCACTTGGGGGCTTGATAGAAATGCCAAATTGGAGGCCCTGCCCCAGACCTGCTGGATCAGAATGCATTCTCACAAGTTGCCCCAGCTGATTCGTATGTCTAGCTGAGGCCCTGAGTTATGGCTGGGGCAGAGAGGCGGGTCACTGGTTTGACTTCTCCAGTGCCCTTTCCTGACTGCCCTTCTGTTCTCCTGATGTTCAGCGCTGCTGCCTCCTCGCATCATCCTTGCTCCAGGATTCTCTTAAGTGGCCATTGTGCTAGAACAACACAGCCCCCTAGAATGTTTGCCCCTTTTCTTCTTACCCCCTCTCCAACCACAGAGCATTCTAACCTTCCATGTGCTCAAGGCACAGCTGGATGTTGAGGGAAAGTGAGATGCACGCAGTGGTGAAAAGCCAGCTCCCAGACTGGACTGGGCGGGCGTGCGGAGGAGCTTGGCCAACATACAGATGCCAGGGCCAACCCCAGGTTCTCACGCCGAGGGCCCTGGTGCTTGGGCACCCCGGGGGAGCAGCACAGGCCAGGGGCATCACACAGACTTGAGTTTAGAGCCCAGCTCAGCTTTTCATAGGCTGTGTGACCTTAGGAAAACTGTTTACCCTTTCTAGAATCTTGTGGGGGAAAGTCTCCTCATCCATAAAAGTGGATAAAAATAGTTGAGACCTCTGCAGGGGGGTTGAAGATTAAATGGGACATTGTTTGTCAAGTGCTTAAGGACAGTGTCTGGCACCCTATAAATGGCAGCCTTTGTTATTCTTTGTGCCTCTAAGGAGTTGAAAGTCTGGCAGAGAAGAAGTGACAACAGGCACACACCCTACACAGGTAAACACTATAAAACAATAGGTAAGAAAGCTCAGTGATGTGACCCGAGCAAGCAGTGTTCGGGATCTGAGCTGGGGTGCTCACTGAGGCGAGTGCTATAATCAGGCACGAGGGCTTCCTGGAAGTGGTGGTAGTTTGAGCTGAGGCTTGTTCATGAAGTTGGCTGCAGGATGGTGAGGGGTCTTCCTGGCCAGAGCAGAGGGGCCAGGCTGGGATGCTGTCAAATCTGAATGGATAGTGCAAGATGTCCCCTAGCACAGGGGAAACTCAAAGGCACTTTGGATTGGATGTGGAAAGAAAATGCCTCACTGAAGGTTTCCAGGCAAAGGAGATGTAGATGGAAGTAGGTTTAGTGTAGTCACAGCCAACTGGGTATGGAGTGGTGTCTCAGGTACAGGGAGGGGCTCAAGGATGATCAGGTTTCCACTGCAAGAGCCTGGCCATGGTGGCACCTGACCAGCCACCACAGGTCCCCAGGCAAGAAACAGCTCTTCTGACATCAAATTTGCATCCCATCCTTCCTTGCCAGGGAGCAGGAGGCAGAACAAGTTCCTGCTTTTGGTCTCTAAAGGTTCTACACCCAAATATGGCACATGGTGCCCACTGACCCATCCAGGTTAGGAACCGCCAGAGGGTCTGTAGAATGTCTGCAGACCAAATTCAAGGGGAAATGGCCTTTCCACATGGCTGGTTGGCACACCAGCTGGTCTCTCATTAACCCTCTCAATGATGCACCAGAAAATTAACAACCAAGGCTTTCTGCTCCATTAACACGAAGTTGGCTCTTGGCTTGAGCGGGAGGGTTGGGGGATGAGGAGGGCGCAGGTTTTGTCTAGACAGAGGCACTCATAAAGGCCAGGTGCCTGGGCTTCTGCCACTCAGGAAGGGGATGGGCAGTGGAGACCTGGTGTGTCCCCCATGGCGGGTGCCCTCCCATGGTGGAAGTCCAAAGCAGGGGCCAAACACAATGGCCACTCCCTCATCTCATCCTTAAAATGAGGGTAAACAACTTTTTACAGGTGTACTGTGAGAATTAAAAGAGATCCCGAATGTGAGAACACAAGCTCAGGTCTGGTACCCATTAGGTGTCCCATCAATTGCTTTGTTATTTTTATTTTTTTATTGAGAAACAGGCTCAAAAGAGAGAGATATGTCATGGGTTGTCTTGCATCTGGCCAGAATCCAGAGTTACAGAAGGGTCTGACTTGGTTTGGGGTCTGCAGACAGTCCTTTAGGAGAGGGAATAAAGGACCCTGGGGCCCTGCTACCCAGATCATGGTCCCTACGTGAGCAGCAGCAGCACTGGCATCACCTGGGACCTTGCTAGGATCCAGAACCTCAGGCCTCATCCCAAACCTACTAAATGAGAATCTGCATCTTAACAAGATCCCTGGATCATTAAAATGTACAACAGACTTTGAGACTCGGCTCTAGTGTATTTGGTCCTAAAGAAAACCATCTTCTCCCCTCTCCTCTCCCACCTCAGGGAATACAGGGCCCAGGACTCCAGGCAGACAGCGGTAGAGGATGCTGACGCCAATGCCAATGCTGAAGGGGCCTTTGATTAGCACTGCTTGCTTGCCACACTGCATCAAAGCACACAGAGCACATGTTGAGAAAATTATTCCCTTCTTGATTCCTTTCAATTTTTCCTGCTACTGTTTGGTACTAGTATGTCTTTAAAGTCCTCTATTCTCTGTTTCCTTCCCTTTAAACAAAGACACAGGAGGCTCAGACCTACATCCCTCTAAGGGCAACAGTGTATGTAACTAGAATTAGTAACACTTGAATTTTTAGAGCATTTATTTGTAAGGTAACTTATTATTTATTGCAAGTGGTACAGATTTTCCACTAGTTGCCTTTCTAAATAAGTTATATTTAAAACAATGAATCAAACTGAAGAAACAGTAAGTTCATAATAACAGAAGTGTGTGAAATCTGGCATAAAAATCACAAGTGGTATATAAATTATGGCAGTTTGGTAAATTATTATTCCCTACAGTTCATAAGAGCCCTTTGAGATCATCTCGTCCACTTTTTTTTCATATTGCAGGTCATCAAGTCAATGTAGTAGGTCACAACCAGCACTTCTTGGGTTTGTTTTTAATGGAGTGTAATGGAATAGGCTAAAGGGCATAGAATTATGGGTGTATTGCAAATGTAGACAATGAAGGTAAGTCCTACCCCATAAACTTTAGTTTCAGTTTCTGTGTGTCCTGGCTCACAATGCAAAATGTCTGTACTATGTATGGGCTGCTGTTCAAAGAGTTAGCAAGTCAATCATCTAGTCCAATCTCCCTTTGGTAGGTTCTCCTGGCCTCTTATAACTTAATTCCAAAGGGGAGGAGTTGTCGCCTTTGGCCAGGTCACCCATAAGCAAATGTCCCTTAATGCTACACCCTGGAGGTCCCCACCACAGCTCTCCAGCTCCTCTCTCAGGACAGAACTGACAACAGTAGCTCCTGCCACAAGTAATTAAATGGATGCTCCCCAGCCCTGCGGAAGCCAGAAGAACTCAGGCAGCTCACACTGAGGCACTGTTTTGACCTGTACAGAAATTATTGTGGAGACACATGAGAAGGAAAACATGTCATTTGTGGAGGGACAGGGTCCCCAACACCAGAACCTGCTCTCCTGGCCCTCTCAACCCTCTCAGGCTTGGGCAGCCCGATTTCACTGGTCTCCCCTTAAAGATGTCTTTTCCCTTGAAAAACAGAGATGGAGAGGGGGAAGGAGGCTGGGGGAAGGGCAGGAAGAGCAGGAGGAAGCTCTGGGTGGGGAAGAGGATTGAGCTCACCACAGGGTGGCACTTGAAGGATGGACCTTGTCAAGGCTGAGCCTCTGGTCTGGCTGCATCCAGGGACCACTGGGAGGGTAGGAGCGGGCAGGGCGGCAGGAGGAAGCCGGGGCAGCAGGTTCACGATGGTGGGAGGTGTCAGGAGCACCTACCACCCCAGGGGCAGCTGAAATTCCACATTTGCCTCCACTACAGACAGATGAGTGGGTAAGGGGGAGGGTCCATGGGTCCCTACACCCTACCAAGCAAGGGTCCCCTAAAAATGCCTGCAGACCCAGTGAAATTTTGAGCAGCAAAGGAAGAGAATGGAGTTGTGGTGCCCTCTCCCCTCCCCCACATCCCCACCTTCACCTTCCTGCTCTGGTTCTCAGTTCAGGGCAGGCTTTCTCTCCCTTCATCATATGCAAAAACTCTCCACACACAAACCCTTGGTGCAACAAGCCCTCAGATGTTGTCCTAGCCTTTCTGGCTCCAGCCAAAGAGAGGTCTGCTAAGGAGAAAGGCCCCAGGCACAGGCTGCCCCCAGAGGCCTGAACTCTAGGCAGAGGACTCCACGTCTGCACCGGAGCCACCCATCATTAACATGCTGTGCGTGGGTGAGTTCAAATGCAGAAGCTGGATCTGTGGCCCAACTGGCAAAGGACCTTGGTGCGCAGTGGCCTGATTTATGGCCAAGAGCTCTCTTTATTTTCCTTTGGAAACTGTGGAGGTGCATTTAAAAAGGCCTGAGATCAGAGCCAGCATGCACGGGCTCAGCCAAGTCCTCTCTTCCTCCAGTCCCCACTTACTTGTCCCCTGCCCTGCTCTGCAAACAGGGCATTAGCAGTCCCCCATCCCTACCCCCAAAGTCTATTTTCTCTCCTTCCTCTTTTTGTATTTTTGGGGCTAACAAACAGCGCCTCTTGCCAATAATCCAGGGACAAGGTAACTCGGGATATGGGCTCCAAGCCCCCTTGGGATCACCCTTAGGAAGAGGCAGCCCAGCAGGTGGGCACTTACAGGGCACCCAGAGGCTGAGAGCCGCCAAATACCATGGGTGGAGCCAAGGCAGTCTCCACAGTTGTCACTCTGGTGAGAGAGATGAACAGATCAATCAACTTCCATGAAATACCAGCTGCCCAGGGACTTTACTGGCACTGCCGAGGAAGGCAAGGGAGTGTGGGAGAAAGCGTGGTTTAGAGTCAGGCCAGCCCTGTGCTCAATTCCTATCTTACACTTCTGCTGTAGGACCTCGAATGAATTCCTTAACTTCCCCGAGTCCCAGTTTCCTCCCTATAAAATGGAGATAATTCCTCCTTACCTCACAAGGTAGGGGCTATTGAGGGTGGGTGATAACACTTGGGAGATTCCCAGGACAGTGTTGACACACAGTAGGTCCTCATCAGTGTTGGATAAGTTCATTATTGCTATTGGAAGCTGAATGGGCTAAAAATAGAGTTGAAGCCATCTGAGATCTGACCCAGCTCAAACTGGGAGATCTTTGTCAATAACTTAACTTCTCAGGGCTTCTGTATCCTTATCCATAAAATAGGGGGATGATAAAAGGAACCTTGTTGAGTGGTAGGTATAATGTAAGTACCTAGCACAGCAACGGGTACATAGTAGGACCAGTTAAGTGTTATTTTTTTTTTCCATTCTTCCTAGATCAAATGGAAAAATCCGATTTCTATGAACTCGGTAGGACTAACGAGATTTCTTTTCTTTGGGCTCGGTGGTTTTGAGAAACCCAAGGATGAGGTTTCTGTGAACTTTGCAGAACTCAGACACATTTCCCTGAGAGGTTCCCCACTGCGCAACTCCAGGGGTGCCATCACCTAGAACACACAAACCTCTCAGAAAGGGATCTTAATCATAAAACCAAAACAATTTTTTGAAAAAAATTTTCAAGGGAGGAATTTATTCAAATAGGTGGACTGTTGGCTATTTAGGACCAAGGTAACTTGCAATGGAACAGGGTGACCACAGGGTGAGGAAATCAATTGCTGCCGTGGGGAGTAGCAACCCCCCAGCTAGGGAAATAACTAGGCTTAATTATACAACATCTTTGGTCTCCATCATCTCGATCCATTAAACCCTTGCTGCTGGCCAGGAGGCAATGCCCAGGAGGAAGGGGTCAGCCCAGCACGCTAATAGGATCAGCCTTTCAATCCCATGAAGGTAATTATGGCCACATCCTTCCCCAACAGCCCTGAGCAAATAGATCTCAAGTCAATGTGGGGCTTTTCTAGGCAGCACCAGCTGCACTGACACCCCAGGAAGGCCAATGGCTATGCTGCCCGGAGTGACAGGGACTCTGAGCTCCATTGGTCCACCTGAGTCCTCCCAGCCACCAAATCCCTTCTAGAGACACTGCTCACCTTGGACCAAATGCCCGCGCATATCTTCTATGTCTAACTGTGGTCTAGAGGAACATAAAGGTATCTGAGGTGAGGGTGGAGGAAAGAAGGGAATGGTACCTGACCAATTAGGTCACCACAGAGCCCACCCCAACTGGCCCCATCTCCTGAAGACCACAATGACCCTGTCAGTTTCTACATGGCCAGTAAACCCACATTCATCTCTTGTCCTGGAGTGCGGTAGAGAAGGAAGGGCAGGAAGAGAAGACACAAATAAAAGCACAGGGGCAGAAAATCAAGTGGAGGCCCAAATGAGATCTGAGCCTGGGGAAGGAGAACTGGATGGCCCATCTGCAGTTGGTCAGGGAACCAGCTGGCCCCACCTCTTTGCCAAAGACTTGGGTAGGGGGTAGGATTGGGCAGCTATCCCCAACCCCTCTATGAGGGTGCATGTTAGAATCTGCCTGTTTCCCAGATTTCTTTCTTCTTCCCCATTTACAAGGTCTGGAGCAGGGTCTCCCCAAGCTTCAGGACAAGCAGCACATTCTCACAGCCAATCAGGGTCATCCATGGCTCCAACAGACCATATCTTGTCCAAAGAAATGCAAGCGAAGGCAGACCAGGGCCACCGGTCAAAACAATCAGCCTCTCCAATCCAGCCTTGGAGACAGGTAAGCCACAGGCCTCTCCCCGTGGCACTCAGTGGAAAGTGCCTAGACCCTGTAGGTAGAATGTGGTGGGTGCTCCAGTCCCCATGGATCACCTCAGCCAGGGGCTTGGCAGGGGCTGACGATGTGGAGATGACGTGCATTTGTCCTGAAACTGCTGAGCCCCTGGTTTGCCCCAAAGGGCTCAAGCTGGGCCAGACAGCTGCAGTACCAACACTGGCGGTGAAGGCTTCCAATCACACAATCAGAAGCCCTAACAACACGTGGGACTCCCTTGGGGGGTCTCCGACTCCACTCCAAGCTACTACAATTACCAATTCCACACAGTCGGAAACTTGTGAATGAGCCAGCTAATGGGTTTCGGGATTTCTGGTGGAGTAAGGAGTTAAAGGAGCCTAGAACCCAGGAGTTTTTTTCTCCCTCTCACACTCACTCTTGCAACCAAAAATACAGAGGGCTTATTATGCGTGAGGCCCTGGGCTAGGCACCACCTAAGAACCTGGTCCAAGACTGTCCCTGCCAGTCCCCTTGCACCCTTCCCAGCCCCTTCCAAACTTCTCTGCAAGCCTTTTCTGGACCCCCCATTCAGTGATGAAGGTCGTGATGAGCTAGACTGCGAGCAGTTAGGTAGCACTCCTCCTCATCAAAGTGCTTTATAAACATTAACCAATTAATCCCCACGGCGCCCACATGAGACATCACAGCCTCACTTTGCAGGGGAGTGCGCACAAGGAAGGTGCCAGAATCGCCCCCGGGCCCAGAGAACAGCCCAAGTCCCCATCTTACCCGCAAGAATGAGGCAGAATGGATTTTTCTCCCTAACCACCCCATCTCCTACCTGCCTAGCTAATTCTTCACAAATGTTCCCATCATGCCTTTCTTTTTCCAAAGAACAACAGCAGCAATCACAACAATAACAAAAAATTAGGTTTCTCTGAGTAGGACACTTAATTCTTCTGCCAGCCCCACCTCTGGGATTCCAGCAGCCTTGGGATTCCAGCAGCCTTGTCAATCATGGGCTGGTGTTGGCAAGCAGGAATAAATGATGGGGGCTTATTCACAGGACAGGAAGGCATCCATCTGCAGGTGTTACAGGCACACTGGGGCAGTCTGATGCGGCCTGGGTAAGAGAATTGCCCTGATCAAACCCACAGTGACTGTGAGGCCAGGGGCTTGGACTTTGGTGTGGCTATTATAAGAATAAGATAGGAAACCGAGGCAGGTTCATGATCATCTGGAGAAGGGTTTGTATCCCCACAGCCTCAAATTCTCCCCTGGCTCCTGGGTAGGGCACTGGGTCTACAAGAGGCATGAAAATAGCACCAGAGGTGGAAATGGCCCTTGGAAATGATGCTTGGGGTAACGGAAGTAAGCTCTAAAATGCAGGTTCTAATAACAACAGATGATCCTGTTCTGCCTTCTATGAGGTCCAAATAACTACAAGCTTTTGCTTGACTCCATAGAGTCAGCCTGTTTGAGGCCAGAGCCAAATTGCTTGGGACAGAAAGAGGCTGGAATGGCAAAGGAAGAGACCTTAAAGGTAGCCCTCAGTTCTCTTCTAAATAAATCCTGAACATATAGTGAAAGCTTTTCATCTCCACTCAGAGGGACGGAGAAACTTTCAGAGCACCCCCGATTTTTGTTATTCCATAGAACTTGACTTGATCCAACCTGACCCCTGAACCAAGAGAAAGTGGTAAGTGTTTAGTGGAAAGAGTGATGAGATAAAGTCCAGAGAGGAGATAAGACAGAGAACACGTGCAGAGAGAACTATACGAGCTAAAGGGAAAGAATCCAGGCAAGGATCTGAGGGGCAACGCTGACATTATCACATTAATGTAGGAAAATGAGCGGTCCAGAGACAGGAAGTGGGACGGCTGGAACCATCAACCACCACGCTAGCTTCTCAGGGGCAAAGACCCTGTTCCAATGAGTCCTATATCACACGGGCAGCGGGGGGCCAACCCATCTCCTTGAGTCAGACTAATCGCCAACACTGCAGCCCTCCAGTGAGAATCACCAGCCTCAGTGGAATTAGATAGAACCTCAACCACCCTGCCCTGGCTCCAGGACCAGCCCCTAGTCCCACAAGAGACACATAATCAAGCTGGGCTCAGAGTCATTGAGGTCACTTACCCTGCTGGACCATTTTGGGGAGAACTCTGTGACAGAGGACCAGAGAGACAGATATCCTCCATTCCATGACATTCCAAGGCCTTAACTAAGCACAGGCATATCTAGGTGACACTCAGAGTCTTCCTCCTAGGGTATGATCTGAATCCCAGCTTCGTCATTTACCACTTAGGTGACTTGAGTAATGATTTGAGCCTATCCAGCCTCTCTTTCTGTAAGAGGGAGAGAAGACTACCTATCTTGCAGAGTTGTGAGGTTGGAAGAGACTGGATGGAGAATGCCTAGTACAGTGCCAGGCATATGGTGGGTCCTCAAGAGATGCTATTATTGCTGCTCCAAGGAGCAGTGTTAAGGAGAAGCCTCTCTCACTGGCTCATTCATAGCCCTAAGAAGTACTGGCTACCCTATGCCCTGAGTGCATCCCCTTTACAATTCCTGATGGATCTGGCTTTTGTGGAGCCTTGCCTCCCCGTGACTGTGAGCCTTATAAGTAAATAGCTTCATGAGAGGCAGAGGAACTTCCTCAGGGAGCCACAAAACCATGCTGCCAAGCAAATGACAGCTCGGGTATTTGTTTTAATTTAGGCTCTTGTCAAGAGCAAACTTCATGGCTAACAGCCCAAACATGACTGCACAGCACCTCCCCAGGAAGCCTCATTCTACAGCTCTCAAATAAGCTGTTTTGAAGAAGGAGGCAAGGACTCTTCACGTTGCTGCCAAATCAGTGTCCCCCATCCCCTCCATCTAGGCTGCCCCCAGCGCCCAGAGGCCAGGGCAGGAGTAGCAAGGTAGACAGCTCAGATGCCAGCCTGCCTGAGTCAGGGCTGATTAAAAGGCACCCTCAAAGAAGCCCTCGGTCTAATTTTCCCACCTTCATCTGGTCAGAAATTTTCAAAGCAGCCTCAGGCAACTTTGCTTCTCTGCTCAGGTTAGGGGTGGTGGGTGGTAGAAAAACTTGGAAATGATCAGATGATCAGGTAGGGGAATCAGCCAGAGACAGGTTTCCATAGGATTCTATGTTTTGGGAGATAGGCAAAGCAGTACTGGGTTTTGCAAAGAGCCAAGAAATATTCAGGAACGTAAGCTGCCTTTGAATATGAGGCATTAGCATGACTGTTATTTGCAAGAGCAGCACAGCGAAGAGGAGGTCACTAATCCTTCCTTTGGGTCAGGAGCTGATCTGCAGCCGGGCTCTGAACAGATGTGTGCCCCCATTCACACAGACACACAGACACACGCGCACATGCACGCGCACACGCACACCACCCAGCAGCCGTGGGCCCTGACCTTCACCCAACGATGCTAGCCTCTGCAGGGAAAGGAGCAGATGGAGTGGCTGGGCTTGGCGCAGGACTGACACCCAGGGGATCCAGCTTTGCCCCTTTGATGTTGAGAAACCAAAGTAGAATGAACCATCACAAGGAGAGCTCCTGGGGGAGGAAAGGAAGGAAGAAAGAATGAGAGGGGAAGAAGGGAGAAGAGGGAGGAGAAGGTATGGGAATGATGAGGACCCAAAAGGATACAGAGGTCAGAAGCTGGGTACTAAGTACTGAGGAGCCTCCAGGGCAAGACCTTGGGGTTCAAGGCATCACCTTGTCCTCTCCCCCCACCATCTGACTGTTACCAAGGAATTCAAGCCAGGCTGACCCTTAAAAATGTCCTTGCCCCATCGCATCCAATGTCCAGAACCGGAACCTATCTCCACCTGCCTCTCCCAACCCTTGCCCCCTGCCTAAGGACCCTGGGCTAGAAGATACAGCAAGAGAGTGAGAGGGTCCCACTGAAGTGATCAGGGAGGGCAGGATCCCCTTACTGTCTTCTTCAGGGGCCAGCAGGACCCTCTGCCTACATCACTGAAAGAGTTGGCGAAGGAGTCTCAAGGGAGGAGTGGGAGAAATGCAGGGCTTTAGCCACCTAAGCAAGGCAGGCTGAGGGGTGGGAGGTGGGGTGGCAGGTGGGGGCACTCAAGGCTGGTCGCAAGCCCCCACAAGATACAAGTGATCAGTTACACATCCCCAGCGGCAATGCAAGAGCAATCACATGATCGAGGCAGATTTGGGAGCGAGGAGGTGGAGACGCCGAGGTTTTTTTTTTTCTTTCTTTTCTTTTTTTCTTTTTTGGGGGAGAGGGAAGGTGAGGGTGAGGGCGATGAAGAGGCTGGCAGGAAGGACTGCTGAGCTGGGGGTTTTCAGGTCCTTCAACCAAATGGCCCCTACAGAGGTCTACACCTACAGTCACCCTTACCTCCCTTACCACCCCTACCCCGAAACACACTGGCCTCAGGGTGTCCCTGAGGTGGCAAACTCGGGCTCCAAGGACTTTACGAAAATGGCCTTTCTTTTTCAACGTGGACAGAAGGAGCAGCAGCCGGGGAGCTGAGGCAGCACCCTACCAAGGCTCCCCTCTCTTCCCCAGGGTTGGGGAGTGCTCGGTCACACAACAGGTGGGAGAGGGGGTGACAGCTCTCCTGACCCCGTCCGTCCACTAACCCCCCATTCCGCTTGAAGTCCTCTCTGGGGACCCCATCCATGGCCGATCGCGGGTCCCCACGCCGCTCCCCCGCCTCCCGGCCCGCCAGGCACCTGGGCAGCCGTGCCGGCAGCCCCCAGCCCGCGCCGGGCTCCCCAGACAAGCCCGGCATCGCGGGCCCCGGGGCCGTCGGGGCGCCGCGCCGGGCGCCGGGGCCCGTTCCCGCCCGGCCTCCCCGGCCCGAGCGCACACGTACTGCTGTAGAGGGTGTCGATCCAGGAGAGGCGCGGCAGGCCCCGGTGGCTGAGCGGCTCCATGCCCGCGGCTCCGCGCGGCGGCGGCGGCGGTGGCTCCGTCAGATCGGAAACCCGACCCTCATCGCACAACAAAGGAGGGAGGGCGCGGGCGGCGGGCGGCGGGCGGCCGTGAGGGGCGGCCAGCCCCGGAGGCCGAAGTTGCCGAGCGCCGGGTGGAGGCGGGGGGGAGACAGGGAAACAGGTAGCAAGGAGGAGCGAGCCGGAGCTGCCGGGGGAGGAGGGGAGGGCGGGCGAGGGCCGGCGAGCGCCCCCGGGAGCCCTTCCGGCCCCTGCGGCCGCCGCGAGCCCCGCTGCCGATCCCCGAGCGGCGGCCGTGCAGCTCGCCCGCCAACTAGCAACTTCCCCCGGGCTGCGCGGCGCCCAGGGGCGGGGGGTGGGGGCCGCGACCAATCGGCGCGAAGCTCCCGCGCCCCCTCCCCCGCCGCAGCACGCCTCCGGAGCCGGGTGCGGAGTGTGGGGAGCAGCCCGAGTCCCCACGACGCCCAGGAGAGAGGGGCTCCTGCCCGTGACGGAGGAGTGGTCGATTGGGGTCTCCCGCCTGCGGCGCAGGCTCCTTTTCCTCCTGTCTGGGACCGGCCGAATTCTGGTAACCCGCAGACTAGGTGCCGCGGGGAGACCTATGGGCCCGCAGGGGTGACATCACCTGCCACCCCAGGATCTCTAAGCGCAGTTTCAGGGGCCGGTGCGGCTGCCAGGCCCCTCCCCTCGGCAAGGCTGGGGAGCGGCACTGATGGGGTTAAGGTCCTGCCCGCCCGCGGGAAGCCTTGGCTGCCCTAGGACTCCTTCCTTCCAAACCTTAACAGTGAGTGCCTCTTCTACTTACACACCCTTGACCTAAAAGCCGGGCTTTTCCTGTCCTACACACCAGAGGGCGGCGGCTGGGGAATGGCTGGATGCCGGGGGACAAACGGGTCTCGGCTGGGGTCCCTCCAAGAGCCTTCTCTGGGGATCCCAGCCGCAGCTCACGTGTGGAGGGATACCATGTATACCTAATCACTTACAAGTTGAGGGTAGTCTGGGGTCAAGAAGCCTCTGAGAACAGAGCTCTAGAGACAAAATTCCTTCTAAGACCCTCCCCCACCAAAGCAGTGAAGAGGTTGGGGCGCAGGAGCTTTATGCCTGTCCCCTGGGTGCTGGTTCTAAGGGGCCCAAAGCAACTTTGCTGCAGATTTGGTCCTTTTGGCCTCCTTGAGCTAAGGGACTCTGGAGAAGGGACTGGAGGGGAGGGAGGGTCAGGCTAGGGTGGTCCTGGGCTGTAGGATTAAAGCTCCTCTCCTGAACCCAAAGGAAGGGAGACAAAGGGCCCACAAGGGAACTCTGCACTGGGCCGCTTTTGCCTCAGGTAGGGTGAGGTTTCTGATAAAGGAGCAGACCCTCCCCACCTCCCATCCCCCAAGCAGCTCAGGGCAAACACTTCCTAGGACACAGCTCTAGGGAGAGGCCTGCAGGGTGAAGCTCACCCTGACCTTTATAGGGGCAGTGTTTTCAGCATCCTTGGAACATTTGCGGGGGTGGGAGCAGGGGGGGGTCCTCATCATTCTAAACAACCACAGATCTAGCTCTTAACATTTTTTTAAAAAATAAAAGTATAGTTGTCACAATATTATATCTAGTTTCAGATCCAGTTCTTAAGAGGAGAAGCAGACCGTCGCCCATGATGCTGAAAGGAGACTACACCCAGCCCTGGAACTACTGAGGTGGAGGCCTCCAGAGCTGCCCACGGGGAAATGGTGGCCACTGGCTCACAGTAGGTCGGGTGAGCCCCTGAGAGTTGCAGGGGAAGATGTTCTGGGGTGTGAAAAACCTCCACAGGTGTCTGCAGTGGGTGCTTTTCAACCTCAAGGTGACAGTGGCCCCTCCCTGCATCCACTTGGCTCTCCCCCACCCCAGCCCTCCTGCTCTGGCTCTTGTGGATCTCCTTGCTCAGCTGTCACCCTCCCACCATCTCTGACTTGCACAGAAGACTGGGAGGACCAAGCAAGCAGGCACCTGGAGCTTGGCAGAGAGGGGGGCGTGCATCTCCAATGAGATGCTCCCGAAATAGAGCCAGGATGGGAGAGGAAGCAAATGGGCTCTTGGAAGAACCAGAGGGAGGACGGTGAGATGGAAGAGCAGAGAGGGGCCCAGGGCTTCTCTTCCTCCCACGTGGAACCCTCGGTAAAGGCACAGAACCCAGAAGAAAGGTGCAGGCAGGAGCCCAGCCCAGGGAAGCAGCAGCACTGCCCCCTCCCCAACAGCCAGCACCACTACCAAGGCGGCTTGGGCCCTCTCTGCACACTGCGGGGATTGTCCTGATGGCTACATCTGGGCACTGACTGTGAGGAGGCCATGGATGTATGTTTCTGCGTGAGTCACATACATTTGCATACATTTTACATTTTTATCTACAAAGGCTTGAACAAGCTATTTTCAGCATTTTTCAAGCTAAAATGTTACAGTTGCTCTCCTTAGCATTGCCATAGTTTGCTTTTTTCTACCTTCTGTCCAATCCTCTCCCAGACCTCCCAGTCTGGAACACAATATAGGGGAGAAGGGAGAGGGATCTTGGAGGCAAGTAAGAAGGAACACTTCTAATAATGAGCAGAGAATGCCCACAGTGGACCTGGCTTGGATCTTAGTGCTTTGTTAACACGATAGCCTTACTATTATCTCAGTTCCTTCCATTTTCCAGATGAGCAAACCAAGGCACTGAGCAGCTAAGTAACCTGTCCAGACAGTAAGTGGAGGGCTAGGACTTGAACCCTAGCAGTCTACTCATGCTCTTAAATGCCAGGCATGCTGTCTCCACTGTCAGGGTTGAAGGCAGGGTGGCAAAGGTCCATGGAAATCTTTGCTGGTCCATAGGTTGGAGACCACCTTCTAGGAAACTCTTCCCAGCCCTCTTCCATCTCCAAACAACTGTCTCACACATATGTATCCCAGGAAAGGGCAGTTACTTCAAGATGCCTTGATGCCTAGATGGGATGACTTCCAGTGGACATACCACCCCATGGCTTGACTCTAACCTTGGCTATGGACACAAGGGTGTGGAAGCACCAGGGTGATATGAGACCAGAGCAGAAGCCTCCAGATTCCTGGCACTGAGAGTGGAGAGGAGGTTGGGGAGTCCCAATACCACATGCTAGGAGGGAAGGGGTTAAAGAGTCATTCTCATCTACATTGTGTCCAAGGTGAAGTGCTCTGCCAGCAACCCCCATCTGTCAGACCAGCAGGGGGACATTCCCATGGACAGGCCGCCCTGATTCAGCTGAGTGCAGACCTGCCTGTGCACCTGAGGCACTGAGTCAGCACCCATCACACCTTGCCCTCCAAGCCTGCACTAACTGTTCACTGTCCTGTCCTCCAGGTGAATGTGTGAATGTTCTCCACCTTCCCCAGCCCTCCTGCTGGCCTGTGCGCTCAGGCTGTCCTGGGCTCCCTTCCTCCCCTCCCCTCCTCCCGTGGCGACCAGCCTGGTCCTGCCTCACCACTGGATTTAAGGGGGATTTAAGGGTGAGTTGCCAGGAGCACTGGGCTGATGAGGAGGGGACGAGCAGGAAGCAGATAGATCCCTTTCTGAAGATCTGCGGCCTTGCCCTTAATTCCCAGGGCTGTGCTGCTCACTGCCTCTCTGACAACCAGCTCGCTTCTACCAGCTCCTTGGCCAGGATGGAAAAAGGGTGACCATGCTTAGAACCAAATCTGTGTATTTCCACTTTTCTTCCCTCCTCACTATTAGCAGCCCCGCTCCCCTGTGCACAGCAGGAAGGCCCTGGGACTCCCGGCTTCCTTGATCACCGATGGATCACTTCTGGTGAAAAAGATCTCCGTTCCATTCACCTCTCCCCACTCTGAAGCCAGCAGGGACCACCAGTGTGCACAGGCTGGAGGTACAGGTGCTGGGGCATTGGGGGTGGTGGTGCAGGTAGGATTCCATGTTCAAATTAAAAAAGAAAAACAGAAAAACTGATAGCCAAAAAACCCTTTATACTCTTCCTAGTAGATCAGCTCTTTAAAAGCTGGGACTGCGTTTTTTTTCACTGCACTCAGCCCAGTGGATAAATGAGGCTCAGGTAGACCTCCATGGCAGCCATAACCACACTCTGCCCCCAGATCAGCTTTCTGCCAGAAGCCCAATAGATTGGCATTCAATAATACATGTTGAATAAATAAAACTAATGACAGCTAACTCTGATTGAGTGCTCCTTAAGTGCCAGGCACTGCTCTATGTGCTCCACATGGACCATACCCCTTAATTCTCACAATGAGCCAGCAAGGTAGATACTGCTATTGTCTCCATTACACAGAAGCAGGAGGGCTATGCTACTGGCCACGTAGCAGGTGGTGGGGCCTGGAAATGAGCTGAGATCCTGAATCCCGAGGCCACGCGTGTAAGCTCCGTACTGGCTGTAGTGAGTGAATAAACGAGTAAACAGAATGAAGCTAGACTCAGGGAGGAAGAAATTGGAGCTACAGGAGGAATGTAATTCCAGAACTCCCCAGAGCCACCAATGATTAAGCAAAAAGAGAACTGGTTCCCAAAGAAAATCACATCTACTACAACAGGGCAGATGACTCTGGAGACAAGCTAGATGCAATCAGTCCAATGACAATTCCCTGAACTCCAGTCCCCGCCAAAACTCACTGCTTCTACGCCTTGGGCCAGTCTTCAGCTTTTCCAGCCTCAGTTTTCACATCTGTAGGTGGGCACCCAAGTGGATCAGGTAGGTGACCTCTGGGCTTTCTATCTGCCCTGGCAGACTATAAACTTTGCTTCCTAGCAGACCCTGGGATGGCTTGTTTCCAGCTCTTTGCTTCATTTCATTTACTGCTGTAACTGATACCTTGGGACAGTAAAGCAGCATTTACTGTTCTAAGATTCACCCTCACCCCTCAGGCCTGGAAAGAAGAAAATTACTCAGGCCTCTCCTGGGCACCTCTGAGTGGGAAGGTTTGGCTTAACAGTTCTGTCCTTTGTTCTCTTCCTCCCTGTCTCTTCTCAGCTTCCTCAATTTTCCAGCAGACGGTGAGATCTACAGGCAGCACAGACTTCCTGAAAGCCCTCCCCACTATTCATTTCTTTTCCAAAGTTCTGTGTCAGCTTGAGTCATGGGGAAGATGTAAGAGTCAGGGCAAGATAGAAACCAGAGAACTACATTCACCTCCTTGTTGCCTCCCTCGGCACCATGGCCAGGAAAAGCACGGTGATACCCAGGTCCCTGTAGCTGTGACGCTCCCAACACGTCCCTACACATTTTTCAGGGGCTGTGCTGAATGAAGCTCCAGTTCCAAGGCCAGGGCCACAGTGAGTCCAGCATCCCGGGAAGAATACCTGCCTTAGACTATACTCAGCAAGCTGCGGTTTCAGGAGAGTCTTAGACCAAGCCCCAGCTAAAGTGGCCCTCACCCGACATGGCTCAGATTTGTACCACCCAGCGGTGAACATGAGAGGTTTCCTAGGGAGTGAATCAGAGGGCTCAGGAGTAGGGTCTGCAGTCCCCTTCCTAATTTACTTACCCCAGCATCCCCATCAGCCTTTAGAAAGAGGCCAGCAGAAGAGACGGAAGGATACTCCAAGTCCCAAAAACCTAGAGACAAAGTTCAATAGCTCCAACCTTATCAGCTCCGAGTGAGGCAGGGGCATGTCCAGCGGGGGGTCAGAGCTCAGGCGCTGGCCCTCTGCCCTCCCACAGTCACCATTCCCCTGAAGCTGTCTGTGCTTCTTGCTCTCTCAGCCAGAGTTCTGCAGATGACTCCCAGCCCCTTGCTGCTCTGCCAGGAGCTCTGACGCCACCCGCCAGGCTGGCCCCATCCCTGTCAGGCCCAGGAGTGGCCACAGGGGCTGAAGACAGGCTGTCAAGGAGACCGGCTCCCAGAGGTGGCGGCTCAGCATTCAAGAAGCCGAGGATAAAGGAGCATCAGAGCCTGGCCAGTGGTGCTTGTTATCAGTGGAGTCTCGCTGCTGTGGGGTTACCATTCAGGTTTGCGGTGTGTGGTCGTGTCTCTTTAAGGACGAGGCCTCTTTAAGACAAGTTCCCTCTGCAGTCATTCCTGCCACCAGTGGTCCTGCGGCAGACAACGGGGGCTCCCGAGCGCCATCTGGCGGTCCAACAGAGCAGCACCTCAGCCACCAGAGGCGATCCCGCCACCCTGGACATAGTCTAGCCAAGAGGCCTGGAAATGTCTGCATTAAAATCTCAGCTTTTCCCACTGGATTGTGCACAGGGCTGTTGGGTTACCATCATGAGCAATGGGGCTAGGGAAGTCAGGAGGAACTCCATTTAGCGTCAGGAGACAGCAGGAGCCCCCAAGAGTGGCCTGGGAAGAATAAACCATCCCATTGGACAAAAGCTTCCCTAAGATATTCTGAGAAGGGCAGAGGGTAATTTACCCAGTCTTCCTGCTGGCCGTGTGCAGAACACAAAGCGAAGCTGTGCATATCCTGTCCCCACAGACACTGGAACAGTGGTTCTCAGTTAGGGGAGGGGTAGTTGGTATTGCCCCACAAGGGAGGATTTGAAAATGTGTAGGAACATTTTAAAGCCAGAGATGTTAAACTGTCCTGCGATATGCAGAACTGTCCCAAAGAATGTCTGTCCCCAAATGCCAACCCTACTTGGTTAGGAGGAACAGAGACTGGCTCCTTAGCAAGCTTATACCCTCCTGTTCTTCTTTTCCCCACCATTCTGCCTTTGGTGTCCCCCCTAAATCTCACCTTTATAACCTTAGAGGTGGAGAGGGGGAGTGGTCTGGCCCAGGACCTTCACAAGCCAGTGCCCCTGGCTCAGTCTCACAAACACAGTCTGGTGCCAGTGGCTGAAAAATCAACACACAGATGTTGATGAAGGGAGAGTGGAAAAAGATGAAACGCCATCTGCTGTGGTCAGTGGACACCACACAGTTGTCACATTTGAGCTGGGTCTGCTGGCTTGAGAAGTTGCAGGCTCACAAGGCTGACATCATAGCTAGAATGATCAGTTGGAGGAAAAAGTTTCCCAGCATCACACACATCACACACAGAGAACACTTCCTACTGCTGTTGGAATAAAGACCCACATCCTTCTGGGGGGCCCCAAGGCCCTGTGGCCTCACTCCTCACTTCCTTTCAGCTTCATCTGGCACATTCCCCTCCTTGCTTTCTCTTGCTTTTTCAGAACTTTTGTACAGGATGGTACCTCTGGCTAAAATGCTCTACCCAACTCTGCCCAGATATCTCCTACCCTTCCCTCTAGTCTTAACTTAGATATCACTTCTGCTAGGAAGCTTTCCCTAACCACCGAGAGGGAGGTCTGCATTTCAGATTAGTCAGTGCTCTTATGCCTATCTCTTCTGCTAGACCGGGAGCTCCAAGAAGGTATGGACCACATCTCTCTTGTTCACCACTGTAACCCTGGCACCTTGAAATAGTGGTTTCAATGAGAAAATGAATGAATGGATGACCGAATATGCTCGTGGTCACAAAAAGCCTGGAACGAGGGAGAACAGAAGCTTCAGCCAACCCAGCTCCACCAACTGGGAAAGAACTGTCCGGGCTGGTTGGAATGTCATGTGGAGAATGGTCACACTCTCCAGAAAGACTCAGAAAAACAACAGGATCCTAGAATCAGATTTGGGGCAGGAGAATTGCTGTTCCAATTAATTCCCTACCTGCTCACATGAAATCCCAAGTGGAAACTCCCCAATGCCCAGGGGTCCCTAGCTAAGCAGCCGGCATCGATGCTGCACTCTTTTCACCCAATCAGACTCCAACATGGAAATGGAACAGACACGGAGAAATGGCTCAGTCCACTCAGGGAACATTGGTCTCCATTCTCAGAGACCTTCTCCTGGGCCTGTCCCAAATTCACAATTAAATTTGTTTTTAGAGGAAGGAGGCAAATGTAGCTCTCCTCTGGGAAAAAGCAGTCTGTGAGTGCATGCCTGTCCTGTCTCCTGTCGTCTGCTAGGGTGCGGACACTGGGAGTCTGAGAGAGAAGATGCTGGTTGTCTGTAGCGACACTGAACAACCCTGTCCTGGGAGGCTGTAGGCTGAAGCTGACACTTACTGGCTCCCACTGATAACTTTGATGCCTCTCCAACCACACAGATGGGAAAGCTTGCTTTCAGCTCACGGATGGGAGAAGGGTGATGGGAACTGATTCTGGGCACCCTCACCTTCCAAGAACCTAGCCTGAGAGGTTCCGCAGGCTGCCTGAGAGATGGACAGACAGGCAGATGGACAGGGCTTGGGCAGACCCTCCGTGGCTGTGGCTTGCACTGAGCCACGGTGACCACTGGGCAGGCCTGGGAGCCCTAGAGGGCACTATGTCAGACCCACCGATCTGCTGGGCACCTGCAAAATGGGAAGAAGGCTCCTTTTCATTTTCTCTTCACCAAAACAAAGAGACAAAATACTCAACTATTCATCAATGTCTGATTTGTTGGGCCTTGGGTCTGTGATGGTCCAAAAATCACTGTAGGCCACTAGGGTCAGTAATCCAGATGGTCAGTCCTCTAAGCTACCCACCAACTTCTCATCTGCTGCTTAATAAGGATGTTCAGGCATATTCTCCAGGTACTTGAAGAACCTGGTGGGAGGGGGAAGTGGTTGTCAGTAAGGGCAGGGGAATAGTAATAAAGGTGTCAGCAACGAGCACTTACATTGTGCTTACCGTGCCGGGACTGATCTAAGAACTGCACATATTAAATCAATGAATTATCACAGGAACGCCCAACTGCCCAGAATCCATGTCTTTGCCCCTCAACACTCTCTCCCCAACAGAAGGGAAAGAGCACTAAACAGAGCACACCCTGAATCCAGGTCCTGGCTCTGGCTCTAACCTGCTGTGTGACCTTGAGGACCTCCCTTTCCCTCTCTGGGCCTTTGTTTCCTCACCACGACATGCAGGGAAAAAGACTATCCTGCCTATGATTCCTTGAGAGATGACCAGGAACTAGCTGATCAGGGAAAGGAAAAGCTTTCTTCTTTCCCATCCCTCAGCTGCTCAAGATTTCAGGAAGTTCTATGGGTTCTGAGGCCTGGAAAAGTTCATCACCTCACAGAATATTCCCTGATCCCTGTGTAAGGCTGGGTTCCTTTGCCCAGGAGGTTTATGATAGTGGATTTGCCAAGAGGCAAGGCAGCACCTGGTGGGTCCAGAGAGTGGTCTGGACAGTATGTTATGAAGCAGGGGTGGCGGAGGACGTCACCACTTGGAATTAAGTTGATGACTAAACTCTTCCTGGAGGAAGTGCCATTTGAACCAAGGGCTGGAAGGAGACCTCACAGTCACTGGCAAAAACGGCGGGTGCGGGGCCAGGGCATTCTAGGGGGAAGGAAAGCATGAGCAATGACAGAGGCAAAAAGGGGGTGAGGTGGGGAACTAGGTGGATGACTGGGAGAAGGCTCTTTTGGGAACTGGGGGAGGGTACAGACTGGTGCTAGTACAACGTGTGACCTCAGCACGAATCAGGGACCCAGCGGGATCTGCAGCTTTCTTAGGCTCGTCTTTATAAAGAAGGCTTTCTGGGAAACCGCCTCCCCTCTGTGACACTCACAAAGGTTCAGGACCACCTCCACTCCCTGTGAGTTTGTGGGCAGAGACATCACTTCCCGAAAGCCCTTCAGTCAACACATCCCTGGCTTCACTAGTATTTACATTCTTGATACCGTGTTGGGCATGTTACTTTCACTCTGACTTTTTTCTTTCCAGCCTTATTGAGATATAACTGACAAGTTTAAGTGTAAGTTAAGTGTAAGTTTAAGGTGTACAATGTCATGATCTGATATAAGTATGTGTTGTGGTATGATTACGACAATAAGTTTAGTTAACATATATGTTATCTCACAGGGTTACTTTTTTTTTTTGCAGTGAGAATACAAGATCTACTCTCTGAAAAAATTCAAAGTATTCAATACAGTGTTGTTAACTAGAGTCACCGAACTGTACATTAGATTCCCAGAACTCATTCATCTAATAACTGAAAGTTTGTATCCTTGGACCAGCACCTCCCAATTTCCACCACCCTCCAGCCCCTGCTCCCCACCACTCTACTCTTTGATTTTATGTCACTCTAACCTTTGATACACGACACAATACTTATCCCCACTTTACAGAAGAGACTCAAAGTCACACCTCTAGTAAGTGGCAGAGCCAAGATCTCACTCAGATCTGAGTCTGAGTCCAGAGCCCAAACTCTCAACTGCTTTTATGGGCTGACTGTTTATGTCCCCCCGAAATTCATAGGTTGAAGCCCTAATCCTTCATGTGAGAGGCCTTTGGGAGGTAATAAGATTTGAATGAGGTCATGGGGGTAGAGTCTCCATGATGCAATTGGTGTCCTTATAAGAAGAAAGAGACCAGAACTCTTTCCCTGCCATGTGGACACACAGCAAGAAGGCAGCTGCCCGCAAGCCAGGAAGAGAGCCCTCAACAAGAACTCAACCACGCTGGCACCTTGATCGTGGACTTCCCAGCCTCCAGAACTGTGAGAAATAAATATCTGTTCTTCAAGCCACTAAGTCTATGGTATTTTGTTATAGCAGCCTGAGCTGACCAGGACACCCAGCACGTGTCCACCAGTCCTGACGCTGCAGAAGGCATTCTAGCCTTTGACATCACAAGATTCTTCACTGGCGAGGGAGTCGAGTTTCCAGGCATATCAGGCAGCTTTGGCACCTGACACTGACATGAATTTATCAGCAGAACTCTTAAAGCTGCTCTCCAGGGGAAGCAGCAGGGCAAAGAAGACACAAAGGTGCATTTCCACCCTCCTTCTCCTCAACTGAAGTCTGACAAGCTCTTGGATCTTTCGACTACTCCTTGGGCATGAGGCCTGCACCTGGGGGTCCCCAGGGTGTTTCTCAATGCAATAGGAGTTATTTTGTTTCTGGGGTGTGTCTCCCACAAAAGCAGCCTCCCGCCCTGCCTGGCTCAGGTTCAGCCAAGTATTCTAAGGAGCGTTTTAAGGAAAACTATCCCCTCGCTAACCTCTCAGGGGGATTCAGGAGAAAACTGGATTATCAGCTCTACATCCTGCCTTACCCACATTTTCATGGCTCCATTGCCCTGGCCCCAAAGAAGAAGACCAGTACACTCAGCACTTTCTAGAAAATTCTCTTCTCTGAACAGAGCTAGAGCCCCTGGGGGAAGATAACACCACATGGTGAGGAATAAGAGATTCACTTTCCTAAGAAAGGACCCTGCACTTCTACGAAATCTTCCCACAGAACCTCTAAGGTCAAAGGCTCTGAGGAATTCCAGTTCCCCTGCAGTGCCACCTGGACAGAAACACGTTTCAGTGCTGCAGGGGTTAGCTAATCCTGGCGGCATCTCTCTCACATAGGCAGCCCCCAGCCTGAGCTGGCGCAGGCTCAGCTGAGAATAATAAGGGGTACTTAGAATCATTCCTACTCCAGAGCCTCCGGGAAACAGGGCCTGATCTCCTGCTCTGGGTGGAGAGGGTGGGGTCTGGGCACTGGGAACCGCGGCCGCCTCAGCTTCCTGTGGAATGACTTCAAACATCTGTCCCTGCCCATCCCTTCCAGGGTAAGCCCTGTGCCCAATGTCCAGTCTGACAGGTGACAGACAGGAAGACGCTGTCCCTCTGCCTCCTGCTCCCTCCAAAGTCTCAAGCTCTAGAGACTTCCTTACAGCTTAGCCATGACTTGGATGACACGTGGTTCCTCATCCTGACCCTCCTCTCATGGCCCAAAGTCTTTTAGACAGCTCATTGCCCAATCGCTTACATGCCCCACTGAGTTATTTTCCAGGTTCCTATTTCTATCTGATTATGCAAGTTTCTTTCCTCTAGGAAGCCACATGCTCATTACATGAGGGTGGCCACAGGTCCCCAGAAGAGGGAGGAAGGGTGCTGGGAAGAGCCCCCTTTCTAGACCCAGAGCCTTGGGTGATGACTCCCTACAGCCAGCATCCTGGGGAGCCTGGGAGCCCTGCCCCACCCAGGAGGAGACAGCACAGCCCCAAATCAGATCTTGACTTGGTTTTCAGTTTCCCCAGACAGCAGTCTCTTTTCCAGGTGGCCCCCGCACAGGGGCTGTCTGTCAGGCAGCCTGAAGCAGAAGACAGCAGCAACCACTCTGTACAGGCCAGGAAGGACATGGAGCCTCCTCTTAGTACCAGCTGGACCTGGCTGCAGGCCTGCTCTGCCCCCTCAGACTCCTGCTCCTGGGGTAAATGCTGGTGACTGGCTGTTAGGGCAGAGCCTTAGAGGCTGCTGCCCCTGCCAGTGAGGACCTCCACACAGAGAGTTAGTTCTTTGGGGGTCCTTAGGGAGGCTGGGCTGGTTTTTTCTGGAAGTAAGAGGGCTGCTTTTGTAAAAAGAGACCCTATTTGCCTCCTACCACAACTAATCACAGATGAGGAAGCAGACACAGAGAAGCTTCCCAGGGCCACACATGGAGCTGCACACACAAGCAAGCCACATTTCCTTCCAGGCTCACAAGGAGCCTTGACTTCCCACAAAGACCACGAACCCCAACTCCAGTGCCCGTGGGCACACCCACCCAAGGCCTCACTTCTGCTGATTCCTAATGTGGCTTTTAGGACCAAAAAGGGAGAGGTTCTGTCTTGTTGAGAACACGGCCCGAGCCACCAACAAGCAGCTGACTTTCATCCTGGCCTGCCTGACCCTGCCGGCAAAGGTGCCTGGTTCCAAGGACAAGGCACTGTCTCCCACGTGCGGACCCTCATTCTTCCAAGGGAGCTGGTGAAGGTGTGGTCAGGGTTGCAGATACTTTGGGAAAACAAGTTCTCCCCCGACTCTGCAGGAGGCAGGGAAGAATGGGGAAACGTGAACCCAGAGGAGGTCCTGCTGTGAAAACACCCAAGCCGTTGGCTCAGAAGCCACGCTGCAATTAACACCCTGTCATTTGCTCATTTGTATGCATTTCATATGTCATCAGAGACCTCACGGAAGGTGTGAAGCATATAGGCTGTTGGGTTTTTGTCTTTTAACTGCAAGTTTATTCAATTTGTTTTTCCTGTTGTGAAAGTAATATTTAAAAATTTAGACAATAAAAGAGTAAAATGTGATCTGTGAACGCACCACCCGTTAGCATTTTTCAGCCCTTCTTGGTGTGTATACAAGGTGGGTCGTCACCTAGTCATAAAGCAGCCTCCAGACTGTGCCCAGGAGTTTCCCAGCCACTGATCCTCGGCGGGTCCAGCCTTCACTCTCTCCCCCTGTCCTGCTACGTCCAGCAGGGCAAGTGCTACCTCGATAAGCTCTGACCTCACTCTGCTCAGGGCCTCCTTGGCCCCAAACACAAAGATGGTCCCCAGTGTGGAAAGTCTAGTTCACCATCCAAGTTTGTTCACAGTGCAAGTGAGAGATCTGGTTCCTGGAGGGAGGGAGGGACAGCACCTGCTCGTCAGCGCCACCCAGGGACTCCGGAGATAAAGTCTCATCTGCTGAGTCCTCACTAGGAAGCTGAGAACGGCTCATGATGGGCCTCCGGCCTCTTCCTTCCTCTGGGGCTGGTCGACAGCTTCAAGATTAGAAGGGAGCCTTGGGGTTGGCTGGGGTTTCCCACCTGCCTCGGGAAGGCTGTGTGAGAAACATCAGCCCTTCAGCAAAGGAAACTGAGGAGGAGCAGGGAGAACTGTAAAGAGAAAGTTAGGTGTGAGTTGACGGCCCAAACCCTAACCCCCGACAGGGACACAGTGAGTGGAGGGCGGGGTTTGCTGTTCCAATCTCAGGAGGGCAGGACAGAGACGTGCTTCCCAAATTCTTCCCACGGGGGCACATGCAGGACATGCCAGTGTTCGCCCAGCACACTGGGGCAAGCGGAAAGAGCTGCCAGTCTCCGGCAGGGGTGGGTCATGCCCCTGCCCCGCGACTTGCCCAGACACCCTGAGGCTGAGACCTTCGTATTTCCCCACACCTTCCACCCATTCCAGGTGCACTGACTGGGAAGCTCTGGGAGAGGGAGTGGAGAGAGATGGCCTTCTGCTTCCAACAAAGCCTCCCAAGTGGCCACAGACTTCAGAAGCACTTCTGATTCTAGAAGCCCCCACGCTGCCAAGATGAAGTCAGTGACACTCCCTCTAAGGCAGCAATGCTGGCCCCCACAGCAGGTGAAAGGAGGCAACATCCTGATGAATTCACCCCCACACCCCAACAATAGGGCTGAGGGCATGCTTCGCAGGACACCCTATCTGCTGGGCATGGCTGCGGATAAGGCATAACCAATAGCCTGGAGGAGAATGCCACGGCTTGGGCCAGACACTGGTTGTGCCAATCTTGTCCAAAGGTTCCTGTTTCCTGGCCAAGGTGGAGACTGATACTTACTTTTGCAAAAACAGAACTGCCAACAAAGGAGCAGCTCTTCTCTGATGCTCCCAGTCTGGGTGAGCCCCTCCTCCCATCCCAGGTGCCTGAGGGTACAGACACCTGCTAATTCCCCTGGGCACCCCTCCCAGGAGCTTCGGTCCCCTGCAAACAGTGGCCTCACCCAGAGCTGCTCACATCAGTAAGTTTCATGAGACCAGCTTCTGGGCTGCTGCTGTTTCAGATGCAGAGTTTAACGGTGTAGGTCAGGATGTGGGTAATAGAGATAAAACAGACCTGGGTTCAACCTCTTGGAGCCTCAGTTTCTTTTGTTGTAAAATGATAGTAATGGTAACTGCCTCGACTGCAAGGTTGAGAGGATCAAGTGAGATTCACAGATCAAAGACCCCCAGCACAGTGCCGGCTCCATCACACTTACCCAAGCAAAGTTAGCTATTATTAATATGTCGGTTGAGCTTTGCGCACACACACACACACACACACACCCCACCTCTCTCCTGAAGGCCAAAACAAGGCAAAAAGTGAAACAGCCCCCCTAAAAATATAACAGAAAACCTAAAGCCAGAAATACTCTGACTTATGCTGAGGCCACCAAAGCCAAACCACATAGCTTTGTTTTCTGTAGGTGTCTCATTGTCATTGCAGAGTTAATTTTTTTTTTTTTTTAGCATTTTTAAGAGACAAAGCAACCTTTTTCTTCTTAAGTGTGCCCCTCCATACTGTGCTATTCCATAGCAGCTAGAATAAGAAAAAGAAGATCCCATCAAGAAAAAACATAACCCCTTTGCCTTCAACTCAGGGCTGTCATACTTGAGGGTGGCAGGAGCTGCTACATTGCTAATGGTCCTTGAAAAAGTTCAAGGACAATGGACACTGAAAAGTTGAGTACAGTATATAAACTCCCTTGACAAACAGAATTTTCTCCAGGGCACCAAGATAGAGCACCTTCTTTGAGCAAAAGGGAAACTGAGGTCTGAAGTGTTTAAAGGTGTTCAAGAATAAAAGGTACATGAGTAATTTTATGTTAAAATTATAAACCTTGAATTCCCCAAAGTAAACACTCAACTAAAATATTGGACAAAGAAAAAAATTTCCTTAAAATCAGAAATTAGTGTATACCCCCCTCAACACACCCACATTTTACACACACATCTACACACACTAAATTATAAATTTAGGGCATGTCTGAGGATTACAACAGGGACACGTTGTGATCCTGAAGGACCTCTTATAATAACAGATTCAGCTATGGGAGCACCACAGCTCACATTAAAATCTCCAGTCTGTGTCTATTACTCATCTTGAACTTCAATGTGATCGTTCATTCTAAACTGCAAATTGAAAGGGTATCCCCACTGCCTTTTCATATATTCTTCAGCAACAGTCCCCAAACACAAATATTCCAGGAAAACACACACATATTTAAGAGCATTTAAAGGCACAGGCACACATTTAAGTCACATTTAAGGACAAGGAGGACCAACTTTCCAACCCCCTTCTGAAGAGGACCCCCAGCACCCACCCCCACCACACCCCCCTCTACCCCACCCTCCCCACCCCACACCCCCCCGCGCCACGGCGTGCCCACCAGTGTGTAATAACGCCTTCTCATGCTTTCGCATATTAGCCCTTGGTAAATGTTGCATGAAATTTGATGATCCTGTTAGGGAAGGGAAGATGATTCACAATCATCTATTCCTAATCCGCAGACCCTCGATGAAAGCCTGCCTAGGTTTAGAGTTTAGAAAACACTGCGGCTGAAAACAGTTGACTTGAAGACAAATGGCCCCCTCATTTAAACCATTTAAACTAGGGGGCCTCCAGATCCCTGCAGGAATGGTAAATTCAACTCTTCCCGCCCCCCTGCTAGTTTCTCCATTAATCCGTGAGAGCAGAGGATCCTGGGGAAGTTCCGTCGGAGGGGGCTTCTGACCCCAGCAGGGCTCCCCGCCGGCTCCCAGGGGGCGGGGCCGCAGGCTTCTCGTCGCGTGACCCGGCTGCGGCATTTAAATGTGAAATTGAGCCTTGGCAACTAAACCTTGCGGGCAACCAGCGCTGCCTCCGCCTGCACGCGTGATTAATCCAACATCAAATCAGAAGCCCCGTGGCGACCTGCCGCTCGAGGAGCCCGGCGGAGGAGGCGGCCTGGGTTTCTGAGGTTTACGCACGAATTGCCATGCAAATGAATTCCGGGCCTGGGGCCTGCTTTCTGCGGCTCTCTCAGGAAGGCAGATGCCGCAACGCTCTGGGGGCCTGTTCACACCTTCGGCATCTAGGCGGGGAGGTGGTGAAAGGAGGCCCAGGCTCCCCTTAATGCCGCGGGAAGGGACCGGCTGGGGGTGTGGCATTTGTGTGGGTCCCGCCACGCCTCAGCCAAATGACCAGCAGGAAGCGGCAGACATCCCTGGAGGCGCTGGCTGACGCGGGAGGTGAAACCAGTTCCAACCTTTATTCTGGCTTTAAAATAAATAAATAGATCAAAGAGTTTCCATTTCCTGGCCTCGGCACCGGGGCCACTGGGGAAATCCCTGGACCAGATGGAGAATGTGCGAGAAAGCACGGGCGCACCTGCCCAAGGCACCGGGCCGGCTCACTTGCTCTTGGCTTCTCCAGCTCCTCCGGGCTGAAGCTACTGCCAGGGTCTCCCGGATTTCTCCCAGGGCACTGGGGAGAACTGTTACAGTCCCCAGCACCCAAAAACTTTTCCTGGAGGCACTTCAAGGATCTTTTCAACACGTCCTCCTTGCAAAAGGGAAGATCTGAGATCTAGATGTGGGTCGCTTGAAATTCAGATGATCAATCAAGGGCTTGTTTACTCAGGTCTCCCAAAGGACAGCTACCAGAGGGGAGTGTGGCTGTGCTGAGAGACCTTGGGACTCCCTCAGACCATTTTAGGTTTGTAAGAAATACACTACTGAGCAAGACTCATTCTCTCTCTCTCTTCTTTTTTTCAAGAGCAGTGTCTCCATCTCCTGAAAAAGAGTAGACATTGGCTCTTTTCAAAATGAGAAACATGGGTTCAAATTAATTAGCTGTGGGCCCCTTGTCACATTACCCAATCGCCTTAGGCCTCAGTTTTCTCATCCATAAAATGGGATTAATACTAACCCCTCATGGTTGTTGTGAGAATAAATGAAACAGTGCGCAAATTAGATATAATACTTGTACACCCATCACAAAAGTACTAGAAGGATACACAGTCTACAACAAACTGTTAACTGCAGGTTCCTTCTGGAGAGAGGACTGAAAAGTAGTGGGGGAAAAAGTGGTGGGAGAGATGACAAGAACTGACATGTTTTATTCTAAAGATTTCAGCACTGTTTGCATCTTTTATATTTTATACATTTATGCATAATACAGGGGCTGCTTCACGGTAGATACTCAGATGTTAATTTTTAAAACTGACATCTTAGTTTTAACATAATTTTCCTTTCGGGCTTCTGGTTCAAGGTGGAAGACTGAGTGCATGTAGTTTTTTGTTTGTTTTACACCATTATGATAAATCTGTCATAGGCCTCTCCCTCTTAACCCAGATCTCTAGACATAAGTCATATATTAGGCCAAAACCTATAACAGCCCAGGAAAATGGCACAGGGCATTCTCAAGTATAAGGAATTCTGAGTAATCCCTGAAATGAGATAAAGGTGTCAGATTGAATGCAGAAGCCACAGGCCACAATATACCCAGGTGAGGCCTGCTGCCAACACGTGGGGTAGGGCACGGGGAGGAAGCAGATCCTGGAGCAGGAAAGCCTCCAGGGACAGCTACTTGGAAGACTGGAGGAGAGGAAACAGAGGAGAATCCAGGCAGTTCAGCACCCAGATGCCCCTCCTGTCCCATCCCCCTTTCCCCAGACCCAGAGTTCAACAGCTCTGATTTTAGCTCCCTTTTTCTCACTGACTTTTTTTCACTTCTGGTTCACGGAGATGTATATCTTATTTTTTAGCCCACCTATACCTTTTAGATCTTTTTTTTAAAAAAAGTTTTATTTATCATGCTTTGTTTAGAGCAGAGCGACAAGATTAAAGCATGAATTTATAGCATGAACTTGATCAAAAGTTTGAAGTGATCAATTTTCCATGAAAATATACAAATACTGGCTTGAGATGAAAACCCTGCAAGAGCTTTACCAAAAGAAAATGCCCATGTTATAAAAGCTATTTTAGGACACAGAAACAGATGGGAAGTTACCTAACAAATTTCATGACACTATCATAATTCTGACACTAAAACTGGACAACAGCAGTAAAAGGAAAGAAAACTATACGTCAGTATTTTCTATACCATAGATGCAAATAGCCTTAATTGCAATTGGCATACTGAATCTAGCAATGTTTAAAAAATTAAAAGTACATCTCAGGATGTACTTTTATGCATGGTTGTGCAGGTTGTGTACTGCACAACTTGCTGCCATGTGAGTTGTACAGTGCGCAACTGAATTTTCTGAAACCCCGTATATCAGACCAAATAGGGTTTATCCCAGGAATATTAGCCTAGTTTAACATGTGTGAAAATCTATTTGTGTAATTCACTACATCAATAGATTAAGGAAGGAAAAAAGCATATGATCATCTTAACATATTTGAGAAAAGCATTTGTTAAAAGTTAACACCCATTTCTGCTTAAAGAGAACAGAAAACATACTCCCGGAAACTAGAAATAAAAAGAACAGCAAATGTCCTTAACTTAGGTAAATCTAGAATTAGCATACTATTCAATGGTGAAGGGTTAAATGTATTCATATTAAATCTAAAAAATGGGCAAATAGTATCACAAAGAAGAGGAAATAAGAATAGCCAAAGAATATAAGAAAAGGTAGTGTACTTTATTAATCAGGGTTATATGTACATTGAGATGCCATTTTTGTCCATTAGATTGGCACAGATGAAATATAATAACAAAAATTGGTAAGGGACTAAACCAGTTCTCTCAAAAAGTATGGTGAGAGTATAAACTGGAACAACGTTTACGGAGAACAATTTAACAATACCTATTAATACTGTAAATGCACACATTTTTCAGCTTTGCAATTCCATGTCTAGATGCTCTCTAGAGAAATATTCATGCCTAGGTACCATACATGGTTTTTCATTGCAGCATTGTTTGGAGTAGCAGAAATTAGGATACCCTGCCAAGGGTTAGATTCATCCCCACTGCCTTTTCTCAAGCAAGAGAAGTGCTGGGGGAAATAATGTGCTCTGGGAATCACAGATCTTATAACCTTATAATTCCTTGGACAGCCTCTCGTAGAAGATCAACTTTGGAGCCACTGACCTCAGAGGTGGCTTCCCTGCTACAATCTAGGAAAGACGGTGTAAGAGGACCCACTGTGGTCTGAGGGTTTGAAAAGAGGAGTAGCCTGACCCCCCTCCCCCAGATGGGTCCCCAGGGATGGAAAGGAAATGGTGGTGGATGCTAGAACTTGTCCTGCCCGGCTTTCCTGGGCAGATTGACACATGGGGATCTGCCTGTGATCTGAGGGAACTGGGTGTTAGGAGCAGGTGTCCCCAGCTGAGGTCAGCACTGAGGAATGGACACTGTCCTCTCTCCAGGAACAACGACAGCCCGTGCTGGGTCCTGATCGGTGCAGCCCCCACACCACTGTGTACCAGGGTCATCTGTTGGCCTGCGCAGTGAGAAGTCCTCACTGTGAATGAGACTCAAGTCCTCTGCCAACTTGGGTGCAGCGGCGCCAACCACTGCTGCCTCTTTGACTCGGTAAGGGAGAGCTTTGAGGAGCTGCTGGCTTTCTGCTTGTAACATGTGGACACTGGAGCTGAGAAACAAGGAAAAGTGCCAAAGGATGTGCTCTCAAGATTGTGGAGCAGGTTTACCCCTCTCATACCTACTGGTCAACTGGCAGAGATGCAGTTGGTACTTGAACAGCATTGGCTGCCAACAGTTTATAAAGACCTACCAAGAATCCTATGAACCAGGTAAGATGGTAAGCCTTTAGCATGGGTCTTATTGTCTATGTGATGAAAACCTATTAACCAGCCTGATCCCACAGTGAAACTGAAGACTCTCAAAGCAGAAGTTTGAACCCTTTCCCCTGGCTCGCTGCTTGGCACAATTCAGGTACCCACAGAGGCTGCTTTAATGGTGCCGGCATCCCTTTCTCCCAGATGGAAGGAGTTTATAGGCCCAGAACTGATCTCTTATGATCATGAAATGAGACATACAATGCTTTACTCTCAGAACCTGCTTTGAAGTGGGAGAAGTTTTATTGTCCAAATCCTTCTCTTATAACTCTCTAATACTTGGTGATTTAGATACCTCATGAACACTGAGAATTATAGTGAAGGTATTTTGTTGACCTGTTTAATTGATGAGTTTGGAGTTTATAAGTACTTCATACTCTATACAATGACTTTTTAAAAAAATACCAGAAAAAGTTCCATTTATCAAAGTCTACCAGGTTTGCCTGTTTACAAACTCAGCAAAATTTACAAATTGCAACAAAGCTGTCATCTTAACACCACATTGATCTCTGCTCCCAAAGAAAACACACACACATATTTCATGCCACCTACATCTATGTCAGTGATGGCTGATCTCTTTAAAAGAGGCAGAAAGTAACGGAATTTGGAGAGACGAAAGCTCAGCCTGCCTGTGTGGGGACTTCGGGGCTGTCGCTTGTCACCTGGATGGAAAGATGTGACCCCCACCCCAGTGCCCTCCTTCCCCAGAGCTCAGCGGGGAGAATGAATGTGGGTGAGCATTCAAACCTGGAAACTGACACCTTCAAACACCATGATCACTATCTAGGGACAGCAGAGTCACCTACATGATTCGAATCACAACTGGCCAAGTGTTCTGAAATAGCAGATCTCAATGGATTTCTCTGTTCCATTGTCCAAGTGTCACTCAACTTTCTGCTGCTATGTTTGCTCTCAGGCCAAAGGTCACTTTGGGCTGCTTCCTCCCTCTGACTGCTTGCTGGCTCCTAACACAAATGGATTATTTTATCAACTGTCTGGCAACTCCTTATCTAATTCATACACAAATTCAAAAGGGCTTTTCCCTCCACATTTTACTTAGAGACATCTAAAGTTCTTAGGTGAACTGGAGATTGGGGGCAAGGGCTTCTTTTTTAATATCAACCTTTGAGGATATACAGACAGAAAGGGCCTCACCAGACATGAACCAGCAATTCTATTTCTGGATACACACACAAAAGAATTGAAAGTAAGGCTCTGAAAGATACTTGTACACCAATTTCATGGCAGCACTATTCACAACAGCTAAAACGTGGCCTTAAAAAGGAAGAAAATTCTGACAGCTGCTACAGCATGGATGAACCTTGAGGACATTATGCTAAGTGAAGTAAACCAGTCACAAAAAGACAAATGCTGTATGACTCCACTTATATGAGATACTCACAGAGTAGACAAATGTATGGAGACAGAAAGTAGAATGGTGGTTGCCAGAGGCAGTGGCAAGTGGGCGACGGGGAGGTAGTGTTTAACAGGTATAGAGTTTCAGTTTTACAAGATGAAAAGAGTTATGGAGCTGGATGGTGGTGATGGTTGCAAAACATGAATGTATTTAATACCACTGAACTGTACACTTAAAAATGGTTAAAATGAAAATAAAATAAAATACACAGTCCTAGGGAAATAGGTTTTCTCTAATCCTACACGTTTATAATTTGATATAGTATACAAGGTGGTAATCACAATTCCTCACTTTATTTTAGAACCTGAAACTTGTATAAAATGCTTTCTTTCACATGCTCTGTATGGAAGGAAAAATCAATAATGCAATAATGAAAATTAACTCTGAATAAAGTTGTTTACCAAAAAAATTGGTTAAAATGATAAATTTTATGTTACGTGTATTTTACCACAATAAAAATTTTTGGAAAAAAAGAAAGATATAATGCTCCACTCTGTTTTCTATAGTTGGTGGCAATTGTAAGAAAATTTCTTTTTCAACAGAACAAACTATAAAAGTGCGCATTAAAAAAGAACAACAAAAAACATTAGACATTGCCCACCACATCGTGTCGAGCACTTGGCAAAGCCTGCCTAATTTGCGGGAGCTGGGCTGGCTGAATCCTGGACATGTTAAAATAGATTCTGGTTTTTGCCCAAATCCACTGGGATTCCATGTCAGTGGGGTGTGATAACAGGAATCTATCTTTTTACAGTGTTCCTAAAGAGAATTCTGACTTGTGATCAGTTCTTTATCTAGATTATTCCAGAAGCAGAATAATCATAGTTTAGTAATTTCCTTAGTTGTTCTTTCAGGTTAATCTGTAAACAGTTGTCAAGCAGGTAGGACACATAGGGTTCTGTGTGGCAGACGTTAGGAAAACAGAGGGTGAATAATAATGAGTTATTGTTTATTGAGTGTTCACTATGAGTCAGGTACTGTGCTGAAAACTTACCATGAATTACCTAATTCAATCCTCACAGCACTCTAAGAGGTACATGCTATTAACAACCATTTCACAGATGAGAAAACGGAAGCAGAGGTGAAATAACTTTTTAAAATCCTTACAGTCAGTAAACCTGATGCCAGAGCCTGCACTGTTTACCACCATAAGCCAGTCCCTGCCTTCAGCAAGCCTGGTGAAGTGGGGGGATCATTGAAATGACCATAATAAGAGGCAGAATGAAACAAGGGTTAACTTGAGACACAAAAACAATTCCTGGGGGAGAAGCCACATCTGGGACAGTAGATTGGACTCCAGAGATTTTTTACCCTTTTGCCAAACAGCTAAAGGGCTCTGGAAATCCCCAGCAAATTCTAGAATGGAGCCGCAGGCAATTAGCAAGAGTCAACCCATCTGACCATGAGACAGATCCAGAGAGTTCTTTTCTAACACAGATTTTTCTTCAAGAAAAGGCACCAAACAGGTTGCAGCCCAGGGACTGAGGGGAAAAGCTGGCTATTTTCACTTCTCAGTTTCTAAACTTCTTGATTTGGCAATGTTTTCAGGGTAGGAGTCGGGTCATGCTGGGAAGTGGTCAGATACGAAAGTGCAGATTCTGGATTTTTCTTCCTTGTGGTGCCTGCAATTGATTCACCCAAGGACTGTGACTCGGGGGCTAGAGAGAGCTGTCAGTCAATTTGGGACCCAAATAGCAAAGTCAGGGGCATCTGAAAGCAGGAAGGTGACCCTGTTTCAGGGGACCAAGCAGGTATTATTCAGTCTGAATTAAGGCCTCCGAGGTTGAAGGTCATTCCTAACTCAGAAGTTGTTTTTCTGAGCTAGTTTCCCAGAGATTGTGCATGAACTGCAGCAAAGACACTACCCTAACCCCACAGTGATCTCATGTTTTCAAAGATGTCAGGCTCTGTGGGTCCAAGAAACAAACTGGTCAAAAAAAGGCAGTGGAAGACTCTATTTTGAGATGTGAAATGCTCTAAGGGGCCTGTTTTCCTTTTTTTATTCCTTCATCCTAAAGATTAGCTATTAGAGGCTCCCTCCAACCTACAAATTTATTTTGGCTTCATCAATATTTGGAATTTATGATACTAGTATGTTTTATTCTGTTCTATCTCTCTACCTACCTCTCCTATGAGTAACTGCCTTAAGTTTTAAATTACCTACTTTAACAAGGCAAATGCTAAATATCTACAATAAACCCAATTTAGAGGAAGAAAAAAGGAGAGATTTAAGATTTGAATGTAAAAATTCTGACTGTAAATATCTTTTTTCCTCTAACTTGGCAGCTATTTCAATGTATATGTAAGCACAATGGCTAAGCTGGATTTCTCTCCAACCAAGTAACTCAGATTAAACACCATTGCTCAAATCTAATTTTGATATCATAAATCAATGTTTTTATGGTACATATAAATTTGAAGCATGAAATGAAAAATGGTTGTTTCTCTCCTTCTCCCCCCAATAAACCAAACAATAACAACAAAAGCAAAACAGTCACCCTTGGAAACTTCACAAGCAAAAAGGAGCGACAAGAAAACAGGTCTAGAGGGATGTTGATTTGGGGCTTATTTAATAAGACCATGGTGGCAAAGATAGCTGAGGGTCCACCAAAGATTCCTGCCCCAGCCCCCTCCAAAGAGTAGGGCTGTTGCTGGGGACCAGCTGCCCAGTCAGGGGCGACACTTGCCAGGACCCGTGCACCTAAGCGAGGATATATATGCCTCGTCGCTGCCGATGGACTATGAATGGAAGAAATGGGTATCAGTTCTGGGCTAAGAGAGTTAAGAAGCAAGTGTGTCTTCACTCTCTTGTTCCCCCAGTGCACTCTGAAAACTGAGAACCACAGGGACCTAGAGGAGGGTAGATCCACAAGAGTGCAGGAGCCTAGATTCTGAACAACTGTGGAAAGCAAAGCTGCCCATCAGGAACACTTACATTTACTATCCTGTGAACCAGAAGAAACCTAGCCTGCTTAGCCACTGATACGTTGGAGTTGGCTTATTGCAGTGAATAGCACTATTTTGTTACATTCCAATGTGCTGAGATTAAGGGCTGGAGGAGGGAGTAAAGACTTATTAGTGAGTTAAAAGGCACCCTGGGGAAAAAAACCATATTTTTTCCTTCGATGGAAAACTCTTTAATATAGGGGTTATCATCTCAAATGCCTAAAACAGTAGGCAGGTATGTAGTGTAAAATTAGCAGATGTGAACACCTAGGCAGTACCTATGTGACAGGCACTGTTCTAAGCGCTTATTCTAACTTACTTAGTTCTCCCAGATTTGTGAAGTAAACTATTATAACCCCTGTTTTGCAGATGAGGAAACTGGGGCCCACAGGGGTTAAGTAATCTGCCTAAGGTCACACAACTGGTGAGTGGCAGAGGCAGGGTGCAAGGCCAGGCAGCCTAGCTCCAGAGTCGTGCTCTGCTCACTCCACGATACACACACTTCTCATCATCTAAGTGGATGAAGGGGCCAGGTGAGGCTGAAGCGATCAGCAAAATCATGTCTAACCTGAAGGGGTCAGCTATTCAACACTACCGGTGATTTCCGTATGTACTGTAGACCTACCCATCTTTCAAGAAAAGCCAGACACCCAGATTTTATGCAAAAATCTCCCATTTTAAAATTGTTTCAATTTTGTTTTAACCCACTGCAGCCCAAACAAAGCGCACCAGCAGACTGTTTGTAGCCCAGGGCTGGCCACTTGCCATCCCCGCTTTCAGACCTGCTGTCTCCAAGGACCGTGCTGTCTTCTGCTTGTCCCAAGGCCCTGGGGAATTCTGGGTCTGGGAGCCAGAAAAGGAGTCAACTCTGCAAACAACAGCTCCTTCAGGCCTGCTGATATGAATAATTAATTTCTGTTTTCTCACTGCCAGCCCACAAAGGTTACCAACAAGCCCAGCATTCAGGAGGAATGCCATGCCCTTCTGAGACAATGAAGACAGGCGTGGGGGGCCCTGGGGGTGCACAGGGAGCCCCACAGTGAAGTCCAGCGTGGTGCCCTGCGCTCAACGGGAGCCTGTGGATGTGGGCACAGGCCTGTGTGCGCTCTCCCGGCCTCCATGGGGCCATCAGAGCATCCAAGAGGCTCATTAGAGATGTGCACTCTGTGGCTTTCTCTGCTGTCAGCGGGAGAGGGCTCTGAATTCCTCAAGATGCTTTAAAATAAAACAAAAAGGCACAATTATGCAGCCAAACCGAATGCAGGCAGCTGCATACAAAGCAGGGCTTTCTCTATAATAAGACAACAACCTCAGCGAGACAGTGCTGAGGTCTCACCTTCTTCCCCGGGCTGCAGCTGTGAGGCATCCGTAATTGGATGCTCCACTGCTCCGGCTCTTGGATTATTCAAACTGCAGGATTTCCAGAAGCCTCGGGTTTCAATTAAGGATATGACTAGGCAACAAGATGAACAAGATACCATTTTTCACCCTTATTGTCTATTTCCATGCACATGGCCACACCAGTAATGTCTGTGACAATAGTAATAAAATTAGCCAACATACACTGTTTACTATGTTTCAGGTGCTAAGTGCTTTATATATTGAACTAGTTCATCTTCACACCGACCTGATTAGGTATGGATATCATATTATTATCACCCTCAATCTATAGGCAAGGAAACTGAGGCACAAAAAAATTTAAGTTAGCTCAAGGTCACATGGCAATCAAGTGGCAGAGCTGGGATTCAAACCCAAGCAACGTGACGGTCCTAACGTGTGTGCTTTGTACACAGCATGCTCTCAATCACCCTACCAGGGGCTGTTGGCATTTACACAGAGCTTACTGTATGCCAAACCCTGTGTTATATATTTTCTAGACATTATTTCATTTAATCTTTACAACATCAGGTGAAATATAATCATCTCCATTGTACAGAAAAGAAAATAGGTTTATAGAGAGGTGAAGTAATTTGATCAAGGGCACAGAATGACAAGCAGCTTACAGCCTAGAACCAAACCCAGGTTCCTCTGATTCAAAGCCAAGCTCTTAACCATTATTTGGTACAGAGTCCTAGCTCATCTAACTTACTGGGGTTCATAAAATCAGGCCTGGAACATCATCCAGTCCAATACCTTGTTTTAGAGATGAGGAGCTGGAGCCTGGAGAGATTAAGAATTAGTGGTGCAATGGAGTAGGGTAACTTTGGTCCCAGGAAGAGCTGAGCTCCAATCCTAATCTTGTTCTTTATTAGCTGTGTGACTTGGACAAGTGACTCAATTTTTCTAGACTCATTATTACTAAAGAATAAGAATAGTAATACTTAGTCTCATTGGACTGTACTGATTAAAGTCCATGTGTAACATATACTTCTAATAAATACTTGGCATGGCAAAACCATATCATTATATTCAGGCATCCCCAACTCATAGATTGATAGTTTCAAACTTTTGTTTACAAGTCTGTTCTTTATGATTTGAAATAATGGTGTAATTGGTGAGTAGGCTGTGAGGAAGTCCCCAGATCTAATTAATGAAGACCTTGGAAAATTGCACTGCACTTCTGGAACTTTTCTGAGTGTCACACTCATTTCAAATGTGCAAAATCCCCGAGGAAATCACATTTCTCAGAGATTTGGACAATCAGATATTTAGGTGTTCAATTGTCACAAATAAAGTTAATATACTACTTGATCAATGATACAGGCAAAATAGGTTCCCATGGGTTTTAAATTCTAGTATTCTTTTCATTATGTTAGTGATTTCATGATTTTGCATCTGGAGCAATGGACCATGCTCTAATGGGCTGTCAGCAATGCAGAAATATCAAGATTGGTAACATATATCTGGTTTCACTGAGGGGGGTTTTTATATTTGGTTGCTATGGCTGATTATTTAGCAATATATGCCTATATGACCAGCCTCCCATAAAAGTCTCAAACCTTTTATTAGTTCTAATAGTTTTTTTGGTGGCATCATTAGGATTTTCAACATATAGTATCATGTCATCTGCAAAAGTGATAGTTTTACTTCTTCTTTTCCAACTTGGATTCCTTTTATTTATTTTCTTGTCTGATTGCTGTGGTTAGGACTTCCAATACTATGTTGAGTAAAAGTGACAAGAACAGGCATCATTGTCTTGTTCCTGATCTCAGAGGAAATGATTTCAGCTTTTCAGTGTTAAGTAGGATGCTGGCTCTAGGTCTGCCATATATGGCCTTTATTATGTTGAGGTATGTTCCTTCTATATCAACTATATTGAGAGCTGTTACCATAAATGGATGTTGAATTCTGTCAAAAGCTTTTTCTGCATCTATTGAGATGATCATGTAATTTTTATTTTTTAATTTGCTAACATGGTGTATCATATTGACTGATTTGCAGGTGTTAAGTCATCCTTGTAGCCCTGGGATAAATCCCATTTGATCAGGGTGTATGATCCTTTTCATGTACTGTTGAATTCAGTTTGCTAATATTTTGTTGAGGATTTTTACATCTATGTTCATCAGTGATACTGGCTGTGGTTTTCTTTTTCTTGTGGTGTCTTTGCTTGGTTTGGTATGAATGAGCTCAGAAGTGTTCCTTCCTCTTTAATTTTTCTAAATAGTTTGAGAAGGGCAGGTATTAATTCTTCTTTAAATGTTTGGTAGAATTTACCTTTGAAGGCTTCTGGTTCTGGACTTTTATTTGTTGGTAGTTTTTGGTTTTTTTTAAATTACTGATTGAATTTCATTACTGGTAATGGTCTGTTCATATTTTGTATTTTTTCCTGATTCAGTCTTGGGAGATTGTACATTTCTAGAAATGTATCCATTTCATCTAGGTTTTCCATTTTATTGGTGCGTAACTATTTACAGTAATCTCTCATATCTTTTGTCTTTCTGTGGTGTTAACTGTAACTTCTCCTTTTTCTTTTCTGATTTCTTTGAGTCCTCTCTTTTTCCCTTGATGAGTCAGGCTGAAGGTTTATCAGTTTTGTTTATCTCTTCAAAGAATCAGCTCTTAGTTTCATTGATCTTTTCTATTTTTTAAATTCTCTATTTGATTTATTTTTGCTCTGATATTTATTATTTCTTTTCTTCGACTAACTTTGGGCTTTGTTCTTCTTTTCCTGGTTCCTTTAGGTATAAAGTTAGGTTGTTTGAGTAAATATCAGGATAAAATATTATCCTAAAGTGCATTTTATTCTGGCAATCAAATAAACTAATTTGCATATAATAGATATAATCTATTCTTGAAGGATAAAAAAAAAGCCTCAAACCTTGAGATTGAAACAGACTTCCCTGGGGGAAGATATTCCACATATGTCTTTGCAGTTTGCTACGAGAGAGAGAGAGAAATCCAACATGGTGTAAGACAAGGGAGGACATCCAGAGCCTGTTTTGAATCTCTCTGGAGTCTGTTGATACATATATGTTTATTGCTGCTTTTGCTGTGTCTCCTCTGGAAAAAAATCCTAGCCATAAGTATAACCGGCTACTGAGTCTTACAAATCCTAGCAAATCACTGAATGAAACAATAGTGAAACGATTCAGCCATTTCTGACATTGTTTTCCACATTTTTGAGACCCACTCTCTCATACATCCTTCTTCAGCTTGGGTCCTAGAGGTTTCAAGGAAAATACTTTGATTTCGGAGGCTCAGAGAGCTATTCTTCTGTATGAATATAACTCAAGTGTTTTTATCAGTCAAGATAAATGATGCAATACAGCAGGAAAAATCAGCACGAAATATTTCAGTGGCTTAAAGTAACAACGGTTTATTTCTCACTCTAGGATATATCCATTAAGGGTTGAGTAGTAGCTCTGCTCTGTATTGCCCTCCCTTCTAGGACCCAGGCTGACGGAATTGCCATCAATTGGAACATTGTATATTGCAGTAGCTAAGGGGAAAGAGTGCTCTGAAGGGTCTCATACCAGCATTAAATGCTCCAGTCTGGAAGCTGCATACATCATGTCCACTCAAATTCATTGGTTAGAACTAGGCAAATAGCCCTACTCAATTTCAAGGGAACCAGGAATGTAATCTTACCTACCATGTTCCTGGAGAGCAAAGGGGAACCAAAATATTTAGTTCATGGTCCTAATGACTAGCACTGGTCTTCATTAGCTGCGGAGGGCCTAGTTGGGCAGGTTTGACGTATCAGCCTTTTTCTGCATTGACCACCTTCAGGAAACAACATATGCCTATCAGGTAGAAGGTTGCAAAATGGCAAATTCTCAGCTGGTGGGCAAGTGGATGTGGTAGTAAGTCAGAAGGGTACACGTCAAAATCTCCTTTGAGCATGTGAGGTTGAAAATGGAAAATTGAAGAAAAATCCACCATAGACCTTGAGAATCACAGCTCTAGAATATGTCTTATCAATATGTCCTACTGGTCCAAAAAAAAAAAAAAAAAAAAAGAGGAGAAGGGGGAGGAAGAGATGAAGATAAAGGTAAAGAAGAGGAAGAAGAAATGAAAAAGGTTTTAAATGCTTAAAACCCCCAATAGTCTGCCAAGGTATTCCAAGTCCCACAAAATTCTTACTTGAAAATGTACAATCATTCTTCTATTGTTCAATATACACACTATGTCAACATCGTGTTGGGGCAGTAATACTAGAATTAAAAGAAATGATCCTCTTCTAATATACCAAATCCAGTGGGGGGAACAGAGTGGCAAACCATTTTAAATCATTTCATAATTGCTCATATGAGTGAATGTGCAAGTTCAGGGAAGGATTGTGGGCCAACATTGAGCTGGTTTTCCAGAACCACTCACAGTCCCCTTCTCTCTTAACACTCTTTACTATAGATGCTAAAGAGTGAAAATTTCTGATTTGTCAGCCCTTCCTGCTGCTAATGGCCACGTGACCCAACATTGGCCAATAGCATGAAAGCAGCAGTTGCTAGGTAGGAATTGGGGGAAAGCCTTTTAAAGGGACAGCTAGCATGATGCCGTCAATCTGATCTCATTAGATTTAGGGGCTAGAGCAATCACTCTTTTATGTGGAAGATAACTGGGGCTGGAGGAGAAAGGCTAAAGGCAGAACAATGAGTTATGGCAGTCTTTTAGATTAGAGGGAATGGAATGAACCTCTAGATATTCATGAACATATATTGAATACTTCCTATATGCCGAGCACTCTGACATGCTGGGGCTACAGAGGCAAATAAGACATAGGTCAGAATAAGGTGCTTCTCACGATGTCAATCACAACCCCAGGGCAGGAATGAGGGGTGCTTGTGGAACCTCAGGTTTGAGATATTCTGTCCCCTGCCCCAAGTCCAGGAAACACAAACAGGGTAGGATGGGGCCCAGAGGAATTAAGGTCAGCCTCATTATGCAGCAAGTCAAAGCGGCACCAGGACTGCTGTGGTGATGGGAAGAAAGTGACTTAAGAGGCGATGGTCCTTTTATGTACATATCTCACCCAAACAAGCCCTGATGTTCTCCCATATCTAGTCTGGTTATTTTAAATCACTGTGTTGGGGCAAATTAGAAAAGGAAATGGCACAGTCTTAGGAGAAGCCTAGACTCAAAACAGTCCCACTTGACCTGATGAAAATGGTCTGGAATTAAAAAGGGATGATGGTTGCACAACTCTGTGAATATACTAAAAACCATGACTGCACACTTTTTTTTTTTTATCTTTTTAATGGAGGTACTGGGCCTCCTGCATGCTAGGCATGCACTCTACCACTGAGCTATACCCTCCCCCCCACAACTGTACACTTTAAACAGGAGAATTTTATAGTATGTGAATTATCCTTGATAAAATTAATTAATGAATTAATTTTTTAATCGAGGGGTTAATAATCCCATCACTTAGCTCTAAGTGAACTTGGGCTTGTTAACTGGTCAGAGCCTCAGTTTTCTCACCTGCAAAATAAGAATGGTCATACTTTACAGCAAGAACAGAACAGTAGATTGTTCTGAATATTAAGTGTGGTCATGTAGGTTAAGCACACATCATGGTGCCTTCAGGTAGTAGAAGTGAAATATCTTCTAGATCCTTTCTTTCAAGTATCAGTAAAAATTTTAAAACAATCATTTTCTCAGCAGCCGCAAGATACAACATAAGCTCTAGGCAAGCTCCCTTCAGACAGTCTTGTCTCAGGCAGACAAGAGCAGGGATCAAATGCGGAGACAGGAACACCAACCGAAGCTGACGCTCACTGCAGAAAGACTGCGGATTGACTCTGCAGCTTGAATAACAAGAGAGATTCACGTGGTGTAAAAAACAGCTACACAGACAGAGCGGATGGTAAAGTCAGGCGGGCACAGACATTTCCGCTTATGATTCTAGTTTAGTATCCAAACAGAATCCAAGTTCTAAAATAGCCAAATTGACCATAACACCTGCACAAGCCAGTGTGGCTTCAACACAGCCCTGATGTTTAGAGATGACCCAGACCCCACTCCCCTCACTATGGTTCCTCAAAACCAGAATGAACCAAAGGCAAACCTTATACAACCAGAATTGTCTGGCACGATGCCAAGTCAGGGAATGTCAGTGGTCACTGAGCTTCTCATCTGTGACTATTAGAAAATCAACAAGGTACTTATCAAGTAACTGCCATGTGCCCAGCCTCATGAAAGGTATTGTTGTGAGGGAGAAAGAGAAGCATAAGCCATGATCCCTACTCTTAAGGAGCCAGCTGACCTCTTAGTTTGAGAGCAACACTTCACAGTAAACATGTAAAAGGCGTGCCTTGCACAGAGCAGTGGTTCAGTTGCTATTTGTTTATTAGATCAATGAATTAATAGATGACACAATAACAAGACAATTGTGCGAGTGTGGGGCTCACTCTAAGAACCACAAGATGGGTTGGAGTAGTTGGGAAAGGCTTGTGCCAGAGGCTGCTAGTTGCCTACTCCATATCAATTCTTCCATTTTTCCTTGTAACAGAGCCCCTATTTTATTTGAGGTGGCCATATGCCCAGATAAAATACTACATTTCCCAGCTTCCCTTGTAGTCAGAGATAGCTAATGAGCTCTAAATAGAAATAGTCAAGAGAGGCTTCTAGGAAAGTGCCTTAAAAGGCAGATCAACAGCTGCTACTCACTCTTATGTCCTTTCTCCCTTTCTTCTAATTCCTGTCTGAAACATGAATGTGATGGCTGGATTTCCAGCAGCTATTTTGGACTGGGAGGCAACCTTGAGACAAAAAAGCAAAAAGAAGCCTAAATCCTGATGACCATCATACTCTCCCTGGATTGCTTATCTCTAGAATTCTTTTACATGAGTGATAAATAACCCTCTATCTTGCTTTTGGGGGTTTTGTTGAATGCAGCAAACCCATATCTTAACCAATACAAGGTTCCACCAAAAAGCCAGGCCTTAAAGGAAGGACTGGCTTTGCAACTGAGGAAGTGAAGGAAGGAGGGCATCTCAAATGCCAGAAAGAGCACAGGAAAAGACACAGGCAGGAATAAGCACTGGCTGAAACCAAGTGGGTAGAGAGTAGGAAATAAGGAGAAGCCAGATGATGGTTTGGCGGTAGGGGACAGGGCTTGAATGGAGAAGGACCAGGAACCACAAAGGACTAAGAAAGTTTGTTTCCCCCTGAAAAAGCAAAACACCTCCGGATCTGGAGGGGAGTAAGAAAGAGAAAGAGGCAGACAAAGAGGCTTAGGGAACTTCATTACATGAAGAGACGTATGAGCTATGGCCTGGTTCAGCCAACTGAAAGTTCCTGGACTTAAGACAGTAACAATAACACCATCTAAGATTTATTAAACACTCAAGTGCCCTCCCATGTGCTACACACTGTACACACAGGATCTCACTGAAGCGTCACAAGTCTATGACATGGTCCTACTGTTATCACCCCCATTTGGCAGACAAGGAACTGGGCCTTAGAGAGTCAGTAACTTATCCAAGGTAAGCATCACAACCCTGCAGGCGAGGTAAAATCATGCCCATTTTTCAGATGAGAAAGGGTTTGTACCATTCTTTGAAAGCCAGGAAAAGCTATGAAGATCCTAACTTTAAAACATAAAGATCGAGTCAAATATAGAGCTAACTGCTTTGTAGTCTCTTCACCAGAAGAAAAACAGATGAGAAGAATAGAAAAGTTCCCAGGCTTGGCTGCATTTACCACTTGTAGAGGAGGAAGACACAGTTAAACAGGCCCACCCACACCCTCTGGGGGGCTAGTGATGTGTTCATGGGGAGTAGATGGTGCTAGGATGGTGGGGGTGAGGGGCGGGAGAGGTGGCAAGCATTAAAGGACCAAGCAAACAGAGACACCATGTCAACTCTGGTTACAAATGAATCACAGCCAACCACTAGCTCATGTGTCTCAAATAATTTCTTAATATCTCTCCACAACAGGGAACAGAAAAAAAAACTACTCTGTCACAGCTAAGGCTGAAAATTCAATACTTTGAATTAAGATATTCAGTCACATCCACTGAACACAAGGAATTCTTCCTGGAGCGAAAACCTCATTAGTCACTAACAGGAAGGGGAGAAAAAACCATCAGGTTACAAATGAAGCAGGTAACATGAGTCCCTAGTAGGAAATGCATTTCCCATGAAGATTAAAAATAAAAAGTCCCCATCGGCAGCCTGGCAGAATCTGATGGCAGGGCCTCCCAACCAGAGAAATCTGGAAGTCTATACCTGGCCCAGGATAGCATTACACACACCGGAAGGTAAAGAGTGTCAGCTTTGTAAGCCTGACCCAAGATCCAGTGCCGACTCCACCACAGGCTGTTTTTTTTTAAATTATGATCATTTATTATTATTTTTAATTGAAGTATAGTTGATTTACAATGTTGTGTTAGTTTCTGGTGTACAGCATAATGATTCAGTCATACATATATATATATTCTTTTTCATTATAGGTTATTACAAGATACTGACTATAGTTAGTTCCCTGTGCTATGCAGTAGGACCTTGCTGTTTATCTATTTTATATCTAGTAGTTTGTATCTGCTAATTCTAAATCCCTAATCTATCCCTTCTCCCCTTTTCCACTTTAGTAACCATAAGTTTGTTTTCTATGTCTGTGAGTCTGTTTCTGTTTTGTAAATAAGTTCATTTGTCTCGTTTATTTTAGATTCCACATGTGAGTGATACCAATGTGATATTTGTCTTTGTCTGACTTACTTCAGTTGGTATAATCATCTCTAGGCCCATCCATGTTGCTGCAAATGGCATTATTTCACTCTTTTTTATGGCTGAGTAGTTTTATATGTATACCACATCTTTATCCAATCATCAGTCAGTGGACATTTAGGCTGCTTCCCTGTCTTGGCTATGTAAATAGTGCTGCTATAAACATGGGGGTGCGTATATGTTTTTGATTAGAGTTTCCTCCAGATATACGCCCAGGAGTGGGATTGCTGGATCATATGGTAAGTCTATTTTTAGTTTTTAAAGGAATCTCCCTACTGTTTTCCATAGTGGCTGCACCAAATTACATTCCCACCAACAGTGTAAGAGGGTTTTCTTTTCCCTACATCCGCTCCAGCTTTTATTGTTTGTTAACTTTTTAAAAATGGTCATTCTGACCAGTGTCAGGAGATACCTCACTGCAGTTTGATTTGCATGTCTCTCATTATTAGTAATATTGAGCATCTTTTCATGTGCCTGTTGGCCACCTGTATGTCTTCATTGGAGAAATGTCTGCTTAGGTCTTCTGCCCATTTTTTGACTATTTTTGTTGTAGTTTTTCCTCTTTTTTGTTTGTTATTGAGTTGTATGAGCTGTTTGTATATTCTGGAAGTTACGCCCTTGTCAGTCACATCGTTTGCAAGCATTTCCTCCCAGTCCATAGGTTGTCTTTCTGTTTTGTTTATGGTTTCCTCACCATAAGCTGTCTGATGCTGGGTAAATTTCTTCACTTCTCCTAGCCTCAGCATATTCACCTATAAAATGGGATGAGTAACTTCCAATCACTAAATGAGGCTACATGAGATGGTCTGCTGCTCCTGTTGCTATGATTTTGACAGGACTCATATCTTAAGTGTTCTTTGCTTAAAATTCCAGGGGAAAAAAATGCCATAAGATATATAAGAAAGAGCCTAGATCTGGCTCATAGACACTGCTTTGAGGGTCATGAGCCTCTGACCCTGAGGTTACTTTTAGGGCTCCTGGGTCCTCATCTATCTGAAGAGGGGCAGGAAGACCCTTAGACCAACCCTAAGATCTCTTCCTGTTCTAGGCTCTTGAATGTCGCTAAGGTTCTAAATGACAGTCCTTACCCATTTCAGGCTTTAACAAGTTACCTCCTAGAAAGTTGTTTATCTAAAAACTTTTAGTTTCCACCCTAGAAGCAAAAGGGCCAGTGAGAACCTCGAGGGCAGGTCACCAACTTTTGCAGTCTTGGCCCTTAACACAAACCTGGCACAAAGTAAGACCGGGTAAATCCTTGTTGAGTGTAATGGACACACGAATGAATGAATGATTTCCAAGGGCTGGCAAAAATAGAGACTGTTTTTCCACCACTGAGCAGTTTAATGCAAGGAGAAAATGCTACCAATTTCAAATATTAATGATATTTATTTTGTCATCTGATCCAAAATCAGAATACCAGATGAATAGTTGCTGCCAGCCAAAAGGATGCCTGACTTGGGCTTTTGCTGGAAGAGTGCACTTTGGTCCAAGTGTGGCACAGGGTTTGCCACAGGCTACAGAAGGAATATGTAAACCCTGAGAAGAACAGGTTACCCAATCTCTAAGGCAGGGATGGCAGAGAAGCATGTCAACATCTGAAAGGGAAAATACCAGGGCCTCCACATGTGGGCATGCAGTTGTGTCTGCCCAGGTGCTCCCAGCTGAGGAGCGGAGATCCAAAATCCAGCAGGTGGTCTGCTCACCTGTGAGGCCAAGACCACCCAGGAGCCCTATGGGCGGGTGGGAGCCCTGCTGGTTAACCTCAGCAGCAGATGAACTGGGGTCTGCTGGGGACTTTAATGATAAAATAATAATAATATAATAATAATAATGCATACACACATATACACAAACAAATGTATGCATTTAATGGTCACTGTGTGAATAAACTAAACTCTTTAAATATTTGATTGTACTTAATTTTCATAACTACCCTGAGAAGTAGGTGTTGGTGTTTGAGGCAGAAGAGCTTGCTGTTTAAAAGCTTGGACTTGAGAGTTAGACTGCATGGATTCAAATCCTAAGTGCTGCTTATAAGCTGGGTGGCCTTAAGTGGGCTTATTTAAGCTCTCTGGGTCTCATGCTTCTCTTATGTTAAGTGGAAATAATAATAGTGCCTGTCTTACGAAGCTGTTGTGGAGTATGAGTTAATACGTGTAAAATGCTTACAACAGGAGTAGGCACAAAGTTGAAGCATCAACTCAAAGAAAACCTACAGTCATAGTTAACACTGTGGGTGCTTACTATATGTCAGGGCCTGTTCAAAGCCCTTGAGAAATATTATCCCATTTATTCCTCATATCAATGGTCTGATGTGAGCAGTGTTTATTAGTCCCATTTAACAGATTAGAAAACAGAGACACAGAAAATTCAAATAACTTCTCCCAAGGTCATGCAAGCAGTCCAGCTTCAGAGCCCATGGTCTTTATCAGCATTTTCAAATCTTTTGGCCCAATCCACAGCAAGAAGTACATTCTACATCAGGACCCAGTATACACTCAGACAGTTATACATAACTGAAACAAAGTTTTAAAACAGAAACTACGCACCATCACCATGTGCAATGCATTCTGATGCTTTCTATTATATTGCAACCCATTAAAAAATATATATCACTCAACAAATATTTGTGGAACACCTACTATGTGTTAGACATTGCTGTAGGCTTTGGGGGCTACGTCAGTGGATGAAAGAGAGAAAAAAAAAAAATCCTTGCCCTCTTGGAGCTTGCATTTACCAGAAAGAGAAAGTAAATAAAATCCACATGCAAAATGGTAGCAACTGTGGTGATAATTTGGTGATCGCTATGGCGAAAAATAAAGCAGGGAAGACCAAGGGTGGCCAGAGAAGGTTTCACGACGCTTTCACTCCCCACTACGCTGATTTCAGCAGGCTGTCACCCACAATGGAAAACTCCTGTCCTTAAATCTCGCCACTCCAGTGCCTCCTGTATATATGAAGCCTCTTCCTCCTAGATTGTGCCACGTGCACACTTGTATGTGACTATGCGCACATGTGTACACATGTATAGGCGTGCATGGACGTGTTGCACGCATGTATGCATATGCATGTCCACCTCCATTCACTTCCTCACTGGGGAGCTTTGGAGACGGGAGGCCGGTGTTCAGGGGTTCCCTACACAATCCTGCCCTACCCTGCAGAGGGGTCCTGGAATGGAGCCTGAAAAATAGCCCAGGCACCATTAGCCAATACCATGAGTGCCAGACGTGCCTTCAGTGCAGAAGAGGGAAAATCTTTTTTATCACTGGTCCACCCAGAGGGAGCACCTTTTGTAAATTGTTAGGCCAGAGGGAAAGCTAGTTCCTAATCTGAATCAAGGCCCTCTATGTGCTAGAGTGCCCTTAAGGAGAGAAGAGACAGCACACAGGAATAAAAATCACCTCCTGGGGAAAATCCAGTGCATTGGGCACACCTGGCAGGGTGATTGATGGTGATTGATGTGGCTCTGGGAGGAGATGGGACTGGAGCCAGCTCTAAAGCAACTCTGAGCCACCTAGGTAGCCTCCACTGAGGGCATTTGGAACTTGGCACGAAAGTGAAATCTTCAGACTCTCAGTTAAAGGGGCACATAAAAATGGTACTAGCATGGGCAGCAAAAGCACTGCCTATGGGAAAAGCAGCCAGTCTCTGCTAATGAATAAGTGTAATTGATCACAACAGATGACTTGATGGCCCTTCCAAATGTGCTTTTAGCAAAGTGGACAGTTTTTCATTCAAATGCAAACTCACTCAGATAAGATCTAATAATGGAGATTTTGGAACAATCCCAGCATCAGTGATTTCTTTTTTTCCCCTCCTACACTGAACAGGAAGGCTTCTTAAGTTCCTGGTCACAGCTTCACCCAGTCAGATGACAATTAATGTTTTCCCTATGGCTGAGGAGACCCTGACAGACCCTGGGGCAGCAAAGGGCCAGTCACAGGATACCACACATCCCTATCTGTCCTTTCCTCCTTAGCCCCTTTCCCACCCTCTGACCTATGGGGAGATGAGTGGCTGGGAGACACACTCAGTTCAATCATCCATTTATTTAATAAATATTTATTGAGCACTTACTATACACAAGGCACCGTGTTGACCATCACAAGGGGATTCCACCATAAGATGGTTAAGACCAGGTCCCGTCCTTAGAAGAAGGGGCAGATGTGAAGGGAGGCAGCAAATGACAGGAGGCTCGAGTGGAGGTCCCAGCTCACTCCAACAAGCACTTAATCTTTCTGACCTTCAATTTCCTCCTTTATCAAATGAAGACACTGCACTAAACATGATCTCTGGGCACTAGGCCAGCTTGAAAACTCTATGAATCTAAGTCCTCCCCTTCCCACGCAGGCTCCTAGGCTTCTAGGAAGCTGACAGATCAGGTGCCGCCTTCTAGGAAGGGGGCAGTCAGGAAAGGAAACTTCCCCACAGTGAAAGTTTCTTTCATTTTGGCCAGCACACAAGATACAAGCTGAAGAAGATGAGAGGTAAGTTCAGGAAATTAATTGGAAGATTTAGACTTCCACATCAAGGAATCTGGGGAAAATGGGAGCCACTGGAATTTGTGCAGAGAAGAATGTGGCAAGGAAATCTGACCGACCTGAAGAGGATGAGCTGGAGGCGGGGAGGGCTGTGATGCTGCAATAGAGTAGAAAGCTGAGGCCTCAGTTTCCTCCCATGGTCTGGTGGAGCACATCATTCCATCTCAACCGCCCCACCCCCCATCCTCACAGTGCTTATTTTCTTAAACTCGCCCAAGCGGAAATCAATTTGCACCATCTTTCTTTTTTCTTTCTTTTCTTTTTTTTTAAGTTCCACAAGAGCCTTCAAGGTAAACAGGTAAATTTTATCTCTCAGCCCAGGCGCCTGAGGTTAAACAGAACCTACAAGGTGTGCCAGGGAGGGGCGCAGGAAGCCACCAGCAGCTCCCGGGATAGGCGAGGCGGGGATTTAGAGAGGGTTGCGCCTACCTGCAGAGGAGCCGTCGTCGTGGTCAGAGCTGTTGTGGCTGCAGTCACTGCCCCTCTCAGGCGAGCTATGGCTGGGCGAGTCTCGCTCAGGCAGCCCCAGGAACCTCTTGCGCCGCCACAGGGGGAGGGGCTCCTGAGCGCCACGCCGGGGGCGCTCATCTGCCGCCGGGGGCGAGCCCCGCCAGTCCTTGGCCTCTGCCTCCAGCTGCTCCAGGTCGCGGCTCCCGCGCTGCTGTCGCCGGTTCCCAGGGATCAGGTGCATCCAGCGATGAGAGCTGCACGCCCGCGCCGGCTTTTCGGCCTCATCGCAGGTCTCGGGCAGGCAGGGGGCCATGAGCAACTGGCCGAGGACGAATTTCTCGTTCAAATCCACCATCTCGAAGTCGTGGTCACTGCTGTCGCCCCCATCGTCAGCGCCAGAGGCGTCCGGCTCGCCCTCCTCCGAGCCCCGCCCCGAGCGGGTCCCGGAGGACCGCTCCTCTCCCGGGGCGCTGGGAACTGTGCCATCGTGGCCGGGGGGCGCGCAGCCCTCCTGGGCCCTGAAGAGGAGGCGAGACTGCAGCATCTGTTGGTGAATGGCGGCGGTCAAGCTGCGCACCGCGCCCCCTGCCCCCGCCGCCCCGGGCCAGGTGGGAAGGTCCAGACACACGTAGGAGGGACTCTTGGCCTTCGCGGCCACCTCCGGGTCGGGGAGCGAAGGCCCGGGGGGTCCTCCGCTGACGCCTGATGCACCCTCCTTCTTGCGCGGCGGTGGCGCCTGCTCTGGTCCCACCGGCGCCGGCTCCTCGGCCGAGACCCCCCCGCTGTCGCCGTCTCCCTCCTCCAGGCGCCGGCAGGCGAGGTCTCGCTTCTCCAGGGCCGCCTGCAGGTAGACGACTTTGAACTTCTCCTCAGCCAGCACCTGTTGCAGGTACTTCAGTTTGAGTTTGCTGCGCTCCAGCTCGCGCTCCATGTCCAGCACCGAATCCAGATGCATGACTGGCGCCTCCTCCCCAGGGAACTCGGCCTGCCAGTGGCGTTCAAAGTCCTGGGGATCCCACATACCGGGCGCCCCTTCGGGCCTCCGCGGCCCAGCTCCTCCGCGCGCAGCGGGCTGGGGTCGCGCCCGGCTCTCTCTGCGCTGCGCAGTCTCCTGCCCTTCACTTCAGCCCCAGAAGATAATATGAGAAAAAATAAAGTTTTTCCCCTTCCGCCCTCGTGTCTTTTTTCTTCTTCTTCTTCTTCTGGGTTTCGCCTCTCTGACGTCAGCGGCACTCGGCGGAGGCAGGCGCCTGGGGGCCCTGGGCCCGCCCAAGCAGGACGCGCGCAGCCGGCGGTCTGCAGCCCCCGCACCGGCCAGGACTCCCCGGGAGCTCTGGCTTCAGGACAGCAGCGGCGGGGGCGGAGCCTCGCGGGCGCCTCGGGGCTGCATGGGCTGGGCTGCGAGAGGGCCCCGCGGGGCGGGCCTGCGGTGCCACCCACCCCGGAGGCGCCGACCACGCTCGAAACTGGCCGCCGTAGGCCGGCTCGCACCTTCCTGGCCAGTCGGGCTGCGCGGCTCTCGCCGCCGCCAGCGCTGTCCGCGCGGGCTCCCTGCACACCAGCGCGGGGGCGCGCGGCCAGGGAGGCGGGAGCCGCGGGAAGAGAGCGCGCGGGGGCGCCCTGGGCCGCAGCCAAGCTCCCGCCCGCCGGCCGGCCCTCCGCAGCCTCGCCTGTCCAGGGTCAGGGCGGTGCCTGGGACCGAGAAGGAGAAGGTGGAGGAAAGGCGATGTGGCGCAGCGGCTAAGACAGGTGTCGAAGGCAGCCGTCTGCTGACCGGCGGGGTTGTCCTGAGCCAGGATTTATTGAGCGTCTTGAACTGACTTGTCCAAAATCACAGAGCTGTTTATTCCATAGCTGGGGATATAACTGGGGTTTTTTGGTTTGTTTTTGGTTTTGTTTTGTTTGTTTTTTGGTTTTGTTTTGTTTTGGTTTTTGAGACCCTTTAAAGCTGTCTCTCCATGTTCACTAGAGTTTTTCGGGGGAGAAATAGGCAAGAGTGACAGTCCGAGGCCCCTGTGACTTAAAAGCTGAGGGTTCTCCAGTGTGACTCCGTGTGGCTGAATCAAACCATTACTGTAGGGGTCTTAGACACCTGGGCGTGTAAGAGGACCCTCCACTCCACTTCCTCTTTGTGGCCTCAACACTTCCCCTGGGGAGGAAAAGAAAGGAACCCGCGCCTGGGCTGGCACTCGCTATGGGGCGGATGCGGGCTCCCGCCTCGCCTATCCTCCACACTGGCTGCACCGCTTTTCCAGGGTCTTGGCTGGTGAGATCCCACTGTCTGCAGAGAGGGCCTGATAAACTGTCTCATGCTTGCCACAGGGCGGGGACCTTGTCGGTGATTCACATTTTCTTCATTTTAAGGTTAAGGAAATTGATACTCTAAGTGACTTGGCAGCTGGAAATTCTGCCTGCCCACAAAGCTCTTTGGGCCCTGGAGCTAAACTCGGCGACCCCTTCTCTCCAACCCCCTGCCACTGGCCGCTCACCTGAATCATCTGCACAGGCCATCCCTCTCCACTTTTCAATCACTTTCAGCCTATCCCTCAAGGCCGGACATTGGGAAGATACCAGGAAGCTGTTTCTTAACTAAAAATGAGATACAGTCATGCTTTTGTTCAAAACCCTCCAGTGGCTCCTCATACCTCCAGGATGGAGTCCAGACTCCTTTTAGTGACAAATGAGGTCATCCTACATTTGGTCTCTGCCTACTACTCTACCTTCCTCCTAGGCTTTAGCCTTACCAACTCCATGCTGTCCTTAAAGACACCTAGCTCTTTATGGGTGCCTTTTCCTCTTAGAACGCCTGTCCCTACACACAGGCAAAACTCCCTGCTGCCTGTGGGACTCCAACCCTCCTTTAAGACCCAGCTAAGAGAGCTTCACCTCTGAGAAACTTTTTCTGGCCCCTCTCCCTCCTCTTTGTGCCACACTCCATCCTGTATGTGTCTTTATCTTTGCCCTTGTTCTGCTGTATGTCAATTATTAGTGACATCTTTTGTGTCCCTTTCTTACATAGCCTCCTCTCAAGGTCAGGGATTATGTCTTTTCCACCTTTGTATTCTTGCTACTTCTTGCAAAGTGTGATTGAGAGAGAACTGATAATTGTTGAATGAAAGAAATGAATGAATGAACGAACAGGCAGACAAACGAATCCCCACTTTGTAGTCCCTGCTTAGCTGCTCCAGTGGTGAATCACTCCAGGCTGGGAGCAGACATGCTTCTCACAGAGGCTTCTCAACTCTGTAATTTCCTTCCTTGACAAAGTCTGTATTTACTCACTTTCCCAATATCCCTTCTTCCTTTTTCTTTCCCTTTTCTTTCTTTTTTTAAAAATTTGGTGTGCCAGTGGTATGCCTCATCACTGTGTTTATCTTTGTGCCCAGCTGCTATGGGGAAATGGATATGGCTTTAAATAGAGTATTTCCCAATCTGTGTGATTTCTCAATCCTTCACCTGGTCCCTCAAACTGCTTTCTCTCCCACCTTCACTTCACATTTTGAAGAGTCTCCCTAGAGGCCGCCACCATCTCTTTTGTCCACTGCGAGGGACTGAGATGCCTCAGTGCCCACAGGCTACCAGTGCAGGGGCATTCCATCAAGCAGAGTCCACAAGCATCTTGGCCTCTGTTATGATTTCAGAACAGGAAAGAAACATATCACAGCAGGGATGGATGACCCCAGTCAAAAGCTTATTGACTGGAAGATGTTTAAATGTGTATATTTAAGTACACAAAGAAAAAACCCTATACGTTACTATAAGCATCAATTTCTGAATTTGTGATTTCCCTGTGAGGATAGTTTCAGCTCTGTCCTTTAATTAAAGCAACAGTATGATTCCCTTTCTGTCCAAGGAAGTTGTTACCAATACCACTAATTTTTTCCACGAGGACCAATATAGCCAGAAATGCCAGCATTCATCTTCTATAAACAGATCCCAGGAGCAAACTTCATTGTCTCTAGCTGGTGGATAGTTCAGTTTTATTACTTGGCTTTGGGTCATCATGGGGACAGGGGTAGAGTGGTCGACATTTATTGGGTCCACACGTCTAGTTGCCATACATCTTTGAACTCATCTAATTTCTCACAACAACCCTGTAAAGAACGTATTATTGTCGAGAGAAAAAAATGGGAGATCAAAGAGGTTAGAGGTCACACAGCTTATGTGCTGGATTCTAAAGCCCAGTAGCTTTGCCAGGGCTTGGCCCAGGTGCATCTGTCATTAGCATTCACTCATTCGATAAATATTTGTTGAGAACCTACTAAGTGCCACGGCCTGGCAAATAAAGCTTAAACTTTGTAAACTGGCATATATGACTCTTCACAATGGATCCTCTGACCACAGCCTACTTGTCCAACCCTGTTTCCTGAATTTCTTCTGCTTGCTACACCCATTCAGGCCGCCAATCTGAGTCACCCTCTGAGCAGATGACTCTTGTGTTCTGTGCCTTTGAGCCATCTCAGATTTTTGCTGCAGCTTCAGTGGACAGTTCCCATGGGCTGCTTGGGTCTCACCTCAAACACTCACCTCCACTGCTCTCCACTTTTCTGCCCTGGGGTTTTTCTCAGTCACAAAGCTCAAGGGCATCCCAGATGGAAGCTTCTATGGGGGAAGTTTTCCCCGGGGACACCTCATGGCCAGTGGAAATGGGAGCTGGTTAATAAATGCCCCAGGCTCCTGTCTTTAGAGGGCATGTCTGAGGCATACTATGCACGGTTGCTTGGTGGTCTCCAACAGGAATGAGACCCCGTTGTTCACAGTGGTAACCAATCCATAATGAGCTCTCTATTGGCTTTCCCTTCTTATCTGTCTCTCTCTTCCTCACTCCTGCTTCCTTCTGGAATAATCTCCCGACTGAAATACTTGCACTGGTCCTTGTATCAGTTCCTGCTTTGCCCCCTGCTTCCCCGGCTAAGACACCCTCCAGCCTCCCCACACTCCCTCTGATCCGGCCGCACAGGGTGCTTCACCATTCACCCAGTTACTCCTCTGTCTCTCCTGTCTCCCTTTGCCATGTTGCTTCCTCCTATATGAAAGGATGAGATCCCTTTTCACCTGTCCAAGCCCAGCTCGCCTGTGACCCTGCCCAGGCCTGGTTAGGCATGCTTGTCTCCAGAGGGATTTAACTTAGTCACACCACAGTGTAATTAATTCCATGGCTCCTTGAGGAAATCCTGGCTCCAGCTGGTACCTCTTATCCCTCCAACTGCCATAGCCAGAGTCAGTGCCCAGTACATGTCTGCTGAGTGAGTGAATGATGAATGAGTGCATGGACCCTTTAGAACTTAACCTTCTGCTGTCTTAAGCAGGACCATCCTTACCCAAAGGAAGAGTGGGAAGACACCTCTGAGGTCTAACTGCCAGGAGCTCAGCTGTTTAAAAAAACTTCCTTTAATTAATAAGCAGCCTCTTTGGAAATATACGATTTGACTATCAGTCATTCACATTTCAGTGTGAACTGCTTCTCCCTTGCTTTCTTCAGGGTTATCTGAGGTTCGTAAGAGAGGGCAGGGAGTTTGGACTAGGGAGGAGAATGGATGCTGAGTGCAGCCAGAAGGAGGAGGGTAACCTGGGGAGCATTGGGCAAGGGTGAGACCTGCATCTTTGCAGTAGCTGTGAAGACAGGAAAAAAGGCCCCTCCTTCTGAGGGCCTTCTCCACCAGGCTTACTTCCTCTAATGCAGGAGTTCTCCTGCCTACAAATCAGAATAACCTGGGAGCCATGAAGACTGTCCAGTCTTGAACTTTCTTCAGTACCAATTCATTCAGAATCTTGGGCATGGGATCCTACATCAGAATTTTATATTTTACGTTTATTGAGGTATAATACAATCAGTTCACTGAAGTATGCCATTTGATGAACTTTGGTAATTGCAAACTGTTGTGTAATCCCACAAAAAACAAGATACAGAACAGCTCCATCAGACTGAAAGTTTTCCTCCCACTGTTGTGCAGTCAACTCTCTTTCCTGACTCCCAGTCCCAAGCAACCATGGTTTTCTATAATTTCTGTCACTATAGTTTTGCCTCTTCTAGAATTTTATAGAACACAGAATTTCTGCCTAGATAGTCTCTGCAATTATAAGTATTTTCTTCTCCCAGCTTTATAAGAAAAACAGCCAGATGGGAGAGATGCATAGGGCAAGTGTGTTGAGAAGCTGGAGCTGGTGTATTGAATTAAGAATATGCAGATTATGACCTGCTGAATGAGGGGGCCCAAGCCACCCACACAGGGTTGGCAGGTAGCTCCCTTAGCATCTGAGCTTCCACTGTGGGGAAGTGAAACCCATGGAGTCATTTTGATTGAACGTGCACTTTCAGTACATCCACACAAAGGAAATAGTCACCAGATTTATTACTTACAGATCTCAGAAGAAGGTGGGGTGGGGCATAATGAGCTGGGGGAAGGCAATCCTTCATCCCAGGGCAGGGTAGCAAGCACCTATTACTTATAAGGTGGTTGGGGTGCAGGTCACTAACTTCCCACAGGCTCAACTCTGTGTGGTTTTTTTTTTATAAAAGGCACCCCAGGAAAAACAAAGTCGGAACTTGAGGTGGGAATCTTAAGCTCAGGTCCTTATCTAAATGTTCAGAATTGGGGTGTGAGCCAGGTTGTCATACTGTATCATTTTCAGACAGCAACTCAAAACAGCTGTTTTCTCATCACACAAGGTATGGGAAAAAGGCAGGGAGCTTCCATGCCCTCTCTGAGGACACCACTCTCCCCAGATCTCCATGTGTTCACCCACACAGAAGTCCCCAAATTCATTTTTTCTTGTAGATGGATATCCAGCTGTTCCAACACTATTTGTTGAAGAGAATATTCTCTCTATTGAATGATATTGGCACTCTTGTTGAAAATCTTTAGAAATTGAAAATCAGAATAGAACTACCATATGATTCAGCAATTTCACTTCTGGATATATATCCAAAGAAAATGAAAACACTAATTCAAAAAGATACACACACCCCAATGTTCATAGCAGCATTATTTACAATAGCCAAGATATGGAAGTAACCTAAGTATCCATTAACAGATGAATGAATAAAGAAGATGTGGTATACATATACAATAGAATATTACTCAGCCATAAAAAAGAATGAAAGTTTGCTCTTTATGACAACAGAAATGTATGTGGAGGGTATTATGCTTAATGAAATCAGTCAGGCAGAGAAAGACACATACTGTATGTTTTCACTGATATGTGGAATCTAAAATATAAAACAACTGAAAACAAAAACAGACTCACAGAAGAGAACAAACTATTGGTTACCAGTGGGGAGAGAGGTGGAAGGAGGTACAAGATAGGTGAAGGGGATAAAGAGGTACAAACTATAATGTATAAAAGAAGGAAGTTATAAGAATGTAAGGTACAGCACAAAGAATATAACCAGTATTTTATAATGACTTTATATGGAGTATAATCCATAAAAATATCAAATCACTTTGTTGTACACCAGGAACTAATATAGTATTTTAAGTCAATTATACCTCAAAAAATTGAAAATCAATTGACTATAAATGTATGGGTTTATTTCTGGACTTTCAATTCTATTCCATTTATCTATGCCATTTATCTTTGTGCTATTACCACAGTTTTGATTACTGTATCTTTGCAGTAAGTTTTGTAATCAGAAAGGGTTAGTCCTCCAAAGTTCTTTTTCTTGGTGTTCAAATCATCCCATCTTTGGCCAGAGGGAGATTCTTCAAGTTAACTTCTGAGGCCTTTTGACATAACTCTAAGCAATCTTTCATAGTTTTGTTGCTTTCTTGTTTGACAAGCTGTTTCAGGCTTATCCTACATATTTCTTGTCCCAGTTGTAAAGTCAGGTATTTCTTCAAAGAGCTCTGGTTCTTTTTAGTGGGAAATGGCATTTGGAAACCTCAGTCAGGGTATTAGAGGTATTTATACCTTTTGGGTTGGTCATTATTTATAGGTGTAAGGTAAGGGTTCAATTTCATTCTTTTGCGTATGGATATTCAGTTTTCCCAGAGTATGTCCCCTCAACATTTAGAGAGACATAGAAAAGTTGCCCTCAAAAAAAAAAAAAAAAAAAAAACCTGTACCCCAAACCAGAAATCAACTCACAGACATAGAAAACAAATTGTGGTTACCAGCAGGGAAAAGGAGGGAAGGGAGAGATTAGGAGTTTGGGATCAACAGATATGCATTACTATATACCAAATAGATAAAAACAAGGACCTACTGCATAGCACAGGGAACTGTATTCGATTTCTTGTAATGAGCCTTAATGGAAAATAAACTGAAAGAATATTTATGTATGTATGCCTATGTATAACTGAATCAATCTGCTTTACTCCTGAAACTAACATTGTAAATTGACTACATGTCCATAAAAAATAAGAATTTAAAAAACTCTGTACCCATTCGTACTCATATCAATAGTGCACGAAAGAGATCATTTCTCCAGACCTTTGCCAAAATTGGATGTTTCAACTTTGAAAAAATTTGTTGTGGAAAATTTTATATATAAAAGAAAGGAAAGGATTATAAGGATTTTCCATGTGCCCCATCACACCTTGAACTCATGGCCAATCTTGCCTTGTCTAAACTCCCATCCTCTTCCCTGTCTCCACTGGAGTATTTTGAAGGAAATCCCAGACATAAAACATTTCATCTGTAAATAATTCAGTAAGCATTTCTAATACAGAAATTTAAAAATACATATATAACCACAAGTCCCTGATGATAACTCAATAAATTAACAATAGTTTCTTAAGATCATCAAATATCAGTCTTCAACTTCCCTATTGTCTCATAATTTTATTATTAGTTTGTTTGAATCAAACATTTCACAGATCACAGTCTATAAGTCTTTTTTTTAACATATAGGTTCTCCTTCAGTGTCCCCTCAACCCTCGCCTTCGTATGTGCTGCTGATTTATTTGTTAAAGAAATTAGATGGTTTGTCCTGTAGAGTTTCCCACAGTCTGTATTTTGCTGATGGTAACCTCATGGTCTCTTTTAACATGTCCTTCCTGTGAATTGGTAGCTAGATCTAGAGTCTTGATCGGATTTAATTGGGGAGGGGGTAAGACTGCTTTGTGGGTGGAGTTGTGTACTTCCCTTGGTGACACTCACGTCATCACATTTTTCTTGCAATGTTGGCAGCCACTCATGAGACCTGCAAATGGGATTATGCCATCATTCTGTCTCCACTTAATAGCCGGAAAGTTATCTACAAAGAGAAACTTTGCCTCATCAACTATTTGTTTACCCAGAGGCACAGTTCATATAGGAAACACAGGATGACTGCTTGATTCTTTACTTCTATTTCCGATGTTTTAAAATAATAAGTTGCTTCATTAATGTCCTTGACAGGTACTCAATGAGGTTTTCTTTTGTTTTGAACTGTTTTTAGTACAATGACACATTCAGGGGTTTAAGTATGTTTATGCATTGTGCTCTACTGTAGTAATTATAGTTCTTGATGTTCAAATCATCCCATTTTTGGCCAGAGGGAGATTCTTCAAGTTAACTTCTGAGGTCTTTCGACATCACTCTAGCAGTCTTTCATAGTTTCGTTGCTTTCTTTTTGACAAAGTGTTTCAAGCTTACCTTACCTTACCTGTTTCTTGTCTCAGATGTAAAATCAGGTATTTCTCCAAAGAGCACTGATTCTTTTTTAGTGGGAAATGGCATTTAGAGACCTCAGTCAGGGTATTAGAAGTGTTTATACCTTTTGGGTTAGTCATTATTTATAATGGAAAAAGCTAGGCAGTATATGCATTTAAACTATGTCATGAGTTTATCGTGAGTTTTCCAATTAATACTCAGGATGACAGAATTTTTACTTGCTCTCAAAGATCTCACTTTCTCCTGCTCCTTTTTCCTCCTCAGGAAAGAAAAAAAAGCCCCTGTACTCAACAATACTAACTTGATGACTTATACCATGGTCTCGTGGGATTTGTCATTACCTTGCATGTCATCTGTGCCCAGGGACCACACCTGCCCTCTATGTGTCGTTCTAAATTTAGCACACGTGCTGCAGGAGCGAGAACAAACTTTATAATCTTCACCAAACTGAAAGGTGAAAAACTGTATCTCATTCTAGTTTGATTGTGCCATTCTTTGGTAATTAGTGAGGCTGATGGTGTGTTTTTTCATTATCAGCAAGACCCTGGTTTAAGTTTTTTCCCCAAAATTGTTGGTATTTTCCACAACAGCATTTCCCAAACTTTAGTCATCCGCTTAGTAGGCTTTTTCCTACTTAACAAGTCACCTATGCTAACAATACTGAATATATTTTTATTCACCGAGCCCCCCTCCTACTAAATAGTCATATACAAGCATAATAAACATGAGTAGATTGGGTGTCTCCTTTTATACCTCCCCAGTACACATTAACATAAATACATTACTCTTTTTTTTTTTTAACATTTTTTACTGATTTATAATCATTTTACAATGTTGTGTCAAATTCCAGTGTAGAGCACAATATTTCAGTTATACATGAACATATATATATTCATTGTCACATTTTTTTCTCTGTGAGCTACCATAAGATCTTGTATATATTTCCCTGTGCTATGCAGTATAATCTTGTTTATCTAGTCTACAATTTTGAAATCCCAGTCTATCCCTTCCCACCCTAAATACATTACCCTTAAAGTAAAAAAAGTGGGTACCACCCAAAATCATCTCATGCATCACCCACCTGTGGCGTGAGCATCACGCGCTGGGGATCGCTGCCCCACAGGCACCGGCATTCTGTGCATTCTGTGACGGAAACGGAAAGACAGATGCCAGTCACCATCTTTCCTGAGAAAGACCACATTCTGAGAAAAGCCAGACCAGATGCCTGCCCTCACATAGTGCTAAAGGAAGCTGCCCAGTAGCAATAATGTGCTTTTTTTTTTGTTTGTTTGGTGGTGGTGGTGGTGGTGGGTGGAGGTAACTAGGTTTATTGATTTAATGATTTTTTTAGTGGAGGTACTGGGGACTGAACCCAGGGGACTCGTCCGTGCTAGGCATGCACTCTACCACTCGAGCTATACCCTCCCCACTGCAATAATGTGCTTTACCATCTGATGTGGAAAAGAGGACCTGGGACTTGATTGTAATGAGGCTGAGAGCCAGCTGGTGTCTTGGGGAAACCACATTCCCCCTCCAGCTCTCAGTTTCCTCATCCATAAAATAGGGAAGTTGGGGGAAATGACTTGAAATCCTTTCCAGGTTTGAAGGCAAGGTTTGTAACCCCTTCCATCTTCGTGCACGGGAAGTTCTACTTTAGAAGTGAGAATGTTGCTCCCTTATAGCCATCTATTTTCCCCCATCCGAGTTCCTGGGTCAGAACTGGTGGTAGAGTTCACACCAGCAGGCCTCTCTCTGATGTGACTGACAGAAGACTAACACCTAAGCAGCTGACGAGCTCCTAAGCACAGGAAGCACCAAAGGGCAGCTAAGAGTTAAAGCAGCCCCAACCAGATCCTGGAGGTGCTGAGGTCAGGGCAGTGCAGGCTGTGTGATCATCACAAGAGAATGAGACCTGCCATCAGGAAAGCTCGGGCAGCCCTGGGCAGGGGCAGATCCAGCAGGAAAGGGCATTAAGAAGTCCACGAGAGGCAATTCACACAACCCCAGGAGTCCAGCTTCCAGCAGCTGGGTCCAGGTGGGTGAGGATCAGGAGTGAGTGTGTGTGTGTGTGTGTGTGTGTGTGTGTGTGTGTGTGTGTGGTGTACAGAAGCAGAAAAGCACAGTGGCTACGAACCAGAAAGCCAAGGCTTGACTCTCACCCTCGCTCCCTACTAGCTATGTGGCCTTGAACTTAAGGAACTGTCTTAGTTTCCTCTTCTGTAAAATGAGGATCATACTATGACCAACTTCATGCGATAGTAATTAGGATTAAAAGGGTTAACACAGGAAAAACAATGTTCATAAGTATCAGTTTATGAGTTTCTAAAAGAGAGAGGAAGAAAGAAGAAGAGTGAAGGAGAAAGAAAGAGCAAGTTAAGCAAAGCTACATCTCCAGGGGATAGGGTGATGAGGCAGGGGGCATTATCGCCAACCCTGAGGTCAGAGGAGTACACGGAAGTGAGTTTCTCTTGCAGAGTGAAGGCTAAAAAAAAAAAAAACAAAAAAACAAAACAAAAAAAAACTACCCCAAACAAACAAAAAAGTGCCTTGAAGTATTTTGCTACTCAGACAGGAGAACCCAGGCCCCTGACCTCACCCAACAATGTGTGTCTTGCCAAGGAAAATGACATCATTTGAAAGTAATGTAATATTGTGGATCAACTATATTTCAATTTTTAAAAAAGGAAAGAAAAACAACACATTGCTCGGAGGCACGTGTGCCTCCTGTTATCTGTATGAGGAAGAAGCTAGTTAACCAGTGATGGTACCTTCTATGCAGACTCCCATGCAGCTCAAAGGGGTGCAAATTGCACTTAATCTGCGGGGACAGTCACAGCGAGGTACCATGAGTTGTACCACCTAGAAGAGGAATAGGTAGATCGCAGGGGTGTGCTGTTTTCTCAGTGACAAGTGTGGAGAAAACCACAAATTGCTGTGGACGGTGGGTCAGGTAGCCTGCTTGGGGCACTAAGTTCAGTTCCAAATGGTCAGTGCTGGGACCACCTAAGCACCCCAGGATCAACCAATGCTATGACCCTAGGGTTGATAATCTCTTCCTGATGCCACGCCTACAGAAAATGCTGCCCCAAAGGAAGTCGCTTCTCGTCACCAAAACAGAACCCAAGACCTGTTGCAACATTTTTTTTTTTTTGGTACTTAAAAAAAAATCTCTGCTCACTTCCTTGTAGCTATATGTGTGCGTGTGTGCGCGCGCACGCACGATATCTAAAGAGGCAACCTTCCTTTCAGCCTCTTTCCTCAACTGCTGGAGAAGGTTTGAATCCTGGACCACATTTGTCTATTTCACTGGAATTTTTTCCTGCCGTGGGTTATTCTCCTCTGAGACTGGCCACCACCCTCACTTGCCCCCAGAGTCAGCAAGACTCAAGGGACATGAAGAAGTTCCTTTAGAGGGGACGGTTTAGCTCTAGCGGTAGACTTGCCATATGATCCAGCAATCCCACTCCTGGGTATATATCTGGAGGGAACTCTAATTTGAAAAGATTCATGCACCCCAATGTTCATAGCAGCACTATTTACAATAGTCAGGGCATGGAAGCAACCTAAATGTCCATCAACGGATGACTGGATAAAGATGTGGTATATGTATAAAACAGAATACTACTCAGCCATAAAAAAGAGTGAAATAATGCCATTTGCAGCAACATGGATGGGCCTAGAGTTTATCATACTAAGTGAAGTAAACCATATAGAGAAAGACAAATATCATATGATATCACTCATAAGTGGAATCTAAAAATAATGAACTTATTTATAAAACAGAAACAGACTCACAGACATAGAAAACAAAGTTACAGTTACCAGAGGGGAAGGTAGGAGAGGGATAAATTAGGAGTTTAGGATTAGCAGATACAAACTACTATATATAAAATAGATAAACAAGAAGGTCTTACTGCATAGCACAGGGAACTATAGTCAATATCTTGTAATAACCTATAATGAAAAAGAATGTGTCTGTGTGTGTGTGTATATATATATATAAAACTGAATCATGATGCTGTACACCAGAAACTAACACAACATTGTAAATCCATTACACTTCAATTTTTTAAAAAAATCCCTATTTTATAACTGAGGAAACTGAGGCTCAGAGAGGTTAGGTAAGTTGACTGAGTTTACTCAGCTGATGTTAGCAGGTTCTGATCTCAAGTATCTGAAGTTCTAAAGCCTGGGTTTTTTTCTACAAAAACAAAGATGTGTAGAGTGCTGGAGCTAGACAGACCTCAGAGCTCACCAACTCCAACATCCTCATTTTATAGAGAAAATGAGAATAATAAGGGGGGGGGGAATCAGACAAACTTATCTTTTTCCTCCAGTTTATATAAGGATGGCCCTAATGCCATCATCTAATGCCCTAATGCATAGCATCTCCCCTGAATAAGTAATCTTCAGCAGGGCCACTCACTCCCTCAGGGTGGATACCAAACTCCCTCTTTACATGCTTTCCACCCTCCTGCCCTTATCTGCTGAGCATCCAATAACACATCACAGAATGGCTACCGATTTTCTCTCGCTGGAAGATTTCTATTTCTTGTAGCACTGATAATGGAGTCTTGAATTAGCTGGACAACTTTGTGTTGCAAATAACAGAAACTCCAACCCAAACTGATGTAAAAAATTAAAGCCATTTATTGGTTCACATAGCTGAATGGTTCAGAGATGGGGCTAACTTCAGGTGGGGCTTGATATAGGCTCAAACAATGTGCCCAGGACCTAACTTCTCTCTGTTGGTTTCTTGGCATCCTCAGCATTGGTTTTAATTTCAGGCATCCTCTCCCTCATGGTGGCAAAATGGCTGCCAGGAACTCCTGAGGCTACATCCTTCCTTATTTGTATACTTCCTCCAAATAAGGGGGCTCTTCCTTCCCAGAAACCCCAGCAAACATTTCCTTGTATCTTATTGGCTTGGCTAACTACCTATTTTAAACCAATCACTGGATCTCGGAGTTGGGACACTCTGTCTTCAGCTAATCAGGATCCATCTCTGAAACTAGGGGGTGGGGTTAGTTGTGTCTAAATCACATGGCTGAGAACCAGGGGACGGTTACATTCCCATGAGAAATTAGGGTGGTGTTGACAGAAGAGGGGCTAGCAAACCAAAAAATGTCTGCTCTGGGTTGAACGAAGGGTCCTCAAAGAGCTCTCCAGTTCCCGAGAGTTCGTTGTTCCATTCTGTTTCTTTCTCCTCCTTGAGGCAGAGGAGGATATTTTTGCATATGCTATCCTTTCCTTATCTTCTTGGAGATAAGGTAAGCCTCATCTGCCATCTGCCTGGCAACCAACCACGTGCGAATTGCACCCAGGGTGAACGTGGGACAGCTGTGTTCCTAATGGATGCTTCTTGGTGGCCAAGGATGGGACTGCTCAAATGCACTGTAGGAGGGCTTTGAGATGTTTTAAGTAGAGGAAGCAGCCCTTAAAACAGCCATGAGTAAAAACTGATGCCAGAGAAGTGAGCAGGGTGAGGTGCTTATTTCACTAATTTGGTGCTGCCTTAACTCGGTTTTAATACTATTTAGGATGCACCTGCCCAGAAGCCCTCTCAGAGGAGGTCAGAAGGCAATCAGCAAATTACTATGCCTGCCAGCCTTTTTCAGTGTTCTCATCAGCAGGAGATCCATTAGTGTCACCACAGGCCATCTTCGCTGAGTGCCAAAAAGTCCATGATATTAAGAAGTCCAGCTTTGGTTCCAATTTACCTGTGGGCAGGTAGAAGCTACAGACCCATCTGTGCTTCCTCTAGGAGGAGGGGAGGGAGGGGCGCCAGGCATCCTTTGAAACCCTTCCAGCCCTGGGATGAAGACTGACGTGAGATACAAACACAACTGTGGATCATTTGTGGGGAAACAAAGGGGAGACATCAAAGCCCATGGCATGTAGTGGCCTCACGTACATTTCGGTTGTGATGCATTTATGTGTAGAAGGTGCTTGGCTGTCTTACACTGTTTCATTGTTTGTATTTTAACTTTCTTCCTGATTTTCCTTTTAGTCAAGGGTCTTCACATCCAGTCCTTAATCTCTGAGGAGTGTTGCTCTGGTTAGCTCAGTTGGTTAAAAGCCAAAATAAGGGCAATTTCACTCCCAGGTATATGTCCCTAAAATAATTGAAAGCAGGGACTCAAACAGATACTCGGACACCAGTGTTCATAGCAACATTATTCACAGTAGCCCCAAAGTGGAAAAAACCCAAATATGCATCAACCAATGAATGAAGAAGGAAATAAAATGTGGTATATCTATATAATGGAGTATTATTCAGCCATAAAAAGAATAAAATTCTGGTGCATGCTACAACACGGATGAACCTTCAAAATATTATGCTAAATGAAATAAGCCAGGCACAAAAAGACAGATATTGTATGACTCCGCTTACATGAGATACCTAGAACAGGCAAATTCACAGACACAGAAAGTAAAAGAGTGGTTCCCAGGAGGGATGGGGAATTATTGTTTAATGGGTACAGAACTTCTGTTTAAGATGATGAAAAATTTCTGGAGATGGTAATGGTTACACAACATTGTGAAAGTATTTAACGTCACTGAATTGTACACTTAAAAGTGGTTAAAGCAGTTAATTTTATAAATATTATGTATATTTTATCACAATTAAAAACTGTTTCTTAAGTCAAAGTTTGGAGTAAAATCTATGTAGAGGCCTATTAGCTCCATTCTGTCTCATAAACCACATCAGCCCCATCCCAAGCCCAGCTGGTGATTAGAAATTAGTGCCTTTGGCCAAGAAGAGAGTTCATGTCAGGGCGATCTCTTCTGGTTGCTGGGATATAGAGCCCATCTGCTGCTTTAATAGTGGATTAGAAGGTTGGCCATGAAACTGAAGGTTACACCTCAGAGGTGTAAATACATGACATCCATATTGTTCAAACATCAAATAAAACAAAACACAGGTAGTAAAATGTCTCCCTCCCACCTTTTTCCCATCCACTCAGTGCCCATATCCCTCAAGAAGTGACTCTCAATTTTAGTTTCTTGTTTATTCTTTTAGAAAAATTTAATGTGTATATAAGCTACTATGGACATATGTTATTTGCCCCTCTCTTTTTTTTTTTACCCAAATGGTAGCAAACAGCCCTGAACCTTGCCTTTTTTTGTTAGAGTGCATCTTGCTGAAGTTTTCATAAAATATGTAAGGAGCTTTCTTACTCTCTTTTTATAGCTGTATAATATTCCAACATATGGAGGGACCATGATTTATTTAACCAATTCTTTATTGTTGAACATTTAGCTGTTTTGTTTCTTTTGCCATTATATAATTATAATGGATAACCCTGTATGAATGCCATTTTGCACATGTGTAAGGAAATCTTTTGGAAAAAATGCCTGGGAATGGGATTACTAGACCTGAGGGTATAAATATTTTTAATTTTGATAAATACTGACAAATTGCCCTTGATAGGGGGGTGTCAATTTATCTTCCTACTGGCAATGTATAAGAATGTTTATTTTCTGGCTCATGCAGTGTGAAATCAAAATTTTGGATTTTTTACTAGAATAATGGTGAAAAATGATACTTCAATGTGATTTTAAATTGCATTTATCATATGACTAGGGTTGAGCATCCTTTTATAATGAGTCATTTCTCTTATTTTTTGTGGACCACCTGTTAAAATCTTTTGCCCATTTTTCTCTTGGGCTAGTAATCTTTTTCTCTTTAAATATTATGGAAATTAAACCTCTGCCCGTGATTTGAGTTGAACATATTTTCCCAAGGTTGTTGTCTTTTGACTTTATGTTATTTGCCTTGCAAAATTTTTATGTAGCCAAATTAATCAAGTTCTTTTTAGTGCCTTTTGGATTTTGTGAGAAAGGACTTACTCCTTTGGAATCATAAGAGAATCCTCTCATATTTTCTTCTATCACTTTCATGATTTCGTTGTTTTCCATTTCAAACTTTGATTCAATAGGAATTTATCCTCATATGCAGTTTGAAGTCTGAATCCAGCTTTGTTTTCCAGTGGCTATCCAGTTGTTCCAATCCTACATATTGAGAAATCAATCTATTCCCTGACTGGTTCTAGATTCTATCTGAATTAAATACTATGGGAGGGAGAGGTTTACCAGAGTCTCTATCCTAGATGAATCCCATCTTTTGTCCCTGTGGGACTGCTGCCCAAAGTACATCTTAGACCTCAGCAAATGTTTCTGGAAAAAGTGACCCCAAGTGTTTTGCTCACCAATCCATATTCCCAACCTCTCCCAGATCTCAGTCAGTAACTGATCCCTATCTTATGAAGTCTTTGATGCTTTCAAAAATATTTTTGTTATACTTTGTCTAGCTTTAACATTTTTTCTTCATGGAAAGGGTTGTTTTAAAACGCCTAGTCCATTACTACCAGAAGAGAAATTCTCAGTTTTGGTAGTAGAGGTCCATATGTTGAACCATCCTTGAATTCCTGGAATAAATCCTCTATGGTCATGATATATTAATTTTAATATGCTACATTCTATTAATTAATATTGCATTGAACTTTCCTACATTAATATTAATTAATGAGATACATCTATATTTATATATTTGGTGAAGACTTTACTGGTTTGGGATCAGTCTTGTGCTCATATTTTTTAAAGATTTTGGAAATTTTCCTTCTTTTTCTATAACACATAACAGCTTAAAGCCCTAGTATTATCTTCTCTTTAAAGGTTTGGTAGAATTCCCCTGTGAAACCACACAGTGCAGTGGTTTTAATTGTAATCATTGGGACACTTGCCGGGGGGCTCTGGCGGGAAGAAGTGTAATCTAAATGACAGACAGTATTTGATTCACACCAGTGCACACAGCTGGAGCTGGAGCAATTGTATGACTTGAAACATTTTAATTCCAGTAAATTTTCAACACCATGAAATTACAAAGATTAAATTTTTGCGTTTTGTTGCTGTAGGAGTCAAAAAGCTTTAAAGTCTTTTTGTTTACTTATTTCATATTTTAGCCTTTTTCAGAGACCAAAATATGTGCATTAAACCATTTTTGAAACATTTATTCGGTCTTTCTTGGCCATCTGAGCTCTAGAGATGTGTATAGTTGCTTCAGGCCATAATGATAACCCTCTCACCAATACGCAAAGCTAATCTCCTATAAATTTGACATTTGCTCATCAGAAAACAATTCCGATTTCTGAGCTTCTTTTCTGTTTTCCCCTACAGGGAGAGGGTTTCATCTCTTTGATTACTCCTATAAGTGGAGTAATAAGGATAAAGATGAAAGCAAGATGGGGAGGGTGGAGCATCAAATCTACACTCTAAAGCAAAATCAAAACAAACAAAATCTTAGCAACAGCAAAGGCCCAAAAGTCCTTTAAAACAAACTGTGATTTATTAATGGGCTCTTTTCTCAACTCCCTTCCTGAGGGAAAAATCACTCATAGAGACCCTGATGCACAGCCAAAGGGCTTTGGGTCAAAAGTGATCTTTGTGAGGTGGCCTGGTTTCATAGGAAGTATAGGGTGTAGAGTATAATTTGGAGCTTCAAAGTAATAGGAGACTGAGGGCATCTGAATTGGAACCCTGCCCTGCCCCTAACCCTGGGAACGAGGGTGGGAGTCAGCTTCACTGCTGAGATAAGAAGTGGTTGAAATTCAGAAGGAAGTTGTGGTGTTCAGCCAGTATGTACCCCTACTATGTGACTGATGTGATTTTGCCAACTAAATGAAGTTAGTCAGTCATTAACTAGGGGAAGCTAGAAATTCTAGTTGTCCAGATTCATGTCCATCTTCACCTCCAGATTGTAATCTCCTTGAGGACAGGGATTATATTTTAATCTCTGATTCCCCAGTGCCTGGCAGAGTGCATGCTCAGTACATGAAAGAATGAAATAATTAAAATAACGGTTTACATGAATTAACTAATGTATTCATTCATTATGTAACATGCATCCGTGTTAGCCCTGTGCGGAGAGTCGGTAATAGATCAAAGGACAACCCTGGTCTCCGCGCTAATGGGATTTGTTGCCCAAAGACACGAGAGGTCCAGGCGCCACAGGAGGAGACTGCAGGAGATCGGAGGAGATGGATATAGGCTCTCCCGCGATCTAGAGAGACTTCCCACTTGCGGCGGTCGGTGGGACCTGCAGAACACCGAGCCCTCGGAGGAGTCTTAGGGAAAATGGCTCTGATTCCAGGGGTCTCTCACTGCCTCAGCCCTGCTGTGCAGTAGGCAGTGATGCTCCCTTTGGGTGCGAAAAGATGAACAAGTCGGGGTGCTTGCCTTGACAGCCGCTCTTAGCCCGAGGCCCAACGCGCAGAGATTGTAATCTACATCCTTGCTGTTACCGGAGAAGGAAAACGCACACAGAGACGGGAAGAAAAGCTAACTGCTGACGCAGATGGTGGGGGTGTGGTTTCCCAAAGGATCAGGCCCAAGCTCTCAATCAGGCGGTGGCGCGCCTCCTGCTGGATACAATACTCTTCTGCAACTAGCGGAGTAAGGGCTAAACCAGGTGGAAGGCCGATCACTCAGGTGCAAAGTCAGAAGGAGGAAGAAGGAAGCTTCCAAGTTCCTCCCAACAGCAGAAACCAGATTGCCAAGGGGAAAAATCTACCGAAGCTGATCCAGAGCCCCCAATCTTCCCTACCCTCCCGGGCAATCAGGAATGGGTAAGTGGTAAACAAAACCATCCTTAACCAGGGCTTTGGCTAACCACTCTCCTGGCCAATTCACTACCCTCTTGGTGCCTCAGTTCCCATCGTGGGCTCAACCTGGGGAAAAACGTATGAATTATTATAAAACATCTGTCGTTTTCTGCAACATACAAGGACCCTGGGCATGGGTAATAATACAGATAGCACCCCTTGTAAGGTCTATGTATCTAGCTTTCTGGCATCCCTCATCACCCTCTCCTCCAACAGCATATAATTTGATAATTTTCTTAAAAAAAAAAAAGACTTTAACGCCCCCAATTAATCTTTTCCAAACAGCGATAATTATAAATTACAAACAAAAACTTAGAGGCATGTGAGCCTCTCTTAGGCTTTTCATTTCAACAGATCCGCTAATTAAAAGCTATAATTTAACAAATAATGACCTAACCATCTCACTTTGAAATCAAACAAAAACCTACCACGGAAACGTTGGACTACATAAAGATAATGAATCCAGGCACAATTCAGAATCCTGCTGGGTCCTTGCTGGCCCCCTTCCAGCAACAGGCCTGCTGCCTTTGATTAGCAGCCATAGTTTTCCAAACCATTTGGAGAAAACTCACTACGGGGAGGATAAGTGAGCAATTTGTGAGGCTAAGTGTTTTTTTGGACCCACTCCCAATGCTGATGGAGCAGGATGAATATTTATCCCTTCCTTGCCCTCATTCACTGTCACTTGGTCAATTTCATTTTCTCCCTGACCCTTCTTTGTCCCCTGGGGGAGAATGTTGTTCCTGAAGTAACAAGCAGGAAGGAATCACCAACAGTTGGAAGCTAGCGATGAAACCAGGTGAGGCTCACTGCATATAGCATCCTAAGTGGTTAATAAAATAATAAACGATGAAAGCAAGATTGCTTCCCATCTACCACGCCCCCCCTCCCTTAGCTGGGAATTGGGCATCTGTGCCAGGCTGAAAATAGCCTCATGTTCTGGAACCTCCCCCGCAGCCCAAGCTCGCCCCAGTTGCCAATGTGTGCCACCCGGCTGCTCTGCAGGAGTGCTCATTCTCCCAGGCAGGAGGACCCCAAACACGGGCCCTTTCCTGGAGTCTTGGGATGGAAGAGAATTGGGTACCTCTGAAAAGGCATCAGGGAGTGGCAAAGGGCTCCCCATGGAACCGAGGTGGGAGGAGTGGGCACTGGGCAAGACCCCAGGAGAATACAGAGCCTGGACACTCAGAATCTCTCTGCAGGCACAGGGAGAAGGAGCTGCCAGATGTATGCATTATCACCCTCCAGGGGTATACACTCCCACCTCCAGGACCTCAGCTTGGGCCCATTACACCCCCAGGAACTGCTCCTGCTTTGTAACCTGAAACCCTAAGGTCTCCTCTCTTGAACACAACTCCTTTATCTCCCTCTTCCCATCATTCTACCAGTACCTGTTCTTCAGCCTCGAATAGACCTGATAACAGTCATAATTGTCATCGCCACCATCACCACCACCATTGTCATCCTCACGCCACCACATACTGAGCGCTTGCAATGTACCCTGCACTTTGCTAAATGCTGTATGCGGGTTGATCCCATGAATCCTTCCAACGACCCTAAACCAATAATAATAGATTTTTTAATCCCTCATTCCCTCACTTTCTTCCAGGCTCTTCTTGGATTCTTTTCCTTTCCTAACCCACTGTACTGCACAAGCCAAATAGTCCTGCTGAGTGCCTGCTACCCCTAGAATCCTTCTCTGAGGAAAGTGGTTACTTTGGGGGCAGGGGGCAGTTCTTGTTCCAAATTGTGTCATGTGACTGGATTACTCTTCTGGTGCCAATCGTTTGGTCCCAGGATGCAGCCCAAGCCCAAAGTGGCTATGGATAGGTTGGACATAAAAATGACCATCTACCCATGATATGGGTCTGTGAGATTCTGTCCAGTAGGGGTGCTCCATATTGGATAATGACCACCTCACCCAATCAGATTTTCTCTGGAGGTAAGACTGTGAGATCCACACTGGGACAGTGGAAGGCAACTTCCACAGAGACGACAAGATGACAGATGATAACCATAATCACAGTATGTACCTGGATGTGTAAACACCAAGTGCCAGGTGCTCTACTGAATGCTTTTCAAATTTTCTTATTTATCTTTCAGCAGTCTTACAACATAGGTACTGTTAGCAACTGCGCTTGAGAGATGAGAAAACAGAGGCTGAAGCATGTGAATCCATTTGCTGTCAGTCACATGGCCATAGTAAGGAAGAGATTCAAACCCAGGCAGTGGGACTTAAGATACTGTTCTAGTTTTTTAAATAACCCAAGAAATTAATTTTTAAAAAGGTAACAGATGGTTGCCAGGGGTAGGAGGTGAGGGGAGGAGGGATGAATAGTCAGAGAGTCAGAGCACAGAGGATTTTTTAGGGCAGTGAAGCTACTCTGTATGATACTATAATGGTGGATACATGTCATGATACATTTGTCCAAACCCACAGAATGAACCCTAATGTAAACTGTGGACCTTGGATACAATGATGTGTCAGTGTTGGTTCATCAACTGTAACAAATCCACCACTGCGATGGGGGAGGTGGATAATGGGGGAGGCTCTGCATGTGTCGGGGCAGGGGTTATATGGGGAAATCTTTGTACCTTCTTCTCAATTTTGCTATGAATCTAAAACTCTCTAAAAAATAGAGTCTATTGAAAAAAAAATAATAGAGTCACATGATCCAAATGTTTTTTAAAAAGCATAAACAAGTATTCAGTAAAATATTTACCTCCTACCTCTGTTCTCCATCCTTCCAGACCTACCCCACCCCTGTCTCTGAAACCACTATTATTAATTTCTCATTTAGCCTTTGAGAATTTCTTTATGCAAATGTGAGTATGTACAATTTTATTTTCCACCCTTTTGCACAAAAGTAAGATTGTTGGGTCAGAGGGAATATATGAGTGCTATTTTGATAGCTTTTGCCAAATTGCCACTCAGCAGAGTGGTGCCCTCTCACATGTGGCTGCTGGGAGGGAAACTGGTTGGACTTCCTGCCGAGAGGGCCTGACTTCTTAACCCTCTGTTAGGCTGCTGCTTCTACCAGAACTTCCCATGTGACTGGAATTCCAACGAGCCAGTGCTCTAGTCCTACCAGTGTCCCCAGGGGTCATTGTGTGGCTGCCATGAAGCTGTCCCTGCTACCTCACTTCCCTGACGATGGTAACGCCCAAGGTGGTGGTTCTCATAGCGTGGTCCCGGGATAGCAGCATCAGCACCACCTGGCAACTAGTTAGAAATGCACGTTCCCAGGCCCTGCCCGGACCTACTGAGTCAGAAATTCTGGAAGCCAGTCCTAGAACCATGTTCTGAACAAGCCCTCTGGGTGATTCTACTGGCTGCTCAAGTTTGAGAACCACCGTCCTAAGGTAAACTGAGTACATCCCTTCCCTGTATCTTGAAACCTCTGAATCCAGCCAGTATCCAATGGTTAATCATCTTACTTGACTTTTCCAGAGCCTTCGGCTCATGACTGGCCGCCTCCTCGAAATGTTCTGCTTACTGGCTTCCATGCTTCTTCTCTTGTGTGTCCTTCCCGCTTTCTCTGACCTCCGTCTTCAGGTTCCCTTGAGGGCTCCCCTTTACAGTTCTTCATGCTCCACTGCCCTCTGCACGTTTCCCCAGGCAATTTCCTCCACTCACCCGGTGTTAATAGCGACCAGCATCTGCTGCTGGCTCCGCCAGTCTACATCGCCACGCTCACCTCTCCCTCGGGCTTCAGGCTTCTCTAAACCGCTGCCTTTTGTGACTGTCTCTGCTTGGCCGTCCCACAATCACCCCAAAGTCAGCTTTTCCAACACCGAGCTCCTCATTTTCTTCTCAAGACTTGCTCCTTCTCCTGAGTTGCCTTTTCCAGGCAATTCCTTTGCGACTAAAGTTGCTGGAGCCAGAAACCTTGGAGTCATTCTAGATTTTCCCCCCTTTCTCACTCCTTACATCCAACTGAGCACCAAGACATGTCTATTTAAAAATCCATTCCCCCTTCTCCATCCACACTACCACTCCGCCTCTAATTCAGGCCCATTACCCATTATCTTCTGTCTGGACTGGTGCAGGAGTCTCTTTGCTGGTCGCTTTGTCTCTAGTCAGCCTGACCCAGACTCCTCCATACCCAACACAGACAATACTCAACTCAGTTTTCAGAGTGGTCCTTCCAGAATACAAATCTGATCATCATATTCCCCTGCTTGAGTCTTTGATGGTCTCCACCACCATCCTTTGGAATAAAAGTAGACTCCTTGTCCTAAAATATGAGACCTGTACCCGCATTTCCTGCTCCTTCCAGCCTTGAATTTTCCATTGCAGCACACTGCCCTGCTAGTTTTCACCCTGCACACCATGCTAGTCCAGAACTCCATCCTTAAAGACTCACCTTAGATGTCGCTTCCTTAGGAAGTCTTTCCTGAGCTCCCATTCTGTGTTTTGTGTAACCTCCATAACAACGGTTTTCACATGCCCTTCCCTTTGTCAGGGACACTTTTCCTCACCTCTCCATCCTTCAGGTCTCTACTGAGATGCCATCCTTGATGCTCCAGGCTGGGTAAGCCCTTCCTGTTAAGTGCCACCAGAGCACCTGCACTTCTCTGTACCGTTTATCCCACATGTATGTTGATTTTTTTTCCCAAGAAAATATTAGCTCCTTGAAGACAGGGACCATCTTGTTCATCGCTCTATGCCCAGTGCTTGCTACACAGTAATCAATCACTAAATGTTTGTTAAATGTTGGATGATGGAGCAGGTGAATGTGCATCTGGTTTCTTGGGGCTGCTGTAACAAGTGCCAAAAACTGGGTGGCTTGAAACAACAGGAGTTTATTGTCTCACAGTTCTGGAGGCTGGAAGTCAAGGTGTTGGCAGGGCTGTGGTCTCCCTGGTGAGTCTAGGGGAGAATCCTTCCTCGCCTCTCCTAGCTTCCGGAGCTTGCAGCAATCCTTGGCATTCCTTGTCCTGGAGAAACATCATTCCAGTTACGTGGGCGTCTTCTCTGGGTGTCCTCACATTGTCGTCCCTCTGCATGTGTCTCTCTGTGTGTCCAAATTTAGCCTTTTTATGAGGACATCAGTCATACTGGGTTAGGGCTCACCCTCATGGCTTCATGATTACCTCTGTAAAGACTATTTCCAAATAAGGCTACTTTCTGAGATCCTGGGGTCAGGATTTCAATATATCTTTTTGGGGACACAATTCAATCCATAACAGAATGGAAAACAACACTGTACCTAAGTAATTTATTTTTGAGTTGGTCAACCTCTGTTAAGATCCTCAAAAGTAGACTAGCTTCTTATTCAGCTTTGTATCCTGCATGTGCTGGAACATGACTTTTCCAACCACATTGTTTTTTCTTGTTATTAAACCCAGTAAGCAACGGTAGTTTTGTAAATTGCTCAGAGGATTTCCAGTACAAAGGGCCTGAGAACAACCAGGCAGGCGAATCATTACCAAATAGCTTTCAACAGCTCCCATATTCTAGACTGCAGGGCAGAGTAGAGCAATCTCTGGTACCCAGGCCAGAGGTGACATGATTGAGGAGTGTGGCCAGAGCGTGTGCTTTGACTTCTTCCCACCAAATTCTGGGCCCTCTTGTCTCTGTCCTGTCCCACCTCCCACCAACCCCTCCCTTACCAGGTATGTGATGGTTAGTTGCATGTGTCCACTTGACTTGGCCAAGGGGTGCCCAGATATCTGGCTAAACATTATTCTGGGTGTGGCTGTGAGGATGTCTCTGCAGGGATTGGTATTTGAATGGGTAGGCTGAGTATAGCAGATGGCCCTCCCCAGTGTGGGGGGACCTGATCAATCCACTGAGGGCTGAACAGAACAAAAAGGCAGCAGAAGGTTGACTTCTTTCTCTCTTTCTGCCTGCCTGACTGGCTGAGCTGGGCTTCATCTGCCCTTACACCATCAGCTTCGCTCGTTCTCAAGTCTTTGGACTTGGACTGAATTACACCATCAGCTTTCTTTGGTCTCCAGGTTGTAGATGGTGGATTTTAAGACTGCTCAGCCTCCAAAATCACAAGCCAATTCCTCTAATAAATCTCTTTATCTCTCTCCCTATTCATATACCTCTCTCCAAGTCTGTACCCAGTTCTGACATGTGGCCTTTTCCCCCACACCAAGAAATGCTCTGCCACCAGCTGGATTCTGACACCATGTGCCTGGAGATTGCATCCGATCCCACAGGTTAAGGGCTCCGTCTACTAGACTGTCCTCCCTCCAACATCAGATGCCAACTGAAAGTCTACGTTGTCACCTGTACTTCTGACAACTGGCTATAGAGTGGAAGTTCCAAAGACCCTCCCAGGGCTCAATGAATTTGCTAGAGCTGTTCACAGAACTCTGTGAAACATTTTCCTTACTACATTCCTAGCTTATTACCTATTATTCAGGACCAGCCAGGTGGAAGAGAGGCAAGAGCAAGGTATGGGCATAGGGCATGGAGCTTCCACACCCCCTCCAAGCGTGCTGCTCGCCCCAGATCTCCACGTGTTCACCAACCTGGAAGCTCTCTGATCCCAGTCTTTTGGGGTTTGATGGCGGCTTCATTACAGCAACAGGACTGTTTAAATCGTCGGCCATTGGCAATTCATTCAACTTCCAGCCTCTCTCCCCTCCCCAGAGGTCAGGGAGGCGCGACTGAAAGTTCCAATACTCTAATCACATGGTTGCTTTTCCTGGAAACCAGCCATCATCCTTAGATACAGTCCAATAGTCACCTCATTAATACAACAAAAGATACCTTTATTGCCCTCATCACTTAGGAATTTCCAAGGGTTTTGGGAGTTCTATGCCAGGAATGGGGACGGACACCAAATATATACTTCTAATAAATCACAATATCACAATTTCCTACTGGTTCTCTTTCTCTGGCGGGGGGACTGACTAGTACAAGGCACCTATCTCCCTGGGTCTGGCCTGTTTTCCTAATCAGGTTCTTATTTCACCCCAGATAACAGACTGCCTTAAAGAAAGGGGGAAAAAAAGCAAAATATCAATTTTTTCACTGTTATGAATTCATCATAAACAGAAGCAGAACTTTGTAATGCTTAGGGATTCCAGCAACTATTTTACATTATTTTGTGTCTTCAAGTAAGAGGAAGTATATCTTGATAGCATTTTGTTTATTTTGGTTTTTTTAAATGGTGACAACTTTTTTCTTTCTTTATACATTTTTAATAAAAATTGCATATATTTAAGGTGTACAACGTGATGATTTGATACACATATACACAGTACTATGACTACAGTCAAGCTAATTAACCCACCACCTCCTCACACAGGCACTGTTTCGTGTGTTTGATGAACGCACCTGAAAAGTGTGGAAAGCACTTCATGAAATTTCCATATCACCCTTCTGCGGGGGTCCTGCTAATCTTCTCTGTATGGTTCCCATTTTAGCATGTGTGCTACCAAAGGGAGCATTCGATAGCATTTGTCTTGTGTCATATCTCTTCATTCTTTAGGAATTTTCTAGGATACAGAAACATCTGGTCCTGCAGAGCTGGAATTTTTCTTTAATACTTTGATTTTTTTTTTTTTTTAAAGACCACGCCGGGTTCATGTGTCATGAGGGTATGTCTTGTAACCTAACTGCCTCTATTTTATCCGCTGTGGGTGGATTGCTCTTGATTTTGCTGTTTCGAGATCAAACTTGGCAGGTTTTAGGTGCAAAAAGAGCTTTTAGGTGCCTGGGCCTTTAAAATCAAAAGTAATGCCTTGCTAACCACATTGAGGGATGTGGAATTTGGACTTTCATTGGCTGCTATTTCACGATGGACACGTTGACTTACTGGATCCCACGTTCTTGCGGCAAAACTATCAGATGTCAGTTCTTGGTGTTGCAGCCTCCCGGTAATCACCAGAGATGCGCCTTCATCGCCGGGCTGCTTAGGGTGAGTCTGTTAATTGATTAGAGGATCTGTGTGAACTCCTCTTAGGGATGCTTGCATTTCAAAGGCAGGGCTCAAGTTTAGGCCTTCCTTCTCTTCCCTCTTCCTCTTCTCCAGACTGAGAAAGGGCTCTTTAAGGACAGGACCCCATCTGGTCTATCTTTGCATCTCCCCAGCCCCTCATGCAAAGAGCCCGATGATCAAGAAATACCCATGAAGTAGAATCAATGGAATCTGACCACCTGTATCCATTAGGACTCTTGACACGACAAACAGCAACTGTAACTAAGGGCACTGCTTAAATAAGAAAGAGACCATTTGGGCTCATGTAACTGAACTGTGAGAGGGTAGATCTTTTAAGTCTGGCTTGAGCTAGCCTTCAAATAATGTGACCAGGAACCTGGTTTTTCTCTTACCCACCTTCCTGGCTCTCCTTCCTTGGTGCTAACTCCCTTCTCAGGCCTGCTCGCCCCTCGTGGTTGCCGGGTGGAAATAACCATCTCCCAGGGCTGGAGCCAGGCTCCCACGTGTCCAGCAGGTGGGTCCAGTCAGGCAATTTCCACACAGGACGATGGAGGCCTGGGAGTCAGAGACCAAGCAGCTCTGGAGAGGATGGGGGAAGGCTTGACTCCCTACCTCTCACAGGTCCCCCTCCACCACCCCGACGCGTGCCATGTTTCCCCGGCCACTCAAGACTTCTCTTTGCCTTGCCCTCAACCACCAGACCCTTAATTCTAAGGCAGTTTGCATACCTCTGATACTATCCACTTGCCTCAATTTCATGTATATTGGGGGCATTTTTCTGTTGTTCAGGAAAAGACCCACCAGTCTGATTCCTGTAGACCTGGAACTCCCTCTTATTTGCTTGAGTGAGATAGTCATTGCTTTGAAAATTTCGGTAGCACTTCCTGAATGAATGACAGTGCCACTGCTGCTCTGCTAAGCTGCACCACTGTGACAAGGGGACTGAGAGCCACGCTGCTGACAAGGAAAGGCTGCCCCCCATGAAAGGAGACTAACGAGATGAGACAAGCAAATGCAATGCCTGAGCCTAGATGGGGCTGGCTGGAAAAAATATATCGCTCTAAGGGACACTAGCGAGGCAACTGACAAATTTGAATGTGGGTTGTGGGTTAACTAATAGTATTGATTATTTTGACAACTGAACTCGGGTGATGTCAGAGAATATCTTTGTTCATAGGAAATACACATTCAAGTCTTTAGTGGTAAAAGAAGCATGACATCTGCAAAACTTTCCAATTGTTCAGGAGGAAAAAAAATAAATATATACGTACATACAGAGCAAATGAATAATAATGCAAGTGGGACAAAATGCTAAAAATTGGGGAATCTCGGTAAAGGATTACGGAGGGTCTAACTGCCTGGGTTTGAATTCTGGCTCTGTGGCTTGCTAGCCAGCTCTACACTTAACCTCTCTAAGCCTCACTTTCTCTATCTGTAAAATGGATGTAATATTAGCATCTACTGCAGAGGTTTCTTGGGAGAAATAAAGGAAAGAATCCATAAAATGAGCTTAGCACAGGGTCTGGCTCATGGCAAGAGCTGAGAGTAATAAGTGTTAGCTATTTTTATTACTATTACTATCCCACAGCGCTCATAGTCCCTGGGATAAAGAGGTAGAAATAGACACTATTCCTTCTAGGGGTGTGTATGGCAGGAGACGCAGGACAGAGGGAGATATTTTCCATCATATGGAATAGACTTGATCATGTCTCACATGTGGTATACATATGGCATTACCTGTTATTATGTATTATGTAATGCATGTGTAATACATATGGTAATATGCTTTATGTATTCTTCTTCAACTTGCCCCTTTCACTCAACACAACCTCTTGGAGATCTTTCTGTAATAATACCAATAATAATTAATGCTTATGGAAACTTACCATGTGCCAGGCACAGTTCTGGGCATTGTCCAGCTATTATTTAATTCTCACAACAATCCCATGAAGTATATATTCCCTTGTAATCACCATTTTATGGATTTAAAAAAAAACTGAGGCTCAGAGAGGTTAAGTAACTTTTCCAAGGCCTCAGTACCAAAATTTGAACTCAGCTGGTCTCCAAAGCCTGTGTCCTTAATCACTATATTTTTCCACACAAGTACACAAAGATCTATTTCATTGAAAGAAAGTGTCAAGGAGGGGAGGGCGGTGGGCTACAAAGTATGCCATACAATGGTTATTTCAAAACTCACTTAATCATTCCCCAACTGATGGACATTTAGGTTATTTTCAATATTTGCTATTTGAGACAGTGCTGCAAAAAATATCATGGAGCGAGCCTGGATAAAATCACTATGTGTCTGACACTAAAGAAGGAAGATGTTAAAAATATTGGAGAGAGGACAATTTAATAAAGTAGTATTGGATTATAACTCAAAGTTATATTAAATTTACATTAGGTAAATATCCATGAGTCCACAATGAAATAAACAAATGACTTAATGAATGAATGAATGAATAGGGGAGAAGAGACAAATCTCTAGTGCAGAAGAATTCCAAATAATTTGCAATTCCAAACAAGTGTGATGTGGTATCCAGGATGGGATTCTGATAAAGAAAAAGGATATCAGGCAAAAATTAAGGAAATCTGAATAAACTATGGACTTCAGATAATAATAATAATAATAATAATAATAATAATAATAATAATAATAATAATAATATATCAATGTTTGTTCATTAATTGTAACAAATGTACCATGTAAGAGGCTCCTAATAAAGAAAACTGGGTGCAGAGTATAGGGGAACTCTCTGTACTATCCTCTCAAGTTTTCTATAAATCTAAAATCATTTTTGAAAAAGATAGCCTATTCTTAAAAATTAAAGAAAAAATACTGGGAAAGGGAGAGGGACAAAGTCTAGGTTTTTTAAGAGATGGGAGGGGTCGGACAGCAGGAGGAAAGGAGACACAGGTGGGTGCAGACATATTTTTGTCGAGGGGGGCAGGAAGTTGAGGGTTCACATCTGATGGCCTCAATTTTCCCTCTGTGAGGCAGGAGGTTAAAGGGGGCTACTTGCTGACAGAGGGCCTTTGGAAAAATGGTGGGTTGCAAGTGGCTAAAATTGGGAGAGCCCCCAGAGGCGTGCAAGAGGAAACTGACCGGGGCGGGGGTGGTGGGCAGAAAGAGCAATTTCATCTCAGGGCACAGAGCTTCCCGCCGTAGGTCTAGAAAACTAGCTTGACCGTCTCCCTGCAGTTCCATATATTGACCAGCAGAGGACGCCGAGACACCACCCAACTTTTTCACTTTTCCACACACCTGTCTTAGATCTCCCCATGTTCACTTTCCGAAGTTCCCAAGTCTTAGACTCTAGGAGTAAAACGTTCTTTTCTGAGTTAGTCATACTTGAAGGACGAGAAACTCTTTGAAATGGCCTAAAGGAACACCTTTGAAGAAAAAGAATTTAGTTACAGTTCTGAGAGCTAATTTCTTTTACTTGCCTCCTCCCTCAAGGAAGCCCTGGCTGGAACACAACCCCTGTCACTGAGGACCTACTGGGTGTCGGGTGATGTTCCAAGGGCTGTTTCATTTAATCCTTACAAACCACCTCTGAGGTAGTGGTTATTATCACCCCATTTTACAGCCGAATAAATGGAGTCAGAGAGGTTAAGGAGGTTACATGAAGATCCTTCCTGTCGAGGTAAGTCATATTCCTATTTGGTTTCAACCAGTTAACAATCATTCAACAGGTGTGTGTGTGCTGGAATGCTTATCCTGGGAGATGCTCTTTGAGGAAGTGATCTCATGTCAATAAATTTAGCAAAGCTGTAAACTACCTCTGTTTCTGAGCATATCAGCACACTGGAGAATCCTAGAAGCCAGGTAGCAAGGAAACCTGCTTGGTTTTGTTCAAATCCAATATGTTCCAAATTTATTTGTCCAGAGAGTGTTAGTTGTCGTTATTGTTGTTAATATCAGTAACATCCATAGAACGAACTTTCTGAAATGCTTGGGTCGGCACCGCCATAGTGGCAGGGAGGCAAGGGACCAGACTTGTTTGGAAATGGTGACTTGCATACTGGAGGTGGATCCTGGAGTGGAGGAGGGAGACATGAAAGATGGATAGACTGAGGCGAGAAGACCAGTCAGAGCAGTTCAGGGACTCTTCCACCATGAGCCTGGACAGGGCATTGGCCATGAGGGTGAAGAGGAGAGGACAGACCAGAGAGTGAACCCAGATGTAAAGGTGACAAGCTTGGTGGACCATCAGATTGTGAGTATGCAGGAGGGTGGTGGATAACGGTGGGGGGAGACGTGTAGGACGGTTCCTGGGGTTTCGGCTGGAGCAACTAAGCAAATGACGCTTTTGTTCATTTACCAAGATGGGGAACCAGAGAGAAGAGTTTTGCCTTTGGGTTGAGATGTCCACAGAACAGGCATTTGGAAGTTAGGAACAGGGGCCTACAGCTTAGGAGAGAGTTCGCAGCTGGAAGTAGAGATCTGACATTTAAGGGGCTGGTAGAAGAAGAGGAGCTAACAAAAAAGACAGGAAAGGAGTAGGAAGAGACCCCAAAGGGAGGTGAATGACAGGAAGCAGAGAGCACAGTTTCTGGAAGGAAGAGCGGTCAGCTGCTTCAGAGGTCACGGGCAGAGCAAGCCGGGTGAGAAATGAAGGTGGACATTACGTCAGCCAATTGGGAGGTTCAGCCGAGTGCAGAGACTAATCCAGCTTATCCTGAGATGAATAAATCATGGGGGGAGTGAGGCAGTGAGGGGATTTCTGGGGTGAAGCAGGATCAAGGGAAAGTTTCATTATATTCAGGACTGAACACTTGAGCACTTCCGGTAGACCGTCTCCAAATACTGCTGCAAACAATTCATGTGTTGCTCCATAGATCAAGATGTGCAGTCTGTTTTCCCTCCCCCTGAGTCTGGGCTGGCCTCGAGATTTGCTTTGGCCTAGAGAGTTGTGGTGTCCTGGGTCTTCCAAGCTCAGTCCTTAAGGGAACTGGCAGTTACCTTGTTCTTCCTTTAGGAACCCAGCAGCCATGCAGTAAGGAAGTCCAAGCTATCACTCGGGAGAGCGGTGAGAGAGGCCTCCTTGGACAACCCAGCTTTGGAGAAGCTCCCAGATGAATGAAGCCACATCAGTGACCCTAGCTGACATCACACGAGGCAGAGGAACTGCTGAATCAACCCACAGAATCATGACAAATAATAAATTGGTGTTTTAAGTCACTAAGTGGGGTCGTTTGTCAAGCAGCCACAGATAAAAGAAATAGTACCAAATTTAGGGGCAAAGGAGGAGAAGCCGGGGAGAGTCTGACTTACAACAGAGGAAGGAATCCCTGAGGGAGTGAGTTTGTCCAGGAGGCTGAGGGCTGGCCCTGGGCGGAGAGAGGCTGCCACTTCCTCCGACACAAAGGCAGAGGAGAGTGTGGCCATAGGCGTGATACAAGGTGGAAGAGGGACTGAAGCTGGGAACTGCCTGCCCTCACAAGTGATTTCTGCATTCTCTGTGGACAAAGAGGGTGGGACCTTGCTAAGAGTGAAGTGTCAGGATGAGGTGGGGTATAGGTGAGCCCTAGAGGGCTGGCTCTGTGGTAAAACCCACCAACAAAAACATGAGCCCACAGGACACACAGAACACCTGGTAGGTTTCAGCTCACCTGCTCCCTGGCGTAAATGATGGAGTGGACAGAGGGACATTGGGCAGTGGGAGGCTCTGATTCAAGTCCTGGCCGGTTCTATGGTTTTAGGTTCCCCTTTTGGGGGATTGGACTAGATTAGTGATTCTTCACCTTTTATTAAGGTCATGGATTCCCTTGACAATCTGATAAAAGCCTATAGATGTAACATTTTTAGGTACACAACACCTATTCTATTTGTCTCCACTCACTAGAATGTAAGCTCCATGAGGACAGGGTTTATTGTGTGTTTGTTTACCGACATATAGACTAGAACAGTGCCCGACGCATAGTATAGTTGATCCTCCATACATACTGATGAATGAATTTGGGAGAATTCAAAGAAACCCCCCACCTCCACACAAACCCAACACACACACCCCTGAAGTTCGCCAAGGTTCAGAATTGTGGAATAAGACGATTTCTTGCTGTCTGAGGATTCTTGGAGTCTATGAAATTCCACCCTGAGTTCTGATTTAGACTATGTAGCTCATTCTAACAAAAACAAACAGAATTTAGCCCTGTACCCTAAGAGAAAATATTTGCTATACAGCTCCTTTGTGCTAGGAGGCCAGGAGTTGTCTTAAATGCATCCCATATATTATCTTATTTAACCTTCACACCTCCTGAAGATTACCCTATTTTTTTTAAAATGAGGAAACAGGCTCAGAAAGGTTAAGTAACTTACCTGTGGTTACCCAGCTGATCATAGGCAGAGCCAGGATTTAAGCCTGAGTCTGTCTGGCTCAAAATCCATTGAAAGGTCTTTCATCTATGTCCTGATGACCCTGAGGTAAGGGTTACACTTGTTCCTTCCAGCGTATATTGAGGGGAGCCCCAGCTTCTCTCTGGAGCTTTCATATACCACAGTGGGTGATGCGGGGGTTGGGGTAGAGGCCTCACATGCCACCAGAGGGGTGGCTCATACAACAGGAATATTCCCAAGGGAGGGGAATCCTTGCACCTGCCTACCTGGCCTCTTCATCTTCTGACCATCCCCCTGGAGCCAAAGCCCCTGTCCTTACTGAAGTCCCACGAATCCCTGTGAAGACCGTGAAATCAGCTATGCTCCCATCTGTCCTCCCCTGACCCCATAAAGAAAAACAGTCCAGATACCTGGCCTCCCAGGAGCTGCTAAACATCTGGGAGGCTCTGTTTCCACGTCTATGAATTGGGCATAAAAACAATCACCGCGAAGGGCTGTCCTAAAACTGAGCGAGGCTTCTGCAGCCCTGGAGAATGCTGGTTCCCTCTTTCACTTTCCCTGACCCACTCCAAGCACGTGGCTCTTTCCCTTATCGAGGAATGATACGGCCCCACAAGAAGTAATTGATGACGGAATAACAGATAGAACTGAAGCTTTGTTGTCAAGGCAAATAAGTCTGAGATTTCGGATACTAGAACCTGCAGTATGTCGTCGAGAATCAGTAAGCACCTGGACCCCCCAGCTCAGAGCCTGGCCCTGGGAGACTGGGGGAAGCAGGCTCCAGGACCTGGTGTTCCATAGCCCGACTTGTGGCAGGACGCTCGCGGCCACCCCGCAAGACTCACATGGGAGACTACCGCCTCCCTGCCTTGCCCCCAAGCACCGCGGTCCCCGCTCCCCTCCATCCTACAGTCCCAGCTCCCGGTCTTAGCTCGTAAATCTCCTTCACACAGAGGGCGATAAATCAGGGAGTTGTGGGAGACCCCCCAGTTCCCCGCACCCGCCCTCCCTCTTCTGGAGAGGCGGGGCGCAGGAAGTCCCTGGGACGGGGTAGGCGGGGCCACCTCAGACCCGCCCACTTGGGTCTGTTAATTACAGACCTGCAGTCAGCAGGGCCTGATTTACGGCGCGGGGCGGGCTGCGTCCTGTGGCTGGAGCTGGGCAAGCCTAGGGGAGCCTGGAGGGGAGGGGGTGGGAGATCAGGAGACCAGAGAAGATCCCAAATTCTGAGATCCTTGTTGAAATGACTATCTTGATAGTAATAAACTAGCAAATTTACGTATGAGTAAAATATAAACATAAGAGCAATAGCTAACTAACATTGATTGAGAGATTGCGCTTCAAGCTGGCTAAATACTTTGTTAATTCATTTATCAAATATTTACTGAGTGCCTATTCGGTGCCAGGAATCTTGCATATATTATCTGACGAACTTACTCAAACAGCCCTGCCAATTAGTCATTACAGCTCCCATTTTGCAGGTGGAAAAATCCAAGCAAGAAGTGATTAAGTGACTCGTTCCAGGTCGCTAGGCTAGTGAATAAGTGGGTCCAGGACTCATACCCCTGATCATCTGTCCCCGGAGCTCAAACCTTTTTGACAAGATCATCCTGCCTATTTGTTACCACTTGTCTCACTGTATTCTTGCCCTTCCACCAGCTGTGTGACCTTGGGCAAATGCCTTTGCCTTGCTGACAGAGTTCTTACTGGCAAGAAGAGGCACTCTGCTCTATCTATATCACAAGGAGTTAGGAGGATCAAACCAAACCGAAGCTTTTGGAAATGCCTTTTTAAATTATCTGTAGAATAAAGCAAAAGTGAGAAGAATAGATGTGAGGGAGATAGTGAGAAAGTCTATCCGATGTGTAATTGAAGAACCATGAGAAGAGAAAAATAAAAGTGCATCAGAAGGAATACTTGAAAAGACAAAGGTGAAGAAATTTACCAATTTGAGAAGAGGTAACAAACCACAAATTCAAGAAGCTGAACGAATCCTAGAAAAATACATATTTTTTAAATCCACACACTTAAATGCCTCATTGTGAAATATCACAAACCAAAAACAATGAAAAGTTTTCAAAATCAGTCTGGGAAAAAAAATTCCCTTCGAAAGATCAACAATTACTCCAAAGCTGACATCTCATTAATAGCAATGAAAATAAGAAGACAATATCATATTTTCAAAGTGATTGTTAAAAAGCATAATTGATTCTTAAAAATCTGAAAATAGAACTACCATATGACCCAGCAACCCCACTCCCGGGCATATATCTGAAAAAAACAAAAACACTGATTTGACAAGATATATGCACCCCAATGTTCATAGCAGCATTATTTACAATAGCCAAGACATGGAAACAACCTAAGTGTCCATTAACAGATGAATGGATAAAGAAGATGTGGTATATTTATACAATGGAATACTACTCAGCCTCAAAAAAGAATGAAAATTTGCCATTTGCAGCAACATGGATGGACCTGGAGGGCATTATGCTAAGTGAAATGTCAGAGAAAGATAAGTACTGTATGATATCACTTATGTGTGGGAACTAAAAAATACAACAAACTAGTAAATATAACATAAAAGAAGCAGACTTACAGATACTGAGAACAAATTAGTGATTACTAATGGGGAGGGAGAGGGGCAATATAGGGGTGGGCAAGTGGGAGGGACAAACTATTGGGTGTAAGACAGGGTCAAGGGTGTATTGTACAACATGGGGAATATAGCCAATATTTTGTAATGACTGTAAATGGAAAGTAATCTTTAAAACATTGTATAAAAATTTAAAAATTATTGTCATCAGTTCAGTTCGAGGACACAATAAAACTAACTTTCACTTAAAAAAAAAAGTATAATGGACAAGACTTGTACAGGAGAAATAAAGGTGAGAGAGTCATCACCAGTGGGCTTTCACTGGAGGAAATTCTGAAGAAGGTAATTCAGGCAGAAAAAAGAAAAATTCCACATGGAGTGTCTGATGCAGGAGGTAATGTAGAGCAAAGAAATTAATAAATGTATGAGCACATTTAAATGAACACTTATTGTATTAAAAAAAAGATCTGTAAAACTCTATATGAAAAGTTTATTAGTTAAAGTGATATTAGAAGCTGTAGGAGATAAATCCCCAAGTCTCAAAGGCTTACACATAAAAGTTTATTTCTCACTCGTGTAATCACTCAGTGTGGGTGTTCCTGGGCAGGCAGTTTTCCTGGAAAGCCCTCCTCCAGGCTCCTTGAAGGGCCCAGGCTCCTTCTCCCTTTCGGCTCTGCCATCTTTAGCTGTGCGCCCATGGCTGCCCTAGGTCTTCAGGCCAGGAGGAAGGGAGAGGAGTGTGGAGGCTGCATATGGGAAATTATTATGGCCAGACCTGGAAGTGACACATCACTTCCTCATACACTCACAGGAGAACTCGGCCAACTGCAGGAAAAGTTGGGACATGGTATAACTACTATATTCATTATCTATTGCTGTGTGACAAATTACCTCAAAACTTATTGGCTTAAACAACAATGAACATTTATTATTTCAGTTTCTATGAGTCAGGCTTTGAGGAGCAGCCTACCTGGGTGGATCTCTTCCTCTTTTGTGCATGATGGAGTATGCATGTGATTCCTAGAACTCCTGCAGCTATTTTGCCACCATGAGGGAAGCCACCTTGAGAAAGAAGCACACATAGAATATGAAGAAATCACAGAAGAATAATCATAGGGATGATTAAATTAAGCAAAGGGATTCTAAAATTCCCATGGAATTTTAAAAGGGCCAAGAACACCCAAGATACTTCTAAAAATGAACAAGGAGGCCAAGGGATTGCCAGATCAGACAGGCATTAAATAGAGACGGCTGGAGGTGGCATTATAGAGATGTGATATTACAAATCATTGGAGACAATAAACTATTCACCAAATGGAGTTGGAAAAATTGGGACTTGGGTTCCAATAAAAATAAAAGTCCAATAATGATGAAAGCAATCACAACAATGATAACAATGGCTACAATTTACTGACACCTACTAAGTTTTAGAAATTTACATTTGATTTCTTCCTTTCTGTTGTCACACCAACCCTACCAGGTAGGTATTTTCATTTATTATTCCCACTTGACAGACGAGAAAACTGAATCTCAGGAAGGCAGAGATGGCACCTTGAGACCACACATGGCTCTCAGCCTCCCGGGTACTGGGTAGGAGCCCTGTTTTCCCTCCCCACAATAGCAGGGCCCCGTCCTGAGAATGCCAGGCCAAGGCAGTGGCTGCCTCTCCCAGGAGACAGGGAGACAGAGCCCTCCATCGAAACCAAGCCAGGCTGAGGACCCAGAATTCTTACTGCACCCCCGACTGACCCTGGGGCAGATCTATGGCTGATTAGACCCCAGCTAAAAGCACAGAGGCCCCCCTGTCATTGCTTTAATGAGAAGCCAATCACTAGGTCATTAGTGGGTGGAGGTGATGAGGAGTTTGGTACTGGGGTGGGAGGGAGAAGGAGGATGCTCTTGGTTTCTGGATGATTTACAGCTGCAGTGCTCGGCTGCCTGGGGAAGGGAGCAGAATGTCAGGAGGCGAAAGTTGATACTTGTCAAGCACCTTAGAGAAGCGGAGACCTGTTATGAGAGTATATGTTATGAGAGTGTAACATGCTCTGTTTTATTTAATTCTCACAAGAAATCTGATGAAGCAGTGCTATTGTATATCCTCATTTTACAGATAAGGAAGCTGAGGCTCAGAGAGGTTAATTAAGCATCTTGCCCAAGGCTATACAGTCAATAAACAATGATCTTATTCCAGAGCCCAAACATCCACTCTGCTGTCCACTGTTACAGACACAGCAGAGGTGAGCATGGGTGAAGGGCCAAGAAAGATTCCAGCTTTAGACCAAGAAGGAAAAAGCTGTCACGAGCTGCTTGACTGAGGGATGTTACTCTGTGGGTTGGGAGTAGGGGAGGGGAGGGCTATGTCCCTACCCTAAGCTTGGAAGAAAGAATCCCTGGGGTGCTCAGTAAGTCTGCTAGAAAGAAGATAATAACAATAAAAATAAATATTATAAACGGCCAATTATGTGCCAGGCATTGCACCAAGGGCCTTCTGATTATGAGGCAGTTACTAATCCATTTTATAGCTGAAGTGGGGATGGGTATAGCTCAGTGGCAGCGTGCATGTTTAGCATGCACAAAGTCCTGGGTTCAATCCCCAGTACCTCCAGTATCTCCATTAAGAAAAACACACACACACACACACAAAAAAAAACCCTTCAGGGATTTTACAGCTGAGGAAACTGAGACTCAGAGAGGTTAAGTCACCTGCCACAGGTCTCATAGCTAGCCAGTGGTAGGTACAGGGATTGATTTGGGAGTCAGAGAGGAGAAACAGGGCGGTTACTTACTCTCTGCTCTAGGTGGCCAGGATTTGGGTTGTAAACAACAAAACCCAATTCGGTCAGCAGAGGAGGAAGTTACTGGGCAGCTCTTGGGTAGCTCACAGGACCAAGGGAAAGAAAGGCTGGGGATTAAGACTGAGAAACTCATAGGAATTACAGGAAACTGGGGAGCTGGATCCACAGCCTAGTCAGTTGAGCATCACCTCCCCTGTAAAACGTTTCCTGACCCCTCAGAGTTCATACTCCATTCTCTGCACCCTCTTTTGTATCATGCCATTGAAATAGTTTGTTTATGACATGGTATTCTACACTAGATGGCAAGTTCCATGAGAGCAGGAACCATGTTCATTTTGTTCATCATTGTATCTTCAGTCTCTAAGCGAAGACTTGGCACACAGTAGGCCTCAATAAATATGTAACTTAACTGGCCAGGAAAGGTTTGCTGAGATCCCGGGGGGATGAATGAAAGAGAAGAGGGTCTCAGTACACTGGGGATTGGAGGGTGGCAAGAGCCAGACTTGGTTTACAAGGACTGAGAATTGAGGCAGGGAGATGAAGGGAAAGAGAGAAGACTTTAATTCCAAGAGGCAGGGGAAGATGAACTCAGAGAAAGCTGCCTGAGCACATGTGTGTTTTCAAGAAATAAGCCAGTGGAGAGGGAAAGCTATAAAATCAAGAGAGAGACAGCTGATGAGACAACGTCCCCAGAACAGACAGAGTGGAGGCAGGAGAGGAGAGAAGAGGCCATGCCCTAGAGCACAGCAGGGATACCTGAGGTGGGAGGACGGACACTAAGACAAAAAGATGGATGCTGCCTGGAGAGGGATGGGGTGGAGGGAGTCCCTGTCCAGCAATCAGGAAAAGAGAAAGTTAATGGTTTTTTCTTTGTATTTAAGATCCATGAAGCCAGGGGAGGGAATAAATATTTAATGGCTTCCCAAGTAAAAGTGGAAGATATTGCAGTAGACTATGAAACCAGGTCACCAGCCTGAGCTCACTTCTTGCTCTGCCCCAGCCCACCTTGCTGCCCTTGGAACTGGTAGGTATTCTCCTGCCTCAGGGCCTTTGTATACATGCTGTTCCTGCTGCATGGAAGCTCTTCCTCAAGATGGCCACAATGTCTTGTTTTATTCAAGCCCTTACTCAGGGGTCATGTTTTCAGGTGGGGTTTCCCTGACCTCCCCTCCCCCCATTCTCCATTTTCTTTTCTGTAGCATTTATCACCCTCTAATATACTTCTTATAGTACTTACTACATAAATTACTTAATTTTCATTACTGTTTGCTCTCTACACTAGAATGTGACTTCCATAAGGACAGCTTTTTGTCTGTTTTATTCAAGAGACAGTCAATACATTTTCGTTGAATGAAAGAATGAAGAGGCAGATCCTGAAACTGAGCCCAAATCTGCCAGATTTCAAATTTTCCCCACGTTAAGCTTATCTCTAAGTTGAAATGCTGTCCTGGTCTGGGAGAGAAGGGAGACTGCCGGTCTTTCTGGAGGTCGGTTTTCCGGAGATGATGGGGTTCTCAGGACCCCCTGGGCTTAGTTTCTTCGGAAAGCTCATCTCTCAGTCTGGCTTTCTCTCCAAGGTGGGAGTTCTGTCCTCCCTCGGGGAAGCGACGCCGGAACTTCCAGAGGAAGAGCAAGAATTTCTGAAATCCAGGCCCAGCCAAGCGGTAATAGGCACCTTCGCGGCCATCAGCGGAACCACCCAGCCCTAAATCACGGCCGACCCCGCCTCCTCGCGCCCGGGCCCCGGAGAAGCGATGCTCCCGGCCGGGGGCGGATTCCAGCCGCGCGGCGGGAGGGACTCGCCGCCACTGCAGGTGCCACGGAAATGCCTGCCCCGCCGCCGGCCTTTGAAGTCAGCTCGCCTCCACTCTCCCCTCTCCCCTCTACCCCGCGCCCCTTCGGGAGCTGCACGCCCCGGGGATCGCAGCCGGGGATCGCTCTGAGTCCCCTCGGATTCCCGGGACTCGTGGGAAGAGGACCGAGTAGGGCGGGGGCGCTTCCTTCGGGGAGCCTCGGCCATCTGTCAAGAGAGTGTGGCCTCAGAATTATTAATTTGGAGCAGAGGGTCATTTCCGGACTTGCGCAGGGAAGGGCGGGGGAGCCGGCCTGGAAAAATATGAAACACGGGAGGGAAAAGCCAGAACTATTTTAGGGAAGGGATGGGTGTAGGCCTGCTCCCAGCATCGGTAAACCTGTGCCGTCGGGACATTTTCTTTGCTTTTCCTAACCCCCTTTTCTTATCAATTTGAGAGTTCATGGTTGTGGGGCCAGCAGAGAAATCTGTGGGTTTTTTCCTTGCTGATTTTTTACGACTATTTTTGTTCCATTTGAGCCCCAGAGTTGTCTATTGCCATGAAGTTTTTTCCTCCATCCAAAGTGTGGGTGGGGATGTTCTGAAATTAATGTGCAACAAGAAAATTGTGTGTACTCAAAATTATCTTTGTGTAAGACTTAAATTATCCTTAAACAAGGCATTATGTGTATAACCCTGAACAGTCATTCTTAAGCAAAGTAAAATTTAATAATCACTGGGCTAGATTTTGGAAGAACAAATATATGTCTTTCTGAGCATTTGAACCACTTTGCAATTAAGACAGAATTTTGAATTCAGTAGATCTGGGGTGGGATTGAAGTTTTAAGATGCTGCCCCACCACTGCACCACAGTTAAGAATACAGCTTTGACAGCTATCAAATTCCCCACAGGTGACTGGGGTGGGTGGGGAATTCTAAGGCATTCCTGTTTGGCTGCAAGGTTTACTTCCTTCCATTTTATGGTTATTATTTTTATTTATTTATTTACTTACTATTGAAGCATATTTGATTTTCAATGTTGTGCTACTTTCTGGTGTACAGCATAGTGATTCAATTATACATATATATATTCTATTTTATATTCCTTTTCATTATAGGTTATTGCAAGATACTGAATATAGTTCCCTGTGCTGCACAGTAGGGCTTTGTTGTTTACTTCCTTCTATTTAATGAGGAGCCTTTATATACTTAAGTTAATACACGTGTTTGTGGCTGTCAGCACATGTGACAGCCTATAGTACGGGGCCTGGTATTTAGTAGCTGTGCTATAAATGTTTACTGGGTTTGAATATAGAGCTTGTTTGATCAGACCCATGTGGAATGTCCGAAGTTTCATGAGTATATTAATATCAGGGATGGCACCATTTACTCAACATTCAGCAAACATTTCCTTGTACCTATGTACCAGGCATTGTGCTAGGAACTGGGAATACAGAAGCGACCTAAGTATGGTCCCAGTATGAACATAAGGGCACAATATGTTCTGCTAAATTCTAAGATGGGGTTAAGCATCGAAGGGGAGCCCGCAGGGAAGGGCTCAGGGCTGGCTTCACAGAGGAGCAAAGGTTAGCAAGCAGCCGAGGCTGGTGACCTATTGCAGGTCAGTAAACTCAATCCAGAACTCAGGCCGGCAGAGGCCTCACACCTTCCCAACTCATGCAGGCTGGGAGCTGCATGCGGATCCTGACTCCCCTTGGGCTACTCCTGGCTCACCGGGCCCTGGCTTACCTGCAGTCGGGTGACAGGTGGCATTGGTCTGTCACTTTGGCTCTCTGGTGCTCCCCCTGGGCAGCCATCGGTTCAGCTGGGTACAGAGCTTAGAATTAGCCAAGGAGGGGGAGGGTATAGCTCAGTGGTAGAGCACATGCTTCGCATGCACAAAGTCCTGGGTTCAATTCCCAGTACCTCCATTAAATAAATAAATAAACCTAATTACCTACACCCACCCCCCAAAAAAAAGAATTAGCCAAAGAGACCCCAGGCAGCAAATCTCAGTCCCAGGAGGCAGGCAGTTAGGCTGCTCCGGAGTTCTCCTAGCTTCCAGCCCATTTCTATATTTTTCCCTGCTTGTCTTTCTTCATCTCCAGTTTTTTCTGTATCAGCCAAGCTCTTTTTCTGTTTTTCACACTTGGTTCAAACTATTTGATTATCTTAATGACTGTTGTTTCAGAGCGCAGATGCAAGGCCTCTATTACCTACAGGTGGTCAGTGAGGGGGGCCTGTCGGTGTTGGGGGTGGGGAAGTGCTCACTGAACCCACAATGCAGGCTCAGCCCAGAGGGGTTAAGAGCTTGGTCTTTATGTAGGAGCCAGCCCGCCTGATTTGAAATCCCGATTCAGCAACAGCTCAGCCTTCTGACCTGGGGCAAATTACTTAATTCTGTCGGAGTCTCAGTTTTCAGCCTATAAAATGGGTATTATAATAGGGCCGGCCATATAGGATTGCTGTGAGGCTAAGACAACATATGTTAAAAAAAAAAAAAAAAAGCACCAGGCCTTGTCTATAATGAACACTCAGTAGAAGTCAGTACCAATATTATTAAGATGATTAGTGTTATTATTACTATTACCATTATTACTAATTCTTGACATACCGAATTGTGCCCATGTGCCCTTGGTGGACTGTGAGCTCTCACTGGACAAAGGAAAGGCGTGGGAAGCAGTTTAAGCTTATCACCCAACTGGCACCCTCCCCTCAGCTCCTGCACTGCCCCAGGCAGACTCTTCCTTCTGTGAGGCTGCCGTGGGGATCAGTGGGAAGGGGAGGCTTCCTTGGATAGGTCACCTCCATCCTTCCATGGAGATAGGGGAAGTTCTGGGTGTGCCCATCTAGTTCCTCCTGATTGTGGGTCATGGACTCCCAGGAAGACTACAGGGGAGGGAAAGCCTGATAATGGTCACACTCAGGTAGAGGTTATCCTTGAGGTAACCAGTTGCAATATTTCTTGAGGCCTACCTTTTACCAGGTTCCTTTCATTGAGTCCTCTGAGGCTGGCACCACTCCCATTTTACAGGTAGAGAACTAAGGTCCAGAGCTTTTCCCAAGGTCTTTCTGTAAGTGGCAAATATCAGATGAGTTTAGATCCAGAGTTTGCACTCATCTCCACCACACTGCCCTACCTCCACTCAGGGCCTGCTTCACAGGCGTGGGGCCCACGCAGCAGCACAGGCCCCAGGCTTGGAAGGTCCCAAGCTTGGTTTCATGATCTGCCGTCTCTGTCTTCAATTTTTTAACAATTTTGAACAAAGGGCCCGCATATTTTCATCTTGCACTGAGCTCTGCAAATTATGTAGCTGGTTCTGCCTATCCTCTTTTGTAGAGGGGATGTCTTCCCTGCAAAGGAAAAATATAAGCTTGGGTGCAGAGAGGATGGGCAGTACTGGAACAAGGTCATGTAGTAATTTGGGGACAGAACTAGAACCAGGTCTCCTGACTCCCTGGAATTCCCTGGAAGCACTCACATGTCCAATGGTGCCCTTGAAGTTTTGGAAGGGGCCACTGGGTGGGGGTGGGTGGGGAAAGGATGAGCTCCTACCCACCAAATCACCTCTCCCACCTGGCTCTTGTGGGACTGGAAGGTTCATCTACTGCCTTCTGGTCTCCCATCTTTGAGCCCAGGGGCCAGGTTTTCTGGGAGGCTGGGCAGGGCAGATAAGCAGGACAGTGACTCAACTCTCTCTAGAATGGCCTTGAGGGGCTAAGGGGCATGGCATGGGGTGGGAACAGAAGTGGTTGTAAAATGTGACACTCAAGAACCATAGCGTCTGGGCTTTGACCTGATTCTTGCCTCGCACTCTGAGACCCAGTGAGACTGACATCTTGGATGCAGCCATGAGTGCTCAGACATCTGAGGCCAATGCTCGGAATCCTGCTTGAGGTCTGCAATTCTGTGTGATTTTGTGTGTGTGTGTGTGTGTGTGTGTGTGTGTGTGTGTGTGTGTGTGTGTTTTGGGGGCAGTGGGAAACAACTGAGTAGAGAGGAGAAAATAATCTGATTCTAGCTGCTTTAATTCATTTTTTAATTTCACAGACATTGCAGATTTGGGGAATGGAGCCCCAGAAATACAATGTCCTTAGGGTGTGTATGGTCTAGTGGGCAAGACAGATAGTAAAACAAAAGAACAGCCCTACGCTTTTTCTCCATGAGCAACTCAAATTTTGAATGAATGGGATTATTGGTCTGCTCTTTGGTGAGATGGATGTGAACTGTACCCTCATCCCAGCTGATAACACAGGCTTTGCATTTTGGAGGCATTTGGATCGTGGCTAGAAATGAGATTGACCTTGGTGCTCCAACTAACTGACTTGTAGATACCTGAAATTCCACTGGGGGTCTTTCTCTAGGACTCAGCACTATTCTTTTTCTGAGACTCTGTTTAAAATTAAAATCCCTGCGGTGGGGGGTGGCGAGTGGGTTCACAATATGGCAGTGCTGTGTCATGAGACAGGGCTGCTCAAGGACCCTGGACTCCAAAAGATGCCCCTGATGGGTACCACACTGGGAGCTAGAAGGCCACAAAACATTCTCCATCATCCTGTGCTGCTGACTCAGCCCAGCTCTGCCTGCAGAAGAGGGGAGCTAAAGGGAGGTAGGGGGTGAGTAAAGCCCAATCAAAACCCAAACCCAGAGTCCCAGCCAGCCTCACTCTGGTAGCTGAGAAAGCCAGAAGCTCCAGGCTGTCTTACCTGCAGGACCCCGGAGTATCTGATCTGCCCCCTCTCTTATTGTCCTGCTGGAACCATGCTTTCCTCTGTGATGGCTCTGTGGTTGCCCACAGGACTTGACAAAAACTTTCAAGGTTCTGTAAACACAGTCGTTGGGGCTCTTCTGTGCGCCTATCAGCTCTCCTGCCTGGAGGCCAAATTTGGCACTCTGTTTGGGGTCAGGAGGAAGAATGTGGAACGCAGACACCCCAGAGAGGCCCTGGAGTGAAGCAGGGCAAGCTCTCCCTGGCTACTGGACCACTGCCCCAGGTGTGGCCAGGCTGCCTGTCCGGTCCCTTCCTACAAGAATCTGCATGCTTCCTCCCTTCCTTGCTTTATTCCTCTGGGTTCCTCCCTCACCAACCTACCTGGAGGCAGGTAATAAAGCAGGAGGAGGGAGATGGATGGATGGGGAGGGCGGAGAGCCACGTGGTGCCATAAAGCCCAGCTAGAGAGGGCCTGTCCCGGGAGTGTCCAGACTGTAGGAGCCAACACTCGGAAGGTGGGTCAGCTTTGCGAGCCGGAGCGAGAGCCGGCGCAGCAAACCCCCGGAAAAGGCCATGCACCGAGGCGCGTCAGGACCAGGACTCAGGGGCCTGAAGGGGGCTGAGGGCGCTGCCGGGGACGTGGGGGACTCTTGCATGGAGGCTGGGAGAGATTTTGGGGTGCTGAGGGAGAATGGCGGCCCTCGCGGCCTGGGCGAAGCAGAGGAGGTGGCGGGCAGCAGAAAGCGCAGCCGGCCGGTGCGGTCCAAGGCGAGGCGCATGGCAGCCAACGTGCGTGAGCGCAAGCGCATCCTGGACTACAATGAGGCCTTCAACGCGCTGCGCCGGGCGCTGCGGCACGACCTGGGCGGAAAGAGACTCTCCAAGATCGCTACGCTGCGCAGAGCCATCCACCGCATCACCGCCCTGTCCCTCGTGCTGCGCGCCAGCCCCGCGCCCCACTGGCCCTGCGGGCACCTGGAGTGCCACGGCCAGGCCGTGCGCGCGGGGGACACCGGGGACCTGGGGTCCCGCCCGCCGCCGTCCGCGCCGCCGCTCGCCGGGCCCTTCGCAACGCGCTGCGCCTCGTGCTCCCTGCACACACCCCTGGGACGGCCCAGGGCTGTGGCCGAGGCGCAGGGCTTGTCTCAGGCCTCTGCGGGAAGTTGGCGCCGATGTCCGGGGGCTCCCTCTGCCTGGCCGCGTAGCCACCTGCGAGCGGGCCCAGGACTGGGCTACCAGCACTCCTGACCCAGCACCGAGAGCACCCGCTGGCCTGGAGGGAGGCCGACCTGGGAGGAGCCAATGGTAGGATGACTACAAAACCCAACAGAGCAAACCCGAATGGGCTGAGCCTGAGGGTGAAAGGAGGGACTTTGCCAGTTGGAAGGAACTCTGGAGCCTGGGGCTGCACCCACTGGACCCCCACAGTCCCAGCCAAGGGTGGCAGCCCTTAAAGGAGCAGGATCCTGCTGGGCTTTTTCTTACCTTTGGACTTAATGAACTCTTCTTAGAAAGTGACCTTTGCATTCCTGTGCTTCTGAGTCCTATCTTCTCTTGATGCTTTTTAGAATAGAGGCTTTTGGACAGGGGGACTTGCATGTGGGAGTGTGAGCGGCACCTGGCCGTGGTCTGATGGCACAGTGCGGGGCCCCTCCCCTGCCTGTGCTGATGCCCCAATTCTGTGATCTGGGAGAGGCAATCAGAAGCAGCCAAATAAAAAGGAAAAGCTATCATCTCCATCTGCTCCCAGGACTCCACTGGGCCCAGGAGCCCAGGATGCAGGCCTAAGGGGCTTGAGGCCTGGAGGCTCACCCTGGAATGTTGGGTCCTGGCCTGAAACCCGCTGGTAGGTACTTGGAGACATTGGTTCATGGCCAAATCCCAGGTGTGGCAGAGTAGTTTGAGGGGTACCATGGGAGAGGACAGTATTTGGAGAGGGGGAGCAGGACTGGGAGGCTAAGGATGTGTTCAGACTCGTCCCTGGCCCCCTGCAAAGCCACTGTCTGCAGTGAGCCACAGAGAGGGTAGCATTGAGAACAGAGTCTGGATCAGTCTCAGGGAAGGATGCTGAGGGCAGGGCCAAGGTTGGGGGGTCAGTTAAGTCCTGCCTGTACCCCAAGTGATGGGCAGATGGAGCTCCCCGGGAAGAGTGGGCCAGTGCAGCCAGGGCCTGGGTAATGGGGGCAGACTTGGAATCCAGGAAGGATTATGGGAGGGGGTTGAGGAAAGTGGAGCCTCTGGCCAAGGCTGTTGAGGAAGTGGGAGGCACAACAGCCCTTCCCTCCCCCCACCCCCACCCCAAAGTCTGGAGAGCTGCTCTGCTTCTAAGATGAGTGCCCCCCAGCTTGTGTCCAGCCTCACTCAGGCTGATGGGGCGGATTTTGCTGATGCTGCTTGCCAGGGCAAGAACCCAGATGTGCTAAGGAGGCCTAAGGGCTTTCTTGTCTCCTTGGGGAGCTAGGCTCTTGCTAGCTAGCAGGGGGATGGGGGGAGGAAGAGTTCCACAACTCAGAGTGGGGGACCCCACAGAAGCTGGAGAGATGCCCATAGGCGCCCAGGGAATATTGAGGGGTCCCCAGAATAGTCGAGAAGAGGTCCATTGCCCTAATTACAGAAGTCTTTGCTTTCTCTGGCTGGCACACTTGATATCTGGTCCCCAGCCCACAGACCTCAGGGCTCCAAATTTCACAGGGCAGGTGGCTGTGTCACAGATCACAGGAAGGCTTTGACTCTGGGGGAGAGGGGTCATGGGGTCCAGGCAGGAGCGAAATGTGCGACTCTGGCCCCAGGCCTGCCCACTGAGCCTTCGCTCTCAGAGGGAGGCAGTGCCCCGGTCTGACAGTGGGAAGGAAAGAGCCAGACCTGCCTGGGATCCAGTCTCTGTTCTGCCTCTTACTATTTCCTTAACCTCTCTGCGCCTCTAGTTCCTCACCTCTGACCCAGATAATTCCACCTCAGGGTGGCTGTGAGCGTTAACATTTGTTCATAAGGCACAGTTTCTGGCAATTAGAAGGTGTTCCATAAATTGTTACTATTTGCGTATTATTATTTTATGACAGACCAGCCTGGACAATGCTTCCACCTTGCTTCAGTCTCAGGTTTTATTCTCTGGAAACATGATAAAATGACCAAGTCCTGCTTTCCTAAGTTCCAGGTTGGAAAGAAATGAGGGTTCTTCTCCATCAGTTGCACTCTCAGCCCTGGAAGGGCGATGGCGCCCCCTTCAGGTGGAGGTGTGGGTGTGACACTGATTGTGAGGAAAATGGAGGGATGTGTCTCCTCACTTCTCAGCTGACCTTGGCAAATCGCCTCAGGGCTTTGAGACTTGGTGTTTCCATCCATATAATGGGCTAAAGTAAGTACTTACATCAGAGGCAGTTGTGCAGACTAAATGAGATGATGCATTTAAAGCACTTAGCATAGTGCCTGCCCCAGGCAAGCACTCATTGAGTGGAAGCTATTAAGACAGTCTATTTACAAAGTTGTCCTAAGGAGAGAATGCATGGGAGGTGTTTTATAAACTGAAGCACAAAGCACAGTAGTTATTATTGTTTTATCAGGGCTATTTGTTTGAGCACCCACATGTGTGTATTTATATGATATGTGTTTGCCTGGCACTCTGAGTTTTTTTTTTTTAAATGAACACATGAATTTGTGCATGCTTATAGAGATATGTAGATAGCTGAGTATTTGTGTGTACGTACATGTACGTACTGGCCTAACAGGTACCCCCTACTCTCCTTGATTCTTTAGCAGATCTTAGGACAGAATACCTTTAATTATGTGCCTTCCAGTTTCTCTGGAACCCTTCCTTGAGTTGTTTTTTTTTTTTTTTTAATCTGCTTCCTAAGCCCATATCCGTTCTCCAAGATGACTGATTTGCTGCAGAGAGAAGATACATCGGTGATTATTAGAGACATGGAATTTATCAAGCAAGACCACATAGGTTTATCCAAATGTAGAGAAAAGTAGTTAGTACAAGGATAGGTATTAAATAAATAAAAACAGGAAAGTACTGGAAAGAGTACACATTTAAGACAGAGCTGCTAAAAGTTACGACCAAAAGATACGAATGACTGATATAACTAAAGACAAAAATTGTATATCTATAAGGTTAATCCCAACAGTTCACTCAAACAGTGTGCAAAGGGAGAGAGATGATTAATGTTTAAAAGACAGAGAATACCAACAATTACAGCACTTTCAGCCACTCTACAGCTCACAAACGGCTCCCATACATTCAGTCTCTTGGCTTCTCTGAGGACGCCTGTGCCTTCCAGCGCCTTCCCTCGAACTCCCTGTCTCCATCATAGGGAACAGTATCTTGTCTCTCTAGCAATGAATGAGATACGCCAGCAAAAGTAAATGACAGAGGGGAGGGTCTAGCTCAGTGGTAAAGTGTATGCTTAGCATGCATGAGATCCTGGGTTCAGTCCCTGGTACCTCCGTTAAAAAAACAAATAAATAAAAACATAATTTTTTTAAAAAGTAAGTAAGAATTTTAAGACCCAATATGTGGTCAGGGATGTGGAGAAAAGGGCACATTTACAGATTTCTGGGTGTACTGTTTTGCTACAGAACAATTTGACAAAAATCACAATAAAAATACCCCAAGGGAATAATCCAAAAAGAAAAACAAATTTGCAAAAGGCAGTCCCAGCATTACTGTACCTAACAGTGGAAGATTTGAAACAACCCAGATGCCCAACCATAGAGACCTGGGCAAAGCAAATTCTGGTTTTGTAACAGGATGACAGTAACGGTGAGTTGGGAGAACAGATCACAAACTGGTCTGTGCCCACTGATTACAGGTGTGGACAAAAGGTAGGTGCAGAAACAAACGTTGAGAGAATTTGGGGGGATGTTAATGGGTTAATATCCATTAGGTTTTTCATAATTGTTTTTAAAAGGTGAGAGATTTATCTCCTTAGGGTATCTTGCAAAGAGGAATAGGGAAATGTTTTGAGCGAGGGCAGCAGGGATGCAGTACCCACCTTGCTGGATGTGAAACTGGGGTGCTTGCTGATGGGGGCTTGACCACATCAAGTTTTGCTCACACTTTGCATGTGTATGTGTCTGTGGGCACAGACACCAGAGAGCTGCCGTTACCCGCCTTCGCTGGGAGCAGGGTGAGCTGGGCCCACGAAGGTCTCAGTGAGAAGCGGCATTTGCTTAATTACTCCTGCCTGGTCAGCCCCATAGTGTTTCCTGATGCCCAGTGGGACCCGAGAGTAAAAAGGGCCAAGGGACACAGATCTAGGGGGTCTGTTTACCTCTCTCCCTTGATTAGACCTGAACTTATCTACTCTTCTGACGAGGGACAGAGATTGGAGTGACTTTCTTCACTTACCTGCGCAGCGAGGCAGCGGAACCCAAAGGCCGATACCTCTGTGTAGCTGCAGGGCTCACAGCCTCAGGCTCAGCCCCCGCCCCCGCCCCGCCCCGGCCCCGCCCCCGGTGGAGTTTGGGGAGGAGCTCAGCCCCCTCCCTTCTTAAGGCTGCAGCCGGCCCGGCCGCTTACTGCTCTGCCGAAAAGGAGCCCTGAGTTCCCAGACCTTCATGTTAAAAGTTTGAAACCCCCATTTTTATGTGAAACAGATTTTTTAAAAATATGCGTTGAGCCTACACTGTACAGGCCAAACCCACTTTGCATGATGAGTGGGCCCTTGTGGCCCATTTAAGACCTCAGCTGGGGGTGGGAGGAGGCAGCAACTGCAGGCTGGGGCAGGACCAGGCGCGAGCCGGAGCAGCGGGCTGGCTCCCGCTCACCAGCCCGGGAACCCAAACAGGTGCTCCTTCTCCTCGCCTCTCCCCCTCCCCCTGGTCCGCCTCTGGTCCTTCCCCTCATCACCACCAGGCCACTAGATGGCATCACAAGCCCAGCATCTCGCAATGACAGAGCAAACCAAGGTCCCAAGTCCACCTGGTAACCTCCCTCACGGCCATGGGGCCACCCTGAGGACTTCTTGGCTTTTTCTTTTCTCTTCGAGTTTTTATTAAGTCAGAAATATCCCTTTATGTCAGGTTCATTCTTTCCTCCAGGCCAGCACTGCTCAACAGAAATATAATGCAAGCCACACTTAAAAATTTTAAGTTTCTAGTAGACATGTTAAAAAAGTAAAGAGACATGGGTGACATTAATGTTAATAATGTCTTATTTAGCCCAATATATCCAAAATGTCATTTCAACATGTAATCAATATACACAGTATTAACAAGATGTTTTACATTGTTTTGGTACTGTGTTCAGAATCCAAATCCGGTCTGTGTTTTATGCTCACGGCACATTTCAGTGTGGACTAGCCACATTTCAGGGGCTCAGTGGCCACATTTGGCCGGAGGCTCTGGAATCTGGCCGGGCAGCTGTCAGCCCTGTGGAGGGCTTGGGCCCCTCTCCCCAAGGGTCCGCTCTCTGGTTGTAACATGGAATTCTGTTCAAGCTGGGCAGTAACATAGAATCTAGGGTACCCAGACTGCCACCCTCTGCAGGAGGTCTCATATTTGAAAAGGCAGTAGCACATTTCTGGGAGTTCCTGGGCAAATGAGCCCAGCTCAGTACTCCTGCCCCAGCCCTGGCCTGAGTGAGTAAGAGGCCCCTGAGGACCCAGATGAGGGCAGGAAGCCTAAATCTCACTACCCCTGGAGACCTGGATTTTGCTAGTAACAATGCATTTCCTTTATGGAACAGCATTTCTTTCTTTTTAAAAAAAAAATTTTGTGGGGGAGGTAATTAGGTTTATTTATATATTTTCTAAATGGATGTACTAGGACTTGAACCCAGAACCTCTTGCATGCTAAGCATGTACTCTACCACTGAGCTATACCCTTCTCCCTTAATTTAATATTGTCAAATTTAAGAAACCTGAAAATCTGCCCCAAAGCCACACACTACTTTCAAAACTATTTGCCTCCAGGTGTTCTTTCAGCTCCCCAGGCTCCCCCTTGGCCCCTAGTGCATGGCTCTGCTCAGCCCCCTTTCCTTCCCTCTACAGCCAGCAACTCCGTCTCTGCCACTCACACACCCTCCTCCACCTTGTCACGGCCCCTGCTGGAGGCGGCATTTCTGAAGCCAGCTTGATACACAACCCAAAGCTACTTCTCTTCACTAAAATGGCTCATCTTGCACCAGACCAGCCTCTGGACCTGGACCAGGGGTTGGTGTCTGACGGAGACAGACTTTGAGATGAGCATCTCTCTACTTTCAGGCAGTAGTTTTCTAAACTGTGATATCAAAAGATTTGAACTTCACAAACCCTTTCTCATCTCTAACTTCCCACTCCCATCTTGCCTGACCCTGGGGTTTTATAAACTCTTTCCTACACCCTCCTCCAAACCACACACCCACCCCTTCCCCCACACCCCCTGGTGGTTCCAGGTCACCTTATAACACAATGTAAGGAGAGAGATGGGGGTCAGGGAGAGAGATGCAGAGAATAGAGAAGGTGGCAGAAGCGGAGGAGATGTGAGAGAGAAGAAAGAGAAATGGCAAGAATCAGAGGACAGGCAGCCAGAACCAAGGCCCTTCAGAGCCAGCATCTGCCCCAAGTTTCTCCTGAACAGAAAGATCTTTGCTGGCTCTTTAAAAACATCTGAGAAAAGCTCCAGTGTCTGTGATACAGGACCATCACTCCTCCCTAATAGCCCCTCTGCCTCACTCTTTGGCAACCTGCTCAGAAACCCATTCGGAAGGGCAAGGCAGAACTCTCCAGGGGCCAGATTAGTTCTCCCCTCCCTCCTGGAGCTGGGAGACAGGCTCTGGCCTGGATACCTTGGGGGCTGGAAGTCAGGGTCGGGGTGGGAGCAGAAGGTTCAGGGCCCGGCGTTCCCCAAGAGATAGGAGGGGTAGGCTGCTGCTTTTCCAGTGAAAGAGAAGCAGGGGGCTCAGTCTCCCAGGACAGTTGAAGACATACCCATTTTAACCCACTTTGCCTTTCTTCCCCATCCAGAGCCCCCAGCTCAGGGGAGCAAGTCCTGGGGCTGCCATGAAAGCCAGAGGCTGCCCATGTCCCTCTGGGCTGGGCTGGGCTGGGCTGGGGCAGAAGCAGACTGCTGCTGGGCGGTTCTCTGGGGAGAAGGGGATTGAAAAGCATCTCTGAGGAGAATAGGGAGGAAGGGAGGCTGGGTGGTGGACACACACACACACACACACACACACACACACACACACACACAGAGCCTTTCTGACTTAGCCTAAGCCCCACTTGGGAGATGAGCCGTCTTCTGTCTGCTCTTGGAACTGCGCTCTGCTGCTTCCCCGCCCATCTGTGCTGTCAGCAGCTCCGGCAAAGTTTGTCTCCAACTTGAACGGAGCTGAAGACTCCAGCTTCCTGGAGCTCCACAGAGCAGCAGGCAGGCCCAGCCTCTGGACTCAGCTGGCCTGGAGAAGCCAACCCTGCCAGCCCCCAGCTGGTCCCTGCCCTCCTGGGTGACACGTCTGCCCCTGACCTATAGGCCCCTAGGCTGGGCTGAGGAATGGTGCACTGAGGTCCCTCTGGAGCCCCTCGTCCAGGTCTGGAGCTGGACCAGCCCAAGGCCCAGACCAACATGGCCAACCCCGGGCAGCCTCAGTTTGCCCCAGCGCAGGGGCCAGGCATCGCCTCACCCCTGGACCTGCCAGAGATGGAGAAGCTCCTCACCAAGGTCGTGGGCCAGGATGACAAGCCCCTGAAGCTGTCCAAGTCCCTCTCGGGGGCTTTGGACCTGGAGCAGAATGGCCATGGCCTGCCGTTCAAGGTGGTACCCGAGGGGCACCGGGAGCCCTCACTCGCCCTGTCATCCTCCCGGGCCAGCTCGAGGCGGCCGTCCTCCATTGCCACCACCTCCTATGCCCAGGATAGAGAAGTTCCCAAAGATTACCTCATCCTTGCCATCGTCTCCTGCTTCTGCCCTGTCTGGCCCCTCAACCTCATCCCCCTCATCTTTTCCATCATGGTAAGTGCTGCTCTTTGTCCAGGGCAGGGGCTGGTCTGGGGTCGGCAGGCATGTTCCCCTGCCAGGCGCCAGGCGCCCTGCCTAGGGTGTGGAGAAAAGAGCTGGGGGCTGGGGAGACGACCCCCTTTCTCAGCCGGCCTATGACTCTCCCTTGGAGAAGGGTCCAGGGGCCAGGAGAGCTTCTGTTTGCTGTCCTCCTTCATCTCTGCTCCTGGACGTCACAATCACAGCTTGACCTTGTATACATACCTGCTGGGAAGGGGATTCTAGAGAGCCACCTGGAGCTATGTTCTGCACTGCAGAAAGACAGCCAAGTGGGGGGAGCTTGCCTTTGTGGGAGTCGGGGGCATGGTCCCAAGGAGTCATTTCTGAGTGGGGCTGTGACTCAGCACAGGTTGCAGCCAGCATGGGGTCCCAGGGCCCCGTGTTCTCAGGAGGGAGCCAGGCACTGCCTCACCCACTCCAGGGGCCACCTGGGCGTTCTAACAGCCTCTGCCAGCTCTGGTTTCCAAGAGCTGGCAGTGGCTTCCCTGCTGTGCACCGAGGGCCCTGGGGCCTGGCTCCCCCAGGGCTGCTCCTCTGGAGGGAACTCCTCACTGGGGCCCTTGGGCCTCGCCTTTGCACTGATTTCAGCATCTGTGTTCAGGGTAGGGGAGGTCTGAGCCATGGGTGGAGAACACGTGTGTCAGAGGGCATGGCTGGTCCTACCAGGGAGGGGCATGTGGGCTCGTCTCTGCTTCTTCCACACTTGTGCTGTAGGGTTCTGAGTAAATTGTCTTAGATCATCCCCAAACCAAGTCATCTGGATAGAACTACTTACAGAGGATCCATAATAAATGTTGGTAGATGTTGGCAAGTGACTTTTGAGGTCCAGGAAGGAGAGAGCGAGAGAGGGAGAGAGAGAGTGCAAACCTGGCAAGGAATGAATTTCAGAATGAGGTTAGGAGAAGGGGATGGTAATTGCCAGCCCCAGGCTGGGAAGGGCCGGAGGACTGAGTGGAGAGACCCTGTCTGCTTCCCTCTGGAGTGACTCCATGGCTGAGTCACCCATCTTCGAGCCCCCAGGTCCTGTGGCCATCTCTGCTGCCTGTCTGGCCTCTGAGACAAACACTTATTTCCTCATACATCTCCACCCATTTCACTGGGGCCCAGTCTCCAGCCAGGGGAGCCTTCCCTGACCCCCATCAAATCCAGCTAAGTAGGGATAAGTAGGGGACACTGGCAGTGTTCCCGAGTCCGAGGGGTTTGGTGTGGGCACAAGAGCCAGGGCTGAGCAGGGCCATTGAACAACTAACTTCCTGGGCTGCTCGCCGCACTTGGGGGCAGCTCAGGGCAGAGCCAGGCCTCAGGGTGCAGCCAGTGGTTCCCGGCAGGGCCCACCTCTTGGTTACAGGGAGAAGCCCCAGGAGGGGAGACAGGCTTTGGGGAGGGAAACCACACAGGGGCCCAGGAGAAAACGGTTGCTAGAATCTCCTGGCGGGGGTAGCAGGGTGTGAGCTGGGTAGGAGCTGCTTTTGTCAAAAGAAACTTGGGCCCCAGGCTGTGAGACCACCGAACCTACCCCCAGTGTATTTCTACATCCTTCTCAGGTTTTTTTTGTTGTTGTTTTTACATTTCAAATATATCTTACTACTTTTCATCTCAGAAAGAATATGAAGCCTGCATGCAATGCTAATGGTCTTTGACATTTACATAGCATATGACACAGGAGTGCAATGCAGCCATCTCAGATTCTTGAGTCACCGGGCTTGGGGCAGGGAATACGGTGCTAAACCAGATGCTGTCACCAATTCCCATGAGCCTCCTGTCCAGTGGGGAGAAACTTGTAAACAAATCCTTACAACACATTGCAAGAAGCGCCCACGCTAGACAAAACCACAAAGTATTGTATGGCTTCAGGCAAGTCACTCAAACCTCTCTTCTCATTATTCCCATCTGCAAAATGGGTGTGAGCATAACACCTCAATTGCAGAGTTGTGTGAGGATGAAATGAGACAAACCACACAAAGTACTAAAGAACAACACAGCGCATAGTAGGTGCTGTTTCATGGTAGTTGTAATTGGGTGAGTGTCTCTCTGGTAGGGGATGGGAAGCCATCACAAGTTTGTTGGGGTTTTTTAGAGCTTTGAGATATAATTCACATATCATACAGTTCATCCATCTAAAGTGTACAACTCAACGATTTTTTAGTATAGTCACAGATAAGTGCAACCAGAGCCACATTCAATTTTAGATTACGTTCCTCACCTCCAAAAGATACCCCATACCTTTCCTCTATCACACACCCCCATCTTTCCCAGACCTAAGCAACCGCTGATCTTCTTTGTGTCTCCACAGACTTGCCTCTTGTGAACATTTCATACACAGACACACCTCGTTTTATTGCGCTTTCCTTTACTGTGCTTCGCAGACGCTGCGTTTCTTACACATTGAAGGTTTGTGGCAACCCTGCATTGAGCAAGTCTACCAGCGCCTTTTTTTTCCAACAGCACTTGCTCACTTAGTGTCTCTGTGTCATATTTTGTTAATTCTCGAAATATTTCAAACTTTTTTGTTCTCATATTTGTTACAGTGATCGGTGATCTTTGATGTTACTATTGCAAAAAGATCACATGACCCACTGAGCAATGACGGTTAGCGTTTTTTAGCAATAAACTATTTTAAAATTAAGGTATGTAAATTATTTTTCAGATACAGTACTATTGCACACTTAATAGACTACAGGAACGTGTAAACATAACTTTAATATGCACTGGGAAACCAAAACATTTGTGTGACTCGCTTTGTTGTGATAGTCATGTTATCGAGGGGGTCTGGAACTGAACCCGCAACGTCTCCGAAACTGTGAATGGACTCATACAATATGTGGTCCTTTGGGACGTGCTTCTTTCACTTGGCAGCATGTGTTCAAGCATCACCCATGCTGTAGCAAATACATCTTAGGGTTTGGAGCCAGGGAGGGATGTGGTCAGACTAACATTTTGGTGGATTAGTCAGGTACAGGGTGAGAGGAGGGAGTAAAGGGGACCCTCTGAGCCTGACATTTGGGAGAGGGGACCTTTGCAGGAATGCAGGTGACAGATGAAGAGGCGTGGAGCAGGGCAGAGGGGGTTTCTGGAAACCTAAAAGTTAGTAACATAGATCATTCATTCATTCAGAAGACCATTCACTTGAATGGCAAGTTGCTTGTTTGCAGGGAACCAAGTGGTAGAGGATGACTAGGCTCCTCATGAACGAACCAGGCACCACACTAGGCATTTGGGAAGGAGAGGATAAGACATGGGCTGTGTGGCACGGCAGAAGGATGTGAGACTGTGGTGGGGGAGGGAGGTGGGCAGAGGACCTGCTCTACAAATTTAAGTTTTATCCTAGTGGCCCTGAGGAGTCCATGAAAAATTTTAAGCAGAGGCACGATGCAGTCAATTCGTATTTTAAAGCCAACACCCAACTGCATTGTGGGAAATGAGCTCGAGCAGGCAGGACTGGGAGCAGGGAGACCCCCTTGGAGGCTTCTGAGATGGTCCAGGCTGGATGCTGAAGGCCTGGACTAAGCAGTGGGCTTAGAAAGGAGGGCACTGATGAGAGTGGTAAGGAAGATGGACCTCTGATTGCTCTCCACGACTCATTACCCAACCAAAAAGCAGTGGAGTCGTCTTAGAGAGAGCTCTGGGGACTACGGCATTTAAGCATAAAGGGGAAGTGGACAGAAAATGGTTTTGAAAAGAATATTCCAAGAGGTGGGAAGAAAACTAGAAAAGTGGGAGAGACATCCAGGGTCAAGTGAATTTGAAGGAGAGAGTCATCAAATGAGGAGGAGAGATCAGGTTCAGTGAGGATGGGAGGGTCCACTGGCTTGGCCACTGATAGACTCCTGGTGAGCCTGGTGATGGAGAGGTTTAGGCAGATAGGGGAGAGGTGACTGATGAGGCGAGGTCCCTGAAGAGTGGAGTGATGGGATCCAGAAGAAGGACCCCTCCCTGGGAGCCTGGCGGAGGGGCCATGCGGGCAGAAGCAGAGAGAAATCCTCAAAGGAAAGGGAGATGGTTCCATGCTGTCTGGGCTCCGTGCTGCCAGGGACGTGGAGGGCAAAGTCATTTGCTGAGAAATAGTGGCCTGATGTCAGAGGGGAGGAGAGGTGACCAGGGACAGACAGGTCAATGACCCAAAGGCTCTGCTGAGGCTGGAGACTGTGAGTCCGAGTTGTAATCAGGCTGCCCGGTGATGCGGTTTTTCTCTACCGACAGGCATAGGGTGATAGGTGTGACATGAGGGCGACCAAAGGTTGGGGACGGCAGGATTGCCATGATAGCATAACCAGGTGGCACAGAAGATGCTGGCAAGGGTGGCTGAGATGATGCATCGAAGAATCGGGCTGGATTGGGAGGGAGTGAGGCTGAGAAGATGGTGATAGCCTTGGAGGAGAGGAAGAGACCAGAGGTTGGGGCTCAGAGAAGTCAGAGGGCAGGTGCTGTGAGAGTGAGTGGGTAAGAGAGATGTTGAGAGTTGAGATTTCAGAGGAGGAACCAGGTTGGGTGATGGCCAGGGTGGAGTATAGTTGTAGAAATTAATTTCTAAAGGGAATTGTTAGGAGCCAGGGAGAAGAAACCAAGGAAGCCCAGTGTTGAGGGATAATGTTCACTGTGTGCTTACTAAGTGTTAGGCACAGGCCCAAATTCTTCACATACATTATCTCATTTATTCTGGACTATAGCCCTAGGAGGTCCAGGCATTGTTATTATTCTCATTTTATAGGTGAGAAAACAGAAGCACGGAGATATAGTCATTGGGAGCCCAGGATTGGATGCTGAGAGCCAGTGCTCATGTTCCCACCCACTACACTTCCTGCCTTTAGGAATCAGTGGGGAGCAGAGATGGGGAGCGTTACTGGGTGTTCCCACAGCTGTCTCCACTCTTCTGGGAACCAGCCTAGTTCATAGGACTCTCCCATTCCCCAGGGAGGGAGGGGTCAGTTATTCATCTAGGGCTGAAACACTTTGTCCCACACAAACAACAGCAGGCGTGAAGGAGAGACAGAGGGTGGAGAGTAAAGTCTCCACGCTGGTGTCTCTAGGTCCTGGAAATTGACTTCAGAACTCCTCATCTGAAGTCCTCCCCACTGATTACCAAGTGAAGGGTCAAACCCTTGATGCCAGAGTGGAAGGAGACCCACAGCCCTGACAGTCTCGCTAGAGCTCACTGTCTCTGCAGCATGTCCTAAGGGGAGGCTGATAGAGTCTGGCTAATTGTTCCCATTTAACAGATGAGGCAATAGAGGTGTGCAGGACTGTGTCTTGTCCACAGTCACACAAATGATGAGCCACATCAGCTGGATATTGAATCCAGTGTTCTCTTCTTGGCCCCACCCCACATGGGACAAGGACCTTGGGGACAAGGATGGTGTGTCCCTCCCAGGAAAGCAAAACCTTTTGGGCATTTGTGTATGGAGGGCATAATTCCACTTCCTTCCTTCTTTTTCTCCCCCACCTCCAGTTACCTCCTGCCTGCCACCTACTCACTCCATCAGTGGAAAACTAATGGACCAGCAGTGTCCTTCCCACTGTGGCTTTGACAGGGGCCTGCTGGGACCAGGGCTGGGATCGGGGCTCAGGAGCTGTGATCACAGGTGTCTGGACCCAACCCTGATCAGCACCACAGCCTCCTGTGAGCCTCCTCACGGGGCGGCCAGGGCAAGGCTGGCTTCACTACTTTTACTTCTGGGTCAGGCTGAGAAGTCACTGTGCTCCCCAATGTCAGCAAGGTCTCCTGCCAAAGAGGGGCACTGGACCCCAGGCAGCAGACCTTCTGTCCACAATAGCGGTAAAACAAGTATCAGATAGACTTGGGTGTGCATCCCATCTCCAGCCCCGTTAAGTCACATGACCATGTCCTAGTCACTCCACCTCCTTCCTTAGCCTGTTTCCTCATCTGGAAAATATGTGTAATAAAACCGTCTACCTCATAGGGCTGTGGGGAGGGTTAAATGAACTAATGGTGTGCCAGAGCCTGGCACATGGTAAATGCTTAATAAATGGAAGTGGTTGCTATTGTTACTAATGTTAAATGAAAGTGCAATGTCAGAGGAAAGGGTAAACCCAGTGCACAGGAATCTCTGGCTTTTGGCAATTTGGATTTGATGGAGTCTCACCCCTCATTACAAGCCCCAGGGTTGGGGGGCGGCCCTGTCTGTGGTTTTGGTGGAAGGCTCTGAGCAGTCCTGTCTCTGTGGGTTGTTCCTACATCATGTGGGAGCATTGTGGACGTGCAGAGTGGCTTCAGCGCTTCCTTACTTAGGCATTTTTGACAACGTAATTATTTAACTGATGTGTTTTGCAGGCTCACTTTCATTCATTTCTGCATTACCCATTCATTCAGCAAGAGTGCTAAGCCCCGAGCAGGGCCGACGGTCAGCTGGCACGCAGGCATATGGCTTAAGATATTGATGTACTTCTGAATCAGCTGGTAAACGGCTACTGTCTCAAGCCCCTAAGCTTTTCCAATCCTTCCCACCCACCACTGCAGTGGCCCTGACTCCTCCCCCGGGACCTCCCGCCAGCCCTCCCCAGTCTCCAGCAGTGGAAGGGTTAACCTGTAGTTAGGACATTTCAGAACCAATTGCATGGTTGCAGAGAGTGATGTGAAGGGGGCACAGAGAAGCACATTCCTTTGTTTGACCCGCCTGGAGATGCTTGATCTCTGCAGCAGGGCTAATGACTGACCCGCCCTGGCACATCTCGTCAGTTCTCCTGAGATCTGCTGGGCCTTGGCCTGAGCCTCGTGGGTGGAGGAAGCTCCTGAGAAGTTCTATTGCCACCTTCCTCTGGCTGGTTTCAGCCTCTGGCAGCTCTTTCCAACATCCTCCTCACCCCATCCTCCCCCTTCCCCACATTCAAACTTTTTTCAGTGTCTTTCCTCGCTGATCTATTAGCCTGAATTCGTTTTCTCGTTCAGCATTCCCACAGCCGTTGCAATCACAAATGATCTATTAATTCAGTCATTACAACCATTACTGCAATTAGTATTATTGTGCCTTCAACTTGGGCCATTTTGTATAAGGGGAAGGTGATGCCACTAAGTGGCGATGGGAGATCCGCTGGTAATTTACTCATAAAAAGAACTGAAGGTTTTTTTCCATCCCTGAAATCAAAGGATGGATCTTTCATTTGGTAACTAATGGCGGGTGTCAGGGTGAGGATTCAGAAATGAGTGCCAGCTAGCAGTAGAAAACCTCTCATCTAAAAGTAGGGCACTATTCTTAGAGGCAGCTACTTCTGCTCCACTTTACAGATCAGAAAACTGAGACTTACAGTGTAGTTGTGAGGCTCACACTGGAGAGTGTGTACAAAGTGTCTGACACAACAATGCATCTATAATCATGTCTGCTCCTGGCCATTCCTAGTGCATCTCCTCAATGGTGTCCCTCAGGCTTGAAGGAACACGTATGACTGGACTGCATGCACTGTGGATAAAGAAGAGTGATTGGGTTCAGTGGAGCTGAAAAAAAAAATCTTTCCCTCTGCTATTCCTCCCCACCTCATACCCAAGAAACTATGTGTCTCTTGTGGTTCTGAATCATTACTGCATGGATAACTGTTCCTCTGGAAAGTGGGAGGCAGGACTCATCTCAAACCCTGTTCCCCTCCCCGTGATGCCATGCTTACAGCCCAGAATGAGTCCCTCAATAATGATTCAAGGTAGCCCCAGAATTTCTGAAGCTGAACTTCCTGGAAATCCTGGAAGCCTTCCTGTATGTTGCCCCCTCTCCCTCCCAATGTTGCCTTGATGTTGGTGTCCTGAGATCAGCGACCTGGGCTGGCCATGCAGTGAGCTGGCCATCCATTAGAGCATTTTACCCTCTACCACTCCTAGGAGGCAAGGCCTGTTATTAGGCCATTTTACAGGTGAGGAGCTGGAGCATAGAACTTCATGCAGGCATGGTCAGAGAAGCAACTGGAGAAAGGCCAGATCAAGAAGGGCCCCAGCTCTCACAAAGTGGAACCTGGATTTTGTCCTGTAGACATTGGGGAACCTACAACCTGGTGAGACAAATGGAGGATTTCTTCAAGACAGGAGAGAAAAAGATCCAATCAAGAGGGAGAGGGTGAAAAGACCAAGAAATGACTGGCGTCTCAATGTCCCCAGACAGCAGAGAGAGGCTGAGGTCTGAACTTGAGCTTGCATAGTTCCTGCCACAAAGTAAACATTCAGATAATGCTAGGGATTATGATTATTCCAGTGGAGATGGAGGAATCTTGGTGGGCTTCACAGAGGAGGTGGCACTAGAGCCAGCCCTTGAAGGATGGAGAGGATTTGGACATGTGTGTTGTGGGGGAGCAGGAATGCAAGCAGGAGAAATAGCATGAGCAAAGGCAAGTGGAAGTTGGTGCTCATAGCCTGAGCAGCTCAGATTGGTGGACCCAGAGGTTATGGAAGAGAGAAGTAGAGGGTAAAATCAGAAAATGCAAAGGTAACCTGAGTTTGGACTTCGTTCTGCAGACAGTGGAGGAGGGCGGGTCATGGAAGGTGCTGAACAAACAAGAGAGATTGCCTCAGTCACTATCATCTCACTGAGTTTTTGCATCAGCTCCTGACTGTCCTCTGGTCCCACACTACAGCCAGGCCCTGGGGTCTGCAGGGGCCTGGCTTAACTCTCCCACCAGCTCAGCATGGCTGGGACCCAGTCCACCCTCCCAGGCCCTCTGTCTCCACTGTACCATCCTGCCACAGCCACCCTGCCCATCACTGTCCTGAGACAATGCCACAAATTGCTTGGTAATGCTTCCAATGGTCTCCAGCCAGTAGGGGCAGGCTTGGTTAGGGGGCCCCACAAGAGGTCTGGCCAGTTGAGTCCAGGCCAGCAGTCCCCTGGAGATGGAGCAGGGCGAGCGCTGCACAGAGGAAACCCCGGTGGGGGGAGGGTGCAGGGGTGTGGTGACACCAGCCTCCTGCCTCCCCCCTGAGGGGGCTGCTGGAGTGTGGGCTGCAGTGGGGACCAGGTGTGTTCTGGAGTCTCAGGCAAAGGGTGCCCCAAAGGGCCACTGAGGACAGCCTTCCCGAGGTCTCTGCCACCCTCTCTCTGCAGTCTCGAAGTAGTGTGCAGCAGGGGGACCTGGACGGGGCCCGCAGGCTGGGCCGCCTGGCCCGGATGCTCAGCATCACCTTCATCATCATGGGGATCGTCATCATCATCGTGGCCGTGACTGTCAACTTTGCAGGTGAGGTCCAGCCCCACGCCAGCTTGCTCGGTGTGGGGACTGAGGAAGGGTGTGGCCCAGCCCCCTGGGACAGGGGTGGTGTCGGGGAGAAGGATACGAACATGTAGGGCCATAGCCTTTTCCTAGAAAAGCAACCCAGTTCCCTGCAGGGACCAGCTGAGCGAGGTTGGCTTTCTGACTTGTCTTACGCCTGGAGAGATCACTAGGAAAGGGAGTGGGAAGAGGACGGGCCCAGGAGTCTGAGGCCATGAGCCCCAGCCTCAGCTCTGAAGGTCCTGGGACCGGCATCAATGTCTGCCTGGTGGAGCCTCAGGGTTTTCACGCTGAGAGTGGTAGGAAGAAGCCTCCAGCATGAGGCTTTTGTGAGCATCACCTGAGATAATGCATGTGACTCTGCTTTGTAAACTGGGGGCTTGCTAGACAAGCATGGCCTGCTGAGACAGCCAGAACATCCTGGAAGTAAACCATGCGTGTGATGGAAGTCAGGATGTACACTTCCGTGATCACCCAAACGTGGCCCAGGGAAGTTATCCAAGCAGGGGGACCATTTTCAAAGGTGACACTTAGCTGCTCATGAAGCCCAGGCAGTTTTGTGAGCTCCTGGGCCACGCAGGTCAGTGTTTGTCCATTTCCCTCCCATCACACACTCACACTGGGAGCTTCCAAGCATCTCTACCCCTTTCAGTGATCAACACAAACTGTTTCCCTAAAGACCTTGCCACTCCACGCATGCTCCATGGACCAGGCACAGTGGATACTGACACTGGTAACAGGTCAGAAATGCAGAATCTCAGGCCCCACTCCAGACTCACTGAATCAGAATCTGCTTTTTAATAAGATTCCCAGCCCAACCATTAAAGTTTGGGAGGCACTGGTCTGGAACATAGTGTTTAACTTAGGGCAGAAAGCCTGGGATTCCGCCACGGGGTCATGGGCAACCTTGGTGTCCTAGGAAAGGGAAGAATTCAGGTTTGTAATCAGCCTGCCCAGGTTCAAAACGCAGGTCCACCACTTTATCTGTTGAACGCAAGTACGATCTATAATCTCTGAGTTTGACATGCAGGTGCCCGAGAGGCAGGAACCCATCAGCCCAGGGCAAGAGCCTCAGTATCACCTTCCGATGCTGGAGTCTCTTTGTCCTGCGGCTGCTTGTCACCTTAGCCAGGACTCTGGATGGCAAGTGACAACCACTGACCTCAAACTGGCAAAGGGGATTGTTTCACTTTCACTAGAATATTCAATCATTGATGGCTCTGTCCTCAGGGGTCACAGCCCCACCTCTGAACCAATCGCCGAGGCCCCAGTCCTCTCATGGGCAAGAGTTCAGTTCCACCAAGAGCCCCAAATCAAATCACCCCTGTTACCATTTCTGACTAGGAAACCAAAACCCAAATCCTCAAAACAGGGACTGGAAGACACCATGTTCTGAGCTTTGTTCTGCCATAATTGTTTTGTTTTGTTTTGTTTTGTTTTTTTACAGTTCAGAAGAAATAAAACTTGGGGGCTGTGGGAGCAGAGGCAGGCCCCGGCCTCGGGAGAGCTCCAACCCGCACGCCCCATGACCACGGAGGACAGGACTGTGACTGCCAAGGCCCCACCTGTCCCCCAGCTCCAAAAGCACCAACTTGGAGGAAACCCTCAAGTCACCCCATTGTCAGTCCACATCTAATGGGAAAAACCAGAGGAAGAAAGGAAGGGAGGAAATGAAACTGACTGTGAAACCAACAAATAACGTGGTTTAGTCTCATGGACATATCCCGGCATTTTAACCTCAGGGTTCTGGCTGGTTTCTCATCCCCACAATTTCCTGGGTTCTACCAAGCAGCATATACTGCCAGAGTGAGAAGAAACCAGCCCCACAAACAAGACTACGGTGGGGAGAGAGGTAGCACCGTCCCTGCATGTCTAATGATCAGGAGCAAACACGGGGGACTTTACCTTTTGTATTTTTCTTGAGGCGGGATGAAAGACTGTGTGCATGTCTTGTGCCCCATGCCTGCTGCGACCCCAGCTGGTGCTCTGAGCTCAGAGGCCAAGCTGCTGCTCCGCACATGCCCTGGAACCCCTCGGACACACAGGATGTGCAGCTGCCCTGGAAGAGGCCACAGCCACACTTAAATCCTCCATTGCAGGGTGGAGGCACCAAGAGGAATGCTGGTGAAGGCAGGAACAGGGACAGCACAACCCATGGACCTCTTCCTAAGCTTTTCAGCCTCAGGAGCATCTCCCAGGATGACCCAGCCTGCCTCTTGCTCCTACCTGGGCTGTAGCCTGGAGCACCAACCAAGAACTCCTGGGGCCTGACCCCACCTCCAGGTCAGCCAGTGAAGGGGAATCCATGCCTGAGCTCTCATCCTGCCATGGCCTCCTTGGAGGACTGGGATACAAACCTGGGGATACAAATCCCAGTGGCCCACCTGGGGAATAAACTCCAATCTCATGCCAAGGGGCTCAGGGCCCCCATGCAAAGTGGCAGAGGGTCCTCATGTAGAATGGCTCAGGTAGGGCATGGGCTCCCAGCCCAGCTGCATCTGATGCTCTGTGCCTCACCCTGTGCCCCTGGCCATCCACATACAGCAAAGGCTTCCCCTGGAGTCGGCTTTAGAACCACTGCTGGTGGGACTTCCCATGGGCTCCCAGGACATTAGGGGTGTCTGTGCCTCCTGCGGGGGCAGGGGCTGAAGAGTTTTTAATGGTTTGTTGTTTATTGGATCTAGAGATTCCAAGACAGAGGGAAGAGCTCAGCTGAAGGGTCCTGACTTTGGGGACCCCAGGTTTGGGAACACACTCACATGTCCCAAATCAGGGGCTGGGCACCATGGCCTCTGTCTCAGGACTTATGGGACACCAGCAAGGAGTTAAGCAAAGCCACTCAGACTTCTCCCTGGTCCTTCTTCCTCCCACATCCCCTGCTGGTTCAGCCCCCATGTCCCTGGACAGGGGTGCTCCAGGCTTTCCCACACTGGGAGAGTTCCAGCCAGGGTTGCAGGTGGTTGGGAGGGCAGGTTCTCACACTGGCCCCAAGTTGGCCAAGGATGTTTCCTCTGCACTATTCAGGACCCTCAGGCCTCCTTTCAGGGCCCCTGTCTCCTCCACCCTCCTCAGAGGCTCCTAGGAGCCTGTTAGGACAGCTGGGAGGGGCAGTGGGTTCTGGGTGCAGCTCTGAGCCTTCTCAAAGGGCCTGTGTGACTGAGGGGAGGGTTCAGGGCCCAGGGACACCAGGCAGATCCCTCTGGGGCTGGCGTTCCTGCATCAGTGCCCCACCTGGGGAATAAACTCCAATATCTCCCTACCCTAAAGCAAAGGCCAGCTGGATTTGCTTTATGGGAACTTTGAGGCCAAAATAAAGACGCATCTGTTTGTTGGGGGAGGGAGCGGATGAGCCCAGAGTCTTTGTGTCACTTTCAAAGTCGAGCCAGGCCAGGGGAGTCGTGAGGTCTATGAATCTGACATTCACAGGCCCCAGCTCTGGTTATGAGTCAGCTGTCCCCTGGCAGGCTCCAGGGGTCCCTGGCTTCAGCACCCCAGGGAGGAAAGAGCAGTGAAGCAGACTATCTAGGCCTGGTCTCACGGGGAAACGATGGCAGAGGTGGGACTGCGGCCTCTGTGTGCACTGGGACCATCACACACACCCAGACCTGCCCCACCCTTGGTAGTCACTCCCGCGCCATAAGCCCCATGCCCACGCGCGTGCGCACGCACACACTCGTTCATACTCCAAACCCAGAAGAGTGGAGACAGAGAGAAGCCACGGCAGACAGTGGCAGGAGCAGGCACAGCCGGAACACCCTTTCAACCAGGCAAGAAAAACTTGAGAATTTTCTAGTTGTACCAGGGACGAAGCTCAGAGGCCTCCCAGGTGTGTGGAAGAAGCAGAGGCCGCAAGGGACTGGCCCTTCAGGCAGAGAGGAGCCCAGGGCTGGAGGACGGGAGACCCTTTAGAAATAAGACTGGGAGGGAGGGTCCCTGCTGCCCCCACCCACAGGCAGCCTGACACCCCAGACCTCGCTGAAGACGAAGGAACGGCAGCCCCGCTGTCCCAGCTCTGCTGGCTGCATGAACACGGCGGTCCCCTGGCTCGGGGTCTCCCCACATCCCATAGGGAACAGCAAGCACTACCACCCCCTCAGCTGCCGGCCCCAACTCACCAGTCCTCTCCTCTGTATTTCTCAGCATGGAAAGAAATAAAGCTGACGGTCCGTGCTCACTTAGGGCCTGTGTGTTTGTGCTGCTGGTGGGGTGGGGGGGTCAAGGGGTTCCAAACAACTTGGGGAGGCACTGGGGAGCCTGGCCATGCCAGGGCTCCAAGGCCAGCATGCGGCCTTCCCCTGGGCAAGTCGTCGGTCCTCTCTCGGCCTCAGTTTCTCTGGTGAGCAATGCTGGTCCTGCCTTCCCTTGGTGGTTCCTTCTGCCTGTGAACAAAGACCTCAGGCATTGAAGAGGGCATGGAGTAAATCACACGGCCACCTGACAGGGTTGCTAGTGTTACCCCAGGGTTCAGATTGGTAAATCGAGGCTCAGACAATTGTCCCAGGTCACACCATGCCTGGCCCGCAGAAGGTACAGAAGAAATGTTGGTGAACGGACCATAGCCCTAGGTCTGACCCCCAAGTTGGCTTCTTGCTGCCACGTTTCGCTGCTTGGATGGGAAAGCCCTGTGGAAGGGAAGTGAGAGTTTGAGTGCATGTGTGTGTGTGGAGGGGGAAGGGTGGGAGGAGAGATCATTTCCAAGGCTGCAGGATGAGGCAGGCGGGGTTGCTTGACTGTGGAAGGTGGCAGTAGAGTGGGGAGGTGGGTGTGGGCAGAACATGAGGCTGGGCAGCCGGCGGGAAGGGAAGGAACTGCCATGTGGCCAGGATGAGGCGCCCACACCGAGGGCAAGAGTCTGGGGTGGGGCAGGGAAGGAGGGAGAGTCACAGGGCTTGAGAGGCAGCCCAGCAGAGTGGATTAGGGTGTGGAGGTGGGGCCAGGCTGCCTGGGTTCAAATCCTGCCCAGCCACTTCTTGGCTGCATCTCTTTGGGGAAATTCCTTCCAAACAGACGAGGAGCCAGGGGAGCCTTCTCATCTGCCAGCACTGGGCTCCATGTTTTGCATAAATTATCTCATTTAAACCTCACATCACCTCTGTGAGGTGTGTCTTCCTATTTTCCTAAGAAGCAAACGAAGCTGAGAGAGGCCCAGGCACTTGCCCAAGGCCACACAGTCAGGAACCCATGAAGCAGGGCAGTCCTTCTGGAAGCTTTGGTGACAGGAGCCTCTTCCCCCACCTGAAAAAGTCTGAGAGCCATTCCAAGGGAGTTGGCCACTTCAGCATCCTTTCCCTGCGCTGCCTGGCACATGATGGTCACTTTTCTCTAGCTTTTTGTTTCACTGCTGCATTGTGATCTTTCCAGAGGCATTTTAAGCACGACCTGGGGGTCCAAATTAAGACAAAATGCCACTAGTGTAATGTTGCCAATTTAATAACACTCAGGTAAATGGACACATTCTACACACGGGCACGGCCAGGAATGGTCACATCACTGTACCGCCCGGCTGGGTGGTCTGAAAGTTTTTGGGCATCATTTGTCAGACACAACCCAATTTTAGAAATATTGAAACTGGGGAAAGGGGGACATGCGACTGAGATTCAGCAAAGGAAAAGCTGGAGCTTCTGAAATGCAGAAGGCCTCAAATGACATGAGCTGTGCCCCGGAACCAGGGGCCTAGCCTCTCTGAACCTGGGCTCCCCACCTGTGAGCAGGGTGGTGGTCTGCTCTGCATACCCACAGGGCTGTCAGGGGCCCAGCAGCACGTCTTGGTGAACCAGGAGGACTAGATACACCTGGGGGACACGAATAGCCATTTCCCAGGGCACGGCCGGGAAGGTACCCCAGAATCTGGGAGGCGTTGGGCACCCCAGGCTGACCCTTGAGACTCTGCTCCCCTCCATCCCAGCCCTACCTGACTCCTCCCTCTCACTTACCCACAGAAGACCCCACCATGTGCCCAGGCCTCAAACCTTCACTCCTTGGCTGTGTCACCTTGGGCGGCCCAGCCTCGCTGGGCCTCAGTCTCTCAGGTAAAGGGGTGGCTGGGCTGGAGCGGGTTCCCAGTGGTGGCAGCACACTGGAGTCACCTGGGAGCTTGTGCCATGCTGGCGCCTGACTGCCGCTCTTAGAGAGTCGGGTTTAAGTGGTGTTAGGTGTGGCCCGAGCAGCTGGACTTTTTAAAGCTTTCCAGGTGATCCCAATGGTCATCTGAGGTTGGGAGACACTGGACTAGACTCTAGAGCTTTCCTGCTCGGTGTTAATGGCATCACCTGGAGCTGTAAGAAACGCAGACACTTGGGCCACACACTGACCGGGGACACCTGCCCTTTGACAAGATCCCAGGTGGTTCATATGCTCTTTGAAGTTGGGGACGCTCTGGGATGGATGCTGGAAACCGAGTGAAGCGGGCCAGCTTGGCTGCAGTCTCCCCTTCTCCTATACCTTCTCCAAGGGCTCTTTTATCGCCCCTTTAAAAATAATAATTGTTTTCCTTTGTTTCTTACAACAAGAGTCTGTTGACTCAAACGAGGAAAATCGAAGCAATACTGAGACGCAAAGAGGACACAGAGAGAAACCCCCAGATGAGTTGGGGGTCCCACAGCAGAAAAGGTCTGCACCCCACTTCCCAGAGTGTGAAACTGAGTCCCCCTAAAACCGAGCTCTCTTACCAAGTTTATGATTAATCTCTCCACCCCAAACTTTATTCCCTTTCCCGTCCCCTCTGACCTCAATCCGATGCTCACTGAACACTCAGCAGCTGGAGTCAGATGACTCAGACTGCGGGCGTGGATGACAATGGCATGGGCTCAAACCGCTATTAGGATGGATAGCATCACTAACGTGCAAACTCAGGTTGTTTCTCCAGGGCAAGATGAGCTCACGGACCCCCAAGCCAGGGACCATCTGGCCAGAGAATCTTCATCCAAAGACACCCTGACGCCCGAAACTACTGTTAAGAAATGTCACAAGACAATGAATAATCCCAGCCAGTTTCTTCCGCTTCAAAAAAAAGCTCCTACCTCAAAGACCAAGTTGGAGTGATCTGAGGCTTCTCTCCCACTCCCTTGCTTGGCACCAGCAATAAATCTTGACTTTGCTGCAAACTCCCATTGGCAGAGTTCGGCTTTCTGTGCTATGGGTACCTGAGCCCTTTGCTAGGTTATTTGCCTGTGAGGCTGCAGCTTTGGAGGAGACGTGGCCTCTGAGTGTGTGTGTGTGCGTGCACGCTTGGTGAGTGTGGCCCCAAAGTATAATTCCCTAGGAAGCCAGGACATTATCCCCTCCCCAAGCCTGTCACCCCCACCCCTGCCCCCATCCTGTGCACCTGCTGGAAGCTGCATGGGGCTGGAGGAGGCAGCAGGTGTCTTAAAGCTGGAAGCTTCCACTCACAACCAAAATTAACACCCTGGTTCTCCTGGGTCTCCGTCCTTCAGACCCTGGGCCCTGGAGGATGAGTCAGGATGAGATCTTGAGAAGCTGGGATGTCTCTGGCACTCCTGTTCTTCAGCAGAAATTTCTATTCCCAGGGTTGGCCCATATGGTTCCTTTGTACTGATGGCCAAATGGGCCCCTCCAGGCCGAGGAGGTAAGGAAATTGTAAAAGGGCTCCCCTTCCTGGCTATGTTTGTAGCCTCTTTCCAGCCTGGAGCCCTGAGGACAGCTGGATTTCAGAGGCCTGGGCACAGTGGCACAGCCTGCCCACACCGCTCCTTTGTGACTGGGCTGCAAAGAGTCCCTCCCCGGAGCCGGAGAAGGGTTGGGGGAGAGCTGGTCAGCTAGAGGCTGGGCCCTGCCAGGGTTTCTGCCTCCTGCATTATTGATCTGCTGCCTGGTCGTGGACATGAATCATTCAACAGGGGAGGAAGCATGTGGATGGCAAACCCGAAGCATCCTGGCTCTGCCCCACCTTGAGTTCAGGGTTTACTCCGCTTTGCTTAATGGACTTGCAGGGAAGCCCTGCAGATTCTCAAGTTTCTCCTCCTGCCCGCAGGGCAGGCCCAAAAAGGCCTCGCAGATTTGGGGTTGCAACGAACCCAGCTTAAGGGGGCTAGAGCTGCCCGCAGCCCCGGGGAGCAGAGTGGGCATCCTGGCCACGCTCTGGTCACCTGGGAGTCATGGGGCCAAAGCCCTTTAACCTGTCTGATTAGGGGCATGGTGTCCTGTGTGAGACGGCCCTGACATTGTCCTGATCCGCAGCACCTGCTTAGTAACATCGCTGTGGATGCCATTTGTCACAAATGGTGGATTTTTTTCATTGTTGCCAAGGTCTTGGTGAAGGGCTGAGGGCACCAGCTGGGAGCTGGGAGTGGGGTTAGCCTGCGTGGCGCAGGGCGCAGGCAGAGCCGCAGGGATGTGCGGCCTCTGCAGGCGGTGCAGGCGAGTGGGGCTGGCGGTGCGGGGTGCGAGGTGGTGCTGGTGGGGGAGGAAAGAATGACACAAAATCCCTCCAGCGATGTTCCCTCTCTGACCGAACTTTTCCGAACCAGTCTCAGGGGCTTCAGAGCCACCAGGGAAATGCCGTGGGACTGCAGGTGCTGAAGCCCATCTGTCCCCTGATGCTGGGGCTCTCGGGCTAAGTTCTGTTCGATGGTTCCATTGAACACGTGTTTATTAAGGGTGATGTGCAGTGTACAGCCTCAGACCAGACCCAGGTGTGCAAGAAATGTTTACTTCTTTTCTTTATAACCCAATTTACTCTCTCCTTTGTCCCCATTCTGCCTGGTGGCAGGAACATAAGCCTAGGCAGTTCAGAGGTCCTTCCCCTTCCCCGGGGATTACAGCAGGCCGACGCGTCCAGGACACAGGTGGCAACAATCTGGTCCTTGAGGTCATCTCGAGACAACCTCATTCTGTCACCTCAGTCCCTGCAGATGGCTGCCGAGTCAACTTTCAGTATGCCTGAAATATTTACGGTCCAGCCTCTTACAGAAAAAGGTTGCCAATCCCTGATTTAGAGGATTTGTCAAGAAGTTCTGCTTATGATTTCTCCACCCTAGGCCACAAGAAAGAGTGTCAAGTCTGACAGTATATCACAGATCCTCTTTCAAAGCAAGAAAAAGCAACTGTGTACCCTTCGGCAATTGCTGCTGAAAACTAACTGCAAATAGCAATAATGATAATAATGCTGGTTTTCATGTTGGTCATTTTCACTCTTTGCAGGCCATATGGTCTCTGTTGCAACTACTTAACTCTGCTGTTGTAGCACAAAGGAGCCATAGACCACACAAAAATGAGTACGGCTGTGTTCCAATAAAACTTTATTTACAAAAACGGGGTGGACAGGAATTGGCCCATAGGCCATAGTTTGCAAACCCTGCTCTAAACCCACTCAATAGATTAGTTTCTCTGGCAGGAACAGGCTAGATTTTCACTAACCCCCTTTTCCCTTTAATCTTGTATACTTTACAGTTTTCCTTCATGTTAGATGTAGTCTAACATCTTTCTTGTAGATGTGACTGGTTTTGGCCAACTGAATGTGAGTGGATGAGGTAGGTTTCATTTCCAAGCCTGGCCCTTAAAAACCTCCCCCAGAGGGCAGCTGGATGTTAACTCCCAGGGTGATCTTGGAAGTAGTAGAATTTGAAGTAGAAATGCTCTCAGCCTGGGCCCCTGGATCACTAGCCGAGCCACCTTCCTCCCCAATCCCAAGCTACTGATTGGATTTATGTGTGTTATGCCACCTAAGACTTTAGGATTTATCTGGAACTAATTCAATTTCCTTCCTTTTTTCTACTCATTTTACAGATGAGAAAATTAGATGAGCTAATTTAGGATGGGAAATATCAAGGTATTGGCTAAGTAATTTAGGAAGTATCAGGTTAGAGTCCATTTGCTGAACAGATGTTTATTGGCCTACTACGTGCCAGACATGGTGCAGATCCTATGGTGAACAAAACCAGCTGGGTCCCTGCCCTCAAGGATTTTATAGCCTGGTGTCTAGACAGATTAAACAAATGAATATGTAATTATAACCCATGACAGGTGGTAGGACTGTCCATGAGAGTGTGTGATGGAGGGAGATAATGGAATCTGGGAAGCTCTCCCTGAAGAAATGACATTTATGCTGAGTCCCGAAGGAGTTGTCCAAGGGTGGAAGGGGTGAAGGTGTTGAGGCAGAGCCAGGCCAATGGCCGGCATGGGCCAAGGTCCAGGAGGGGCTGTGCTGGGCTCATCACACAGCGATATCGGGAAGGCCAGATAGTGCACCTCGCTCCTGCCCCACTGGTGATTAATCCCTTATCACAGGCAGATTAATGACCATCCTGAGGTTGATTGATTGCTCATTTCCTATGATAAATACCATTTAAAAAGAAGGAAGGAAAAGTCAGATCATCTAAACCGGAAACAAACACAGACTAATTCAGTCCAATCCAAAAGCTCTTACTGCAGACTCCCAAGTGCCAGGCCATGGGGTGGGAATCAGGGGAGAGGAGGTAGGAAATGCAGATCCCTGTATCAAGGAGCTCTAGGGCTTCCAGGAAAGTGTGGGTGGCCAGCCATCTGCTGGAGTCACAGGGAGACCACCCAACAGGGAGACAAAGAGGCAGGTAGGGTGACCTGCCTCAACCCTGTGGTCAGGAAAGGGGTCTTTACAGAAAAGGGTTCTGTCGTCAAACAGATCAGGAAAACACTGAGTTAAACACAGCTAAATACAGTGGCTCAACTCTGAGACTTTGCTGAGCCTCTAATACACCAACGTGCAACACGAATCTGCAAGCAAGAGGCATGGTATTTCCTAAATTTAATGCACCACTAAGCCCTTCCTTTGAGGTGCATTTTCTTGGAAGCCTATTTTCGATTTGCTGAGCCATGCTTTTCCTTATGTTATTAAAGGCTGCATAATAGGTACAGATCATCATTTATGTATTTACCTATCTTTTCTCCCATTGCTGGGCATTTGGGTGTTCCATTTTTTCTGTCTCCAATTTTTTTTTTCCTGCCTGTAATTTAAAAACATGGCTTAAGCACTTGGGGAGCAAATTCTGAAGGTGCTCCAGCAGTTCTTGCTACCAGGGCCTCACTGAGTTTTGCTGCTCTCAGGAACCAGGGAGAAGAGCCCCACCCAGGGCTGACTAGTCGCCACGGCAACCACAGGGTCAGGAGGAGGGAAGATGCTGGCAGGTGGGACCACACAAGGAAGCCCCCAGGATCCGGTGGCTGGGAACCTGCAGCCCTGAGGCTGCCCAGACCTGACTGTTGGGGGACCCCTGGGAATGATGGACCTCTAAACTGCTTTTGTTTGCTCCATGGCTCCTGGCAGCACCAAGCTATTAGCTGGAAGCCTCCTCCCTAGGAATTTGCCCGCTGCAGCCAAGTGGGAGACAGAGGTCAGGGACTGGGAAAGTGGGTGGCTGGGGTAGGTTAGCACACATTCCTGCCTTCTGATTGGATGGAGAATTTTCTTCTACACATTTCTTGATTTGGTTTGAATTCTAGGATCCTCAAGAAAGTTTCAACAAGGATCCCCTTGTACACAGTTGCCTGTCAAGGGAAGAGGTTTCTGGAGGAGAGGAGCTGTGGCTGTCTTGGGATACTTCCAGGCATGCAGCGGGCAGGAGGTTTGTGGCACAAGGATCAGTGTCTCAGAGGCCTTGGTCTGCTGGTGCAACGCTCGCCTGATTCTCAGACAGGGCCCTCTGATGCAGTAAACAAACCTCTTTCCCAAGAACTTTCTGTGCTTCCCAGACCATGCAACAGTCATTCCTTAAACTCTTTTTAAAAACAAAACCTATACAAGTCATAGACACCACACTGATAGCAGCTGTCACCACGGGGCCGGGGCGTGGCACTGGGCAGGTGATCAAGGCAGCCTCCAGTCTTTTTTTCCACATACCTCGTATCCTCAGAATCTTACAGCATTTATATCTGTATTACTTGGACAATTTATAATTTAATTAAAAAATAGGGATGGATAGGGGAGGGAAAAATTTCCCCATAATCCATTAGCTGAAGCAATCGATGTGAATATCTGAGCATACTTCTTCCAGGCTTTTAAAAAGGAATTTGTTTTTAATATAGGACAAGTCTCTTTACAATAAAAGGGCTCATCTACATACTCTTTGCATTGTAGTGGGACTTCGCAGTGCTTTTAAGTAACAGGCCCCTCCTGTTCCCTCAAGCCTGTCTCCTCCTGGGCCAGCCTCACCACCACAAAACAGGGCACCACGTGGGCAGGCTGGAGGGGCGTTGTCAGAGGGGCTGGAAGCCCATGGAAGCTCTCTCCCTCCTCGGACTGACTAGGTGAGTCTCCAGGAAAGCTCCGTCCATCACAGGACCTCCCCAGGGTTCACTTTCTGACCTTTGCTTTGCAGTCAGTGCTTGCTCTTGGCTGTCACCCTAGAACCAGATGCTCTGTCTGGCTCTGGTCTGGAGTCTCCTCTCAGCTCTGGCCCCGGTCCCCTTGCTGGAACCCTGCCCTCTCATTACTCTAGCGGGAGGCGGATGCTCTGGCACCTCCTCCTTCCCCTACTGAAGTTGGAGCTCCTTTCCTATTTGCTAACCTTTCTGAGGGCCCATGGCTGGAGCACGCTGTCCATGTAAGGGACAACTTGGGTGTTGGGAAATCTACTGGAATGGGATGACACCTGGATGGAAGAATGGGCCCATGTGATTTTTCCCTTTCACTCCTTAAACCAAACCTCAGGGGCCTCCCCAACCCCATCTGTAGGGAAGCTGAGGGAGGTCCCAGGCCAGGTTCCCTCTGGCCAGGTGGCTGGGAGGGACATTTGAGCGTCTCAGGGCATTTCCCTGGGGAGGGGGACACGCAGTTCCAGGCGCCCTCCTAGGGGAACCCAGCGCGATGAACTCATGTTTTGATCACGGCCCATGGGAGCTGCTCTCAAGCTGGATGAACAGGCAGGAGGTAAACAGGCCCCGAGGAGACGGACTCCTCCCTGTGCTGCCGGCTGCATGGTAAACGCAGCCTAGCAAAGAAGGATAGAAAGCGGCGGGGCAGAGGGAAAAATCTCTCACCAGCCACCTTCCCTGACTTTTCTGCCATCTGGATGACTTCCCCTGGAGTGTGGAGTGGTTTTCCCTTCCTTAATTTCATTCTGATTATGGAATTAATACTTCATTACGGCAAACCTGGAAAAAGCAAAAAAATGTAACAAACAAAAGTGTCCCCACATTCTGTTTCCCAGACACGTCGTCCACATTAAGCAGACTTATTTTTGGCAGCATTTGCAGCCAGCTGAACTCATCTTGTTGATATCTTTGCTTGTTCACTGTCTCTCTTTTTTTTTTAAGTGTTTGCTGTTGGGTTTTTGTTTGGTTGGTTGTATGCACACAGTGAATACAAGTTGAGTTGTACAGAAGCCCAAGAAGGAGTCCGTCTCAAGCCTGCCTTGTACACAGTGAGGGTCCTGGGCCCAGGAAAGTGCTGGGCACACGACTGTCTGATGAATGAATGAATCCTGAGCGATGTGTATGTTTTCCCTCAGTTGTGATGACCCAATTCACGCTATTTTGTAAGCTGATCTCTTTATGTTCTTCATGCCAGTCGGGGTGGCGTGGGGGCTGGGGAGGTGTGGGTCTGGACCCAGGCCTAAGCACAGAGAAGGTGATCTAATGACGCTGATGTCAGAGTCCCATATCTGCCCCATGCGGGGACTACATCTCACGACCCTTTGGGGTTGTTTGTACATAAGTCTGAGAGCTTAATTGAACCTACTCAAGGTCTCAGAGCTGGCCAGCAGTGGAGTTAGACTTGGAACTGCAGATATAATAATAAAAGTTTCATCTTTTAGAAAAAAACCCATCAAATCAGAAATACAGGTGACATACTAAAAAGGCTTTTAATTAAAAAGAAGCTCTGAAGCACATCTCCGGGACCCAGGTGTCCTTTTCAGCTGGAGACTGATCTGTCAACAGCCTTGGCGTCTCTGCTGATAAGAAAATGTGTTTTACAAGATTGAACTCAACAAAGAGATTTGGTTAGTTCTCGCAGGAATTTAAACTGGGTGAACCTGGTCTCTTTCAGTGCAGGAAGATAGATTCTCTTGGTGTTAGATTGGTTTAATGTATGAGTTTGCCTCCATCCATCTGAGATGTAAAGCTCTCTGTTGGTAAAAACATATTTTAGATAATGGTGAAAAAATGTCGTTAAGGCATTTCTCCACATCCTCACCGACACTTTTTTTTCTTTCCTTTACTTTTTTTGTAATAACCATCCTCATGGGTGTGAGGGGTAAGCCCACAGTTTTATCTCCTGCTCAGTGTCCCCAATAACAGGGAGGATGTAAAATGACAGGGGATCTGTTCATAGGGACAGTGATCAGACAGACATCAGGCTCTGCCAGTAAAAGGCACTGAAATATTAACGAGACCTAAATAAGTGGGGGGAAATACCAAGTACTTGGACTGGAAGTTTCAATATTGTAAAGATGTTAGTTCTCTTCCAATTGATCTATATATTCAATGCCATCTCAGTCAAAGTCCAGCAGGCGTTTTATGGAGGCTGACAAAGCGATTCTGAAATTTACATAAAAATGCAAAGGACCAAGAATAGCCAAGACAATCCCAGGGAAAAGAACATATCTGCAGGACTTAGACCATGAGACACTATAAAATTCAGTAATTGAGACAAAGTGGTATTAATTCAGGATAGAAAAACAGGTCAATGGAAAAGAATGAAGGATCTACACGTATGTAGTTACTTGATTTATAACATAGTTGACACAGGGGTGCGGTGAGGAAAGGACAGCCTTTTCAGCTAATGTGTTGGATCAACTGCGTGTCCACATGGAAAAATGAATCCTGACCTCTACCTCACAGCATACACAGAAATCAACTGCAGAATAATTATAGTTCTAAAGAGGAAAAGTAAAACAATTCAGGTCCTAGAAGAAAATACTGGAGAGTGTATTCCTGGCCTTGGGGGTAGGTAAAGGTTTCTTACCAGGATACAAAAAACATGGAAAAAAAATGATAAATTGGATTCCATTAAAATTAAGAACTTCTATTCACCAAAACCTTCATGAAGAAAGTGCAAAGACAAGCCATAGAATGAGAGGGTCGATTTGCAATATATTTATCCAATAAGGGCAAATTTAATTTGAAAAGGATAATTCAGTTAATACAAAAACTTGTGCAAAAACTTGAGGGACTCTACAAAGGATTTTTTTGTTTGTTTGTTTTTTTGGGGGGTGGTAATTAGGTTTATTTATTTACTTATTTTTAGAGGAGGTACTTACTGGGGATAGAACCCAAGACCTTGCTGCATGCTAAGCATGCACTCTACCCCTTGAGCTATACCCTCCCCCTACATAGGATAGCTTAATAGCGACTGAGCATAGACAAATGCTTAACCTGATTAGTCATGAGGGAGTGCAGATTCAACCACGAGGTGTTGGTGAGGATGTGGAGGAATTGGAACATTCATACATTGCTGGTGGGAACGGAAATAGGTACAAACACTTTAGAAAGCGGTTTGATGGTATATCCCAAGACTGAGTATATACACAACCCATGCTCAAGAATTTGCAATAATTGCAAGCTTAAAATAAAAATTATCCACCTACAATAGAACATCTCAATAGAATGGCTGTTCAAACAATGGAATACTCTGGAGCGCTGGTCCTCAGACGTCAGCGAGCATCAGAATCACCTGCAGGGCTTGTTAAACCACTGATTGCTGGGCTCCGCCTGCCTGTCCCCTCGCACCACACAGATCATGGCTCACATTTCTTCCCCTTAGCAGTCCTTATCATGGCCGAAGATGGCTGCCAGCCCCTCCTGAATGTATCAGCAAAAGAGGAGACTAAGGAGGCATAAGAGGCCTGGTTTCTGACCATTAGTGCAAACACACAAGTCTCTCTTCTCTTAGGTCAGCCCTGCACCCCTGACTTTGTTGGTACACTTGCGAGCATGACGTCACATCACTCTTACAACATACTTGGAGCATAGTTATGACATAATTATGGCAGCCATCTTTATCTCCATTTTATAGAGAAGGATTGCTCATTAGCTGGATTAATTGCAAGGCCAAGCTGCTAGGCCAAAGTAGAAATGAGATTCAAACTCACATCTTCTGACTCTGGGTTTAACCCTCCCTCCTCCAAAGCTGGCTGCATCCCATAAGCCCAGCCATGCTCCTCCCTCTTCTCCATCCATTCAGGTCCCACCAAGTTCTAGGTCCAAGGTGAGGTTCCTCTTTCTCCAGGAAACAAATATTGCAACCCAAAGCAAGATGCTGTTCGCCTGATGTGAATATAATATTGTTTAGCTACATAATGTGCTTCTGGGCATTAAAAGCTCAGCCCTGAAAGGGCTCCTTTAGGCAGTGTCTGCTGATTCTGTGGCTAAATGGCTGTCTGGGGAGGTGGATGCAGCTGTGGCGAAATGCTGATCTTTCAGCCTAATCACTGGGAGGGAGCAGGGGATATTGTTTCCTCCAGGCATCAGCATTTTTGTAACAGCTGCTTATGATTTTGGCAGAGCCCAGTGGGAAGTAGGGACTCCCTGAGAACAGCCTGTGGCCTGATAAGATTCAGCACCAAGGCCACCACCCTAGTGCAACTGGATTGAAACTTCTTGGGGTAGAACTGGAATATCTATATATCTATACCTATCTCTACCTCTCTCTTTCCCAGGTTGATTCTAATATGTGACAATGATTATGACTGACCATGGTAATGAATCAACAAATAGGTGGTGGAGTGTTCCAAAGAATAGACAGCACTGTGGACCATGAGACAGGGTTTTAAAAGGAACCTTTCAGGGGAGGTCATTTAGTTCCCTCGCCTCAGCCCTGCTTCCATAGAAACCATTCCCAGCCCGCTCTAAGTGGCTGCTCTCCCCACTTTGGCATCCTCCTTCTCGGGCTCCCTTCTTCCTATATCCACAACAAACAGCCTAGACTTTCCTCATGGCAAATTGGGAGAGCTCAACTGGGTCCAATTAAAAAACAAACAAACAAATACAGACACACACACACACAGAAACTAAGAAGCAGCAGACATAACAGTCGTCTGGGAGCTGGTAAACTGTTCTGCTTTCAAGGTTTTTAAAAAGAAAAATCAAGTGTTGCTCAGTTTATAATGGAATAAAAATGGGAAACCACTATATAGTTAAAAAATAGGGTTATATTTGTACAATTAAACAATCAGGAGTTGGGAGTCTGAATCATGAAATTCAATGCAGCCATTGCAAAGTATGCTGCATATGAAAATTTAATGACATGGGACGCCGAGTGTGCTGCATGACATGAAAAAACCTGGTCATAAAATAGTACGTAGTGTAGGATCCCAATTAAAATATATACGCAGGTGTTTAGATATTTAAAAAATAAAAGAGATTCCAAGTATTAACAGCTATTATCATAGAATGTTGGGGAAATGGGTAATTTTTGTTTTTATATTTGCTTCTTATTTCTATAATAAAGACACATTCATTTTGTCAGGGAAAAAAAGTAATTAAAAAAAAGCTTAGATCCTGAACCAGTGAATTGGGATCTATAAAAATTTGCCATTTTCAACAGAGGGATGCAGAAAGTTTTCTGCAGAAATAAAATTTCACAGCACAATCAACAACATTCAAATATAGATCCTTCCCTGGAGTAACGAACTTTAAGTCCATGTTTCCTTGGATTTTAAATGTTAATCTGTTAGAACTCAGTGCAGCCCAGGAGATGGATTTTAGTTTATGTGAAATTTTTATGAACTAATTAGTGGGTTGGATCAAAGAGCAGCACAAGAATGGAGTCACAAAGAAGTCTTAGAAGACAAAGCATTTCTTGTTAATTCACCATTGCTTTCTTAAAAGGCCTTGAACTTGGATGAGGCACTTACCTATCCAGGGTTTACAAAACCACACCTATGAGCCTGAGTCACATCCCAAGGTGGGAAGTGGGGCAGGGAGCAGAAAGCAGGCTGTGAAAAAGGCAAATTTACCAAATCATTTACCACAGGCAGGCTGGGAGAGCCACTCTTGGGTTCTCTTTCCATAGGTCACCTTCTGCAGGGGAGAGGGAGGAAATTAAAAAGCTGGAACAGTATTCACTTAAATACAAAAACCAAGTCTGCTTGATGGGGTCTTAGAGGAGCCATGGCCCAGGTATCATCACCACCACTCGGGCACCACCGTAAATGATTAAATACGATGCAATGTAAAATGCTCAATGTCCCATTAATGGTTCAGCACTCCAATTTCCTACCAACGTGGAGTTTCTGAAGTGCTCTTGGCTAAACAGAACAGTCTTCATCCATCCATCAAAAAACATGCTTTCAATACTGACCTTTTTCAAAGCAGCCTATTTTTCATTTTAAAAATATGAACAAAAAATGCAGTTTATGGAGGCTGAGAAATTAAGAGTCCCTCTCATCTCTGATCTCCAGTCTCCTCATTCTGTTTCCCAGAGGCAACTGCTCAGACCACCTTCTTGAATATCTTTCCCCAAATTCTACACATAAACAATCCATAAAAATGGGCAAGAGATTTGAACAGGCATTTCACCAAAAAAGATAGATAGGTGACAGATAAACACATGAAAGCTGCTCAACATCCTTAATTACTGGCGAAATGCAAATTAAAACCACAATCAGACATTACTGCCCATCTGCAAGAATGGCTGAAACTTGGAAAATTTGGTAAAAGGCTTATAACAAATGTTGGTGAGGATGTGGGTGAACTGGAACTCACAGGCTGGATTGTAAAATCCAGAAAATAACTTGATAATTTCTTAAAAAGTTAAACACACACTTGCCTACTGATCCAGTCATCCCACTTCTAGGCATCCACCTAAGAGAAAAGGAAATTTGTGTCCACACATAGACATGTGAATGAATGTTCACAGGACCTTTATTTTTAATGGCTCCAAACTGGGAACAACTCAAATGTCCAACAACAGAGAAGTGGATGAGCAAATTGTGGTCCATCCAATCAACAGAATACTATTCAGCATTAAAAAAAAGAATGGTCTATCGGTATTCAAACCAACATGGATAAATCTCAAAATAATCATGCTAAGTGAGAGAAGCCAGACTCATCCCCAAAGAGCGTGTATTCTGTGATGACACTTACATAAAACCTTAGAAAATGCAAACTAATTGATAGTGACAGAAACCAGAGCAGTGGTTGCTTGGGGATGAGGGGGTAGGAAGGGGTAGGAGGGATTTACAAAGGGGCACAAGAGAACTTTGGGGGATGATGGAAATGTTCACTATCTTGATTAGGATGATCAAATTGTTCACTTTAAATACAAGGAGTTTATTATATGCCAATTATACCCAATACGGCTTTTTTTTTTTTTAAATCTGATGTGACACATGTGTATCATTTCCCCACTTAACATGCCCTGGAGATCATTCCATATCAGCACATAGCCAGTGACCTTTCTTTTTAACAGCTGAATAGTATTCTGCGATGTAGATTTACATAATCTATTTAGCCATCCTCCTTCTGATGGACATTTAGGTTACTTACCACCTTTCTTTTACAGTCAGTGCTGCTATGAACATCTTTATATATACATCTTTTTGCACCTGTAGGATGAATTCTTAGAACTGCAATTGCTTAGCCAAAGGTTTAACTGACGATTTTGAAAGATAGTATGAAAATGCCTCAATTCTCTCACTGGCTCAAGTCCTGCCTGCTCTGAAATGGAACGGATGGTCCCCACAGGGATTGAAGAAATTGCCCCGCAGCTTTCTGAGATCCACAAGGTGGGATTTCCTTGGCGATTATGCTATGTGCTGATAATGCAGTCCCGGTTTGCAATCACTCTCAGGTTCCAGGCTTTCTTTGGCAATAGGACTGTCTTGGAATAGTTGTGGGGAATTGAGCACCTCATACCGTGGTGCCTGAACCTAGGGAAAGGAAACTGAAGGGCTGGGCTGCTGTAAAGCAGTGAGGTGGCAGTTAACGGAGAGGCCACAGCATCTGATGACATTCATTTCCAGCATTACAGCCACTGCACTTAAATTCAGGGCAACCCGATGCTTCCATTTAACATTCTCTCTCTCTCTCCCTCTCTGTCTCTCTGTCTCGATACTTACTGAGCCCCTACTATGTTGATTGATAGGGGCTGTGGGAGCACAGAGGAAAACAGGAGGCCCAGAAGAGAGGCAGGTCAGAAAGTCTTTCCTCAGGAAAGCCCAACTGTTTTTTTTTTTCTTTTTTGAAAGTGAGGTGAAATTCACACACCATAAAATTAACCATTTTAAAGTGTACAATTCAGTGGCATTTAGTACATTTGCATCATTGTGCAACCACCTCTTCTATGTAGTTTCCAAACATCGTCACCCCAAAGGAAACGCCATACCCATTAAGTTACTCCCCACAAGCAGGGTTTAAAAACAAGGAGGTAGCATTTCACAGGCAGGCTTGGAAAGGAGGTCATTGCAAAAGAGGAGTTTTACAGGGGCCTTGGGACATCGAGTCACTTGGGATGGTGCGAAGCATGTGTTGCGGGGGTGAAGTGATGGGATGAGGCAGGAAGGGAAGACAGGCGGGGCGGGGAAGAGCATCTGCCCCAGCTCTGTCCTGTCTGCAGCCTGAGTTCGTCCAGGGTGGGAAGGAGGAATTGGTTATGGGACCAAGGGCAAAGTACTCTGCATCCCTGGGGGCATAGTGTCAACTTTAATACAAATTTAGTTTGAATCAGGGTTTCTCAATGTTGGCACTGCTGATATTTTGGGGCCTGATAATTCTTTGGTGAGGTGGGGGCTGTCCTGTGCACTGTAACATTTTTTTAGCAGTGTCTCTGGCCTCTAACCACCACCAGTAGCATCCACCCTCCTCCACCCCACCCTAGTTAGGACAACCAAAGATGTCTCCAGACATTACCAAATATCCCCTGGGGGAGGGGCAAAGTCTCCCCCTGCTGAGACCACTGGAAGGACTCTGAGCCCATGCTCCACCAGTCTAAGGAGTGGGCAAGTCACCCGGTGCCGTGGGAGGCACCCCTCCCAGCTGCACGGAGACAACGCAACACAGGGCAGGACCACCTCTGAGAACTGGTCAAACACCAGCAAATGAGAGTTAAAACTTTGTGGCTTTTTTTTTTTTCACTCCTTCCTCCATTTATTCAACAACCACTTAATGTCTACTATGTGCCAGGGAGGTTGAACCCCAGGTCCAGGGGCTCCTTGGCAAAGATTCCCTGTGCCCAAGGGTTACACAGCAGCAGAGTAACTGGTGGCTTCAAGGAGGACTACGTGGGCTCAGACGGCGAGCTTATCAGTGGGGTCTAGTGCGGATTAGAGTGCCTGCCCCAAATGCTCTGGACTGTGAAAGACTCTTGGGAGCTTTACGCAACACAAGAGACAAAGGGAGGGAGATTCAATTATGAGCAAGACTTTTTTTTTTGCTAAGCCCAGTAGGATGGGGGCTCTGAGTCAGATTTAACTGAACTTAGAGAGTTCTGTGACAGTTTGTGCAAAGGTTCAAAAACATGACATAAATATGAACAGAAGACTGCCCTGGCTCTCCAGGGACTTGCAGCCTAATGGAAAACTCCCCCTGCCCCCACGTTATTTCTTGAGAACATCCTGAGGAATTTTGTACCTTTGTTATCTTTGACTTGATTTGATCTCTAGAACTGCATAAAGTTGCTAGAGTCCATTTTGCAGACAAGAAAACTGAACTTACAGTGGTTTAGCGACTTGCCCTTGGCCTAAAAATATCAGATCCAGTGCCAGAATACGGGACTTCTGACCCCAAGCCTGGTTCTTTCCACTGCACCAGGCGGCACTGCTGATTCACGAAGGATGAGGAAACTTTGGTAAGGCAAAGGGCAGCAGATGGCTCTCAGTACTCTGATCTCTTGGGCTTGTTTCCTTATCTGTAAAAGGAGAATACTGCCTCACCAAGTGAACAGGATTTTGTCTGTATGTGTGATGTATGTATGCATGCATGATGTACGAAGCAAAGTGCTGGGTGTACATTCCATGTGTTAACAGGTTATAACACACAGGCATAGATAAAAGGAAGCTGCCAAATATTCCCGAACAGAGTGATGTGAGGTTGGAAGTTGTTCAGGAAGATAAACCAGGCAGGTGCGTGCAAAGCAGGTAGAGAGGGGTTAGACAGGAGGCAGGGCACCCAGCTCTGAGGGCGGCTGCTATGTGCAGTCCCATAATGAACCACAGGGCCTCAGCTTGGGGACCAGGCAACAGGGACGGGAAAGGGAAGTGGAGAGGATTGAGGACTGATTCCAGGGCAAAAAAGCACCAAATGGCATATTCTCAGCATGTTGTCCTTAATGAGAGGAGAACCGCTTAAAAAAAAAAAAAGTGAATGACACATTGAGATAATGTGACACTTTGGGGGAAATAATTATGTTTAAACTATAGTTTTTTGGCATGGAGTTAAAGGCAGCTACTAACTATATTTGCCTGCTCTCCCTCAAGCTGTAAGCAATTTTATCAGTAAGACTAATTGAATGTTTGAGAATATCTAAAAGAAATGTACTAATTAAGAGAAAGTGTTTCCTAAGAGCTCTCTATCTCAAAGGAAGGAAAATGAGTATGACAGATCAGGGTAACAAATTAGAAGGCAATTTTACGAGGGTTTGGAGAGCATCTTCAGTAATCTCTGGGATTCCTCTCAGCAGAAAGCTGTAACAGACTTTCGGCACCTAATCTTTTTAGCTTTTAAGTGTCTTCAGAGAGTTAGTAATAAAGAGCTTTGCAAGCTGAACAGCTCTCTGCCGGGGTGGGAGATCTTAGCCGAGCGGAGCGGAAGCCATCAGGCTGAAGTGCAATCCTCTCTGTTCCAACTTGGCCAGCAAATCTGTTGTCTTCAGAAGGAGGAATAGATTTGTTTTTCTCCTGGCTTTTGCTTTAGAGAAACAAGAGGAAATGTCCTGACAGTAAATATCTTCGGTGAGATTCCCCCGTTTTTTCTTTCTTTTTTTTTTTTTTAAACTTCTAGGCGTCTCTGATAGCAGACAAAGCAAGGCATGTTGGGGCAGAGCCTCAGCTCCTTTCCCAAGGAAAGTCCAGGTTCAATAGGAGTTGGCAGCCTGTCAGTGGAAAGGAAATGTACCACGGTGTCGTTTGGGTGGCCCTGACTGAGGATCTGTGCTGAGGTGCCCTGTCAGGCTTGGCCTCTGCCATCTTTAGGAAGACCTCTGAGGTTCTAAAGTAGAAGGTATGAAGAAATGGGCAGGAAGTTTGGTCCAAATTAAAGCCACTAAAAAAGACTCGTCCTACAACTTCAGTGCATTAGTTCTTGTAAAGGAATAGTGATTGTAGTTAGCATTCTTTGAAAATAATCAAGCCACAGGGCTTTACATATTCTAAATGTGTCACCTTTAAAATCAGGCAAAATTGGTGGTTCTTCTATAGCTTCTTTCCTAATTATGCAGCGTGAGTTAAAATACATTTTGCAGAACTAGGATAATGTTTGGCATCAAAGAGCCCTCAAGATTCAAATCCTTGTTTAACGTTCACTGTTTTTGAGCAAATTAGTCCTCTGCTCGTTTATCTGTGAAAGGGGAGGCTACCTCTCTAAGTGCTGTTGGATTTTCTGTATGTCTATGTGGGGTGCACACATACAGGGAAGGACACAATAGGAAGCCACAAGACCCCAAGGAAGAGGTGACTTTAGAGGCTATGTGACTGGATGGGAGGGAAAAGCTGGGGTGGCCCACAAAGGAAGAACAGTAAGATCAGATAAGGATGGGGGGCTGGGGAGTCAGTACCAATGGGGACAGGGTTTCTTTTTGGGGTGATGAAAATGTTCTAAAGTTAGATAGTGGTGCTGGTTGCCCAACTAACATACTAAAACCCATCAGTATACTTTGAAAGGGTGAGTTTTGTGGTATGTGAATTATATCTCCATTATACTGTTATTTTCAAAGAAGGATGCAGAATACATGAGTGAGAACATTTGGGGACGTAATGGAAAATGAGGGATTTTCATATTCTCCAGGGTGGGAGGTGTGACAGTGGAAAATCAAGTCCTGATCTACAGGATAAAAATGTCCTTATTTAGGGAGGGTAAGAACCTGTTTTTCTGGCTAAATTCTACAATTTCACATTTCAGTCATACCTCCTGAAGTTTCATTTTGGTAAGAGATTCTCCTTCACTCCTTGGACTAAAATTATTAGGGGAATATTCCTACGACGCTTTTTGAGTTATAGGTATTAGCTTTTCAGTACCTGCACTGTTTCACCCTGGGTTTTAGGACACCATGAAAAATACTTACCAGTATCAAAATTTCATAGTCACGATCCCAATCTGCCTCAATGGCACTGTTCCAATACAAACAACCATAGACACACCACTCAGATTTCTAATTTATTATTAAATTACATAACAAAGCTTCTTCTATACAGTCAGAAAATGCACATTTAGATGAGAACAAAAATTATGTACAAATACAATAAACCTGGTTCCAAGAAGCCATTTTAAAAGCAAAAAATTAGAAAGTGCATTTGTAATTTTTAAAAATCTGTAATGGCATTTTTCATGAGGAAACATCTCCCATCATGGTAAAGTGTGACTGGAACTGATATCCCTCCTTCTCTAAGAGCTAACAGGATGGGAATGGATGCAAATACTTTGATACTAAGTGATAGTGCGGATACTTAGTACAGCACAAAGACAATGAGTAAGAGCCCTCAGGACGTGGCTCAGCTTTGCCTCAGCTTCTTATCCAATAAACATCCTTAAGAGTCACTTGTTCCTCATTTTCTTTTCCCCTATGAAACTTCCGGGTATGCAGGTTTATAAAGGAATACCAAGATTAGCTTACAAAGATCATGATGAAAAGTTCTGTATCTTTTTGGAGACCAGGCTAAACAACCCTTACCCCGAAAGGAGAATGGAACACAATCATTTTAACTCCCAGTAGAATCCATTTGCTCTTAAGTTACATTTGCCACCAAATTCAGTGTAACACTAGACATGGCCATCTATCCTCAATAGCTTAATACTGCAAGTTAGTAAACTCAGTCAATTTCCAGGAAATCATATCTGGCTAGTGATCAAACATGAGGTACCAGAAAACCAAAAAGGCTAGTCCAGTTCTTTAAAGTCCTTTTCATCAGTTGAGATTATTAACAATGAAACAGAAAATTAATGGTGGGATGCAGGTCCAAGGTGCCTCAATTCCATAGAGGCCAAAAGTCACTGCATCAAAAGGCTCAATAGGTACATTTTTCTATTCAGATGTTTTCAGCATCCAAAAGGAAAGAATGGTAAAATTGATATTATTTGGTTCCAGGTACAAAAAGTGCCCTCATGATGACTCCTCTCATCACCCATTTCCATTCTCAGGATTTTAGTCCTATGTCTGATCTGAGAGCTGGGCAGTATGGGGAAAGGCATCCTCTAAAAATTTGTGAATTCTGGTACAAAGGAGATTAATAATGAAGAAGAAAAGCCCTTTTCTAACACTAGAAAAATAAAGGGTGAGCAATGCAGGTTTAAAGGGACGCCTTCAGCATCATTAACAACAGTAAGAAGAGCACAGAGACAGCCAGGACAGAGCAAGGAAATCACTTCAGTATCTGGCCTTGAACTTGAGTAACAAATTAATTGAACATTTTAGACTAAAGTTACCAGCACACATTAAAACAAACTCTCAGAAGTAAACCTTTTGGAATTTTCTGCCCTTCTTGTTGCCATGGTTTTTTATACTTTAAAGTGAAATGGAAAATTCTGAGTGGTTATTTAAAAGACCCCAAAAGGAGTGATCCGTTCTATAAGAAAAATGGCTGAGAGAGTAACTTCCTCTAAGAGGCAACATTTGGGGCCAGGAATAGAAAATTCCTTGGACCTGGCTCTGACTGGCTCTCAGAAGCAACTTACTGTTGGCCCCTGAGCCAAGCAACTGGTTTGTAAGGGCAGCAAAAAAGTTGGAAAAAAACAAGAAAAAAAGAAGTTAAATGGCATAAAACTTTAAAGAGTTCAAATAAATTATCATGGGATCCAAACTGAGCCTCTACTTGTAAATGGCACATTTGTACTTCCTTACGCCAGGGCTTCCTTCCGCAAAAGGGGATGGGAAGGAAAGGGCGAGTCCTGCCCTAGCCATCTGCATTCGGCCCTGGGTCACCTCACTCTGGGCTACAGCACTGGGAGGTTAGTCAGACCCACCTGACACCAATATCTGCACCACACTTTTTCAACTTCCTTGGAAGAACTATTTTCTTTATTTTCATTAAGAAAATAACCAATATAATTCTATTACTTCATTTAAGCATAACCCTAATGGAAAGGCTCATTGGTCATCAAAAGTATTTGCTCAGGTGCAGCAAAGCTAGATGAGCTGGGTCCTCATTTTACTCTCATACCATCAGCTTTAATGAATGCACCAAATAATCAGACCAGTAAAAAAGACTGGTAGTATAATTAAATAAATAACTTTATTTATGATACTTCAGATTTTATAAATGCCAACTATATAGCAACCAAATCCCATAAATTCTAGTTGAAGCACAATAACCGATCAAAACCCTTTGAAAAATCAAAGATAATAAAGTATCAGGGGAGAGAAGTTTGTTCTCCCAACAGAGAATTTAATAGATGAACTTACTTCTCTGATCTTTTAAGGTTCACACTGGGAAAGCTTAAACTTTCTTTTAAGGGCATCCCCAATCAACTAACTGATCAACCAACCCATATTTAGAAAAATAAAACCCCATAGTTTAAAAAATATATATCAAATGCTCTTCATACCCAGAACATAATAAAACTTTTGACACCAGAATGAAAAATCTCTCAGTTTCTGTACTAGACAGGGGTTAGTCTACTCCACCAGCCGTGTATCAAGTTCATCTGAACGTCACCGTCAATACACTGTGATGTAGTTAAGAACTACATCCTAATATCCTTTTACTCCCTGTGGCAGAGTCTCAAACCAAGACTAAAATACCATAGTAAATTCCAAAGGTGAAGAACAGCTTTCTTGCTTGATGAGGAGTGTAGATGTTAGAAGTCTCCAAACTGTGGCCGTTTAGACAGACAATACAGAAACTGAGAAATGGTTAAACTTGAAAAGAATTCTGGTGGGTGGTTTAAAATTTTGTCAATGTCCAGGGATGGTAATAGAAGACAGGTGCAGACAGAGACGGATTCTGTCATAAGCACCTTCAACAGTAAAACCATTCTCTGGATGTTTGGAAAAGCTTAACAGATTTGGAATGAATACAGAATTCCTGGTACATCAGAAGGTGGTTCTTAAACTTTTGCTCATAAGTTGTGGAACATTTATAAATGGAATTATCTGGATGGTGACCCCTCACTCAGTGTCTTTTTACATGTGGCTTGTTAAAGAGACCTCACTGAAAATCGAGCAGCCTCCTCACTCAGTTGTCTTCCTCACGTGTTAATCCTGACATGATGAGCAATAGTTGGGGGCACTGATAGACATGGCTTGTTGTCACGGCAGAACTGAGATTTCATTTCCTTGTAGTAGCAAATATTAATCCAATGAAAGAAATAAACAAAAACCCCTAAACAATGACTGACTTTGTAAAAAAAGCCTGTCATTCTTGATGTTTTTCCAGCAACGCAGTTAACCTCAGTATGTGCATGATTAAAAAAAAAAAAGAAAAAAAGTTTTGTAGTGCTTGTCCTGTTTCAGACAACCTCAACTGTGTTGAAGTTGGCCTGTCAGCATCTCAAACATTCTGTGAAAAATGTAATTTTTCTTGAATACCAAGAGAGTTGGAGACAAAGAGTAGAAATTTATATCACAGATTATTAAGAAATGACTTGTGATTTCTCATGATGAGTGTAACATAAAAGGACAAAAACTATGTTTATTCACAACCCCATCTGGTGGCTGAAAGGAGAGCAGTCTCTGGATAGAGAGAAACTTGGTTTTCTGAAGGGTAAGACCTGCCTTGTCATCAGCCTTCAACACTATCACTGAAGCACAGAAACTCTGCTTCTGATGGGCTTACTTACCTCTTGGTGAGACAAAAGCAACTGAAAACATTTTTTTAAAAAACTAAAAACAGAAGGAAATGTGTGTTAGAAAAGACAGCACAGAAAACCTGTGACTTCAGCTCAACCTGACTATGTCACAGAGTCCAGCACGATCAGTCTTGAATTAATCCTGCTGGTCAGGCTAATTATCAGGTCAGTCAACTTCTCCTTCCTATTTTTCCTTATTCCGGATCAGGGTGTGAAAGTGGTGGCTGTCAAGAGTCCCTGGAGATGTCCCATCAATGGAACGCATACAGCAGCAAGAGGATGGTACAGACACCAATAACTCCTCCCAGGATGAGGGAGTCTCGCCGCTTCCTAAGGTTGATCCGCTGGATCAGGCTGTTCACAGCAGGAAAACGATCTTTGGGAAGTCTTTATTAAGGTCATATTTGGAAGAAGCCTCTTAAGTGAAAAGTCACAAGAAACACAAAAATAGAGATCAGTGGAGTACAGGAATGATAAATAACAAAAAGAAACAGGGAAAGAAAATCACACTGAGGGCATTTTAGCAAACACACATGCCTACCACTTAAGGTCCCAAATTCAAGTCTCCCAGTACACTGCAGTACACAAGTAATAATAATGAAAAGAAAAAAAAATTGATAGAGAGAGAGGGAGAAGAAAGTAACAATGATGACAGCTGGCTGGTACCCAGGGACTATCGCCAGGCTTCAGGTCCGGCTGGGAGTCAGCGTGGTCAGGAACAGAGCAACCCTGCACAGACGGTGCAGCCAGCTACAACCATTACCACCACCCTGAGGTTCCTGCCTTTCCTTTTCTCCTCATCTCTCTCTCTCTTTTAACCCCTTCTCTCAGGAGACTGGGAAGTTTTGCCAGAGGGTTTTGAGGAGTACCCAGGCCCTCTTGGATTCAGGCAATTAGTGGGAACCAACTCTAGTGTCTGTATAATTAAGCACTGGTTAATTATTTAAAATTCTGAATTTACTTTGCAGCAGGAGGCAGGATATTGCTAAAAAAAAAAAAAAGTGGGTTCAACTGCTCTAGCTGTCCTATTTGAGAAACATAAAAAAAGGAAAGATAGGAAATGTTCAAATTTAGGGGTTTTACAGAGGTCACAGCCGTATTTTACTCAGTACTGCGAAGTATCTTCCTGTCTTACTTGTTTCTATGCTGTAGATCAAAGCACATGCCTGTGTGTCCTATAGTGTTCTGTATTTCTAGAGCTGGTTTCTGACCACACGCCTGCAGGTGCATCCTCTTTGTTAACAGAGGTAGTATATCAAGGTCAGGAAAAGCACCAACAAAACCACGCTGGATACGAGGGAGCCAGACCAATCCCAACTCCTGCTGAACCCTCACTGCATTTTCCTGTAATGAAATGACCCTCAGCAGGGACTGTACTGTGTATTTATATAATCTACATGTTGTATGTGTAGGCCCATGTTTTCTTCTAATCTTGAATTTTCCTGTGCATATTGAATAGAGCTTCACACACTGCAGGTTTTAATGTGTGTTTTGAATTAGTTAATGAAAAAGAGAGGACAATAAGCAGAAACAATTTTTAAAATGCAAAAGAAAAGAGGCATGAAGTCATGGGCAAAATCTGAGCCCCTGAATCCAGACATACCTTAAGTCGAACTCTACCCCTGAATTTTACAGATACATGAAGAGATTAATTCTCTCCTTTTCTCCCTTAAGTCAGCCTGAATTAGGTTTTTATTACTACCTCTCTGCGGAGTCCTGACTAACTTGTACCCATTTTATTTGATTTTTTAAAAAATATTTTTGGGGAACAATTGTAATTTGTGGTAATAATAATAAAATGAGGTAATGAATATAACAGTACTCTGTAAACTATCAAACCCTGAATAAAACAGAAATGATTTTGGATGTGCGGTTTTATACTTAGGGTGACAATGCAAGAACAAAATTCACAAAAAACTGTAGGATATTACAACACACTTCAGGATATTCTTTTCCTCAGGCAAATAAGGTATCAAACTAAAAGCGACCTGAAATTATCCAGGAACCAGAAGATACTCAACTTTTGAAAATCACAGGTCCTGTCCTCATTAGTAATTGGGAAGGAAACTTTTTTCTCTAAAAGGTTTGACTTCTCAGAGTAAACAAAATGTTTTAGCTTAGCAGGCTTATCAGTTTCTCTGCTGGGGTTCTCAGAAGTATTAGTAATACTAATTTAAATTGGGAAACTGAAGAATTAAGAAGGTAGAGGTCACAATAGACAAGCAGTGAATCTATCCTAGAGTTCAGCTTGTGTAGAACGAGTCACAGTGGAAATACTCTATCAGCAGTTACAACTCACCCACGCGTATAGTAGCTGTCCCTCCCCTTAGAAGCATCTGCCACTGACCTACTCTCCAAACTGAGAAGAAAAAGCTCGTAATTTATGTTTACATTAATATAGTATATACTATGGGGCTCTAATATGGATTCAAGAGCTTTTAAAATATAAAACAATTTTGTGAATAATTTGAAAAAACGCACTTCTAATTTTTTTCTAGATCTACTAATAGTAAACCTCTGGCGTGCAATCTTTTAGAAACGGCGCTAAACAGGATGGACTTTCACAAAGTAGGAGTGCCGGGTATATTCTTAATCTGTAATTACTGATGGCCTCTACTGAGACTGAAGCTGGCAACCTGCCCGGGGGGAGGGGGGAGGGAGAAGTGGTGACACAGATTTGTTCCCCCTAAAAGACACAGATTTCAAACTTTCAAAAAGGATACTGGCCAAAGTGTTCATTTTACTCTGAATTGACTTCAACATTCCTCTCTGTGAAGTCATATTTTCTTTTGTTGCCATAGCAATGCTGCAAGTGAGAAAAAGAGAAGCTCATTAAACTGACATTTAAGATTATCTTGCATGGATCCATCATATCTTTAAAAGTAAACAGAAAACTAAGGTGAGCAACATCACCTCTGAAAAGCACTGGGCAGGAACATGGAAAAACAATCACTTCCCAACTCATCTTCCCACTGTCCTTTTTCTGAATGACCCCTCCATCCCCACTGCTATCCTTTGATATCTTTCTGGACAAGGCAGTAAGCCATTTCCTGTGGTTTTTTTTTTTTCCTTCAAAGTAACAAATGAAATAAGGCAACTAACAAATCACATATTATGAAAGCTTCTTAAAACAGTTTTAAAACGAGCCAGGTACTAAAATATCCTTAATCAGGAAAAACTCTGAGAGGGAAGTAGGGAATTACAAACATAAAAATACAACCAAAAGTGTAATATATTACAAAATACTCATATATAACCAGCCCTAAATTTATGAAAAGATTATGTTCCAAAATTCTATTTGAGAGCCAACCGAGCAGATTTTAGGACACACATGCACATTATGCTGGTTTCCAAGCCAGGTGACAAAGGTCACAGATTTCATTAAACAACTGAGAAAGAAAAGAAGTGACTTTTTCACTCTTTGTATAGTTTCTTCCATGTGACTACCTTGATGTGCTTTTTAAAGGAATCCCAGTTAATATCTTTTTGCTATCACTGCCAGGATTAACTTTCATTAGTCTTACCTCCTTGGATATTAGCATCCTAGAAGGCAGGGTCAGAATCCATTTTGATATGTAATACACAGGGGAGTGTTTTAGATACTGGCTTATAAAAAGTAATAAGAAATAAAATGTTCTTGAAGAATTATGAAAATATGTAAAACATTTTTCAAAAGAGGAACAGAAATGAAGAGATTCTGGGAAGATGGTGGTCAGAGCACAAATTCCTGACCTTATCTCTGGCCCAGTTTCCTCCATTGGAAGAACACAAGAACAAAGGCAGACTTGCTGGGGAGGGTCCATCTGAGTCCCAAGTTCTCTTGAGATCTCTAAGGAAGACAGCAAGGGAGGGCTACACTCTCTCAAGCAAGGGAAGAACCAGGGAACTAAGGGCAGGGAAGACTCTATTCTTCTTCAAGCCGGGGGCAAAGACCTACGTGTCACTGAGTCCTAAGGAGCCAAGACAATGGAGGACATGCATCTGCAGGTACAGGGGCTGCAGTGATTAACTGAACTGCTCCCAGTTCTTAAGCTGGGAGAGGACTGCTACACACAGCCAGAAAGACCTATAAGCAGACAGCTGACTACCAGCCAGTGTGACAATCAGCCGCTAAGAGGGTAAATTGCTGGGCCATCTACCACCACCTGGTATGTCACTGCTTTAGGGTCTCCAATAGCCTGGCCTACCAGAGAGCTAACTGAACACATTTTCGAGCAGGCAAGACCAGGTATCCTATTGGAGAAAAATGCTAGAGGGAGTACTCTGAGCAAATGACAGATAAATCAAAATTGAAATTTTGAGATTTGAGAGGGCAAAGAAGAGACAAAAGTGTGCAGGGAGATGTATTAAAAAACAAGTATTGTTTGGAATAGTATTAGACAAACAAAAAACACCCCTCCACCAAAACAAATAAACAAACACCTGGAAACGACACTGGAATGGTTTAGTAGATTATGGTATAACCACCATACTATAAAATAAAATTTGGTTATTAAAAGAATGAGTCAGTATTATTTCTATCAACCTGGAGGGATGTTTATGATATACTAAATGATTAAAGTCAGCCACAGAATGTGTAGAGTATGAGTCCTTTTCATTTGAAGAAACACTCAAATCATCTTTGTGCGTGCTTGTATGACAGTGAGAAAGATATACAACTGTCAGTTAATACAAGTTGTTTCAAGGGGCAGAATGGAGGGACACTGCCAGGAGATAAACCTTTTCTTTATACATTTTAGAATAACTTAAATTGTTACAATAGTAACATTATTACTTTGATAATATATAAATATCTAATAAAGAAAATTAGAGGAATTTCACCTGAATGATTAAGAAACGTTGGCACCAAATTTCCTACTGTTACTTAACTCAGTACCACTATCAGTCAAGTAATGACTTAAAGTTTTCTCAGGTTCTAGAAAATCTAAAGAATCTAAATCTAAAGAATCAAAGAGAACAAGTGTATCTGAAGACAGAATGAAAATGTGTGGAAATTTGTAAAAGGAGTTGTCAGACCCCTAAATTACCTTCCCTAAACCATGCAGTCAGGTGACTGCCCTCAGTTCAGTAGAAGACATAACCGAGATTTTGAAGTCCCAGTGAAACAGCCAGGTCTCTTCCCGATCACTCATTGTGAAACCTACCACTCAGCAAGTCCTATCAGCCATCCACAAAGAATGAGCTTCCGGTCACTAGATTTGGAGCCTCACCCTTAAATATGAACAAACAGCCAAGGGACACCAGACATTTGAGGGAAGCCTCTAACATAAAAGGCAGAGATCCACAAACTAACCAGCAAACAGAAAGTGAGTCTGAGGAAATAGTGGCAATAAAGGAAGCTCATGAAACTCTAAAAATCAAATTATATTTACTGTCCTTTGAGAGGTAAAATAACATCACATCTATGCAACACACAAACATATAGACGTGTGTGTATCTATCCCTTTTGAGAGTAAATTACAAAAAGGAGAGTGGAAATAAAAATGTAAAAGAAGTGTCGAAGGACAAACTGAGTAAACTTCCAGAAAGTAGGAAAAAAAAAAAAAAAGGAAAATAGAGAAAAGGTAGGAAAGTATCAAGAAAAAGGAGGGACGAAAATGATAAACAAACAAAATCTCAAATCTGAAAACAAGTTTCCAGATTGTAAGGATCCGCCAAATGCTTAGTGCAATGGAGTAAAAAAGATGAATGTCAAGCTCACCCTGGTGAGATTGAAGACAAACAAAAACACAGGGGAAAAGGAATGATCCTAAAAGCTTCCAGAAGGAAAAAGCTTATCACATACAAAGGATCAGAACTTATAACTGGCAATGGACTTAAAAAGCAGTACTAGAAACATTGCCTTCAAAAATTTCATAATTATTTTCAACCTAGATTTCTGTATCTTAGCTAAATAGTGAATCAAGAATATGGGTAGAATAGAGACTTTTTTAAATTTGCAAAGTCCAAAAATAAATCTATAAATTAAGAAAGTGGAAGACACTAAATCCAAGAAATAGGTGATCCAATAAAGCAAGTCATTTTAGGATAATGGTGAAAGGACATCCAAGGACCAGAACAGTGAATGCAGCAGGTCTAGAGCACAACCAGTCAAGACTGGAGCAGAAGGAAGTAGGCGACGTCAACTTGAAACAAAGAAAAAAGATCACAAGAAGAGTCAAACTAACAACATGCTTTGTATCGTTATTTCTTATTCATAATTTTTCAGGTTAAGCGTATGTCTATAATAGAATATGATACGTTTAAAATATGGTTGTTTTGTAATAAACTTAATTTACAGGGTTTTTAAAAATAGGTATTAGGGCTTTGTGTAAAGTAACAGAAGTCAAACCTGAGCTGAGCAACCTGAGGCCAATCTTTGCATCATAAATGCCTGTTTTTTTAAACTGGGACTATCACCATCTCCTATGCACTTTGAGTCAGAAGTAGAGAGAGAAAATTAAAAAATCATTTCCGCAAAGCACTTTGTATTCCTTGGAGAACGGATATTATCATCATACATTATGTTATTATCTTGTTGAATATGCACGATTTCCAGTACCACACAAAGTATATCTAGATAGATATACTTTCCCATCTCATTCCATCATTTGGAGTGAAGCTGAGTGAAATCTAGGCTGTTATTTCAAGGGTCAAATACACAGAGGTGAAACATAAGCTCCAAATAATATATAATGCTTTTAAAATGATAAATTATTGATGTGTTTACTGGAACTTCAACTTTCTTACCTGTTCTGTGAACTAAACTTAGACATTTATTTTTGCAACAACAGACAATACTAGTTATACATTTAAAGTTTAAGAACACACTTATTAAATTATTACAAATAAAATTACTAATATTAAAAATGTTAAATTTTTTTCAATAAATTGATGCCTGTTTATATTGTTGTGTACATATTTTAAAAACAGTTCCAAAGGGAAAGGTCAAATTTTCCATATAGAAAAGGAAAAATAATTAGACACTTAAATTACATATTATCCATAAGTAATCATACCTAGCTATATATTCAATAAAATTTCATTTGTGATACCCATCATATTTTGAAACAAAGAAAAACAGTGAAATAAAAGCCCTTCTAATTAAATATTTTTTGCTTTTAACTAGCAAAATAACAGTATCAGTGATTCGACGCTTCTCAACTGTTCCTATTCTATGAGGTACTCCAAATTTTTATACTCATACTACCAGCCCCTAAAAAGTCCAGCTTTGAATTGAAAAGTTTAAGGCAGCTTGGCCAGAGAAGATGAAGCAGAAAGGAGGAAATAAAAGGGAAAAAAAAGAAAAAGGGTTTATAGGGAAGCTTTAAGTAAAGAATCTGGCAAAATGTGACCTGACTTTATGTACTGAAGAAAGGGAAGGCGTCACAATGGAGATGTATCAGTTGACAATTAGGCAATTCTGTGAAAACTTTGTTCAGATGGAAGACCTAGTACATGCAATTCAAACAAAATTCTAAGATATGATAGCTGTATATTATTATAAAAGATTTATTAAGATTATTAAATAATGATAGGAACATGTTATAATCTATTAAATAAAATAACAATCCATATGTCCATTTCAACATAAATTAATATTTAGGATATGAACACTGAAATATTTAGGGGTGAAGAGGCACCATGCCTATAATTTATTTTCAAGTAGTTCAGGAACAACAATTGGCTTAGCATGCACGAGGTCCTGGGTTCAATCCCCTGTGCCTCCATTAAAAGAAAAAAAAAGCTCAGAAAATGGTCCAGATCTAGAATGAATGAATGAATGACTCAAAATTGAAAAGAGAAAAACAAAAATTGTGAAAACACAAATGTGAATCCAGGTAAAGGGTAATATGGAAATTCTTTGTATTATTAGAACTTTTCTGAAATCTGAAAGTGATATTAAAATAAAAGGTTTAAAAAACATATTAATAATAGAGCTACCATTTTCAGATTACCTAGTACCAGCCAGGTATTGTGCGAGGCATTTTATTCATATTATCTTTAATCTTCACAACAATCTTTTAGGGTAGGTATAATCATCAATCCCATGTTTTTAAACATGTAAGAAAATGAAGGCTCCAACTAACTTATCCAAGAACAGAGATCTAATAAGTAGCACAGCCAGGTTCCAAACCAACTCACACTCCAAAGCTTGGCCTCTTTCTGTACGATAGTAAATATAGTAGTGGTTTAGATAGAGCACTGTTCTAGAGTTAGACTCAGATTTGAGGATCTGAATCCTCAATACTATCTATTAGTTATGTGACCGTGGGCAAATTACTTACCTTAATTTCTTTTTTTGTTTTGGAGATAGGCACTGATCATTATATACTATCTCAAAGGTTATTGAGAAGATTAAATAAAATAAAGCATGTAAAGCACTTGAACACAGTATCAAAATATATAGTAGGAATACAAACGCTTGCTGCTGTTACTTCATTTTATCTTTCCTGAAACACAGTGCTTTAGACATTGCTGAATTCTAAAGCACTGACATCATAGCTAGTTAACTTACCTTTTTACTGTCATAAAATAGGTATTTAAAAATTCACCAAACCTAGGGAGTTAAGCAGTTCAAACCAAAGAACAAATTTCCCTTACCTTAAGCAAGACACTACTTGAATATTATTACAGATAATACTAATTAATGCAGATTTCTACAGCTACTGTAACAGAAATCAAGTCTACATAAAAGTTAGATTTAAAGCATTATCAAATCACATGCTTAAGACTGTTTTCTTTTTAAAAGTGAGAATAAAAAGATTGAGGCTAAAAATGTTGAGTATAAATTAATCAGAAAATTAACCTAGGTAAAACAGCCTAACTCTAGTAATTCCAGAAACAAATGTTTCAGGCTTCAAATATATCTTATAAGGGAAAGACACAGTAAATACATTACCATATAATGAAATCCTCATCTTTAAGGACAATGAACTGACTTTAACTCTAGTTACAGGATTAACATGATCTGTTCATTTATGTGCAAACAAAAACAAAGCATTTTTCTTACCTTATTGTCTCTTCTATTAGACGATCTGAGCTGCAAATAAAAAATTTCAAATTCTGGAATTATTAAAAACACATTTAAAATTTGCACTTAATTTTTCTACATTTTACCAATAGATTACTTTTCCAGCCATTTACGTAAAAAGAAGCCCAGACTTTTGAAAGCATCTGGAGAAAATTCTGGACTCTGAAATTAATTAATCCACGTATAATTTTCATCTTATTTTTACTTGTTGGCTTAAATCTATTTCTTTCACAGAGTTACTTGATGATGTAAGTCAGAATAGTTTTAATGACAGCACAAATAAATAAAACCTTTTCTCTAATCTAGACAGCTCAAAGTTGTCATGACCACCTACCCAAAACTTAAGAGTTACAACCAACTTGTTGAGACAAGACAGGCAAATATAGTTCTGATGCCTGTAAGTAGTAATTATTTATACCTTAAAATTTCTTAATTTTTTGAGAAACAAAACCAAATCTCAGCTTGCCACACTTTAGAATTCAAGAAGCTGAATAAAGACCCCAATGCACCTTTGAACTGTAAAATATCTGCCTCCATGCATCACATACTGGAAAGAAAGGACTCCTCAAAAAATCCATTTTAGGAAGGAATTTACAGGTAAATTGGTTGTGAGGAATCAGTTTCCATTTGTTGTTCTTTAGATAAATGGTACAAAAGGACTGAAATTCTAAAATCCTAAAAGAACTACCTGAATCATAAAGAATCTATGAAATATTAAGCAAATATTTTCTAATTTGTTTCTGAAACCTCTAAAAAAAAAACCCCTTATGTATCCACATAAGTTAATCTACTTATATAAATAAAATGGAACTATATTTTCATTATATGTATGTTTCTCTCTCATATACTTATAACTCAAAACAATTGTTTCATAAATATAATCATAGAAATCCAATAATATCAGCAATCATGACATTCATGAAACTGTAAAAAACAAAATGGCTAGCTGCTTTTTCTTACACCCTAGAACCTGAGTTTTAGTCAAGGCTCAAGCACTTAACTGTGTGAACTCACTTCATGGAGTTGTCACAAGGCTCAGAAGATGATGTAAATAAGTATTGTGTGAGCTGTATAAGACACACGGCTGATACAGACTAAGGCACTTTCATGCCTCACAGTCTCTTTCTTGTTCTGCATCCTGATTCTCAACATAATATCAACATATCCTTTGTGAAGCCTTCCTCATTCTACCTATACATCTGGGCAGAACTAATTCTTCTTTATACTATAATATTATCTTTTCATAGCTCTTTGCTCTTCATCAATTCATTCAAAAATATAACAAACATTTAAGACATATCAGACATCACACTATGCACTGGAGGAAAAATATCTTAAATTTGTAAACCTTTTTTCACATGTTATCTCATTTAACACTTTAAAAAATGTCCTATTTCACAGGCTATCACAGTGATTTGTTTATTATGTCTCTAACCAGAATGAGTTCCCACAGGGTAGAGACTGAGTCTGATCCATCTTAGATTCCCTAGAGTCTAGTACAGTACCCAGCACACAGGAGACATTCATTAAATGCTTGATAAATGAATGACTAAATGAGTAAATTAGACACTAGCTGGATCAATAAAATATCAGAGAAATAATCCTTATAAATTTCCACAGTGGGCAACGAGGATATATATGTTATATAAACACATCTGGGAAGAGAAAATTTCTCACTATTGCAGAGCACTGCCAACTCAAGTTTTACCGTTTAACAAAGTCAGGTACCAAATGAAGATGAATTTGATTTCACTATAGCTCCAGGTGAAAAAAAAATGAGTTCTGTATAAAAGCTCCTACTAAGGTCATTCTGCTTTGTAAAACTGGACATTACCACATAAATATGAAAATAAACAAAGTATTGCTCAGGGCAATATCAATTTCCTTTGTCATTTATTTCAATATGGCAGACAACTGTACCACCTGAAGACAATGGAGCTTTGACATGTAATTTTAAACTACCCCATGAGTGGAATGATAGACATATAGTGAAACCAATGCTACCAGTTTTCACAGGTGAAAAATTCAGTTCTCCATCATATGAATGACCCCTGATAAGGTAAGGGATATACACAAAACAATGTGAAAATGGATCACAAACCTAAATATAAAAGCTAAAACTATAAAACTTAAGAAAGAAAACAAAGGACAAAATATTTGCAACCTTAGGATAGGCCAAGATTTCTTAGGCTGAAAATAAATGAACTATAAAAGAAAAAAATCAATCAACTGAAATTCGTCAAAATGTATAAACTTTGATCTTTTGAAAGTCATCATTATGAAAACAAAAAGGCAAGTCACAGGTTCAAAGAAATTATCTGCAGAACTTCTATCTGACAAGGGACTTGTATCCAGAAAAAGAACTCTTACAACTCAGTAAGAAGTCCAACAGCCCAATTAAAAAAGGAGCGAAAGAATAATTTGAATAGACACTTCATTAAAGAAAATATACAAATGGTTGTAGCACCTGAAAGGATACTTATTATCAGCCGTTAGAGAAATGCAAATTAAAACCACAATGAGAATATATTACACACCTACTAGAATGGCTAAAACAGAAGGACTGACAATATCAAGTGTTAACAAGGATTTAAAGCAACTAGTACTCTCAATACAGTACTGATGGGAATACAGAAATGGGACAACTACTTTGGAAAACTGCTTAACAGTTTCCTATGAAGTGAATCATAAACTTACACTTGCCATGCAACCTAACAACAGAACTCCTAGGTATTTACTCAAGAGAAATGAAAACATGAGCACACAAAATTTGTCCTTGAATGTTCACATCAGCTTTATCTGTAACAGCCCCAAATTTAAAACAACCCAAATATCCATCAATGGGTGAATGGATAAACAAATTGTGGTATACCATGATAAAATGGAAGTTATTCAGTTATAGAAAGGAACTGACTACTGACATAAGATCAACCTTAGGAACACTATGCTAAGTGAAAGAAGTGTATATTGTATGGATTCATTTATATGAAATTCTGGAAAAGGTAAAACTAATCTATAGTGACAGAAAGAAGATGAGCAGCTGTCTGGGACTGGGAGACAAGGACTGACTACAAAGGGGAATAAGGAATTTTGGTGGGTAACAGAAATGTTCTGTACCTTGACTATGTTGGGCAGTTAAGAGTGTATACATTTGCTCACGCTTACTTGAACTGGAAACTTAAAATGGGTACATTTTTATTATAAGTAAATTATACCTTGTATATTTGCTTTATGAAAAAAAAATAGTAGCCTCAGACTAACTCCACATGATCTCTCAGTTCACCCCCCCACTGTTTCCTCTTGCTGCATATATGAGGCTGCCCTTTCAGGACCATGAGGAAGGCCTGTAATCTGGGAGAGAGTTTGTAGACAGGCAATAAATGAATGATATTTCTAATATATCCATATCGATAACTTACCAGAAATGATACAGATTAAAAAAATACGGTAATAAGGTTCAAGTTTCTTTTCCCAAAATCTTTTCTTATGTCTACTTGGTGAATACTCATCCTTCAAGGCTCAAATCAAATGTTTTACTTCTATAAAGCCCTTTCAGAAGCTTTAGAGAGGAGTTAACCACTCCCTTTAATGTGACCCTATAGAAGTAAGCACAAATCTCTCCATGTATTAAAGCTTTATTACTTTGCACTGTAATTACCTGTTAACATTTCTGTTCCGCCCCCCACTGCCATCCTAGTGGAGCTCATTGAAAACAGGGCAGAATGCGACTAGGCTTTATCTCTTCTCTATCTCCAGTACCTAGTACAATGCTTTCCACACTGTAGATGTCCAAAAAATGCTTGGTAAAACAATGAAAACTGAATATATATACCACATCTTCTTTATCCATTCATCCGATAATGAGCACTTAGACTGTTTCCATATCTTGGCTATTATAATTCATGCTGTGAATAAAGGGGTGCATCCATCTTTTTGAATTAGTGTTTTCATATTATTTGGATAAATATCCAGAAATGGAATAGCAGGATCATACAGTAGTTAAATATTCTTAATGTTTTGAGGAATCTCCATACTGTTTTCCATAGCAGATGCACCAATTTACATTCCCACCAACATACCCTTACCAACATTTGTTATTTCTTGACTTTTTGAAAACAGCCATTCTACAGGCATGAGGTATCTCAATGGGTAAAGAAGATGTAGTATATACATACAATGGAATACTACTCAGTCATTAAAAATAATGAAATCTTGCCATTTGTGACAACATGGGTGGACCTTGAGGGTATTATGCTAAGTGAAATAAGTCAGGTGGGGAAAGACAAATACTGTATGATTTTACTCATGTCTGGAGTATAAAAAACAACAAAAACAACAACAAAAAAACCAAAATAAATGAACAAACCAAACAAAAACACACAGATACAGAGAAAAGAGCAGAGGTTACTACAGGGTAAGGGGAGGGGAAGATGAAATGGGTAAACGGAATCAACTGTATGGTGAAAAATGCCAACTAAATTTCTGGTGGTGAGCACACTGTAGCATATACAGAGGCAGAAATATGTTGTACATATGAAACTTATAAATGTTATAAACCATCCTTACCTCAATAAACAACAACAAAAACTGGTACAAAAAATTATATGTGCTTTCAGATAAATGCAAAGAAACGGAATGCAATTAGAATTTGAGAACTCCCACCTAAAAGTAATGAATAAACCATTCATTATGCTAATGAAAATCTAATGAGAAGAGAATGATTTAAAAATACACTCTGGCTTTAAGAGATAAGCAGGGTTAGCTGATATTCATCTATTCCTACATGCCACCTCTGCACTGAAGGACCCCAGAGGGCTGGAGTCTCTGTCACCTAGCTCTCCGTACACAGTTCTTGTCTACCGGTCTACTCTTCTGTTCTAATGCTATTATGGGCAAGGACGGGTCAATGTAATTTGAGAGCTGGCCTACTACATGTCAGACATTGTACTAGGTTAAAACTTTACACATGTCATTGCTAATTGTTGTAATACTTTGCAAAGTAAGGGTTAAATTTTCTCCATTTAAGACAGTAGAGAGTCAGAGAGTTTAAGGCCCCTGTCCCAAAATATACAGTCCACACCAGGATTTAAACTCAGATCTGTTTGGATTCAAAATAAAAAGTACCCTAGTAGCAAACCTGGCCTCCTCACTATAAATGGGCTGGATGAAATACATAATCTCTTACTGTCCATCTCACTTTCAGGTTAATTTAACTATTACTCCTTTATGCTTCTTTGCTTGACTATTTAACTTATATCTTCTCTAATGAAAATGTATTTCTATATTAGGAAAAAAAACTTGCTGCCTAAGAATTTTTGCCTATCTTCATAGCATGAATTAAAAAAAACAAAACAAAAAAACCCCCAAAATATCAGTGTTACTGAGGGCTTTGGTAGACTACTACTAAAGGGACTCTAAAGTAGCAAACCTTTAGAGAAAAACTTGACAATACCATATCAAAAGCTTTAAAAATGAATATGTTCTTTAATCCTGCAATTCCAATTCCAGGAATTTATATGGAAATAATTATGGATACATGCAGACTGCAATACGTACAGTAAAAGCTAGAAGTAATCCAAAAGGCCAACATTAGTGAAATGGTTATATGAATTATGGTTTATCTGTACTATAGGATATGTGCACTATTAAAAGTTAAAAGAACTATTCAAAAACAAACAAAAAATTGTCAAATACCATGGGAAAAGGTTCACAATCTACTGATGAGTAAAAATGGTTACAGCATCTATACTAATGAGTGATTTAGATTGTCTTTTTTGTGTTGCTGAATTATTCATATTTTATAAATGAGTGCTCTAAAGCATATATGTAACTTTTTTTTATTAAAAAGTTATTCTAAAAAAATTTTTCCTCAAAGTACCTAGCAAATGAAATACAGAGACAATACTGAAAAAAGAGAAAGTTTTTCATATTACTTTACACACATATTAGTCCTTAATTTTATTATCTAACAAGTGTTTGTGATTTACACAAAATACTGATTTTTCTAAAGCGTATTTAGAAGCTCTGTGTTCTAGTATTGAGAGCAATGACTAGGTCCTTGTTGCTGAGACTAAGCCCTGGTCTCCACAATTCTCCCCATTCATCAGCTCATATTCCATTCAGCTTCATTCTGCCTCAGTTTCCCTCTGTATGCAATGAGCACAGACAACCTTTTTTACAAGAATGCTGAAAGGAATATATATATATATATAAAACATAATATACAAAATAATCTGAGAAACAAAAATGGGAAAAATCTTTTGACTGCCAATCTTGTCATTTTTTTATAACCCTAAACAAATTAAGCTGTGTGCCCCTAAATTGTTGTGTTTTTTTTCCTGTACAATGGACAATACTAAACTCCTAAAGGGTTTTCTTTGAATTATTAAAATAAATGCAAAACTGAAAATGTTCATAAAAAATTTTAATAAACAGTGTGTTCTGAAATAATGAAATATAGGATATTAATTTATATAATAACTCTGGTATACTCTTTTCAGCATCAAATAATTCTTAAAAGTAATTAAACTATTGCATTTCTGTGTAACTCCTTTTAGGGTAACAAATATAAGAATGTTAATGCAATCTAGTCTTTATTTTGTGCTATTTGAGTTACTTTATCCCTCAAATTACTCTGTACTCCCCAAAAATAATAATATAGTTTTGGATGTAATGCAAACATCCAAAAAATTCTTTTTATGGTGGTCTCTCAAACACAAAAAGAACTACCAAAGCTATAAATAGCTATAAACTAAAATACTCTAGGAAAGACTGCCCCCTTGTGCCAATCAATAATATTTAACACGTTAAGAAAACACTAAAATCTACTTCTGAAACTAGAAGCACCCAGACTTCTAAAAAAGTCTTGATCTTTCCGTGTTCTGATTTCAACAGCTTATATTTAAAGTGGTAATCTTTTTTTTAGGTTTTTTTCTGGAGGGGTAGGAGTGGGAATGGAGGTAATTAGGTTTACTTATTTATTTACTTTTTTTAGAGGAGGTACTGGGGACTGAACCCAGGACCTCATGTATGCTAAGCATGCGTTCTACCACTTTGAGCTATACCTTCCCCCTAAAGTGGTGATCTTTAAAGAAAAATAAATTGAACAGTACATTAAGCTTATACAGACATGACTAATTTATGACATCCAGCAGCAAATATCAACATAATTCATATCATTTAAGTATCATGGATACTAGTTGCTCAAGTGCTTAGAGGCTGAGCTCACAGAGATAAGTAATTTTCTGATCCTTAAGTTCTACAACAAAATACAAAGAAAATAAAGAAACCAGTACATTTCAGAGGAAAAACAGATAAAGCAGGGATAGAGTACGGTGGCTTGTTAAAAAAAAAAAAAAATATATATATATATGTAGTTATCCAAGTTTTTAGGTATTTTCTTCTGAATTCTTAGAAAATAAGATACTTTCTTTGAATCTGATGTATGACCAATTACCCTTTATAAAGCTTCTTGACATATATAAGTGGTATCAATCCATTCAAACATAAGTCAGTTTCAGTATTATCAGTATTACTAATAACCTATATTAGTGGACAAAAGTATTAGAGCAATAGTCTTGCTAAAGAAAAGAAACATTAAGGCAATAAAAGACGTATTACAGGTAATGTGAATGCAGATTTGTATATTTGACAGCATCATACCTTTCCTAATTATGGTCAGAACAAATGTATTTCTACCAAATAGGATCATTAGAAGAATTAAATGAATTAGCATCAATAAAGCACTTACTATAATAAACACCATGAAATATTTGCTAGACAAGTAAATGAATCAGTAAGTATGCACTACATAGTATGCATACATTCAGTAATACATACTTTCGAAGGTGGTCATGTTCTTTCAAAAATAGTTCAGTTCTTCTGTTGTTTACTCCAGACCCACTTTTATATGACCTAGAACAAAATAAAGAAAATTTAAGAATATTTTTGGCAGACACTGTAAAAAAGATTAAAGGACTGACTCTAGTAATATCCAAAGTGGACAAATTGAGCTTCTCCATAGTTTTGATTAAACAATTAAAACGTATAATCCTTTCCATCTCCTAAAAATGACATCTATTATAAATAGATAAATATGAATGGCTCTCTAATTTAGGCCTAAGACTTTATTACTTTCACCAAATATTCCAACATTCTTAAACAAACAAAAGTCTTACTTTCCCTTTCTTTTTAAAAATTTTATATGCATTTATTAATGATGCTTCTAAAAGTCTGTATTTTTTATCAGTTGCCAAAAATTCCAACTCACTAAAGTACGTAAGAAGAGAATATATATTTATCCATTTGTTTATTCAATAATTCAGCAAATCTTTTTTCAACATTTGTTAGGAACCAGACATTATAACAGTGAAATACACTACCTAGCCACATGTTGTTCACAGTTCAGAGAGGTTCATAAATTATGTAACTGTAATTCAGTATAAATAGGAACTATTATTATAATAATTTGTACAAAAGAAGAGAGTAGTAATTTCTATAGGGTAGGAGGTAGATTAGAGAGATTGTGAGAAATGTAGAGACATTCTTCAGAGAGAGAAAATCCTTAAAGGGTATCCTATAGAATGAGTGACAATTTATAGTTATAAAAAGTGGAAGATTATTCCAGGAAGGAAGCAGAATGTGTTCAGTGTCGTGGGGTGTGGAAGAACAGGGTGGCTTCAGAAAACTCATCTTGAAGAGTAAGGCTTGGGAAGACAGTGTAAAAGATGAGGAAAGCAGAGGGCTTTAGAGCATTATTTTTCCTTTCTTTGTCTATTTTATCCTGTATCTTTGTTTTCTCCAAGAGGAAGTAAAACCGAAGTTTTTAGACTGATTACTACACAGCACATTGGGTAGGGAAGCCACTGAAATGGAATGTTTTCCTTCACAACGGTACATGCAGCCCATCAACTGAAGCCTCAGGAGCACTAACATGAAGTGAAAGATCTGCCAATTTGGCATACTTAAGGATTTCTATCTTGGTCTTAAGATCACTACAACTTACAAGAAAATGCTTGTATCACCACTATCAACACTTTCATGTTTTGGCTCTTTAGTTCCAATAAAGTACCAAGAACAAAACAAAAAATTGAAGTAATTGCATATATACTGCAGTAAGACAAAAGAGGGTCACGCCGTTAAAACTGTATGACTGGCTGAGTGGCAGGCCTAATGTGCAAAGCACAGCAGGAAAGAAAAGACCAGGAAAAGCAGCATGGTATATAACCAAGAGCACAATGCACTTGAAGATTGATCATTTGTATTTAAATCTGTACTTTGTCATGTATTAGCCAGTTAACCGTAGACAAGCCTCTTAATATCTAGTTTCATAAAATGCAACTAATAATTTCTATCTATATCAAAAGATTATATGAAGCCAAAAAAGAGATAACATGACAAAGTAGTGTGCAACTGCAAAAAAATTTTAAATATTAGTTATTACCACTATATCTCATCTCACTAATCATATTCTGCCATGTATGACATGAATTTGAGTATATGCCTTACTCCCCTCTAGTATCTAGATTATAAACTCCTAGAGGGCCAATCTGTCTTTTCATTTGTACCTTCCACTGTGACTAACACAGTGTCTCACTCATGGTTAGCAATCAGGAAATGGTTTAGTAAATGAACATGTTTCTTTTATGATCATCTTTCAGAAAGCAAGTTATTACACTGGACTGTAGTCTAGTGATTCTCACAAATTGTGGGGTAGTTAAATGCCTACACATTAAAGGTTGTACCCAATTCATTCTTCAAAATATACATGTAAATAGATCAGAAAGAAATTAAACACAAGACTTACACGTTCCTGAGAATTATAAATACCACAAAATACCTCATATGGCAAAAATGTTTCATTTTTTTCACTCTTATTTGTTACACAAAGTACACATGACTATATATAAACATATATATAAATATACATATACATATATATAAAGATAAGAACATAGATAAAACAGAGACAAAAATAAAAATCAATTTTCCAAGATAATTTCTGGAGGTAGAAACATAACTGGTGACTGGATACTCTTGGGTTTAAAGTTTTGGACAAAAATTTTGAATAGAATGAATATTAAATGATTTCTGCTACAAAACTGTTTTACTGTTACAACAAAATAAAGGGTCTCTAAGAAAATGTTTATTAGAGTACACGTGATATGTATCAGTTTATGACATGGTAGTCCATACCACAGTTTATGAAACTGAGTATCATACTTATGAAACCTAAGTACCATAAACTTACCACACGTGAGACAACGACAGGCATCAACAGATGGTCCAAAAGTGCAAAGTCTGCAGGTTTAACTAGATGCCCAATGGATTTAACCTTGCCAGTCATACACAGTTGCAAAAAAATTTTCAAAAATGTGTATGAAATGCCAGAATATATTATGGAAGGTGAGGTAAAGGGATGGAAGAAAAGAATATATTTTTAAAATTATGGATTGAGAGCAGCATAAAAATGTTGGAAGTCTTTAAGTAATCTGACAGAAGATTATGACTTTATTCTAGGGAAATAAAGGCTACTTTGATAGCTACCTGAATATATAATTGTTGGCATAAGGGAAAGAGGGTAGGGGGACAGGTGGTAATCAGGAAGAGAAACACACAGAGCTTCAGTTATTGGTAATGTTATAATTCTTAAGGTGGGTGGTAGATCAGAGAAAAACTCCCAAAGACATCATCTAAACTGGACTTTGAATTAAGACAGGAAAGTCAAGGTTGCCAGGAGCCAATGATAAAACCATGGGAAGCTGGAGATAAGGCCAGCAAAGTAGATTAGGGCCATACTGTAGAAGCAAAGTTTAAAGAACAGTGAAATGGAAATTAGAAACCTTGAAATCTAAATCATGGTTCTGCTCATCAATTTGCTGTTAATCGTGGATATACTCTAAATCTAATTCTGAATAAACATCCTACAAAATAATATAAAAGGTAACTTACTCAATATCCTTTCGTACTGATCCCATGAGATTCTCCCTTTCCCGTATTGCCATAAAGTTTGCTTTGGTCTTATGGAATTCATGTGTATAATCCTGCAATAAATCAACATCCAGTCTCAGCATAAGCTAATTATAAACGGTCATCTTATTGAGCCAGTTATGTATTGTTATATTTAAATTTCTGTCAGAAAACCTGCTATTTAAGAAACCAAATTGCCAAGAGGTAAAAATAACATTATAATCACTTTCCTGAAGAATGACCAACTTCTTTCAAATAAAAACAATTTGGAGCTAGAGTAATAGTGCCACTAAATCACCTTCGTATCCCTTAGTATCTTGTCTTATGGGGCTGAATTGTAAAGAAACAGTAGTCCTTAGATAAAATGACTTCAAATCACCTAGGATAAAACTTAAGATGCTCTTTCTACTCATAAGTGCACCTAATGGAGCTTATTTTCAAATTTCATCCTTTTGGAACTCCTGCAGAAATTTAATTTCTAAACCAATCAAAGGAAGAATAGTACCAAGAGAAATGTAAAGAATAAAATAATCTTCAAATATTTTCCTTTCTTTTTCTACCATATTTCTAAGATATTAAGGAATACTCATTACTTTTAAAAATTCAGATAACTATATAAAGAAGACAGAAAACATAATCCCACCTCTCAGAGAGCCCCCTATTGACCCTTTAAAAACAAAAATAATGGCTCAACACAGGGTGCCTACTAAAAGAGGACCAAAAGGGTAAACATAAAAACCACCCTGCTCAACAGTTCATAATATTATCATCATTTTCCATCATTTTCTTTCAGGAAATATGTTTCTATTATTTCTTTTCATTTATGCTAAAGAAATCATATTATATTCTGCCATGCCTTGTTTTCTGTAGTTCATAAAATATCAAGTAATCTTTCCATATTAGCAAATAGAAATCTACATTATTTTTAATAGCTATATAGAATTCTATCTATGATTCTGTAATTTAATAAACTCCCTACTGATAAACACTGTAGTTGCCTTTTTTTTTTTTTGCTGCTAAAAAAAATGGTTCAAAAAACATTCTTTTATATACTTCACTGAATTCTCTAAGTGTATTTAAAGGGTAAATGCCTAGAAGATTAACTGGGTCAAAGAATCTTACATGAACATTTTGATAATGCTAAACTGCCTTCTAGACTAACTTGTGTTCTCAGCAAATGGATGAGTGCCCATTTTTCTACACTCTTGTCAATAACAGGTTACAAATGTTTTATTATTTGCTAATCTGACAGGTGAAAAATTATCTTATTTTGATTTGTATATTTTTCATTTGGGAATGTGGCTGACCACCTTTTTATGGTTTTTGCCACTCATTTTCTGTAAATATCAAGTTCATATGCCCATTTCCTCACTAGGTTATCTTTTTCTTATTTCTATGTACATTAAGTAAGTTAGTCATTTGTTATAGTTTCTGGTATTAGGTCTTGCTTAGGACAGTCCTTTACTACCTCAAAATGTGTAAACCATCCATGCTTTATTCTGAACCTTTATAGTTTCCTTTTGTAAATATAAATCTTTGGTCGACTTGGAATTTACTCTGGATAAGAGGAATGAGTTAGAAACTGAGGGTTCCCCTCCCCACAAATAATTAGTCAATTGTTACAGCTCTATTTATTTTATAATCTCTCTTTCCCCTATTGAATTAAAATAGCTCTTTTATCAGAAACTAAATTTTCATGCGTATTTGGGTCTATATATGAACTCTATTCTTTTCTATTAGTCTACTTTTTCTCCAGAATCAAACTGTCTTAATTATTCTAGCTTCTTAATGGGTTTTAATATGTGGTAGAACAAGGCATCCTTTACTACTTATCTCCATTTTCACATGTTTTTTTTCTTGGTTATTCTTGTATTCTGTAATTCCAAATAAACTCAAGTGTCATTCTGCCATTTTTTTTTTAATGAAACAACCAACAAAAAACCCTGTACACTGGGACAGTATTCAATTTATAGGTTGATTTAGAGAGAAAGCTTCCCATCCAGAAGCAAAGAAAATCTTCTTTTATGTTCCTCAGTAGAGTTTTACATATACAAGTCCTATACATTTCTTACTAAATTGATACATAAAAGTTTTATAGTTTCTTCCGTTGTTATTTTCTGATCAATTACTGTTTGTGTGTAGGAAACTATCTGCTGTTATATATTAATTTTGTAAGCCATCAACTTATTGAATTTGTTTCTAATTTTTTTTTTTTTTTAGTTTTCTTGGTTGTATTAGCTATATAATCTTATCACTGCCATATAACACAGTTTTTGCCTCTTCCTTTTCAAAATTTATATCTTGTTTCTTTTTACTGTGTAACTGAACCACCAAGAACTTCCAAAATAATGTTAAATGTCTGTGGGGATTGTGTGTATTCTTGTCTTGTTTTTCTCTTCAATGAGAAGTTTTTTAGTGCTTTATTATTAAGCATGATGATAGCTTTTAACCTGATATACACATTAGCACATTAGGTAAATACAGTATCCTTCTATTCTGACTTTTTAACAAGAGTTTAAAAATTAAAAACGGCTGAATTTTTTCAATATTAAATATATTTGCCTTCCTATTTGTATTACTGTATCTTTAACAACCCCCATGTACATTTTTAAGAGTTTATTCATTTCATTGGTACACTTTTAATATTTTCTCAAACAGTATACTAAATACAGCAAATTATTCCTTTTCTATGTTATCTTCAAAGCCTGATGAGGAAACCATCATACTGTTGCTTATGACTGACCACTGGCTATTTCACTGTTTCAGCTAACTAGTAAGCAAGGTGTCCCACAGTAGAAGTATGTTTACTTACTGATGAATATTATTTAATTTTACCAGGCAAAAGCAAGAGCTATTACATATTTTCAGAATTTTATAATACCAAGAAAAAAAAAGTGAAATATGACAAATGTCTATAGCATTGTATTTATCCTCTCAGAAGATTTTTTTCCCCATTGCTCTCTTAAATAAATACACGTGCACACATTCCATTCACAAATTAAAAAGAAAAACAAAACCCTCCTATAATAACATAAAAATCTCAAGCCCAGTATTTTACCTGCAGTATGTCTCTGTGTCGCTGTAATGTATGCATCAGTGCCGCATTCAAGGAGGGGACACCTGCACTGTTGGTATATTCTGCCATTTTATCATTTACTCCTGTAAGCTAAAAAAAAAAGGAAAAGGAAAAGAAAAGAAAGAAAGAAAAAGAAATCCAACAAAAATATTTTAGAAAGCACTATAAAGAGATAAAAATAAATTATTTGCCTACACGCTCTTCTGGCTAATAGCAAAAAACAAAAACAAGAAGATAGCAGACAAGGATTCAGTATTCCCCCAAATAATCCATAAAGGCTAAAGTAATACCCATAGGACATTGGAATGGCTGTCATCAAAATTCAAGTGGCCTGGAGAGGCCACTTGAACGAAAGGGTGATTTCAATAAATATGTCTGCATTAATATAATCTAATACCATATCTAACAAGTACACAATTAGCGGCAAAATAGCCATTTAACAGAAAGTACTTACCCTTGCCAAAAGCTGTTCAATCTCAATTGCCATTGTTTCAAACATTCTATCTTGGCTTGATCCATTTAAGAGAGGTGTTGTGTCAGAGCTAAAGGGAAGTTCAAATAAAGAGAATCCATTACCAATTTGCAGATACTAATTACTATGTATGAAATAGATAAACAAGGAGAGCTGTATTCAATACCTTGTAATAGCCTATAATGAAAAAGAATATAAAAAGGAACATATATATGTATAACAATCACTATGCTGTACATCAGAAATTAACACATTGTAAACTGACAATACTTCAATAAAAAGAGAATCCATTACTTAAACCTAATCATTTAAAAATACTTAAAATAATGTGATTATTCTTAAAGAGGGCTGAGATATTCTGTTTCTTAAGAAACTATAATTTTATAGGCATTTTCCTATAAGATCACACATGTCCTAAATATTAAATTCAGTATAAAATATAATTTAATGTAAGACTGTCCCAAGCTTTAATAGGTCCAATCTTAATAATGCAAAGAAATTCTAAATGCTCATTTACTGTTTCCCAAATGAAAGCAATTTAAGCTATCGCAGTTCTCAATAAAATGCTGAATCTGAAAGAACAAATTATGTAAACTAAAACTATAGAATTATGTGGTACAGCATATAAGAGGAACCGTAAAATGTACTATGTTTGCTATCAGATCTGTGAGGAATAATCTTTTTTTTAACCTTAATTATGGTTCCTTAGACCTTAAATTAAGTTTTCTCCTCCTTCCATGATTCTTTCCAATAAATAAAATGGAGATTTAAATGACCCACAAATTGGATAACTAGTTATTAAATAATCAGGAACTGGCTTTAAGTCTAATATAGATAGCCACATCCAGCAGGGAAGCTGTAGTACCAACGCTTTACATTTCCACTTATATTATACAATTGTTTCTATTTTGTTTTGCAAAAATGTGCTAACTGTCTTTTAAAATCTTCAATAGTCAGACCTATGTTTTTACAAATGAAACTTACGTTTGACAGATTCAAATTCTAAAATCATGTCTTGAAAGTTTCTTTTGCCTCTTCTGAAAAACCACTAACCTTCATTAGGTCCACAAATTGTATATATCATCATATGAGCAGCTTCAGCTCAATACAGATCTCAGTTATACTGAACACAGACAAACACCCAGGCAATGACTATGCTCTCCAATCTTAATGAAGACTTTGTCTTGTCCTGCGATAGTGCTTGAACGCAGTGAATGAAAACAGATTAAATCACCAGTTTAATGGCCAAAATTACCTTGGCTATATCCTTTCTCCATATGCATACCTACAGTAATAGTAACACGGAATGAAATAGCCAAAAAGCAGCTAATAAGGAGGATTTTTAAGATGTTTAATTAGGTCCAAATTTTTATTTATTTAAAAAATTTATTTGCTCTCAAATATATCAAAATATCTCATTCTTTATTACATTTCAGAGCTAACCCAAGGTTCTGTGGTTATCTCTTAAAATATGCCCAGCAAAATTCTCTATATTCTACTGATACAGATCCTCTCCTGCCAGATGTATGAAAAAGAACAATGGGATAATGATGTAAGCTCCAAGAGGAGGAAAACTGCCCCTGTCTTACACACACACACACACAAATATATATATATTTGCTTAGCACCTAGAATAGTGCCTGGCACATGATAGATGCTCACTGGATACTTGTTGAATGAATGAGGAGGCAATCTCTACCTTCAACATTCTCAGAAAAGTATACAACAGGGAAATGGTCAAAAATACAGTCTCCACAATAATAAAATTCAGTTAAATTTAATTGATTTTACAGGTATGTGGTGATTCATAGACCATAAAGTTCTCAAAAGTAGAAAGTAAAAAAATTCCTCCTGGAAGAAAAATTCTGGTCATCACTGAGCTTATTCATTATGTCACACTTTCAACCTGGGCAACAAACAAAACACTTTAGAATGCAAATTGCATCTTGATTCTCATGGCCTTAGGTTTCTTATTAAAGGGGACAACTTGGCTGAAATAATTCCACAAAATCGTTCCCAATTTGTTGTAGAATTTCTAAGGGAATGTTTTAAAATAGTTTTTCCTTCAAAGGAGTCATAAAAGTATGGGCGTATCTCAGAGACATTGCAGGTTTAGTTCCAGACCACCGTAAGACAGCAAATATCTCAATAAAGTGAGTCACACTAATTTTTTTGTTTCTTACTGCATATTTAAGTTGTTCACACTTTACTGAAGTCTATTAAGTGTGCAATATAGCACTGTGTCTAAAAAAACAATGTACGTACTTTAATTTAAAAATACTTTATTGCTATATGTTATAAACAGATGTGCTATCATCTAGGCTTTGTTGTTCCATTTACAGAACACAGGCAGAGTAGATTTAGCATAATTTTAAGGGCCCTAAGATTTCTGGAATGGTAAACGAGCACTGGCTTCAACTTAAAGTCATCAGCCACAATTAGCCCCTAACAAGAGAGTCAGATCCTTTTTTTTTTTTCCAATTACAGTCAGTTATAATGTGTCAGTTTCTGGTGTACAGCATAATGTCCCTGTCATGCATATATATACATATATTCTTTTTCATTAAGGGTTATTACAAGATATTGAATATGATTCCCTGTGCTTATACAGAAGAAATTTGTTTTTTATCTGTTTTTATATATAGCGGTTAACATTTGCCAGCCTCTCCTTTGAGGTGGCCAGGCACTGACCTCTTCTCTCTGGCTATGGCATCTTCTTCCAACAGAAGGCTGTTTCATCTACATTAAAAAATCTGCTCTTTAGGGTAGCCACTTTCACTGTCTTATCTAGATCCCAGATAACGTGCTGCAGCTTCTACATCAGCACTTGTGCTTCACCTTGCACTTTTATGTTATGGCAATGACTTCTTTCCTTAAACTTCATGAAGCGACCTCAACTGCCTTCAAACTTTTCTTCTGCAGCTTCCTGACCTCTCCAATCTTCACAGAATTGAAAAGAGTCAGGGCCTTGCTCTGGATTAAACTTTGCCGTAAGGGAATGTTGGTGGCTGATTTGATCTTCTATTCAGACCACTGAAACTTTTCCTGTATCAGCAACAAGGCTTTTCACTTTATCATTCTTGTATCTGCTGGAGTAGCACTTCTCAATTTCCTTCAAGAACTTTTCTTTTGCATTCACAAGTTGGTTATTTGGCATAACAGGCCTAGCTTTCGACCTATCTTGACTTTCAATACACTTTCCTCACTAAGCTTCATCATTTCTAGCTTTTGATTTAAATTTGATTTAAAGTGAGAGACATGCAACAATTCTTCCTTTCACTTGAACACTTAGAGGTCACTGTAGGGTTATTAATTGGTCTAACTGTAATACTGCTGTGTCTCAGGGAATAGGGAGACCTGAGCAAAAGGGAAAGAGATGGGGGAATGATCAGTCTGTGGAGCAGTCAGAACCCACACGAGATTTATGGACTAAGTTTGCCATCTTATATGGGTGCAGTTCATGGCGTCCCATCACAATTAGGACAGTAACATCAAAGATCACTGATCACAGATCACCATAAGAAACACAGTAATAATGAAAAAGTTCGAAATATTGCGAGAATTACCAGAACATGATACAGAGACACAAAGTGAGCAAACGCTACTGGAAAAATGGCACCCACAGACTTGTTAGACACAAGGTTGCCATAAACCTTCAATCTGTAAAAAATGCAACATATATAAAGAGCAATAAAGCAAAGCACAATAAAACAAGGCATGCACGTATTAAGTTCATGAAACACAGAGAACACAGAAAAAGTATCATGAATTGTATCTCTTCACAGTTTGGGGTTTTAAAATTACATACTCACTGGCATAGGCAAGTGGCAGACTTATTTTCAGGAAAAATGCTTTCCAGTGATAAAATAAGTTTACTCATAGAAAAGAACAGTCCTCATTTTCTTTACTTGCTAAGGAAAGGTGAGCCCAAAGCAATGTACTGCAGTCAAAGCTATGTTACATGCCAACAGCCCACTTTTAGCTTCTGGAGTCAATATGTTGGCCCTGCTATCTTTAATAATGTGACCTTATAAAAAGAAGAAACACTCTGGCTATAGTACTGAAATGAATCTTCTGTTGGAAAGGACACAAAAAGATTTGGAGCATGGGCTCTGGATATAGAAAGACCTGAGTTCAAATCCAAGCTCAATTTTTATTGTTTTTATTATTATTAGCTGAAAAATATCCAACCCACCACCAATCCCAAAGGATGTAAAATAAAGAGAGGATAACAAGTACCAACTCAGGAATCAGCAAATCTACTGCTAGATACACAGAAATATTTTTATAGGTAAAAATGTTCCCAGTAGCCTTTCTATAAAGCTCTTAAAACAGCACCCAAGACATGATAAACACTGTGTCAGCTATTTAAATTATTATTAGTTAGCAAAAATTAGAAACAATGTCCACCTACAGAATAAGCTGTGATACAGTCATATAGTATAATACTATATGCAGAAAATGAATATATCAGAGTTAAATGTATCCATAGTTTAATCTCAAAACTAATGTTAAACAAAAAAGCAAGTTGCAAAATAACTATTGTAGGATACTAGGAATTGTTTAGGAATACAAACGCCATGTAGTAAAAATATATGGAGACTATGGGGAGGGAGAAAATGAGATGCTGTCAGGGGCTTCAGTTGAATTGGTCATGATTATTCTTAAAGTGGGAGACAGGCACATGGGGATCCATTATATTAATATTTTTTTAAAATATATTTTTATTGAAGTATAGTCAGTTACAATGTTGTGTCAATTTCTGGTGTACAGCACAATACTTCAGTCACATAGGAACATACATATATTCATTTTCATATTCTCTTTCACTATAAGTTACTACTGACAGTGATATTAAATACAATTCCCTGTGCTATACAGTATAAACTTGTTGTTTACATTATATTATTCTTTATATCTTTCTTAGTGTCTTCAATATTTTCTAATATTCTTTGAAATGAGTGGATGGCCTAAAATGAGATTCACAGATAAGAATAATGGTTTCCGTATGTTCAAAACAGTAGTATTCCAGTTTCTTAAAAAAGAATCAAAATTTAAAAAGCTTAGATTATTAATAGTGAGGATACACTCTGCATTAGATTCATTCTAAAACACCAGGTTAGCAGCAGTGGGTATACTCTGCACTTGAGTAGTTCCTCAGATCCATTCAGCAATCAGAAAATATAAGAAATATAATGTGGGCAGGGCAATCACATTTCCTTACAGTAGCTGAAATAGAAACTTATTTCCGAGGCAAATTCATCTTTAAGCCTTAGCATTTTCCTCCTAACAACACCACAATCTTTGCTTAAGAATCCCAAATACATGTTTAGTCTCAAGAATTACGAATTTTTATAATCTCTAAAAAACAACAAACACCAACACACCAAATTACAGAGTTACATATTTTACTTTATATTTTAATGCTATAAAACATTATAAAGTTTAAGGCATAAGAGAGAGAATTTGGTAGTACCTATACCTGTCGCGTCTTCCATCTCGGGCACTGCTGTGACTGTAACTTGTACACAGTTTACTGAAGGAAACTAGTTTCAGGTCAAGTTCATTTTCCAGCTGTCGAGCCTGTTTCCTAAGATCTTTAACAAAATTATAAAAGCAAATAATTAGACACAACAAGTCCACTGATAGATATAAAAATCACAAAATTTTTCTGAAGAAAAAAACTACTGAAAATGATCATGTATCTAAATTCTCCCTTAAAGACAATTGTTAAAAGAAGGAAATATAACACTTACCCAGAAAAGCAAATTGTCATTTATTTAAACTTCAGATGGGGCAAAAAGGGGAGAAACAGTG